>NC_136071.1:1156508765-1157815193 GCF_964261635.1 Lissotriton helveticus | reverse complement strand
TAAAGCATACAAGGTGCTTCCCCGCCACTGGGAAGGCATGTGTGCTATTTCTTACCTTACACCAAACATTTCAGTCGTGCCACATATTTCAGCCCATGAGCCACTAAATTTGGGGAGTTTTGCTCATAGATATAAAAGAGATATACATGCACCTATTCTGTAAACTAGACAAGGTCTATTCTTTGAACTAATGCGTATATTTATTCCAGGATATGGGGGTATATGATTTAGAATTGGCTCTAGTTAATATTTCTGCTGAGCTAGCTGTAGCATTCAATGCAACAAGAGATGCACTTCTACAGTTGAAGATGGAAATTAACTCAGTAGCTGCCATGACTATTCAACATAGAATTGCACTTGACCTCCCGACACTACAACAAGGAGGACTGTGCGTTTTATTAAATTCCTCTTGCTGTTATTTTTAAAAAAAACGTGGAAACATAGCAAGGGATGTGGCACAAATTAAGAATGCAGTTCAAATATTCTGTGAAGCAGGGACAATGACAGATTCTGATGATTGGTCCTAGCTATGGTCATGGCTACCAACAGGATGGTTTAAGCACTTACTTTTAGCGCTACTGGGTATCTTTTTAAAAATAGTTATATTTTTGTGTTGACTTCAGTGTTGCTGCTCCATGGTACAGCAATGGTGTAGTAAAAGCATCCATTCAATTTCCGCAGTTAAAATTCTACCTCCTACAGAACAGGAGCTAGCCTACAAATATCTCCAAATACAACAGGATGTAGAGAAAGCACACAATGAAACATTTCAATTAATGACTATAGAGATATAATATAAAAGCATTCAGTATTAGTATATAATTATATCTATGTTGAAAAATGAATACCTCTTGGATGGGTCTACGCCAATATATGCATGTTATTTAAACACTGTGTAATGCTAGTCAAAGATGAGTACTTTTTCGATATTTCTACCATATGTATTTATTCATATTTTTCTTACAATGGTATTTGATATTGCTATCAAAAAGGAGGGATATTGTGGGGAAAAATATATACCTATATGTTTGCATCAGCCAAATAAGTGAATCAATCCCATATTCTCCTCCACACTATCTTAGACCTACTGAGCTAACCGCTCTGACCAAGCTGCTTGCTCCGTGCTCCTGAACACCCCTCCCCTTACAGATCTATTAAAGCTTGACCCCATACCCTGTATTGCCCTCTTTGACACGTCATAAGTTAACAGATGTGAAAGCCTTTGAATCTTGCAGGTTGGCTTAAACATGCTTTCTGGTCCCTTGTGCCCTTATATTGCTCTCTGTCCTGGGCCTGCATGACACTTCTATTTGTATATGTACAACCGTATTTGGCCTTGGCCACATCTTATGTGTTTACTGATGGCTGCACTTTCTGCCCTGTATATTCTTCTGTGACTATCCATGAGGGGCAGAAGAAGCTTGTTCCAAGACATGACACTGCGTCTGCATTCTGCCTTGGCATGACAATAAACGGACAAAGGTGCAAGAACATTTCCTGTGTTTTGTGAGGCAGCTGGGGTCGATTTGCTTTGAGTCGCTCTGAGGAGGGTTGGAGTAGTTATTGCCCAACTTAATGGATTTATTACCCAACATAGAGCTTGTCCTCAAACTGAATTGAACCGGGAGTAGGTCAGCTACAGAGAAGAACTTCCGTCACTTAAGTCGGTGTCCTCTTCTTCCTGTGTGGATTCACGTATTTTGTAATCTGGTAGTATGAAGTGCTGATTCATCCTGATCATTGTTAACCTCCCCACATTTTTGGCCGAGAGGCAGGTCCTTTTTGAAGTTACAATGGCACCAGCAGCACTGAAAACACGTTCAGTAGACACATTTGTGAGTGGGCAAGCCAAATAATTTATAGCCAGCTTGGTGATCAGTGGCCATTGAGACATTTTCCCATACCAATACACCAATGGGTTCTCAGCAAAGCAGACCTCTGTTGGGTCATCCAGATAGGCCTGCACCATCCACTCAATGTCCTCCAAGGGTGCTCCACTTTGCGTACCATCTGTTGCCTTTGCATCAACACGGGAACGAGCAAACCCTAGACGAATTAGCCAATCCCCTAACGGGTCTGAGGGAAAGCGACTGCCTTCGGCAACAGAAGTGGACCTTGACGCCGGATGGCCTGCTGCATCAGTAGTTCTTGTGGTGGTTCCTTCAATTTCCTGCCGATCTTTTTCAAACTGAGTGGCTGACAGGGCTAGCCAATGTTTGTACTTGGAAACATCGGCTTCAGAAAAAGGAATTAATGCATTGCCGGCCAGTGCTTTTTTGTACCGTGGATCCAGAATAGTGGCACAAATGTAATGTTGTTCTGAATGTATTGCTTTAAGCCTTGTATTGTCAACTAGGCGGCTTAATAAGCTCTCCGCCAACTGATATGAGTCTTGTTTTTCAGCATCAACTCGGAACGCTGAAGACACCGCCTTCAAGTTGTGCTCTAGCATGACCAACAATGGGATAGCTTTGCCCAAATGACAGTCCTCCTTGCTAACTGCACGCATGAAGATCTCAAAAGGACGAAGCATGTCTGTCAGACTTTTAACTAGGTCCCATTCTTCCACCTCTAGCCTCATGTCTTTCATAGAAGCACCCCGTGTGTGAAAGACATACTCATTGATTACCAAGTACTGCTCAAACAGACGCTCAAGCATGTAGAAGGTTGAGGTCCAACGTGTTGCCACCTCCTGGATGAGTCCTCTGACTGGCAATCCACGGTCACGTTGAATGATCCTCAGCTGCTTCCGGGCCTTAAAAGAGTGGCTGAAATGTGTGCAGATTCTTCGGCAGGTGGTCAGTAACTTGCGGACTGTGTTTTCTTTTTTCAAGAAATCTTGAACAATAATGTTAATGATGTGCGCCAAACACGGCACTCTGAAATAGCCACCATCAGCCATGGCCTTAACTATATTGCTGCCATTATCCGTGGAGACATAACCAATCATGCGCCTTCTTAGCTGCAGCCATTCAACGACCTTACTGTTAAACTCCTCCAAAATGTTTACTGCAGTATGAGATTTCTCCATGGGAAACAAGGCTACTGTTGCATGTTTCCGAGTAGCTTGAAAAATTTTGACAATGTCAACACCTGCAGCTATCTTCTCTCTAACCCCCACAAAAGAGACCCAGTGTGCAGTGATGCACATGTAATCAACGGCTTGGCAACTGGTCCACATGTTTGTTGTCAGATGGATAGTGTGAACAGCACTCTTCTGCAAAGCTGCCCCAATCACATCCAGCACATCTTGATGTAGTGCTGGAACTGCAACTCTGGCAAAATAGGACCAGCTAGCAACCTTCCATTTAGGGCAGACTGTTGTCACAAATTCTAGAAAACCCACCCCTTCCACGAAAGAAAAAGGGAGAAGGTCCAGCGCTAACATTTTAGCCAGCATTGCATTATATAGACGTGCCGTTGGGTGGTTGCGTTCCAATGGCGCCTCCGACCAAAATATGCTTGTAATGGTGGTCTGGACCGTTTTCATATGTAATGATGATCCAGACTTCTTCAACCCAGTTAGGCTCATTGATGTACTTTTTTGCATTGGTGTCTCTACCACACGCTTACTGAGCCACCTAGATGTTGCTGGAGTAGAAGGTGTGGGCGCTACCACTGCAGTGCTGCTGCCAGGGCTACTGTGTGTACCAGAAAAAATGTGTCTCGCTTCTTCACCTCCCCCCTGCACGATCAGCTCCTCGTCATCAGATGCAATATCAATGGCTACATTTGGATTTGTACTTTTGGCTTTCCGGATGTTACTTAGGTGCGCCTCCCACTGGATGCTGTGGTGTTTTTGGAGATGCCCTCTCTGGCCTCCGGTACCATAGCTGGTACCAAGCTTACCCCGACTAACTACTTGTTTACAAATCGAACAAATAACTTGGTTTTCCGCCTTTTTGCTAATACTAAAGAAGTCCCAAACTGGGGATTTGAGATTTCTGTTGGTGTTGGTGGTGCCACATTCAATGCCAGATGAAGTGGAGGATGGCAATGGCAGAATTTGACTCTGTTGTGCACTTACAGCACCACTAGTTGAGGTAATGGAGGTCGAGCTGGATGGAGGTCCCTGCTGGCCCTGAGAAAATATGGAAGCCGTAGGTCGTGTTGGTGTAGTGGTTACCTGTGTTGTTGGTGGTGGTACCAGTGCCACGCCGCCCACATCCCGCGCAGCATTTCGGGATAGGGTAAAAATGTCCGTCTGCTGCATGCCCACTGGGGCTGGAGTGACTACTGTGATGACTGGCTCGTCAAACTCTTCATCAGCAGCAGAATACACCACTTCTACTTCTTCTTCATCACCCATAACTGAATGCGTTGCGGGAACCTTCCTTTTCCCTAGCTTTGTCGGCTCATGGCATGCCTCCCTCTCAGACTGAATTTGTGGGTGCCAATCAAGATCTAGATCATCAGAAGGAAGGGGGCTTGAAGAAGTTGCACTAGCCCTCCTTTTCCTTGCTGGGGATCTGAACGACAATGGGTCATCAGAAGTGGCTTGTTCGGCTGATACCTCCGCATGAATCTCGATTTCCAGATGTGCCGCTACTTCTGGAGGAACAAGTATTGTGGGCAGTTGTGGCTCTACTTGCGCCTCTCCTTGTTGCACCTGTGGTTGTCGTTGCAACTGTGGTTGAACACTCATCAGATGAGTTACACCTTGCGTTGATTGAATGCCACTTTGCGATGAGTCAACGCCAACATCACTGGTCGATGGTGAAAGAGCAATTAAAGTGGCTGCCTCTGCGGCACTCATGGGCTTGGGCCTAACTTGGCGTGGTGGCACTGAGACCAATGAAGCGGAGGTGTTGCTCCCAGCTTGGTCCCCGGCGGACACCGCCGCTGCAGGCGTAGTTTTTTTTCCCCCAAAAAAAGTGGCGGTCGGCACACCAGTCTCCTTGGTAAGTGGCGCCACTTGCTTCTTCTGCTCCTTCTTACTGGCAGTTGCACTGGCACCTTTCTTGGTAGAGGAGCTACGGCCACCTTTCTTTGGGCCCATCTTCTTCAGATGTGAGACAGCAGGACGCAGTTGCACGAGTTGCAGAGTTCTGTGGCCACACGTGACGTTGTGCACACACCACAGCAGGACTTCTTCCTGGCACTACAACAAGTGATGATGATGAGGATGATTCCTGGTTCTCAGTCTTTGTGCACCTAAAAGCAAAGAAGCCAGAGGAACATCAGTTAAATAAATGTTGCAAATGTCGTGCTTCAATTAATACTATTACAACTAGGCATTTATTATTATTAACACAACACATCCAAAAACAAAGACCCAAAATAAAAATTGCAATTCTAATCAAAAATGGATGTTTAAATTAATAGAAGAGAGACCTCACAGAGAGAGTTGTTTCATGTACCCATTCATAACCCTTGGCCTGCAAGCTTGCCCGCCTATGGCAAAAACTGCCTGGCCTCAATATGCCCTCCCCCCCACCCCACCCCAAACATGGCTAGGACAACAACAACTACAAGAAGGCTAGGCCAAAAGGAACACCACAAAATCTAAATACACACAAAAATCACCTCAATCCAATGCCATCCATGCCCTAAATTATGTTGCTTTAAATTCAAGAGACCCCACAAAAAGACTTGGTCCATGCACCACTGAGTACCCCTGGGCATAATGGATAAAAGCAAGGCAGACTGGGTGCAGGCTTATGGCACAAAGCACACTGCCTGGATTCAAAATGGCCCCTAGACCCCCACCCACATGGCCAGGCCCTGGACCAGGACTCAAAATGGCCCTCACCCACATGGCCAGGCCCTGGACCACGCCCCAACAACACCCCACAAAAATAGAAATACACACAAAAATCACCTCAATCCAATGTCATCCATGCCCTAAATGATGTTTATGTTCACATCCAAGAGACCCCACAGAAAGACTTGGGTTATGCACCACTGACTACCCCTGGGCCTACTGGCTAGTGTGGCTTTAACACACACCCCAAAATTAAAAAAACTTCCACATATAACAGTGAGCTATTCAATTCCATGCCATCCATTCCGTAAATTATATTTAAGTTCAACAAAACTCACAGAAACAGTTGTATCAAACACCCATGACTAACCCTGGGCCTACTGGATACTGTGGCTACCCACAATATATATTTTTTTAAGTTGTGAAAAAGTTTATAAATTGTAGTTGCAGCAACTGCAATGCCCCAAACAAACAACACCAACTTACTTTTAAAATCTCAAATCCAAAAGTGATTCAAACAAAAAGTCCTCAAATACAAATATCCAGCAGTAGCCACAAAGAGTAATCCTTCCAGCTCCAGATCCAAATGAAAAGTGACCAGGACATAGACAACGCACTCCTGGACAGGAACAGGAAGTTGGAGACTTTGGGGCACTTCCTTCCTCACACCCCCCCAAAAATGGACTCCTTGCACAAAAAAGTGCAGCCAAAATCCAAATCATCATTTTCAGACGGTTTATGCTGTGTGCGATACATTTCTTGCGCAGAATTGCAAGTTTTGCGAGTTAGGGAAAGCGAGCTGTTCAAATCTCCCGCCGGATGTCAGCTGCCTGTCGCATCTACGTATTCGCGATTGTTTACTCTTGCGATATGTGATCGCAGGCCTTTATGACGTATTCGCGATCTTAAAGTCTCGCAGTGCAAGATGGCGGGACTCCACGACATACTCGCGGTCGAAAAATGTCTCGCGAGATCATACAGCCAGATCCAAAATGTTGCGGCGCACGCAACCCGGGAGGAAAACAACTCTGCGAACACAGAATCACGGTAAGTCAACGCCGCGCGCACCAGATTGTATTTTTAAAGCGCGAACAAGCAAAAAAAATTCACCAACTCGCGATTTGCAAATTGTTTGGCAATTTTGCGTGATTCGCGGATCGCAAAATTGCCAACATTTCGCAAATTCCACGAGCGGAACGAATTTTCGGCCCATGCTTACTCATTACTTCCAAAGTGCTGTAACAACATGAAGTCTAATTGTGCAAAGCGTAACTCAGCGAGTCCTTTCCCTGCCAGTTTTAAAGAGGGTCTTGAAAAAAGCAAGGAAGGATTATTTCAAAGGAGCAAGACCTTTCCGTGACTATGCTGATCGCGGGCATCATGGGACTCTAAGTCACACTTGGACACGATCTGCCAGCCATACTGGAAAGCTGCCTTAGGTAGGCAGGCACTTAGGAACATTTTGAACACCAGGCTCCTGACCTTGACAAATTTGTGAGTGCAGAACACGCTGGAAAACACAATTACTGGGACCACAGCAGGACAGATGGTCTACCAAAGCCATGGAGTCAGTGATCAATCTAATGTGTTGCTGCTGCAAAGGCATCTCCTATTAAGGCCAATATTTCCATAGCAAGGGCCAACCCTGGAAGGTTTTTGCAAGGCACAAACGGAGTGCCCTGTGCTAGTGGGACTTCGGAAGGAATCACAGGAACAGGTCAGCTAAGGAGAGGTCAGGAAACACTATTTTGGCTGGGAGGATGATCTCCTTCATAGTGAACTGGTAAATCCCGAGCCAAGAAGAGGCTAGTGGTTTCATTAGTACACAGGAACTTCCTGCGGTCACTGGGCCATGTAGTGCCCTTAGCAGTACACTTCTGTATTAGAAAACCCCAGGATAGGTTGGACCCTCTGTTCTACTGGCCAGAGATGTGAAGAGACAGAGGCTCTACAGAACCTGTGCTGCTTCCTAGATGAGCGGTAAGACAAGAGGAAGCACTAAGGCACCGTTAGAGTCTCTATCAGTCACAGGTGTTTCATTTGAGCAGGTGGGAATAGACATAGTTGGTCCATTCGATTCCCTCTCACAGTCAGGCCACAAATATATGTATGTTGTGTTAAATCACACCACTACGTACCCTGAAGCAGTACCTCTGATGAGCATGACTACAAAGGTAGTAGCAAGAGCTCCCCTGTGGATCTTTTCTGGGGTCGAATGCCCAAAGACTGTAATTTTTAACAGAGGAACCAACTTCATCTCTTCTTACAAGACAGTTGTGGGAGCAAGCAGGTGTGACATACCACTTATCTACTGCATACCACCCACAAACCAATGGTTTGGTGAAACTGTTTAACAAAACACTGAAGATCATGATGAGAACTCTGCCAGAGAACCTCAGGAGGACGTGGAATCTTCTTGTGTCATGCCTCTTGTTTGCCTACCAAGAGATTCCGCAGAAGGGAGTATTGTTCAGTCCCTTTGAACTTCTGTATGGACTCCCATAGGGGTGGGAGGGAACCTCAGAGTGTCCGCAAAAGGATGTGGTGGACTATGTGATTGGTCTAAGCAAGCTGATGGTGCAATTTAGGAGTCAGGGAAAGGACTACCTTCAGGCTAGCCAAGCACTGATGAAGGAATAGTAGGGCCTGAAAACGATGCTTTCTGGGTATCGGGAAGGTCAGGAGGTGTTGGTGCTAAAGCCTATTTGTCCACGGGCTTTGGATGACAAATGGCGTTGGCCATACAAGGTAGTTCAGAAAGTTTCCGAAGTAAAGTACTTGATGGACACCAATGTCACAAAGGAACCCAAGAGGGTGTTCAGTGGGAATGGGCTGAGGCCTTGCCTCCATAGAAACTACAGAGTGACTATCAAGGCTATGGCTGAGGAAGACGGTGCAACCTCTTCCTGACTTGCTGAATATGGACATGAAGGATGGCACTGTGGACGGGGTTCAGTTAGCCCCTGGGTTAATGCCGGAGCAGCAGACAGAGCGTAGAGAGGTGTTGGGATGGTTTGCCAACCACTTTTTGCTGACCCAATGGTTGACACCAGTCTGTGTGCATGACATAAATACGGGAGACAATATGCACTAAAGGGCAGAATGAACAGAATATCTGACCAGGGATGCCTTAAGGCAGAAAGTGCCAAAATGTTGGACCTGGGAGGGAAATTGAGAGATCTCATAGTCCTTGATATAGTCCTGTGGTTCTAGAATCAAAGCAAGCGTCTACTGCCTTGTGGTTCGGTGCGGCCTAATGAGCCCCCAGTGAGGTAGCCAAAACCGATGCCCATCCAATCCCAAGGGTGGATGAGTTTATGGATTGGTTGGTGGTGCAAAGTACTTGAATACCTTGGATCTGACCAGCAGATATTGGCAGATTGCGTTGGCACTAAATGTCAGGAAGACTACATTTTCTATTCCAGAAGGGCTGTATCGCTTTAAAGGGATGCCCTTTGGGTTGAAAAAAACTCTTCCCACTATTCAATGCCTGATGACCCATATTCTCGCGGGGCTGGAAGAGTACTGCGTGAAATACCTGGATGATATTGCAGTGTTCAGCAACTTCTGGAAGGACCACCTGAGGCACCTCGAGCGGGTGTTGGCTAGGATACAGGAGGTGAAAGTGACCATCAAGGCAACCACATGTCAGGTGGGACTGTCCTCTGAAGTGTACCTTGGGCATGAGGTGGAGAATGGGAAGATTTGCCCATTGGATGCCAAGATTCAGCCTGCGATGGAGTAGGAAGTGCTTACTATCCAGACTTAAGTGAGGGCCTGTTTAGAGCTCACGAGGAATTACAGGAATGTGTAGCAAACTATGCATTTACAGTTGCCCCACTGACTGCTTTGACCTACAAGAAGCAGGCAGAAAAGTGATATGGATTGAGGAGTGTAAGAAAGCATCATAGGAACTGAAGAAGGCACTAAGCACTGCACTAGAACTGAGAGGTCCGGACTACGTATGAATGCATGTATGTGTAAGTATTGGGTATTTGTAAAGGGCGCAACTCATCCATAGAGGTTATAGACCAAAAGACGGTATAGCCATGTCCTCAGTATTTTTCGAATGTCAGAAAATCTGACAATGCATAAATCATGAGGAAGCTCGTTTCAGTGAGTGGAGGCTAAAAAGTTAGAGAAAGTTCATCCATACAGGATTTTTTGTATTCTTTTGCAAGATATTAAAACCTTATTGGTGGACCTGAGGTTCCGTACAGGTTTGTGAAAATTTACTTTGTTCAACAATAATGTAGGGCCATATCCATAATGTGCTCTGTTCGTATTGGCACATGAACTTAAAAACTTCTTGTTTTCAGACCTTTATTATAAATACATTTAGCAGCTACGGTTTGAATAATCTTGAGCCAAGTGAACAGATACTCGGCCATCTCTGCATACACTGCATTTCCATAATCGATCCTATTTAGGATTAAAGTTTGGATTATGTTCCTTCTCCAAGCTACTGGAATCCATCAGAATAGTTTCCAAATGGTACATAACAGTCCAAAACAAATCAATTGAGCCCTGGTTACTTGTTCTTGCAGGGACAGGGCATTATCAGTAAGAACGCCAAGGTTTTTAACCATTCCTTAGGTTTAGGTGCAGAGCCGAACATATTTGGCCACCACAAATAATTTTTCAGCTCCTCCAAACAACAGAATCTCCGATTTAACTGCATTTAGTTTTAGACAGCGGATGTGCAGCTACTCTCCTACCATAGAAAGGCACATAACTAGATTTTCCTTTATCTCATCGCACTTATTGTCATTAGAGATAAGCAATTGAGTATCAACAGTGTACCTAATGATCTCAAATCCTATTTTTTTTTTTAACAACGTTAGCCAGTAGTGCTAGATAATCATTGAATATTGAATATTGTGGGACTCATGAAAGAGCCCTGCGGAACTCCACTGTGCATATCTTTGGGGCTAGGTCTGGAGGGCTGAAGCTGTACCGATTGCGATATATTACTTAGGAAAGAATAGAACCAATAAAAAGTGGCTAAATGTAGACCAATTTCATGAGGCTTTCTGGATGATGTGGCCTAATGGTTAGAGCGGTTGACCTCAATGCAGGGGATCCAGGTTTCAGTCTTGACGGGACGCTCAACATGCTGTGATTCTGGGCAAATCACTTCATCTTCTCGTGCCTAGCAAAAAATGAATTGTCCATCTGTAACAAAACTAGTGCTCATGTAAAGCGTTCCAATACCTTTGGGTCAAGTTTGGCTATATTTTATTTTTATTTATTTATTTAAAGAGTTTTATATAGCGCTGGCTAGACCCTGAGGTATCAGAGCGCTTTACATGAGGTTCTACAGAATTACAAGATTACATCAGTTTCAATATACAACAGTTGCTAGAAAAACAATTACAAGATCATAGAGAACGAGATAAGTGGAGTATAGAGGGGAAGGGGGTAAGGGGAGATACAGTAGAAAGACGAAGGAAGGTCTGCCCAAAGTCCGGCTGGGTAGGTGAAGGTCGAGGGGGAGTCCCAAAACCCATCTCCTCTATAGCTATCAGGTAGCTCCACTGGGCTTTGGCCAAATAGCTAGGTCTCAAGGGAAACATGAGGATGGGGGAAGAGATGACAGGAGAGATGAAAGTAAGTCTGGCTGAAGACCGACTGGGTAGGTGACGTCCAAGGATGGAATCCCCGACCTTTCTCCCCTATAGCTAAACCAGGTAGCTCCATCGGGCATCAGGCAAAATAGATAGATCTCACATGCCAAGGGAAAAATCATGGGTTAGCAGGGTGGGGACTAGGGCCAGGACAAGGTGAGGGCAGAGGTCAGTAGCAGGTAAGTGGAGAGGAGATACAGCAGAGAGACGGAGGAAGGTCTGCCCAAAGTCCGGCTGGGTAGGTGAAGGTCTAGGGGTAGTCCCAAAACCCATCTCCTCTATAGCTATCAGGTAGCTCCACTGGGCTTTGGCCAAATAGCTAGGTCTCAAGGGAAACATAAAACGAGCATGGAGAAGGAGAAGGAGAGACATAGAGGGAGGCTGCGGGAAGAGATGACAGGAGAGATGAAAGGAAGTCTGGCTGAAGACCGACTGGGTAGGTGACGTCCAAGGATGAAATCCCCGACCTTTCTCCCCTATAGCTAAACCAGGTAGCTCCATCGGGCATCAGGCAAAATAGCTAGATCTCACATGCCAAGGGAAAATTCACGGGTAAGCAGGGTGGGGACTAGGGCCAGGACAAGGTGAGGGCAGAGGTCAGTAGCAGGTAAGTGGAGAGGAGTAGAGCGGGGAGGAAAGAAAGAATTGCAGATGTCTGCATAAGGGAATGCGCAGTCCTGGACGGGAAGAGTAAGTCCAAGTTCAGCGGGGGGGGGGGAGAAGTCATCATTTTCGGCCATGATGGGGCCGCTCTGGTCACCTCAGTGTTTTACTCTTGCCAATTTGTCATCGCGGGGGGAGGCGGGTGCTGTGGAGTGTACTGTGGCCGTGCAGACTTTGGGAAGACCCAAAGTCTGGTGAATGGAGGCTCGATTCCATGTCTGCGAGCCGCCGCCATGACGGGCTCCTCAGCAGCAAACAGGGCGCGTGGTTAAAGTCGTGCTGCCACGCCCAGGGCTCTCCACACGCCACCATGCCCCAGGAGTCCACACGGTGAGCAGTGAGAATTAGCAGCACTGCTGGGTCACGGGCGCCGCAATTGCAGAGTCAGGCAACCAAAAGGCACCCCCTTCGGGCAAACCCTTTGCCGCAAAACAGGTAGCACCTCTCGATATCCCCTCTGGAGGTCTGCTCACCTCGGGTGCGGGGGTCGATAAGGGGAACCCAGGGCTCGCAAGCGTTATCTTCCAAGGAGCCGATGTTCTGAGCCCCGTCCTTCCGGCTGCAAGACAGCTTTGGCGTCCTAGGTATCGCCTTCCAGTGCGCAGGGGACCTTAAGAGAGTTAAGTGCCTTACTCTCTTTTGCTGGTGAGGGATAGTGTCAGTCGTCTTAAGGTCAGGCATGCACTCCGTGCTAGTCCAAAGCGTGGTCAGGCTCCTTTTTGGGCTTTCTTTAGGCAGGTCTGAGGTGGAGGTGGGAGCCTTCATCAAAGTAGGTGAATCAGTGGGCGGTGACACGGAGAGCTTAGTGGATGCTGCAGACTATTAGGTGGAGATGTCCTCGGCGTCGGCCATCTTGGGGCCAGGCATAGGCTTTAAGACTTTCTGGGACTTTTGGCTTCCTTTTTGGGCTTCCAATTGGTCAGGAATGGGGTGGGGAGACCTTCATCCCTGTGGGTGGCCTGGAGGGCGGGAGCTCGAAAACTTCCAGTGAGTGGCAGAACCTTCGCCGGAGAAGTCCTATGCTTCGGCCATTTTGAGTCCAGGCAAGATCTCCAGGTCTTTCTGGATCCTTGTTGATATCGATGCTTGTCAGTATTTTGTAATCAGCTTCCCTTTGTGCAGAGCCAGGGAAGGGGAGCCAAACCTTTCTCTACTTGCGAGCTCCGGTTATCAGGGGGTAAGAGGAGCTACGAATCCTTTGTGCTAAAAGCAGGCAATGTCTCAGGTGTCAGCCATCTTGGGCCAGGCTACCTCCTTGCCCGACCGGAGTGTGCTTAGGATGCTTTCCCGGCTCCAATCGGCACACCATTTGGGGGGGGGGGGCGCTCCTTATTCCCTCCGTGCTCCGGTGGTCAGGGGCAAGAGGAGCTTCGAATAATTTTTGCTTTAAGCAGGCACTGTCTCAGGCGTCGGCCATCTTGGGCCAGGCGACCTCCTTGCCCAACCGAGGTGTGCTTAAAGTGCTTTCCCGGCTCACATCAGACACCATTAGGGAGGGGAGGTGCTGCTCCTCGTTCCTTGCGTGCTCCGGTGGGCTCTGGTGAACAGGGGCAAGAGGAGCTTCGTATCTCTCGTGGTTCTAGCAGGCGATGTCTCAGGCGTCGGCCATCTTGGGCCAGGCGACCTCCTTGTCCTTCCTATAACCCCTCTCCCCACCCCCAATAAAAGGTGATGGTGAGACACAGTATTGAAGGATGCTGATAGGTCTGATAGTATTAGTACTGCTGATTTCCCTTGGTCTACTTATGACCTGATGCTGTCAGTCACTGTAAGTAAGGTCGTTTTTGGGCTGTTCGTTGCCCCGAGTCCTCTTTACATCCAGGATGTTATTACTCTCCAAGTATTTAGTTAAGTGAGTGTTAACTAATCGCCCTGGTACCCTAGCCAAATTAAGTGTTAATGAGATGGGGCGATAGTTGGAGAGTTTGGAAACATCCACTCATATTTTAGCTAATGGAACACCTAAGGCCTGCTTCCAACTTGTTGCAAACTCTGCCTCCTTCAAAGATTTATTTAGGAGAAGTGTTACCTGATGTGCAATTACGGGGAATAAAATGGGGGCAAGGGTCCAGTGCCGATCCAGACCTCACAATTCCCATCGTCCTTTCCACCATCTCAACTGTTAAATCCACAAACTACCCCCGGTTGGAAGTTGCTTCCGGGTGTACTGTAGTGATCTCGAGTTCACTTTCCGAGGGTGGTTGAACCCCAAATGATGAATCTATGGACATGATTTCATGGTTAAAGAAAGTGGATAAGTCCTCACAAAAAGATGCTGAAGCTTTGATGGCTTGACTCAGCACCGTAGGTTGAGCTAATTCTTTGGCAATTCTGAACAGCTCTCTAGATGAATTACTATTTTCATTCAGTCTTTTCACAAAATATTGTCTCCTGGTTTTCCTTAGTTGTTTATAACAGGCATTCAGATCATTTTTATAAACCGTTCTGTCCTCCGAACTATTAGTGTGCCGCCACTTGTGTTCAAGAGCTTTACAATCCCATTTTGGTTTCCTCAAGTCTCCTGTATACCACTTGCCGGTTGGGTGTCTGTTTGGGAAGCTATTATTCCTTGCCGAACGCAGATGTCTAAAGCTGTAGACATAGAATTTCCCAACTCCCCAACTGCTTTGTCCACAGACCAATCCTCTCTCATTGTTGGTAAATCAAAATTGATAATAAAAAGGATCAGGGCTCATTTTCCTCCAGGATCGCCTGCTGGCAACAGTGGAGTTAGAATTTCCCATCCCAATCTCTATTAAGCAAAAAAAGGAATTGTACTAAAAGTGGTCAGGCAACGCAATGGGCTCTACAGATTGGTGCTCAGCATGTCGGTGTGCCGGGTGCTCAGCATGTCGGTGTCGGCATGCATCCCTGAGGGAGTATGACTCGCATATGTCGCACAATATTTATGTTGCACAAGGCTTACCGCTTGGGCCAGGGTTGAAGCATAATTTGAGATCCCCCAATTATGATATGGTCTGGATCTACTTTCTCATGAAGTTTCATTAAGTCATGAAAAAAATCATGAGAGTCCATGTTGGGGTCGTAGATATTTAAGAGCAGCACAGTTTGGCCTGCTAGTCGGCCGGTACCTGCCACTTATCTCCCCTCTGTTTCTGTATTACTGTCTATAAAAGAAAAGGGGACAGAGTGGTGGATTAGGATGCCTCGCCCATGGGAGTAGCACCATTTCTTTGGAGCTCCGCTCGCCGAGGCCAAAACAAGACATCAACCTGCAGTTCTGAAACCCCGAGGTGGCTATAGGGAGGTCTCCGGGGGCCCTCGACGTTGGAAGCCGGTGCAGGTCTGAGGGCGACTCCTGGTTTTCGCTGTACCCGGCAGCAGCGATTCCGGTGCTGCGACCAGGAGCTGAGAAGGGGACAGTGCGGAGGCCGCCACGAGGAGCACTTTCTTTGAGGAAGGGTGCGGCGCCTGTTGACATAGGAGCCCGCAGAGCCTTGGCAGTGCACGGCAGAGAGGCGGCAGCATGGAGAGGCGCCTGTGCCAGCGGGAGTGCTGCCTTGTAAGGAGCGGCGAGGAGGCCTACTCAGGGCCCGGGACCGTAGGGCCTCTGGGGACCCCTGCATGAGGAGGCGGACAGCGGCAATACACCAGATCTGGGCAGCAGTGTTGGGAGGCTTTGGCATAGGCACTTGGAGCTCGCTGCAAATGGTGGAGTAGAGACCGGAGCTACAGCCGGCGGCCATGTCTGGGGTTGAGTGGAGGCTGCCATGAGATGCTGCAGGCAGGAGAGCGAGGAGCCAGCGGCGCTTGGAGATATTGGCGCCGACGGAGCCACCGGCGGAGTGTGGGAGTGAGGAAAGGCGCGGAGCGGTGCCAGTGCAACGGGGGTGACGCGGTGAGAGGTGCGTCGAAGATGCCTCGCTGGACACAGATTGGAGACGGTCCCCCAGGTTGCACTAGCAGTTTTGTAGGACAGGGGACTGGACAGCATACAGGCTGCAATATTTGAGTGGATCCCTTGTCTAGGCCCTGAAGTGGACTCGGCGAACTGAGAGTACCTACTTACGGGCTTTGTAAGATTATTTGCAACATCCCAGCAGCCCTTGGTGCCAACAAGGGAGCCCGGGAGCACACAGTCATTGAAGGTAAGCTTTGGGGGGGCCCGCACATGCCACACGCGATGCCTGTAGTAAGCGATGCCTGCAGTTAGCTCGGTAGGATGATCCCCGGCCCTGCAGATTACTGAGGATAAAGGCCTAGATCTTTGATGGGGGTGAGACTAGTGGCCTGGCTCCAAAATGGCACCTGCGGGGAGAGAGCCTAAAAGACTTGTGGCCACGGTCACTGAGATGCAGGCGCAGTGCCCGTTTTAGAGGCTAGTGGAGACACCCTGACCCCCCCCCCCACTCACCAGCAAGAGCGCGGACTGCAGTGAAATGATACACAGAGCCACACTTTAAGATGACCACCCTGGTTCACAACTAATGCAATGTGCTACTGACATGGCCTCTACATACCAGATAGACACCATGACGTGCCTCATATACGCAAAGAAGCCGCTTACCGGAGGGGGAGAACTCACTGAGCTGCATATATGCCACTAAAAAAGGTATTTTGGTATTATTGTTAAGCTGTTTCTATGATGGCGCCTAAGCATTGGGTGCAGCAAAACAGGCCTCTACGTGGATCAGTATATGCTCCCACCGCCCATCTCAAACTCCAACCCAGCAGTCAGAATCACTGGATGCTTTAGATGGAACTATGATGACGCCCTCTGGGCGGACCCCAAAACTGTTTTTACCTACTGCGGAGCCCGAGCAACCCTGGCCGATGCCCGGTGGAGCTGTCCTATACAGCTATAGAGGAGTATGGCCCCTTGGCTGTCACCTACCCAGCCGGTCATCTGTCATTGTTTTCCTTGTCTCCCCGTTTGTGTCTCCCTCCCTCTCCCTCCGCCTCCCTCTGCGATTCAAACTGATGTAAGTATGCACCCCGTAACTCGCTGGTTCAACTGATCTAGATAACAAAAATGTTTGTACCTACCACGGAGCCTGAGCAACCTTGGCCGATGCCCGGTGGAGCTGTCCTATGCAGCTGTAGCGGAGTCTGGCCCCTTGGCCGTCTCCTACCCAGCCGGTCATCTGACATTGTTTTTCCTCGTCTCCCCATTTGTGTCTCCTTCTCTTCCCCTTCGATGGAGCCATGACAACGCCCCCTGGGCGGATATCAAAACTGTTTGTAGCCTCCACGGAGACCAAGCAACCTTGGCCGATGCCTGGTGGAGCTGTCCTATAGAGGAGTCTGGCCCCTTGGCCATCTCCTACCCAGCCAGTCTTCTGACATTGTTTTTCCTCGTCTCCCCATTCGTGTCTCCTTTCCTTCCCTCCCCCTCACCCCCCTCCTCCCTCTGTGATTCTGTGATACAAATGAATGCAACTATGTAACCTATAACTCGCTGATTCAACTGATATAACTATGTATCCTGCAACTCGCTGATCCTCATGTAAAGCGCTCTGATACCTCCGGGTCAAGCCAGCGCTTTATAAAACTCTGCAAATAAAATAAAATAAAATAAAATAAATACAAATTGGAAAAGAGTAGATCTAACATGTTTCCTGGCTTGTGTGTTGGACCTAAAATCCATTGCTTAAGCTGTAGGGGCGTCATCTCATTATCTAACAATCAACTAAGACACCACACCAACCCAACCCCAGAGAACTTGCTGCTAACGTACCCATCACCCACCAAGATGGCCACCTGGCCGAATTGACAACCCTCACTAGAAACAACACAATGGCAATCATGCAGACCATCTACTCCCCCAACAGATCTACAACCAGGGAACTGCACCAAGCAGACCACCCTCACCCACATCATCAATACCTCCATCACATCTGCCACTTTCCCAGATAAATGGAAACTTGCAGAAATCAACACCCTCTTCAAAAAGCCCACAGCGGACCCAAACCAATTGAACAACTTCTGACCCATCTCTCCGCTTCCCTTTACAGCCAAATAGATTGTGAAGGCCATCAACAAGCAACCTACTTCGATCGTCACCATCTTCTAACCAAATCTCAGTGAGGATTCAGATAGAACCATTGCACCGAAACCGCACACGAGGCGGCCACCTAGGACATTCAAATCATCCTGGACCGAGTAGAAACAGCGGCCCTCATCCTGCTGGACCTCTCTGCAGCCTTCAATACTGTCTCCCATAACACCTTCATCAGAAGACTCCACAAGATTGGCATACAAGTCTCGGGGCTCAAATGGATCTGTTCCTTCCTCTTGGGGAGAACGCAAAGGGTCAGGTTGCCACTCTTCACAAGAAATAGATATGCAGAGTCCCACAGGAATTGTCCCTCAGCCTCACCCTTTTCAACATATACATAATTCCACTCACCAACATCATCCAGTCACAAGATATCAGCATCGTCTCCTATGTTGATGACACCCATTCATCCTTTCCCTGACGGACAAAACAACCACCGTCAGAACCACCTTCTCGACCATGGGAGCAGACAGGATGCGAACTAACTGCCTGCAGCTCAGCTCCGACAAGACTGAAGTACTTGCGTTCTACAACAAGACCTCCCTATGGGACCCCACCTGATGGCCGTTAAAAGCCAGGACCCACGACCACAGACCCCGCAAGAAATCTAGGGATCATCCTAGACGACAAGCTCAACACGACTGCTCAAATCAATGCAGTGTACACCTCCTGCTTCCACATCATAAACGTGCTGCGAAAAAATCTTCAAATGGTTGCCTCAGAACACCAGACGGACCGTCATGTAAGCATTCATCACCAGCAAGATGAATAACGGCAACAGTCTCTACGCCGGAATCTCCAAACCACTCCTACATAGACTCCTGACCACCACTGCAAGACTCTTACTCGACCTCCCATGCTATATCGACATCACAGCGTACCTCAGGAAGCTTCACTGGCGCAGCCAGTTAAAACGTCTTACACACACATTCAAAGCCCTACACAACACAGGACCAGAATACCTGGACAGTTGCATAAACTTTCACCAACCCACCAGACACCTATGCTCTGCCTCTCTCACTTGCACACATTCTACACATCCGCAAAAATAAAACTGGAGGTTGCTCCTTCTCATACATTGCACCCAAGACATCGAACAAGCTCCCTCAACACATCGGAGCATCCTCCTCACTTCTTGAGTTCTGCTAGACGCTGAAGACCTGGCTCTTCGTATAGGCACCTTGGGGACCACAAGCATACACACCTGCCCAAGCGCCTGGATACCCTCTCAGGTGATTAGTGTGCTATACAAATTAATATTTGTTTACCTTTGTGCACATCTTCTATAAGGTAAGGGTATGTCGAACTTCTTACATTTTTGTAAATCTAATACTATCTGCTTCCTCCTTGTACCATACATGCATAGATTTGTTATCACTCCTACTCGGTCACACCTCACTATCGCCGCCCGGCTGCCTGGTAGACGCCGTAGTGGCACCGTGTCTACTCCTTCTCAAGGGATCCATCAGAGGGAAAGGGCTGAGATGCACCAACCACATAAGAGTTCAATTCCCCTCTGTGCTCTGCGGTTTCTAACACCTGTCTTAACACGTACAAAGGATGAGACAAGCCTGGCCTGAACACATGCCGAGGACGAGGTACCAGGTATCTTATCCTGCCATAGAACATATACAGAGATGTGCACGTTTCTGCCGAAAACCAAACGTCCACACGTAAAGGTCAGGTAGCTTGGCAAAAGAAAACCATACGTAAAGGTCAGATAGCTTGGACCAATTAGCATTTAGCAAGATATAACCATGTGTTGTGCGGTCATGTAAACATATTTTTGCTTCGCTTGAATTCCAAGAACAGAAACCCACATGGGAAATTTCCCTTATCTTAGTTTCGAAGCGTACTGAACGCTTGACCCTGTCAGTTTGCGGTAACAGCGCATAAACATAACTGCCTGCATAGTTTTAACTCCAAGAACTTGACTGATTTCCTCGGCCGTATACTGAGTAAACCTATATTACTTTACCAATTGTGTCTTGTCTTCTTTTGTCTCAAATTTTCCTAGAACATAGTTTTTTTAAATTTTATTTATTTATTTATTAAAGTTTTGTATAGCGCTAGCTGGACCCGAAGGTATCAGAGCGCTTCACATCATGTACAAATTGTGCGCAAACAAGATCTGAACGGAAAATGAGAGCAAAGAAGAAAATAAAAACAGAACATCTTTAGACAACCAACTCAGCGGCAGAATGACAACAGTAGCGGAGCATGACTCCCGGTGGTGGGATTTCGATAGAAGTGTTCTTTTTTTTAATTTTTTTATATTTTTTATTAAAAGATGAAAAAATAACATACAAGGCAAAAAAAAAGGGGGGAAACGGTGTACATGGGACATGTGTTCACAGAGGAGGACACCTAGGCACGATGTTATACAATAGATCAATGGCACATGGTGTGGGGAGGGGGCCCGCGGGGAAACAAATTAAGAATAACATAAAGCACACAATATATGGGATGTCGGATCAGGGGGACAGGGGGACTTCGGGTTTTCCACAAATGGGGGCGTACATATATTTCCACGGTATGCGTTCCACTGGCTCCAGTTGCTATTCCATTTTCTAGGTGTGCCCCGCGCCACATACACAGTCTTCTCTCTGAACATACACCAGTCCACATTCTCCCTCCATACCGATACCATGGCCGGCCGCTAGGAACCCCACAACTGCGCAACATCCCTTTTGGCAATCATATTCCCAAGGGTCGCCCACTGCGTCTGGGCCACACTATAATCATTCGGCTCCTACACATTCAACAGACATCGTCTGGCCTCGGGCAGAAACACCACTCCTGTGACCCTACCCATCACGGAATACACATTATCCTAGAACATAGTTAATGGGTTTGAAGGGAGGGATTCCCAAGTTTCTGACATCGTTAGACTTTATAGGGAGTACAGAGCTGGATTGAGTCACAGGGAGGCTGGTGGACTTTCTCACTAGTTTTACCGATCTGACCACACAACCTTCCCATGTTAGGAGCTGGTTCAGGGTATTCGCAGGTGTGTCTGTTGGGATGGAAAAGTCCACCAGTAAAAGGGTAAAATGTACTTAATGTCTGAATGGGTTCAGGGATACATTAATTGAGCTAGGGGGCTATTGAGAGATTTTGTAGTCCTTGGTATAATCCTGTGGTTCTAGTACCAAAGCAAGAGTCTACTGACTCCTGTGTGGCCTAACAAGCCCTCAATGAGGTAACCAAAACAGATGCCCATGCAATCCCAAGAGTGGACGAGAGTTGCGACACCGAGGAGATGGCCAAGGGGAATTAGCGGAGGGGTGGTGCAGTACCATAAGGCTAAATGATATCCTATGGGCACTTTAGTGTTAGGTTTTCTATTTGAAAACAATAAAAAATGGTTCATACAAAAAATTGAAAACAACGAACATGGCCAAAGTTTTAATAATCTTCTGAAACATGACCATGGCCGCCTACCCATATGGTAGTCAGTCTTAGCCAAGACAGGGACCATCCTATTGAATATTTCAAGTTCTCAACAAGGAGATTATACAGGTCTAGAACATTAGCTGAAGTGCACCCTCCTAGCGCTTTTTTTGATATTTCTTTTTATTAATCATGAAACAATTAAACAAAAATAACAATTGCATTGGGAATACATCGGCATTATCACTACAGTGCTCGGAGCAGAGGTCGTCTCGCAAACAGGATACAAAACAGAATAGTAAAACCTTGGAATCAAGGGGAATCCAGAGTGTCCAAATCAGTTCGCCCGGCTGGGTGGGGGGGGGGGGGAACACAAATATCTCCCCGGTACACATTCCACGGTCCCCATATCTTTATCCACCTCTCAGGGCAGCCCCTCGCAACATACACAGCACGCTCTCTGAACATACACCGGTCCAGGTCTTGGGCCCATTTGGCGCATTGCGGCGGTTGAGTGGCTCCCCATAGTTGTGCTGTATTGCGCTTGGCAATCATACAGGCCAGCGTAACCCATTGCTTTAAATATTGATTTAGATCCGTGGGTTCCCGAACATTTAAGAGACATCTGCGCACCTCCAATCTCACCTCACAACCCAGGACATCTCGCAGAACCTCATGTATGGCGCGCCAATAGGTCTGAACCCTATCGCAGTGCCACAGTATGTGTAGAAACGTCGCAATATCTCCACAGCCTCTCTTGCATTCCCCAGTCGTACTCGATCCCATCCTCACCAGCCCCGGACCAGTAACATAAGACCTATGTAGAATCTTCAATTGCTCAAGTCGCAACCTCATCTGTATCGCCACCACCTTGGGGGAAGATACTGCCTCAACTCAGTCCTCATCATCCAACTCTAATCCATCGGCAACCCACGCCTCCCTGAGAGACCTCAGTGGGTCTGCCATGTGATTGATCAGCTTTCGGTAAATCAGGGAGATGGTCTTCTCAGGTAAATGCCCATCCAATATACGATCCTCAAGGGGGGAGGCCTCGGGGAGGGAGTCTCCCGGTAAGACATGAGATAGAAGGGCATGCCTGACCTGCAAGTAGCGGAAGTGCTCCTCGTTATGAAGGCGGTGACTCTGCTGAAGTGCCTCGAAGGTCAGCACTTCCCCCTTCACCCAGACATCCTTTATCTGACCAATTCCAATCAACTCCCACTTGTCAAAGCCTTTGGTGGTCCACAAATTGCCCAATTTGGCGGAGCTAAAGAGAGGGGTAGCGAGAGTCAATCTTCCTTCCCATCCCAGATTCTTATTAGCCACATGCCAAACCCTTACTGCATGTGAGGTGGGACCCGCCAGAGAAAACCGCCCCGGCCGATTATACAGGGCCCGAAGGAAGTCTCCCCCGGGGGACTGACTACGATCCATAGTATATCCAGGGTCTCCCGGCAGGCCGTAGACAATCTGATTAATAGCTGCCAACTGGGAGGCCCAATAATATTTCCTCAAGTCGGGAAGGCCAATACCACCATCATACCAGGCCAGGGTGAGTTTGGTATAGGCAATGCGGGGTCTACCATCCCAGAGAAGCAGCCTCTGGAGCACCTCAACCTCCTTGAAGTACCTGGCAGGCACTGGGTCCATAGCATTTTCGAGAACGTATAAAAATCGTGGAAGAGCCAACATTTTAAAGAGTACCGCTCTGCCCAGAAGTGACAAAGGCAACGCCTTCCAACGCTCAACATCAGCACGCAGTCTAACCAACGGCGGCAGCAAATTCTCAACATACCTTATCTTGGCGTCCAAAGCAATGTAGATGCCCAGATACACAAAACCCTTAGAAGCCAACCCTTAGTAGCCACTTGAAGAGGGCAGTTCTGCGGGATCACTGGCGGATCCCCGGACAGTACCAACAATACGGACTTCGCCCAATTTATAGCAAAGCCTGAGAATTCACCAAACACTCTAAGAATGTCAAGAAAAACATCTAGCGAGGACCTAGGCGAGGTGAGATAGAGAAGCACATCATCAGCATAAAGAGAGATCTTATCCTCCCAATCAGGGGACCACCGCAATCCACGCACCATCCTGTCCCATCTAATCCAAGCCGCCAAGGGCTTCAGTGCCAACGCAAACAGAAGGGGCGACAGCGGACATCCTGTTGCGTCCCCCTCTCCAATTCAAAGTCACCGGATTGACAATTATTGACAACCACGCGAGCCAAAGGGGCAGTATAGAGCAAACGCACCCATCCGAAAAACTCGGGCCCGAAGCCCAGCTTCTCCAACACAGCGAAGAGATATGACCATTCAATCCGGTCAAAGGCCATGGTGGCATCAAGAGACACCAACACGGCGGGTTTTAGCAATTCACAGGCCCTACCCAAAACGCCATGCAAACGTCGAAGATTAAGTGCAGTGTTACGGCGTGGCATGAAACCCGACTGATCCGGGTGCACCAGGGTGGAAATCACCTTGACCAATCTGATTGCCAATAATTTGGCCAATACCTTGGGTTCTGCATTGAGCAAGGAGATAGGTCTATAGGAAGAGGTGGAGGCACGGGGCTTACCCGGCTTGTGAATCACGACAATATTAGCAATACGCTGATCATAGGGGAGGATGCCGACCTCCTTGCTTTTAACAAACATGGCTCTAAGATGCGGCGCAATTTTATGAGCATTCAATTTATAGAGCTCAATGGGAATACCATGGGGGCCTGTCGCCTTCCCTGAGTTGATGCTCCTAATAGCGCCCCCAATTTCGTCATCCGTAATCCATATATTTCCAGTCATCATCAGACAACTTAGGCATAATAAGATCTCTAATTATCTCCGCGTGCTCAGAGTCGTTATGTGTATCCGACGAAGAGTAGACATGTTTGTAGTAACAACCAAAAGAGTCCGCGATCAACTGAGGGTCTGTTAGAGTCTCAGGACCATCACTGTCGAGCTCAGGGACTAACCGAGAAGCGCGTTCTCCTCGCTCCAGCCACGCTATAAGCTTACCAGCCCTATCACCATGTTCATAGATCCTAATCTGGACCTCATTATGTTGCGTTACAGCCGACTCCCTAGACAACCCGTGATATTCATCTTGTTTGAGGCGTAGCTGATGCCGATTCTCAGCAGTCGCATCACCAGCGACTCGTTCTTCCAAGCGGACAATCTCAGCCTCAGCCGCGTTGATTTCCGCCAAACATCTCCTTTTCTTACCCGCGATGAGAGCCAACGCCTCACCACGCAAGACCACTTTATAGGCCTCCAACAACGTCTGGGCCGAATCCACAGTACCCTGATTGTGCTGAAAATAGCGGTCGGAAGCCCCACACAGATCTTTCTTAATAACCGGGTCCCGAAGATGCCAGGCATTGATGGGTGCAATTCTACCTACCATAGGCTGTCCCATCTCCACTCGAACCCAAACTGGGGAATGATCGGACATACCCCTACCCAGATGACGTGCCTCCCTGACAGTGTCAGCCATAGCAGCGGGCAACAGGATGTAATCAAGCCGTGACATAGAGCCACGTGCCGCCGAGAGATGCGTATAACTCCTAAGTGCAGGATTCAGAAGGCGCCAAACATCAACCAGACCCAATGAGCCCAAGAACTCAGAAAGCCACTGACGCGCCGGAGGAAGCGATCTCGGCGGGACACGGTCCAAGCTGCCATCTAAAACGGTATTAAAGTCACCACCCAGGACCAGGAGACCAAGTAGGAGCGAGAGGAAAACATTAGCTAGATCCTTAAAAGTGTCAGACTGGAGGGCCGGGGGAACATAAACAGAAAAGAAAGTAACGGCTTTACCCCCGATCCTCCCGGACACTCCCACATATCTGCCCCGCTGGTCCGACCATGTAGCCTGCACCTCAAAAGGAAAGGCCTTCTTAACCAAGATTCCAACACCCCTAGAGCCTGTCGTAAACCCCACATGTGCGATTAATTTATAACCCCCTCTATGAAGGGCCATACAGCGATTGCCCACAAGATGGGTCTCCTGTAGGAGCGCCTGATAAACTGACTGACCATGCCCGTTTTAATTTTGTCCCCCAGACCATTCACGTTCCAACTCAGCACCCGAATCCCCGATTGGATCAAGACATTTACCCCACTCCCCCACGCACACTCACATCCGTCAACACCCAATGCAATTCAAAACAAAACTGAAACCAAGAAACAGCAAACAACCCCCCTCCCCCACTCGGAAGTCCTCCCCCTCCCTGCACCCCTGTATCAGGACAACGCCCCAACCCCAACTCGCAGTGTGCCTGTCGCCCCACCCAACAATAGTTACTAAAAGTAGGAAGAGGAGGCGCCTGCCGGCAGCCTCTAACCCATCCCTCCAAAAGAATCGTCCCAAGGAACAAACTTTTCAGTCTAAATCAGTACAGTTACACGTTAATAAAAGGCCATATCCCCCCCCCCCCGATCAAAGACCCAAGCAAGCGCTCGAGACCGGAGTCTCTCATTCTGGGCCCTGCCGGCCATCCTCAGTGTCTTGTCGCTGTTCTCCAGTGTCATCAGGTCTCACAGTGTCCAACCAGTCCGATGCCATCTCCGCATTATCAAAAAACCAAGTTCGCTCATTCGCTTCGACTCGTAGCTTGGCAAGACTTGGAGGAAACTCGGACGCATCCTCTGTACAGCTTGCGTAAAGTCCGGAAAGAAGGACACGGTAACATTCTCATACCGTAGCGGGCCGTCCCTTCGCGAGGCCTGTAGAATGGCATCCCGGTCCCAAAAGTTCAGAACCCTCGCGATCATGGGCCTAGCTGGCGCCCCCACTTTCGGCGGCCCATCCGGCACTCTATGCGCCCTTTCCACCGTGAAAAACTTGCTGAGTCCCTTAGGCTTCAGGTGGTTAAGGATCAGGTCTTCAACGAAGAGATCAGGCGTGCGCATTTCCACATTTTCGGGTACACCTAAAATGCGAACGTTGTTGCGCCGATTACGACCCTCATAATCATCAAGCAGCCGTCGGGTTTCCTCCCGTGCCGCTTGTAAGGCCAGGACCTCTCTCTGGAGCTCAGCGGTGTCATTTACCAAGCTCGACGTTTTGATGTCGAGGGATTTCACTTTTTCGCTAGTTTTAGCGTGGTCTGTGCGCAGAAGGTTAACGTCAATCTTAACCGAGTCCAATTTGGTGTCAAGCGCATCCATTCTAGTCACCATAGATGTCTCAATTCTGGTGACGACCTCCATTATATCTTGTAAAGAAGGCTCGGAGCCGACACTCGGGGAGGCGGTCCTGGTCGCGGGAAGTGGTCTCTGGTCGCTAGGAGATCCCTTAGGGAGAGTAGATCTGTCCAATTTATTGGACTGGAACGACCTCTGGACTCTGCCACCCCTGGTGGAGGGCTTCTCAGAGTCCGATCTCGCCGCCATGGAGGGTGACCAAAGAGGACTCAGGCAAACCAGTCTATTGTCTTAATAGTTCACACCTCCGACAATACTTCACACCTCTCCAACGCTACAAGAACCGCATCAAGGGTGGCTTATTCGTACAGGAAAAGCCACCTAGAAGCGCCCAGCAGTTAGAGGCGGGTCCTAGGGGTGGTTCCAGGAGGGGGCACCACTTCCGGTAGACACTGCCGCTGTTGTCGCATTAGGTCCCGACCACATCTGACACCAGAGTCCGCTGCCCAGGCGACGGAGAGGCCAAAAAACTTCGGACGACGATTTGATGGGGTAGAAGTGCGCCTTTCGAGCCGCAATTTCACCAGGGCGCAGCAATACTATTCCCCCATCAAACACGGTCCTCGGGTCTCCGGATATGTGGCAGGATAGACGGACGGAGGAACGGGTCTTACGGAGCTACACGATCACGCGGCCATCTTGGTCCCGTGCTAGGCTCCTCCTCCCTCTAGCGCTTTTTATGAATTTCAACACTCTCACTCAACATATTTTACATTATGAACACACCCACTCGTATCCTATTTAATTTTACCAATTTTTGCAAGATGTCCCACACAATTGCATTGTATCTAAGTTGCAGGGCAATTCTTTATAGAGACAACATAACTTTTGCTTCCATATTTGTTACAGCATGCACTGCATCATCCATTTAATCATCATTCTTCTTCATTCATCTCCATCATTATTCAGTGTGTTAAGCGTGTTTCACAATATCATCTGTTTTTAGAAGTTGTTTCTTTAATGAGTAGCACGGTTTCTTCAACTATAAGGTTATAAGACATACTAACTATCGATTCACGGTAAAAGTGCTCTGAAGAAAAATAAATGTCTCATGAACGCAATGTTCAAGACCCAAAAAAATGCCTTCACAGGCAACCTGCTCTATGCTCTCCCTCCTACCTCATTAGATTAATAAACATCTACGTATGAAACAGATACATTTTCCAGAAGCCTTCTTTTCCACACTTAAATTATACTTAAGAAATGTTAGCTCTCACTTAGACATATCCACCTCACCCCATGTCCTCATATTCTCAGGCTCACACTGATATTGCATACTAGAACACCACGAGAGAACCAGAAGGGTAGCATATCCAGTGGGCTTCCAATACAGCCACCTCCAGATAACCCATGAAGCACTCACAGGGAACTTTCAATCCAGTACTCTTCAACCAGTACAGGAGTACTGCGCCAAGGACTTCTAACCTTTATACAAAACACCGATATTTAGGTTAATGGTGAGGTTTTTTTTTAATAAAGATTTACATTTCTCATTCGTTAAATGAATAGATTATAATAACAAAGGCTCCCTGTTTTTACTGATTTTTACAGATACAGACAGAAAACCATTTATTTTCTTGTCTGTATTTATTTTTAAATGTGGATAAAAAAAGGAAATTGGATGCTTGTTGAGTGATTCTAGATACACTTTGACATGACTGCCAGGCCAATAACTGTGTGGATTGATAGGGAAGGGAGTTGAAAAAAGAAAGGAATTTTACTAAAGAGGCTTAAACAGCAGTAGTTATGCACAAGGCTGACACTGAAATGTGTATATTTAAATTTTGTATTTCTTATACATTCTTTATTTCGGCCAAAGGCCATAAAAGATTTTGTTAGACCTGGCACCATTGGCGTGGGTCTCCCTTCCCTTTTTTTGCTGTTGCCTCATGTGTTTTTGCTGGTGTTAGATGCTTTTGGCACTGTGCCACTGCTATTCAGTGCCACAGTGCAAGTGTTCCCTATTGTAAATTGATGTATTAATAGGGTGACCAGACGTCCCCGTTTTGCCAGGACGGTCCCTGTTTTTAACCAGCTGTCCAAGCAAATTTCAAGAAATTTAGCTCATGTCCCTGTTTTTGGAGAGGGTCGACTGAAAACAGTGGGAGGTGTTTTTATGTTTTACAAAGCTGGGATAGTTAGAAGTTGTTTCAAGAAAGCAATTTAATTAACAGGCAAGCTACTGGGCTTAAACATTGCATTTTATGTATGTTCTTACTGTCTGTTCTGTAATTCTTTGCTGAGGAGCTCTCATCGCTTGAAGTAAGATTGTAGTCCTTCTATTTTTGTGAAATGTCCCGGTTTTTGGCTTAGGGTCTCCCTACGTATTAATCAGTGGTTCCAGGTTTGGCTATTTGGTTTATTTGTAAGACCCTAGTCTAGTGCACTGAGTGTGCCAGGGCGTGTAATCCAAATGCTGCTTGTGGGCCTTCAGCACTGGTTGTGCCCCCCACAGAAGCAGCCTTGTAAAATGTGTCTACGGTCTGCCATTGCAGAGCCTGCATGCAGTCTGGTACTGGCATGCTCACTGGGCAAGAGCACCCACTTCCCATTCCCTAAACCTTCCCTTTTCTTCATATCAGTCATCCCTATGGTAGGCCCAAGGGCAGGGTGCATTGTAAATATAAGGTAGTACAAGCCCTGATGTGTGTGGCATGTCCTAATAGTGAATTACAGCCATTTTCGTTTTTCACTGTTGCAAGGCTACCTGTTCTCCATAGGCCAGAATGGGCTGTAGAATTGTTACATTTTATAATCCTTACAGGCTCAGAGAACATGGTAGAAATTAGAGTTTAGTATGCCTGAACTCAGAATAATAAAATACATCTTTTAGTGAAGGTTATTTTAATATTCTGTCTGCAAATACCACTTTTAGAAAGTAGGTCTTTGCTTGTCTAACTATTCAAACCTGCCTCTGCTAGGTTGTGTATTCCTATGTCTGGTTTCTGTGAGTGACAGGGCTGGGGAATTCCAGGAGACAGGCTGAGTCACCCAGTGGTGAATAGAGAGATCTGCATCTTGATGGGAGGGAGGAGTGCACCTGAACTCTGAATAGGGCTGTGCCTGCCTTCCACAATGCTGGCTCCACCCCATGGGGAGCGGCTGATGTCTCTGCCCTGCACACTGAAAGAAGAGAAGGAAGACTGTTAACAGAGTGCTCCAAGACTGTACTTGCCTTCCACAATGCTGGCTCCACCTCCTGTGGGGCGTCTGATGTTTCTGCCTTGCACTGTGTAAGGAAAGGAGAGGTCTGGAAAACAAAGTGCTCATGAACTGGTTTGGACTAGGCACAGGCCCCTCTCCCCTCAGAGAACAAAGGTTTTTGGGGTATAAATATTGGGACCCTGCTCCCATGAAATTAGATCACTTTTGGACTACAAGAAGAAACCTTTACTGAGGAGAGGAACCTGAAGAACCGGAGGAGACTATACCCAAGCTGAAGTGCTGCTTGTGGGATTGGCCTGCAGTGGTTGCCTTACTGTCAAAGGAAGGAGAAAGGAACTTTGTAACTTTGCTTTCAACTTGTGAAGGATCTCCAAGGGCTTGGAAAAGAGCTTGCCTCCTGCTGAAGCCTCAGGGACAACAGACTTCACCCCCCAGCTCCCCAGAGTTCTTGGGGGAAGTGCCTGCTGCTGTTTTGGGCATTCTGAGGAACTGCGTGTCGCAAGGAGCTGGAAGTGCGACTCAACGAGAAGAAGCGTGCCGCCGTCGCTGTGCCTGCCGCAGCAACTCTGGAGAAAGGAGGGTGTCGCCGCTGGAACTGTCGCACTGCATGGCATCGGAGAGAAGCGTGCCGCAACGAAGAGGATTTATGAACAAGGGGGTTAAACCCATATGTAGTCACTGGGACCTGGGTTAGATAGATACTGAGAGGAGGGGGTCCCAGTGTATCCAGGAAATAGTTACAAACAATTTAAATAGAATTAATCAACAACAAATGTTTTGATCCACACAGTTTAATTCACAGTGGGATAAAGTATATCTAATATACATCATATAGAAAACAATCAACTGTATTTAACGTCATACAGTGCCCAGAGGAGGAAGAAGGAACGTGATAGTGAGGAGATCGTGAAGTGGTGGGATTAAGTGACAGTAAAATCAATCTTTTAGGCACTTATTCACGCTATCAAGGAAGTAGCAACAACTTGCATATCGCATAGTGATATTATTCGGAGAAAGGCATACAGCACAAGGTACAGTGTATATACAAAATGTTGGCGTGAGGTTGCCACAATAAAAACAAACAGTCGACGTTTTGACCCTCTTGTAGTTGCAGGATCGTTTAACCTTGCTGTGGGGTCTTCATCAGGACCATAGGGGGAGGGTTGGGGCAAAGGACCTAATGGGGGTATAATGAATTTCGAATTAGAGGGTAGTAAATCAACCTCAAAATTATCACATAGGTAGAGACAAACATGTTTCATGGGGGTCATTAATGTAAGTTAATATCATTGATTGGACGCTGCAACATTGTGCGAGTCCAAAGCTTAACAAAAGGTAAAATCAATTAATGCCCAGGAGTTTGAAAATGGGCTTAAGTGAAAGCCTGGGGAAACAGGGACTGATACGCTAGACTGGCCATACACTTGCTGACGGTGGTACCCAAGGAGAGGTGGTAAACAATTAAATGGGGGGTGGTATTACGTGAAAAGCTCAGACTTAATGCGCGGCCATAAGTATACTGGAGGCGATCAAAAACGAGAATTAGGGATGACTACTTGAGGCGCTAGCGTGTACCAATGGGTACAACATCAACCGTATGGCAAGTGTTACTTATGCGCTGGAAATTAGAATATTGAAAATATAATGGACCAATGGTGGGTTAGGTCTAGTTGGCAACTCGGGCATATTGAGAGTTATCTTACCAAAAGTCCGCGTCCTGCTTGACTCGGGTTAAAGTGGTCAGATGGTTAAAATCTGGTGGAATGGTGCTGCATCTAAGAGAATGAGCAGGCAATAATGTAATGTCAAATGTACAAAATTACATGTTGCCAAGGCCAGCGACGAGAAAGGGGGGGCGGCTTACCGACTGCTAGCGTCATGTTGAATCTCAAGGATCGGTAATTTCAAGGATCGGTGAATTCAGACTTCTTGAGGTATCGAGATGAGTCTGATAGGGCAAGAAAAATGGGGGGTATTTAGTTTAAAGGATCTTAGTTAGAAGATTTGAGGCGGGGAATGGCCATCGAGCACAGATTTACTTACTCGATATGAATGACTTGAAAAGCTCCGTGCGCGAGTTGCGGTGCAAATGCCGCGCTTCCTCGTTTGGGGAGGGAGTCATGGTGATGAGTCACGTGGTGGCCCAGGTTGGTAATGGAACTAGCAGAAAGACTAGATCGTCAGGCACGATCGATGGGACTGGAGAGAATTAGGAAAAGTTCCTATGCGCTGCAAATAATGATGTTCCCAAAACAGTAATGAAGCATATATAAATATTTACAAATATCATAATAACGTGAAGTTGGAACTCAATTTGAAAACACATTGTTAAAAAGAAGAAGCAGAACAGTGTACATGTAATTCGAGCGTACCTCTTCAACCATGAGGGTAAAGGCTCAACAGCGTGTGAATGTGTGGAACAACCAGCATAACAATAATGTAGCCACCTGGGGACATGGTGAGGCTTACCATGATTGTAGTTATCAGAATTATTAAAGCGTACCTCTCAAGCATGAGGGTAAAAGCTCGACAGTTTGTAAGATAGCCGATAATACATCTTAAACAGTGATATTGACATTGGTATAGTCACTGTAGGATTGGAAACATGGTGGGGAGTAGGGTATCAAAGCTAACTGATGGGGAACTATCACATCGGATTAATTAAAGTAGTGTGGCCAATTGGGAAAATGAACTATCAGATTCATTAAGGCCGGTTTCAATGGAATTGAAAAAGTACATCCATTTCAGTTCTCTTATGTTGAGAATATCAGAGATGTTGCCACCCCGTGGTCCCAGTGTTACTCTTTCAATGACCAACCATCGCAAGCTTTCTGGTGAATGGTTATTCAGCTTAAAATGTTCTACAAGTGGTGCGCCTTCAACCTCACAGCGAATCCGGCTCATATGTTGTAGTATCCGGGCTTTAATTTTCTGCTGGGTCTGCCCAATGTAGATCTTATGGCATGGGCACACAATGGCATAGATGACGTTGCTGGAATTGCAGTTACTAAAGGATTTAAGTTTCACAGTCAGATTGAGGTATGCAAAATCCTTCGTCTGTATGGTTAAGTCACAGGCCTTGCAATGGCCACATTTGGAATGACCAATGACTGGTGGTAGGTTCCATAGGGTGTTAATCGTGGGTTGACATTCAGGGGATAAGAAAGAATTAACAACGTGGTCCCTAATGCATTTAGCTTTCTTGAATGCGTGAAGCGGTGTCAGAGGTTGTTTGATATCATCAGAAACCAAATGCCAGTGTTTGTTAATGATTTTTTTGATACTGTTGCTTTTGGTGTTAAAAGTCGTTACACATACAATGCGACTCTGCTCCTGGTCAGTTCTGAAAAAACAGAACTGACCAGGAGCAGAGTCGCATTGTATGTGTAACGACTTTTAACACCAAAAGCAACAGTATCAAAAAAATCATTAACAAACACTGGCATTTGGTTTCTGATGATATCAAACAACCTCTGACACCGCTTCACGCATTCAAGAAAGCTAAATGCATTAGGGACCACGTTGTTAATTCTTTCTTATCCCCTGAATGTCAACCCACGATTAACACCCTATGGAACCTACCACCAGTCATTGGTCATTCCAAATGTGGCCATTGCAAGGCCTGTGACTTAACCATACAGACGAAGGATTTTGCATACCTCAATCTGACTGTGAAACTTAAATCCTTTAGTAACTGCAATTCCAGCAACGTCATCTATGCCATTGTGTGCCCATGCCATAAGATCTACATTGGGCAGACCCAGCAGAAAATTAAAGCCCGGATACTACAACATATGAGCCGGATTCGCTGTGAGGTTGAAGGCGCACCACTTGTAGAACATTTTAAGCTGAATAACCATTCACCAGAAAGCTTGCGATGGTTGGTCATTGAAAGAGTAACACTGGGACCACGGGGTGGCAACATCTCTGATATTCTCAACATAAGAGAACTGAAATGGATGTACTTTTTCAATTCCATTGAAACCGGCCTTAATGAATCTGATAGTTCATTTTCCCAATTGGCCACACTACTTTAATTAATCCGATGTGATAGTTCCCCATCAGTTAGCTTTGATACCCTACTCCCCACCATGTTTCCAATCCTACAGTGACTATACCAATGTCAATATCACTGTTTAAGATGTATTATCGGCTATCTTACAAACTGTCGAGCTTTTACCCTCATGCTTGAGAGGTACGCTTTAATAATTCTGATAACTACAATCATGGTAAGTCTCACCATGTCCCCAGGTGGCTACATTATTGTTATGCTGGTTGTTCCACACATTCACACGCTGTTGAGCCTTTACCCTCATGGTTGAAGAGGTACGCTCGAATTACATGTACACTGTTCTGCTTCTTCTTTTTAACAATGTGTTTTCAAATTGAGTTCCAACTTCACGTTATTATGATATTTGTAAATATTTATATATGCTTCATTACTGTTTTGGGAACATCATTATTTGCAGCGCATAGGAACTTTTCCTAATTCTCTCCAGTCCCATCGATCGTGCCTGACGATCTAGTCTTTCTGCTAGTTCCATTACCAACCTGGGCCACCACGTGACTCATCACCATGACTCCCTTCCCAAACGAGGAAGCGCGGCATTTGCACCGCAACTCGCGCACGGAGCTTTTCAAGTCATTCATATCGAGTAAGTAAATCTGTGCTCGATGGCCATTCCCCGCCTCAAATCTTCTAACTAAGATCCTTTAAACTAAATACCCCCCATTTTTCTTGCCCTATCAGACTCATCTCGATACCTCAAGAAGTCTGAATTCACCGATCCTTGAAATTACCGATCCTTGAGATTCAACATGACGCTAGCAGTCGGTAAGCCGCCCCCCCTTTCTCGTCGCTGGCCTTGGCAACATGTAATTTTGTACATTTGACATTACATTATTGCCTGCTCATTCTCCTAGATGCAGCACCATTCCACCAGATTTTAACCATCTGACCACTTTAACCCGAGTCAAGCAGGACGCGGACTTTTGGTAAGATAACTCTCAATATGCCCGAGTTGCCAACTAGACCTAACCCACCATTGGTCCATTATATTTTCAATATTCTAATTTCCAGCGCATAAGTAACACTTGCCATACGGTTGATGTTGTACCCATTGGTACACGCTAGCGCCTCAAGTAGTCATCCCTAATTCTCGTTTTTGATCGCCTCCAGTATACTTATGGCCGCGCATTAAGTCTGAGCTTTTCACGTAATACCACCCCCCATTTAATTGTTTACCACCTCTCCTTGGGTACCACCGTCAGCAAGTGTATGGCCAGTCTAGCGTATCAGTCCCTGTTTCCCCAGGCTTTCACTTAAGCCCATTTTCAAACTCCTGGGCATTAATTGATTTTACCTTTTGTTAAGCTTTGGACTCGCACAATGTTGCAGCGTCCAATCAATGATATTAACTTACATTAATGACCCCCATGAAACATGTTTGTCTCTACCTATGTGATAATTTTGAGGTTGATTTACTACCCTCTAATTCGAAATTCATTATACCCCCATTAGGTCCTTTGCCCCAACCCTCCCCCTATGGTCCTGATGAAGACCCCACAGCAAGGTTAAACGATCCTGCAACTACAAGAGGGTCGAAACGTCGACTGTTTGTTTTTATTGTGGCAACCTCACGCCAACATTTTGTATATACACTGTACCTTGTGCTGTATGCCTTTCTCCGAATAATATCACTATGCGATATGCAAGTTGTTGCTACTTCCTTGATAGCGTGAATAAGTGCCTAAAAGATTGATTTTACTGTCACTTAATCCCACCACTTCACGATCTCCTCACTATCACGTTCCTTCTTCCTCCTCGGGGCACTGTATGACGTTAAATACAGTTGATTGTTTTCTATATGATGTATATTAGATATACTTTATCCCACTGTGAATTAAACTGTGTGGATCAAAACATTTGTTGTGGATTAATTCTATTTAAATTGTTTGTAACTATTTCCTGGATACACTGGGACCCCCTCCTCTCAGTAGCAACGAAGAGGAAGCGTGTCGCGGCTGCTGCCGTCGCAACTCCGAAGAAGGAGGGTGTCACCGCTGTGGTTGTCGCACTGCACCGCATCATGAGAAGAATCTCGCAACGAGGTCGGAGCGTGTCACCGTACCTGCCGTCGCAACTCCGAAGAAGGAGGGTGTCGCCGCTGGAACTGTCGCATTGCACCGTATCGACCAAGAGCACCTCGCATCCCCGAGAAGCGCGCCGCCGTCGGAGCTGCTGCCGTCGCATCTTGGATGGCGTCGCTGTAGTTGTCGCATCGACTGGAAGCTTCACGCATCATGGAGAAGAGCGTCGCCGCTGGAGCTGTAGCATCCCCGAGAAGCGTGCCGCATCTGGAAGATCTTCACGTCTTTATTTCTTTGCACCTGAACTTTGCCGCATTTCCCATCGCTGCGACATTGCTTGTCGTGGAAGTGCAACGCAACTTAAGGTACATTGACGCAGAGTGTCGCATCTAAGAACTGAACTGAACTAAGCTTAAATCTACCATATTGAAGTAAACATAGTGTGTATTTTTGTCGTTTATGGTCTTGTGGCAATTCTATATAAAGTCTACTTATTTTTTATATAAAACCTGTGTGGTGTCCATTTGTAGTGTTGTCACTGGGTTACTGTATGTGGTCACAATTGCTTAACTTACAACGCCTCTGAAGTGAAGCCTTGGCTGCTCTCGCCACGCTACCTTGAGGGTGAGCAGGGGTTATTTTAGAAGTGTAATCCCCTTACCCTGACTAGAGGAGAGAGCCCCTGCTTGTCACAAGTACCTACCTGTGCCAACCAGAGACCCTCAAATCTAACATTGGAAGTCAAGCGGAAGGGATTCCGAATTTGCATTTGTGACTCATTTACAGTGACTGGTGAACACTACTTTAGTGAGTGCACACCATAACGATACCGCATATTTTTGGTAGATTCCTTTTTAGGTTTCGCCTGTCGAAAGCTGTGCAAGCAGCGTTTCGCGCAGGCGAAATCTAATGACTTACACTGTGTGGCTTTGTTCCGCCCTCTCTTTCCATTGGCTAGCTGGAGGCTAGCCATTGGAAGAGAGATCTGCTCGTCATTCTGCGAGCAGATCCGTGGGCGTTCCGGCGATTTTTAGGCTTTTCGCTACGTCATGCGGCTGTGGGCGTGTTTATTATTTTTTGGGGGGGAGTTTTTTTTTGGTCATTCCGCCGAAGTCGTCCTTGGTGAGTGCTTGTTTTATCGCGTGATCCACTTCAGTCCTCCCGGCTGCTTTGATGAAAGCGCCCGCTCTCCCACAAGCTTCGCCGCTCGCTCCGGGGTGCCGCCTAGTGATTAATGATCCACAACGGCTTCTCGCGACCAGACATGCACGGAGGCCAAACCCGCCCTACCGCCGCCGTGCACGTTCTTATGTTAGTTCCTCCGGCGCAGCGCAGGGTGCTACTCAGTATTTCTCCCGGCCACCGCTATTCAGGCATGCCGTCAACGAGGCATATGGGCTCACCTTTATTTCAAATATGGTCCATCATCGATACTCTGCATCCAGGGCACCGCCGTGCGTGCCAGGCGTCGCAGCTGCAGTCCAAAGCACAACCCACGGCTTCAGTTTCACTTTCAGCAGGTAGGCCACCGCTGCGCCGGCTTTCGTTCCACGTTTGCAAGTCGTCTTATGTGTTTACAGTCGGTGTTTTCGGATGCATGTACCCGTCCTCAGCTTTCCAGCAGCAAGTTTTCTGCCATCATCTGTGTCGCTTGGTAGTGGGCACTGTGCCTCTCTGGTCCATCTGAAGCGATGCCACAGATGCGTGGCTCATCTGTGCTCTTGGACACAGATCCAGCCCTCCTGCTCACCCCGGCCAAGTTAACTTAGCCTTTCATTCTTTTTAGTTTGATCAAATCAGTACCACTGAATTAGGTATACAGCCGCAAGTTTCTCCTCCGGGAAGAACATGCGCCATACAATTGCACGTCATCTTATGTCATGAGACTACAAATCAGGGGATGTAAAATGCTGTTGGCTAAATGTCACCTGGTTGCAGGTCACCACAAAAGTCAAGGGTCATTTGGCAGCTATGAACCATGCTGCCAAGGGGTGATGAGACAAATTGAAGCCATGCTTCGCCTGTTAAGTTTGGGTGGCAACTTTTTCTGGCGGATGGGGGTCACTTCTGCAGTTTGACAATCAGGTGTCCTAAAACTGTTCTACAAGGTGCCACAATCTACAATGTTGGAATAACAAGTCCTGAGACCTAACTACTGAAAATGTATTTCCTTAAGTTTATATTGATTGCAAGAATGGTAGAGGACAGCTGTTATCACGGTTAGACCAGAATGCATTCATTTTTTTCTCTCCCCAAAACGCCTCTCTTTGACAGGTTTATGTGACTATAGTTCGTAGTCTGGAATGGACACGGGAAGCAGAAATGAAATATTGCGCATAACGTCCCCATTTTTTAAAAGTCGGGAGTGCCCTCAAGACACGCGCGGATTGTGCTCCTGTGCATACTCTCACTCAGCAACGACGACTGGTACTTCAAACGACACCGAGTCACAGGGATTTCTTTGTATATATTTTATTGGTATTTGCATAGACCCCCCCCCCCCCCCCATGCGATGCCCAAGGGCTTAGAGTTGTGATGCTTTTCATAGCTATTTAGATGAAAGTGCATCAGTTTCAAGATTCGGCATCAGGGATAAAGTCAACACGTGGGGGGACATGTGCCTACCAATGCCAGGGAGGTGCGGGCAGACTGAAGTTCGCTTGGGAGTAGGGAGACACTGAGCACTCAGCCGTGCTGAGCACAGCGTGGGTTCTATAGGACCAGGGGTGAAAAGTCCTTGCCGATGAATTTCGAACACCTAGCACCTTGAAGCAGAACTCCATCAAACAGTGAACTGAAAAACTGTGGACCGGAGTACAGCCCAGAGGAATTACCAATTTCTGAGGTTCATTCAAGCATTCCTCAATCACTTCTTTCTCGACGCAGGCCATGTGCATTTTCATTAGGGAACATTCAGTGATTGGCAAACTCTGAGAGCATTGCCAAAGTTCCGAATTTAGCGGTCTAGCGACGGTATTAGGCGTTTGTTTCTGACCCGGTGCATAACATTGTTTTCAGAAGTGCACGTCATTCCCCTAGGCGCTTGGGTTTGGCGGGTGGTACTATGCAAGTATTTTCACTCACTCACCGGACCGGGCACTCCAAAGCCTGACGTCTGCCTGTAGCTGCAGCGCTCATTACTAGCACCACTAGCCGCGTTGACTAGCAGACACAAACCCTGGAAGGAACTTCTTCACACTATCCGCCTTCTTCCCCCCCCCCCACTCATTGAGTGCACGAGCTCTCTAGCAGCATCTTTTCGACTTTTCAGACGAAGGGTTTCTGATGGTAAAACAAGGAAGTTTGCCTCACCGTGATCTGCTAGAATCGAGGTGAGCGCGCGCTCGGGGTGCTGCCAGTGCGGGGAATCGGCACTCATTCTTCAGGGGCCGGACTTCATTTTCTAATTGAAAGTGACTGGGTACAAGATACAGAAATGACGAAAAGGTAGAAAGAAGGAATAAGAGGAAACTGTGACAGAAGGAGAAAACAGAGATGACAAAGCTGACAAGAGATAGATACAAAGAGAGAGGAAGTGTAGAGTGGGGAAGAGGCAGCAGGAGGCGGGAACACGATCAGGCAACCTTGATATTTGGTATTGTGGCATTCGACAGTGCTGGCGGTGTCCTCGGAAAATCTGTCGATCTACAATTAAGCACTGGTGCCGTTTAAGTGGAAAGGCAGCTCTGTTGGCTGCCTGCAAAAAACTGTTAAAAACTGTTCGAAACAGCCCATGACTGTAGAATGGCGAATTCCTTATTGGATCACGCCACGGCACCCCGCTCAGAAGCAGACACCCTGTCCAGCAGTCTCCCGGGAACGGCCAGAGGGGCAGAATAGTTTGTCCAGTCCCGTGCCCAAGGTAATGGCTGTTCCCCTCAACTTTACAACATTGCCAGCTTCAGGAGGGCACATATATGATATCCTAATGGCCATGCTTCTGAGATACAAGCCTTTGACAGTAGAAAGGACAGTCAGCCAGCTTTACTTTAAACAGTAGGCTCGGTCTACTGAACTCCAGTGGGGCAACAAGGTGCTCCCTAAGAAGGGGCTCCTGGACTGTGTTGAAATGCTGTATCACTAAGTGAGATGGAATCGGCCCAGACAGCTTCAAGAAGCTGTGTCCGGAACCTCAAACCAGAAAAAAGCAGAAAGAATTGGTCCAGGACCAGTAAGATCTAAGAAACAAGCATCCCAATGGCAACTGAAAGTTAGTAATACATCGGAAACAGGTCCTCAGTCATCACTGTACCCCGGCCACATTAGCACATTCGATGGGACTCTAATGGAATTTTGTCAGTCTAAGAGTGTGGATGAGTGGTATAGGTACCCTCCTGTACATAGTAAGCTCAAAATCCTTCCCCAAATGTTCTCCTCTGGTTGATTCAATCTTTTGCATATATGTGTTTGAACATTTAACTGTATTTGCCCAATTCCCTCTGGAGGCACCACTTCCACTACATCCGGATGAAATATGGGTGTGACCCCTCCCATTTCTCACTCTGCACACAGCTTTAACAGTAGTAGTTTCACATGTATATACTAGGTGGGACCGCTCCATAGAAACGTTTGTGAAAAGCTACAAGTTAGTGACTGTTCACTGAATGTTGCTGTGCATACTTCAGTGTACAGAAGTTCCCCTTTCTCTCCCTCTCCCATAACATCTGGTGGTGGAAAGCCCACCTTGCTAGTGGATATTCCACCTCCGTAAGTGCATTTTGTTCTACAAATTCCATTGTCCTGATGTTGAGTTTCTAACCGTGATCCTATTATTTACACCCCTTATTCTTTAATGTCTTCATAACCTTTATGAATCTGCTTCATGCTGTTCATTTTTTTATGTAGCAGTTTTATATAGTGCAAACCAGGCCTAGTGCTTTACACAAGAACAGTGCTTTACATCTGCTTTACATAAGAACAGTTTCAGACTTCTTACCAGCAGTTTGCTTAAGAAGAGTCTCAAAGCACAGATAGGGTTGACTTACTCGTATGCCTAGCCTCTTGATGGGGGGGAAGGGGTGTTTGCCATCTTCTAGTTCCAGTGCCATTCCGGTTTTTCTTCCTCACGGGCTCCCAGAAAATACTTCACACTCTACTAAAGTTTGTTGAATAGGGTATTTTTAGTCTATGTCTTTGACAGTCCAGCACAGAATTTAGTTGGAAAACTACAATGCAGAGACTCTCTCATTATTTAGTGACAGTGTCCCCAGTGACCGAGAAGGCAGTGAAGTATCTGCACACACGCTCCCTTCTCCCAGAGCTTTCCCAAAATGCTCCCATCTGCAAGTACTGTTAGAGACATTCCCTCCTCCGAGCCAGGTTCCAACTCTATTCTCCAAAAGAGCGGCACTATGTAGGCCCCCACAGAAGCAGACATTTCTCCAGTAAGGGGAGACCAGATGGTGTCATTCTACGCACCCACTTCATGCGCTTGCATCCCTGCCCCCTCGCTGCGCTTGCTTCCCTGCCCCCTCGCTGCGCTTGCTTCCCTGCCCCCTCGCTGTGCTTGCTTCCCTGCCCCCTCGCTGCGCTTGCTTCCCTGCCCCCTCGCTGCGCTTTCTCTCCTAGGTGTGTGTGTGTGTGTCTCCTGGTGTGTGTGTGTGTGTGTGTGTGGCTCTGGGTGTGTGTGTGGCTCTGGATGTGTGTGTGTGGCTCTGGATGTGTGTGTGTGTGGCTCTGGATGTGTGTGTGTGTGGCTCTGGATGTGTGTGTGTGTGGCTCGGGGTGTGTGTGTGGCTCGGGGTGTGTGTGTGGCTCGGGGTGTGTGTGTGGCTCGGGGTGTGTGTGTGGCTCGGGGTGTGTGTGTGGCTCGGGGTGTGTGTGTGGCTCGGGGTGTGTGTGGCTCGGGGTGTGTGTGGCTCGGGGTGTGTGTGGCTCGGGTGTGTGTGGCTCGGGTGTGTGTGGCTCGGGTGTGTGTGGCTCGGGGTGTGTGTGGCTCGGGTGTGTGTGGCTCGGGGTGGGTGGCTCTGGGGGGGGGTGGCTCTGGGGGGGGGTGGCTCTGGGGGGGGGTGGCTCTGGGGGGGGGTGGCTCTGGGGGTGTGTGTGGCTCTGGGGGTGTGTGTGGCTCTGGGGGTGTGTGTGGCTCTGGGGGTGTGTGTGGCTCTGGGGGTGTGTGTGGCTCTGGGGGTGTGTGTGGCTCTGGGGGTGTGTGTGGCTCTGGGGGTGTGTGTGGCTCTGGGGGTGTGTGTGGCTCTGGGGGTGTGTGTGGCTCTGGGTGTGTGTGGCTCTGGGTGTGTGTGGCTCTGGGTGTGTGTGGCTCTGGGTGTGTGTGGCTCTGGGTGTGTGTGGCTCTGGGTGTGTGTGGCTCTGGGTGTGTGTGGCTCTGGGTGTGTGTGGCTCTGGGTGTGTGTGGCTCTGGGTGTGTGTGGCTCTGGGTGTGTGTGGCTCTGGGTGTGTGGGTGTGTGTGGCTCTGGGTGTGTGGGTGGTGTGGCTCTGGGTGTGTGGGTGGTGTGGCTCTGGGTGTGTGGGTGGCTCTGGGTGTGTGGGTGGCTCTGGGTGTGTGGGTGGGTGTGTGGCTCTGGGTGTGTGGGTGTGTGTGTGGCTCTGGGTGTGTGGGTGTGTGTGTGGCTCTGGGTGTGTGGGTGTGTGTGTGGCTCTGGGTGTGTGGGTGTGTGTGTGTGGCTCTGGGTGTGTGGGTGTGTGTGTGTGGCTCTGGGTGTTTGGGTGGCTGTGGCTCTGGGTGTGGGTGTGGCTCTGGGTGTGGGTGTGTGTGGCTGGCTCTGGGTGTGTGTGTGTGGTAGTAATTGCTGTCTGATGAGCTCGTCCAGTAGGGTACAATAGGTCTTACATTTGGGAGAGATTAAGCTGTTGGCAATGTAAATGACAATGCCATTTATCGGTTTTCAAAACCAACACATAAATAAAAATGTTGTCATTTACAATGCCAATATCTCTAACTTTTGGAAAGGCGAAACCGTTGCATTGTAAATGCTTGTTGATTTTTGGATTGCCTATTTTTGAAAGATGCCTGAATCAGTTATCATGGGAGATACAGAATCCATAGCCTCTATTGATTGTGAATGGGAAGAAGAGAAGCTAGAGAGCTACAAAGTAAAGCAGCTGAAGTACTTTTGCAAGAAATGTAATGTTTCCACTTCTGGATTTAGAGTGAAGGCTATTAGGCCCTGGAGGAAGGAAGCCACCTTCCCCTGCAAGTAGCCATGCGTCTAACAAAAGTCTGTTTCCAGAGGAGTTGGAGGACAGAGAGAGATCAAGAAGGCATGAAATGGAATTAACCAGGTTCAAGGTTGATAGGCAGCTAGAAATAGAAAATAGAAAGTTGGATCTTGAGGAAAAAAAGATACAGTTTGAGCATGAAAAAGTTGAGGGAGTTGGAGTTAAAAGCTAAAAGTTTACAGATTACTCCCTCTGGAGGCAGCGCCACCAGCAGTACATACAGAAAGTAGGGTGTAGATTCCCAAGCATGTGGTTAAGCAGTTTTACAAAAATGATGATATTGGCCAATGGTTTCAGAGCCTATGAGGTAGCCATGTCTTCCCACCGGGTCCCTGAGAGAGATTGGGGAGCGGAGTTTTGGGGAAGGTTCCTTAGTGAGGGGCGGGATACATTGTTAGACCTGGCTTCTGATGTCCACAATTCATACAGCCACATGAAAGATGCATTGATGTCTAGATATGGTTTGACACCTGAGCTCTATAGGCAGAGGTTCAGGAAATGCAAAAAGTTAGAAAACAGTACTTGGGTTGAATATGTCACTTTCTTTTGCAGAGCATTGGATGGTTGGGTAAAGGGCAGCAAGGTTGATGATTTTCAAGGTCTCTTTGATTTGATTGCATGGGAGCACTTGTCTGATAATTGTTTACCAGAGCTGCGCCAGCATCTGATAGATAGCAAGCTGACTAACCCTAGGAAGCTTGCTGAGGAGGCGGACCACTGGGTCAGTACCAGGGTCCACAAGGGTCACATGGGAGACTCAGCCAAAGGTTGGCAGGGTCCCCAGCAGAAGATTGGGGAGGGACAAGGGTAAACAGAAGGAGTTCCGCAAAGGGCCCCAAAGTAGTCCCCAAGGGAACCCCGTGAAAGGTTCTCAGCCTCCCCCTTGAGAGAAAGCAGGGGGCCCCACAGGTAGTCCTGTTCCCCAGGGGCCCCCGAAATGTTACAAGTGTGGTGATCTGGGTCATATGGCGAATGATACCAGGTGCCGCCAGTTTGGTAAACAAACACCCCCTGGTGCTCCGCCCAGGAAGATGGCTAGTGTAGCCTTGTGAGAGGAGATTGAAGTCCAAGGTGGGGGGGTCCCATACAGATGACCCTTGTCTCTTTAGGAGACTGTGAGACGGTCTCAGAAGCTCAGCTACCCAGGAACACCAAGAAATATGGGCAGCGAGTGACCGTTAATGGCAGAAAGGTGGAGGCTCTTAGAGACACAGGAGCCAGTGTGACAGCTGTCAGGTGTCACCTGGTGACTCAAGAGCAGATTGTACCTCATGCATTTTGCCGAGTTGTTAACTCCGACAACACAGAGAGTCATTGTCTAATGGCTCAGATTCCCTTTGAGTGGGGGGGGGGGTGTCTCTGGTACTCTTCAGGTAGCTGTGAGGCCCACCATGCCTGTTGACTGTTTGTTGGGTAATGATTTGGAGAGCTCCCTTTGGGAAAAGGTGGAGAAAACAACTCACTTGAAGATGGTTGGACTGCCTGACTGGGAGTGCGTGACCACCCGGTCAATGTCACCCAGTAGGGGTTCTCAAGAGGACCTGGAGCCTGAGAGGGAGGCCCAGGACCCTGCCACAGAGAGAAGTGGCGAGGGGCGCGGGAAACCGGCCCCTGAAGTTCCCACGGCCCAGGAGGAGGTAGACCCTGAGGGGGATGCCCTGGAGCCTACCAGGGAGCAGATAGCTGAACTGGGAGACCTACCTGAGCTGACCCATTGGCAGCAAGAAGGAGGTCCCTCCAGGGAAGAATTTTGCAAGGAACAGAGAGAGTGCCCTTCTCTTGTGGGCGTGCAGCAAGCCAGGCAGCAGGTGATCAGTCAGGGTCACACTTGATTCACTGGGAGAATGGTCTCCTGTATAGTGAGCCTAAGGTTGTTGATCCTTGGTCAGCCCGTGTGCTGGTGGTACCCCAGAAGTTCAGAGCCTTCCTACTGGGGCTGGCTCAAGATGTGCCATTAGCAGGACATTTGGGGCAGGACAAGACCTTTGAATGGCTTGTCACCCACTTTCATTGGCCCCAAATGTGCAAGAGTTCCGATACTCATTGCAGGACCTGTCAGACTTGCCAGGCAAGTGGAAAGAGTGGGAGGAAGCACAAGGTTCCTCTCCAGCCATTCCCTGTGGTCAGTAGCCCCTTTGAGCGGGGGGGGGGGATTGACATTGCTGTCTTGGGGTCAGGTGGCCCCACAATGGGCAACATGTTCATCCTGGTCTTGGCGGACCATGCCACCCGGTACCCGGAAGCCATACCTCTGAGGACAGCGACGGCCCTCGTGGTGGAACGAGCACTGATGGGAATTTTCTCCGGAGTGGGATTCCCTCGCGAGGTAGTGTCTGACCAGGGGACCAACTTCATTTCCAAGTATATGAAGTCCCTGTGGCAGGAGCGTGGTGTAACTTACAAGTTTACCACTCCTTACCACCCCCAAGGAAATGGGCTGGTTGAAAGGTTCAACCGGACCTTGAGGGGCATGATTATGGGTCTTGAGGAACCCATGAGGCGTAAGTGGGACGTCCTCTTACCATGCCTACTCTTTGCATGCCGGGAGATGCCACAGAAATCTCTAGGGTTCAGTCCCTTTGAGCTTTTCTATGGACACCCAGTCAGAGGACCTCTGAGTCTGGTTAAAGAAGGCTGGGAACAATCTCCCAGGAAACCTCCCCAGGATGTATATAGCTACATGCTGGCCTTTAGGAACCAGACCAGGCGCTTCAGTGAACTCGCTCAGGCGAATCTGGAGGCCAGCCAGGAGGAGATGAAGCGCTGGTATGACCACAATGCCACTCTGGTAGAGCTTCAACCTGGACAGAAGGTGTGAGTCATGGCCCCAGTGGAGCCCTGCGCGCTCCAAGATAAGTGGACCGGACCGATTGAGGTTGTGGAGCGCAAGAGTCCTGTTACCTATTTGGTGGACTTGCGGTCTCCTAGGAACCCCTTGAGGGTCCTACATGTCAACCGCCTTAAGCCCCACTTGGAGAGGTCTGAAGTGGGCATGCTCTTGGCAACAGATGCTGGGATGGAGGAGGAGACTGAGCCTCTTCCTGACCTCCTGTCAGCCTCAGAGCAAGATGGGTCAGTGGATGGTGTTAACCTCTCTTCCACACTGACCCCCGAGCAACAGAATGATTGCCGCCAGTTGCTGGGACAGTTTTCTGATCTATTTTCCATGGTTCCTGGTGTCACAGATTGGTGCGTCCATGATGTGGACACAGGAGACAGCTTACCTGTGAAGCACAAGTCTTACAGGGTAACTGACAGGGTAAGAGCTTGCATTCAAGAGGAGGTCTCAAAGATGCTTACACTTGGGGTGATTGAGTCATCTAGCAGTCCTTGGGCCAGCCCAGTGGTCTTGGTCCCAAAGGCTGCAGTTGTCTAAAGAAGATTCCCCTGGGAAACCAGTATAACACACCAATATGATACACCACTCTACCAATCACACTCAGATCCCAAAAAGCAATTTATTTAAAAAATATTTTTTGGACAACAATAGCCATATAGTTAAAAATTCATAATACAATATGAATACAGGTTAAAAAAACATTGCATAGAAACGCAATAATCCTAACAGTGGGACAGAGCTACAGCAAGAAACAATGTAAATCAGATCAGGGAAACAGCACGGTACTAAGACCAATGAATAAATGATTTTTGATGCAGAGAAGCTCTAGGTAGAAAACATTTTAAACTAGATACTCAAAAATGCATCCGACATGTATCCGTGGAGTATTCCCAAATAAAAAGCATCGACGCGTTTCGGCGGGTCCCAAATAGATAACTGCCCGCCTTCTTCAGGATAACAATTTAATCTTCCCACATTGCATTATAAAGATTTTTTAAATAAATTGCTTGCTTATCCTTTTTAATATCATTTGTTTGTTTTTGATTTGTTTTTCTGGTTCACCCTGAGGATAGAATAAACCTGAGAGTGTGTACAGATACCTTTTTGGGATCTGAGTGTGATTGGTAGAGTGGTGTATCATATTGGTGTGTTATACTGGTTTCCCAGGGGAATCTTCTTTAGACAACCGTCTTTTGGTACCCTGCCCCTGTGCGATTTTTGGGTCCCTCTCTCCTTTTTTTGTATACCCGAAGGCTGCAGCGCCGGGTGCCACACCCGAACTCCGGTTCTGTGTAGACTACAGAGGGCTCAATTCAGTCAGGAAGACTGGCGCGCACCCCACCCCCAGAGCTGATGAGCTCAATCATCGGCTAGGGGCTGCACGGTACCTCAGCACGTTTAATTTTACGTCTGGGTACTGGCAGATCGCCTTGACTGATGGGGCAAAGGAGAGGTCAGCATTCTCCACACCAGATGGGCATTTCCAGTTCAGTGTTATGCTTTTTGGGATGAAGAATGCCCCTGCCACCTTTCAGAGGTTGGTCAACCAGGTGTTGGTTGGACTGGATGAGTTCAGTGCCGCCTACCTGGATGACATTGCAGTGTTCAATGTCACTTGGGAAGAACATCTGCGCCACCTCTGGGAAGTGTTGTTGGCACTGTGGAAAGCAGGCCTCACGATCAAGGCGAGTAAGTGCCAGATCGGGCAGGGCTCTGTGGTGTACTTGCGACACCAAGTTGGGAGTGGCCAGGTGGGGCCCCTACAACCCAAGATTGAAACCATCCTGGCTTGGGAGCCACATAAAACCCAAACAGAGGTGAGAGCCTTTTTAGGACTCACAAGAGGTTTGTCAAGGGCTATGGCAACATTGTTGCTCCCTTGACAGAGCTGACTTTCAGGAAGCAGCCCAAGAAAGTGATTTGGACTGACACCTGTCAGAAAGCCTTTGAGGCCCTGAAAGCTGCCATGTGCACGGCGCCCGTGCTCCTGGCACCCAACTTCTCAAGAGAGTTCATTGTCCAGACAAGACGCTTCAGAGCATGGTGTGGGGGCTGTTTTGTCACAAATGAATGAGGAGGGCCTAGATCAACCTGTAGCCTTTATCAGTAGAAGGTTACCTTCGCAGGAACAGAGGTAGAGTGCTATTGAGCGTGAGACATTTGCTGTGGTCTGAGCACTGAAGAAGCGGAGACCATACCTGTTTGGGACTCACTTCCGGGTTCAGACAGACCACAGACCCCTCAGATGGTTGATGCAGATGAGGGGTGAGAATCCAAAGCTGTTGAGGTGGTCTATTTCCCTGCAGGGTATGGACTTTATGGTGGAACACCGCCCTGGTACAGAACGCGCCAACGCTGATGGTCTGTCCAGATTTTTCCACCTTAGTGAAGAGAACTCCCAGGAGTTAGGGTAGTTCTCCCCACTTTTCGGCTGGAGGGGACACGTGTTAGACCTGGCACCATTGGTGTGGGTCTCCCTTCCATTTTTTTGCTGTTGCCTCATGTGTTTTTGCTGGTGTTAGATTTTTGGGGCACTGTGCCACTGTTATTCAGTGCCACAGTGCAAGTGCTGCATATTGTAAATTCATGTATTAATCAGTGGTTCCATGTTTGGCTAGTAGGTTTACTTGTCAGGCCCTAGTCTGGTGCACTGAGTGTGCCAGGGCTTGTAATCCAAATGCTGCTGGTGGGCCTGCAGCACTGGTTGTGCCCCCCACAGAAGCAGCCTTGTAAAATGTGTCTAAGGTCTGCCATTGCAGAGCCTGCGTGCAGTCTGGTACTGTCATGCTCACTGGGCAAGTGCACCCACTTCCCAGTCCCTAAACCTTCCCTTTTCTTCATATCAGTCACCCCTATGGTAGGCCCAAGGGCAGGGTGCATTGTAAGTATAAGGCAGGACAAGCCCTGATGTGTGTGGCATGTCCTAATAGTGAATTACAGCCATTTTCGTTTTTCACTATTGCAAGGCTACCTGTTCTCCATAGGCCAGAATGGGCTGTGAGAATGGTTAAATTTTATAATCCTAACAGCCGCAGAGATCATGGTAGAAATTAGAGTTTAGCATGCCTGAACTCAGAATAATAAAATACATATTTTAGTGAAGGTTATTTTAATATTCTGTGTCTGCAAATACTACTTTTAGAAAGTAGGTCTTTGCTTGTCTAACCATTCAAACCTGCCTCTGCTAGGTTGTGTATTCCTATGTCTGGTTTCTGTGAGTGACAGGGCTGGGGAATTCCAGGAGACAGGCTGAGTCACCCAGTGGTGAATAGAGAGATCTGCATCTTGATGGGAGGGAGGAGTGCACCTGCACTCTGAATAGGGCTGTCTGTGCCTGCCTCCCACAACGCTGGCTCCACCCCATGAGGAGCGGCTGATGTCTCTGCCCTGCACACTGAAAGAAGAGAAGGAAGACTGTCAACAGAGTGCTCCAAGACTGTACTTGCCTTCCACAATGCTGGCTCCACCTCCTGTGGGGCGTCTGATATTTCTGCCTTGCACTGTGAAAGGAAAGGAGAGGTCTGGAAAACAAAGTGCTCAGGAACTGGTTTGGACTAGGCAAAGGCCCCTCTCACCTCAGAAAACAAAGGATTTTGGGGTATAAATATTGGGATCATGCTCCCATGAAATTAGAACACTTTTGGACTACAAGAAGAACTTGTGAAGGATCTCCAAGGGCTTGGAAAAGAGCTTGCCTCCTGCTGAAGTCTCGGGGGCAACAGACTTCACCCCCCAGCTCCCCAGAGTTCTTGTGGAAGTGCCTGCTGCTGTTTTGGGCCTTCTGAGGAACTGCGTGTTGCAAGGAGCTGGAAGCGCAACTCAACGAGAAGCGTGTCGCCGTCGCTGTGCCTGCCACCGCAACTCCGGAGAAAGGAGGGTGTGGCCGCTGGAACTGTTGCACTGCACCGCATTAGAGAGAAGCGTGCTGCAACGAAGAGGAAGCGTGTCGCCGTCGCAACTTTGAAGAAGGAGGGTGTCGCGGCTATGGTTGTCGCACTGCACTGCATCAGGAGAAGAATCTCGCAACGAGGTCGGAGCGTGTCGCCGTCGCTGTACCTGCCGTCGCAACGCTGAAGAAGGAGGGTGTCACCGCTGGAACTGTCGCATTGCACCCGATCGACCATGAACACCTAGCATCCCCGAGAAGCGTGCTGCCGTTGGAGCTGCTGCCTTCGCATCTTGGATGGCGTCGCTGTAGTTGTCGCATTGAGCGGTAGTTTCACACATTGCGGAGAAGAGCGTCACCGCTGGAGCTGTTGCCGTCGCATCATAAGGGTGTCGCCGCTGCAGTCCACGCATCGAACCGAGAGCTTCACGCATCCCCGAGAAGCTTGCCGCATCTGGAAGATCTTCACGTCTTTATTTCTTTGCACCTGAACTTTGCCGCATTTCCCATCGATGCGACATTGCTTGTCGCGGAAGCGCAACACAACTTAAGGTACATTGACGCAGAGTGTCGCATCTAAGAACTGAACTGAACTAAACTAAGCTTAAATCTACCATCTTAAAGTAATCACAGTGTGTATTTTTGTCTTTATGGTCTTGTGGTTACTCTATATAAAGTCTACATGTTTTTTATATAAAACCTGTGTGGTGTCCATTTGTAGTGTTGTCACTGGGTTACTGTATGTGGTCACAACTGCTTAACTTACAACGCCTCTGAAGTAAAGCCTTGGCTGCTCTTGCCACGCTACCTTGAGTGTGAGCAGGGGTTATTTTAGAAGTGTAGTCCCCTTTCCCTGACTAGAGGAGAGGGTCCCTGCTTGTCACAAGTACCTACCTGTGCCAACCAGAGACCCCAAATCTAACAGATTTCATAATAAAACATGTCCATAAAATAATCTAAAATGTTTCAGCCAAATGTTTCAAAATTTCAATAAAATTGGCAATTGCAGTAAAATAATTTCATTCAATAAAACCTTTTTAAAACATACATGGAGTAATGTCTAATTATTCATACAGTCCGAGGTAAGTTTCACGGTTGCAGATATGTTGGTATTTTAATGTAAGTGCATTGATTTATCTTCTGTGGGTGTTCATATCACTGAAACCTGGCAGGCATTCTAGCATGACTGCATATTTATTGGTAAATAAACGTGGAAATATACCAGTTTCAGCTTTACTTTTTAGGTCTCGCGCCTGCGATTGCAGGGGCGAAAGCCCCTGCTGTCGCAAAGCGAGACTATTGGAATCATTTCAGTCTTTTTCGCTTTCAAGGACAAGACAGAGGAGACAACAGACTGTCACGCGCACGCAGTCAGCCAGAATCGGATTAGGTCGCGCGCGTGAACACACGCTCCGATTCGGGCCGGCTCTTCAGTCATGGATCACGCACGCACACAGACACACACACGCACGCACGCACACAGACACACACACGCACGCACACATACAGACACACACCACACCACACCTCCCCAGCCCCCCCCGCCCGCCGCCTCTACACACACACATGAGCGAACACACACAAACAATGCCCCCCCCGCCGCCCACACATACAGAGAGACCCCCCCCAACTAACCGCACTCACCGCATCGCCCGACTCTGCATCCTCTGCGGGGCACTCCCTCGGACATGGGAGCCCCGCGTCACCACTCCTCTGGCCAGGCACTCCGTGTGCGCGTGCGCAGGCTTTTCAAGACGGAAGTCCCACCGCAGACCAGGTTTCAGTTTCGCTCCTCTTCAAGCGTCTCTGCAGCTGCTGTGGGAGAATGCGGGCTCTGCCGGCGCGGGAAGGGTTAAGCGTGCTATCAGCGGCGCTGCCTGTGAGGCTTGTCTCCCTCACACACAAACACACGTTTCCAGTCTGCACCGAGGCTGGCCGAGCACTGCCCGGCGGCGGCAGGGAGGGAAAGTTCACCAGGGGCAGGAGGGAGAGGAGATACGAGGACACTGACAGGAGGAACCCCGAGTCCAGCAGCAGGAACAGGAGCAGCAGCAGGGACTGCAGTGCATCCCCCCCGCCGCGCAGCAGGAACAAGGGCAGCAGGAGCCCCCCCCCCCCCAACCACCCCCAGGATAGCAGGAGCCCCCACCTCCGAGGATCCGGGACTGGAGAGCATCTGCCGCCCCTGTCAGCAGCAGGGCTGGATGCGTCAGGGCGCTTTGTGTGATCTGGGGTGGGGGCTGTACAGAGGGGGGGGGTGCTTGGGAGGCTACGCTGGCAATGGATGGGGTGGGATCAAAGCGCTATGAGGCGGCAGCGCTGGATCAAAGAGCTGTGAGGCGGCAGCGCTGGATCAAAGCGCTATGAAGCGGCAGCAATGGATCAAAGCGCTGTGAGGCAGCAGCGCTGGACGCATCGTGTTCAGGAGCGGGGGCGGCGCGAACAATGGAGGGTGAGAGTGGGGGGGGGCACCATTCATCTAATGTGACACCTCCGATTAATGCCACTGGATGAAGTGATCTGGTGTCACAAGGACAGTCTACATTACTTACGTTTTTTAGGCAGATGAGCCGCGTCCATGCAGGGGACAGGTCTGTGGATGCTTCGGCTCTTAGAGCAGGACAAACTGCTGCTCGGCTCAGGCTCGACTCGACTGCGGCTCGAGCTCGGCTCTTAGGGCAGGCCAGGTTCATGGCTCAGCTCTGGCTAGGCCTCGGCTCAGGCCCGGCTCTGGCTCGGCTGGACTGCGGCTCGGCTGGAGCTCGGTTCTTTATTGGCTCGAGCTCGGGTCTGGCTTTGGCTGGGCTCTTAGGACAGGCGACAGGCCACACATGGCTCGGCTCCGGCTCTAGATCGGCTCGAGCTTTGCTCGGCTCTGGCTCGACCTTTGCTCGGCTCTGGCTCGACTCGAGCTCGGCTCTAGCTCTGACTGGGCTCTTAGGGCAGGCCAGGCTCATGGCTCGGCTCTGCCTCTGGCTCGGCTCTCCTTCTCGATGTAAAGGACGGTCTAGAGACTGACCTGGAATCGTCTCAAGAGGTCCCGCTGCAGGTGTTCACTGCTTACCAAACCACTGATACCCAACCGGGTCCACCCCCCCCCCCAATACCCCCCACCCCTAGCCCCCCCCCACCCCGAGAGTGACAGAAGAGCTGCAGCCGACAGCGGCTTGGAGCTAATTCACAAACAGGAAAGAAAATGTGTGTGGGGGGAGACCCTGCGCTGCCAACATCTGCGCCATAGCCTCATATATGTATGAGTATAAATGTGTATGTGTGGGTGTACATGTGAGTGTGTGTACATGTGAGTGAGAGTGTGTAAGTGTGCAAGTCCACATGCGTGTGAAGGTGTGTGAACATGTCTGTGCATGTCTATGTGTATGCATGTGTATGCACATGTATGTGTATTTGTGTTCATTCACATGTGGCTATATACAGCAGTGTGTCTGTGTATAAATGTGTATGTGTGCGAGTGTGTACATGTGTGTGTGTGTTTGTGTAGGAGTGTGCATGTCCACATGCGTGTGTAGGTATGTCTGTGTGCACATGCTTTGTTTTTTGTAGTTTCATAGAGCGTGAACTTGACCCAGAGTCTTCAGAGCGCTTTACATGAACACCTGTTGCATGACAGAGGCGACATTCGTCTCAGGAGCAGGGAGATGACATGATCTGCCCAGGATCACAGGATGCTTCCGCCTCCAGCCAGACTCCAGCTTCAAAGCCGGCCACTGCAGCAGTAAAGCCTCATCCTCTGCACATGCGTGTGTTTCTGTGCACATCTGTGTGACTGTACATGCATGTATGTACATATGAATGTGTGTACATGCGTGTGTCGTGTGTGTGTGCAAGCACGTGTGCGTGTTTCTATATGCATGTATGTGTGTATGAGATGGCATGTCTGCATGTATGTTGAGAGGAGTGCTGTCAGATCCTGCTGGTGCTTTGCAGTGAGTGTCGTCATGGCGCCCAGTGCGCGTGGCCTGCATGGCACGGCCGTCCCGCCCTCTGAGCCCGCAGGATGCTCGCCCCATGGGCTGTGGGGGTCTGTGTGCCCATCGGCACCGGCGCCACCGCAGGCAGCGCTGACCGGGGGCAGCTCCGGTGTTTCTACCAGGGGACGGTCAGACGGCAGATGTCAGCGGGGAGCGTCGCAGGGTACAGTAGGGTCATTCATCCGGACACTGCAGCATGTGCAGGATCCCTGCCGTGCTTGTAGTTACTTGTAAGCTTTCCTATAACCAGTGTGCACACTTTCTACTCGCTGAGATAAACAAGCACTGGCAAAGCGAATACGTTTCAACTATTATAGATCTATGGGCTATGTCAATGTTTTATAAACAGTTTGCACAGCAGCACGGCTCCTGTGCAACATGGCAAAGGCTAAGGGCAGGGATGCGCTGTATTTAAGCAATAAGACACGTTCCAGTCCGTACTCCCTACACTGGCACCATTTTGGCTGCCTAGCGCCAACACAACGGTGCAACAGTGCCTGCACTGAAATAAGGATTGTTTTTGGGCAGTAAGGGACACCTTCCTCCACAAAACAATCCATAACGCAGCACACATAGAAATAGGACAAAACAAGGAGAAATAAACATATTTCTCCTTGTGACGCCTCACCTGGGGAGGCCTATCTTTTTGGTTCATTCATAGGTTTACCAGGTTTGGAAAATCTGGAATTGCATCAAAAACGATGGGATTTGCATAGGAACACCCATCGCAACGCCCATGGAACGCCTGCATTGCGTTGCCTCACTCCAGATGTAGGAAGTCACCCCCTCACCATCACACCCCCTCACACTCAAACACCCTCACCTTCACACCCCCTCACTCCCTCTCGCACTCACACACCCTCACTCACCCTTACACCCTCGCCCTTACACCCCCCTCACCCTCACACCCCCCCCTCACCCTCACACCCCCCCACACCCTCTCCCTCCCTCTCACCCTCACACTCTCTCACCCTCACACACCCTCTCTCGCCCTCACACACCCTCTCTCGCCCTCACACACCCTCTCTCACCCTCGCTCACTCACCCTCGCTCACCCTCGCTCACTCACCCACCCTCACTCACCCACCCTCACTCACAAAACATAGCATAGCATAACAAAAAAAACACAGGATAGCAAAAGATAGCATATCCTAATTATTCCCAACTCTCCTTATTATTAAGCAACATCTGACAGTTTGCAAATCATCTTTATACACTAATTCAGAGTTTTCGAAAAAATGTATGCAACGCATTGTCATACACAATGCCAATAACTCAAACTTTAATGCTGCGAGACCTATTGCATTGTAAATGCTTGTTTCACAAAACTCATCATAAATATGGATAAAGACAGATAAAGTTGATAAAAAAGAAATATGGATAAATACAGACGGAAATGAGAAAAAAAATACCAAAAAACCGGGAGCCCTAATTATGAAATATACCCTTTTGCCCTCGATAAATTTAGTTATTCTGCTTAACCTTTCCCTGATTACCGAATGCGTAGCTCTGAACACACGGAGAACTTTCTGACCCCAAATATGCATAAATCCTGAGTTACTACCATGCTAAAATACACCCATCCCATCCTAACAACTGCCGAAGGAAAAACACACCTACCTCCTGCACAGTGTCTGTGCCAACCAACCAGCAGTACCGCACACGTTGCGCTGAACCCAACCTATGGCGTACCCAGCTCTCTGCCACTGTGCCCGCTCAATGAGGGATTACACACCAACAGCGCAGACATAGAAAAGAGACAACACCGGAAAAAGAGACAGTATAGGAGACCCACACGATAAAGAAAAGGCACAGGGAAGAGCAAGACTCAGACTGTACGTCAGCAATAAAATAGGGACGCAATAAACGTGCCGAATTCACAAAGTCTCCCAAAATATCAAAACAGAAAACTAGTATTTACATGATAAGGAATATTATGTTCCCTTTCCAAGATGGCCGCTGTGTTTTTCCATATTAAGGCTCCTTCTTAGCATCCAATACATCAACGTTCCATCCCAAATGGTTCCTGTGTCAACACAGCGGGTCTAAATTCTGCACGCAGCGGATTCTGTAGGGCGCACACCGCACACGTCTAATGGAAGCTTTTTGACAGCGTCGTCTTCAAAACGACTTTATTGAATGGAGCAACCTTTATTGCGTTATATTCATAAAGTATCAAACTTATCTCGCTATCTACTTATTGGAGGCAAATTCAAAGCGAGGCTTGAAACGCAAAGGATGCCCGCGCTATCAAGCGATGGCCTGTGTCTGTTCACTTGGCGATGACTGCTGTTCTGGGACCCCAAATGAAAAGAATCCCTTCATCATACCCTGGCCCACCCATTACTATAGTGCATGGTTGTTTGCGCCACATATATGTTGTATATTGCGCTTATGTTTGATTGAGACTACATTTCCCATCTCTCCCAACAGGAAGTGACGGAACTCCGTCATCATATGGCACCCTGGGAAACAGTCTCTTCCTTTCCGGCTGGTGAGCCTCAGGTAATGGACGGGTTTGAGCTATGGCAGCTGAGCAATCCTATTCAATCCGTGCGAATTATCGCTCATCGAGACCTAGAAATAGAGTTTGTGCGCAGCTTGACCACCATGCTATCACGTCCGAGTGAAGCAGGTCAGCTTGGTTTTCTGCAGTCGGGGGCGTGAAGCTGTTCAGGCGGAATGTAAAAGTGAGGGAACGTTGTGGAGGGGTGACAGCTAAGTAAATGTAAAAAAAGCACTCTAACTGCGTGTGCTGTAATATGCGGACGTTCTTCTCCTGTTGGTGTGTCCCGTATAAATCTTTCATGTGCCCCCTTTTCCCGGTCATGTGTGACCATAACACACCTCATTCTAGCCACCGTCATTTTCAACGCAAGGGCTTTCAGATTTGCCTCTTAAGTATTTGTTTAAACGTGCAGCATGCACTTTGCCCCAGTATAAATTTGAGAGCGGTACATGTGTCAGAAGTCACACATGATCTAGTGGATTTATGTACTATGGAGGGGCTGGACTGACACTGTTGCTGCTTTTGAGTTAAGTTCCTCTGAGCTCTTACACTTTTTTGAGGCATTGTATAGCCTTTTATATTTAAAGGATATCTACTTTTACATAAGGGGAAATATAAACGTTGTTACTTTAGTTGAGTATTTTTCCTAAATAGAATTTGGAATTGCACCAGTTCTGTATATCTTTCTGATTATCCGCCATTGCCTTGTACCCATTAGGTGTGTCCTAAATGGTTCAAATTCGTAGTACGGTGTTCCAGATAGATGCTACCATACACTGGTATACTAGCTTACTGTGGGGAAGTGGTCATCATATACAACGTGACGTATCGCTGCAGTGCAGCTTTTGTGCCACCATAGTAAATAGGAACACATTCTTGTCACCCTACCTGACAAGTGCTTGTGATTCATAGCAAATGGCTTTCCAGAAGCATCCTTTATGGAAATGGGGACCAAATACTTTTAAGCAGTGCAAAAGATGTACCTGGGCTTGACTAGATAAACGCACCCTTGATGTGGATTCATTGAGGTGTCGGGCAGTAATGTCTAATGCTGCCCAGCCACAACGAGCACAACAAATTCATGCGGCATCCTTTGGCTCACTGGGATTTTGTTGTACACTTACTCGTGTCCCATGCTTACTTGTTTGTTGGAGGTCCTGGACACTGTTGCATGTTACTAGTCTTACTTTGGAAATTAACTTGTGAGGCGACTACTGTTAAGCATTTGATAAAAAAAATTCAGTTTTGCGTATGCCTTCATAACTTAAACTAATGCGTATTTTTAACAGAATAATCCAGGATGGGTGCCTACAAATATATGCAGGAGCTATGGAGGAAGAAGCAGTCGGACGTCATGCGGTTCCTCCTGCGTGTTCGGTGCTGGCAGTATCGCCAGCTGTCTGCTCTCCACCGGGCACCCCGTCCCACCCGCCCTGACAAGGCTCGCAGGGCAGGCTACAAGGCCAAACAAGGTACGTGATTACATGTTTGTTTACATGTTAGTGTAAAATGGGTTCCCCAGAGTTATACAGCGCCAGGAAACCTACGGACGGGTAGCAGTGCGCTTTGCAAGCTCCAATACATTTACATTAACTGACTTTTCTTGTTTTCAGAGAGCATTGAAGAGCTTTCATGTATGTATTCTTGGGCTAGGTCAAAGCAAAGTTAAACTGAGTGCTCAACAAATGGTTGTACTCTATGCATGTTTTAACTAATGGGCGTGGGTACTGGGTACACTACGACTATTATAATTCTGGCTAAACCGAAAGTATCGACTACAACAAAACTTATTTTATTTTTAACCCTTCTATTTTGGACTGTCTCTATCCCGGTGCTAGTAGTGTTAAGCCGCAGGAGTTAAGTCCAAATGTATTATTAAACAGTAACATTCCCGATCTTTCCTAGATACCTAGGAACATTTTATTAAAATTAAATATTGATGCTCAGACTGTCACTCCTTTTAGGTATTGTAATTATATAGCGGTTACTACCCCATACGAGGCGTCAAATCGCTTTTTCGACGGGTAGCGCGCTACTCCGGGACCCATAGAGGATTAGTGTTGAATTAGTATAGTGAAACATGCAAGTACATTTTAAGTGGTGGATAGGTTAGTCAGTTATTTGGAATAATAGCAGAAGGATAGAGGAGGACATAGGTTTGTATTTATTTATCGCTCGCTTGTTGACGCATGCTATTCAGGAAGCCTATACATGATTAGTGGTGAATTAATATGGTGAAATATGAGGTAATTTCAGTGGTGGATATTAGTCTGTTACTTGGAGTGAGAAGGATAGCGGATGGATAAAAGGGGAAGAAAGATTTGCATTCATATTGCACTTGTTACCCCTGATGGGTGTTGAAGCGCTTTTCTGGCGAGTAGCACGCCACTCCGGAACCCATAAAGGATTAGTGTTGAAAATTAGTATAGTATAAATATGAAGTAATTTGAGTAGGATATGTTATTCAGTTATTTGGGCAGTATATTAGTATAGTTGAATATGGAATTTGTGATGTGAACATGTTAGTCTGTGAATTTTTATTGAAAAAGGAAAGTGTAGGGATAAAGTGAAGGATTTTTATTTTTAGGTCTTAGCAGTAGGAAGAGGATTTTGGATGAGTAAAAGAGTTTTGGAGGGAAGGAGTCAGAGGGGAGAGTTTAGAAAGGTTTGTTTTAGGGGATCGGTGTAGTAAAAAGAAGTGTCGGATGATGCAAGGAGGGGTAGAGCAGGAGAGAGTCTAGAAAGGGTTATTTTGGCGATCATAGCAGTGGTATGGGGTTTGGGATAAATGAGAGTGGATGTAGAACAGTGGTTCCCAAACTTTTGACTCATGAGGACCCCCATTGAGTCACCACTGGAAGCCGGGGACACCCAAGCAATTTGTAGGAGTTAAATTTCAAACATTAAAACAGTAATTCGAAAAAAATACACACGTGTGCAATCAAAACATACTCAAAGTACTAAGGATTTTGGGGCCAGATGTACGACCATTTCATTTAGCGCCTCGCAATTGGCGACACATTGCGAGTGGCAAATTGCGAGTCGTTAAATGAAATGTACAACAGTGTGTTTAACACTGGGATTCCCAATGGGGTCGCAAATTGCGAGGTTCTTTAATATTAATGAGCCTCTCGCAATTTGCGAGCCCATTGGGAATGCCAGCCCTCCCAGCGATGGTTGGGCTCTGCAGGCCACCATGTCTCGGACTGCTTTTAAATAAAGCAGTTTAAAAAAAAATGCAGCCTGTTTACCATGCATTTAAAAAAAATGAAACATTTTAGTTTCATTTTCTAAGGGCAGGCATTTGCGAATGCATTACCATCTACTTGAAGTAGGTGGTAATTGTGACTGTTTTGCGACAGCCAAACATTTGTAGATGGTTTTGAGACTCGCTATTTGGAATGGAATGCCCCTTCCAAATAGCAAATTTCAAAACCTATAGAGTCACAAACAAATTGCGACTTTCGAAATAGGCTATGTACATGGCCCAATAGGTTTTTGCATGCGCAAACTGGTTCGCGAACCCGTTCGCGCATATAAAAACAGATCGTACATCTGGCCCCTAGTATTTTATATTGAAGTAATAGCCCCTCTGTCACATGTATTTCATTTGTTTTATAGCATCTCTCATACCATTGTAGGATGTCAGAGCACTTTACATCACACACATATAGAGACATTTTATCATACATGTAAATCAGTGTGTATATAAAATGTTTAAAGAGTTCTTGGTCTGGAAAAGCACAAACTCAGGATTCAGAACATAACACAATGGCTAGCATTGACTTTAACATAAAAAAATTATTTCCACCCAAATATATCTTTTTAGCAGCATCAGGATAATGAATAACTGGGACAAAATATGTTACTCACTGGTACCATGCAAGTTTGCAAGCAGCTCTTTGATGACAGTTTAAAGGTCCCTCTACTAGATTGCGATTGTCACTTATTAAGTGCACAGTAACAAAAGAATCTGTGACAAAAGCAGTAACCACAAACCTAGGTACATAAAATGCTGCTTTTTCAGATGCATGTTACACGTTCATTGCAGTAGGCACATTAACCCTCTGTGCTACATTAGTTAAATCAAAGCTGCGACTGAACAAAACTCTCCTCACTCTCCAGCAGGTACATTAATCACTGGCATTCTCTTGACACTTTTATTGTTGCTGGAAAGCTGCTAATTATACAAGAAATGTTTCTGTGCTTTTAAAACTGTTGCCCACCTACCCCCTGGGAATGTTTCACGGACCCCTTGGGGTCCGCGGACCACAGTGTGGTAAACACTGATGTAGAGGATATATTGATAGATGTATAGGATGAGATGGGGTAGTGCATTAGGAGTAGTAGAAGGAAGTTTGAGATGAGTCGGAAATTTGGGCTAGAAGATATATTGAGCGAAGTATAGGCTGAGAAATAGGCTAGTGCATTGGAAATGCTAAATTAGAAGAAAGTGATAAATATATAGATCCATAAGTACATTGAAAGTATATAGATACATAAAGGAAGGAAGTATATTTAGATTAAATATATTGATACAGGCACAGGATGAGAAATTGGGTAGTACATTGGATATGCTTTTTCAGGAGAAAAGTGGGACACACAGATCCAAGTACATGGAAGGTACATAGATGCACAATGGAAGTATGTACATGTAGACCAAAGATGATTTTTATTTATTGATGAATATTATTATTATTTATTTAATTTTTTATTTTCTCTTAACATAATTATTTGACATGTTTTATAAAGTAATACACAAAGATAGGTACATATCTATAGTGAAAACAAATGCTTATATACAGAGGAATATGCTTTAAATTTCTGTTTCGGTGTGGTGCTTATGTGGGGAAGAGTAGTTTTCTGAAGATAAGGTACACTACAGAGGTTGGACTGCAAATCACACAATTCAACACACTAAATGGAGGCAATCATGGGCAGGGAAAACCACAAATTTAAAACGCAACACAGGTGATAAAATATGCAATTACAGGCAGGCTAAAACTACAATTTTTAACTAACAACCACAGGCATAGACAGTAAACGCAGAAAGTGAAAATCGTTTTTTAAACAACTTTTTGTCTTGGGAAGAGACGGCACTAGTTTGTCTCCTTACCACTTCCTGGACTCTGCTCACTGCAATCTGGGGCACATGTAGGCTGCAACTCACAAGATGGAGGAGAATGATTTGGGGTGCACCCAGCAAGGCCTGAAGGGGCCTGGGCAGGTGTGAGAGGAGGGCTCAGCCTTGCCTGGTAGCTGAATAGCCAATGGTCTGCTGGCCTAGGGGTGGGTCTGGGCAGCTGCTTCTCCTGTTGCTGGGGGGGGTGACCCCCTTGTATACCACGCGATGAAATTAGGGCTAGTAACACACTTACAGTGACATTAGTTTAAAAATGCACAGCACTACTAGAAATACTTTGCAATGAAAGTACAATAAAAATAAGGAGCTGGGTACGTTTGATCGATGTTGATCGTAAATGAACTGTTCAACATAGCCTTAATGTTGGGTTGGTTTTGTCATTAAGCTGTCCGCTTTGGCAATCAGTCCAGCGTTCATTTGTCAATCCATCAATTCGCATGACTATCCAGTGCTCAACTCTGGTGTGTATGAAACCGGAGGGTGATTGATGTACCCCACTCTCAGTACATACTTTGATGTCTGACTTTTTTAAAATTATTATTATTCCCTCGACCCAAGCTATTTATTGCCCGAGTTGTGAACATTGATGGTGACAATAAGTTGGTTGTGAAGGACAGCAGTGTGTTCTTGTCGTGGCTTGCGTGAAATCGGTTTGTCTAGTTCCTCAAGGTTTAACGGTTGTCCATTACCTGGCTGGTTGTTTAGACAGTCCCTTGTCAACTACCTATCACTATACTTAGGCGTGAGATGGGCTGATTGACATGTTCTATCAACTGTACATTCTATGGAAGAGTCCCCTGTTCTGATATTGGAAGCATTTCCTTGTGACCTTTAGTCACGTTGATTTTGAAGTAGTTTGCTTTAAGGAACCACCCGTGGAAACCTGTCCTGTTTGTCTTTAATGAAGATCAAATACTAAATGTTGTTGCTAGAACGTTGAATTTTGAAAAAGTTTCCTTCATTAAAAACCCTTGCATAGAAGGGAGAGATTCTTGAATCTGTTTTCTGCAAGTTGTGATGATCTAGATTAGAGTTTTAAGGTTTTGATTGATAGCATGTCGATTAAACAGTAGGACTCGCCAAGATTGAGTCCCTGCGAAATGTTTAAGGAGGTTTTTTTTTTTTTTTTTTTTTAATACCACTGTTGTGCAATAAAAACATCCAACCTCGATGTATGTGAACATGTACTATATATTATAGCAGTGAAAATAAGTGTCTCAATAACGTTGTTTAGAGCAGTTGTGCTTATTGATGTAGTCGTACATTACAGGAGTACAAAGGTCAGTATCCCATATTACCACAATACATAAACCGTGTATTGCCTCACAGTGCAGCAACTAGTGTTCACTGGTTTGTTTGGACTGCATGTTACCATGATCTAACACCACCTTCATTGTGGCTGCGTTTTACCATGAATACGTGCAGCTTCCTATATCCTGGTTTAACTTATTTTAAATCAGATCGACATTCATTATGTTCTGTGCGATTACCATTGTTGAGGGATGAGTGTCATTTTGCGCCCTTTGATGCTTTTCCTCATAAATATGGCCCCTTCCCACGCTCAAGTGGCTGCAAATGGCATTCATACTCCACTTGGTGCATAAAGCAAACACATTCTCAAAACACGTGTTGGCTAGGTCTGCCTTTGCCATTACTCTCCCGAATGAAGAAAGGAAAATTAATTGACTACAAAACCAGCAGATGAGTATAGACCATTACAAACCAAACTTTATGGCAGTCCTATTAGCACTGCACATAAATGTTCTGATTTGTTTGGGAATTATCTAGTATAGTGCTACATAATCGCCTTTACCGCATGTTCTCGCATATATAACAGTTAAAAGGTGAGTTATGGCTCTATTCAACACCCCACCACACACACATTGGATTTGAATAAAACCTGAAATACCTGCACTGGGGTGTAATTTGCTTACTGCATGCCACATATGATGCAAATTCGCCAAATCATGTTCGTTCTAAACAACTGAATATTTTATCCACACACATTCCCTCCTCACCCACGCCTCAGAAACCAAACCGTGCAAGCTTTTGTGACATTTTCGTGTGGGAAACAGTGCCAATGTTGGTAGAGGAACAATCTTGGCCATGCTATGGTGGATCCTGAAGGACACAAAAATGATTATTAGAATTTTAGACATGCTAAATTCATTCCAAGTTTCATACATCTCCATCAAATTGTGCGAAATGTATTACGAAAGAAAATATTCTACAGCTCAAAATTGGATCTTCACAATCTAATGTACCTTTGCTAACTAGTTGCCAAACTTTACACAGATTCATCAGTGTCGGTTATAAGCAAATGAAAATTGAATCCCCCCCTTCCCTAACTGTCTGGTCTTTATGATCTAGACTCTAGTGCAATGTTTGGCACACTAATAGAAAGCTAATTCTTTCTGGCTTATAACACCTTTTGTGCCTATTCATCACAGTACCAATTTAGCAGATGAACACCCCTCTTAGGGTAAACCCTCCTGCCCTGGACGACACATTTGAATATCATTATTAATTTGAACATACCTGGTGTATGCCGTATTTTCGGCATATTCGACACACCTAGCCCAGTTCTAAGCCAACAAATTGCTTTTTAAACTGACTATACACGAGTTACTCTTTTCAATCCTGCATTGCAACTTTTTCAAATGTTTATATTTTCAACTACTGAATGGATTTATACCAAATTGAGGCTGGAGGGGTAAACACGCTATTTGAATAAAGTTCTACATTATTGCCAAGTTTAGTGTTTATCCTTAAAGCGTTTTTTGCTCTTTCAGCACATTTCCTGTGGTAGCTAAAATATAAGCGGATACTTCTCCCACTGACCAACCCATTCTTTCTTTCCCCGTGGACTGATCTTTGCTAGACTTGATTGATTGGCAATTTTCATTCAGATATCGCATCTCCGCCCATGTTATGTTACTGGCATTTGTATAGTGGTCAATCTGCCATTGAGTCTGAATTGCAGAAGTGGTTTTGTGCATGCAGTGATGCCAAGCTGCTGATCTGTGTGTAGTGTTCTGTCTGCTGCTGAAACCAGCAGTGAAGATTCAGAGAGGAAATGTTTGGGATATTGTATGGGAGGGTTATTAGGGGTTGGTAATAGCGGCGAAAGGGAGGCAGACAGGTGAAAGAATGGCTTTTGGGATGCTGTTAACAGTTGTGGAAAAGGTAGGGACACTTGGCAGGGCTGCGGGTACTGGAGATCAGAACTGTTGGGAGTGGTTCATATCTGTTGGGCAGAGATGGTGTCGGAACCTGTGGGAAGAGAAAGGAGCACAATCTTGCAGGCAAGAATATAGGACCAGGTGACGGCAGGGTTCTATTTCATATAATTAGGTGGCAGTGTGGACTTCATGCATGCTCTTTTGTAGAGTTTCACATAAGCAGTTTCAGAACATAATCCTAAAAGATGGGTAAAGAGCAAGTGTGAAGATGGTTTGATCAACCGCGTTCTCCCAGTGGCTGGTCGTAGCTCTCACAGGTTATAGGTTGGCCAGTCCTCACTCTGGATGAATCATGTCCGTTATGTGATGGTTTACAAGAAATATTCCCTAGAACTTATTGTCTGGTTTGAACAAGCATACATAAGCCTTTCCTGCATGATATTTGCTTTGGTGGGTGAAGGGAGTTTGGGCCAGTCCATTTTCACCATTTCCAAAAACGTCCTTGCACAGCCAGTTCCTAGTCCACATGCCCAGTTTCCATAGAAAGATCTGGGATCTGGAGCACTATTCATTGGTTGGTTGTTGCCACTTGAGTGCAAAGCCCCGATTATCAGGCCAGTTGGCAGTTTTAGGCTACAGATGTAGCTCTTAGGGTGGTTGCTTCATTGTAGATGTAAGTGTCCTTCTGCTGGAGTTAAGCTCCTATGGCATTCTTTGTGTATGCCATTTTCATTCACCCTGATAATTGTCTTCTATTCTTTGTAGCTAAAAAGAGCAGCTATATGAGCGGTAGGACACAAGGAGCTTTACGTGTACTTGCTTATACCTTGCTCCATTCTCTCCCGCTCGTTAGTAATTCATGTGTGTTGGTATTTAGGAGAGAAATAGCATAGTGAATGCTTGCATATTAGTGAGAGGTTGAATGAGTAAACTTGTAGCCTGTTGAGAAAACATTTGCGACCCCTGCACCACAGTGTTGCGATACAGAATAGAACACACAATTATATATCCTGCACTTCATGTACTAAATCGCCGGTTCAATTGAAACCTCCTTCGGAGGTTGAAGGATGTGGCTGCTTTTGGTCACACAACGTGTTTTTGTAGCTGCTTCTGCCTTGTTGAGGTCCTCATATGAGAAGTGTGGTTGAAAGTAAAGTTTGCTAGATACTCTCCTTCCGATCTTGCTGGTTTTGGTTGTTACTGTGCTTAATCGACTACCTGGCAATGCTACCAGCTTTCATTGGATCTAATATTGCTGGAGGTCAACTAGTGTTTAACATTTGGGATGCAGGTGTTGGTTTGCTCCCTACGTTGACAGTTTAGTTTCGAGTTTTGTGTTTACGTGGTTCATAGGGTTGCCTACAGGTTACTTGAGGCACTCGGAATGCCATCAGAAACAAGATGTCCCTTTTTTTTAATGAAATATTCTTGTGGCAATCCTAGTTCTGCTTTGTCTGGCTTTACGATCCAGTTCGTAGTGGCCAGTTTGACATGCAAGCCTTTGAAATTTTCTTTGTAGACTGACCCATTTGTACTAGTTGCCAACATGCTTTAGTACTCAAGGTTGTCTGTCTTTTAAACATTACCACACAATTCTATTTCAGAGGGGTGTGTGGAATGGCAACTTTTTTTGCCAAGTTCGTAATATGTACTCCCACTTAAAGAATCTTTTCCTTGCATAAACTTTTATTCACAAAGTTTCAAAGGTTTAGCACTGTTGCCTGAGAAATAAGTACTGCATGGAGTTGATTACTTTTGTTGAAGAAACTTTAATAGAAATGGATGCTTCAAGGTTCTCGTCTGAGGAATGTTCCTTTGACCACCTAGAAGTGGTGCTCAAAGCTCCATTTCAAAGTTTTACTTGGTAACTTCAGTGGCATTGGTAAAAACACTTAGTTTGGAGCAAGGCATTGATGAAACAAAGCAGCCGTTTGTATAACAGTCAATGCTTCTTTAAAATGTCTAAAGCGTTTTGGCTTCACCTAGGAATATTCTTTCCTCTGAAGTTTTTGCATTGTATTGAATGAGGAACTATATTGCAACTGAAAAATACTTCTAAATTCTTCCCTCACCTATCCCTCCTTTTGACTCATCCCAATACTTATTAAACTACTGATTTCCCTAATCCATTTCTAGAGATTCTTCCCTTAATCTCTCCCTATACTCATCCCAAACCTCATCTTAACTATTGTCTCTCAATACATTTTCTAGACTTCAGTCTTCTATTCTTCAATTATCCTTTTCAATCCAACTAAGTCACATGTCCACCACTCAAATTTCACAATACGAATTCACCACAAATACTTTTTGGGTTCCGGAGTAGCGTGCTACTCGCGGTAAAACGCTTCACTGCCTCGGCAGGGGTAGTAAGCATGACATAAATGCAATAACAGTTAAATCTTTGCATGCTGTTATGTGAACAAGCTTTGTGAAGGTCCGAAGGTCTTGCTTTAAATTCTGCCCCCAGAACCAGCAGCAAAACAGTAAATCTGAAGGAAAGAAGGCTTTTAATAACTGAAACTGAAAAATTCCCATGATAAAAGTTTTAACTATTTCTCAGGGTACATAAGGTATTGTACGATCTAGGAAAGAATTTTGACTTGTGTTTGTTTGAAGGCGTATTTATTTTTGCGCTAAAGTATTGGATGCAAGTTGAATCCACAAAGCCATAGTGTACTACTTCTTGCATTTTACTCTTACATCCCATTAGCTTCATTGCAGCGGGTTTCCCTTCACCAGTGACCCACCTTGGCTCCAAACTCACTCATCTTAGTATTATGTATGTGTAAAGTACGTCTCGGTGTATATCCCACCAGATGTTTGACTTGGTTAGGAACCAGTTGTAGATGGCACTTGCTCTGTTCCCTTATATCTACAATGGTCCTATGACCATAGTAACAGATGCAGCGAACAGATGCTTAGAGAAATACAGTTGCTTAAGTATACTCTTTCAAATTAGCAGCAATATATTGAATAATGCCTTTGTCATCTCTTCCTTTATAGGTTATGTGATCTATCGTGTCCGTGTTCGCCGTGGTGGTCGTAAACGTCCTGTCCCCAAAGGTGCTACCTATGGCAAACCTGTGCACCATGGTGTTAACCAGATCAAGTTTGCCCGCAGCCTTCAGTCTGTTGCTGAGGTAAGAAACAGTACCCTTTGTGAGAAGAGGTAGTGTGCGTTGTTCTTTAAGCAAAAGTCTGTTACTTGTCTAAAGCCATTTTTGTGTTGTATAACATCTTTTGCTTCTGGGCTTCTTGGAACTCTAGTTCAGGCTTGCAGGTTTTTTGTCAAGGCTTTTAAATCTCATTTCTACTGCATATGGAGCCCGTATGAAAAAAAATCACACTTTGCCATTCTTTACTGAAGTCTCCCTCGTCTTAGCACTAGAAGTGTATGCTATCTGGTAGATGTGCTCCTTGATCATCTGTAGCTTTCTGCATGCAAAATATTACAAGATTTAATCTGAATAATCCAAAACAAAGTTTTTTGCTCTTTATTCAATCCTGTGGTTCTTCTCTTTATTTTCTCTTCACAACTCAAAACTAAATTTTCGAAGCATATTTTCATACTAGCATAGGCCCCAGAGACGCATTAAATGTATTTTTGAGGGGTGGAGGAGACCTGACTTTACCTAGAGCTGACTATATATTCCACTTTATGTATATTGTGATGGAAAGACTTGGGTTAATTGAGAGCCTCTGCAATTTCTAAATCCTTTTATCACTTGCAGGAGCGTGCTGGTCGCCATTGTGGAGGTCTCAGAGTGCTGAGCTCATACTGGGTTGGAGAAGACTCCACCTACAAGTTCTTCGAAGTGGTTCTGATTGATACCTTCCACAAAGCCATCAGACGCAACCCAGAGATCCAATGGATCACCAAAGCAGTCCACAAGCACAGGGAGATGCGTGGGCTCACTTCAGCTGGCAAGAAGAGCCGTGGCTTGGGCAAGGGACACAAGTTCCACCTTACCATCGGAGGCTCACGTCGTGCTGCCTGGAGGAGACGCAACACCCTTCAGCTCCATCGTTACCGTTAAACCCTATTGTGCTTCTAAAGATATTTCGAATAAAATTGGTTTTGAAAGGCCTTTTATTTGTTGTATTTGTAGTTGGATTAAGTGTCTTGGATATAATTGGTTTCTGCTGCATACGCTCAAAGGTTAAACCACTGAAAGGAAATATGAAAATATGTGCATAATGGTTTTTTCTTTGTGCATAAAATTCCATTTGTATAGCGCTTCATATCCCATTGCAAGGTGCTAATGTGCATTATTGGACAAGTAGCATACTACACTGAGAAGATGCTTGGTTTGAAGGGTGTATGGTGCTTTCAGTGAGACCCATGTGCTAAGTCTTTTGGGGTCATGCGTGAGTGACCAGTGATGCTGTTACTCTGAGGGTCGCAGTACTTGTTTAATGGGGCAATTTTATTGCCAGTAAAAGACATCTATTACTCAAATGTTTGTGGCACCTAAGGATTAATAATGCAGACAGAGTAGGTAATCTAAGGTGCAGCCATTGTAGGGTCAGGTCCTTGTGTAATATGCCTGTCATCGATTTCGAGAACTCTGCTTAATCTGGGTTGATGGTTACTGCTGAAAGAGCACTTGTGTTCTAGAAGGTCTGCTGCTTGAACGCTACTTCTAATGGCCCAAAACCTAGACTAAAAGCATGCTCCGGCAAGTTCTTAGGCAGCTGGGATAGAATCTAGCCTCGAGGTGAAGTCCTTGATGTCTACTGATTACAGCTGGCCTTTCGGTCCCAAACCTGGGTTAGAAGTTTAGCTGCGGTTTGTTTTGGTTACATCCAGGTGGGTTAATATGATGTATTGGGAACCAAGAGGGCATGTGTAAAGCACTAGAAAGATGTTGGAGGAAGAATTATACGTCTGATTAGAAAACAACATATAAAACGCTCTAAAAGAATACCGAGATCTATGTAAATCAGCTTGAGCGGAATGTTTCCTCCACTATTTCTAATGCACAGAATTGTTATCGTGCTCTGTTTACTTTGGTTACAAAATTAGCTGGCTCGGATACACAGCCTACTTCCCCTAGTTTAGATGAATTACAATGCGATACTCTTGCTAACTTTTTTATAAATAAAGTGGAGCAAATATGCCTGGCCCTTGATAAATCTAGGTTGTTACAGATAAACTGGGTTGTACCCATATAGTCAAAGGGACCTGGGTGAGTAAGGGGGGTCCCAGACTGAAGAGAAACCATCAATATAGAGTATACAAATATTCAATAAAAATGGATAAGGACAACAAATCAAAAAGGTGCAGTGTTTTTATTTTCACCGCACTTGTATTACCTTTTTATGGTTACACGATATGTATCAAAACGAAAGCATTGATATTATTCATCACAAGTCAGTTTGCCCAAATAGGAAAAAGGAAGGGGCGTGCAGTGTAAAGTTAAAGATAGTTGTGATTCACTATTCATTAATTTGTGACATAAACAACATACATTTGAATTCATGTATATGTTCTGGTATTGTTAGATGGTCCCCATCAAAGAGGGGCCACACATGTTATGCAAAAGTCAAAACATTGTGTTTCACAATCAGACTCCTAAACGGCTGTATATATCATGCTGATGGTAGGAGTTGACAAAGTAAGTAGCGGTCTACGTTTCGACCCAAGGATTTGTAGGATAATTGATCCTTACATCGCGGGTCTTCATCAGGACGTGAAGGGGAGGGCCTGAACCCCTAGGGTTGAGAAGGAAACTAATTAGTCAAAGTGGTCTCCAAACGAGTCCCAATAACCCGTAGCGGAGTGAACTCTCCATTTCTGCAGATACGGGCAGCTGGTTGAACAAATCCAGCAGTCTTCCTTGAACAACAGGTAACCATATTGTCATACGAACCTTTTCCCCTGATGTAATGGTACGATCATTCATCTTGTTATGGCCCGATCATCTTTCTCGAAATGAACTGATCCCCATTTATTCCTCTCGCTCCCTCAGATTGCCCACGGAACTATTTCTGTCGCATCTGATACACACGAATAACGGCAGGTAAACATGGCTCTCTTGACCTGTACAGTCCTCAGTGTATTTCAGTGTTTTTTAGTATCTTTTAGTGTTTTCCAAAACAATTACCGAGCGGTTCACTCAGCTACGGGTTATTGGGACTCGTTTGGAGACCACTTGACTAATTAGTTTCCTTCTCAACCCTAGGAGTTCAGGCCCTCCCCTTCCCCTTCACGTCCTGATGAAGACCCGCGATGTAAGGATCAATTATCCTACAAATCCTTGGGTCGAAACGTAGACCGCTACTTACTTTGTCAACTCCTACCATCAGCATGATATATACAGCCGTTTAGGAGTCTGATTGTGAAACACAACTATCTTTAACTTTACCCTGCACTCCCCTTCCTTTTTCCTATTTGGGCACACTGACTTGTGATGAATAATATCAGTGCTTTCGTTTTGATACATATCGTGTAACCATAAAAAGGTAATACAAGTGCGGTGAAAATAAAAAACACCACCTTTTTGATTTGTTGTCCTTATCCATTTTTATTGAATATTTGTATACTCTATATTGATTGTTTCTCTTCAGTCTGGGACCACCCTTGATAAATCTAGGCCAACGGCTCCTACTCAGTTTCCTCCCCAGAGCTCACTTATATGGCTGAATCTTCCACTAAACTGGAAAAGTGGGCACCTCTTAATATTTAAAAAAATGTTTTAGGTAGCATTAAAACATGGTCTCCCTGTGATCTCCTTCCTGCCCCAGTATTACAGCAACTTCAGTTGCCATCCATGAAGATTGTTATGGAGCGACTTGATGCTTCTCTCCAAGAGGCCATGGTCCCGCCTGAATGGAAACATGCCATGGTGCTTCCTCTTTTGAAAAACGCTAATGCTGACCGTGCCCAGCCATCCAATATTAGGCCTATTTCACTGCTTTCATTTTTTTCAAAAATTCTGGAAAAACATGTACATTTACAACTAACAAATTTTATCTAATCTTCTAATTTCCTACATTAGTCTGTCGGGCTTCAGAACGGGCTTTTCGACAGACGACTCTTCTTGGAGTTACTGAAATGTTACAGCAACGTCTGGATACAGGCAACACTGTGGCCTTCATATTGCTAGACTTAAGTGCCGCATTTGACACGGTGTCACACCGTGCTAATTAAATCCTTGCACTCTCTTGGCATTACCGGTACAGCAGTTGGCTGGCTTTCTTTCTTATCGAAGTGGACGTTTCAAGTTTTTTTCATCGAAGGATACCTCAAAAATCCATTCTTCTCCCAATGGGGTTCCTCGAGGGTCGATTTGAAGTCCTCCTCTTAATGTTTATGTTCAACCTTTGGCAGCGATTGCAGAGGAGCCTGGGTTGCCTTTTTTTTCCTTGCGCCGAAGACACCCAAATAAGTGTTTTCCCTTTCTGCGGAAGAGCTGCCGGGACCTTCAACTGGTTTTGAGTAACATTGCATCTTGGATGCAAACCAATCTACTCTAACTCTGGTGAAAAAGCTGAGGTCCTAATTCTGGGGAAAAATAAAAGCTCTTTGGGGCCAACAATATTGGCCTTGCGTAATGGGCCCGTTACCTCAGCCCACCTCAAATCTGCAACCTGGGCTTTATCATTGATGATAATTATCAATGAAACAGCAAGCAGTAAAAGTGGCAGCCACCTGTTTGACTACTTTGAAAAGGTTGAAGAAAATTATCTGGATGCTCCCTAGTGCTACCCAAAAGCCCATAGTCCAGGCACTTGTAACATCTAGACTGCACTATGGGAATATTCTTTATTTGGGAGCAAATAATTGTGTTAAGGAAGCTGGCTCGGAACTCGGCTGCCAGATTGCTTTGCAAAATCCCAAGAATGTCTTCCACCTCTAGTGCCTTGAGAGATCTGCACTGGCTTAGAGTTGAAAATCGTGCCAAGTTCAAAGCCTTGAACTACATGTTCAAGATCCAGGCACGGCTCCTCCAATACCTGCTAAATCTAGTCCATCCGTACCAGAACTCTAGCCTGTTGCGTTCCGTGACTGGAAAAATGTGTGGTTCCCAGGATTAAATTCCCAAGAATGGGTGGTCACTCCTTTTCCTATCTTGGTCCATCCTTGTGGAATTCTCCCCACAGCGATTTGCAAAGAAACACTTCACATGAATTTCTGCAAACTTCTAAAAACGTGGTTTAATCAATCTTATTTCTTTCTGTTCCTTCAGGTTTGCGCTGGGAAACCCTCGGGTGGCTGTGCGCATTATAAAATTATTATAACCTGACTGTCCAGTGCCTGGACATATATCCTGGTTGTGTTAGTTATGTGACTTTTAGGAGCAGACTTGTGCCAGAGTTCCAACTTGATTCTGGATCGGCATACCAAAAATAGGGTGAATCCTAAACCTGTTTAATTGTGACTTTTTTTCAGCTTTTGGATTGGTTATCTTAAATGGGGGGTCCCGATCCCACTAGAAATTGCATACTTTTTGTGGTGTTGGGCACAAACAGGTTTTTATTTTTTGTTGAGTTGAGCTTGAGGAAGAGGTCTTTCATTCATGTAGCAACGGCTATCATTTCACTGTGGGAGTTAGTTCTGGCGTTTGTGGGTTCGTTGGTGAAGGAGCGGATCCAGCTGGGTGTTGGTGTAGGAGACTTGAGTCTGTGGCTTTTGACTGGCTGCGGGCGGGCCATGTAGATGATGAAGAATGTGGGGCTCAGGTAGGAACCCTGGGGCACTCCACAGCTTATCTCTGTGGGTTCTGAGAGGAACAGTGAAAGTGTAACTCTCGGAGTCTGACTTGTGAGGGAGTGGGTCCAGTGTCTTGTTGTGGATGCCAGCTTCGTGGAGTCTCGTGATTAGTGTGTGGTGGGAAACTAAGGCAGCAGAGTTGTCTAGTGGGATGAGGACTGCAGTCTCACCCCGGTTGAGGAGGGAATGGATGTAGTCTGTGGCAGTGAGGGGTGCGGCCTCCAAGCTGTGGTTGCTTCTGGAGATGTCCAAGAATTGGTTCACTTTGAAGTCCGAGTTGGGCGTTGATGGCCTTCTCGATGACCTTGGCTGGGAAGGGGAGGAGGGCGATGGGTCTGGGGTTCTTGAGGTCGGTCTGGTTTAAGGACGGCTTCTTTAGCAGGGGTTGATCTGAGTGGGTTTCCAGTTAGGGAAGGTGGTAGTTTTGATGGAACAGTTAAAGATTGTATGAAGATGGGGGGAGATTGCAGCTGCTATGTGGAAGAAGTGGTATGGGCAAGGATCTGTCGGGGGCTCCTGAGTGGATGCTCTTCATGGGTTTGAGTGTCCTCTGTTGTGAGCAGGGTCCAGCAGAGCACGGTCTGTTGGGGTGCAGTTGTGTATGATGGTGGTAGGCGTTGAGGCCAGATCTAGGGTGTCAATTGTCGTAGATCTTCCTGAATTTGTGGTGGAAAAAGGTGCCACGTTTGTTGCAGAGGTCTTGGGAGGAACGTCTGGTCTCGCTGTTGGGCCTGGCGAAATTCTTGACGATGGCGAAGTGTTCTTTGCTGTCGGTGTGGATTCTGTTTTGGGGGGCAGGTTTCTTAGTGGTATGGAGGAGGTGGTGTGAGTTCGGATTCAAAGGTTGCGCGAGTTTCCGGGGTTATATTGTTCCATCTCTTCTCGAGTCCTCTGCAGGTGTGTCTGGACTTGTGGAGGGCGGGAGTGAACCAGCTGGCTTTTTTAGAGTGTTGCTTGCCTGGTCTTTTCATGAGGGGTGCCTGGGTTTCGGTGCAATTGGAGATCCAGCCATGGAGGTTGCGTGCTGAAGTGTGGTGTCCGTTGACGGAAAGGGAGTTGACCAGATGTTCTTTGGTGGCGTTGATCCAGCTACGAACAGGGGGGATGAGGAATGTGGTGTACGTTGGGCTTGGCGAAGGCGAGATGCACGCAGTGGTGGTCTGTCCAGGAGAGTTCGATGGTATTGCTGTAACGGATGAGCCTGCTGCCAAGTTTCCTTGCTTGTTTGCTCACATAGATGATAGGTGCCCAACATATGTCATGAAGCCTTGGAACATCCCATAATTTCTGGGTCCACTGTCTATATATCAACTTTCATTTAGATTTATAGCATGCATATGTATGTGAACAACCTGACATCGACCTATGGATAAGACTCAGGCTACTCGGTTATTTGACATGTTTATTCACTTTTCAACCCTGGGGTATAACCAGCCCCATTTGTCTTTGTGAAGAAATCTACAGATGACAGGTTGAAGGATGTTTTCGGTGGGTACGTGTTCAAAGTATAGGTATTCAAGGGCTATTTTTAAGTTTCAAAGTAGCCACCACAAATCTTTAGGACATATTTTGCTGTATGCGTTTAATGTATTCTGTTCTGACCATGTGCCAGTGTTTCAAAAATTGTGGCTAGTTTCAAGGCCACTCTTTGCACAGACGTACACTTGGTGGATCTTCTCAAATGAACACACAGCAGCTAAATGTGCAGTTTATGGCCTTTTTCATGTATTGATCTAGCCTGTTTCACATGGGATTTTCCTTGTATTCATTTTGTTTTATATGTACAGCGCTTGCACTATTCCAAGTTTGTTTCGCTATGCTATTGGAGAGAAAGTGAGAGCAGATTTTGAAACAAACAAATGTAGGGACCAGGCAATCTCTCGTCAAAATATTTATATGAAGAGAAACTTCTTCAGCCCTTCTCTGTATTTTCCAAAGCAGGAATGAGTTCTAAGTGACTTGGTGCTGTGAAAGGATGGCTTTCTAGACCAAATGTTGCGAGTAGCAAAAGGCAGTAACTGGAAGGCACCATTAAGCAATGTTGAGAAACCCAATGTTGTACCTACATTGTAGTTGGGAAAAGCAGGAGGCATTAGAAAGGTATTTTAAAGCAAACTGCTGTAAAAAAAATAAAGAATTTGGCTTCAAAGTACAAGCGCGTGGAACCATAGGCATGCACTACTGCAGTTTGCATGCATTAGCACATTCAAGCCAGACCTAGCTTTTAAAATGCTTGTCAGGTTTCAGTTCACAACACCAATGTCCACTTTGGTGATGTTCTTGAGGGGTTGCAGAAGGAAAGTAGGATCTGCTTTGATGGTTGCCCCACTTTTTGCATGGTGTCAGTGTGTTTTTGACCTAGTCTGCTTGGGTCCTGCTAAACGGGACCGCAGCAACTGTTCTCTCTCCCCTGAATTGTTTCTGGTAAGTACTTTGGTACTGGCTACTAGTATACCCTTGCAAGTCCCAGGTATATGGTACTGAGGTATCCAGGGCATAGGTACACCAGGGGTGTCCCATGGGCTGCAGCATGTATTGTGCCACCAATGCGAGTCCACTTAAACTATGACCACAGGCCTGCCATTGCAGCCTGTGTGATTAAATTCTTGCACCTCTCTCAAAATGTTACCTTGTATCTGAGGTCACTGCATTTAAAACCAGTAAGTCGCCCCTATGGCAGGATCTTCAGTCCTGAGGGCTGGGTGCTTGGTTATAAGCGGGAGGGTGCCCTTGTATGAGCAAGGATACCCCCACAAACCCGAGAGTCGATTCTCCAGGCTTTGTAAGTGCTGCCTGCCATTTTAAGACCGTGGAAATCAGACATTACGAGATGTAGAACTATATAGTAGCTGCACCGAACCTGGACCTGTTTATCAATCATTTTGGAATCCTACCCAAACACAGATTCCAGTGCTGGAAGTATGATCCCATGTACTGGGTGGGCTCCTTAGGGGACCCCCTCCCTGTACTCCCGGTAACAGCCTTGGAGGGTCTGCAAACAAGCTAGTCCTGCTGTTGACCCCAGACATGATTCTGCTGTCCTGCTGGTGAGCCAAGCTTGAGCAGGGGAAGTGAGAATAGGTTTCCTGTCACATGGAGGTGTGACCACGTCTCAGACTTAAAGTATTGGGTGGGGGTGCTTTGCAGTGCCACCAGACTGCTTTGAAGGACCCATTTGGTGCCGTGCTTGCATACTCCGGTTTGAGCCAGTTGAGGAACCCATGGTTCACGCTCTGGTGTGAAGCTGGACAAATGACAGGGGACTATCCTCCCCTCTGTCCAGACCCTCCTATGGTCATCTGAGTAGTATAGACTCAGTCCCCTCTGCTTGCATTTTCTTCACTTCCATAATCCACCGGACTCCTTTACATCTTCTCCAGAGGTATTGTCTTAGAAGTCTTCCACTGTCGTCTACGGCAGATTCTGACATTACTTCACCCCTTTGCACCTTGCTTCCCTGGTGCAGGTATCCTGAGGCATCCACAGGCGGGGCCTCTCCAACCTTCTGTCTTCTGTCTGGTTTCTTCTGGGTCCTCCGAGAAGGCTCCTTCTTTAAAACTGCAACTGGTACTTCTCCATTGACTTCCATTGGGCACACAGCTGTGTTTCCACTCTGCATCTGTGAGGTTCCTGGGTACTTACCTTGGGTGGTTCCTTGTGTCCCCAGCTCCTCTGAGTCTTCTGGTCCAAGTGCTGTTCTTCTTTGCAGTTCACATTCCAGTTTCTTAAGATATGATTTGGTATCCCTCTGGAGACTGGTGTATATTTGTGCTACTTACCTGATTATTGCAAAGTATTTTTTTGTTTATCCTGTTATCTCCAGGTAGGAGATTGGTGATTGTTTTGTAGAATAAATACTTATTTTTACATACTGTGATTCTTTTTCATTTAACTTTCACTGCTGATTAATAGTTGGTAAAAACAAGCTGATTTACACTCCAAGAAAAGCCTGAGGGCTGTTCCCCAGAGCTACCACTTTGAGCTTTCTACCTTTAAAATCGAATGTGTGCACCATATATTAAGCCAGCCTCATACATTGGTGTGCAGTTGTGATTAAAGCCTGCACGGTTTTACCATTTAATCAAGGTGAAGGTTACATGAAAAACCACCCCTACCTAGGCACATATAAAATACGGACATTTTTGAATTTGTATTTGAGGGTCTAGACCAACCCTTTCTCCAATCTGTTAGTTTAGTATCACTAGGGTAGGTGAGTGCTACTACCAGGTATTTAGTTGGTGAGGCTCAATCTCTATATTCAGTGGTCTGGGCGTGGTAATCTGAACACAAAGCAGCTTGTAGAGTTGCTCCTGCAGATGACCTCCAAAATCCAGATGGGTCAAAATGTGGGTATGAGAGGTGTGGCTCCAGAAGAAGTCAGGGCTGTCTCACCCCAGTGACTTCAATTATGAGCCTTACAAGGAGGAGTCTAAAGATCCGTCGCTGGTAAACTCTAATCCCCCAGGGAATAGTTCTAGTGACAGGGGGGCCCTCGAGGTAGGACCCTCCTTTATTCCTCCTGGGAGGGTGCAAAGAATTCAGGGGAGGTCTAGGTCCTCCTCTTAATTCTACCTCTAACACTTCTATAGGGACCTCCACCTCTAGCAAGAGGGAGGACACATTGGAAAGGGAATGCCATCTGCTCAAGCTTGAGAGAGCCAATCTCCGAAGCAAGAATTAACATTCGGCTCTAGATTAGGAGACCCTGAAGGTTTAGAGGGCTAGGAAGAATTTGGGATTAGGATCCCATGGTGGCAGCACTAGTGAACCTAGGGTTAGGGAGAATTCCTTTGATACTAGGACCTTGAGCAGGATATTCCCTCCTTACCAGGTGGACGAAGACATCCATAAATGGATCACTGCTTTAGAGAGGGTCTGTAAGGTACAGAAGATTCTTCAGGGGGCAGTGGGCAACTAACCTGTGGCCCACCTTTGCTAACAAAGGTAGAGAAACTTCACTGTAAGGGATGAAGATGCAGATAATTAGTCTTGAAGAATGCCCTCATAGATGGGCTTGGTTTGACCACTGGACAATACAGGGTTAAGTTTAGGGACACACAAAAGGCACACACTCAAGACTGGGTATATTTTGTAGACAGTGCTGTTAAGGTCCTAGACGGCTGGCTTCATGGAATTAATGTGTATGATTATGAAGGACTACAATTTTCTGATGAGAGATCGCGCCCTTAACTGTCAAAATCAACAACTGCACGAGTACCTAGTGGACTTGGATCTGACGTCTCCCCAAGAATTGGGAAAGCAGGCAGACTAGTGGTTCTGCACCAGTGTGAATAAGAAATTTCATGGTGGTGACCAGAAGAAGCCAGATTCTTCTAAGGCCCAAGAGAAGGGTGGGGAGAAAGTTAGACAAGAAAGAGTGTTCTCAAAGTCCCCAGAAATCTGGCTGGGGTGGGTCCCAAGCCTTTTCAAACCAGAAACCTTGGTGCTATTAAGGTAAGGAGAAAGGCCATAGGGCAAAGGATGCCAATTGCTCTAAGTTTGGCACAAAGGATACCACTGCTACTCAAGCCTCCTAGTGTCCCTAGCAATAGCACCGACAGTAGTTGTTCCAGCAAGAGTTTAGTTGGGTTAACCTTGGGTACTGAAGCAAGTTCTGGCCTTGTCGGGTTCCACACCCAGGCTGTTTTAGTCTGTGATGGTGGTATGGAGCTTGCTACCTTAATTGTAAGTCCCACTAACTTGGGCAAATACAAACAACGGCCTCATCAATGGTCAGGAAGTTGTTGCTTACAGGGACACGGGCCAGTACCTCTATTGTGGCAGAGAAACGTGTCTCCTGAACAAATCCTACTTGGTCAAATTTACAAAGTGACCAATGCAAGCAGTGCCAGGTCAGATCATTCCATGTCCGTTGTAAATCTCAGTTGGGGAGGGGGTAACTGGCCCAAAGACAGTTGTGGTATCCCCAGTCCTACCTGTGGACTGTCTACTGGGTAATGATTTGGAAACTTCTGCCTGGTCCAAAGTGGAGTTCAGGACGCATACAGAAAGGTTGGGAATCTCATCCAGTGCCTTTGACAGTAGGGCTCAGGCCAAACAGCTGAGCACTGAAGGAGCTCTGGATCCTGGGAGAATGGACTAGCCAGATCACAAGAGGAGGAGGAGAAAGGGTATAGATTTATCTACCTGAGGTGTGGATTCTGTGTGGGAGACTTTGGATGAGTCTGGCTGCTGCATTCTGTAGGTTTGAAGTCTTTTGGTGAGTTCCTTGGGGATTCCTGCGTTGAGCTTTTCCATAGTCTAGTTTACTGGTGAAGACATTGTGGGCAACGGTATTTCTCATGCTACTTGGAAACCACTTGATACTCTTCTGCACCATCTTCAGGGTGTAGAAGCAGAATGTGGCCACTGTCTACTTGGGATGTCATCTCCAGTTTTCTTTCAATGATCATTCTGAGGTTTCTGGCATGAATGCTTGTTGGGGGGGACAATATCAGCTGGCCACCATGTGGAGACCCATGGTGAGGTGTTATTGTCGAAGATTACTACTTCTGTCTTGTGTGTCGGCAGAGGGCTTTCATCTAGTCTGACTTCAGTCATGCAGGTGGTGAACTTTTTTCTTGTGTTGGAGGTTTTGGCTGAGAGGGAGAGTGTAGGTTGCGTATCATCAGCATAGGATAGGAAGTTGATATCCCCACGAATGCCATTGGCCAGAGGGATCATGTATGTGTTCAAGAGGGTCAGGCTGAGGAACCCACAGAGAAGTTTAGCTGGCTTCTGAGCAGTGGGGTACCATGCCTCCGGCTTGTGTTCTAACCATTAAGGAGCAAATCAATGGAAGCAGATCTTTTGTAAGCACCTGATGACCATGGGGTGTGAGACCATGTCGAATGCTGCTGAGGCCTAGGAGAATGAGGTCTTCTGTATCTGATTTGTCATGGATCACACGGATGGCATAGGTGGCGGCGAGGAGTGCTGTTTCTGTACTTTGGTTGGGTCCGACTCTGGACTGTGTGGCGTTGAGGAGCTGGTGTTTGCTGAGATGATCATTAAGGAAGTTGATTGATTAGCTTCTCTGAGACCTTAGCGAGCATGGCTGGGTATGTAGAAGACCTCTTGAGGAGGGACATGACGGTGGCATGTTTCCAGGTGTCCAGGAAAGTAGCTGAGTCGATGGAGGCATTTAAAGAATGGGTGTTAGTACTTTGCTTATTGGTCGGAGTCTTTCGGTGACATTGTGGTGTGGGCAGAGGACCGATGGGGCTCCTGAGTGAATGGTCTTCATTGTAGCTGCATTCTCCTCATAGGTGATGGCCTGTGAGGTCAGGGTTTGTTCTTCAGCCATGGTGGGAAGTTGAGTTGCTAGAGTGAAGGGGTCTGATTAAGGGTTGAAGTTGCTGTTTACGGAGGTGATTTTGTAACAGAAGAATTCCAATAGTTTGTTGCAGAGGTCTTGAGATGGGGGTGATGTTGCTGGAGACAACAGGAGGCATAGTGAATTCTTTGCTGCTATTTGTGCTGGCATCAACACGTTCTGCAAGAGCTGCGCGCTTGTTTTCTTTCTGATCTGCTGGTGGTACCATTTTAAGGTGGATTTGAAGACAACTTTGTGGTGTGTTGGACTGGTTTCCACTTGCAGTGCAATTGCTTGCAGTAGCGTTTCATCAGCCTGTTTACCAGTTGGTCTGTGGCCGGGTTCTTGCCCTTGGGTTGCGGTTGAGGGTAACACAGGTGTCCAGGTAGTCTGTTGGAATGAGTGACCTGGAACCTCCCTACACCTAAGGCTGCCAGTGAGATATTTTACTTTGAAGAACATAAGAGTGTGCTGACTGCACACGTTTTGTGTGTGTGGGTGAACTCTGAGAGAGTTTAGCTGGTCTTGGAGTTCCTGAATCTACACATGGAAAACTGGCACATGTTATGATTGCCTCCGATTGGTTGAAAGGATAGAAGTGAAACTGCACATGAGGTAATGTTACACATGTTTAAATGAATAAGTTGCTGTGTACACTTAATCCGCTGCATCGGGAGAATCAAACCGTCCTTGTTCAATCTGTCCTTGCTCAACTTGCTTGGCTGCCTGCAACCATCACAGTTACATAATGTGTGCTGGGGCCGGCAGGAGGAACAGCGATAGGCGTGGCTACATTTGTGGGCGTCCCAGGCTGACCTGGGTTGCCCCAATTACCCAACTGGATAGACGTCATCTTCAGAGGTAATTATAAAACAACGTCATAAAAGGCTTGCACAGAAATAATGGGTGCGAGAATAAAGGTACATATGGCTTCTTCTGTCATTCCAGCATTAGCAAACACAACATCCTAAAGCAGAACACTTGTGGAAGGAGGGGGGAACAGGGGTCGGGGAAGAACTAGGCGTGGCAGGAGCCCTGGGGACAGCCAAGGCGCAATTTGAGATAGAAAAGCTGGTGAAGAATAGATACAGCAAAGGCTTCTAAACACACAATTACTATGGGGTGTCCAATATTTGTCTGAGGACCACAGCAGAGATTTAGGCTATCCGAGGTACCTTTACAATAATGTATTTTAATGACACCTTACATAGTCCTTGGTTATCCTCAAAACTTGGAATAGTCCAGTCACTTGTGTGTCAAGTTTGGACACCCTTACGCTAGTGGTATGGTCCTAAAGCCGTTCTAAAATAATTACCTATTTAGGTGCGAGTTGTATCTCTGAAGTATGAAATGTAGTCTGGACCATGATGATGCTTGGTGGTCCCAGTGACGTATCCCATGAACCTAGGTCTCCTACACCTAGAGATAACATGTTAAAGAACGAATACAGACCTGAAATATTTCCACTGGTTTTGGTACCATCGAGTCACATATTCGTCGTCCACACCTCAACCTTCCAAAGCAGGGCCCTCTGACCAGTGCAGATTAAGTAACTCTTTAACCACATGAGCGCTAGCGAAATTCCCCTCCTGTGCTCATCTTTTAAAAAACCCATTATTCATGACGAGCTGGGCTCGTCATGAGCGTGCTGGGAGGCTACCTCATGACGAGCCCAGCTCGTCATGAGTGTCGAAGGGGTTAAGTAAAGATGCCCAGTGCTCTGTTTGTAGACGTGCAGTGGCTTTTGCCAAGGTGGCTTCGCCACATAAATCCGCAATGTGATCGTTTTTGGATGGTGGAGCAGGGCATATCTTAAATTCGATATTTATTTTAATCAACAGTAGCCTGTGCGACCTTTTGCAGTGTTGATAGAATCAGAAATATACACACCAATCAGAGGCCTAGTAGGGATGTGGAGTTACCAAACTAGGTGTATCCACTTAAGTCACTGTCATCTGGTGGAGACTTAACGTCACAAGGATGTAGATCCACAATCCTAAAGGGGAGACACAAAGCATGGGCGGGCATAAGTATACTCTTGGAAATATGAGTGCCTGGTAGACCTATACTGCAAGAGGGCACAGGACACGTTTTCCTGGGTGTTGGAGAGGTGTGCATTGATGTTCTCTGGGGGAAAAAATTTATTTTCAATTCATTGTTTTCATGACACCTGGCAGCATATGTGCAAGAGGATTGTGCCACGGAACACCACTTTTTCGATGTTACTGTGAAAGGGGTGTGCAATGGATGTTGCTGTGGGCGTTCCAGCGCAACACCCATTGCTTTTTTACGCTGCCCCAGATTTACAAGCATGTGTAATAGAGCCTAAGAGTGGGCATCCTCTGTGTACATTGGAGACTGGCAAGAGTTGCTCAGGGCTACTGGAATTATGCAATCCTGCGTCCGTGGCGATTCCACTTAGTTATAGATTTGCCACATATTCAATTGTCTGCAGCATAATCAGCAGACTTCAGCAAACATGTGTTTTTAGCTCAAACAGATCATAAGTTATGAAAAACATGGAAACACGTAATCATGCAGTGGAAGGCCTTTCTGTAGCTTATTTCTGTATTTGGTTGTTTAAGTGGTTTTACTGAGGCCAAACTCATGCCCAGATAGTTTTAAAGTGTGTAAAATGTCAAAATAATGAGATGTTGACACAAAATGTGTTGTATTATACCACATCATTTGCCTTATTTTTGCTGCATGATGTAGTCCAGCCTACTGCATAATTTGGTCCTCCTCTGCCGCATAATTCCAGTGGCCCTAAAGATGCAGCAGAAATGGTTTAATGCAAAACACACCTGTAGAAACAGGTTTTTCTTTAGTGAGGTTAATAAGCTGAAAATGTGATTGCTTGCATGCATGCAATGAAGTGGCCGTACTTAAGCAGACAATGGCTGGGCCCTGAAGCCTTTAATGCAGCTGACAAAACGGTCGTAGCAGCTCGTGGTGGGAGTGCTTCTGGGTGCTGATGTGGGTCGGGGGAGGGGCAAGAAACTACAGATTACGGCTGATTAGAGGTAAGTAAACATATAAATAAATAAAACTACTTTTGTTGCGTGTGCTGCATCGCATTCGGCTGATCCTGGATGAAGAATGCGGAGATAAAATGACATAGGGTTGCAAATTCCTCTCTGGGGGTTAGTTCAAGCAATCTAGTTTTTGTTCCCCAAACTCAAAAGATGAGTGCTGCAAGGGCTATGCAGAGCAAACTGGAAGGACTGCTGACACAATCGTCCCTTTAACTTTGCTGATTAAGGGCCTTCCTCAGAAGCAGCACCTGCAACTCTCCCAGTCAAATGTGTAAAAGGAAATGCAAATGACAGGCATTTTTACCATGTTTTTTGTCGTGTAATGGGCCCCACAAGCCCTCCAAGAACCTGGGTCAGTAGAGGGATATTTACGTTTGGGAGGACTGGTGTACACTACTATCCATTAAAGATCTTATATTGAAATTCCTTGTTTTAATTGCTTACAGAACACCTTTGTAGATACCGTTCCATAGTTGTTGTATGATCTCTTTACATAATGCTTTTTCCCAGCCCTTCATGTGAGACCAGACTAGGCACTTGGATGCTTGCAAAACAAGCATTGGAAATGCAATAGGTCTCGCATTAGAAAAGTTGGAGCTATTGGTCTTGTAAATGACAATTTTTTTATTTTGATTTTGGTTTTGAAAATAGCAAAATTAATATCCATGTCATTTACAATGCCAATAGTTATAACTTTCGCAAATGTGACACCTATAGCATTTGTAATGCAACATGATTTGTATTTACGTGACTTAGATGTATTTATATTACACATAACAATGGCTTTTAATTTTTTAAGTAATTAATACTTAAATAAAAGTGATTGTAATTTATAATGGCGATAGCTTAAACTTTTGTAAAAATCTTTTGTGAAGATTATGTTCAGTGTATTTTATTGTGACGAAAATCCAAGAACAGGAGGGGCACAGAGAGACTGAAGGGCAGTGGCAGCTAGATTGTAGGTGCTATGAAAGAAGGAGATAGTGAGTCTGAAAAAGGTACGGGTGGGCCAGAGAGATTGCGAGAGAGAAAGACGAGAGCAGACAATATGAATGAAAGGTAGAGAAACAGTAAGACAAACTGGAGGGAGACAACGAGAAGTTGGGGGAAAATGAATGCATGTGGCTAGCAAATGACGGACTGGGAAGTACGTGATACAGACGAGATAGTGGTAGTAGATGGACGAGTTGAAAAAAAGAGATGGGCAAAAGGCAGTACAGTGAGACAAAGGGAGAACGAAAGAGAAAGAAGAGTGCATCATTGGGTAAAAGTGACAGAGAGAGAGAGAGAGGCAAGAGGGAGTGTAAAGTTTGAGTCCAAGAGGAGAGCCATACAGACAATAAAAGTATGGGTGCACAAACAGACACAGGCAAGAGATAGAATACTCTGTGAGAAATATAGCATACTCTGTGAGAAATATAGCAACAAGAGATAGAGTGAAAGCAATAAAGAGACTAGGAGAGTGAATGGGAAACTCGGAATTCCAATATTTTAAGGGCAGAGTAGGAAAGCGACATGCATTAGACAGGCAATGTGGATGAGAAAAACGAAGATCAACGCACGAGAGGAAGAGAGCAATAAAGACACTAAGTGGAGACAATGAGAAATGATAGAGAAATGTAAGTGCACCCACGGGAGAGACTTGGTGGGGCATGACAGACAAAGTGCGATACATAAAAGAGACATGCATCATACAGAAGGGAAGGGGCAAAAAAGAGATAGACAGTAGAAAGAGATGGGCAAAAGGCAGTACATTGAGAAAACAAAGATGAAACAAGGAAGAGGGAAAGAAAGGATGGAGGCCGATGGGCCAAAAGAAGGAAAAGAAAGAACGAATGAAGAAAGGGAGCAGGGTGAACAACAGAAGGAAGGACATTGAGGAGAAACGTAGCCGCAGACTCTTTGGACATTAGGAAAAGGCACGCTGAAGGGCGAGGGAGGGAGGAGAAATGCGAGAAACGTGTGAAGCGGGGGTAGCGGATATCTTTGAAGTCAAGCTAAGCTTCACTCCAAAGGCTTGTTGGCACAGCGCACGCTGGGGGATGACTGTGGGAGGGAGGCTGGAAAAGGTACGAGTGGGCCAGAGAGATTGCGAGAGAGAAAGACGAGAGCAGACAATATGAATGAAAGGGAGAGAAACAGTAAGACAAACTGGAGGGAGACAACGAGAAGTTGGGGAAAAATGAATGCATGTGGCTAGCAAATGAGGGACTGGGAAGTACGTGATACAGACGAGTGTACAATAGGATTCAGCCATACTAAGACATTGCCTGAGACTTATTTCCCACGGTCTGCAACTCTTTGGAGAAACTGCAGAAATCCAAGACGGGTGCAAAGACAGTGCATATGGCCACACGAGTACTGTAACATGTTAACATGAATTTGAATACACATTTATATGTGTCATCCATAAACATGTTGTCACATTGCAATCTATTCTGGTTTGGCCCTTAGCATCAGAGGTTTACTTCAATCCATCCCCCAGACAACGCACACTTATTGACAGCACGGGAACAAACTGTAAAAAATAAATAAACTGTAAAAGGTGAAAGCCCGTCTATCAGAATACAAATCTGGTGCATCTACTACCAGTAAAAAGTCAGACTCGAAAAATACTGTAAAACAAACGCTTAGGCAAACAACTACAATGTGTGCCATAACCACACGTATACATTAAGGTCTGCCACCCTTGTTATTACTGAAATAAGATTTTGGAACTATTCTGCATGAAAAAAATAAGCTCATCAACAACTATGTAGAGAGACGTTCCTCCTATGGGAAGAAAGTGAATGATGTCTTTAAATGGCATATTTTGTTTACAAGTCGCTGTCTAAAGAATTGGAAGTTTCGTATAAAAGGGAAACAATGGCACATGAAGGGTTAATTTAGACAGGGCTTCCCTGCAGCAGCCCCTTTCTCTGCACTGCTAGAGGGGCTCTCGACCAATAACTGTAAACTGAAAGATGAAACAAGGAAGAGGGAACGAAAGGATGGCGGCTGACGGGCCAAAAGAAGGAAAGGAAAGAACGAAGGAAGAAAGGGAGCAGGGTGAACAGCAGAAGGAAGGACATTGAGAGAAACGTAGCCGCAGACTCTTTGGACATTAGGAAAAGGCACGCTGAAGAGGGAGGGAGGAGAAATGCGAGAAAAGTGTGACGCAGTGGGCGGGGGTAGCAGATACCTTTGAAGTGAAGCTAAGCTTCACTTCAAATGCTTGTTGGCACAGCGCACGCTGGAGGATGACTGTGGGAGGGAGGCTGGTGTCTGTGCACGCGCTTTTTATGGCAATGCACATGCGCATTGAGCGAGCTTTTCACGGGCACTGCATGGAATCGCCCGATCTCGGTAAGCTCTGTTTAAGCCCCTTTATATCTCGCTCCGCTCAATGCGCATGCGCATTGATAGGTCACGAAACCTAAAAAGAGCATGCATATAGAGAATGGTCCCTTTTAAGCCCATCAGCCTCAGCAGTAGTGTTTCAAATGCTGTTTTCTCCCTGTTACTGGCATCTTTATGCATGCACAACCCAGTGTTATTGTTGTGGGTTTCGTGCATGGCCCATTATAGTTTTCCCTGTTATTCTAACTGTGCACGTTATAGGCCACATTACTATATAGACATGCTTGCTTTGTGCTACATTGTACTTTCACACGGAACCTGAATATGTTTTAGCGTTCCGTTCTTTTCCTGGGATTTAGTCTGAACACCACAGACGAGGTCAAACAACAAAGTCCCTTGTTTTTCTTTCTGGCCATGCCCTAGCACCTAGATATAACACAAACATTCAGCTGTTTATGCACACACGTCTTGTCATATAGATGAGTACAGGAGCCAAAATAGCACATATGGAACAAGAGTTCTGAGACAAGAACACAGCGTCTACTTAGATGTAGAACGTTCATCTGTGCAGGCTAAGGTACAGGGTCGGCCAAAATCCCAGAGATCTTTAATATATAATCATTTAGTTTCAGTAGAAGGTAGGGGTTTCAGGCTACTCTGTACTATATAATGACAGGGCTTTTCATGTTTTACGATTTATTAACCATGCTAACTAGTGTTAGTATGCATTTGTTTTCTAATTGTGGGACGAATACTGCATTTCAGAGCATGATAGTTTAACCCCTTGGACGCTCATGACTAGCTGAGCTCGTCATGGCCCGTGGAACACTCGGGTGCGGGGAGAATTCCCCTGCTGTGCTGAGCGTTCCACTGGAGGCAATACACCTGTGACAAGCTGAGCTCGTCATGAGCACAGGAGCGCAGTAGCTCATGATGAGCTCAGCTCGTCATGAGCATGGGGGCGCTGTGCGCGCCCCCCTCCCCCTCAGCACAGCGGGGGAATAACCCCCGCAGCGAAGGGGTTAAATATATATATTTTTATCTCTACTGATGAAGGATAATATCCAGAAACGCGTGTCTACAGGTTCACAGCACTACTTGTACCAAATTTGGTGAAAACTCCAGCAAAACCTCAAGTAAGCGTTTAAAGTGAACTGCATTTACCATAATGCTAAAAGGTGAACTGCGCTGGGAGGTGAAGCAGTGTGTTCCCAACCCCTTCTAAATAAATATTCTAAACTTCCTTTGTGTCTCATGTTTATTTTATTGTGGACGAGTACATGTTAGAGAGCGATATGGTGTCCTGTTACCGCGATCCCTGGGTGGGTCGAGTGTTGTGGGGTGCCATTTCAATTGTTTCTCTGGTGTCATGTAGTTCCTATAAACCTATATAGGATCTGCACGTTTAGACAAAATACACTATAGGATTGGTGTCAGACTGATTACAGACACCCCTATCGGGTATGTTGTATACCAGCTAGCTCACAGTGTCAATAGAAACCCCCCTAACCAAGGAGAGAATAGTTCTTGGCAACTATCCAACATGACAACCCTGATCCCTCAGGGATCATGAAAACAGTATCTTACTTTTCGCTCGGTCACTCGTGCTCACTTAGTCTTAGAGAGATACACAGAAGAAATAGTGGGACGATTTTCAATAAGCATTTATTGAACCCGTATCATTCTAGTATAAAGTAGGTGTGCTGAAACAACTACTAGACAGTAACAGATATAAATGACTACAAGTACTGTGTAAAAGGATGGTAGATTTCTACCATTGTGCTAAAATAATGAATACAGGCAAGTACATAACATACATGGCAGTAGAATACGTACTCCTACAATGCAACCCAAACTAGATGTACCTAAGTGTACCTAGCTTGTATGTGAGTGTAAAGCCAAGAATCCATCTAGGATAAGGTCAACCCCTTTTTCTGAAGTGAGAGACTGTGGGACCCTGTTGCAAAGTCATCCTGTGCTCTGGGCACCCGCCAACTTTTTGCTGACTGTAACTGACTGACTGACCCTGGGCTCTGTTTAACCAGGCCCAGGGCCAGTGCCAAGCTAAAAGGAACACATTCGAATACAGTTAAGACACCCAACATACACTAGGGTACACTATGGTATGGTACTCCTGTAATTTGCATGACCTACCCCATAAGCCCCTAGTATGTAATAGGGCAGGGGATTGAAACTACCTAGAAGTCTCCAGTATTCTGGGGCATGGCGTTTTAGAGGCCAGCAGATTCTCTGCACCAGCATGTGTGCCGTGCTGAAGCCTGAGGTCAGTTTAAAAGCAGCACTGGTTGCCAGGTCAGCTTTTAAACCTTAAATTGTGCCCAAACTTGACTTTGGGGGTAGGGGCCCTTACAAATGAAAAACCTACCATGTTTTTGCATATTAGGAACCCCCAGTGTCACCCCTAGGTATCCCAGGGGTGGGGGGTCAGTTATCTAAAAGGAGCGCCCTTATAAAATGAGTTTTTATATGCCTGGGTAAAGTGAAATTTTACATTACACTCCCCACATTGTATTAAAGAGCTGCTCAAATTCGACTTTGATGGTAGAAGAATTGGGTAAGGATGATCTGCAATATTTCTGCAGATTCAGAACCCCTGAAGTCTCCCCTAGTTGCACAGGGGGTGGGTGGGTCCTGTAGAAATTGGGGAAATCCTTATAAAATATGGTTTTATAAGCCCTGGTGCTGGATGAGTGGCCCAAGTCATTTTTCCCATTGCAAACCCCATAGGTTAACATGGTTGGAAGTTATTGATTAATACATATTGATAGGAGAGGACTAGCCGGACCATTCAAACACTTCCCAAAATGGTAGTAGTAAATCCAACAATATTATATTCTTGAATTTCTCCTAAAGTGTACATACAAGAAGTTATGAGACTTTCTTGATTGTAAGTCCAAATTCAGCCTTTCAGTGGTCTGCCCTGATTGGTCAGAGTTAAGTGGATTAGCCAGGCTGCTGGGAGGGCAGTCTGCTGGTCTATAGGAATGCTAGGCCAGGAGGTGGTGTCGTAAACTATGCTCTTCAAAGGCCGAGGGGAGGCCTGGGTTTCAGCTTCAATCTGACACTCTTGACCCAGAGTCAGGGCTAGGCTTAAGGAAGGTATGTGCAGATGGTACGGGGAGAGTCTATGGAATTTTTTATTTTTTTTGCAGAGTTTTATATAGCGCGAACTAGACCCGAACCGAATCAGGTATCAGAGCGCTTTACATATTTTCCAGTTACGTTACATGAGGACACACTTTCATTTTAGGCACCGGGAGATTAAGTGATTTGCCCAGAATCACAGGAGGTTTTGGCGTCGGTACCGAGACTCGAACCCAGATCCCAGGTCCGAGGTCGAGCGCCCTAGCCGTTAGGCCAACTCCTCTCCCCTAAAATAAGAAAATAAGCCATCCCAGGGGGTGTGTTAAGCCAGCTCTTACCTCCTTGCTGGAAAATCAGCCATTATGGATTTGGAAGAATGATGCAATCTATGACAAACTAATGCCACACACGACAGGAGGTGGTCATAACTATGAGGAGTTGCCCTGCTCTCATTGGTCGGCAGTGACCTGGTGCTTGACCTAGAGAATTTTTAATAAGTATCTGAGAGGGGCAGAGCCCTCCAGATCTGCTGCTTGAAACTGAATGAAGCAAGAAGTGCCCGGCTGAAAAGATTTTGCTGTGCAAGGAACTCTAAGACCTGACCTCTGAAGAATGCACCAAGTGAAACTGCAGCCCTGTGGATTACTTTGCTGCAACAGGACTCAGTGGACTCCCGGCTTTATCCACTTCATTTTCTCTAGTGTTTTCTGAGGATTCCCATTGCTGTTATTTCTCATTTGTGGCACTCATCCTGTTCCTGTTTTTTCTGCAATAGATGCTTCTTTTGCGCACCGTGTGGGTATGTTTCAAATATTTGGAATGCTTCTACTACGGGAACTGAATTGTGATTGATCTTTGGCTTTCCTGCCTGGTATATCTGTGTGCAACCTGTGTTCCACTTCATCTGGTGCCCCTTTGAATGGGCACTGAACATATGTTTGGCTTCGCACACAACCGCTGCCTTGGACTGCTATTGAGTCCCTTAGGGACCCATTTTCAGAACTGTGTTTTGGCCATGCGACTTCATCACAATGCAAGGTTTGAGCCTTTAGCCTACGAGGATACATGTACATCGGCGAATGGACTACAAGGCACAGGCTCTATTAACACAGATGCATGTTGCCCGGTAATTGTCTCAGCATTGGATGATACTGGAGAGCATGTTTGTTCATTGAAGTGGCATGACTTGGGCTGTTGACCATTCCTCATGTGCGGAGTCAGATTCCTTCATGGAGTCTTTGGCCTATGAAATGGCAAGTGGCACTCTGGATTCCTCCGAAGCACCTTAATTTGGTTATTGTTCCAAATTGTCATTTCCCTATCATTTCTGTTCACAGTCAATTTCTTTCTGAAACAATGCTTTGGGTGCGTTTACTTTCTGGTTATATTTATCATATTTAATGTCCCCTCTAGTGCTATTATCCTGACACACAGGGAGGGTTTTGTGTTGCCTGTATAGCCCATTGTAGTTTACCTATGTTAGCCTAACTGCACGTTATAGGCCTCATTTTCTTTTTGTATGTTTTAGTATATAAACATGCTTGCTTTGTGTCACATTATACTTTCACACGGAACCGGCATATGTTTTCGTGTTCCGTTCTTTTCCTGGGATTTAGTCTGAACTCATCAGACAAGATCAAACAACACTATCCCTTGTTATTCTTTCTGGCCAGGCACTAGCACTTAGACATAACACAAAAATGCAGCTGTTGTTTATGAGCACACATGTCTTATAATATAGATGAGTACAGGCGCCAAAAAAACACACATGGAACAAGAGTTCTGAGACAAGAACACCGCGTCTGCTGAGATGTAGCTCGTTCATCTGTGTATGCTAAGGTACTAGGTCCGCCAGAGATCTTTGATATATAATCATTTAACTTCAGTGGCAGGGGAGGGGGCTTTAGGCTACTCTGTACTATATAATCACAGGGCTTTTCATAGTATATGGTTCATTAACCATGCTAATGGTATTTTTAGTATGCAATTGTTTTATAATTGTAGGACGAATACTGCATTTCAGAGCACGATAGTTTTTTCACTTGTTTCTCTAGTAAGGTTAAGAGGGAAAGTTTTACAAGCATTAACAGTTTTGCAAACATTATAGAATAGGTATAGAATACAGTCAAATATTGAGGGTGTACTTTTTCCATTCACAGAACTAATTATATTGGCTACATATACCTCTGAGTAAGTGGGAACATTCCCAAAGTTAAGGGGAGCATTTTTTCTTATACCAGAGAGTTTAACCATCAACATACATTTGCAAGGCTAGGACTCAACTGAATTTGTTCTTAGGACCACATTTGTCTTATTCAAGAAAACCACTTTCCATCAGTGCTGAACCACATAAATTGAAATGGAATCGCTGGGATGCCCCAGGGTAACTACGCGCTATACAAGACCGTCTAATAATAATAATAATAATAATAATAATAATCAGGGAAAGGGGCTGTTAGAGATATAGGGCCTTAATTAGATCTTGGCGGAGGGGAATACTGTGTCATAAACGTGACCGATATTCTGTCCGCCATATCACGATCCCATTATATCCTATGGAGATCGTACTATGGCATTCAGCATATTCATCACGTTTGCAATGGAGTATTCCATCCGCTGAGATCTAAATAGGGCCCATAGCCTCTATTTCAGTTAAATGAAGAAGAAAAAAATCTACTGCTTGTGATTATATTTGAGTTTACTTATAATTGAGTATTTTAGAAAGAATTTACTTATTGTCTGTTTATAGTATATCAATTTATATGTATCTTTAAACGTGTATTATCCTGTACTATATGAAGCATTCACAAGTCATGCATCACCAGCCTCCTGACTCTAGATTTCACTTTGTCCTTCACTCCGTCATTCAAACGTGCTCTTCTGCAACAAGAAATACATTTCCTAAATGAAGCATACATTTTGTTAAGAGGCTCAGAAGAGGAATAGTAAACTTTGGTCAAATCCATTTCATTGAAATTCCCAGGGGTGGAAGGGACGGGTGTGGGGTGTGTCTGTGTGCGCTATCTTGGATCATCAGGTAGAGCTTTTCTCATGTTTCACAGCATCCTGTTAGGCAATCATGCTACAATGTTGCTGCCGCCAGCACCTTGTTAGAGTCAGGAGATGATTTTACAAATAGCAGTTACTCCAATTGAGAGCTTGTGCAGCACATGTTCTTGTTACAGAGGGGGAGTCTTTCAGCATGGTTAGAAACATAAGGAATAGTTGAATTAAAACATAGGATGTGAACCTCTGAAGGAACACAAAGACATAGTACATCAAGGTCATGGTTACAAGTGATTTGTGTATATTGTTAGGTGTAACGTACTAAGACAGAGGTCTTCAAACCTTTTTATGCCGAGACCCCCTTGTCAAACCTTTTTAGGAGTAAGGACCCCCTTCTGACAAAAGTTTCTAGAACCTGGTCCTCCTCATTATCGACAACCATAAACGCCCCCAATTCCCACAGAAAATAATTTTTACAGTGGGGAAATAATATTAGGTCAGAGGTGTAGCTAAAAACAAAGGGCCTAATTTATGAGGAATTGGCATTGGGCAGCGCTGCCAGTCTTGTTGCTGCGCCAATGTGAAAAGGAAGGAATGCGCCATATTTATGAAATACGGTTAATTCCGGACCTTTCCTCTTGCGTTGGCGCACAAATTGCGGCCTAGCACCAATATAGGCAGGATTGTTTTTGTGCAGGAAGGGCACCTTCCTACACAAATACAATCCTGAGAGATGTTTTCCTCTTTTTATGTGAGCTGCAAAATGCGGCACACATGGAAAGAGTAAAAAATGAGGAGACATGTTTTCACTGGGGATATATACATTTTTTATGCTGCCCACGGTTTAAGTGATTTTGTAAATATGGGGCAGCATCGAAATCCATGGGTGTTCCGTGGGAACACCCATGCAGCGCACATGGAATTACTCCTTGATGCAGAATTAGGCAAGCCAGCAACTTGCCCTGCTTTGTCTTACTGAATATCTATGAGGCCATGCAAAGTGGCTTTGCTCCGCCTCATAGATATATTTTAGACACTTGCTCCTCCAGAGCGTCAAGAAAACTGGTGCTCTGGCAGCGCAAGACTCTCAAAATATTCTCTATGTTTTTTAGGTCTTTCACAATCAGGTACCTACATATAAAATAAAGGGCATCGTAAATAAAAAATTAATTTAAAAAAATCGTTACTCAGTGGGAAATGCACTGTAGTACATTATGAAACCTCTATTAGTTAAGGCACTGCAGAGGTCTGTGTGCAACCAGAGAGACACAGAATTAAATCTTGGGTGGTGCAGTGGAGAATAGTTCATCTTTAGTGCTATGAGGTCACAATCTGTGACAGAAAGCACTAAGTAGGTAAATCATTATTTTATACTTGCATTGCACACAGTGAAATATAGACTGATACAAAATGCGTAAATAGTTATACAATAAAATGGTTCTTCCAAAATGTAGATTTTAGGAATACAAGGGCTTTTGTAATGCAATTTCTTTTTAAAATAACTGTCATTTCAACACCTTAGTGGTACTAAAGGCGGTGTAAGTACAGGTATGATTAAAAGCAAACGCATCACCGCCCAGTTGTTAACTCTTTGCACTACCTCACAAAAAAACAACTCTTGTCATCATAAAGCTTGGAGTGATTCATAGGGTCCCAAGCACCCTTCATGCTTGCAGATAAACTAATGGGGCACATTTGTATTTCTTTTAGGCAACCAGGCACCCTGGCACTAAACCATTACACAGCACAGGAGACTCAGATAAAGCATTTAACAAGCAACATTTGCTGTCCCAGGAGGGCTGTCTTTTTTACAAAACAAAAGCAAATGTTTTTGAATCCAGGCAAAGTGAGGCAGGGGAATGCGCGACCCGCTTCCCAGGACTCCAGGACCCCCCTGGGGGTCGCGCCCCACAGATTGAAGACGTCTGTACTAAGAGGTGTTAGCAAGTGATATATGTACTGCTCAAGTAAGCCACCACGGAATAGTAATGCCTGGACTTTGTCAAAGGCACAGAGTCAAATAGAAACTAAGAATAGCGTCATCAGAGTATATAGTTACGAAAATGAAGTAGTTATCACTAGGTTAGCAATGCTGATGAACATTGTAAGAAATGTGATTATTAGTTGAGGGGGTCCTTACCCTCCTCAAGTAATAATCACAGTCCTTGTCAGGAAGAACCACCAAAGTCACTAAATAAACCTGAGCTCAACCCTCTGGTAGCTACGGCACAGAACAGACAGGCTAACTTAACATGGATGTAATATGTAAAGTACTTATGCAGCACTAAAACAGTAATTAACTTGAAATGCAAAACAATAAATATCCCAAAAGGAATTAGAAAAGTAGAGTAAAAATGTAATAAGTAAAAGGATACCAACATTTTTTAAATCCAGTAAGGGAAAAAGGAGATATGTATTTTTAAAGTTTAGTAGAAACAGGACTAGTAAGCACAAAGTGCAGATGATGGTCAGTGATGTGGTAGAACAGGACATAGGTGCAATTTGACACTGACTGCAAAAGAGTGCAGGTCAGATGCACTAACCAAGTTCATCCTGGTCAAAGACATTTCTATATGATTATTATAGTCCTTTAAGTCCCAATCCACAACAGGAATACACTTCTAAAGACCCCCAGAACCTCGGATGAGGCACATAGAGACTCACAGGTTTGCTGTTTGAGGCCCACTGGTTAGCTGAGCAGTTGCAGGAAAATGTCTCTAGTAGCTTGCTGTGCAGCTTTAACAGGAGATAGCCTTACAGCCCTTGGACTCCACTTCTCTGTCTTGGGTACAGGAGGGAAATCATGTACAGTCTTCTAGGCTCTTCTCATGTCTCAGGAAGCATGTCAATGTATAACGGAACTTTTGCCCGCACAGAAGCGCCGACATACATTGATACCAATGTATGTCATAATTCATCTTGTATGATAATATTTGTGTTGCCAATAAGAACTATATCAATATACAAGATGGCAAATTTATGTGCCATGTTGATGAAATTGATACCAGTGGCTGCCATATTATTTTTAGTAGTTCCAATGAACTCATATCATTGCTGTCGGATTTACCCAAGGTAACCTCCCCATCAACCCTGAGTTAGAGATACATAGTCAGGCAGATCCAGTGACCAATGCCCACGATTATCGAATACCAGGCCACAGGTGAGGTCCCCTATAACTTACAGAAAAACACACACCCAGGGAAAGTCCTGATCGATTCCACAGATAAATAGTTGTACCACAAACAAGTCCGAATTAAATTACCCCAATTTGTGTTTTTTTTTTGTGTTTTATATAGTGCAAACTGGACCCGAAGATATCTGGTTTCAGAGCGCTTTACATGAGCACCAGTTTTGTTACAGGTGGACACATTCATATTTTTGTTAGGGATGGGGAGATTAAGTGATTTGCCCAGAATCACAGGATGTTGAGCGTCGTTGCCGAGACAGGAACTCGGTTCCCCAGATTCGAGGTCGGCCGCTCTAGCCATAAGGCTACATCTTCTTCCCCTAAAACCCATTTGGCCAAAGGCTCGTGTTCCACAAAAATACCACAAAGCTATATACCACATGTAGATAGGTACACTCAGCCAATCAGGACAAGACATGCACACATGTAGCGATCATGCACTCCTCATACAGGACATCTGGACACATACACACTGAACCACAGTAGCCCCCCCACTGAGATCGAGAGCCATCTGTGTTATTATTATATACACACGTGATTGATTTATGACTAAGATGCACTTTTGGAATATAGAGAACACTGAACGTGAACTGTAAATTGATGACCAAAACTTTGTACATCAAGAGATTTTGAGCAGACGCATTCCAGGCTCTCCCGACTGCAGCATTTAACCGCATGCGTGCGGCGGTTTTTTTCGCGCTGTGCGGCATTTTGCGAAAAGCCGCGTTACATGACGAGCTGAGCTCGTCATGAGCATGCGAGCGGCGCAACTCATGACGAGCTCAGCTCGTCATGAGCATGGAAGGGGTTAAGTAACCCAAATTGTTCCTGTTTTGCCAAACGCCTCTTGTCTTTTCATTTATTTAAGGTAAATCCATATCCAAGCAATAAGTCCTTGAGTTCAGCCTACAGTCCATACTGTCAAGGGCACAACACCACCTTCTCAAATGAAAGACCTTTTGTCCCTGTTCTCGGATTAAGTTTACACCTCACTCATGCCTATTGAAATGCTAATTACTGGCTGGCAGAAGGGAGAGGGTAACATGCAGATTTAGCTTCCAGGAACTCCAGGCAGGGCAGAGGTGACTATCCAAAATATTTATTACAAATTTGACTTCACCAGCGAATTAGGCCTGTAATAAACATATAACAAAAGACCAAACATTACATTTGTAGCTGTCTCCTAGGCTGAGATCACATTTATTATACTTAATCTTGTATGCCACTACTTTCCTCTTGAACAGCCAACCCTGCTACAGTGAAAATAGTTTTGAGGGGCTGTAACATTTACCTTTACATGTCCTACATTTGAATACCATGCTCTTATCTTGAATTGTCAGTTAAAGCTTACTTTGCGGTGACTTATAAATATATAAAAGGAAGTGTTTAGGCGTGTTAAAGGGTTATTTCAACCGGTCGAATTTGCAGTTTAAGCCTGCACTGTCAGGCTACGTACTCTTGACAGGCCTGCTGTCATGTTTACATTGTTACGGCATTGGGTGACACAATGAGTGTTGCAGCCCACTAGTGGCATTTAACTTACCAGCACTGGGTAATCTTCGGGCCCCATATACTAGTGACTTATAAGCAAGTTAAACATGCCAATTAGGGGTCTGTGTTCAATTCAATGAATTTCAATTAAATGGACTGAAAGACCGTCACTCAAGCCCTGGTCACAAGCAGACTCGTCTGCGGCAACGCACTTTACTCTGGAATAAACAAAAACCTCACCCGCAAGCTACAGAACATCCAGAACGCCGCCGCAAGACTGGTCCTCAACCTGCCAAAACACTGCCACATCTCCCAGCACCTGCGCACACTCCCCTGTCTCCCCATCAAGACGAGAATCACCTTCAAGATATTTACCCACGCACACAAGACCCTCCACGGCACCAGACCAGCATACCTGAACAGCGACTCAAATTCCATGCACCCCAAAGGACCCTACGATCAGCCCAGCTCTCCTATGCCATGGTCCTTCGCACCAGAAAGGCCAGATAAGGAGGCCGCACCTTCTCTTGCCTCGCCGCCAAAGCATGGAACGCCCTTTCGCTCCATCTCCGACAGACAACATTGCTCCCCATCTTTGCCAGAAACCTCAAAACCTGGCTCTTCGATAGACCCCCTCCTTGATGGGTTGGAGCCTGCACCCCCCGCTCCCCTACCCCTAGCGACTTGAGAGCCTTCAGGGTGAGCTGTCGCACTTTAAAAAAAAAACTAATTGATTGATTGATTGCTTGAGGGGTAAACCAAGTTCAAATGAGGAGAACAAGCACCTTTCCACTAGTTAGCAGGGGTAAAGTGCACAAAGGTCTATAGCGAACAAATCAGGGTGACCAAGTAGAAGGGGCACATTTCCACCACATATGCATAAAGGTATACTGATCTCTTGTTATGATGTAGCTAGGTATATAACGTGTTTTATGTCACAACACAGAGTTAGAAACAAAGAAATCTAGGTAAGGTATATACAGTGCTTTAAATGTGCCGGTACTGAGTACCGGCACTGCTCCGTGCTCTCCCATTGAGTACCGGGACTTCTCCTTTGTGTTAAAAGAGTACCGGTACTCCCAGTCTCTGGGTTATAGGGGCGTGTGACAGTTAATGCAGAGTCTATTCCGGCGCTAGGTTTAGGTTGCAGCCCTGCACTCAGAGCCGGCATTTGTTAAGCTAGCGCCTTGGGCGAAGAGAAATTTGACGCCCTTGCTGATGCTAGAGACTGAAATGAGGCAGCAGGGGGTCCTTTTTTTGTTGAGTTGAATGGCCAGTCACTGGATGAGCAGTGACTGCCCCCTGAACCCAAACACCTCGGGACCTCCCCAGCTCAGCTAAATCACTGATAGCTTAGCTGCCTCCGGTGATGGGTTTGTTGGTGTGTGTATCAGCAGGGGTGAGACAGTGAAAGGAGCGCGAAGAAAGTGGCAATGAGGTGTTAAAGCATTGCCCAAAAAGCTAATCATAAAGGATTAAAACAACTCTAATCTGGCAAGTCAGACAGAGGCAGGGACATGAACAAGGTGGTTGCAAGATGACAGGGGTTCTGCTGCTGGTATTGCCTTAATGTGCACAGCTCGTGTGCCCCTCGGAATACTGGCGCCCTGGGCCTGTGCCCAGCCTGCCCACGCTACGGGTCGGCCCTGCTCACACCCTGACAGCGCGACAGGACAGGAAGATTTGACAGCTAGAGCTCTCGACTTTAGAACTGTCACGCTGTCAGTTATAGGGAAAGGTTGCAGCACCGGAAATTGGAATACACTTGGCATTGTCTGTCAGAGCGCCTAACGCCCTTCGGTCAAGTTCGGCTCGTGTGTGCAGGGCACATTGGTTCATTTTTGGCAGGAGGGCATTACAGTGCTTTACATGAGAAACACACGTTCCACATGAACGCATACTTTTTGTTTTCATGGCACAGGTGAAATCCCAGCGTGAGCTCAACATCCTGTGATCCAGGGCTAATCACTTAAATCTTCTTGTGCCATAAAAAAAAAAGTCTGTTTTCGCCTAAAACTTCTGCTTCTCACGTTAATGCCCTCTGGCTAAGTTCACGCTGTATGTAATTACAACAAACACCAATTACACCCTGCATCTATGAGCAGAACTTGGCCAAGAACACTGGGGCACTTTACACTGAAGAAGAAAATACTGATAGTTTACAAGGCTGCCTGGAAGCCACGCCCCTCCCAATAAATTTGGTGAGTACCGGCACTTCTCTTTTTCCATTTAAAGCACTGGCTATATACATTTCACGGTCAGGCTAGATGCAGAACTTTCATGGCAGGTTTTGCTATCTCGTATTGCCTTTAGATACTCATTTCAACCTGCGGATGGCAGTGCCCCGTAGAAGTGACGAATCTGATTGATGGTGGCTAGTGTTTTCTCTCTTACCCCATTGAACAGGCTTATTCTATCCACGCCAGCCAATCTAAATCCTGGTTCCTTCAGCAGCAGCATAGTTTCTTCCCAGGAGGGGCACTATCCTTATACCTAAAAGGAAGGAAGCCACAGTTTCTGTCTCTATTTGTCCACTTCCTCCAGAACGGTGTGCGGAGCTTCTTGAGTGGAAATCCAAACCCTCGATATGCAGGACCCAAAGATGACAATACCAGTGGTTTGGACGATGAGATAAATTCACTAAAGCAACTAATGCAGCAACCCAACAGCCATTTATACCAGGCATGGGAGAACCTCATGTATACAGACATACTCTTGCCATAGGAGGCGCCAAAGGGTATTCCTCTAAAGCAAAGAGAAGAGGAGGAGGGCAGTCAGTCATCAGAAAAGAGAAGGTTTTTGTGGGTAAAAGGGAAGAGTGGAAGAGGTTTTGGTGTAGAAGTAGAAAGTTGTAACATTGGTAGGGTAGAGAGAGGAGATTTGGGTGAGGATTGTGTGATGGTGTGAACAGCTAGAATGTTTATGTGATTGGATTAGCCATAACGGTGATGGAAAGGGGTGGTGTGAGGTTTGGGTGAAGAGGAGTGGTGGGGAGAAATCTGATTGAAGGGATGTTTGTATGAATGCAGTATTTTTGTAGCTCAAACCCATCCAAAAGGCAGCGGATTACTGCACAGGGTCAAAGACAAGCAGAAAGTGATAGGAAAGGTAGCTGGTTTGTGGACTGTAAATGAATTGTGATATAGTTCTCTTTAAAGAGTTAGATCTTCAACTCTTTTCTAAAGTGGTGCAGCGTTGGGGCAGTCCTGATGCAGAGATTATGTTCCAGAACCTAGGTGAATACATGGGAAAGGCCTGTTGTCTTTTTTTTCTACACTTACTCTGTTGCGTGATGGTTTCCTTGCTATTGGTGTGGTGGGACCCACCAGAGATGGTAAGCTTGTCTGCAGTGCTGGTCATGATAGCTATGTAAATGCTGCAGCTTGCTTAGAAGATGAGGTGGGCCGGCAAGGGAAGACAATGAAGATCCATCAGGATGAGGGTGATATGATCATATTTCTTCGGGCCCTGGATAAGACATGCTGTAGCATGTGGAATGCACTAAGAAGTGCCTGAGTGAAGTCTGGGGGCATGGAGTAAGGCATTACCACCATCCAGTTGCAAGAGTAAAAAAGGCTTAAACAGCAGTTCTTAAGTCGCTCTCTGGAAGACACAGTTCCACTTTCTCCAGGGTAAGGTTGGTGTTCATTGTGAGTCCAAGTGACTTGCCATTCAAAGCCATTACGGTGTGTGTTATTGAGCCAAGTGTGTACTGTTTTTTGGCACTGTCAAATAACAGGAACTTTATCTTGGTTGGGTGGAGCTTTAGGGCGGGGCGATACATCCAGGTATAGATGATGTGCAGGTACTGTTTGAAGCATTGGCATGGAAGGAACATTTAGGCAATGGGACGGCATAAAGGAATGTCTGTGTGACCAGCAAGCACAGAGGGAGATTGTGCTGAAGGGTTTGGGTTCAGGGAGACACAACAGGTGTAAAAGAAAGAACACATGGAAAAGGTGTAGAAAATGGTTTGTGAGATAAAGAGCAGGAGAAAGACGAACACAAAGAAAAAAAATGATACAGAATTATTTAGGTAATTAGGAAGGTGCGAAGAAAGTAGGTCAAGAGATGACTTAGAAATAAGCGGAGGGAGTGTTATATAAACAAACCATTCTAAATACATGCAGTTCCATTATGACATGATGTTAGGTAAACACACATACAGACATGCATCTTGTATTCAATGACCTGGAACTAACGTAGTGGGATCTTAAAGAGGGATTGCAGCACTGTGGCATTCACTGGCTGATGATGTATTTACGTGACGCTTGCTGACCTCGTATGTTCCAGCACAACCCAATTTTGGCACCACATAGTATGGGTGGGGAGTGCCTCTAGGAATTACCTAGTCACACCACCTTGACTACATGCATTGCAACAACTTCCAGCCAAAGTGGGTAGCGCCTGCTATGCCACACCCTGCCAATGAACCTGCATACAGCACCGCCTTCTCAGGCACCAAGACAGAGGCTGCGGATGGCCCAGCACACAAATTATTTTGTTGCATTCAAGGATACAGACATGGCTGTGAAGCGCTCCACGTTCTTGCAGGTTTTGAGGCCATACAGAAGCCTTTTCTGATACGGCCAGAGACATCCGGCAGTGGCATTTACATGGGAGTCTTCAATGCACATTTTGTGCCTCAAATGCTAGCAGGCCAAAATGTATAAATATTTATGCCGTGGCAGTGAATATAAATATGGCCAAATACATAATATTTAGAGCAACTGTACTAATAAACGTACATTCACCTATTAGGCATGACTACCTTGTCTTATGTAAGACAATTTGGATGGACGTAGGCTTTGAGACAGCTTCCAAGCCATAAAGGATGTGCTCTTTCCTGACGCCACCAATGCATATTTTGACCCTTCCCAGGCGTGTGAATCTGTGGTGGACACCTGTGGACTGTGGTGGTATTGCTTCAGTAGGGTGGCCCAGAGAGGCGTGAACAGATTGCGTATGCTTGTTAGGCTTGAACACCTACAGAGGAGCAATATTTGTAAATTGAGAAAAAGGCTATTGCCATCTTCTTGGAATAATGAGTTTTAAATCTGTATGTTTGTAGACATCCCTTCCAAGTCATTACCTACAAAAAGCTGTTCTTTTGGCTGTTATAATGACCTGCGCTTTACCCTCCAGCACTAACTGAAAAGTGGATTCTCTAGCCACAGGAAATTCAGTTTGTTGTTGAATGCTGGAAGGATGTTGACAGTCCCACTAACTACATGATCAGGCACCCCCGGCCACCAATGCCAGCAGATATCAAAAAAGCTGAAAAGGCTCATTATCATGTGATTTTGAGTGCTATTCCAAAGCACTCCTGCTTGATGAAGTGATTCAGGCCATTTCTCTGAATGAGAGCCTAAATGTGTGATGGCTACCCAGAGAGAGTGAAAGAGATGGGGAAACTCCTAGAGAACAATCAGTACTTTAAAGGAGACAGTAAGAAAGATTTACAAGATTTAATGAACATTCAACCGGAGCTCTCAATGTACACTGATAGTCTCCTGCTCAAACGATGTTGAAGACAGTCACTAAGGATTGTGCGACTAGTTCACATCAGAAAGTGTGATGACAACAAAACCAGGAACACAAGAAGTTTGGTTTCCTGGTGGATACCAAGATAGGTCACTTGATTTTCGAGAGCCTTGCCTACTGAGCAACCAGACAAGAAAAAAGAAACGGCACTCCTTATAGTTGAGAAACACAGTGTGAAGGCATGGGGTCAGGTCAATGCAGACTTCTGCAGCATCCGAATTCTATAGTTGCAGTCTAACCTTAAACGATAAATAATTCAGGCATTTAGACGTCGAACTATTACAGCCTGCCACAATAGAGCCAGTACTCCCAAACTGAAAATATGTTGGTTATTCATGGGTACATTAAGTAGAACAAACCTAAGACTGTAGAGATATTTGGAGATCCTCGGTAATAGCCATCACGAGATGACACACTATATGCTGGAGGTCAATGGAAAGGTAGACTGTTTAGGGTGCATGTTAAAGAAATTACCATGGACTGCAGCAGAGCAAATGTCTGATACTGGACTAACTTTTTTTTACTCCTGAGCGAATATAAGAACTCGACCACGTCATGTTGCTGTCCTCTTCAGCTGGTGCCATACCAAACCTCATTTTCTGTGATCCATTGGCCATATGCAGTGCATAAGAGAAAAAAACAACAACAAAACCAGAAAGAAGAGAAGGGGCTGAACAATGGACCAATGACCAGGTGCCAGATAAAGGTTAAATACCAATATACCGCCAGGGGGTTTGCAATACCTATTGAACTTTACTTAAGGACAGTGAAAAGAAAGAACACCATAGTGATTGTTGTCCCAACACACCAAATGCGAAATATGTCCAGCTTCAGAACGTTCAGCGAGTAACAACCCAGTAAATAAAGAAAAGGACAGCCTGTCAGTGATGAAGAAGGTCTCCTGGATCCCGTCTAAGCCCACACATCAAACATGCTGCCCGATGGCAACAGCTTGAGCTAGGGGAAGAAAACAGACTAGTGCAGGACATTGGAAATAAAGATACGGTATCACAATCCCATCAATGATCTCATCCTCTTCCATCAGTGAGTGAAAGACCATACAGCACGAAATGTGCTCACGAGATGGAGCTAACGTCCACAATTTGAATGGTTGACCGATTCCTTGGATTTTGGAGGAAATGTTATGTCCGTTTAGGGAAGGACAAACTAAATAAAACACAGGCACATGCGTGCTGTCACAGGTGGAGTGCGAAAACACACCCAGTCTAGCACTCTAGGATGACATATGTGTGACTACTGTCTGTGCTGGGTCTCACTGAGCTCCCAAACCAGCACATAAACAGGCCTTGAGTAAAGAAGGTCTGGGTGGCAGGTGGACTGATAAGGGAGTATTGTATTGTAGGGACGTTAAAGAGTGAAATATGGACAAAGGTAGGGGTAGAGTGAGGTTTGTGAGGGGGTAGCGCTCAGACTGTGTAACAGGGAAGTGTGGAAATTATGTGATGGGGATTATAGAGGGGTCTGAGATATGGAAGGTACTTTGAGCAATATAGCAGTGCAGGTGGAGATTTTGGGTAAAAAAGATGGCTTTGGAGACTTGCATGATAGGGAGGGTTTAAGGAAAGTCTGCCTGATAGGGAAAGGAGGAGAGGGAATTTGAGAGATAGAGGTGAGTGTGAGTGGTAGGAAGGTAAGTGGGTTTGAGTCATAGGAAAGGGAGGGTGTAAATGTGTGGGTGATTCGGTAGAATTATAGTGACAGGGTGTGTTATGAGCGATGAGGAAAGATAGATGACAAGTTTGTGTGCTCAGAGGTGCGGGGTGACGATTTCTCGATATGTAGAAGAATGAGTTATAGGGTCAAGAAGGACTGAGTTCTACGCTTACCATTACACTCTGCTTATGCTTATATTTTAAGCAAACCCTATCCCAAAATTCCACCCTAACCCTACATCTTAAGCATACCATAGCCCCAAAGGCTACCCTGGCACAAAACCCAACACTAAACCAGAATGCACACCATTCTTCAATCCTAAACAAAGGGCCAGCCTTTGCTCGGACAGCGCGCCCTGGGCCTAACCAAATTTGGCACCCTCACTTCTGATTGTGCGTAAAATAAGGCAACAGGTAGTCTCCTGTGTGTCCACAAGCTAGTCATTGGCTGATTACATTAAAGCAGTAAGTGATCTCTGAACACAAACACCTCAGCCCCCACCCCCCACCCCCAGCTCAGCTGCTTCACTGGTGCCAATATGTTGATGAGGGGTGGGTTATGGGATATGGGTATGGGAATGGAGGTAGTTGCGAGTGGGAAGTACAAGGAGGAGGATAGGTGAAGGTGAAACTTAGGTGCCTGGGGAACGTAGAACAAATACCAACGGATTAAAAGAAAATTAATTTGAATCCCTGGAGTTAGATGAGTTAGATGAGACCCATGCTGTTAGTGGAGGCAGCTCAGCTCTCCCCTTTGAAGGTTTGCCACCCTGGGCATAGATCCGGCTCGCCGATGCCAAAGGTAGAACCTGCCTAAACATACCCTTAAACTTTACCCAAATTCCATTCTTCAAAATAAATCTAAGGCTTCCCCTTACTGTGCCCTTAAAATGTACCTTAAACCTAGAAACATCAATGTAGTGTTATCAACGTAAATACCATGATGGAGTATTGGTGTGTGTTGTGCTATGTGGATGGATATTTGAATGAAGGGGCGGGGTGGGTATGTGTGTGATTCGAGAGACAGTAGATTGAGTTAAAGGGGGTTAAGGAGATGGAGAGACATGCATAGAGGTGTTGGTGTGTTTGGAGGGAGGTGAGTATGATGGAGTGCGTGGAAGGAAGCTCGCTTGACAGGAGTAAATAGATCTGGGTGATAGGATGTAAAGGACCGATTTGTAAGGAAAAGTTGGTGGGGGTATTTGGGTTACAGGTAATGAGGATTAAGTAACGAGGGGATCTGCACAAGGAGAAGTGGGAGTAAGTTTGGGTTTTTGAAGGTGTAAGGTTGTCTAAACAAGAAAGGTAAAGACGTGCCTGGGTGATGGGATGTAGAAGACGGGTGTTGAGTGGCAGGAGGCGATACGATCTGGAGTGGAGAGGTACATTTGAGCGAAGCGCCACTGATCACTGCCCTTGGCCGTGTGACGGGGTGGAGCTGGTGAGCATCGGAGCAGGGCTCACGATGAAGTAGGAGGAACCCGATCCTGTGCACTCAGACGCACACAGCTGCACGGACTCCTCCCGCTCAGCTCCCTGGTAAAGCCCGGGCACCCAGGGGCCTGGCTCGGGGACTCCAACCTCTGGCATGAGGGAGCGTTCACTATAGCTGCGTATGAAGAGGCACGAAATGAATCCAGGCAACATGGGGGGCCCGGTCACCCCACTTCAGGAGCAGAGGCAGTGACCCAGAAGGACCCCCGGGTGGCGCCTTCATTTTGAAGAACTCTTAGTTCGGGCATCCCTGTTTATGAATTAATCCAGAGAGGCGCATGGACCGCAGGAGGCTGCAGGGCAGCCCTGCAGAGGCAGGGAGGGCCATGACAGGCACGAGGTGCTGACACTGAGGAGGGGGCAGCAGAGAAGACCCGAGGGCGCTGCTACCCCCGGCCGAGGCGGCATGGAGGCTCGCACAGGTAGGAGCAGCAGTACCTTTCTTTACATTGAAGAGAGCGCATGGCAGCAGTGGGCGTTATTTACATCAAGAGATCAAATGGCATCAATGAGCACTGCATTGGGATCTGTGGGGGTCGTCTGGGACCCTGGACTTCTGAGGAAGAAACTTGCCATTTTTTAGAGCCGTTGGGGTACTTTTAAATATCAAATGATGAGAACTTGAAGTTTCATATTGAGGACTGCTTTTTGGGTTATTGGTAAAGCGTTAATGATACAGCAATGACTGCCCCCCCCCCCCCCAAAACTGTGTGAGAGGAGGGCTGGTGGATGTTCCTACCCCCAGGGAAGGGTGCAGTGTACACACAGGGCTTGTGATGTGGTCTGGGAGACGTGTTTCCCCCCAGGGAAAGGAGAAGGAAGGCGTTGGATGAGGCCTGAGGGACGTTCCTAACCCCCCCCCCCCCCCAGGGAAAAAATGAGTGTAGGACCAGGGCGGTGATACTCGCCCCATCTCCTTAATGCAGACAGGAAGCAACATAAAGTAAAAGTCTGCGCTATATAAAAATGCGTTAAATAAATAAAAATAAATAAATTATGGGACACTGCGGGCACTTATAATGCTCATAGCATCTTCAGGGGTGAGGGCAGACTATATAATAAAACATATCTAATGCCGGATATGTTCATACTGCCGAGGACCTCGGACGCGCTCCGGGACACGCAGTTGCTTCTCCCAGTCACGGGGCCGCTCTCCTCTGCCACGTGCGTCTGTGTTGTTTATCATCCGTCAGAGGTAGCGATTGATTGGACGAGGCACGCAATGACGCCACATTACATAACGACTCCTCCAATTAACGTGCCCTGCAGGACACGTGCGTGCGCGCTCGTTGACGGCACTGGCGCAAGGGGGTGGGGAGCAGCGGGACTGAAGATTTGCGCATGCGTATTCAATCTGTAGGACAAAGTTTGCCAGCTGTGTCGGAGACTGTGCATGGACATAGAAAAGGGACAGGATTTTTGGCATGGACATAGAAAAGGGACACTGACAGGTACACTCCCTGTGCATGAACCGACCCCTGTGTTGAATTGATGAACCACACATCAATTAAATAGAAAGTGGATTTAATGCAATAGCAGAGCAGGTACACAGCCAGACAGGTCAGCAGTAAGAAGTAACTGAACACGTTAGAATACATCTAAAAGGAACACTCGGAATGGAATGTGGAATGAACAGTATTAAAGTAATATACATGTAATTCACAACATAACACATCCCCCTTTGAACTATATAAAAATTTAAACTTATAACAATGTACCCGATGTCCGACACCACCCCCCATCTTTACTATATAAAATTTGGAACTGAGAAAAGAGAAGAAGAGAGAAAAAATTTTTAACATTACAAAGGAAAACTTTCAGAAATGTAATCCGCTAGCCAAACGGGAGGCCTTTTTTCACGTCTAGGGTTTCTAAAAACATTTACCTCTTCATCGCATGCTGAACTAGAAGAAGTAGAAGCACCTAAATCAGATGAAATTTGGCCAGAAACATCTGAAACAGGACAATTGGAAATATTGGATGTCTCACAAGCATCAGGTGATTTAGCACAAAACAAATCCTCTAAATCAAACAAATTAGATGACTTCTGAGATGAGACTTGACAAGAAGAATTAACTTGAGGAGGAGGACATTTGGCAATTCTTTTGAGGTTCCAAACTCGTCCATCAGATAGACGAACAGAATTGTTTAAAATTTCTACAATTTGCATGGGTTCATAAAAACTACTTTCCTCCTTGGAAGATTTACAAGGTTTCTTCACTCTTACCCACTGACCAACAACTAATTCAACATCCTTCACTTTATGCTTAGAGTCATACAATATTTTGCTTTTAAAATGTGAAGCTTGGCTCCTTTCCCTTACTACATCTTCAGACCAATTCACCACATTAGACTTAAACAACCATCCAGGAGTAAACTTGGTACGTGGATTCCTGCCACGCATAAGTACAAAAGGAGGAAAACCAGTAGCTTCACACATTGAGGTTCTGTAAGACCAAACCATCTTCAAAACTTGAATTTCCCACTCCTTATTCTTCTTTGACATCTGAATAGTACTTTTAATAACACGGTTAAAGCGCTCAACCATTCCATTACTGTTTGGGTTGTATAGAGCCGTGGTCTTGTGCTTAATGCCTAATCTATTGAAATACTCTTTTGCCTTATTAGAATTCTATTGGACACCATTGTCACTTAGTAAAACTGAAGGAATGCCTTCCAAAGTGAAGGATTTGTCCAAAAATTTTAAAACAGTTTCAGTATCAGCTTTACTTACAATTTTTACAAAAGGCCACCTTGAAAACAAATCCATCAATACCAAAATATATTTTTGTTCACAGCCAATGGGACCCATGATATCAATAGCTAAATGTTCCCAAGGAGAAGTAGGTGCAGTCATGTTGCCCATAGGAGGCTTACACACTACCAGAGATTTGTCAGCTGTTTGACAAGATTTACAGCTCCTTACAAACTTATCAATTTCTGCATCCATACCTGGCCACCAAAATGAAGTTTTAACAGTGCGTTTAGAACGGACTATGCCAAAATGCCCCTCATGACATAAAGCCATGATGGACGACCGCAAAGTCTTTGGAGGTATGACTCTCTCTCCAAACCAGATGTTGCCATCTTCAATACTTAAATTTAATCTAACTTCCCAAAAAGGCTTCAAAGGATGCTTGCCATCAACTTTCTTCGGCCAGGACCCAGCTAGATGAATTTTCACTAAAGATAATTCTTCATCTTTTAAATATTCTTCAACCCACTTCTCCTTCAAAATGCCTGCACTTTCCATATCTTGTACATAGGCTACTTGGAATGAATTCCATAAATCATCCTCACATTCATCAAGCTGCTTAGGCATCCTAGAAAGAAAATCAGCTATACAATTTTCTTTGCCAGGCACATATTCTACTTCATAACAATAATCTTGCAGCTTAATAGCAAGTCTGGCAACTCTCGCTGAGGTGTTAACTGTACCTTCAGTAGTTAGGACTCTGAGTAATGGCTTGTGATCACAGCGTAAAATAAACTTAGTACCCCATACAAATGCTCTAAAGTGATTAACCGCCCATACACATGCCAAAGTCTCTTTTTCAATTGTAGAGTATTTTTCTTCTGTAGGTGAGAGTGACCTGGAAGCATAAGCAACTATTTGTTCCTTACCATTCGTACCGACTTGGGATAAAACCGAACCCAAACCTTTAATGCTGGCATCTGTGGTGATAACAGATTGGGCATCAGGATTAAAACTTTTTAATGAAGCAATATTTGTAATACAGCTTTTGATGTCTTCGAAATCTTGTTCACATTCTACAGACCAAACAAACTTTGTCTTGTTCTTTAACAACTGTCTTATATTATATGTTCTGGTCGCAAAGTTTGGGATGTACTTTGAACAAAATTCGGCTACACCAATAAAGGATCTGACATCATCTTTTCCTTTGGGGGAAGGAGCACATTTGATAGCATCCACTAAGTTAGGTTTTGGTTTAATCCCATCACAATCTATAACATGGCCAAGGTAAGTAACATGATCACTAGCAAAGGTACATTTGGTGTATTCAACTGTTAAACCTTTGTCATTCAGAATACTTAAAACTTCATTCAATGTGTTGTCATGATCAGCTCTTTCTTTTCCAAAAATGAGAATATCATCTTGAAAAAACTTTGTGTTCTTAACTGTGGAAAACAACCTGTGCATTAAACGTTGGAAAACAGCTGCGGCCGAAGCCAAGCCAAAAGGCATCCTTTTAAATTGGTAACAACCTTGTGGGGTTATGAAAGCAGTATATTTTCTGCTGTCTCTGAACAAAGGAATCTGATGGTACGCAGATGATAAATCTATTGTAGTAAACCATTTAGCTCCGTCAAGTAAAGCCAACATCTCATTAATCCTCGGCAGAGGGAATTGATCTACCACTATATTGTCATTTAAATGGCAAAGGTCCACACATAATCTTAATTTACCATTAGAGCGTTTAACGACCACCAAGGGAGAAACCCAAGCAGACGCTTCAATAGGTTCAATAATGTTAGATGAGACCAATTTCTCAAGTTCTGTTGCAACGTCTTTTCGTAAAGCGATTGGCACATTTCTAACTTTGTGGATCTTAGGTACAGCAGAATCCTTTAAAATTATCTTGTGTTCAAAATCTATTAATTTGCCAATTGTCTTTTGAAAAACTGCAGGAATTTTTTTTAATAGTTCCTCACCTGTTTTGGTACCTTCATCCATAACTAATACTTTTTCCACTGAGTTGGGGTCAAGAATAATATGTAGATCTCCCTGGTCTTTCCACCCTAAAACTGATGGACCTTTTTTTGATACATACATCTTGCCATATGATCTACGGTTCTTGAACTCAAATTTTAGCCAACGAAAACCTACAATGTCTATCTTCCCACCATTATAACCTTCTGGTTCAATATCTGGAGGTGACAGTTTTGGACCAACTTTGTCCACAAATGTATTACGCCATATATCTTCGTTTACAATTGTATAGGGCGAACCAGAATCAGCATATACTTTGATACGCACACCTCCTATATGTATCCAACATTCAGGTTTGTTATCAACAAGCAAACAACCATCCCTGATGTTGAGGAGTAGTTTCTTCTTCAAGACTATAGCACAATCTGATGCTTGGTCCTCATCACTAGAAGTGTTTTCCTCAGAGGCAAGGTCCTCTTGAATACACTTGACAGTCTTTGTCCTTCTTCTACATGCCTTAGTGTAGTGACCATACAGTCCACAAGCACCACATTTACTCTTTTTGGCAGGACACGACTTGGCAAACGCCAAATGTTCTAAACTACCACACCTATAACATTTGGGAGGTTCATTACTATACTTAGGCTTTGCCCATGTTTCATTCTTTTGTTTAAAATTACTGTTTTTTCTTGAGCTTGTATCAATTTTAGCCACTACATCTTTATTGACACTTTCTGATTTTAGAGCACTCGCACATCTACTAGAAGACTCAGCTTTACGAACTAATGCTAGGATGTCTTCTAGACAAGCATCACCATTCATCCAAAGACGTTCCTGAATTGCAGGATTATTAGCGTGCATTACAACCTGATCACGAACCAAATCTTCCAGTAAACCCCCAAAAGCGCAATCTTTACCCATTTTTTTTAACTCTCCAACATAGTCATCCACGGATTCATTTTTTGACTGTTTTCTTTGGAAAAATTTGTAACGTGTAATGCCCATACATACCTTCGGGGAGAAATATTTGTCTAAATTGGATAGAGCTACTGTAAAAACGTTACTATCCCCTCCCCCTACAATGGGCTTGTTCATTTGGTTATAACATTTGAGCCCTTTTGGACCCAAGGAATGTAAAAGAATACGTTTCTTTTGATCAGCAGACATTTTACCATCGGAATCTACAGTCTCTATATAATTAAGAAAATAGTCTTTCCATTCCAGCCATTTCAAAGTTGGTTCAGAACCTTTGCACCAGAATTCCTGAGGGTTACTTAAAGAAAATGTTTGTTGACTCATGTTGACGTAAAATTAAGAATTAATAAATAATTGATGCTTGCTGAGGTAAGTTATCACTAAGCGGTAAAGCTGTTTTGTGGTGGAATTGTTCAGTGAGTAATGAGAAGATTAACACAAGTCCTTTTTTTACACTGTCCAGTCTTCACCACCAATTGTTTTAAAAATGTTGATATTCTTAAAAGTGTCTAAAAATTAGATAAGTAGCGTTGTTCCAAGCGTTCAAGAAAGGTTACCTGTAACCGCTTTGTAATTCCGACTTCAGGTGTTGAAATCGGCAAGTTAAAATACAAAAAACGTCTTCCGTTTTTCTTTTATTCATAACGAGTAGGCCTGCCCAATCCAAAATGGCCGCTACGCATAGAGTGATGCGGCACGTTCGCAGTGAACGTATGACGTCACAGGGAAGCAGCGCGACTCTCAAAGAGAACTTCTAGGCTAGAGGACACGCGCATTCGATCTGCGCTTTGAATCCAGTAACGGTGAGTGCTCGAGCGCTGATGCACTAGCGCGAGCAGCATATCCAAAGTTACAGACTATTCATATATTTCTTTATAAATAAATAGTCGCTCACCAGAATTTCACGTGTTAAAAGGATTACCGTCCTCAGCGCGCTGTCCTATTGTAGTAACGTCGTCTCTGCTCCACGTTGTCCACTCTAGAAAATTTGGGTTCCAAAAATTATATATAAAAGCGGTATACAGGCTTCTTCAGTAAGGTAAAAAAATTATCCCGATCGTCGCCAGTTGTTGAATTGATGAACCACACATCAATTAAATAGAAAGTGGATTTAATGCAATAGCAGAGCAGGTACACAGCCAGACAGGTCAGCAGTAAGAAGTAACTGAACACGTTAGAATACATCTAAAAGGAACACTCGGAATGGAATGTGGAATGAACAGTATTAAAGTAATATACATGTAATTCACAACATAACACCCTGCAAATCATTGAACAAACAGCACGCCAAATGTCACGACGCATCTTCAGCATTCAATACAAGTGTTTTGACATGTGGAAGCGTTGACGTGAATCCATCACATTATAGCACTGCAGCACGTTATAGCACTGCAGTGAGAAATACTTGTTAAAAGTGACAGTTTTAAGTATTATCCATTAGTAAATAAGAGGTAAGTCGGTTGCCTTGGCAACCCTGTACATGGCCCTGATTGTTATAGGGCAATATCGCAGTCTATTAAATCCAACATCGTAGGTTTTGTATAACTGGTTTTCTGAACTCACATATTTGAATGTGGTTTATTAAAATAATAAAGAAAAGGTTTTGCTGAAACAAAATATTGGTCTAAGATCACATAATGTAAGTAGCAAGCGGCAACTTATCCAGGTTTTCTGGTTTTACTTTGTTTAAATGAGCGACTTAATGGATATCTTTTGTTTTTTCATTTGTTATAGAAACACTGTTTTTACCTCACCCAGCGTCACCCATGGAAACGACCATTCCAGCGAGTCAAACGCCTTTCCGACGTCCGGGGGGAGGGTGGGGGCGATTCCCAACTGTTTTTTTCCCTTCCTCAACAAGTGAACCTACTATTTTAGGGAGATCAGACATATTATCCAAAATGTGAGAACATGTACATCTTATTAATTGATCATTAACCTCAGTCTGGGCCTTAACCACCAAACCTGTCAAATTTTGTAATTTTGCATCAATACCGGCCACATAGACTGCTAGTGTGTTTAGAACTTCTACCTGGATTTCAAGCTTGTTTGAATGAAACTCAAGTGCAGTAGTTATAACATTCAGTGTATTTAGCAGACTTTTTTAAACACCAATATTATCAGTGGTTTTACACATTGTAGGAGGATCATCCGAAATAGGTGAAATATCATATTTATCTAAGAACTAGAGGTCTGCAGAGGTCAGCGAATTATCTACTTGACCAATGGTCTGACCACCAAGTTGACTATTTATGGTTTTACTTTTTGACAGGATTAAAATTGAATGATCATCCAATATCTGGTCATCACCACATATCCCTAGACCAAATGGGCTTAAAATACTTTTATTATTTGATATCGCAAGAACCGGCAAACATAGACTTTCTCGTATCTTCTCAGGCCCAATCTAAAGTGACCGAGATATAGAAGAACATTGATTCACTTGATTTGCAAGCAGTTCCACCAAACAGATCACAGAAGCATCACTATCATTTCCATTTGGGGGCTTACTACAATTAGATGTGTCCCAAAGAGTATCTTCCTTTTGGTGTGCAGAGTTCAATTCAGGCTGCGTTATCATTTGGGTAGAGGTCACGTTTACCTGTTCGGTAAAAGGAACATTGTGAACTTGAGCTTTTACTACTACTTTATTAAGGGAATTTGTTGCCATAGGTGTATTTAGGTGTACAGGCGTGAAATCTCCCTGCAGGGGCCTCCACGGATTCTCCAAAGGTACTCCAAGATTCCACCCCCTAGTAAAGCAGAGTGGGGACTAGTGCAGCTGGAGCACAAGCGAGTGGGGATCAACCGGTTAGGCAGCAGGCTGCACCCAGAACTAGCCGGGCCGCCTCTGCTGCTTACCGGGACTCACTCTCTGCTTTCGCAGAGTACGGTTTTTGCACTCACACTCACAGTACAGCGCTCATAGTCCTGGAAGCCCTTAGAACTTAGCCTATTAGCGCCAAAAGGGGCTTGTCTCGGGGACTCCCGGGATGCAATCTCTGGCATGAGGGAGCGTTCACTATCGCTGCGTATGAAGAGGCACGAAATGATTCACAGCAACATGGGGGGCCCGGTCACCCCACTTCAGGAGCGGAGGCAGTGACCCAGAAGGACCTGGAAGAACTCTCTTAGCTCGGCAATGCCCCCCCCCCCCTGCTGTGTATGAATTAATCCAGAGAGAGGCGCATAGACAGTAGGAGGCAGCCGGGCAGCCCTGCAGAGGCAGGGAGGGCCATGACAGGCACGAGGTACTGACACTGAGGAGGGGGTTGCAGAGAAGACCAACCAGAGGGCCGTGCTACCCCCAGCCGAGGCGGCATGGAGGCTCGCACAGGTAAGGGCTTGCAGTACCTTTATCTGCATTAAGAGAACACATGGCATTAGTGGGCATTGTTATTTACATCACATGCCGCTAGAACCGCCAGTCTTGGAGCCTCGGGCACGCCGGCCTCAGAGCACAACGCTCTACGCTCTCCTCGCAGCTTCACGCTCACGCAGCTTCCGACAGACAGCTCCAGTAGTCACCAACAGATTTTTTTAAGTGATTCAGCATACACCTCCAGCAGGACGGGAGACAGAATGTGTTTTTTAAGCTTTGTAAAAATTACCCTTGAGTTCATGCAGACCAAGAGGCTTAGGATCACTCAGGGCATTGATAGCCTGTGCTGTTTCCGCACAAGTGACTGGGGCCACTAACAAGCACCATGGCCACCTCAGCTAAGTACTAAGCAATCGTTGCAGAGTGTCCGGATGCACGGGTTGTATATAGTTAATGATAATAGGGTAGGAACGTTTGTGCGACAGCAGCATTTTCAACTGTAGTTGTACCATCATCAGCGAGAAGGCTCATCACATAATTATTATGATAGGATGCAAGAGCCACAACAGTGTGCTGCCTGGTGTCTCCCCCTCTCCATATTGACGAGCTCTGGCATATTTACCCGTTTAGGCAACATTGTGGTGTGCCAGGTCATGTATATCTTACAATAATTTAGAGTGATTATGGAGTTGGGCGAGTTGTTGTACCATCCATTGTGGCTAGGTCAATATCCCGTAGCTCCTTCTTTACCCTAGACAAGTCCCCTCAAATGCTCGGAAGAACATCCGAATGTTTGACAATACAAACACAGCGGTTCTATGCCTTAAAGACCACCAACAGCGTGGCATGTTTACTGACCCAGCGTTTATTGCAAAATATTAGTTAATAGTGTCTCCGAGTTCTGACTTGAAGACTGTATCATGTAGTGTATTTTCGGGGTATCACCAATGTCGTGCCTTATGGCCGTGATACCGTATAAGTAGGGCTCCCGGTTTTATGGTATTTATTTCCGTCTGTATTTTTCCATATATTTTTTTTGTGTTCTGCTCTGCCCAGTTGTGTCGTGTGGCGGTTTGTGAGTTTGTCCATATTTTCTAGTCAACTATTAAGAGTGTCAAAGCAGGCATCTATTGATTTGAATCCGGCATGTAGCTCAGCCATGATGGAGGAGGCACCATCGAGGGCTGTGGGACAGTGTCACTGTGCGATGTCTCAGAGAGGAAATGGTGGTTCCTCAGCACCCTGGCTGGTGCGGAAAGCTTTTTTTGTTTGGGGTCACCGCGCCCCCTCATAGTTGCCGGGCACATGGTCCAAACCCCTAACAGAACCTCAATGTTTGGAGAGCACACTTGCCCCAAAGTATCCACGGATCAAAGGGCCACAGATCACATACCTCGCACAGCTGGTGATCTCGTGGCAGTCTGACTGTCACACTTGTTATGCGGCCGGCAGAGCCTCAGTGGTCGTGAGTACGTCACCCCCGAAGTCCAACTCCGGGAGCTATTGCGAGCCGGAGGCTCCCACTCGATCCGGCTGTCCGAATCGAGCATCGTACTAGCTCGGTCGTGAAATGTCTCCATTGCACGCCATGGTTTGCTTGTGACCGAGTCGTATGGAGCGGTTCGGACCCGGAAACGATTTGGACAGAGATTTTGCGCTTGTTCGCATCGTACTTCGACGTCCAGACCCGTGTACGACTCGGACGGAAATTCAGCCTCTGAATCGGATCCGCTAATGCCAAACCTGATTCGGTGCCCTTCCGACCGAGATCTGAATCAGCCCCTAAATGGAATAATAATCTGCATCATAAAATTTGAATATGATTCGTAAGCAGATTTTCAGGCCTAATTCTTTACGGGATAATATTTGGGATAGCATATTTAAAAAATGTAAACCATCCAACATTACAAAAGTGTTGTTCTATCCTTTATTACAAGTTTTTGAAGTCAACTGTTAAGTTTTGCAGGTTTTCAGAGGCTCAAAATAGTTTATCATCTTGTAAGTCTTAGAAAGGAAACTTGTTACACATGCTATTTTTCTTTAATAGTGTCAGTTAGTTTTGGAAATCAGTTTTGAAAAAAATAATCAATCTCATTTTGCTGTTAGACTTGCCTTTCCAATTCTGAAATATATTGTAGGTTCCCTATTTCTCTTATTGCTAGTAGTAGAATGTTTGAATAATATTTGTGGTCAAATCACATTTTGTTGTATGTGTTGTAGTACTACAGTAGTCTTAGCAAAGTACTATAAAATGTTGTTCAGAAACATACAATTGTAAATCTCTCCTTCCACCTCTCATGCCTTTTCTATGGGGAGATCCCCATACATATAAGTTGACTATTTAGGGCCTCATTACGATGAGACCCGGCGGTCGGAGGCTTTCCGGGGCTCATCCCGGGTTTCACTTTCGGCCGCCGCATTACGATGGAGGCGGTCGAAAGTTAAACCAGCCGGTCATTCCTGCTGGATTCCGACAGGCTCAAGGAGTCAGTCGGAGGCATGTCCGTAATCCTTAAAAACGGCGTTTCTGCAGTAGGGATTATGATGTCTGTTTCCGACAGGCTTTCCATGTCTGGCTTTCCAACATGAAAAGCCAGTCGGAAAGCGACATTGGGGGGCCCTAGCAAGGCCCCCTTAACCTGTGGCATCTGATTAGGGGCTGAGGAGGCACCTATGATGCCTTCCTAATAATCCCTGCACCGTGTGCAGGGATTAACAGATTCTCCCATTTCTCTATGGGAGCTTGTGCTACGGTTGGTTTACAGCTGCTGTAAAGCTCCCAAAGAGAAGTGGGAGTATGCAACCGCACCATGTGTGGTCGCATTGTAATGCTGTGGTCGGGACCGCCGACCAACCTGTCCCGATTCTGCAACGCTGTCCCCAACATCGTAATCAGGACCTTAGTCGTAAATGTAGGCAAGGCCAGGCGGAGCTGCTGGAAAAAGGCTTATACTTATTACTAAGTGGAAGGGGGTTAGGTAGGAGTACGGAGGGGCTTAGGGAGGATTAGGGAGGGTTTTAGGGAGGGCATGCACCCCCCATAAAAGTGTACACCTGTTACTGTTCACAAACTGCACTTCTGAAGTTACTACAGCCAAAATTGTTCCAAAACAGTTGTAAATTACACCAGCTCAGAACTGGAGAAAGTCCAGCACCACACATGGCCAACCACTGGTACTACACCAACCTTCCCTAGAAAGTATTGGACTCGAGGACCTGAATACTAAAAAAAAATCCTAGTAAATAATGTTAAACTAAATTCATTAAGATTTTAAACATATAAATATATGTAATTTAATGTTAAAAAATCTAAAAATTCAAACACATTTATTTCATGATAAAATATTTAACAAACTTACTTGAGTTTATAAATTAATGTTAATTAGTTGGCTTTTATTAAAATATAATTCAATTACTGTTAATCAATTCTGTGCAATAATTTTAATAATTATTAATGCATAATAGAAATATATTTTCACCTTAATTTGGAATATTTTTTTAATTTAAACTTCAGATTTATTTAATATTGTCAAATGATCAAAGTTTTAATTCAAAATTAAATTAATAGTGATGCCCCATTTTTTATTTTTTTCTACATTCAATATACATATATTAAATGAAATTACTATTTATCATAAACATATCTGTACTAAAATTGATTGAGTTAAATGCATTTTTTAAAAACTTTTTGTTCTACTTTTGTTCTACTTTACCTTAGCGAGACTTCACAGTCGAGGTAATCTCCAAATGGTAAAGTTTAGGGAAAATGAAAAAAAAAGTTTATTAAACATTATAATACATTTCTAAAAATATGTGTATTTCAAATATTAATATAAATTCATTTTAAGTTTGAGCATAATTTCTTTTTTGTAGATTTTTATAATATTTAATTTTTCTCAATGACTTTTCCATAGTAAGAACAACTTTGGAAACAACCTAGTTTGCCATTTTTTAGCTGTGTTTAATTCTAGATGTAAATTTTGAAATTTATTAAACAAAATGAATGATATTAACCCATAGTCTTCTCTCTAGGTTTTCCTCACGTAGAAGGGCTCTAAGGCTACGTGAACATTCCATCCACTGACGGTAGAAAGTCTTTAATTAAAAAGGGAGAAACATGAAGACAAATATTGGAATGTGGGAGCAGAAGGCTTATACCAGTCATTATAAGCCCAGAGCCACTACATTGTCTTCAATGGAGCTCCCAACATTAATTTTTTAAAATATATTTTAATCAATTATATTTTTAGGTTGAATTAGAATATTATATAGATTAATTGTAATTAGTCCCTTTAATAATATTCATTATAACATTTGTTGTTTCTCAACTTTTCACTATAGTTGTATAATGTTATCTTTGTATGAATTCTTATGCCCCATTCTTCCCATGCTTGTTGTAAACACATTTTATAGTGTAACATAAAATATCTGTTAAATTGTTTCATTTTTTCTATGAATGTAAACTGAACTAAAGAGTTACCTGGGCAACAGAATGTTATTTACTCTTTGCAAGTTTTCTGAAAAGACCAGTGCTATTTTTGAAGATTGTAAACATTGTGAGCTGGTGGAGTTGGTCTGTGTTAACGGATATTTGATTAGAACATTTGAATATGAAATGGGTTTGTTTATTATCAGCTGTTACGGTCTACTAATATATCTAAGTGGTGAAGGCATTGTAAGCTACTTGAGCCCAGCAATATGGTCCTCACCTCTTAAAAGTATTGTCAGCGTTTGGAATCCACCTATATTCTTCACAACTGGTGAATGCATTGTTAGATAGGCAAATCAATCATCCAATATTGATTTGCGGCCAATTAGCAAAGCATTGTAAGGTAGTGGAGGATAAAGATGTTGCACTTAAACAGGTGAGGGCATTTTAGGTCATTTGGGAAGACATGCTGCCAATATGATGTTTGAATGCTGACCCAAACTATGATGAGTATGTTGTGCATCTAGCAAAGGGAAGTTGTCGAATCAAACCATCCCAAAATGGCCTCCATTAACGTATGTTGTACCTCTAGTAAAGGGATACGTCCAATGAAACCATCCCAAAATGGCCTCCATTAAGATATGTTGTGCCTCAAGCGAAGTCTTCTAATGAAACCATCCCAAAATGGCCTCCATTAAGGAGCAAGTTTGTATCATTGTTCAGCATCTCATGGCCTGGTCTTCTTCTTTCAGGTGTTGTGATTGCCTCAATGAGTTCCTCCAGTGGTTCCGCCAGTCCAGCCTCCTGTGTAAGTGAGCCCTCTGACTGCAGCTTCCAAAGCTCCTCCTCGCCACCCTCGCCCGGCAGCTCCACCTCTGAAAGCAGCTGCCACAGTGGAAGCAACGGTGTGTCCTCCAAAAAGTGTAGCCTCACCACCAAGGGGCCGCAGCAGCTAAATCAGAAGGCAGCTTATTCAAGCGCTGAGTTGCACACAAAAAGTTTTAGCAAAGTTATGAGAAGTAAGTATGGCATATTGGAACACTGAGAGAAATAAATACGTGTGTGCATTTTACAAGTAGCAGTTCTCTCTCTCTGATGCTAACCATTGGTACCACCAGTAGATTAACAATATGGTGCCTGATTCACCAAGGTAAACTTACAGTCTGATGTAAGTTTACATTTCTTTTGAAATTCACAAAATTGCATTTTAATACTAAATTTAAGGGCGCGGAGAACTCTACACATAAAACAATAAAACATGCCTATCTTTTTGTGTGTGGAGTTCTCCGCCCCGAACGCGAAGTCTCCGCACTCATAAACGTAGCTTTAAAATGCAGTTTTGTGTATTCCAAAACAGTCGTAAAGTTACACCAGAGTGTACGTTTAGCTTTGAGAATCAGGCCCATGGTGTTCTACTAGCAGTAGAATGATGTTGCTTCATAAGGAGTACACACTGTGTGTATGTTTTCAAATGTATTTACTGCAGATGAATGTTTGATGTTCTTCGTCTTTTATCAAAACTTGTCATAGCTTTTCATTGATATTATTAACAATACTTGATTTGACTCCCATTCTGTTGCTTTAAAAAAGGTCGCCACACCATCTCCTGAAAGGTGTAATTTTAATCTTTTACTCTTAGTGGGGGGCACATGTTAAAATCTAAACACAGGTTGACCACATCCTATGTTTATGGTGATACAGAGCTTCGTTTTTGTCTTCAAGCAGACCTTCAGGGGAAATTTAAAATTAATTTCCAACATTAATTTAATTCAGTTTAATATTATTTTGTTAAACCTTTCTGAAAGAAAATGTTGATTGTTTATGTACTTTGAAACTATAATTATGAGAGGCATTTAAACATATAATCTCTGTTAAACTATGTATACTTTTAACATAGTACTGTATTGCTGTGAAGATCTCCAGATCATTCTCTTTGGAACTGTTCATTTTTAAGCTTTTTAGGATCTCTGTTTATATTGACTAGCCAGTTACCCTCCTCCTCTCTGCCACTACTTCCTTTGAAATTGAGACCTAAAGCAACAGCGAGCTCACAATGCAGAAAGTTCATTCTTGCAGTTAAAATTCCACAGGTTCATTTGAAACCTGCATCTCCATTTTTATTTGCCTATTTATTTCATATTTTTATAAACGGAAAGGCTGGTAGAGTACTCAACAAGTAAAAACATAACCTTACAAACTTTACATTGATGAGACATTAGCCTAGTATTAAATACAGTTTTTCAAAATAGGATAAATGCTTTTCAAGCCTACTTATTATAATACCATTTTCCTTTGTAAAGGTAAAATGTGCTTACCTCACACCCTCTAGAATATCACACTGGTGTCTTTCAGAGGAGATGTAGAAAGTGCTGAAAACTAACAAAAATGCAAAAGCTTGTAAGCAACTTATTTTTACAATATAATGCATAAGTAATCTAAGTGGGAGCTCACAGAATGATCTGGGAGAGAACACTGTTGTGCTCAACCAGTGGTAATCGGTCACAAAATACAATCTCCATCTGTATGGCTACCACCTATATGCGTGAGCACTCAGAGAGCTGCCTGCTAAAGAAGACTAGAAGTAGACACCTGGGGCTTCATTTATGAAAAGTGACGCATCGCTGCGTAAAACCAGCGATGCGTCACTTTTCATTGTGCCCTCCTTGCAACATGCTGGATGCGTCATATTTACAGTATGACGCATCATGTCGCAAGGAGTTACAGATATGTCAGTATTTCTGACGCATCTGTAGGCGCAAAAATGACGCATTGTTGGAGTCTGTCACGAAAGTGACACAACTCGATCAATGGGTCATTTCACATGGGCAAGTCCCATTTCAAATGTGCCTGCATCAGTCTTACGCCTGCTGTGAGGCAGGCGTAAGATATTGATGCATTTGCGTCCTCGAAATGACGCAGTGAAATCTCTTAGATTTCACTGCGTCACTCCTACGAGGCTTACTAGCATCAAAACGCCCACCCTGCATACATTATACCTGGCGCAGGCATAATGTGGCGCAGGGGTTTACAAAGTGACGCACCTAGATGTGTATATGAACAAAGAGGGGGACGAAAAGGGACAATGTTTAAAGGGGTCCAGTGTACCTGTCCAAAGAACAAGCAGCAAAGGTTGTACACAGTTCCCCTAGGTGTAGGACTGTAATAGAGTCTCTCTCCCAAATTACTAAGTGAAGGCAGGGGGGGTTTTGCTAGGAAGTCAGCAAGTTCCTTATCGGAACTAAGAAGCCTCACACAACTAGTGGGCTCGATGACATGTCTCATTCAGCCTTCTTGTGATGTTGTTTCAATCATCGGCTTCCTGCTCCTACGTCAAGCCGGCGCTGCAATGCCTGACGGGTAACAACACGTGTTACTCTTTTACGGAGATCTTTTGTTCCTTGCCGTGATTTGCTGATATGTGAGGGGCTTGAAAAAGTGAGGTAGTGAGCGAAAAGTGAGTTTTAAAAAAAGTTGGGTAGTCCACAAAGTGACCTTTATTCGTGTGGCTAGCCACTTTATTAAAAAGTGCAAAGAGGGGTATTGAGGACCAAGGTTGTCCTTAATGCAGTCCCAGTCACAAAACCCAAAGTAGTCCTATTGCATTTTTCTAGATATGCCTTATATCATCTATTAAGAACAGCTACCTCCTCTGCATACTACTTAGAATAGTATTCCTAAAATACTTCTCTAGCCCCCAAGAGTTTCCTGGATTATACATTCTGCTTTAGCATTAATTGCTTGTATTAAGGACTTTTTGTATTCCTCCTTTAATTTAAGAGGCAAGATCTTCCTTCTTGTTTCTAAATGTATGAAAGTGTGTAAGCGATAGTTATAACTTATCACATAACTTAGCCACTTTGGTCCCGATTACAACCGCCTGGCTCGTGGGGGTGCAAGGTGGTGGTCTCCTGACTGGTCTCCTGACTGCCCTATTATGATTTGGGCGGTTGGACCTCCACAGCCCTGCCGCAGCCTCCAAGGACACGCCGTTCATTGGTGGTCTTGCGGCGGTCAGTGGGCCGCAATATGCTTGATAAACTTCCTCTACGCTGGCGGTGTCATGGAGGTTCCTTCTCCAAGAACACTGTGGCGGAGAGAATACAAAGGGGGCCTCGCAGGGTCTCCTATGCCTCCTTTTCATGTGGATGCACACAGGAGGGCACAACATGTGCCCCTCTGTGTGCATGAACATCAGTTCCTGCACGACATGAACTTTTCAGTCCCTGTTGTGCAGAAACTGTTTTTGGCGTTCCCATTGTGGTCCCCATTTGCAGGCAACACCACGGAAAAGTAATAAAAAACAGGCCTGCCAGACAGGAGGATACTATTAATCTGGTGGGTGATCTGACCATGGCTTTGAGGATGCGGTGGCGGGGGGGATCCGGCGCCTCACCACCAAAGTCGTAATCAGGCCCTTTGTCTCTTGTTTTTTTGACAAGCAAAGATACTCATTGCTTTTAGAGTTCTACTTATATAGCATTTTGTCGAAACCAAACTTGGAAACCAAGTAAACATTCTAGATGACACATTTGCAGACAATGCCTCTCTTTACCTCGGCAGGCCACCTTAGCAAGGCCAATCGCACAAGGCAATGTGCTCCCTCTAATTATAGCCTTGAATGTATCCCATAGAATGCTAGGAGGGGCTGTCCAAGCATTAATCCTGCCAGGAATTAACAGAAGTCAGACTATTTTGGCTCAGTGAGAGCTCAGACATATCCTCATTCCCTCAAAGCTGAACGATCTGCGGCCATTTTACGTACAATACCCTGAGGGCGAACATGCTTGTGCCTTTGGCCACACTAGTAATATAGAAGGGGCCGCAGAAGGCTCCGCGGCCCCTTTAAAATACAGACAGGACCAGCCACATACAGCGCCAACTCTATCTTTAGAGGGCTTACCATATTTGCATGGGGGCATGACCCCATGCTAATGAGTGAAACACTTTACCTCAGCGCCCACACGCAAAGAGGCCGTCTGGTGTCCCACTAACTGTGGGCCACATGGCTGTGCAGAGTCAATTCGCCCCCTGAGAGCAGCCATCTGGAGGGATGAAAAAGGACCCCTGAACTTTATCAGATATCCCCCTGCAGGTGGGTGGAGTCCGGTGCTTAATTGTAAAAAACATAAGTGCCAGGGCCCTTGTCAGGGGGCCATTGCAGCATGAACCACCCATTTCCCCATCAGCATTGCCAATGACAATACCAAAACAACTACTTAGCATGACACCCCTACAAGTGTAACACTCCAGACGTTTAATATACATTGAACATGACTAATACCTGCCGCCACACCCAAGCAGTTCTTTTAGCTTTGCGTTGCAGGCATTAGTCATTTTTAGTGTATTTTGAATTATTAAAGAACTGTTATAGTGTTCATCACAAAATTAGACAAACAGTGTCACCATGTGGCGGGCTAGCATAAGTGCCGTTGCTGAGCACAGGAAACCACCTGCTTATATTAAGCACTGGTGCAGTCACTCACTGGATCCACCTGCTGGGGGATTGCTGCCCACGCGCCTTTGAAATACGGGTCGAGTGCTGCCTTTCACTACTGCACTATCACCAGGGCAGTTTAAGTTTTCATCGGCCCTGAGGGCAACACATTATAAGTAATAGGGCACACTGTCATTGTTTGGCCCAAATTTATTAAGAAACGAGGCATGAAGTGCAACAAGTAAAGTTGCTCTCTGAATTGCATTAACCAGGGAGCGCAGAAGAACACCATATCTACTAAGAGATTGAAGTGGAGTGTTGTAGAGTGGAGAGGAGTGGAGTGGAATGTCGTAGAGTGGAGTAAAGGGTTGTAGAGTGGAGTGACCTAAAGTGTAGTAGAGTGGCGTAGAGAGTCATTGAGTGGAGTGGCATAGAGTGGAGCAGAGTGTCATAGAGTAATGTGGAGTAGAGCGTCATAGAGTAGAGTGTTGTAGAGTTGTGTACCATTGAAAGGAGTAGAGAAGAGTGTCTTAGAGTGCAGAGTTGTAAAGTGGAGTGGCATAGAGTGGAGTGGAGCAGAGTATTGTAGAGTGGGGTGAAGTTGAGTGGAGAGGCATAGAGTGGACCAGAGTGTCATAGAGTGGAGTGACATAGAGTGTCGTAGAGTTGTGTGTCATTGAAGGGAGTAGAGAAGAGTGTCTCAGAGTGCAGTGTCATAAAGTGGAGTGGCGTAGAGTGGAGTAGAGTAGAATATTGTAGAGTGGGTTGAAGTTGAGTGGAATGGTGTAGAGTGTCGAAGCGTCCAGTGATGTAGAGTGCAGTGGCGTAGAGTGGAGTAAAGAGGCGTGGAGTGTCATAGAGTGGAATAGTGTCATAAAGTGGAGTGGCATAGAGTGGAGTTGAGTAGAGTGTCATAGAGTAGAGTGTTGTAAAGTGGAGTGGTACAGAGTGGAATAAAGTGGCGTAGGGTGGAATTGTGTGGCACCATTTATGTGATATGTGCCAGCTCGAAGCTGCTGTTACTGTGTGTGGAATCTAACACTAAACCAAAATCCTAAGGGGGGAAATGAAATCGGCCCACCTGCCGCTGACCAATGAAGGCCAAAGAAGGGAGAGTAGCGAAGACACCAACCAGTGGTAAGTTATGGGTAAGCTCTAAACCCTGTCTAGGTTTGTTTTAGATACAATAGATCTCGAGGAGACAGCGCATGCAGGCTGCATCGGGTAAGACCCGAATACTTGGTAAAATTAAAATGTTTCTGCAAGTCTGTGTAGATAGGGATTTAAATCAAAACCCATGGGTGGTTGCATGGGAACACCCATGAACCACCCATGGAATGCCCCCTTGACACAGAGTAACACAAGGCAGTGCATTGTGCTGCATTGTGTTACTTTGGGTTACAATCCAACACAAATTGTGATTTCTATTGGATTGTAAATACTAACCCAACACTTTTCACCGGGTCTGCGTTAAAAAAGTATCGCAAACCCAATGCAACATCTTTGTAAATCTGGGCCCAAGTGTCACAGCGACTTCTACTAAAGTACATTGCACACTGGCTGGTTGGTTTCAGTTCTGTCTCACTCTTCCATTCCTTATTTCTTTTCGTCTCTCCTGTACTGCCTCTTTTTTCTGTTACTGTCTCCTCCTCTAGCACTCTTCTTTCTCCCTCTCAAGAAGTCACACCTCTGTTTCTCACACTCCCATTGGCTTATCCATTTCTCCCTCTGACTCTTTCTCATTCTCTTGCCCCTTCTCACTTTCTCTCTCCTGCTCCTCCTGCCTCTCGATTTGCCTCTCAAGGAGTCACGCCTCAGTATCTCACACTACAGGTCTCTTGTCCTTTTCCCCCAGATCCCAGTGGCCTTCTTCTACTGTGCAAGGTGTGTGGTGACGTGGCTTCAGGATTCCATTATGGTGTCCATGCCTGTGAAGGCTGCAAGGTAAACCCATCTGTCTGCAAAATACTGAACTCTGCTTCTCAGAAAGCATAGTCGGCCTTTTAATTACCTAAAAGTTCAAGTCTACATTCACTTTTTTTTTTTACAAAATGGATCACCTGCATGTTTTGTATTTAATATTTATACATGTTTGATACGTGCATTGTTTCTGTAAAGTGAACACAGTTGTTTTTAATATTCCAATGCCTTACATTCCTCGTTGACTGATTATGCTGATGTACAAGTCCTTAACGCCACTGTTGAAAGAGAGACATTCTGACCTCTTACAATTTCAACCTTTACCCTGAATGTTTTGTACTATTTCTGGGTACTTGTTACCATTGTGTCCTACATAAATCAATGAGCTATGGCACTGGGGAATCCTCTTTCACAACTTTGTTTGGCACAAGTCGATGGAAAGTCAATGGAGAATCTCCTTTCACCCTCTTCTCCATACAACTCAATGGAGAATCTCCTTTCACCCTCTTCTCCATACAACTCAATGGAGAATCTCCTTTCACCCTCTTCTCCACACAACTCAATGGAGAATCTCCTTTCACCCTCTTCTCCACACAACTCAATGGAGAATCTCCTTTCACCCTCTTCTCCATACAACTCAATGGAGAATCTCCTTTCACCCTCTTCTCCATACAACTCAATGGAGAATCTCCTTTCACCCTCTTCTCCATACAACTCAATGGAGAATCTCCTTTCACCCTCTTCTCTATACAACTCAATGGAGAATCTCCTTTCACCCTCTTCTCCATACAACTCAATGGAGAATCTCCTTTCACCCTCTTCTCCATACAACTCAATGGGGAATCTCCTTTCACCCTCTTCTCCATACAACTCAATGGAGAATCTCCTTTCACCCTCTTCTCCATACAACTCAATGGAGAATCTCCTTTCACCCTCTTCTCCATACAACTCAATGGAGAATCTCCTTTCACCCTCTTCTCCATACAACTCAATGGAGAATCTCCTTTCACCCTCTTCTCCATACAACTCAATGGAGAATCTCCTTTCACCCTCTTCTCCATACAACTCAATGGAGAATCTCCTTTCACCCTCTTCTCCATACAACTCAATGGGGAATCTCCTTTCACCCTCTTCTCCATACAACTCAATGGAGAATCTCCTTTCACCCTCTTCTCCATACAACTCAATGGGGAATCTCCTTTCACCCTCTTCTCCATACAACTCAATGGAGAATCTCCTTTCACCCTCTTCTCCATACAACTCAATGGGGAATCTCCTTTCACATTTCCCTAAATATTATACATGGGAGAATTGTCTTGAATCACTTCCTCATTCAAAGGTGAGGTAGCACTGTGTACGAGAGGCGGCAACTCTCTTTTGTGACTTTATTGGAGTTTTATTGAAAGTTAGATAGTTACAGATGGAGTACCAGAACAAAAAATACAGTTTATACATATTATCATAAAGACCATGCTATGTTTCCTTCCTTGGTGTGTTCATACGCTGTAGTAGCCAGTGGAAAGCGTGACCTGGATGAATCATGATTAGATTGTGCAGGTAGATTCATTACGATAGTCTTACAACCGTGTACAGTGGACACAAATAGGACACATCTGATAACTTGTTTCCAACTGTGTTGGGTCTCATGCTGTAAATTTGAGCTCTTTGGGCACCAAATGCCTTTGGGCTTACTTTGAGGCGGTAATAACATTGCCTAACAGTCCGCAGCTTCATTACCATAAAAGGCATCATGAAGCCAGTGATCGACCTTGGGTATGGGACCTCTCACCCAGACTCTGGAGACCTTGTGCTTAACTACTAATAACAGTAGTGAAGCCAACCTCCCTTCGAAACATGTTCCACTTGTACATGCAGTAGCAGCGATATTAAAGGAGATAGCATTATTGTGTGCCCTGTGATGTCTTCTATTCGTGTATTTATTTTACTCCAGTATTGAATTGTCTCTGGACATCTCTTAGCAAGATGTAGGATATCAGAGCAATCCATGTTACATCTATCGATTTATAAAGTTAGTACAGTGAGCACGGAATAAACTGTACTCTGTTAATACATTTGAAGTGTAAGATCTTGTTCCAATAATTCATGGAGATTAAGTTTATCTGGGTGCAGCAGTATTTGCAAACTTATTTGCCTGAAAAAATATGATCCTCCAACCCCCTTCCTGATGGAGCTCCATTGCTCCCCTTGCCGGACCACGCCATCTTCAAACTCAGCTGCAGCCATTATTTACAAAGCTGTCACAACCGGCACTCCTGCTTATTTTACAGACAAGCTCACCATCTCTGGTGGATCTCGGCACACTTGCAGCCACAACACCATCAGACTACAGACTAACAAAGGTAACACATAAAATATCAGTCCTTTTCTATATATGCAACCAGGATCTGAAACCACATCCTCGTATCTGTCAGGCCTGCCCTAATGCTACTCCAATTTAGGAAAGGTTTGAAGACTCTCCTCTTTAAAGATCACTACATCACAATGCATCAAGAATCCACAACTCAGCCTCCTCTCCTCTTACTTGCGCTTGGACGCCTTCGGGCAGCAATTCGCGCTCTATAAATCTACATCCATTCCATTACTCGTTGACTTTAGGCCGGTCTTGGACCATTTACAGCACTCTGCTGCCTTTTGGATAGGTCCGGACTATAGAAATGCCATATACAAACATGCATGCACTCCAGGGTCTTTTCCCATAATCTTTGGGCCAGATTATTACAATTCCCCATCTAGGACCTACAAATCTTATGACAGGACAGGGAGGCAGCGATTTTGGCTGGGATAATATCAAGAGGGAGCCAGATTTTACTGTACGAAGTAATGCTTCGACGTCTACCAAAGTCAACTGAGGGAATTTCTCAAGCAGCTGAGTATTTACATGTACTGGCGGGTCGTATGCCCTAGCACCCGGAGGCTATCTCCCTGACGAGATGATCTTGTCATAGATGAGCTCGATTTTCAGCAAAAAATGTTGTGCGATATTATTGCAGAGTTTGTGAGGGAGCCTCTAGAATATCACAGGCCTTGGGATTGGTGAAGGACTTAAGGATTTGGTAAAGGGTTTTGGGAACATTCCCAGCCCGGGCTAGCTGAGAAGCGATATAGGCCTTCAGTGCAGCCTTTATTTATTTATTTATTTTGAAAGTTTTATAAAGCGCGAACAAGATCCTAGCGGATATCAGAGCGCTATACAAACATTAAGTGTTACATATATTAGCGATAATGGTAGATCCACACAGAAGTACAAAGAAGATAATAAACAAAGACAATATAGTTATATTTCGCATTAATAAGTGTCTTGTGGTTAAGGGCTTAGCTGCCTTTCACCACCTTGAGTCAACAGAACATACTCATGTGTACTGAGGCATGAGGATGGATTTAACTTCATGTTTAAAAGCAGTAGTGGAAGGGTTAAGTCTGATTTCTGGGGGTAAGGCATTCCAAATTCTGGGTGCCATCCCAGAGAAGGATCTGTTATAGGTTTTTTTTTCTTATGGAATTTTTGTAGTTTCAGTAGTAGTTTTTCAGCTTTTGAGCTCTTGAGGATCTGGTCCCACCAGAGATAGTCAGTTTCTCTGCCAGATAGCTGGGGGTCTTTTGATGTAAAGCTCTGTGCGTCATGCACGCAATTTTCATCTGAATTCTCGCATCTAGGGGTAGCCAGTTCAGGGACTGAAGGTCCGGGGTGATGTGGGAGCTATGTTTAGATACAGTTATGAGTCTTGCTGCCGCATTGATTGAAGCTCTAAAGGGTACGGTTGATGCTTTGGGCAGGCCACAAAGGGTGACACAGCCATATTCAACTCTGGGTATAACCAAAGCTTGTACTGCCTGCTTAAAGTCATTGTGTGGTAGGAAGGGTTTTAATTTCCTCAATGTGTTCATCTGAAGGTTGGCTCCCTTTGTAGCATTGCTAATATGTTTTTGCATGTTGAGGTTACTGTCTAAAGTTATTCCAAGTGACTTAGCTGAGTCCACAATGGTCGGTTGTACGTTGAACGCCGTGATATGTTTGATCCAATCTTGCATTTTCAGGATTTGAGCCGGCGGGGCTATTAGAAGAAATTCAGTCTTTAGGGCATTCAGTTTAAGATGATTTTCTGCCAGCCAAGTTTGGGTGTTCCTAAGAGCTGTGTTAAGTAGTTTGATGTCCTCTAGGGAGTGTATCTTGAGGTATAGCTGTGTATCATCTGCATACATGTGGTATTGCACGTTAGAGGTTTTTAGAATTTCAGTTAGAGGTTCCAGGAAGAGATTGAACAGTGTTGGAGATAGTGCTGATCCTTGCGGTACCCCCAGGGTCACTGGGACGGGTCTGGACAGGGTGTTCTTAATTTTGAATTGTTGTGTCCTGTTTGGGAGAAATGAAGTGAACCAGCTTAGCACTGCCCCAGATAGGCCCATTCTGTATTTCAGGAGGTCTAAGAGGTTCTCGTGTTTAACCATATCAAAGGCTGAAGATAGGTCAAGTAGGATGAGCAGACAGGGTCCATTATGGTCAAGTATTTGCAGCGCATCGTCAATGATGTGTGTCATGGCTGATTCTGTGCTGTGACCAGCACAGAACCCTGATTGGTGTTTGTTGAGTAGGTCAAAATAATCAATGTGCTTCGTTAGCTGTAGATATACACATTTTTTCAGCAGCTTGGCTAGGGTAGGGATATTGGAGATTGGGTGATAGTTGTTTAAGTCCGAGGGGTCTGCTGTGGGCTTTTTTAGAATAGGTGAGACATGCCTACTTTGAGGATGTCTGGGATGCATCCTTGTTGAAGGGAACTATTTATGATCTTAGACCAGAGAGGTAGTAGCAGCGGAGTAAGGTCTTTGACTGCGTTTGCCAGAGGCGGGTCAGCGGAGTGGTTGGACGGGTTCAATGCGCTGAGAATTTTCCCTAAAGCATCTTCAGAGTAGGAGGAAAATTATGACCAGCTTGCATTATTTTTAGGAATAGGCTTTGATGGGGGTTGGTCTGGCGTGGTACTTGGAGCAGGAGTGGTAAGAGTATCCGGTCTCGCGTATAAGGTTAGGTCCTTTAGGAGGTCTTTCTTGATGGTGTCGGTCTTCAGGGAGAAGAAGGTGGAGAATTCTTCACAGTTTGGCTGCGAGCATTCAACATCTTGTGGTCGATGAGGTGCTTCCTTAGATTGGGTTTTGATCAGCTCAAAGAAATAATCGACTTTGGTGCGCTTGATCTTGCGGAAATATGCGTTTCTCTTTGACCTGAGAATCAGAAGGTGGTTGGTAGATGGTATTGACCTCCAGGCCCGTTCTGCGGTTCTGAGAGAGCGCCTATCCTCGTTGAGTATACCGTTATACCAGGGTTTAGAGTCTTTCAGGGAGACTCTTTTTAGTTGCAGAGGTGCTACCTCGTCTATTATTGATATCATGATGTTTATGTTTGTGTGATAGCAAGAGAGACTGACCTTAAATCTGTCTTTATCCCCATCATCATGGGTACTCTGCCATCGTCTTTCCTGTTTTTTACACTGCCGTTTATGAGCCCGGAGCTCAATTGAAAACCAAGCTGTCTGGGGACGATTAGAGGAGTTAGGGAATGATTTCAGCCGCGCAAGCTGGTCAATGGTGCGGGTGACAGCGGAATTGAACGTAGCTAATCCATCCTCTATATTGTCTGGTTCAATGTCCCAAGGTGCAGGAAAGGAAGCTTGGAGGAGCTCCGGAGAAATTTTCTTCCATTGTCTGCTAATACAGTGAGTAGCAGGGCGGGATGTGTTCGCCTCCCTGGGACCCTGGATAAGGATTTCGATGGAAGCATGATCTGACCACGACATCTGCTGGGGAGGATCACACAAAATACTGGAATAATTAATGAAAATAATGTCCAGTGTATGACCTGCTATGCATGTCATTGTGTTAAACTCTACCTCTCTCACACTGGTATCCCAACTATCAGTGTGGCATCCCCAAAAACATTAGCCTTCCAGTTATTAGGTTACATATACAAGGATGCATAATCCACCACTAGCCATCATCTTCATCTAGCGAATATTACTTAATGAAGAACTAACATGAAAAGAGAGCAAAGCGACAGTATTTTTCACCTATGTGCATATCCAGTCGTGCATTTATGGTGCAATACCTCAAAGACAGAAGTATAGCTATAAAAACATTGCAAATTAATTAAGAAGCAAAGGGATAAAACTCTGCATTAAACTTGGTCGATAATTCTTCACATTTAAGCGAACATATATTCTCTGTCACTCATGGAGGTTTGGGAGCTTCGCCGGGAATTAGTAACAGTTTATTGACTCTTCGATTCACCATTCTTTTTCAGAACTTAAGTACTTCATCTGGTTTAGCAGAGAAATGCCCCCAACTCACAAATATGGCTTTAAATTTGGTCAGGTAGAGCTTTGCATAGCCAAAGCCAGCCTCTCACAGGGACCCTCTTGGGTTCAGCAAACGCTTTTCTCACCTCTTGAACAGATTTCGTGAAGTCTCAATAGAAACAAACCTTGTCCCCTAACTATTCCAGTGGGCTTTCTTTCTTGCTAATTTTAGTGTTTGCTTTCTATCACAGTACTTTAATAATAGCTTGGCGATAATGGAACGCAACGAGGCACGTGGTGATGGGTTAAGACATGGGATCTGTGGGCTTTCTCTACTATAAAGCATTGCTAGAAGGCTTCTCTGCCTAAAGGTTCAGTATCCATGGATTGAACAAAAGTTTTTTCAATCAAGGTGGCCTTCACTATGCCCATGATGCAAACATTGTGGCGTCATGAGCACACCTCGGTGTCCTCAAACAAGTGATACTGGTTTTGCCAGATCACTAAGTTGGTTTTTGGTTGTCTTGGATCCATCTTCCATGTCAGAAATTCACTGTTCCCCTTCATCTACTCTGGCTCCATGTCAGTCTGGATTATTCTTTCATGGGATTGAGGCACTGCATCATACTATCTATTTTTTGATCAGTTGATTTCATTGTGGATTTCAGGTCAAGGAGAACCTTTTCATTTTGTTAATGCTCCACAGAATCTACAAAGGTGCCCCTGGAATAGTGAGATGCCTTTTTAGTCTCAGCTTTCAAATTTGACTGTCAAACAGAAGTTGACAGTGGACCCTGCAATAGACCAGCACCTGACCCGCTATCCCTAAGTACTATACATATGGTGGAAATCCCCCACCAGATATGTGGGCACACTGCTAATGCACCCACTGCCACAGAGCCATCCAATATAGGATTGTAACAATTTCAAAACAGTCGCAAAGGTGCATCACTAAACACAACAGAAAGCAGACACATAACAAATTATCAAGTCCGTGTCCATAGCATTTGTTCTTCAAGTTTCTTCTTTCATTCAAATTGTATTAAAAACCATTTTTTATTGAAAAGAACAGCTGACGCGTTTTGTCTTAAGGGGGACTTCTTCAGGGTATTCAAACAAATAAAGGCACTCCTAGGCAATATTTTAATCAGAGTTGCAGTGGTAGGGAAAAACTTCAAGCAGAATGGCGAAAGTTATTTCACCAGGAGTTCTTATAACAGCGATGTATACTTCTCTCAAGTATTTAAGGAAGTCAACGATATAATACCCAGCATAGGATTCAACAGTCTCACTGAGATAAGGTGGGCTGCAAGTATACCACGACAATCACCGGCTCCGACCTTAATAGGGTCGAGAACCGGCCTGGCGATACCTCCTGCAAGCTGACGACGGTGAAGGCTTCAATACTTGAGAGAAGTATACATTGCTGTTTGAATAAAATAAGAAACTTGAAGAACAAATGCTATGGACACAGACTTGATAATTTGTTATGTGTCTGCTTTCTGTTGTGTGTAGTGGTGCACCTTTGCGACTGTTCTGAAATTATTAAATCTGACTGTTTGTTTGCTGTTTCCAGCCCCATGGCGCTTACAACCACTACCCTGGACCATGGACAAGCAGCACAGCAAATATGGGTTGGTGGTGCAGGGTCAGGCAGCCGTCACAGTTTGCAGCTCGGCCCATACAGACAGCTCATTTAAAACTGGGTACAGCCTGCTACAGGAGTGTCAAAAAGTTTCCAGTATAGAAGGAGCTGTTAGGTCTTTGCAAGTGTCAGTGTATATGCTCCCACCTCCGTTAAGCGTTGGTTTAAATTTTCCTGTTGCTTCGCATTACAAATTCAAGCTTGTGGGTTGCCATTTTCATGATAACCTCCAACCAGGCTTCAATCTCCATTTGTTGTAATAATGAAGCCACCTGCCACACCTTCCCAATCCAAGATGGCGGGCACATTCACACCGCACAACACAAATACCCCGAATATGGAATCCCTTGTTGACTGTATCTTTGTATTTAAATCTGCTCAGCTGTCTTATGCCTTGCAGGTAGATTCCTGCTCTATAAATACCATATTTATGCATACGTAAATACAGCTTGTTTGTGAAAATCTTCATCTCATTGCGATGTCATGTCTTCGGGTTTACCCAGTGGGTCACCCTCAGTGACTCAGTTTTGCTGTCTGCACTGTACTTCCAGCCTACAGAAATTCCCACATTAACTCTGGAAGGGTGGGAGGTGGGGGGGGGGGTACTTTTCAGACTGTTGGAGCATGTCCATGTCAGCCAGTCTCTGGTGGAGCTCCAGCCTATCTATTGGTTCGCTACTAGACAGACTTCTGTATACAGTACATGGTGGACTCTGGGACAGCAGTCTCATCTTTTTAAATATTACTTTATAAAGAATTCTCAGACTTTAACACCCTTGAGATCTAGTAAAAAGTTTGGACGGACTAAGAGCTCTAAATACCAAAATGGCATGTGCAGGAGGACCTTTAGCCTGCTCAGGGTTAAGGCTCTGGCAGGCTCTGTCTACATCACTTCAGGATAGGGAAAACATCATAGTATTAGGGGAGACCTCAATACAGTGATCTTCAGAAAAGCATCACTGTTCCCATAGGAAGTCAGGAACACAGAATTAAAACTGCTGTGTCTTGATTGAGGCCAACATTCTAAAACAGCTTTCGAGATGCTTAGGGGAAGCCAATCAAATACCTATTCACAGCACGTAGAGCCAGAATATAGAGGGCAGAGAGAGGCCTCAGCCTTCTGCTAACTTCAACAGTAAGAATCATTTACAAGAGTCTCGAAACCTTTCTTTAAATCGGATGAACTTGTGATTAAACTAGGTTTTCTAATATATTTTGTATAAAAGTCCTTTAAATTGGATGCACTGGTGCATGAACTGGGGGGCAGATTTACAAGCCCCTTGCGCCTCATTTACACCACTGCTGCGTCACTTTTGTGACGCAGCGGCGGCGCAAATCCTGCCCCATGGTGCGGGGTACTTGCAACGTGACGCATCTGGGAGATGCGTCACGTTGTAAAGCCCTGCGCCACATGTAGGCGTTCCTGTGCGGGGGGGGGGAAGGGCGTTCCGGCGCAGGAACGCCTCCTAAAAGTGGCTGAGTGAAATCTACAAGATTTCACTCAGTTACTTTTAGGCCCATGCTGCGTCAAAATCCTGCGCCTGCCTGAAGCAGGCGTAAGGATTGACGCAGCATTAACTAGATAGGGCACCCAGAGCATTGCTGGAGCTGCGTCACGCTTGCGACGCAACTCCAGCAATGCGCCCCTTTTACGGCACAGATGCGTCACGTTTTTGCCCCATGGTGTGCTGCATTGGAAATGCGGCGCATCCATGATGGCGGAGCTGTGGCGCACAATAACTGGCGCATCCCTGCTGATATGCAGGGATGCGCCAGTTATTGTAAACATGCCCCTTAGTTTGCCGTTATATCTTGTAGTAAAATTTCCCTTTAATAAGCACACTCTGAGAATACTGTTTCACAATGTTTTAAATGTTTTAATCAGTATCTCTCCTAATGTCCTAATACAAAAGCAGGCTTTTGATGACCCAGGTTTTTTTTTGCAGAGTTTTATATAGCGCGAACTAGACCCGAACTGAATCAGGTATCAGAGCGCTTTACATAGCACCAGTTACGTTACATGAGGACACACATTAATTTTAGGCACGGGGAGATTAAGTGATTTGCCCAGAATCACAGGAGGTTTTTTTGGCGTCGTTACCGAGACTCGAACCCAGATCCCCAGGTCCGAGGTTGAGCGCCCTAGCCCTTAGCATTTCCATATCAAGAGTTCTGTTACGCTACACTAGAAAGAATACCACCTTCTGGATGTATTGAGAAGAAAAGGAGGAAAAGTAATGTCCTCTTCGGAAGAAAGGCTGCCTGAAAAATTCATCCTTAACTTGAGATAAGATAATATTCTGAACTTTTTGTTTGGAATTTTAGAAGTGTAAAACATTGTATAACCACATCTGTAGGTCTCTTGATTCTGTGGTGAAGGCTGTAAGTGTTGGGTGGCATGGGAACACATATTTAATGCTGAATATGACTTTGTCCGCCCGCCATACCAGTGGGAACTGGGACTGCCTGCTAAGGGTGCAGCGGTCCCGTACATTCCATTAGGCTGCACCTGCCACACTGGCGGGCACATCCCGCATTTTTAAAATTGCGGCGGGCGGTGCTGAATGCACTGCCCGCCGCATTGCTAAAAATGCATGTTGTGCTTTTCAATGCACAACTTGACAGGCACCGCGCAGTGCCTGCCACGTTGTTCATTGAAAGGCAGGTGGGTACCATAGGTACCCCCCATGTGCACCACCCACCCCCCCAGAGTCCATGGGGGCCTGCAACAGGCCCCCAAGCAGACTCTGCATGCCTTTCTATGGCGGCAAAGCCGCCAGGGAAAGGCATGTGAAAGGCCACATTGTAATATGGCTGACGGTGTCTTTCAGACACCACCACCATATTAAACCCTTTTCCGCCCAGTCGACGTCTCGACCCGGCAGAAAAGCGGCAGACGGTCTTTCCGTCCGCGGCGGACCCTCCGCCATGGCAATATGGCGGGGGTCTTTAATGGGAGGATGGCGGGCGCATCGCCCTCGCCGGGCCGGCGGTGGCTACCGCCGGCCAGGCGGGGGCGATCCGCCCGCCATCCTAATGGGGCCCTAAATGTGGTAAAACAAAGCATGGTATGTGGATAAGAATTGTACAAGTGTATATTCTTCCATTTATTACCACAGTGATCAGGTCAAATTGAATGTTATCACCATAGTACAACTATCTAATGTGAGAAAAACTGTACCCTAACTCAAAGATTACACATAGTAGTGAGTTTACAGAGGAAAACAATGATGTTCATACACACAGGACCATTAAATGTCATTTTATTTTACCTCATGGTTTTAACTTCTTGTATCCTGGTTCTTTTTAAATAATTTTGTGTATAACTACAACATATAGAACACAGCACGACATAAAGTATGTATGCTATCTGCAGAGAGTTATATGCTATTTATTATTAATACCATTGTTGAGAGGGAAGGGCCAGTGTCTTAATTTTGCACGCTTCATCATGGCCACCTCAGCATTTAACCCTGTTGCACCTTGTAAGACCCCCTCCACCCCATACAACTGTGTTTGCCCCTTGAGTCTGAATGTCTGTGTTTTCTTGCACTAGGGGTTCTTCCGAAGGAGCATCCAGCAGAACACCCAGTACCGCAAGTGCCTGGAGAGCGGGAGCTGCAGCATTGTGCGACTCAGCCGCAACCGCTGCCAGCCTTGCCGCCTGAAGAAGTGCCTGGCAGTGGGCATGTCCAGAGACGGTAGGTCCTAGCCCATGACACCGGCATTTTCTTCTGCAATAACCACAGCATTCAAGCACTCCAGGATTGGATCTCTTTGATAGCACTGACTGAAAACAATGCACCAATAATGCTATGCATAAGTCTGGCCCTCTGGTTCCCGATCCACAAATGCGCCCTCTTCAAGCTCCTCACACACACTTACAAGGCACTATGGGCCCGATTCACTGAACTAACTTAAGACAAAATGCTAAACTTACTACTTTTGGTATTCACAGAAGTTAGGATTTTGTCTTAAGTTTGTCTTAAGACAGACTTAAGACAAAATCCTAACTTAAGTCTGTCTTAAATCTGTCTTAAGTCTGTCTTAAATCTGTCTTAAGTCTGTCTTAAGACAAACTTAAGACAAAAGCCTAACTTCTGTGAATACCAAAAGTAGTAAGTTTAGGATTTTGTCTTAAGTTAGTTCTGTGAATCGGGCCCTATACTACCAGGCTTCTCTGTTCGTCAAACAGCGGTAGGGCAGTGGGGCCGCAGAGGGGGGTATTTTAAAGGACGATGCTGGGGGAAAATTAAATAAATTCGTCCCTTGAAATACCCCCCATCCCCACCACCCCACCGCTGTCACCTGCACAGACCGCGGCTGCCTACCCCCCAAAGCTGGAAAATACCTCCCCTTCCACATCCAAGCCGCCAGCTGCATCACCAACTTCTACAAGAAGGTGAAAACCTGGCTCTTCCAATAGGCTCCAGCCAGGACAGCACCACTCTTTGTAGGCGCCCGGGTACCCTACCGGGTAACACACACACAATACAAATATACATATCGGGGCTCACAAGCTCCTCCTTCAGGTGAAGTGCTTACAGTGGACACAATGCAAATTGGCAGTATTCTGAGCTGAGCTGTGAAATCTGACTCCACCTGAGCTTTCCTGGCCTTTTAGCATCCATGGTGTGTTATGAAATCTGTTGATTTCCTGTAAGTCCTGCCTTTTGGCATTGTTCTGAAATATGCCTTCCTTTTTTCCTAATACAGTCCCTCCTGCATTTTTGTGACACTAGCAGCTTGTTTTACCCACAGATATATTTTAATGTATCTATTTCCTATTATCCTTTAAGGGACATCTCAATAGATTAAGTGCTTGCAGCAGAGATGAATGTGTAACCTGACATTCAAATGCCTTTACGATAGCCTGGCTTGTTATTGTACCTTCTGCAAAGATTTTTAAGTCAAAGTTAATAGAGTGAATGTCGCTGAGTTGGCCAACATATACTTTTGAAGTGCAAAACGTACTTTTGTGATGTGTGCTGTATAAGGGCTGCAATCACTGTACTCACAACATCTAAAAGGGCCCAAAGATTTAGGACCAGATATAAGAAACCATTTTTCAGTTGCTAATGCTACCAGAATTTGCTACTGCTAAATGCTGTCTGGTGATTTACGCAGCCCCTTTTGTGAGTTGGAAAAATCTTTCTGGTTCACAAAAACGTTTTTCTTACCCGCTTCGAATCACAGATGGTAATGGCGAACTAAAGAGGCGTACCCTCGTGCCTTCGATTCACAATGGTATATATTGATGGTCTGGGATTGCAATTGTTGTCTCAAAGCATTAAAAAGTTACCTACCATCTTCTCAGAAGAGATTGTAACAAATTTGCAAAGTGAAAGCTATCCCCTTTGGGCAGCTTCCTCCGTGGAAATTATGTCAGGCCACCTTGAGACATATGTGATAATGGCAAGAGCACACGGCTTGCAATACATGATCTCTATGTCATAAGACTCCTACAAGGCAATATGCTGCATTCTGAAATCTCTGTGTAAAATGAGAAACCTTTGCTGACCCTAAAACAGAAAATCTTTATGTAATACCAGCAGTGCAAACACTACACACACCTCAAGTAGTGGAAAACGTTCCTTAGGACCACAGAACACCACTTGTTATAATCAAGTGTTTGAACTCTCTGCTTGGTGTGGCCCAATGAAGGCGGAACTGCTAAGAAGCTATTAAGAAAAGAGATATTGCTGTAGAGGTGACAGCAGAGAATGGCATTTTATTTTATGAGTAGACAATTTTTTCTCCACAAGGGTTGAGGATAGTAAAAAGAGAGATGTGCTCCAGTGGCTAGTGTTTGGATTCTCCATTTTTGTTGAAGTAGTTGTAGGTATTTCTCCATTCAGATATTTTAAAGGAAATAGTGCTGAACAGTGGGGTCTGGCTGTTGATATCTGAAATTGAATACTGAAATTATGGTGAATCGTAAGTGTCATCCTATTATCCTCAAATGTATGGGTGTTTTGAAAGATCTAATTGTGTAATGAAAGAAAGTATCAATTTACTGTTCAACTACAGTATTCGGTGGGTATTCCATGGGAACAAGCAGACTTTGGCGTGATATGGGAATATAACACCACATACTCAGTCACCACTGGTATCACTTGTTTTATGTTAATAAGGAATAAATGATTGGTGAAAGACAATTGTCCATGGCGGTTGCACCACAAATGTATGAGGAGTCTACTTCTTTCAATCAAAAGGGATATTTGTAATGAAAACGACATCCTAGTGCAAAGAAAAATTCACTATAAAGTTACAAACTTAAATGTGTCAAATGGTTCAGGGTAAGTGAAAGGCCAAAAATAATGTTATGCGGTTTTTGAATGAAGGGTTAGTCACACTTGTTGGATGGCTTGCAAGTATTAAAGATTGGAGGTAATATGATGTTGAATCAAAAAATCAAGTACCCCACCATGGCCACAGAGAAAGCTTTTAATAGCTGGCACACTTGACTGTCCTAGGTATTATTGTATGCAAGTTAAGATTTTCATAGTCTGAGAAACCCCAAAACAAATAGACTGAAATACTTCGAAGAAGTGTGCAATAAAATAACATTTCTTTTAAATACAAAGAGTAATTTATAATCAATTTTAGACGGTGAATCTCAAGTTTATCATCCCAAATAATTTCCTGACTCTTGCGTCAGTACTTTTCACATAGGGTAGCACTCGGTGTTATTGCCACCACATTATGTTTCTAGAAACAAAATTCAAAGCATTGATGTTGAACGCTTAAAATAATTCGGTCAATCAATAAGTAATGTCTGCCACATACTTAAGCTTACCAAGGGTAGCTGCTAAGTTATTCTTCTGGAACAGACATCTAAGGCTCACAGTTACGGGTCCTTTTTTAGATCATCACAGGAAATCCAAAGTTCTGTGTGGGTGTTTGTGTGTAGATGGATAGATAGATAGATAGATAGATAGATAGATAGATAGATAGATAGATGAATTCATATTTAACATTTTATGTAAACATGGAGGCTCATGTATTGCCTTAAAACTATTGCTACTTTTTAGTAGTTGGGCATATTCATGTGTGTGGCAAGGTGCTGCCTGTATTTCTGTCGGCACCCGCATAGGGACGCCTTCCGCAGTGTGGTGGTATAAGGGAGAGACTGGCGCCACCAGCCTCCTCCTTAGAGACCCCAGTGCTCTCTCATAAGACTGCCTTTTCTCCATTCGACTTAAAGAATGAGGATACTTCTCTTGTGTTCCACTAACAGTTGTTACCTCTCTCCTCTGCAGCCGTGCGCTTTGGCCGCACACCCAAAATAGAGAAGCAACGAATGCTGCTGGACATGCAAAGCGCCATGAAGACCATGATGAGTGGCCAGTTTGGCAGCCAGATGCAAAAAGATGTTGTGCCTGATCATCCAGTTCCACCACATATACCAATGGTGCCTCCTCAACAGCTGGCCGCCCAGACGCAGCAGGCTTCAGGGAGCTACGTAGGCCGCTCAACCTCTTTTCAGGCTTCGCCACCCTCTGCCAACATGTCCAAGGAGGATGTCATCAGACGCGTGACCAGAGTCCAGCAGGACACATTCATGTACAACCAGGGGCAGCCGGGGGACCCAGCGGCGGGCCCAGAGTGGCTGCTGAGTGGGGCAAGAATGAATACTACTGCCGAAGATCAACCCGCGAGCACCAGTGGCCTCATTTGTCCAGCTGGTCATAACCAGCTGCATCAGCATGGGCCGCACAGAGGCAGTAGCCAAATGCATCATCCAGGTGGAAACGCCGCCTACTTGCCCACTTGGCATGGTGGTGACCACTCCAGTGGCCTTATGCATGGAAAGTGCAACCCGGCCCCTGCTTTCAAACATGTGCGCCCTGGCCTCACCAGAAACTACTCACGGGGAGTAGTGCAAAAAACCCACCTGGTACAGTAATATGTTCCTTCTTATGGTTTACCAAACAGAGGGTGGGGTAGGTGGCAATACACTGCAGACAAAATAATGCACTCCTCCTTGTAGACACCAGGGGACCAGCCTGGGTTCTCTGGATGCTGTGCTTCAAGGTGCGTGTGTGGGTGGGGAGGGGGGGTGTTTGTTCATTAGGATAGATTTGGTGTGCATCAGAATCAACCAGAAAATATAGGCTGACCTGATCTCAGCTGCCAGCCTGCCGTGCAGTGCCAAGGGTTTGCTGAGCCCAGCCTGGATTCAAGGTTGGATTTGTGGCAAGAGGTCAGTTTGGAGAATAACCTGGCATCTTCCAGAGCCTACTTCTTCCAGGGTGTTTCTCCAGAATCCAGTAGTAAACAAACCTCTGGAAATAATTCATTGCAGGACTTGTGTCCAGATCCTGGGCTCAGCACACACATGGCACTGTCCAGCAGGCAGACTTGCCCTCAACAACTCACACAGGACTCACATCACACCACACCTCAGAGAGCTTCACTGGCTCCTGATGCACACATGTGCTCATTTCAAACTCTTCACACACATTCAAGGCACTACACAAATGAGGCCCCTCCTACTTGAACAGTCACAGCTCCTTCCACCCACCACCCGGACACCTCTGTTCCGCAGGACCCCTACTCGCACACATCCCACACATAAGCAGAACCAGATCAGGGGACAGCTGTTCTCTTACATCACATCTAAAGCATGGAACATCCTCCCACTCCACATCAGAGCCGCCTCGTCTCTTCTTGAATTCTGCAAGAAGCTGAAAACCTGCCTTTTCAATTAACCTTACTACAACATGTAGGGCTAGGCACAAACCTGCTCAGTGCCAGGATGCCCTGGCACGTGATAGCACACTTTACAAATGTATGCAACACAACATAGCTTACCATAACAAAACATAGTAGTCCCAGGTGCCTGTGCTATACTACATATGTAAAGAAAGACACATTTACACAACGTAAGCAACTTCTGTATCAACACCTTAAAGATACAACATTTAAAAGCACCATACATTTTGTAGTTGTAACCAAAAGTGTATACAAATAATTCACCGAACTAAAGTGCACATCACTAGACATGTGACACACGTGTGTGATTCTAATGTGTGCATCACCGTACATGTGTGCCTCTGTCTCTCTGTGTAGTGCAAATGTGTAATCAAATACCGAGCCAATATATACATGTCTAGACTTGTGTGAATGTATTGTGAAGTGCAGCTGTGTAATAATTAACTACTAAACTAATGTCCACATCTCTCTTCATATTTGAATTTCTCTTCATAGTGCACATCTGTAATTCACTATTGAGCTAATGCGCATTGTTGTGCATGTGTGCATCTGGAGACAGTGTGTGTGTGCCTCTGTACAGTGCACTGAGCGAATCTACACATTGCTGCATGTGTGCATGTCTCTGTACCGCATACATGTGCATATGGCTGTGGAATGAACCTCTGTGATAAACTATTGAGCCAACTTGCACAGATGTCTATATAGGTAGTATACATCGTCTTATAAATTATTGGCTAACTTTCATATTGTTGGACATGCGCGCATCTCTGTGCTTGGAGTGTGTGCATCTGTCTATCCAGCACACGTGTGAAATAGACTGCTGAGCTAACTTGTACATTATTGTAGATGTATCCACCTCTCTGTGCACATTTACATCTGTCTGTGTAAACACATGTTACTATGAAGCCAACTTGCACATTGCTATGCTTGTGTGCATCTCTCTATATTTTGCACATTTAAATCTGCCTGTACTGCCCATATTTGTAATGCACTACTAACTAAACTGACCTGAAAGTTATTGCACATTGCTGTACATGTGTGCATCTCTACAGAGTGCATATGTGTTTCTGTCTCAACAGTGCACACTTGCATTTAGCCATATAATGCACATGTGGTATAAACGAGTAACTTAACTAGTACCTTGCTGTACGTGTGTGTACCTCTGGACAGTGCATATGTGATTCTGTCTTCACACAGTGCACGTGTCGTAAACGAATGTACCTGTGTAGTCCAACAAGTATCCGATGTAGGCGTGATCACTGTCAGAGCTACTGCTTGATGACAAATGCCTGTCTTTTGGGGTTACTGGTAAATATGTTTTATGGGGGCATGCTTCCTGGCACAATAATAGGTGTGCCTGATCATTGGCAGGGTGAGAGTGTAGAATAATTGACCTTCCCTGTATGATTTGGTGATGGACCCTAAAATGTCTCTAAGGCTGGCTGCCTCAGAGATTACAAAGGTATTGATCTGAGAGGGGCGGACCGTCCCAATAAAGGTCTGATAGTCGCACTAATACTGTCACTATAACCATCTGAAAGGGTTTTAATGACTGACACAGTATTTGGCATTAAAGCTATAATCATTGGCACAATAATTGCTTGATGAGGCTTAATGTCTTTTACTGTAATAATCAGATGGGTTCATGGTGCTGGCTAATATAGCATACCTTTAATTTCAAATAGTATGTATTAATATTTTCAAGGCAATGCATAGTCTTAGGTTTCTGAAAAGAAAGACATGCACGCAGTGGTGAAACACAAACTGATGAGCCTTGTGCAGAATGGGAAGAGAAGCCCCTGAGTCCCCCTTATCTCACAGATATTCATTGGCCTTGTGCTGAATGGGGGGCACCTGGAGATCTAGGCCCCCCTGCACTGTTTTAAGCTGCAGGGGCCTGCGTTATTCCCCTGCATGCATGACACTGTACTGTTTGCTTCCTCGTCTCTGACATGTCACTTGCTGCATAATGGTACCCTCTTTGTTCTTCAAGCCAATTGTTCTGTAATTGCAGGTGTGCCCAATGAGTTTGACCCCCTGCATTGACCCCCGCAAGTCAGGCCAGCAAGTCTGGGAGGAGTTTGCCATGAGCTTCACACCGGCTGTCAAGGAGGTGGTGGAGTTTGCCAAACGCATCCCAGGATTCTGTGACCTCTCCCAGCCCGACCAGATCAACCTCCTGAAGGCCGGCACCCTGGAGGTAAGGAGGCAGGTGTGTGGGAGGGTATACTCAGACGGGAGTCCCTTGCTCATTGCACCATCAGGATTCAAGCAAGCCGGGCCGAAGAAGGCTGTGATGCCAGAAACCGGTCCCCGGAAGCTTGTTTCCTTCCCAGTATAAGAATTGGCTTGGTAGTTTGGTTTGCCCTGTTCCCATCATGCACTGGGACAGGAACAGACTAATTTGCATATAGCCAGGTTCTGAGCTGGGATGGTGCAGTGAGCTAAAAAACGGTGATGGATTAAAACCATGATCTATTGACTTGGTAAGAGTATTCTGCATCATTCAGAAACTCTGTCCATCACCACCCCCCTTTTCCAAAATCGGTTTTATCCACACTATGTGTGGGAGGGTATACTCAGATGTGAGTCCCTTGCTCATTGCACCATCAGGATTCAAGCAAGCCGGGCCGAAGAAGGCTGTGATGCCAGAAACCGGTCCCCGGAAGCTTGTTTCCTTCCCAGTATAAGAATTGGCTTGGTAGTTTGGTTTGCCCTGTTCCCATCATGCACTGGGACAGGAACAGTCTAATTTGCATATAGCCAGGTTCTGAGCTGGGATGGTGCAGTGAGCTAAAAAACGGTGATGGATTAAAACCATGATCTATTGACTTGGTAAGAGTATTCTGCATCATTCAGAAACTCTGTCCATCACCACCCCCTTTTCCAAAATCGGTTTTATCCACACTATGTGTGGGAGGGTATACTCAGACGTGAGTCCCTTGCACATTGCACCATCAGGATTCAAGCAAGCCGGGCCGAAGAAGGCTGTGATGCCAGAAACCGGTCCCCGGAAGCTTGTTTCCTTCCCAGTATAAGAATTGGCTTGGTAGTTTGGTTTGCCCTGTTCCCATCATGCACTGGGACAGGAACAGACTAATTTGCATATAGCCAGGTTCTGAGCTGGGATGGTGCAGTGAGCTAAAAAACGGTGATGGATTAAAACCATGATCTATTGACTTGGTAAGAGTATTCTGCATCATTCAGAAACTCTGTCCATCACCACCCCCCTTTTCCAAAATCGGTTTTATCCACACTATGTGTGGGAGGGTATATTCAGACGTGAGTCCCTTGCTCATTGCACCATCAGGATTCAAGCAAGCCGGGCCGAAGAAGGCTGTGATGCCAGAAACCGGTCCCCGGAAGCTTGTTTCCTTCCCAGTATAAGAATTGGCTTGGTAGTTTGGTTTGCTCTGTTCCCATCATGCACTGGGACAGGAACAGACTAATTTGCATATAGCCAGGTTCTGAGCTGGGATGGTGCAGTGAGCTAAAAAACGGTGATGGATTAAAACCATGATCTATTGACTTGGTAAGAGTATTCTGTATCATTCAGAAACTCTGTCCATCACCACCCCCCTTTTCCAAAATCAGTTTTATCCACACTATGTGTGGGAGGGTATACTCAGACGTGAGTCCCTTGCTCATTGCACCATCAGGATTCAAGCAAGCCGGGCCGAAGAAGGCTGTGATGCCAGAAACCGGTCCCCGGAAGCTTGTTTCCTTCCCAGTATAAGAATTGGCTTGGTAGTTTGGTTTGCCCTGTTCCCATCATGCACTGGGACAGGAACAGACTAATTTGCATATAGCCAGGTTCTGAGCTGGGATGGTGCAGTGAGCTAAAAAACGGTGATGGATTAAAACCATGATCTATTGACTTGGTAAGAGTATTCTGCATCATTCAGAAACTCTGTCCATCACCACCCCCCTTTTCCAAAATCGGTAAGGAGGCAGGTGACACCCCCACTGTCATGCTTTTATTCTCTTTCACTTGCCTTTAATACCCTATTTACCAAGAAGAGGTTCATACCCCAAGTGCCAAGAGAGGTTCATACCCCAAGTACCAAGAAGAGGTTCAACCCCCAAGTATCAAGAAGAGGTATATACCCCAAGTACCAAGAAGAGGTTCATACCCCAAGTACCAAGACGAGGTATATACCCCAAGTACCAAGAAGAGGTATATACCCCAAGTGCCAAGAAGAGGTATATACCCCAAGTACCAAGAAGAGGTTCATACCCCAAGTACCAAGAAGAGGTATATACCCCAAGTACCAAGAAGAGGTTCATACCCCAAGTACCAAGAAGAGGTTCATACCCCCAAGTACCAAGGAGAGGTATATACCCCAAGTGCCAAGAAGAGGTATATACCCCAAGTACCAAGGAGAGGTTCATACCCCAAGTACCAAGAAGAGGTATATACCCCAAGTACCAAGAAGAGGTACATACCCCAAGTACCAAGAAGAGGTATATACCCCAAGTACCAAGAAGTGGTTCATACCCCAAGTGCCAAGAAGAGGTATATACCCCAAGTACCAAGAAGAGGTTCATACCCCAAGTACCAAGAAGAGGTTCATACCCCAACTCCCAAGAAGAGGTATATACCCCAAGTACCAAGAAGAGGTATATACCCCAAGTACCAAGAAGAGGTATATACCCCAAGTACCAAGAAGAGGTATATACCCCAAGTACCAAGAAGAGGTATATACCCCAAGTACCAAGAAGAGGTTCATACCCCAAGTACCAAGAAGAGGTATATACCCCAAGTACCAAGAAGAGGTTCATACCCCAAGTACCAAGAAGAGGTACATACCCCAAGTACCAAGAAGAGGTACATACCCCAAGTACCAAGAAGAGGTTCATACCCCAAGTACCAAGAAGAGGTACATACCCCAAGTACCAAGAAGAGGTACATACCCCAAGTACCAAGAAGAGGTATATACCCCAAGTACCAAGAAGAGGTTCATACCCCAAGTACCAAGAAGAGGTTCATACCCCCAAGTACCAAGGAGAGGTATATACCCCAAGTACCAAGAAGAGGTTCATACCCCAAATACCAAAAAGAGGTTCATACCCCAATTACCAAGAAAAGGTTTATACCCCAAGTACCAAGAAGAGGTTCATACCCCAAGTACCAAGAAGAGGTTCATACCCCAAGTACCAAGAAGAGGTATATACCCCAAGTACCAAGAAGAGGTATATACCCCAAGTACCAAGAAGAGGTATATACCCCAAGTACCAAGAAGAGGTATATACCCCAAGTACCAAGAAGAGGTTCATACCCCAAGTACCAAGAAGAGGTACATACCCCAAGTACCAAGAAGAGGTACATACCCCAAGTACCAAGAAGAGGTTCATACCCCAAGTACCAAGAAGAGGTACATACCCCAAGTACCAAGAAGAGGTACATACCCCAAGTACCAAGAAGAGGTATATACCCCAAGTACCAAGAAGAGGTACATACCCCAAGTACCAAGAAGAGGTTCATACCCCAAGTACAAAGAGAGGTTCATACCCCAGGTACCAAGAGAGGTTCATACCCCAAGTACCAAGAAGAGATTCATACTCCAAGTACCAAGAAGAGGTTCATACCCCAGGTACCAAGAGAGGTTCATACCCCAAGTACCAAGAAGAAGTTGACCTACATTATACATAAGCTAAGCCTCCCTTCAGGCAACAGAATAGAGCGCTTGATATATAGAAGTGGGTCATGCCAAATGCTAAACAAAAGTATATGTTGATTGCATCTAGGTATCAAAAGCTGTTTGTCGCTGTGTTGGTAAAGTTTAATTTTCATATTAGAGGGCCTGATTTGTGGATAAAAGTATATGTGTACAGTTTTGCCTTGTAAGATGATAGCTTGCATGGAAGTTCATTTTACTAGTATACCAAAAACCCATTTCACTGGTAAAAGTAAGAATTGTGATGTCTGTAGTGGAAAGGTTACTGATAAAGGATGTACGTCAGTACAACGCGATCATTTTGATTGCGGTACTTTACAACGCTGTTTTCACAGCACAAGTCGTTACAACGACTTGCGTCGGAGGGTGTTGTATTGATGATTAATTAATTTTCTATTCCAACCCCAGCCCACGTAACAGTAGGGAAGGTGTTGGAATAGAAAATCAAACTATTCCTTAAGCAACAGCGCCATCCAGCGCAAGTCGTAGTAATGACTTGCGTTGTAATGGCTGCGTCGTAAAGGTCGCGCGGTGTAAACACCGCGTTGTAAAGGATGTTTCCCCTGATAAATCATATTTTGTGCAGCTTGAAAGCCAAGCAGCGTTAAATTAGTTCTGCTCAACTGCATTTCCCCAGCCTCAATAATTAAAATTCCAATTAGGCATAAAGTGTTTTTCTGACAGGAAACAACACAACAACTTCTTAAGCCCAGAAGAATGTTGTGGGGAGATTAGTGGGCAATCAGCTGCTGTAGGCATGTGAAGCAGGCAGTAACAGATGGCATCAAACAGACCAGAGCAATACTGTTTGTTTGCATGAATATGCCATTAAGAGCCCCACCAACAAATGCCTTTCATTCAGATTTGGCTCACAGACATTCCTCTCTCCCAATAACAAGAGGGCAGGATGTTCCCATATCAGGAAGAAGAGCTGGTTCCTTATTTCCATATGGCTGGATCTGGGGGAGTATTCAGACTTCCTGAGTGGGGAATCTGACTTGTTCATCTTGAACAGAGGCCCTGGAACGATTTACAGACAAGGAAGTGCTAAAAAAAAGAGTGGTGTGTTTTGGTGGGAAGTCTGCTGAAAATGGACAAAAAGAACTCTCCACTCATTGGCTAGTTCAATAGATAAATCAAGCTCACTAGTACAGCCCCTCAGAACAATCCTAGATTCTGAAGAAAACATCTAAAGAAAGAACAATTTTGACTGACCTCCTGGGGAGGAACCCCGAAGGTCTTTTGTTATCAACTTCCACCCACAGTGCTGAAACTGCTCTCTAAAGGTCAACTGTAGCTGGCCTGAAGGGCTCAAAAGGGTGTACATTGCTTGACCTTGTGTGGAAGAACTTCTACTGAGGTGGGAATAGACTGTACTAAACCAATCTATTATAAAGAAACATGACTCCTAGAACCATTCCCAGAAGAACTGGGAGCTGTAGGCGTGGCCTTGCCAGCATCAAGTATTGAGACTCATGATTGTAGCAGAAAAAAGGGGAATGGCGGCATGCCTACCCTTGGAGCTTTTACTGGAGTCCCTTAGAAAAGCATCAGGAATATTGAAAGCATGTGATTATACCAACCTGAAAAGGAAGGGATTCTGTCCCAAAGTGCACAGTTTACTGGTAACTTTTCTTTGCTGTAATTTTTGATGCAATACCGACCTCTAGTGGTCGTTATGAGTAATGCTCAGTGACTAACATTAACTTTTACCTCCAGGGGACTTAATGACATTTTCTTCAGGAATTTATATTTCCTGTCTCCCTTTTCTGTTTTACCCATTTGTTTTGTCATTGTGTGATTAAATTTTATTTTTCTTGAATTTTCTAAATTGTTTTGGGAACTTTATTGTTTCAGGTACTTAACTTTAATGGTGTTTGGTACTGCTTGAACCTCTTGTGGTATAGCTGACAGGGACTGATCAGAGTTTTGGTGAACTATGTTGTAAAAAGATTGTGCTTTAGTAAGTTGACAGGGCCACCCTCACAGACCAAAAGAGCACTTTCTGACACGTATAAAGGATTTAATGATTGACTAGCAAGATGGAAGATGACCAGAAGCGTTTCGTCTCGAGGGAGATGAGGTTAGAATATTAAATGGCTGAATATCGCAACTTTTTGGGGTACAGAGGGATTGCCATGTGTTGTGTATGGAGCAGAAAGAGGTGGTAGGAAGTGTAGAGACTTTGGTGTATACGGCACGCCATGAGTGAGGAGAGTTGATAAGTGGCTTAGAGCATTCAAAAGAAAGACCCGAAGCTTGATAGTCATGGCATAAAGGGGGGAATAAGTGTGTTGGGGGTGCGATACGCATCGTGTATATATATATGGAGCAGCAATGGGCAAATGGGAAGCCTGATGGTCAGTGTTTGTATGAAACAGCAAAGGGAGGTAGATGCGAAGGCCATAGAAGAGAAGCCTGAGGGTGCCCAATAAAGCTGTTACCTCCCTCTTACCACCCCTGACTTAACCATCCCACACAACTGCAGCTGGCATTACGAGTATGGTGAACCCAGCCAGTTTGAAGGACATTTTCCCACCCCCCTAAAACATTATCACACCCTTCCACTGTGGCTTAATGTTATCCTGCTGAAAAGACTTAGGAGCATATTATCAAGAAACGGCGTTAACATTATCGCCGCTTTAGCGGCGGAAAACTGCTCCTAAAGCGGCGATAATGGGCTTGATAATATGCCCTTGTGAATTCGCATAGAAGCCCCTGTTCTGGTGTCAACATGGGCTTCTATGGCAATTCTGTACGACGTATTATCAAGCCCATTATCGCCGCTTTAGCAGCAGTTTTCTGCCGCTAAAGCGGCAATGATGTTAAGGCCGTGCTTGATAATATGCTCCTTGAAGAGCTAACAAGCCTGTTTGGTGTGAGCATAAAGTGAATCCACGCGTCCTCCTTAATCAAATCCAGGAAGTGCATTTTGGGTTAGAGGACTGTCCTGTTAAGTGTGTCTTGTGGATTGTCACAGGGAACCTCTCTTTAACATCCGCTCTTCAATATCCACAAAGTCTCTTAGCACATATACGTAGGGGTATATTTATGAATGCTTTGCCTCACCCTTGCACCAGGCAAGGGGGTGTAAATGCGATGAAAAACCCTAAATCGGATTTATAAAGCCACACAAGGCCACCTCGTGTGTTCCTGCATGGCTTGATAAATTCAGAGTAACGCAACGCAGCGCAAATTGCTGCCTTGCGTTACTCTGCCCCAGGAAGGCGTTCGATGGATGGAGTGTGTGTGTTCCCACGCATTCACCCGTGGATTTTGGCACACCCGTGTTAAAACGGAGAATGCATCAGAATAATAAGCCTTCCCAGGGGAGGCGTAACAAGGAGAAATATCTTTATTTCATCTCATTACTTGAGAAAAATACCTCTGTGAATTATTTTTGTGCAGGAAGGCACAAAAAAAATAATCCTGCTACATACAACGCAGGCACCCTTGCACAGGTGTTGGCGCTAGGCAGCACGCTGTGCGCCAGAGCTCGGAAATGACAGGAATGCGCCGTATATTGTTTAGTACAGCACATTACTGCCCTTTCACTATCACGATTTCTTAAGAATATGCCCCTAATATTTTAGCAGGTGCACTTTCAAAAGTCCACCAAAGGCACATAAACCCACTTTCTGCTGGGGAATAAACAAGGCAAGGGGCTCATATACAGCTCAGTGAGCAGCCCACCAGGTTGGCAGAGGCCCAGGTCTCTCCCCCCGACAGAGGAGTGCCTGCCTTATCTAGAGATCTGTTGGTGTGGTCTATTTACTGTCATGGCCCGGCTGCCATATTCATTCAGCCTGCACAGAATTCTCTTTTCTTTTTCAGAAACCCCCCCCCAAAAGAAAGGTTTCTTATTGAAGATGATGTTCAGCAACAAACTCCCAAAAGAGGGGGTTGTTGGTAGAAAGCATAAGAAAAGTGTCTCTGGTGTGCAGTAAGTTTTCTTCCTGTGTGTCAGGGCCATTTTCACATTTTCCCTTCCCAGGTCCACAATTCCATTATGCTGGCCAAGGGAAGAAAAGCATCAGTGACAGTAGCCTGCTCTAAATAATGTGTGATTATTGTCCCTGTGACCTGCCAGTCCATTGGCAGACATGCCACTACAACAAGGGTTTCCGATAGCGGGTCAAGCTGAGGAACGTCTGTGGTTCCCCGCTTCTAAATGGGACAAGGGAGCCTTCAGTGTGACAGGGCAAGGCTTCCGCCAACCAATGAAAATGGTTCATTTTGCCAAACGCTTAATGAGCCCCGAATATCTACGGCAGAGCTGCTAATTGATGAAAAAGAACCAAAACATAGTACCTGGCACTCATAGGGACAGCTACCAATGAGCTTGCTTTCAACTGCCCCACAAGCCTAGAAAAAACATCACAGAAAGAAAGAAATTGGAGAATGTTGACAACACATCCTGAGTAGAACCTACAACCACATTTCTCCACCAATGGCCCTTCAATTGTAGGGGTTGTGGACATAGTATATTTACTGAGCACAAGCATTTCAATCAGGAGTTTGTATAGTGTGGCTGCTTACCAGTGAGGGTCTCAAGGCACTGAGGGTAGGGGGCTGCTGATCCGTCTGGGTGTTGAGGTTCAGTCGAAGAGCCCGGTCTTGAGGTCTTTCCTGAATTGGCTCAACAACGTGGATTGCCTGAGGTGGAGGGACAGGGTGTTCCAGATCTTGTCAGCGAGGTAGGAGAAGGATCTTCCTCCGGTTCTGGTCTGTGGGACAGAGGCCAGGGCGAGTTGGGCGCAGCAGAGTTGTCTAGCGGGTTTGTGGAATGCGAGACAGTGGTTCAGATAATCTGGTCCTGCTTATTGGAGGGGTTTGTAGGCATGTGTGAGGAGCTTAAAGGTGATTCTCTTGTTGATTCAGACACAGTGGAGTTGTCGGAGTTGTTGTGTTATGTGGCTGTGGTGTGGTCTGGGATGTCGAGGACCAGTCTGGCTGCAGAGTTTTGGATGGTCTGTAGTTTGCGGAGCTGTTTCTGGGTGACGACGGCACAGAGTGCATTGCCGTAGTCAAGTCTGCTGGTGTGGAGTGCTTGACTGACCGTCTTTCTGGATTCTGAGGGGATCCATCTGAATGTCTTTTGAAGCAGGCGGAGCGTGTGGAAGCAATGAATATAATAATAATATATATTTGTATTGAGCACGCCACAAACTGAATTACAAGAAAGAATATGTGTATCAACACCAAAAAAGGTTTGTTAGGTGTTCTTTTCTCACATTATTAAACTGCCTCTGGATGCAACATGCTGTACCCAGTGTATGCCTATTTACAATCCTCTTGCGCCGCTGGTGTGTCACTTTTATTGACACGCTGGCAGCGTAATGGGCTTGCCCATATTTAGAAGGCCTTGTAAAGTCACCCTGCTCGACTTTTCACTGCCTTATAAATATGTTTCCCTTTCACACATGATTCTTTGTGAAAGGGGCATTCCATGGGTGTTGATATGGGTCTTCCCATGCAACATCCATGGAACTTGACGTATTTCCAGATTTACAATGTTTTGTAAAGCTGGTAATTCGTCAGAAAGGTGTTCCTTCCTGAACAAAAACAATCATCCCCTCAACTCAGGCCCCCTTACACAATAACACAAGGGTGTCTGTGCTGGTGTACGGCTGCTGTTTGTGGGCCGTCACAAGGGAGAAGGACAGGAATGTGCCATATCTTGTAGATGCAAAAAGAACAAATGATGCACAGAATGTTGAACACTGTCAAACATTCACCCCAGTACAGAGATTGGGGCCTAAATCCATTGTGTTTCGGCTCTCCATGCCATTCCAGTTTAAACCCAGCCATCTGCGAATCAGTCTTGACCCTGTTCCCCATGGGAACACTCCAAACCGAACTGCCAGGCCAGGTCCGCCCTGGACTGAAAACAAGCATCCTGGGACCGGTTGTGTTTGCTTTGTTTGCGCTAAGTTGGCAGTGTATGTAAGACGTGGGTCCCTTGCTCACTTTGCCACTAGATTAATGCTAGCCTGGCTTGATGAGGTGTGTTACCCCAAAATCGTTCCCAGGTTGCTTGTTTCAGGTCCAGGGAGGACCTGGCCTGGCAGTTCGACCTGGACTGTTCCTCTGAGGAACAGGGGCAAGAATGATTTGCATATGTCTGGGTCTGAACTGGGGTGGCAAAGTGAGCAAAAGAATGATGATGGATTTAACCCAGATCTAACGGGGTGAGTGTCTGAAAAGTTTCAGCGCTCCAACCATCATCTCCTTGTGTTTGCTTTGTTCGCCCTAAGTTGGCAGGGTATGCCCAGACGTGGGAACCTGGGTCACTTTGCCACTGGATTCAAGCTAGCCTGGCTGATATGGGGTGTTGACCCCAATACCAGTCCCAGAATTCTTGTTTCTGGTCCAGGGAGGACCTGGCCTGGCAGTTCGGGCTAGACTGTTCCCATGAAGAACAAGGTCAAGACTGATTTGCATATGACTGGGTCTGAACTGGTGTGACGAAGTGAGCAAAAGAATGATGATGGATTTAACCCAGATCTAAAAGTGACTGGGGGTGAGTGTTTGAAAAGTTTCAGCTCTCCGTCCATCATTCTATTGTGTTCATCTTGTAGATACAGTGCATTCTTGCACTTTTATTTTGATGCAGGGCAGCGCGGCAGGAAGGCTTGCTGCGCTGCAGAGCATCAAAATATTGTTAATGAGGTCCATAGTGTGTACGGTCAGTCTCAAAGGCATTGTGCTCAAAGAAGTGCCCTACTTAGAAGTTACCCATGTGAATGAAGTATTTTACTTTGGAGATTCTAGTACTTTTCATCCATAGTTGCTCTTCCTTTCCCAATGCTCCCAGGAGTGAAACTTTCTCCAGTTTTCACTACATTTGGACAATTAAAGAGCGTAAAATGTGTGATCTTCCAGAGGGGCTCTCTAGAGAAATGAGAAAAATTACAACGTGGAGATGATAAAATAGAAAATTGAACAAAGTAATTAAGACCTACTGGTTGACCATATGAGAAGACCTGAAAGAGGGTGTCAGAGTAGAAAACCCCAGGATGTGTGGGGTGTGGGGAGGGTGTAGAGGAAATACATAACCAAGAAGGAAAGATTAGCTCAAAAAAACGGGAAACATCCTTTACAACGAAACTTTTTCCACGCAGTACCTTTACAACGCAGGAATTACAACGCAAGTCGTTACAACGACTTGCGCTGGAGGGCGCTGTAGGATAGGAAATAGTTTAATTTGCTATCCAAAACCTTCCCTACTATCCACGGGGACTGGAGTTGGAATAGTAAATTAAACTATTCACTAACCAGCGCCCCCCAACACAATTCGTTGTAACGACTTGCGTTGTAAAACCTGCGTTGTAAAGGCATGCGTGGAAAAAGCATGCGTTGTAACGACATACATCCAAAACAAACACTGGCAAGGTGGTTTGAATTTAGAAAAAAATAAGGTTGAATATGGCGCTGAATGGGTTCAACTTGATCACCAGACCGTTCAGATGTCCGAATGCCCCTGAGTAGGGTCACGGTTTGGTTTACCCATAGAGATCGTCACATTTGTGATTAGTTTCAGTTGTGGGGAGGTCAGTGGTGGTTGTTTGCCCATCTTTGAAAACCCCGCTTTTTTTGTTATGTTTTATGACTGGGTCTGAACTGGGGTGGTGAAGTGAGCAAAAAAATTATGGATTTAACCCAGATATTAAAGTGACTGGGTTGAGTGTTTGAAAAGTTTCAGCTCTCCGTCTATCATCCTATTGTGTCAATAATCAATAACTGTTGGAATCACAACCTCAGAAGCGAGGCTAGCAATTTCATGAACTTCAGAATCCTACACTTGATCTGCTTGTCTGGAGCTGTGACCTTTTTTCAGTTCTTTCACCAATTTGACCAATTTCTTTTTTAAGAGTGATAACTTTTTTGCAGTTTCTCTTTTACAGCTGGTGAGTGCAGATACTCAGAATACCTCCTAGCTTCTAATCTGTTATGTAACTTGTTGAATTCTAAAATTGGTCTTGCCCATTATAAATCCTTCATTTTCTTCTATTTTTCGTTTGCCAGGTGTTAATGGTACGGTTTGCGTCGCTCTTTGACGCAAAGGAGCGTGCAGTCACCTTCCTTAGTGGGAAGAAGTACAGTGTGGATGAGTTACAGTGCATGGGAGCTGGGGATTTGCTGAAGTCAATGTTTGATTTCAGCGAGAAACTCCGCGCCCTGCACCTTAGCGAGGAGGAGATGGGCCTCTTCACAGCAGTTGTCCTGGTTTCTGCTGGTAAGGAAAGTTGTTTACATATCACTTCATCATTTTCATGCAGCAAGCCAACTAACGCATTGTGGTTGCCACACTCCCGCTGATGCTGACTTGTTTCATTAAGTGGGTGATTGACACTGTGGACTAGCTAGTTTATCAGTCAGCTACAAAGTTGAAGAGGTCTTCATTCCTAGGTTGACCTGTTCAACCAAGCACCTGGATTGGATATGAGCTGTGAAGTCATATAGCTGTTGTGACTGATGTATGTGAATTAATTGAAAAACGAAAACTGAGAAACCACATTGAAGGAAACCACATCATAGAAGACCAATTTTAAGGGAAAGGAATTTTAATGAAATACAAATACATCAATAATTAAAGGAAACATTGTAAAGGAAATATACTTTTAAGGAAAAATCTAAAATGCCAATAAACTGGGGTGGAGTTTAGGACTGGTGAGGGTTTTTTGGGTTTAGGGATTCGTAATGTTTAGGGGTGATGATCAGGGATTCTGGGGGGTCAGGAATGGCTGGAGTTCAGGTATAGAAAGGGTCTTTCAGGGTTCAGGAATGGGTGGAGTTTAGGGGCGGTGAGGATTTTGTTTAGGTATCAGGATTGGGTGGAGTTTTTTAGAGTTCAGGGATGTGTGGAGTGTAGGAGTGCTGAGTTTAGATGAAATGGTTTCTCAGAAATGGTATTCTATGAAATCGTTTCTCTATGAAATCACATATAGCTGTTCTGATTAGTCAATAATCAATAACTGTTGGACTCACAACCTCAGAAGCGAGGCTAGCAATTTCATGAACGTCACAATATAGTCATGTTCACCATCGCTGTGCAGACGCCTTGTCTTGTTATTGTGAGCTGGCATGAAGTGTTAGAAATAAACTTGCATGCAAATTCATTGCATAAATTATATCTAAATCGTTCAAATGTTCAAATTCACCCTTACGTATTTTAATCTAATTGTGCACTTGACATAATTGGAATACTTTCATTGTTCCCTTTTCTTCTATTTTAACATCATTTAGAATGCTACATAGAACTTTTTAAGTTTTCACTTTCACCCCTCACTCTTGTCAGAAATAATTGTTTGTCTTAATTTAACTGATTGTATGTTCTTTAAAGCCATTAAGTATTCTTCCATTGCAAGTTACTCAAAAATCTGAAATTTTTGCTTCTCATAAAAGTGTCCCTCCCTCCTGATACATGGGGAGAGATATAGTAACCCCCCACATCAATTTGTATAGTTTTCCATTTCACCGATTTTATAAAGAATGTTTTTATTGGAGGAGGAGCTTCGCGCGCACCCAAGATGGTCGCGTGAGCACAGGGCTCCCGGACCCTCGCCACCTCCATCGACTATCCTGTACTTTATCCTGGTTCGGACGACGGGTGTTTATTGGCGTAGTTCTACTGATCATTTATCTGTTCCAACAAACTTTTTTGGACTTCGGGGTCCAGAGCTACAGATCGCCGCAGTTTTCTGGCCTGCTCCAAGGTGACGCCCCGAGCTATCTTGTCTGGCCTGCCGTCCAGTAAGTGAACAACAACGGACTGCCGGACTTGCATGGGCTTGGCGACCGCTTTTGGTTTTGATTCCTGTCCGGAGATCAACCTGACTTTGTTAGCTACGTAGACAGCCGGACGTGCCTATACTTTTGGTCTTTCCGCTTCTGATGCCGATCTGTCGTGGCTTTCAGTTCTGAGACTGGCACCACCTTCGCCCTTTTGGTCCTGCATTTGCCTCCGCAGTCACCATTTTCACCCGACAACAGGCGACCCGTACGGGTCCAGGATCTAAGATGGCCACCAAGCCAGAGAGTGAGAGGCGCAAGACTAAACCGGGCGTTCGAGGGAGTGCTTTGCAAACGAACATTATGGACCGTTACACCCTTACTAAAGGATCGCCGGGCGCAGCATCTAAACCCTCGACGACAATGCCGGAGGACTCATCTATTGAGGAAGAGCCCTCGTTGCGGGATGTCATGGGCGCCATTACCGGTATGAAGGCTTCATTGGGGCAACAATATGAGGCCTTGACTCTCAAACTGGATACTGTGTCGATTGATGTCAATCTGATCAGGGCGGATTTGGTGAAGACAAACGAAAAGGTCAAATCCCTGGATCTCAAGACCACTAGCCTGGTCACTGACGTCTCTGACTTACAGGCTGAAGTCGGGAATCTGCGGAAAGCTAATGACTATTTCTCTGGGCGCCTAGAGGACTATGAAGGCCGTGCCAGGCGCAATAACATCCGCCTGATTGGGGTCCCGGAATCATCGACTGCTGCCTCGACGGACTTATTGGTGGAAGACCTGGTGCTGAATCACTTGGCGCCCAAGGGTCTCAGCAAGTTTTTTGCTGTCGAGCGTGCACATAGGACCCCGGCGGCACACCTAAATCGGGTGCTAACCCACGACCCATCATTGCGAGGATCTTTCATTTCCGGGACAGAGACGCTATCCTACAGGCTTCGAGGCAGTCTGGTCCCATTGCCTTTGAGAACTCTACTGTCAGCTTCTATCCGGACTTTACACAACAGGTCCAGAAACAGAGGCTGGGGTTTCAAGGGGTCAAGAAGAGACTCCGGGAAAGGTCTATGAAGTATGCCATGCTCTTCCCGGCCCGTTTGCGGGTGGTTCATAGGGATCGTACTTTTTTCTTCGACCATCCTGGGGTCGTGAGTGACTGGCTTGACTCGCTGCCTGCGGATCAAGAACCTTTTGAGGACTCTGGCAGATCGGATCGGGCGGACGGTGGCCCGACGGAGCAGGAGTAGATGTTGACTTTGACCCCGTACCCTTCACGTTGGCTTAGAACTGTGCTAATGCTGTGTCATTAATGTTTGCAAGTATCAGTCCTTTTGGGGGTGGGGGGGGTGAGCGGGTCCTTTCTCCTCCTGGGTTTTCTTTTCGTAGATTAGTTGGGCGGTTGGGCGACAGGCACACTGCAAGTTATGGGGCTTTTTGGTCTTCAGCAGGGGTGCGGGGTGGGGGGTATAGTTGTTTTGGCATTGTTGGGGGGACTGGGTTGTTGGTTTGAATTTTATTGTTATTTGCAAGGCGAAGGAAAGGCGAACTCCTGTTTTTTGCAGTTGCTTTGGGTGTGGGGCGGGGGAGGGGCTGAATTCGGGGATGGGGGGTAGGGGACTTCAGATATTGTGTTGGAACGTGAACGGGTTGGGGGATGGGATCAAGAGGAGGGTGGTGCTGCAATTGCTGAAACGTTTGTCTCCTGATGTTGTCTTACTGCAGGAGACTCATTTGCTCGGCAACAAGTGCTACGCTCTGAATAGGCGTGGTTATCGCCTTGTGGCGCACTCGGGTTTCACTTCGGGCTCCAGAGGGGCGGGCATTCTGGTTCGGACCTCCCTCCCCTTGGCCATTGATGATGTCATACTGGATGATAAGGGACGATACGCCGCCATTGTGGGGCGCTGGGAAGGGAAGGTTCTTATTTTGATTTCCGTGTACGTGCCCCCGGGCCTCCAAGCCACCACATTCGCTGATCTGAGTGGACTTATCCTGGGTCTCCCCGAGGGTCTGCTTTTGGTTGGGGGTGATTTTAATGCGGTGGTCTCGGGGATGTGTGACCGTCACCCTCCCAGGGAACTGCCGAAGGCCCAGACTTGGTTGAGTGACTTCCTAGAGACGCTGGGGCTCACTGATTGCTGGCGCTTGCTTCACCCGGGGCAGTTGCAATATACCTATCATTCTGGTGCTCACGGTAGTCTCTCGAGGTTAGATCATATATTACTGCCCTCGGCCCATGCATCCCTTATACGGGAAGTTAAACATCTGGCAAGGGGTATCTCGGACCATTCTCCGCTTTGGCTGGTGGTTGATGCACGGCGGGGCTCGGCGGGCCGAGTCGCTCCGATTAACCCCTGGTATTTGAAGGACCCCAGGGTCAGGGCTGAGCTGGTTAAAACACACGATTGTTATTTTGCGGAAAATGTGGGCTCTGTTTCCTCCCCAAGTTTACTTTGGGAAGCTTACAAGACTGTCATTCGTGGCCAGGCCCTCTCGTTGATTGGTAGCGTGAAGTTGGCCAACCGTGCTGAGATGGTTCGCCTTGAGGGGGAGGTCACAGCCCTGGAGGGGTGCTTGGAATCTGGGGTCACCGCTGAGGGGTTACATCTATTGGAGTTGAAACAACATGAATACAGGGCTCTGGTCACGGAAGCTGCTAAAGAAATGGGAAGGGAACAGCAGGGCCGCCTGTATGATGTGGGTGATAAGGCTGGGAAATTACTTGCTTGGCTGGATAAGAGGGAGAATGCAAGTCGTGTCGTCCCTGTGATTGTTGCGGAGAATGGAGAGTGCTGTACTGACCCTGCTGATATTGTTACGTGTTTTGCCGATTACTTCCGCGAGGTATATTCCCAGGTGTCTGATCGATCTGAGCAGGACTCCCACCTGCTATTGCGGGATATTGCACTTCCCCGATTGCCTGACATTGATAGGGATGCTCTGGATGCGCCGCCTACTGTGGACGAGATTGCCGCTGCTGTCCGTTCGGTCCGATCCGGCAAGGCTTCGGGCCCTAATGGGCTCCCCATTGAGCTATATAAACTACGCCCGGACACGCTAGCTCCACATCTGCGCTCTATGTTTCTCGAGTCTTTGGAGGTGGGTTCTCTCCCACCAGACCAGAGACTGGCCACTATAGTCGTCATCCACAAAGATGGTAAACCTCGGGATCGCTGTGCCTCTTTTAGACCCATTTCGTTGATTAATGCGGAGCCTAAAATCTTGGCCAGGCTTCTGGCGACACGTTTGGCGACTGTCATTGGGGACCTGGTTCACCCTGATCAATCCGGCTTTATACCGCATCGCAACACGGCGCTTAACCTCCGAAGGTTGCACGGCGTCTTGGCACGAGCCGAGACGCTACGTGAGCCCGCCATCTTGGCGTCCTTGGACGCTACGATGGCGTTTGATACGATAGAATGGCCGTATTTGTGGGCGGTTCTTGCCAAGTTTGGTTTCGGTCCGGAGTTCGTTCGGTGGGTCAAATTGCTTTACGCCGGTCCCATGGCTCAGGTGGTGGTCAATGGTCGGGTCTCTGCACCTTTTGCACTGGGCAGGGGTACGCGACAGGGCTGTCCCCTGTCCCCCTTGTTGTTTGCTCTCGCCTTGGAACCGCTGGCGGCCTGGTTGAGGTGGGAGCCGTCCCTGAAGGGCATTAGATGGAATTCGGAGTTTGAGGACCGTGTATCTCTCTATGCTGATGATATTCTGCTGTATCTCACATCTCCCCGTAAATCCCTCATTGTACTGTTCGATGTCCTAACGTCCTTTCGCAAAAACTCGGGTCTTGTCATCAATTGGTCGAAGTCCTGTGTATACGTCCTGTCGGGAGACGCCCCTCTTCTGCCAGGTGGTTGTCCTATCGCGATTGTGCGAGATGGATTTAAATACCTAGGCATTTTTATCACTCTGAAACCTGAACTGCGGTTTGACCGGAACTTGCTGCCCCCTCTTCAGCGCCTTCGGGCAGATGTTGTCGCTTGGGGGAAACTCCCTCTCTCTCCCCTAGGTAGAGCGGCATTGTTTAAGATGATGTCACTGCCCCGCTTCCTCTACGCATTGCAAAACACACTTGACGTTGTCCCGGCTAAATATTTCCGTGAGGTTGAGAGTCTACAGAGACAACTGGTGTGGGGGGGTAGGCCCCGGATCGCCATCGCTAAACTGTCGCTCCCGTGGTACGACGGCGGCATTGCTTTGCCTGATATCCGTCGCTATTATTGGGCGTCTCAATTGGGGGCAATAAATCATTGCATGTATGGCCCTTTGCCGAATCCGGCCTTCGAGATGGACAAATGGTTGTTACCGGGGGGTGACTATAATAGAGCCCTCTACTCGAGACTCACCCCTCGAAACGTAACGGGCCCCACTAGGACGGCTGTCCAGGTGTGGAGACATGCTTCCATGGCGCTTGGGTGGACTGATAAATTGACTCGTGCCACCCCACTGTATGCATCCGATAGACTTGGCTCTCTCTGGCAGTCGAAGGGGTTTGATAGGTGGGACTTGATAGGTATCAGCAGGATTGATGACGTTTGGACCAGGGGGAGAATGAAGACGTTTGAGGAATTGAAAACCGAGTACGCTCTGAGCGATCGCGAATTTTTTCGCTATGCGCAGGTCCGCCACGCGGTGCTCTCGGTCTTCCCTTCGGGTGTGGAGATTCCGGAGTCGTCCCCGCTTGAGGACAGGGTACTGGACGGACATGTTCCTGATAGTACGATTTCGCTTATTTATAAAAAATTTATCAACTCCAGGTCTGATCTCCTGTTTTGCCTTAGAGAGGTCTGGATTGGTGATGGGCTGGAGCTGGACGATGAGGACTGGCAGGCGGCGATCTCCTCCCCTAAAGAGGTGGCCATCCAGGAGCGCCTTAGATTTGTGCAACTTAAAATCCTGCATAGAGTGTATGTGACTGGTCCCCGTTTGGTACACATGGGCTTTTCTGTGGATGGTTTGTGTCGGCGTGGATGCGGTCTCCTGGGCACTTTTTTACATATTATTTGGGAGTGCCCTGAGATAGTGCGATTCTGGAACCGAGTGCACGAGGTGATGAGTGAGGTTACGGGGGTGCGATCGATGCCGGAGGCTAGGAGATGCTTGCTGAATGTATGGGAACCGAACGACTATATGATCGCCAAAAGAGACATTGCGCAACTGTGGGGCGCTCAGGGACCACCCGGGATTCGGAAATGGAAACAAAACATGGACTGGTGCATGTTCAGGGATAAAACTGTATATATTTCTCGGGGTACTCCCTGAAAATGGGGAAAGATATGGACTCAGTGGAACACTTACCGTGGCGATATATGTACCCCCCCTCTCTCAGACCCAGATGTTGCACCTACGTCCCCGTAACCCGAGGGTTCCTCCACTTACTACTGTGTATTGGATACATTTTGTTCCTTCTGCCCCCCCATGCGAGACTCTTTCTTGATGAAACATACGCTCATTGGTTGACCTTCCCGCTCCCACACCATGTAATGCAACGTTGTTTATATTGCTGTCTTCTCTTTTTCTTTATTCCTTGCAAGTTGTTTGTGTTTGTATTTATAAAATTAATAAAAAGTTTCAACAAAAAAAAAGAATGTTTTTATTGTCTTGTTACATAGCTCTAAAATAGTCAACAGTGTGCTACCCCTAAAATATCCTTGTATATAATTGGGTAACTCCTTTACCCCAAAGTCTCTTACATTAGCGTATGCTGTTTCCCACCTACTTACATGCGCCTTTCATTTTTGATTTATGTTCGCCTGATTTTTTTCTTTAGTGGTTTTTCGTACTTTGAAATATGTTTAGATGAATTTGTTTTTAGATCAGTTTGCATCAATACATTTGTATTTAGAGGATACTTATGCAGTTTGATCTATGGGCTCGAAGTCATGTCCAACCCCTTGAAAACAGCAGAGGAATTGCCAGTACAGTAATGTATGCAGTACACCCCATTGTGCCTTTCCAAACTTGTAAAGAGCCTTTGACACTTTTCAAGAAGGCCTGTTGGTCTGTATGAAAGTTTCTTCTAAATTCTAACTTGATGTTTTCCTGGTTTGAAGCAATTGTGTCTTGCAACATGTATTAAGGTAGTCCCTTTGATTTAGGGGTGTTCCCTTGGCATGCTCGTACACAACCAAAAAGAATCCAGAATTTTCTTTTACGTTGAAGACTAAATTATTGCCTCTATTGTCTGATTTTTCAAGTTTGCCAATACTTCTTTAATATTTTGCATCACAACACTGAGCACAGTACTGTGAATATAGTCTTACAAAAAAATTCAAGGTCAAATCACGGGGCCATATTATCAAGCCTGGGCGATAAAATTATCGCCGCTTTATCAGCAGGAAACTGCCGCTAAAGTGGCGATAATGGGCTTGATAATAGGAATTCCAATCGAAGCTCATGTTAGATGTCCTTCACATCTAACATGGGCTTCGATTGGAATTCCATAGAGCATATTATCAAGCCCATTATCGCTACTTTAGCGGCAGTTTCCTGCTGATAAAGCGGCGATAATTTTATCGCCCAGGCTTGATAATATGGCCCACAGTTTTTATACTCTATTCTCTATTTTACTACAATAGGGTTTCTGTTTGTCCCCCCCTCTTTTTTGTACTAAATGTCTTTTGTTATTATCTACGATTGTTGCCTAATTTTACTCTGATTCTTCTCAGCATTACTAAAGTACGGCCGTCAATAACTCACTGTACTAGTATTGTGCTTGCGCCTTCAGTGTGCACGTGTTCACTTTTATTGCAGTTAAACCCAATGTTCACCAGCTTCATCGATACTGCTGAAAGCATTTTTTCCTAGTGTTGTGTATTTGAAAAATTCAACATCTAACAATGGATTCTCCCACTGCAGAACCTCTAGATATGCTAATTGATATCGACTCTTGTACTAACCCAGTACCCCACCTGGCCTCTTTTCTTGATTTGAAGCCTCTCTGATTATTATGGGCCCTATTATGAGTTTAGGTGCTATTTATTGCACCTGATAAATAACGATACCATGGGCTACGTTATTTCCCGGGTCCCGCGTCTTCACTGCTCCTGCTCACCTGCCTCCGGCAGGAACAGGAAGCAAGCAAGCAGCCTCCCTCCCCTCCCCTAAGCCAATCACAATGCTCCACTTCCCCTCTTCTATTTCTGTTAACCGCGTTGTATCATACTGTTTCCTAGTTGGGGACGTATCCCCCACTGCTCATGTTTCAATGACGCGTGATGGATTCTTAGTACTAATTAAATTTAATTTAATTCCAAAGGTATGTCATTAAGCAGTACATTCATAAGCCTGCTAACCCTAGTCATCGGGACCTGAAACGCCATGCATACGAGGAGGTTTCAGAAGAAATGAATTGGTATTATCTTAAGAGGAAGACGTGATGATTCTTGGCGATATTTACTAGAAAACCTTCATAAGCTAAGCCTTCGATTTAAGGAAGCATTCGAATTGCGTAACCAAATTTAATTTCTGTGGAAGCTATACATCTAAAAGGCCATATGCTGGACCCTATTGTCACTAATTGTGAGAACCTATCATACAGTAAGGTGTCACCCCTTATATGGTTCAATAAATAAATAAAACAAATTTTGTTGCGCGTACTGCATTGAATTTTACGATGCAGTGCGCGCAACGAAATTCGTTTTATTTATGTTTATGTTTACTTACCTGTATTTGGCTGTATTCCGTAGTTTACTACCCCTCACCCTGCCCCTCCCCCGGCCCACGTCACTGCCCGGCAGCACTCCCACCACCGACCGCTACTGGAAATAAAGTTACAAACTTAAATTACACTTAGTCTTCATTCTCCTCAATTCCACGTGACAGTTTGGACTAAATCTTATCTATGAGACCAAAAAACTATTCAAAACCATTAAAAAAACTTTTTTTAACCCAGGAGCTATACAAATCAAATCTTGAAACTAGTCAACCCGAAAGGTGATGGAGAAACACCTATCAGTCAGAACTGAAAGCTATGTATCTTTGAAAATCCAAGGAATACAAGCAGAGGATAAATGTTGCAAAATCACATTACTAGAATCTTCGCAATAGCCAAGCTTTAAGCTAGCCAAGGAACTTTTGCATGGAATGAATGACTTACAATTGCCTATTGCTATGTCCAACATTTCTTGCTCAGATTCTTTTTGTGAGGATCTACTTTCATTCTTTGATAATACAATTGCTAATATTAGGCATATTATAGTCTCTGCCTCTGATTTGATTACCTCAATATGCCTCATTATGTTCTGGAAGCTTCACCTTCACTGCTTTTGTCCATATCTCAAAAGATGACCAGACTACAACTATTTGAAAGTAGACCACACAGTTCTCCTTCAGACCTTGACCTTCCGAGTGGCTACCCAATCTTAGTCTTCTCCCAACAGATGAATTATTATGCTATTTAATTTGCGATTGAAACTGGCTTTGTTCCTAAGGGTAAGAAAATTGCTTTAGTGAAACTCCTTTATAAAAAAATAATCCAGTTTAGATCCCACTCACACATAATTGTCAACCTATTCAAACTATTTAACTCCTCCGCTATTGGTCAAAGCTTTTGGGGAAACTGTTTTTCAAAGACCTGTAACATTTTGTGGAATCACATGATCTTGTTCCTTTCCAAGTTGGCTTTCGGTTGGGCAGAAGCACTGAACCATTAGTACTGTCCGTGGCCGATCATAGTTGCAGTTATTGAACAAAGATGCATTCGCAGCCCTCTTCCTCTTGGACCTGTCGGTCGCTTTTCATACCATAGACCGCACCATCTTAATTTTGAGACTGAAAGGAAAAGGGGTTAGTCACTCAGTGCTGAACTGCCTTAATTCATTCTGCCAATTGATACCACGTTGTTGCAATTCCACCATATCAGTCAAAGACTGATATGGCGTCCCCCAGGACTCCATTCTTGTATTCCTACTCTTCAACATCGATATGCGCCCTCTGGCGCCATGCCTTCTAGGATGAGACCAAATTTTACGTGTATGCAGACAACACACAAATTATCTTTGACTTTGATTATGGGACAGCTTCCACCTTCTCATACTCTGCATTTGATATACTAGTAGATAGCAAAGAACTTTCCTAGGTTATATCCCACCAAGGCAGAACTTTTAATTGCACCTAGGGGAGCATTCAGTCGGCCTTCTTTAATGGACCCTCTGTGGGGTCCCGCAGGGCTCTGCGCTCAGCCCCACATTGTTCAATGTGTATGTCCGCCCCCTGGCCATGTTGGCCCGGGAACGCAAGATTAAAATAATATCATATGCGGATGATACACAACTTATGTCTACCCTCTGTAAGAACACAGGGGCTAACCAAACCAAGTTCCAGGAAGATATCCTGGCTATATCAAACTGGTTATCGCAGAACCATCTCCAGCTAAATTCCTCTAAAACGGAGATACTCCTTATAGGCAAGGATACGCAGAAATGAGACAAACATTGGTGGCCTCCTACACTAGGACTCCCCCCCCCCCCTCCCAAAGAGACTGTCAAAAACTTGGGGGTGATGCTAGACAACTCACTTTCCTTGGAAACCCATGCTAAGAGAGTGGCAGGTACCTGCTATGGTCGCCTACGCTCGCTTAAACCCATCCTCGGTTTCTTTGAGTCCTGTACCCGTCAGATCATAATCCAGGCCTTAGTCTTATCCCATCTAGACTACTGTAATGCTCTCATGATTGGCTCTAATCTGACGGTGATAAACAGGCTACAAAGAGCCCAGAATGCCGCGGCCCGCATTTTGTTTGCATTGCCTAAAACCTGCCACATTTCTCCTATTCTGCGAGGTTTGCATTGGTTACCGGTCAAACAGTGCATCCAGTTTAAAATCCTATGTCTAACTCACAAAATCTTGTATGATACTGCCCCCCAAATTTTGCAGGGACTCTGCTCCTTCTATGCCCCCACGCGCGCCCTTCGATCGGCAGATCTATCTCTTGCCCGCACAATTAAGATCCGAAGGAGTAGAGCTGGAGGCCGCTCCTTTAAGTATCTGGCCCCAAAGTTGTGGAACTCGATCCCTCTCGGGGCTCGGACCACTTCTAACCACATGCTGTTTCGTAAACAGATTAAAACCTGGTTGTTCTCTACCATCTAAATCTTCTACTCCCGCTGTGTTGCTCTGTTCTCTGGTGTGTTCACAGCGCTGGGAAGGCCAGTTGCTGGGGTAGCCATGCGCTATATAAGCAGTGCTAACATAACATAACATAACCCTCCACATTTGGTTTCTTCCACCGTGTGCAACCTAAACATTTTCCCTTGATTCAAATCAGTTTCTTGGTCCTCACACAAAGAAAATTGCCAGCACCTGCTTTAACTACCTCAAAAAGCATTCAAAATATTCTGCCTTTTCTGGATAGCTGCTATAATGCTATGGTTATAAATGATTTAATCTATCAATAAATTAATTATAGGAGTGTCATACTTGCAGCTGCTCAACTGCAAAATCAATAAACCATCTACAGCTGGTTCAAAATAGAGCCACACAGTTAGTCTGCCGTGTCGCTAGGCACCAACATATTTCACTAATTCTGAAGCAATTACATAAGCGTCCTGTGCCGCAAAGGATTACCTTTAAGGCCGTGATGATTGTACATCGAGCACCATCCCAACAGCTCCCTGATGTCATGTCTGCCAAAATTGAAATATCATGATGCTGCTGTAATTTGAGATCAGATGACTTATGTCGCCTTATTATCTCCAGAACAAGGACCGCCATGTTGGTTGGTTGCTCATTCTCAGTTGCCGCGGCTAGTTTCTGGGACTCTTTGCCTCTCTCTCTTCTCGCAGAACCATCTTTGCCTCACTCTAGACACCAACTGATGTTTTCTCGGTTTCCCGCGGTATAATGTAGGATTTATAGCAGTTTGGAGAATCTGTGGGTGTCAGAGTGCCAAGAAACCTTGGTTTAGTCTTGCTGTATAAGTAAATATACCATAACTTAATAATGTGCCATTTATGGAGACCTGTGTCCACATTTAGGTTGTGGAATTTGAGCTTGACTGGTGATCTCTAGTACAATGAGGGCAGGTTATGTAATGAGGAGTGGAAGGTGAATTCTTGAGTTACAGGATATCTGTGGTGCCAAGGATCTACCAGCTCAGGCTGCCTGCCTGCCCTCCTGTGAGAGAGAATGGGGCACTGCATTGTGTTTACCCAACAGGGAGTCTATAGCTGTGTTTAAATCTCCACCTCTTGGAACTCCTGAAGGTGACACTCTCTGAGAGGCTGCCATTACCCTGGAGAAGATGGTCATATAATTAACATTTGGGCATATGAGTTAAGTATTTTAGGCACCGGAATAATAGGTACCTCCCTTCTGGGTCTGAAATGTATGTGTCTGAACAATGTTTCTTTTTTTTACCTGGGATGGCCACTCCCATAGAACATGCAGAGTAGGATGCAAGGACCCTATGTATGCACCAATTGCCGGCAAATTCAAAACCAGGCATGGTAGGAAGAGGAGTTTCTTACAGAAATGCCATGGACCTCATTTACGAGTTTTTGGCGCAGGGCAGTGCTGCAAGGAATCTTGCATGCGATGCACGGTGTCAAAAGAAAAGGGCAGGAATGAGATACAGCACATCCTTGTCCTTTTCCCTTGCGCTGACGCACAATGGGCAGTCATGCGGCAAAGCAGGCACCCTTGCACCATGGTGCAAAGGTGCCTGTGTTGTAGGGGGATTGTTTGTCAAAATTATACTGGTTGACCTACATACAACACCATGACCGTGGTGCAAGGGTGCCTGTGTCGCAGGGATGATTGTGTTTGTGCAGGAAGGGACACCTTCCTGCAAAAAAACAATCACTAATGGCATTTTCCTCCTTCTATGTGTGGTTCAGAGTGCAGCGTACATACAAAGAGCAAAAAACAAGGTGAAATAAAAGCGCCACATTAACACCTCCTTTTGAAGAGTGCTAGTTTTTGGCGCTGTAATCCTTGTAAATTTGGAGCAGGGTCAAAAAGCCATGGGTGTTGCTGGAACGCCCACAGCAACATCCATTGCATGCCTATTAAAGGGCCTTTGCTATAGAGGTCACCCCAGATGACCAAACCACGTTTGCGCAGGTGCTGCCGGCAAGCCGTTTCGTGCGCGTCTGGCAGGAGAGGGTGATTTGGCAGCGGGATGAGGAGAGTATAGTAGTGTTTCGCCCAACCTTTGGGCCATCCTGGACACAGCTATGGAGGTGGATGCGACTGCGGGCTCATCCAGGTGTCAGAGTCAATGTGAGCCCCCAGATAGGAGTTGAGGGGGATAGGGGCCATATATGAATAGAAGGGAGTGAGTTTGTACCAATGGATAGGTAATATAACTCCATGTCTGGGGCTTCAAATCTATCTTTGGAGAAGGGCAGTATACGCGTCTCTCATTGGATCTGGGCCTGCTACCAGCCCATGCCAAAAGTATTAGCTGTGCCCTAAGGGCCTCGGAGAAGTGGTGTCCAGGCGAGATCAGAATATTGGAGAACAGATATAGAAGCTTAGGCAGAATAACCATTTTCATCAGTGAGATGCGTCCCGCTAAGCATAAGCGCAGAGAGATGCAGCATGTTATGCTGTCGGTAATATTAGAAAGCACTGTGCCGTAATTTGCCCTTACGATTTCTTCCTTGTCTCTGGGAACCATCACTCCCAGGTAGCAGAGCTTAGTGTCACAAATGTGCTGTATTTAAGGCAATACAGCGCATTCCTGTTTTTTCCTCTGTGGTGGGACTATTTTGGCAGCTTGGCACCAGCGCAGGCACCCTTGCACCGTGGTGCATTGGCACCTGTGTTGCATGCAGGATTATATTTGTGCAGGAAGGAGCACCTTCCTGCACAAAAACAATCCTTACAGGCATATTCCTCTTTCTGTGTGTGCTGCTTTGTTACACAACCAAACATGGTGTTGGACCAGCCACCCGATATAGTTTGGGAGGCCTGTCAATATTTTTTGGAGCCACACCTCTGTGAACCACTGGTCTGTATATCATTGTAGTCTTGCACAGTAAATCCTGCAAGTGGTATTGACACGCTGGGAAAACAATTCCAGAAAAGCAGCAACACTTATAAGATAGGTAACAGAAATGTTTCCCAATCCTGGGGCACTTTTCCACTGCTCACATTTGTTCCAGGCAGTCCCACTATGCCTCAAATAAGTGTCCTATCCTGGAACTTCCAACTTTCTTCATTCTGAAAACTAAACTTTCATCAGGTGGGAACATTTCTGCATAATTCTGTAGAGCTGGGATAGATTTGTGACATGAAAAAAGTTTTTTCTCATCACCAGTTAATTCAGATTTGTTTCTAGTTACAGTCAGTGATGCATCAGGGAGATAACCCCACTCTCTTTCGGAGAAACTTAACACACAAAACGGACACAAACAATATCAGGCACACAACAGTTGCTCCCTTTGCCAGTGGGTGACAGAATGTGTGCCTGATTTGATAGATTCTGGCAAGTGCTGAATATTGATGGATGTCATCTTTGATACTTGGCTGTAGGTGTTTTGGAAAAGGATCATGTCAACATGTATTCCAGTGTTTTGCCATATGAATTTCAAATTGTCATATCCATTTCAACACTGTTATATTCAACTCAGTGCATGTAATGTTCATTTCAACATATCACATTCTTTTCAACGTATATCATAGGGAGCTGAACATATTCTATATTCATTTTAATATATCATTTGCTTCAGTTGAGTTACCCTCATTTCAGTGCATGTAAAATACATTTCAACACGTGTCATATGAATTTCATTGCTTGCTATTTCCTTTTTATTAATTCCCATTTTAATTTCAGTGTGGTGGTTGTGCAGTTCAGTAGGTCTTATTTCATTGACGATGAGTGTTTTTCATATTATTCACCGATTAACATATTTCTTCCACTGTGTATTGCATTTCTTTTTGCATGTTACAATCATTTTGCTATGCATTTCATAATAGGTCATACTTTCAGAGCTGTACTTTTGATTGGATTGACCTGAAAACAATGGATCTGGATAATGACACTTTGGACATTGTTCCAAAACTTATATGTTCTGCTATTCTTTCACAGTGCTGGGTCACTCCTCATTGGTGTTTCTTGAGCACTCCAACAAGGCAATTGATGGCTTTGGAAGCACTTTCTGCCTGTGTTTCACTCCTTGCCTCTCTCTCTCTCTCTCTCTTTCTCTACCTATAGATCGATCCGGTATAGAAAACGTCAACTCGGTGGAAGTCCTGCAAGAAATGCTCATTCGGGCGCTTAAGGCTTTGATCAGAAAGAAGCATCCTAACACGGCATCGACATTCACAAAACTGCTGCTGAAGCTGCCAGATCTGCGGTCGCTCAGCAACATGCACTCAGAGGAGCTCCTGGCCTTCAGCATCCACCCTTGAGCCCTGAGCCATTGAGACATGGACAAGTTCTATGGACACCTAACATGTTCTGCAGATATCTCGCCTGCTCTAGGGTCAACCAGCATCTTCCATGGACAAACAGTGTTATTTTAGGGACCAGTTTCCCTTGCTCATGGTTGCATGACTTTGGTAACCTTCCACCTCATGCTTCTTTCTTCCACTACCCTAAATTTCTTGTCTCGCAATCTCACCATACTTTGATCTTTTTCGGCCCAGCTTCTTTCTTGGCCGCTAATTTTTTTTCGCTTCCTCCTTATTTCTCCCTTGCTGCTGGTTGAAGTCGGATGACGAAGAATAAGTCCTCACTCCCAAAAATTATTGCCAGTGCCCACCACCTGCAACCACGGGCTCAAATTAAGCCCTGTAAAAACTATAGTTGAAACATGCATGAGGATCATCTGCTGTAGCTACACACTTAGAGATGACGTATGCTGGTGTTGAGGATGACTGTTGATCAATGCACTGTCCTTTCAGTAGGAGTTGATGAGTTCAAGTTTCCCTTCAGAAGGTTCTCCATTGATAATCATAAGCACTGATAAGCCCTATCGGGGCATTTCGGTACCAGCTTTTACTTAACATCTATAAAAGAAGGACTAAAGCCTTTAGCCTTATATCCACACATTTAGAAGCTACGCGTACATAATATTAACTCCGGCAAGACCTCCACTCTGAACCCCCTTGCCCTCCTCCACAATCTGTCTTCCCTTTGCTGCAGCATGTATGCAGCCGACCTCCTCCTGTGCTGCCTGAATAAAAATATACCTTCCAATTCTCCTTGGCACGATAAATTGACTTTTTTCCCCAGAAACCCGGACATGTATTTTAAATTAAAAAAAAACATCTGATCCCCCTATTTTTAGGAAATTTTCACAACAATTATTTGAAATGTTCCATATCATATCTGCAGCTAATATTTTGTCTGCTGCGAAGAGGTCTTGAATAGACATGTGGGCACTGTACTCAGCTAATCAGAAATATTAGCTAAAGAATTTGAATTATTGCTCCGCTTGTTGGCAGCTTTGGCGAAACATGTTAACCCAGCTGTCAGGTTGCTTTCCTTTCACCCTTTCCTCCTCTGTCTTGGGGATTTGTTTCCATGACTTTGGAATAGCAAACAGAAATGCTTTTAAATATGGTGAGAGTATCCTTATGGTGACTCTGGTACTCCTGGTCTCAGGCTCTCTCCTATTCCCTACACCCCCCTTCTATCCCCTCACCATTGCCGTATCTGTCTGTAGGCGTCGATGCACACAGGACGACGTGCACTACTGGCAGAACATGTTTAATAACCTCGGGGCATATTATCAAGACAGGCGATATAATTATCGGCAGGAAACTGCCGCTAAAACGGCGATAATGAGCTTGATAATATGCTCTATGGAATTCCAGTTGAAGCCCATATTAGATGTGAAGGACGTCTAACCTGAGCTTCGATTGGAATACCATAGAGCATATTATCAAGCCCATTATCGCTACTTTAGCGGCAGTTTCCTGCCGCTAAAGCGGCGATAGTTGTATCGCCTGTTGTGATAATATGCCCCCTAAGGTGCAGGACCATGTCCTGCCACAAGTGGGTGCCAGATTCCCATATGTTGGTAACAGTAGACATGGGGGCATATTAATGTAGAAATCACACAGCGCAGCAAGTCACCTTGCTGCACTGCATGATGGGTAAAGGGCATGAATGCGCTGTATTTAACATATTATGCTGCATCCTGACTTTTCCCAACACTGCGCACAATGTGTTGCCTAGCAACAACGCAGGGACTCTTGCAACATGGTGCAAGGGTGCCTGCGTAACAGGCAGGATTGTTTTTTGCAGCAAGCGACACCTTCCTGCACAAAAATAATCCCCCGAGGCACTTTCTTCGTTCTATGTCTGCAGAATGCAGCGCACATTGAGGAAAAAATGAGGTGAAATAAACATGTCTCCTCGTTACGCCTCACTTAGGGAGGCGTAGCAAGGTGGTGCTTTCCCAGGTCTACCACTTATGATACATTTAGGAATGTGCCAAAATCCATAGGTGTTCCCATGCAGCACCTATAGAACGCCTCCCCGGGGCGGAGTAACGCAACGCAGCAATTTGTGCTGCTTTGCTCAGGATTCACCAAGTTACGCAAGAGAGCCTTGCGTGGTTTGATAAATCGCATCTTAAGGGTTGCGTTGCTTTTGCACCCTGTTAGATGGTGCAAAAACAACGCAGTCCCTTGGTAAATATGCCCCTAGGTGTGTCATTTGGGCCTGCTCATGCACCAGCAGTCATGCTCCTCTATCGCTCAGTCTCTGCATGCCTGTGGAGATGCTCTTTGCTTGAAGGGAGGCTGGGGCATGGCCTTGCAGGAGGCTGCTGCTGCCTGAGCCTCAGCTTCTCTCAGTGCGGATCAGAAGCCACAAGCAGCAGCTGCCTCATCCCAACCAGCAGAAGACCTGGTCTCCCCACAACTGGCTGCAGCAACAGGAAGTAAAAGCTGCTGGGCGCATAGTGAGGGATGGAGAGAGTCAGGGCTCCTGTGTGAATGAGGGTCATTGAGGACATGGATCATTTTAGCAAACTGGACAATCACAGAAAAGTGGAACTATATTAAAACTTGTCATGTCTGCGTAGTAGGGCAATTTCTGTGCACTGGGGCAACATGAAAACTGGTAATATGTGCATACTGGGCCTTAAAGGGACTGTGGACGGTTTCTGTGCACTGGTGCAACATGAAAACTGGTAATATGTGCATACTGGGCCTTATAGGGACTGTGGACGGTTTCTGTGCACTGGGGCAACATGAAAACTGGTAATGTGTGCATACTGGGCCTTAATGAGACTGTGGACGGTTTCTGTGCACTGGTGCAACATGAAAACTGGTAATATGTGCATACTGGGCCTTATAGAGACTGTGGACGGTTTCTGTGCACTGAGACTACATGAAAACCGGTAATGCGTGCATACTGGGCCTTATAGAAACTGGACGGTTTCTGTGCACTGAGACTACATGAAAACTGGTAATGCGTGCATACTGGGCCTCATAGAAACTGTGGACGGTTTCTGTGCACTGAGACTACATGAAAACTGGTAAGGTGTGCATACTGGGCCTTATAGAGACTGTGGACAGTTTCTGTGCACTGGGGCAACATAGAAACTGGTGATGTGTGCATACTGGGCCTTATAGAAACTGGACGGTTTCTGTGCACTGGGGCAACATGAAACTGGTGATGTGTGCATACTGGACCTTAAAGAAACTGGATGGTTTCTGTGCACTGGGACAACATGAAAACTGGTGATGTGTCTGTGCATACTGGGCCTTAAAGAAACTGGATGGTTTCTGTGCACTGGGACAACATGAAAACTGGTAATGTGTGCATACTGGGCCTTATAGAAATTGTGAACTGTTTATGTGCACTGGGACAACATGAAAACTGGTAATGTGTGCATACTGGGCCTTCTGTGAACTGTTTCTGTGCACTGGGGCAGCATGAAAACTGGTAATGTGTGCATACCGGGCCTTATAGAGACTGTGGATTGTTTCTGTGCACTGGGACAACATGAAAACTGGTAATGTGTGCATACTGGGCCTTCTGTGAACTGTTTCTGTGCACTGGGGCAGCATGAAAACTGGTAATGTGTGCATACCGGGCCTTATAGAGACTGTGGACCGTTTCTGTGCATTGGGGCAACATGAAAACTGGTAATGTGTGCATAGTAGTCCTTATATACATTTTGAACTGTTTCTGTGCACTGGGGCAGCATGAAAACTGGTAATGTGTGCATAGTAGGCCTTATAGACATTGTAAACTGTTTCTGTGCACTGGGACACCATTAAAACTGGTAATGTATGCACACTGGGCCTTATAGAAACTGTGGACGGTTTCTGTGCACTGGGACAACATGAAAACTGGTAATGCATGCACACTGGGCCTTATAGAGACTGTGGACGGTTTCTGTGCACTGGGGCAACATGAAAACTGGTAAGGCATGCCAATGGGCCTTATAGAGACTGTTGATGGTTTCTGTGCATACTGGGCCTTATAGTAACTGGACGGTTTCTGTGCACTGGGACAACATGAAAATGAGTGATGTGTGCATACTGGGCCTTATAGCGTGTGTGGCCGGTTTCTGTGCACTGGGGCAACATGAAAACTGGTAATACGTGCATACCGGCCTTATAGAGATGTGGACGGTTTCTGTGCACTGGGGCAACATGAAAACTGGTAATGCGTGCATACTGGGCCTGATAGAAACTGTGGACGGTTTCTGTGCATTGGGGCAACATGAAAACTGGTAATGCGTGCATATTGGGCCTTATATAATCTGTGAACTGTTTCAGTGCACTGGGCCAACATGAAACAGGTAATTTGTGCATACTGGGCCTGATAGACACTGTGGACGGTTTCTGTGCACTGTGGCAACATCAGAGCGGGTAATGTGTGCATACTGGGCCTTGTAGAGACTGTGGACGGTTTCTGTGCACTGGGGCAACAAGAAACAGGTAATTTGTGCAGAGTGCACAGCTATACAACTGCTGCACCAATTAGAACAATTTCGAATTTCGAAATATGTGTTAACCTTGACTTTATAATAAATAGTACTGGGTGCATGATTTAGCGTTTTGTTAACTGCTAATGTGTGCTAGAATGAACTATATAAAAAAGTGATCTCTGCATAGCAAGGGCATTGTGGACACTGCTTATATGTGCATGCTGGGCATTAAAGAAACTAGCTGTGTAGGCATACTGGGGCCTTATGTAAACTGGCAATGCCTGATTCCTGTGGCATTACTGAAACTAATAAGCATTGTGGACTTTCTTTATTTACACTTAATGTTACATTTTGAATAATGAGCAATAGGTCAATTTGGGAGGAAATATGAAAACCAGCAAAATGTTTGCACTTACCTAATGTAGACACTGTCAATTTGTGCAAAAAGGCATTGTGGAAATAGTAAACTCTGTGATTACTGAAACATATAGAAAACTGATGCTGACAGGCAATGTGGTGAACCAGCAATATATAGACTATTGGGGCATTATTGAAACTATAAATGTGTATTTACTGCAGCTTTATGGACACTAGCAATGAACATTTTCTGTGGCATTGTCAAAATCCTCATTGCATTTTTAATGGGGCACTATAAGAGCAGTTTGTAAGGTCATTTGTTTTGACCTTCCCCATGCACACACAACCTCCCATCTTGAATCATGCATTCACCCTGAAGTCTTGGAAGTCTGGCCTTTCCAATAAACATGCCCAAGGAACCATTCAAAATAAGAGCAATCTGTTCTTCTTACATTTATCAGGAAACCGACCCATTGTTGGTCTCACTCAGGAGCACCCTGATCCCCAGACTCCTCGTATTAGACTTGAAGCGTCACCCCTGGCGGACCATTAGAGTGCAGTTACTCATCAGTAATGAGCTTAGCAGGTAAAGGGGTACGGAACCAGAGGGTCTCCGTCAGAACAAAAACTAGAAATCTCCAAACCCAGCTGAGACAATGTGAGCTCTCCCAAGTCTAGCAAAATTCCACCAGTGCTTAATTTGAGCCGGTGGTTTCTTGTGCTTGGCACCAGCATTTAACTGCCAACTTCGGCACTTATGACAGTCTGCCACATGGTGGTGCTGTTTGTGCAATTTAGAGATGAAAAAAACAGTTGTTTCTTAATTCAATATACATTCAAAATAGCCAATACCTTCTGTCCAAGTCACTCTTATAGCTTTGGGGGCTTGAAATAGTCTGAAGTGTCACACCTGTTGGTGTGGGATGGTTAGTAGTTGTGTTACTATCATTGGTACCTGTGGTAGGGTCAATGTGGGGTGCAAGCTGCAGTGGCTTCCTGTCGAGAGCCCTGGCACATGTGTTTTGTACAAATAATGCACTAGGCCCCGCATGGTGTCCTTAATCTGTGTAGTTGAAAATAACTAGTCAGTCAGATTAACTTTATTCGGTTCAGTGGACCATAAAGGTTTAACATACACACATAAAATTTTAAGAGGAATTTCAAGTCTGGTTTATACAATATTTGAATAAAATCACAGAAACCCCAAACTAGTCCCACATGCTCAGTGCCCTAGACTACAGACTTTAATACCCATTATCAAATTCCGTCATATCGGTACTTATGATATAAAAGTTTAAAAATGAATTAAAAAAACACCAATTTATCTATTGTGACTCAAAGCGTTTTCTTAATGACAATGCTGTTCTGATATAGTTAGAAACAGCAGTACAAATAGAAGCGGTAGACAGAGAGTGTAAAAAATTAAAACCATCCATGTAAGTACAAGGGCGACTTTCTCCTAAGAGTGGGATTAAGAATCGTGCCCTCGGCTCATTGTAAAGTGTACAAAACAACATAAATTGCAAAGTGTTCTATGCTGTCAAATTGTCGCTCGGACAAACAGTGAGTTTTTCGCTCCAATCGGACTGTTTGGGGAAAGCCACTAGAAAGTGCAAGGTGCATAGGCGAAGTTTGTCCATTAAAAAAACGAGTCTGTGCATTAATACTAAAAGATAGATACAATTGCTGATGAGTAGGGGACAGGCCTAAGTGACATTGCGTTCCCGAATGTCGGCGGTGCATATTTACCTCAGCGTAAAGTGCTTCTTTTATTATAGTTTTCATATTTGTGTGGATACTAGCAGGGTTGTCATAGTAGTGCCCCAGTCCAATCACATTGAATTTTACTCTAATACATCGAAGCCATGGAATCGCCAAGGCATTGTCAAGGTTAATGCAATCTTCGATAACTTCCCTCTCAGACGTCCACATTTTAGCCCAGAGAAGCAATGGGACAATATTAATTCGGCCCTCTATGTAATTCAGCCCTACCTCAGAGTGACAAAAAACTGGGGGGCAACTATTTGGGTTCATCAATAGTCTTTGTATGAATTTATTTTCTAAGACACTCCTGCCCCATAAGATGCAACAGCTAAACATTTCACTTTATATGTAAATGTAAATGTGTTTGTATTTATATAGCGCACTTCTGCCCAGAGGTCTTGTAGCGCTGTATTCATACCGCTGTGGAACCCTTCCTGGTTTTCCTGTGAGATGTCCACTCCTGGGCACCCCCAAGGTGGAGGCCAGGCATCCAAGCGCTGCTGGGGCCGTTGTTGAGATTAAGTAAGCTATTGCCCAGAGTCACAGAGTGGGACCCATGATTACACTAGGCACCGAGGCGAGAATTATCAGGTCCGGGGAGATTGAGTCCAAGAGCTGCCGAGGCGGGAATTGAACCCTGGTCCCGGGCTAGACCTCTGCATCAGGGTCTGCTGCTCTAACCATTGAGCCACGCTTCTCCACCAAGGTAATCAACTCTGTTACTGGCTTGTGGCTCAATTTATAAGCGAAGCGGAATAGGCCCTCCATTTCCCGGCTGGTATGCTGTGCCCTTGCTGTGACGAGAGAGTCCCAATTCAATTAATTATTAAAAATATTCCCCAAATATGTAAAGTTAGCCACCTTATCAATGGTCTTACCCTTTACAGTAAATGTTTTGGGCCACACACCATGATATATGACTTGGTAAAATTAACTTTTAGGTCCAGTGCTGACATAAAATCTGTAAAAGCATTCAATGATTTATGAAGACTATTAGCTGTTAAGGCCATTAAACAGTGTTGTCTGCTTATGGCAACAATGTGACTGTGTTGCCTCCTATTCTGGGAAAGTCAAGTGCCTTCTCTATTAAAAATGCCTCAAGGCCATTTGTGTACAATCAAAAAAGAAATGGAGCTAAAATGCACCCCTTTCGAACACCTTCTGTGAAAACAATGGGCTTCGTCTTCTCGCCCCTGGGGCTATTTCGTATGGCAACGGTGGTGGACGCATGCAGCCTGCGCCCATTTTCCCCCAACTGTCCCCGCAATTTCTCCCGATTGACAGTGTCAAAGTCACTGGATAAGTCCATGAAGGCCAGGTGGATAGACCCCCACCTGGCCTTCATGTACTTACCCATTATCAGGGTCGGATTGGGATCGAAAAGCGGCCCGGGCACACACCAAAAAATCGGCCCCCATTTGCATAATGCCTGTCCTCAAATCACTGCTTCAGTGTAATTGCATTAAAAAGAAGGAGGGGGGGGGGCTTAAAAATTGCACACATTAGTTTACACTAGTGAAACACACCTGAAAACAAGTGAGGCCACTTCTACTGAGGCCCCCTGCCCCGCTCAGTATGTGCATACATTAATGGGCCGGCCCGCGAGACAAAGGGAGTGATACTGCCTGTTGCTAAACCGGCGGGAGGGGGGGGGTTGTAATGAGCCCCCATCTGCCTGCAGAAAGGCCACTCAGCCACCCACTGGGCCGTTAGCTGCATCCCGAAAATAGAGACAGCGCCCAAATCAGCCCCAGACTGCTCAAAAAAGCAGCCCACAGCAGGAACTCGGACACCGGCCCCTCGGGCTTTGCCCGAGTGCCCGCGTTACCAATCCAAGGCTGCCCATTATCAGAGACAAATTGAGGCACTGTTCATTTGTACCCATCCCCCTGCTAAAGCCATATTGCGTTTGAGACATAGTCCCCGAGTTACTTGCCCAGGTCTCAAGGCGTGCAAAAATAACCCTCCCGAACACCTTTGCAGTGGCATCAATTAAGGAGATTGGTCTGTAGTATGTGGGGTCGTTCTTGTTACCCTTTTTAGATACTGGTACCACTATTGCCTCCTTCCAGGATATTGGGATGGGACCGGTTATCGCTGCCTTGAAGATGCTAGTCAGCAGGGGTGCCTAAAGGTGAGGATTGCTTTTAAACAGGTCTAATGGGACCCCATCAAGGCTTTCAAACAGTTGCCCTTCACCAGGGCATCCTCGACCTCACTCGCTTTAAGGGAAGAACCAGATAGGTAAGCCAAGATTGGATCTTCTCTTACCTCATGTGGTGAAATACATTTTGGGTTAAATATAGCAGAAAAATGGGATTCCCAAACTTCCGGAAAACAAAACATTAAGGGAGGTCTCAGGGAAATTGTAAAGACCTGCAAGGTGTGTTTCCCCTATATAACATTCAAGTACCAGACAACACCTCGGGTCTAGACAAAAAGGTGAAAAAATGAACAAGATGGGGACAAGCAGAGATGAAATGAAAATATGTCAACAGGTTAAGACACCAGCCACCTCAGTTAGGGAGGAGAAACCTGTTGACATATTTTCATTTCATCTCTGCTTGTCCCCATCTTGTTAATTTTTTCACCTTTTTGTCTAGACCCGAGGTGTTGTGTGGTACTCTTTTATTATTCCCAAACTTCCCCCAGGATCAATGAATCAATAGTCCTAGCATCTGCCGAAAATAGGGGACGGTTTATAACATCTCAAATGCGCTTGGTGTCTACAAGTGCACTGGCTCTCAAGATCTTCCCAGGCTAGCCTCCTCAGTTCTTCTTTCCTTTGATTGATGATATTTTTTATAAGCCTGTCTCCCACTTTTAATTTGGATTTTATTGCAAGGGCCTGCACGCAGTGTCTTTTTGAGGTTCTTTTGGGATCTTGAACACTGAACATTAAACCATCTTGCCTCCTGGACTTCCCTTCTCCGTGCTGACCTTGTCAAGCTTTTAGCTACATGCATGCACATTAGTTCCAAACCCTGTATGACCTTATCTGGGGAGGAGTGGTGTTGGAGGCATCTCAAAATAGAGGTTAGGTTTGTTTAACGATTTTCTCCTCGAATTGAATAGTATTTGTTTTGCTCCATTTCAATCTCACCCCTTGATTGATGTTATACTGAATAGGTAGGCCATCACCTTTCCCCTCTTGGGCTATTACCCTTAGGGAAACAGTGAGGGGGTTATGGTTGCTTGCATTATTTGGCTCTGCCTCAAAATTACCAACAAGGGAGGCACACTTTCTTGATATAAACATGAAATCAATAACACTTTCCCTACCTCCTCCGACATAAGTGGGGCACTGTGTTAAGGGGCTGCTAACCACAGTGTCTATCGGGCACAGGTCATTTATGATAATAATGCCCCCCCCGCAATAGACAACTGAAGAAAGGAGAACAGGTGGGTCAAGGATGGCCAGCAACATGGATCGGGAAGGCGACAAGGTGCAAACAGCACAGATGAGAAAGGGTGAGTGCTTTCAAGAAACAAGAAATCAACAAAACCATTTGCCAGTACTGTGCGATAAATGGCTACAAATTACATTTGAAGAGCACTCAATTGCTCTATCAAGCTGACCACTTTTTCAGTCAATGACAATTTGAAACAAGAAACTTCCAAAAGATGTTTATTTATTAAATTTGACTTTCAATTTTAACTATTTATTCGACCTTTGTTTTTTGTTTTTTTAGATATATTTGTCGAAAAGATCATACAATATATACAACAATATACAATCAGTTGGGAGGAGAAACAAGTGAATGGGCAAAGGGAAGGTCAATAAAGAATTTTAGACAACATTTAGACACTAGACGTACAATTAAACACTAGACAACAGAAACATTGAGTAGTACACAAAAATTGGGGTTGGTAGAGGTTGCTGGCGTTATTTTAGGCTATTTACAACAGAACAACAGTATTTTTTCATCGTCCTATAATCAAGTTTTTTTGGTTTTTCTTCGGAACAATTGAAAAAAGGTATAACTTTCTTTTTTTCGCTCAACGAAATAATCAATATTCTGATAAAGCTTTACAAAATTCAGCTCATTTAGCGCCAACGATTGGCCTCAATATTGTACAAAACAACCGCTATAGTGGAGCCAACATTCAACTACCACCTCAATAGGTCGACGCGTTTCAAATCCTACATTGATCTATAGGATTCTCTTCAGGACCACACAAACTCAATCTGTCAGTAGTTTGACTGCATTTATAGGCGTGGAGGTATAAGAATGATATTGTAAAGTGTCCCCTTTCAACGTGTAACCAAATAGTTAGCTTTTTCACAATCCAGGGCGGTAAACGAGGGGCGGGCTCGCCTCGTGGTGTGAATCTGAGGCTGCGTCTTTCTCCTCCGGTTTGGGTCGCGGTCAATGGGAAAACGCGTCGACCTATTGATTATTTCGTTGAGCGAAAAAAAGAAAGTTATACCTTTTTTCAATTGTTCCGAAGAAAAACCAAAAAAACTTGATTATAGGACGATGAAAAAATACTGTTGTTCTGTTGTAAATAGCCTAAAATAACGCCAGCAACCTCTACCAACCCCAATTTTTGTGTACTACTCAATGTTTCTGTTGTCTAGTGTTTAATTGTACGTCTAGTGTCTAAATGTTGTCTAAAATTCTTTATTGACCTTCCCTTTGCCCATTCACTTGTTTCTCCTCCCAACTGATTGTATATTGTTGTATATATTGTATGATCTTTTCGACAAATATATCTAAAAAAACAAAAAACAAAGGTCGAATAAATAGTTAAAATTGAAAGTCAAATTTAATAAATAAACATCTTTTGGAAGTTTCTTGTTTCAAATTGTCATTGACTGAAAAAGTGGTCAGCTTGATAGAGCAATTGAGTGCTCTTCAAATGTAATTTGTAGCCATTTATCGCACAGTACTGGCAAATGGTTTTGTTGATTTCTTAATAGGGCGCAGCCTTACTGTGCTTCACGCCAGACCCAATTTGTTTCTTTCAAGAAACAAGGACATTTGGTGGCAAGTAATATGGGTGAGGGAATGGGGAAAGCAACACAAATGAGGGAGGGCAGGAATAGCACAGTGGGGGGAAAAGAAGGAGACCCTTCATCCACCTGCCACAAGGGTGGCAGCTGAAAAAGAGGCACTCTGATAGAGTGCTTAAACACAAAGCAAAAAGTGGCACCTAAAATGGCCACAATGGAAGGACACAATTAATTCATTGATGCTCCAGACAAACACAAACACATAAAGAGGAAGGAGTGACAATGAAGTCAACCAATGGTAAACAATAGGTGGCCTCTTAGCCCACTGAAAACAAAAGGTCTCCCATGTGCCATCTTGGGTGAGATCTAAAAGCAAATATTAACCCCATTCTGAGGCTTGTATGTATTGAACAGCTAAGGGCACTGGTCTTTAAATGTTATGCTGTAAACCATTGTGGCACTCTGTACCAGCTGTGCTTCACCAAAAAGCCCGTGAGGAGAGAAACATGTCTGGGCCTAAAAAAATGAACGAGTGGAAGAAACGAGTAGGTATCAAGCTACAAAAAGGAAATATTGGAAAGCTCTCAGGCTTTGCTTCATTGGATGAACTGCAGTTTTGAAAAAGATGGAGCACGTTAACCAGAATGCACTGGGAGGGCTGCTGAGACGTGTTTCACTTGAAAACCACAGGTGTAAGTCGTGCCAGTCCTGGTTTGAGTGCTGCCAAATGGAGGTTTCCACTTTAAACTAATTGCATGTTTACAGCTTCAACTACCCTCGCATGAAGGGTCTCCATGTTTCTGTTTTATTGACTGGTTGTTAGCCTTGGCATCTTTGGCGTGGGTTCCCCGCACATTTTGCCTCTACCTCCTGTATTTTTGATGCTGTGCTGGATTTCGTTTTTTGCTGGCTTAGATGCTTTGGGCACTTTGCCACTTCTGATCAGTGTCCAAGTGTAAGTGCTCCCTGTGTAAATTATGGTCACAATTAGTTCTTCCCGATTGGCTTATGTAATTTACTGGTAAGTACCTAGTAAAGTGCACTGAAGTGTGCCAGGGCCTGTAACTAAAATGCTACTCGTGGGCCTGCAGCACTGATTGTGCCACCCACTTGAGTAGCTCTGAAAAGGTAACTCAGACCTGCCACTGCCCCCCCCCCCCCCCAGGGCAGGGTGCAGTGTATGTGAAAGGTAGGACATGTACTGGTGGTGTGTGACATGTTCTGAAAGTGAAATACAGCCAATTCAGATTTTTACAATTGAAAGGCTATCTTGCCCCATAGGATAGAATGGGAGTTTATTTATAACATCATATAAATATGACTTCCCATTGGGACAAGCTTGAGAAATAAAGTTTAGGATTTCTGAATTCAGAATTAAATTACACATCTTTTAGCAAAGATGTTTTTTAAATTGTGTGCTTAAAAATGCCACTCTTAGAAAATAGACACTTTCTGTTGCCTCGGTCAGTTTGTGTATTGACTGACTTGTTTTGGAGTGACAAGGTCTGCGAAGGTGCATTCTCTCAGACAGCCAAAAGGGGGAGTGGTTGATATGTTTCCTGCCTTTGCTGAATGAGTCAGGGCTGGACTGAATGGACCTGGGCTGCATTCAGGGTAGTAGGATGAGTTTTCACTAGCACCTGAAAAGGCCTGGTCTGCATTTAGAGCGGTGGGAGGTGATTTTCCATGTATCTGAAAAGGGCCTGTCTCCCTTGTCACAATACTGTCTCCACCCCCTGCGGTCATGCTGCAACAGTGAGGACAGAACTGGTTTGGACTGGCCTCAGAGACCCTTGCACAAAGAGAACAAAGACATTTTGGGGTATAAGTATTAGACCTAAAATCCCAGAACATTAAACCATTTCTGGAATCAAGAGGAACCTTTGCCAAGGAGAAGAGCTGGAAAAACTGAGGATAAGTACTGCCCGTATGCTGTGTGCTTTCTGGGCTTGGCCTGCAATAGCTGTTTCTGCCAAGGAAAGGACAAGGACATTGCTGTGTGCTGTGTCCCCCTGCTTGAGGAAGATCTACAAGGGCCTGTGTGTGCTGGCCTCCTGTTCTGAAGTCTAAGGGACACAAAGACTTCACCCTACCCGAACTTCCTTGCTGGGAGTTCTGACCTGCCAAAGGGTGCCTGTGTTGGGCCTCTGGAGGTTGTTCCTGCTGTAAGAATCTGGAAAAGCAACGCAACAACAAGAAAATCAATGCATCGCTCTTCTTGCGGTAGTTCTCCCAACGTAGCCCCGCTGTGCGAGAAAAATCTCCATGCATTGCCACTGCCCAACCGATGCATTGCCTGTCGCCACTGCAAGAACTGACGCATCGAGGGGTCGTGGCTGAAGAAACCGACGTAGCACTGCTCGACGCCACTGCATCGATTGCCCATGCATCCCAGGTTTCCACGCATCATACCTGTGCTGCATGTTTTCTTGACGCATCACCTGCAAACCAGAACCGTCTCGAAATCGAAACATCACTTCCCCCTACAGACCGGATTCAACTTATCACTTCTTCTGCGTGCAGCAGAACTGTTGCATCGCCTCCCCCATGGTCCCAGGAACTGACACATCTGTTTGTTTTTCGACGCTTCCCATCTCTGCGGCTGTTTTGGCCTTGTGAATTTTGTCGCAACTACAGGTACATTGCGAGAAATCACGCATCCATAGTTTTCTATGGTCCAAGTTGTTTGATACCTTTTGAAAGTCAGATTCCTATTACATGTATGTTGGATTTTTGTCATTTTTGGTCTTGTTGAATTTAGATAAAGATCCTTTATTTTTCTAAACTGGTGTGGTGTCCATTTGTAGTGTTATCACTGTATTACTGTGTGTTTTGAGTAAAAATACTTTACACATTGACTTTGGGATAGGCCTGTCTGCCCATACCAAGCTACCCAGGGGGTGGGCAGTGGTTATCTAAAGTGTGTATCCCCCTTACCCTGACTAGAAGCAAGGGTTCCTACCGCTGTCAACTAGAAACCCCCATTTCTAACACTAGTCTTTACAATGTTTATATTCTCTCACTGGTGCACTTATTGAACACCCATGACAGTGGATATCATATGTGTGCAGATGAATCAGTTTAACCCCTTCCACGCTCATGACGAGCTCAGCTCGTCATGAGGTACACCTCTCGTACACTCATGACGAGCTGAGCTCGTCATGAACTGCGGGATTCCGCAATCTGCAGCACACCGCGGTAAATCTGACCGCATTGATGGTGTTAAACTTGAGAACTGGTGTGTGTAGATAGTTGTCTGAAACAGACAGTGGATGCAGCAAAACGTGCTCTACCTGAACAGTCAAAAGACAGAGATCCTGCTTGTGGGACCAGTGGCCACTTCACAGTTTCTCTTCGCGTGGCCTAGAAGTCAATACTCCACCTTCTGCAAGAGCAGAAGATTCAGAACCTGTGTATGCTTCATTCATCGCTTACGTGAATGCCGCTCTCCAGAGTGCCATCTACCATCTGCTCCAGAGTGTACCCCCATCCTCCGGTTCATGCAGGAGATTACCTTGTTTCGCTTTCTGGTATTCTCCCAAGTTTACTACGGCAGCAACATCTTCAGAGGGTCCTCATGAAAACCCTAAGAGTCTAAAACATGCTGCTCACCTTTGGTGTTCGCAAAAGTATAATTATTGCACCTCTCCTGCACTCCGATATCTCCAAGGGATCCCGATCAAAGTGAGAACCCAATGTAAGACGCATATCCACCTTGAATCGCTCTATGGCTACAGGCTATCTGGCCAAAGGCTTCCGCACTTCTTAGTAATGAAACCTAAAAGAAAATGCTGCCTGAAAGTCTTAGCCATTGGCCCATCAACACTGAAAAGGCTTGGTGAGAGGTCTCACAGCATACAAGGTTCTACCCTCTGGAAGACATTGCCTCTCACCTGAGGCTGGAAAAGGCTTCCTGGGTCAGAGAAGAACCCTGAAGATGCAACTCCAACGGCCAGTGTCCTGCTGAGTCTGTTCTGTTGAAGCCCAAATCCATGCTAACCTTCATATCAGGTCACTTTCCTACCGGCTACTTATCACAGCTGGTCACTTGCTCAACACTGACATCTACTTTTAGGGATTTCTTCGAAGGATCCAAAGAGACGCTAGAGGCCTGGCCACCAAATGAGATATTCGAACTCTTGAACCGCTCTTCACGAGTCTTACTTTAATTTGACTGGCTCATCCGGCGGTCCTTAAACCTTGACGATTCTTCCACCTCCTCCTCCCTCCACACTCTCAGGCAGCAATTCTGTTCACTTTGTAGGGCTTCACAAACCCCATAAAGAATTTTCCCGTGTTGTCACTACGTGCTCTATGCGCTAGTTGGGACTATAGCATGAGGAAATTGAGCACCAACATTCTTACTTGGCCGACTAACAGCTAGATTCATCATTGGAAAATGTGCTTGCAAAGGGCCAGATTCTGAGAATCTGGCCCTTTGCGAGCGCAATTTTTGCATTTGGGATTCATCATCCCAAATGCAAAAATCGCTAATAGCGAAATCGCATATTTGTGAGGAATTGCATTTAAGGAATCTCTATTTGAGATTCCTTAAATGCAATTCATGAAACTTTTAAAATATGCGAATTGGCAATTTCCGGCCGCTATTTACCACGAAGTCTGACTTCGTGGTAAATAGTGAAAACTTAGAAAAATGCACTTTAGTGCATTTTTCTAAGTGGTATGTTACACACACACATGTCCTTTGGACATGTGTGTGCGCAACACCTGTGTACATTTGCTTTTCAGGGGTGCTACAGGGTGTCCTTTGGACACCCCTGGCACCCTTGAAATCGCATCCTTATTTGCGATTAGCAAATTGCTAATCGCAAATAAGGAATAACTCCCCATTCATTCCTATGGGCCTGTAGGCCCATAGGAATGAATGGGAAGTTATTCCTTATTTGCGATCAGCAATTTGCTAATCGCAAATAAGGATGATGTAGGAATCACAATATTTTTTGCTATTCCTACATGAATCCCGTTTTGCAAGTCCTTAATAGCGATTCCTTAATAATCGCTATTAAGGACTCGCAAAACAGGACTATGATGAATCTAGCTGATAGTCCCTTAGCAGGGTGTTATGGCCTCAGGCTTGTTCATTGCGCCCTTCAGCACGTTATCCCTGTAAATGTAGCTCTTCTTTATCCAATGTGGGATATGACATCACTATGTTAACAATGGGGGTACTGGTGCTGGGAATTATCGGATACAGAACTAAAGCATCCATTGTACAGATCTGTGCGGCACCTGAAGGTCATTGGTTGAATACTGGTGAGTCATCCTTCCAAAGTAAATAAAATAAGTGCCATTGAGTTGGGTAATAATTAATTAACACTTCCTCTTACCACCTGGAGAATATAATATCATAATATGTGCTACATAACTCTACCTATTACTATGTTCCACACCAAGACTTATTTCTAGCGGACGGGTACTCATAGGTCAGGCAGAGGTACTGGTGGACAACGATTGGTGTTCGCTTTGGTTACCCGTGTACAGTGAGGCCCCGGCCCTTGATGTTTACAAGGTTTATTTGAGGGAGGTGGTGATGATAAATTAATTTTGTAAAGATGCTGAAAAGTGTGACACTCCACAGGAGTGAGAGTGACAGGGAGGTACCTCATTAACCCCTTCTGTGCGGGGCTGTTTCCCCCCGCTGTGCTGGGGGGCGGTGCTCATGGCGAGGTCAGATCGTCATGAGCTACGGCGCTCAGGTGCTCATGACGAGCTGAGCTCGTCATGGCCACACCCGTTCCAATGGAACGCTCAGCACTGCAGGGGAATCAGCCCAGCATGCGAGCGTTCCACGGAACGGGCGCAGTCATGACGAGCTCAGCTCGTCATGAGCACGGGAGCGCCGTTGCTCATGACGAGCTGAGCTCGTCATGAGCATTCAAGGGGTTAAGTAAAGCCAGGTCAGGGAAGCACCCTAGATTCCAATTGTATGAAGATGATGAAGGTGCCAAGGATGGGAGACTGTATCGAACATGGCGGATAAATGTAACAGAATCAGGACTGCGTGTCTGCCTAAAATCACAAAGTGATGGGTGGAATGTTTGTATTAGTCTCCCTCATTGGTAATTACTTAGTGCTGCATCCCAGTCCATTGTTGTTTGCCCACCATCCCACCACAGCCTAGGTCCAGCTCCAATAGGAACACTCCTGCTCAAACTGCCGGACGAGGGTCCCCTCTGTTTTGGAAAAAACAAGCAATCACAGACCAGTTTTGGCCTAATTGGGCATCTTCCGTAGGGTGCAGCATGGTTCCAGTGGCACATTGAGCACGGGACACACGTCCAGGCATTGTGTCACCTGCAAGGGCGGACTTTGTTGGAAGGTATGAACTGGGTACCCTAACAAATACTTCTGATGGATACTTCTAACAGCAGATTCCTCACCTTCAGAATATCCCCAGAGAAAGACTGGATACAGAGGGTTTATCAGCATAGCCCCTGCATGCTGGTAGGTGGCATTGTGCAGCCCTTGTGTGCACTGGAGAGCAGCTGCTAGGCAAGAGGCACTCTTATCAGAATGTACTGGGGCTGGGTGTGCCGGAACTGCTCTGGGGTGTGACTTCGTTTGATGTTGAGATGGATTTGGTTCAGACTCAGACAGGACAATGGGATCGGTGGTGTCCTCTGGCGTTGGTGACATCGGGACCGGTGGTGGCGTGGTAGGAACCGGTACGCATCGTAGTGCCGGAAGTAGAGTCGAAGATGAACCCGAAGTGGGTTCGAGAGGCATGGAAGCTGCTGAGAGCAGACCGGCTGGTGGTATCCCAACTGGAGGCGTCAGCAAATCCATTGGGGCTGAAGCCATTCCAGAGGGGAGCCGGTAGGTTATCAAACAATCGAAGCCTGGTTTCCTTAAACACCTTCTTGTCTTGTGGAGACAACAATGGACCCGAACATTTGTGATGCATAGGGATCAGCATAGTTTGTGCAATTAAGTTATGGCAGTAGATCAAGCTGTTTAATCTGCAACCTAGAAGTGGACTCAATATATTGAAATGCAAATGAAAACACATAGGGCCAGATTCACAGAATGAACTTAAGACTCAATCCTAAACTTACTACTATTTTGGTATTCACAGAATGCACTTAATACTTTTGGCATTCACAGACGTTAGGATTGTGTCTCAAGTCTGTCTTAAGTCTGTCTTAAGTTTGTCTTAAGACAAACTTAAGATAAAATCCTAACTTCTGTGAATACCAAAAGTAGTAAATTCATTCTGTGAATGCCAAACGTAGTAAGTGCATTCTGTGAATATCAAAATAGTAGTAAGTTTAGGATTGAGTCTTAAGTTCATTCTGTGAATCGGGCCTGTATAGTCTAGATCCGAAAAGACAGTATGGCGTATTTTACATCCTAGGGATTTTTAACCCTATTGTTCAATTGTACAAGCTAAGCTACATATCCCAGAAGCACTGACTGAAAATGTGGAATTATAAAACGTCCATAGAAACTAATGGTATGGCAAAAGCGGAGATATGACTTTCTCCTTTCTTGTTGCCATCACTAGCCACTCGTGTTCTCACCACAATGCAGTGGTTTGCAATATAATCTGCATTTTGCAACTTTCATAGGTGCAGTCGTTCAAAGCTAGGACCCATAAGGCTGTTGAAATCATTGGACTTGGGTCACAGGGGACATCCTTGGTAAGAACTCAGTTGGTTTTAAAGAATATTGGCGCTCCATCAGCCACTGCAGTCTACAGAGTAAGGCCCGCCTGATTTACTTTACTATGCAAGGCATCCTGAATGAACATGTTTTTATGCCAGAGAACTATATCAACCAGTGAATGCTGGGTGTAGAATGGCGCCATTTGTTTACTGGTATACACACACCAGAGCTGTGCTTTTGTGTTATAAAAACATTCACAGACGCAAGAGGTATTTTACCATCTTGAAATTATTCCAATATGGAATTGTTTCTTTTCATGCAAGTTGTAAGGTAAGGTACCAGCTTGGGTAAAAGCTTCCCTTAAAATAGACCACATATTGGTCACAGCCACAGTCTGTTGGATTCCTGCTGCCCAGTGCATTCATGTGTCTGTGTAGGACAGAGCTTAGAGTAGCCCTTGGGTAACATTTATCTTTAATTATATTTATTGAATTTTGAATATGCAAGGAGACAAGTATTCAACAAGTTATCTGCAAACATAGAAGAAATGCATATTCCTTCTCACACCTGGGGGAAAGAAAAAGGTATAAAATAGAAACCGAAGCAATTCCTATAAGAAGAACAGCACAGCCTGTAGACGCGCTCCACGCCATGGACCACTCCATCGGGTAGTTGTAATGCCCTTTGTATGGCAATATAGAACATGAACAGTAATAGTGAAAGAATAGCGCGCATTACAGAGGTGGGCAAGGCCATGGGCATGGCCCATCCTAAACATAACAGTAGTCAGGGATTCGGTCATCGGTCGCCAGAGAAACAGAACAAGCGCGGTTTCAATGAGAGTCTACGGCTTAGTATTCAAGAAAACAGTTCAGATGAGATGGAGTTGTATTCTAGCATCTGATCATTCACATTGTAAATTGATTTTTCAAAGGTGGCCAATGAATCCATTGCTTTGTACCAGTCCGCTATCAGAGCTGGAGTATTCGATTTCCATTTTAGAAGGATACAGATTGTCCCGTGGCCAGTGAGGATGCGAGCCATCAATGACCATGAGAGGTGAGACCGCGGATGGGTTTGTTGTTATTGCCTGATGAGGCGTCAAAACGCTTTTCGCGAGTAGCACGCTTCTCCAGAATCCAAAAACGATTAGTGTTTAATTAGTATAAGGAAATTTGAATTAATTTGAGCAGTGGACATGTGACTCAGTTAGTTCTGAAGAAGTGACGAACCAGCTGAATACCTTGGCAGTTGGTCCCACCTTCCAGAAATTGGTGACACCTAGACAGGCCCACAGGATGTCATGAATATCTGCTCCTGGTTGGCCACAGCACCAGCTGTTGGACTGGGGGGGGGGGGCAAGCAATGTGGCCCTGATGCAGTTTGTGCAGAGGCCAATGCCAGTCATGGAGTATTTGGAAAAAGCTGAATTTTAGACATGCCTCCCGCAAGCTCCGGTCCTGGAGGGACATCAAGTCTGCCCAATTTTCGTCTTTGTAAGCCTATTGGCTCTTCCTGCACCACACGCCTTCTAAGTATTTTTTCGTTGGCTTTGAGTACAATTCTGAAATTATTACTGTCTAGATGCTGCAGATCAGTTTTTTGTATGACCCCCATTTCCCAACATAGACATGAAGAGTAGGGGCATCATAAAGGGATGACCAATATTTTAGGAAAGAAGCTAGCCTAAAGTGTGTAATTCCAGACTTAGGTTATAGGAAGGCTGAACTCTGTCTGGAGGTTGGTGAGGGTTTTAAGGCTCCCATCCTGGAAGAGTTGTTCAAGCAATTGGATGCATTTTGATGCCCAAGGCACCCAGGGAGTCATGGAATCACTGATCTTAATTGCAGAGTTATTCCAGACCGGAACTCTAGGAGTGAAAAAAGATTTTCTTTAAAACTTTTGTGTATTGTTTTCCACAGGCGGATCCCGTTGTGTAGCATTGGATTATCCAGATGTTTAGACGTCTGGAGGGGCTATTAAGGGACATGCAGACTTTTAGCATTGTTTGAGGATATGTCGCTCGATGATGACCCAGTCTGGAGTTTCTAGGGTTCTTGGAAATGATAAGTTGGGACAACTGATTGGCCACGTAGAATTGTTCGGTCTGTGGGAGTCATTGGCCGCCGGCATCGTATAAATCTGAATCACTCTCTATAAATGGTCAGCTAGCACTTTCGCAATTTTTTTATATCACTGTTTAAGAGTGATGTCGGTCTGTTGTTTGAAAGGTGCATTGGATCTCATCCTGGCTTTGGAAGTAGTGCTGTATGTGCCCTGTTGATTTCGGGGTGAAGCGTGCCTTTAACTGAGGCTTCATTGAATGCCTCTGTTAGGTGGGAGATGGTCAGTTTGGATGTGATAAGGTAAAAGTCGATCGGAAAGCCGTCTTTCCCAGGTACTTCTCCAGAAGGCATGAATTTAATGGGCACAGTCAGCTCTTCCGCCATAATGTCTTGATCTAGCTTATTGTGCTTTTCTAATGTCAGTTTTGGAACAGACAAAGCCTGGAGGAAGCCAACTTCACCTTGTAGTTCCTCCGACCCCTCAGGCGTGTATAGTCTGGAAGAGTAATTCTCCAGTGATCTCAATTGGGTTGCCCAGACATCAACCTTTTGTGTTGCGGGTATTGCTGAATCAGCCTCTCTTTGTTTTAATTGAAAGGCGGGGAGTGTGCCTGTCTTTTCACCTTGTTTGAAATGTTTGCATTTAATTTTTACCCCTCAACAGAATACATTGCATTAAGTTACATTTTTTCACTGTAAGGCGCCGTAGGGCGCTGCCCGTTGGGTCGAGTCTCTATTGTTGTTGTAGAGACTTGATTTCACAATCCAGGGATTCACTTTGGTGCTGTGTCCGGACTTTTTGTCAGCTGCATCTCGGAGAAGTATACCTTTGATAGATACCGGCTCAGCTGCCCCTATGCTTTGCTCAGAGGAGACTGAGCTGGCATTAGCGTCCAAATATTTCTGCATGCGGAAGGCATAATTGGTCCTTGTCCTGTGGGCTGCTGTGGTGCAGTAGGTCTGTCCTCCACATTTTACCTGAAGGAGAGGTGATTCGTAAGTCAACAGAGATACCGATTGGAGCGTGATCAGAGACACCTGGGGAGCCAATGTCACAGCCTTGTATATTTGGGAAAGAGTCTATTGTTCACGACAAATAAGTTGATGCAGGTTTCCGTTGCATGGGGGCGTGAGTACGAAGTGTAATCCCAAGGCATCTGGTGATGCAAACGCCAGGGATCACTTAAACCATGGTCAGCCATTATGTCCCGTAGCACATTTCTGAACCATGAGTTGCTAAGGTCTGGCCTCCACGACCTGTCCCGTATGGAACCAAGCATTGTGTTCCAGTCACCCCCCCCCCCCCCCAATAGGAAGTTGTGATTGCTCGAAGTTTGTGCACAATCTGCTTACCCTAGACAGGAATGATTGTTGCTGAATGTTGGTGACAGATAACAATCCCATGATGATTCACTTCTGAGCTGTTGATGCCGGAGGAGGCAGGCTATGATAGGTTTACAGGAGAAAGCCTGGGACCCTGATCGTGGTTTGAGTGTGTGCGCTCTCTGTAATTCCAACGGGGGGTTGAAGGGCTGACCTGTGATCTTAGGCAAAAGGCCGATTAACACCTTGATGGCCTAGTTCAGTTTCATTAATAGAAATGGGGTAGCCCAATAGGTCCAGGACCTGGGAGTTAAGCAGTACTAAAAAACAATGGTCCAATGGACTAATATTTTCAAATATCACAATTAATTCACATTTTATAGTTCACATAATGGAATAATCTCTCAAGACAACAACCAGCAAAACAAACTAGTGGTGATTTAATTTATTTTCTACCACTTGTAGACAATATAAATGTCATGAACAATACAAGAAGGTCAAAATGGTTGCCCCAACCGGAGCGTGCAAAAAATAGAAAAGTTGAGTGGATTTAGTGCTGAAGAAGAAGGGGGAAATTACAAAGAGTGTGACATAAAAACAATTCAACAATTCAAATCAAAGGATCAATAATCATCCTCATATTAAGACCTAGCCATAACTCAATTCAGCAATGTACTTTCGAATTTTTCAAAAACCGTTATGATTGTTAAATCATACGCACGTAGAAAGAGAAATGATATTGGTCCAGGTCAATAATCTGTATTAAGCGTCGACGTTTCGACTCGACTATTGGCCAAACGGTGGGTTAAGCCTGGGCCGGGCGAGTCTTCATCAGGACTAAATGGACAACCATGTATCTTTGGGATGACCCTATAGAATAAAAAAGAATCGTCTAAATGGGCTGTTGTTAAAGGATAAACTAATAAAAATGAAATACAGGGATCCTTTGCTTACCCTGACGTTGATAGGTGATTCTATGTCGATATTTTCGTTTTAGATTCAATTAATGAAAAACGTCCTCCTGAAAGAATATGTAAATATTCTGTTGAGGACCTGCATTAAAATTCATCATCGAAGTTAGAGGATATTTACGAAAGAGTTATTACCTTCGTATTTGTATGCCCTCAGGAGGAATCAAAAATGTCCGTCATTACCGTCTTCCCACTCCATTATCTCGTTTCAACAATTCGCTAAAATAATAATAATAACAAGCCCAAACTTAGTGTCATTTTTTGGAATTAATATTCAGGACTCGACATTGTTTGGAATTAATATTCAGGATTCGACATTGGCCCAATCCCGAGTAATCTTACCATGCTTCAAGAAACAATCCTGGGTGGTGGATAGTTCTACCACAGGACACAGCGTGTGTTTGTATTCTTGTCACAGAAGATTTTTTCACAGGGAAAAGCTAGACACGCGAAACAGAGATAAAACTCCGTCAGGTTCGTTAATTGAAAGTGGGAACACACTAAGTTACCAAAGCATGAATACAGCGTGAATAAGACTCTTACCTGACTAAATCTGAGTTTATTTTTGCTTAACGTCTTCACGATCGTGCCACTAGCGACAAAGTTATCACCAAATTCCGGTGGTTCTTAAAATAGTAAACATAAATGATTACCCACTATGGTGGATAGATTTCACCGCCATATTGAAGTGGTGAGTAAACATCAATGATTACACCGTAGGGCGAATTTAATTTCACCGCCATATTGGAGTGGTAAAATTGTACCGCATGTCCTCTATTAACTCATAATCTATGTGCAACACATGCGAAGAGTATGTAGTTCAGGAGGAGAAACTAATTGCAGGATCGATCTATAGCCGGTTAATGTCGTTATGGGAAGAGTATATAGTTCAAAGGAAGAAACTAATTGCAGGATCGATCTGTAGCCAGTTAATGTCATTATACATATCTGGGAAGTGGTGAGGACTTCTATGTCGAGACAATATATGGACCCTTGGTGAAAATAGTTGGACATGAGGACGGTACCTGTTTACGAGGAAGACATTTCTACAAAACTTAATAATTAAAGTACTAGTTCAGTTTCAGGCACCCCAAAGATACGCATATTGTTTTTCCTACTGCGATCTTCCAGTTCAATGACTTTTCTGTAGGCGCCACAGTTAGTCCCGCAGGCCTGGAGTGCAGGAGGCTTATATTGATTTCAATTGTGTTGTCTTATTGTGGTCACAACAACTTCACTGTACTATCAAACACAACCGTGAAGTACATGTCGTCCTGAAGTAAGTCTGCAGTCCACTTAGGAGCACAGAGGACTAATGGACTTTTCTGGGGCAGCTAAGGAAACTAATGGACAGAAAAGAAGGGTTTATCCACGTCATCAAATTAAGGTACATGACCCACCTATGTCTGAGATCTCAACGGGCGAAGGAGTTCTACAAACTAAGTAGTTAGGTTTTTGTATTAAGTAAATTTAACTTTCTAAACCAGCGCCATCTATTATTATAGCTAAAATAAAAATAAAAGAATTATGCACATACTTATGATACTGGATACTGGACTTTCCACGTGATGAAAGAAAACTAGACTCCGCGGACCATCATAGAAAGGTTACTCACTTTGCACCAGGGGGTTATGTTCTGTACCACTGACAAAGGCTTGGTTTACCGCCAGGTTGCGATTCACCTCAAATATTGCCATTTCACTCCCTTCATCATCTTCAGATGGTTTGTACAAGTTCCTTAAGATGCATTTTGGTTTTCTACCCCACATATAATTCTAATAATGGATGTAGCAACTATTCCACAGAACAAAAAAAAGAGGATCTAATTGCAGAAAGATACATTGATTTACATAAGGAAATCCTACGGGAAACCTCCACCATATTTCAGAAAACATTGAAGTACAGAAAAATGTGTTTAAAAATAAATTGATGAAGATTGCTCACTTGCTCTCTTAAGTCTTTTTTCTCATTGCTTTCCTCTAATTTCCGATATCTTTTTGGTGGGTGCTCATGTTTAATAAATTCTAATAAACTCTGAAGATTACAGCACGAACTGCCAAGGCTTGTTTAATGTTGGCTTCTTGTGTTATACAAGTAGGCTCAGTGAATTACATGTGAACTGGCGACATGGCTGCAGGCAAGGTCAACTCCAGCTTCCATCCTTCTGATGTTGGTAAGTTGAGTATATTCAATGAGGTTATTGTAACATCTGTTATTTACAGCTCTTAGAAAGAGTAATAATACTCTGGCATGAGGTGTTGACTAAAAAAGTTAATACTATTAGTTGCTGAGTAAACATAAATCAACACTACATGTAAACATAGATCACCAAGTTTGCTGCTTGTTAACAGCAACATGTGAACTTACAAGACTGCAGTGACGTCAAAAGACCGACAGCGCAGTCTGTCCATACCACATTAAGCAACAGCGTTGGATGCCACCACCTTGACAATGAGACAGCAACATGCTGAAGGGGACAGTGTCATTGTTGTGCCCCACAGCAGGCAATGAGAGGGTTGTGGGGCAAGTGTCCTGGCAGGGCAGAGTACCATGGCCATGGCAGTGGTTAATTTGTAAAACAAGTGTCAGGGCCATCATCAGGAAGACACCCCAGCATGCGCCACCCACTGCCCCTGCCAGCGCTGCCAATGACAGCACCAACACATCTACTAAACATCACACTCATACAAGTGACAATTCATACCTTTCAAAGCCCCCAAAGCTATAAGAATGGATATTAGTGAATGTTAATGTATATTAACCGCGGCGGCAATTCCGCCGCGGTGTGGTGGTTCAGTGAAGTGGGCGGGGCCGTGTCGGCCAACCGACGTGCAGCACTACGGAGGTAGTGCTCGCGACGGCCGTTGGCGGACGAACGTAGCGAAAAGGGTAAAGTCAATAAACTGCAGTTGTACCCAACTTTGGCAGACAGCACCACCATGTGGCAGATTGTCACAAGCGCCGGTGCTAAGAATTAAGTGCCGGTGCCGAGCACCGGAAACCACCAGCTAAAATTAAACACTGGACCATGGAGAAGAGTATGTAAATGAGACCATCGATCCAGTAAAAAGGCAGTCTATAGTACAGTTCTGCCACCAATCTAATGGGCCAACAATGCGTGCAGCACCATCAAACCACTGCCTAAGAATGTGGTGTCCAACGAAGGTCCAGAAGGCCTGGATCCGTGCCAGGTTTTCAATATAACCACATAAGACACATTTACACACAAATAATTTAAATGGAGGTAATTTACCTGAGGAATGCTTATGAGGAACACTGCCGCTCAGCTTGGCCATGGGCTAATTACGACACCCCTGGCGTAAGGATCTACTCACGCCTCTCACATGGCTATATCTAAGGCAAGCTTCATGCAGCATTTAAATCACCACACCTGCAGCACAGTCTGTGTTAAAGTTTTTATTCCCCATCACAAGGCTCACTTGCCGTGAAAGCAAACACTTGAAAAACATTCAGTTCTAAGTAAGAGGTAAAAGTACTATCTCATGTTGTCTTACTAGGTAAATGGGTTTGGGCTGCAAATTCCAATGGTGACGCAAAAAGAGGAAAGAGAAGGCAGTCCAATGACAAAGGGATGTGACCAAAAAAAAAAAAAAGAGGTGAAGATGACTGAAGAGATACCCGGAAAAAATATATAGAAGAAAAGGAGCGAAAAGGAATGCAACAAAAGAAAGAAAAGGAAATATAAAATGTGACAGCAGGATTAAGGGATGGGATAGGAAGAGGTAGAGAAGAAGATATTCACACAGAGAAAAATTATTTATTTTTCCATTAAACGTGTTTTTTTTTACAACTCAAGATAGGACTGCAACCACTAATTTCATAATTACATCAGCATATAAAAGCTATGTTACAAAAAAACATATCTTCTCCAAATATACAAATTTATCTTTTAGGGTAGCTTAAAACATTTGTCACCACAGTTTGCAATGTGTACATATGGATATATATTTTTGTGTGAATATATATAATATATATCTTTATTGTTTTTACTTTTTTAGGCTGAAAAAATATGACGTTCTTTCTTTCTTAGCAAGATCACGTAACACTGATTTGCAAAGTAAAAATATACCATCCCAGAGCTTTGATATCCTATCTTCTTTCTCTTACAATTTGGTGCTCGCATTCTACTCAGGACATGAGTAAACCATGTAGGGATAATTTCTTCATTTTAATACAGTCTTGAAAAAACTTTTCTGAACTTTACAATTGAGGCGCCCCCCCCCTTTCGGGACTTCAAACAGACCTCTCAGCATTTTCGTCCAATAATCAAAATGCGCACCAGATACAGTCTGAAACCTGATGAAAAAAATGTGAGGATTTCCCCACACGGTATGGGCATATAACCAGTGGCGTAGCGTGGGTTGGTAGCGCCCGGGGCAAGGCAAGTATTGCACCCCCTAACCCGTGGACCAATAGCACTTCCTGAGTTCCTTCGACCACGAATTTTCTTTGAAAAAATTTCTGCCCCCAAGGAATTTTGCACCCGGGGCAACCGCCTCTGTGGCCCCTCCCACGCTACGCCACTGCGTACAACTCAAGGCCTACATGTATACTTTGCAAAGACACCTGGATTGTTTGAGAACACAGACATATTAGATACCAAGTCTTGAAGAATTTTATCTGAACATTATAAGAAAATTCTGTATGATGCGCCGAATGATGACAACTTTTCCATACCCGATGCCATCTGTACCAGGCGTACTCTGGCATAATAAAGTGCCTTGTCCTAATATCCTATACCACCCTCAGAAAAAACACATATAACTTAGGCGCACTGCGGCATTAGCTTTGGTCAGAGCGGTAGCCAGTCTTTGCTTCTTGTCTCAAAAGACAATTTTCATATCTCTATTGTACTGAAATCCTAATTTTTGAGCACTTTCCTTCTGTGGAGGTGGATTCCAAAACTTGCTAGGCGACTCCAAGCCCCCAGCTATCGTGGGGTGCTCTGGACTTAGAAAGACCCCTAAGAGTTGCTTGTGTCCCCTTGCTTTCTGTCTTCGTCTCTATGTCTGGATTTTGTGAACGAGGAATTAGAAATAACAAGAGATAGCTATAACCCCTTAGTCAAGTCAGGGGGTAAGATGTGACAAATGCAGGGACTGCAAGCAAAAGTAGAAAACACAGAAAGAACCCTGCAGATCCTCTATTCGTTGATTTGGAGATCTATTCTCCTCAGACCCAACGCGGAGCATTGGCTAGCTGTACACTAGATCTCATGCTTCGTCAACCAATCCCATGAGCCAATGTAGTATGACAAACTGGATAGGGGTGAATCAGCCACTTAATGTCTAATGTTTACAGGTTCTAGAATAATATTGCCATGGTCCATTCAAGTGCAGTGAGGAAAATGCTAAATATGTTATTCTTTAAAACATAAAATCTCACTTAACAGGACCACATGGCTCTAGATGGATTAGTTAGAAGAGATTTTTTTGTTGAATCAGGAACATGTGCCTGTTGGGAATGAAAAGAGGCAACCCATGTTTAGGCTAGCAACTTAAAATTTATGAATTACAATAAAGGTAAAAGGCCACGACTGCGGACAATCTGCTCTCCATCTGTCACGACAATTGTTGCTTCTTGAAAAACAGAAAAAACAACGGGCAACCAAGGTTAAGCACTTGAATTCCAATTGTTTTGTATAGTGAGGTTCGGTGCAACTACTCCTGACACCAGCCGTTGATAGGTGCCACTGATACGAAAGGGTTCATTGAAAAGGAAGGTGCACCAAAGAATCATTCAGAAGAACAAGTTCAGTCCATCAGTCTTCTTTATTCAAAGTAATATTTAAAAACTGCCACACAGCCAACATGTTTCGTTCCTTTGTGCAGAAGGAACTTCATCAGGGCTTAAATTGAGAAGTAAATTGGTTATTGTGGCAATCAATATTTAATATCTATGTATTCCGGGTATCGTAGTCACATGGAGATGGAATAGTATTCAATCAAAGCTTTGATTCTTACGTTATTGCGAATTTTCATCACCACCCATGTGTTGAATGGACAAAAAAAATCATAAAGTCCCGGAGTTCCACTCAAAGCAAGAAGGATCATGATTTGATCCTCACTATGAAATTTGTAAGAAACAGCAAATTAAAGAAATGACATAGTAACCTGCAGCAATAAACTAAGAATCGAAGTTTTGATTGAATACTATTCCATCTTTATGGGACTACAATACCCGGAATTCATAGAAATTAAATATTAGTTGCTACAATAACCCATTTACATCTCAATGTAAGCCCTGATGAAGTTCCTTCTGCGCAAACGAACGAAACGTGTTGGCTGGGTGACACTTTTTAAATATTACTTTGAATAAAGAAGACTGGCGGACTGAACTTGTTCTTCTGAATGATTCTTTGGTGTACCTTCCTTTTCAATGAACTGTTGCTACTTGAATAAAGTAGTAGTGGCAGACCCTGCACCAACAATGGGCGGAATTTGGTTCCTCTCTTCCCACAAGTCTCCCTGAGAAATCTGGGGCTAAGGCCCTTTCTGCAGCCTTTAGACACTCCTAAAAATACAAAAGTATTGAAAGTCGCTGGGTTGCAAGTGATGTCAAACTCTCAAAGTCTTAGTCTGTCTTTACAGGAAAGTGGTTTGCAACATCAAGTTTGTACCCACACTTGGAAACCTGAGTTCTTGGCGATCACCATGGGTATTGGTTTTAAAAGGTGCAAAATCAAAAACAAGGTACTTTGCTGGAAAACACTGTCTAAATTCAATCCAAGGACATCACCTGACATGACGTGAACTGGGTAGACCTCTTACCGACAGTGTTTTGGCCGCCTGCTGGTGGTGAAAGAGGACCTTCCCGGGGACACAACCCGCAACCCCAGTTTCTGGAGATGACAAGCATACAATGTGCAACAGGATAAAGAGCAAAAAAACTAGTTGTGATCTTCTATTCTATTCGCTTGTTGCCCCAACCTCACACTACGTACAATTTCTTGATTGTTCGTACTTGACAAAGCAGTTGCAGATGCCGCAAACATGCCTCAGTGCACAAGCATTTCAAGATGAAGTAAGCTGGGCCACAACAAGGACAGAGCATGAGTGCTAAAGGGTCCCTCCACCCAGCCAGTTTAACTCTCATGCCCTATCAACAGGGACAGGATAGACCTGGGATTGCATGATGGGATTTGAAGTGATGTGACCACCACATCCTCAACATTTGCATAGATGGACTACCTGACAAACAGAGAGACTCTTTGTTTCCTCACCCATTAGAGGAGACAGTTCACTGCACATACTTCCAGGAGAAGAAAGAGCCCACATGTTGAGTTGTTCCTTGTGGAACCAGTTAACCACTTCTCTAATTCCCACTTACTCACTTGACAAAAATAGGTGAACCAATTCAGATCACTACTTTTCTCTCCTCAAATCCATAATATGCAAAACTTTGAGTGGTTACGTTAATGCAACTCCCAAAGTGAAGCATTTTCCAATTACACTCACGCGGTGCCCACAAGGTGAGTAGCTAAAGTGCTGTGGTCAACAGGACAAATCATTGTACAGAACCCACCTGCTATTGTGCTATTTACAAAGAGTTTCTTTAGGTCTGTAGATGGCTGGGGCAGCTTAGCAACTAACAATTATAAGTTACTTTGGTCAGTAGTAGACTTCACTCCTGTACCCACCCGTCTGTCGTGCCAAACCCATGGCACGATAATCACAGACATTAGACAGAAAGAAAGGCTCGCTGGCGTGCTGCTGGCTACGGCTCTGGTGTATTTTAATATTTGATTGTCTTCTGCAGTAATAGGCTAAGCTTTTAAAGAAGGCAAGCTCCACTGATGGGCAGACACAAGCATGTGATCACCTGCACAATATTGCTTTCAAACCCTTCAACATTGACATACGGACACACAAGACGTTCATACTTTCGCGGCTTTTTTTTGCCTTTCCATATATATATACATATACAACACAGGCGAAACATTGTGATAAGGCCAAACCTTGTTTTACCCCACAATAATTTTTTTTTACGACTTAACTTTTTTTGTTTTTTTTCTTAAAAATACATGTATTCTACTTTTAATCAGAAAATAAATATATCACACTATAATACAGGATCTCTCTCTGTCTCTCTATAAAATTTAAATATGGATCATCATCTTTCAATATCAAAAAGCTAGCTTACTAGATCTGTACTCTCGTCGTACTAGGAGAAAAACATCAAATGACTTTGCAACCTGATCACCTATATTTGGCCATCTACTTTCACCCGTGCCCAAAACCTTCAGATTCCGTGTTGCCCTTTAGCTGATTTTGTCAATCTATTTAACAACATTTAGACTTTGTCGACATCGGCTTTAGCTCTGATCAATAAAGCTGGCTTTAGCACTTCAGGGAGATCCATGCGGTGGGAGGTCAATGTGACATATACAAGTTCTGCAGACCAACACAAAGAAACTCACTGTGGCTAATGAAGACAACAAGACCTGGGGATGTGATCAGCAGCAAATCCCAGAGTGATACGCAAGACTGCAGTAAATTCATCACCACTGCCTTTTAGTAAATGTATGGAAAATGGATTTAATGAACATGACCAGCGTAGGAGAGGGCGCTCCAGAGTTGTCGGCTACGTGCGACGATAAAGCACAACTAAGAGAGGTGTCCTGTATTGACGAAATGAATCTAGCACCCCAAATTTTAAATCCCAATCATCTGGTACTGTGACTGGAAAGAGGGTACAGAAGAATTTTCCAAACACCACAAACACAAGCACTAACATCTCAACATGAAAGTGCACTGCGGTGAAGAAAGAAGACCCAAGAAAGTTAGAAATTGCTCTAAAATGTACTTGGGAAGTAGTTATGATTACTTCTGCTGAAATTGTTTAGATCACTGGCCAGAAAGGCACCATTTCCAGTGAGATCTAATACCAACTTTCACTTAACTCTCATAGTATTATGGAAAGAAAGTAACATTTTAGCTTTCTGAAAATGCCTGTCTCTTAACCTCTTGCAGAAATACAAACTCAGCTATAAAATAATGTTGGCAGGCCTCATCCGAGTGGACATAGGTGTCCTATAAGAGTCAGCAGCACCAAAGAATGGGGCACCATCATTAGAGAAATAGGGAAGCTTTGATGAGGTTTCTATTGCGCGGCATCTATCGTGAAGGTGATCATATACTCGATGGTGGAACGAAGGGTTAATCTTTGGAAAAACTAACTAAACGCTGTCCATAAATCACAAAGGATTTGGCAAAATGGAAGAAACTAGGATGTGCCCAAAGATCATGAAAGGTAGTGACTTTACTGTTTCAAGCCCTGGAAAATGTCCTTGTCTGTTTGCAATTGCAACAAATTTATTGAAAGGTCAAGTGATTTTAGCTTCTACTCGACTGAAGTGGCAAATGTATTGATTGGGAAGTAGCCAGACACCTACCTTCCTTGTGGCCAAATGGCCAACTGCAAGTGCAGGCGTATTAGCCAAGAGTAATTCCCATACTAAGACTTTGAATTCCACCCGTCGAGTGGAGAAGCAAACCTACCTAAAAGTCCTATATGGCGGAGTGCTGTTGGCTAAAGATCTGAGACTGGTTGAAGATTTCGCACATGAGACGGGGCAGCTTGGCAGCAGTGTAGTCACCTGGCAGACTCATCTCTGAAAGACGAGCAGAGCTGGGACAGAAATCGTCATATGTTCGCATTACCACCCACATGCTTCCAGAAGTGTAGAAAGGTCATTCATATGCCAGGATCACCAGTAAAAGACCACTAGGCTTTGGTAAGGGCCCATCACTTCACAGAGTTGCATCTGAAAAACTGGTAGGACTGGTGCAGCTTTAGCCACATCAGGCCAGAGAATGAATGACCAGTAGTGCTTGGGACAGTCAGTCACAAATAGAAGGATGTTTGGCTGAAGAAGAGCTGGTCATGCCAGTCTGGCACTTGAAAGGACGACAAGAGTTAATCAAGTGACACACACCCTAATAAATCGAATGATTTCTGTGTCACTTGATGAAATTTTATTTCAGAAAAAGCTATTGACAGATGAAGGATGTTTATTATTACCCAACGCAATGTCACCGATTTTAAGAACCTCAAAAGTAGGACAAAACAGTACCATCGGATCTGGCCAATCAGTACAAGAGAGAATAAGGGAGGCAACTGGGATGCTGAGCTGTACCAGAAGAGATGAGGCTTATGAGGCCACTGCAGACGTCATTGGTGAGATCCAATCTATATCTGGGGCACAAACCTAGAGTAGAGGTGATGGTGTCACCATCAGAAAGGTGCAATGTCTCCACAATGGTGCCTAAAAGGACATGGCTGAAGAAATCATGGTGTATACTCTGGAGGAGAAAGGGGGCTTTATCCCAGAACCACAAAGAAGACCTGACTCTTTGTATAAGGACCTTGGGGACCACAGACCTACACACCTGCCAAGCACCTGGAAACCCTCTCGGGTGATATGTGCGCTATACAGATCAATAAAACATAACATTTAGGTAACCCAAAGCTTTGAAAATTGGTTTTGGGTTGTTTTTTAATGTAAAAGAGGTTGTGAAACAGAGGGCAAACCAAAACGCGAAGGTTTTGATTCAAGAAACACCCAGAGAAACACTTCTTTACTCTAGTTGAAGCAAGACTGCGGCTAAAAGGTAAACTAAATTCAACATGACATTGGTAGGGAGCAAGCCAAGTGATGAACTAATGAGGTAAAGGCCGGAGGCCACAAAGAATCCGCTGAGGTGCATAGGTAAAATGCTGAGCAGGAAGGCTAAGCCTACAGCCCAACTGCATCTCGCTTCTGAGTTCGGAAAGCGTGTAGTTGTCCAACAAGCGGACAGAGGTAAGAATTGCTTAGAGCAAGGGAACAAGAAACTGGTCTCCTCGAGAAGACTCGAGCCAGGCTGAATGGTTGACTCACCGCCCCTTACCTGCTAAATAGTAAGAAATCATGCAGCTCCCCATTCGCGACTAGGTTACCCTGACCAGTCTATATCTGTGAACGAAATGAGGAGTCAAGTTGAAGAGAACATGCATGCATGCGTGGAGTTCTATGTTCCATCGTGCCCCTCTGAGAGGTCAGTTTGCGTAGTGAATAAATGATATATTGCACTGTCCTCTCTTATGCTTATCACTCTTTGACACAAGGAAAAGCACAAGCAGAGCGTCAAGAGTGGATAGCGGAGTGATCGAAGGAGCGGCAGACGAACCAACCCTCCACTCTCAAGACTGAACTGAAGATTAACCTGCATTTACATTTACGGTCAACATCCCTCACTCAACCTCAGTATGAAAAAGAACCAGAAAAACCAGCACATATTGCCATCCTCAAGCTTGGCTCTGGACTGACTACGAGGCAGTGAAAAATCTCCTAAAACCCCAAACCTGCCCGATGTGTGTTTTTCTCATTGTAAAACCCTGTCGAAGTGCCTACCATGGCAGCGGGAGAAAACAGCGCAAAGTTAAAATCAACCTGGGGAAGAAGCCGCACTCCAGAAAATCAAAGCTCGAAAGAAACTAGGCTTTCTACTAGCCCGACATAAATCTTTATCCAACCATGTCCTAGTTAGGGCTGAGGATTTTGTCTCTGCCGCCACATGCATGTGAAAACATAGCCCAACTTGCAAAACCAGCCCTCAAGAACAGTCCCACACACTTTTGGCTACATTGATTTTTCTAATCACATTCTTCGTTCTGCATTTCTGGATGGCTTTCTAAGCCTTGGAACAAATTCTCAGCGTATCACAAGAAATAAAAAGAACTCATTGCACAGTAATCGTCTCATCAGTAAATGTCCTGAAGTCGCTTCGAGGAGCTGCTATACCCAATGAAGTCATTAGTGGCCAGGCAATGAGGTCTCTTCTGGAGAAGTAAATGTGGTTTCTCTTCACAGGAAAAGTCTGATGATTTTCCAACACATAGATCCAAGCAGAGAGGTGAGTTCCTGATGCTCTTGCGCCTTAGTTTTTTTGCTGTGCATTCTGTTGCCTTCACACCTCCACGGATGTGCTGTTCCTGGGCTTGGTCAACTGGCAACTTTTTGAAGACCCCTGAAACTTCTTTTAGAGGTTTTCCAAAAGGTCTCTCTGTGGGCGCACGCAGATGATGGTATGGCTTCCCTCTTGCACCATGAACAATAAATGACATTATCGCGACAGGCAGTGATCTAACTGCTAAATAAAGTGCTTCTGGCCCGGGTTATCATGGGCAGGACCCTGTGATGGTGGCGTGCACCAACCAGAATGCAGTTGGAGAGGACCATTTTTTCAGGGACAAACAAAACAGGAGAGCATTCTTGAGAAATCGAATCCTCTTTCGAATTCTCTGGCTTGCTTTATGCCAGGGACTTTTTGTAAATTTACTTCTTTGTCAGAATGGCGGGATGGGCGCTGGTGATCACATTCGGCAAAGTCTGCTAAGAACTACCGCCCAAGGCACAAATTGGGGTAAGGTGTGTGATAAGGGTTAAGGGGAGGTTTTTGGAAACAAGCGAACAAGACATTCAGGGAGTATGTTCATTAGTGTCGGTGAACATGTGTATTTTGCCGTCCCTTGCTCTTAAACAAGGGCAAAAGGAACGGAAATGCTAGAATCACAGGGTACCCGCTTTACAGGGACATTTTCACTAATGTCTAGAGGCAATAACAACAACATAATCAATAATCCAAAAACATTAAATAAGTGCTAGGCCATGGAATGAAACACCGCCCATCCTCCTCCGTCTGCGCTCCGCCCGCGCGAGTGCAGGGGCACCGTCGTCCGAGTTAGAAAGCAAAAGTCCTCTCTAGTCCTCGAAGACCTCCAGGAAGAGAGGAGGGAAGAGTTCTGTGGGGCACTCCACCTTCATGTGCAGGAAGCGGCTGGCGTGGCAAGCGCCAATCATGCGGAGGTCCGTCACCTTCATCAGCAGCTTGGGCCAGAAGTGCGTCACGTTGTGCTTCCGGTAGTTGATGTAGTGCTCGAAGGCCAGGAGGAAGCCCTCCTGGAACTTCTCGATCTGCTCCACGTTGCAAAGGCCCGGGCGATCTGCAGTGAGAGAAAAGTGAGAAGCATCAGTATGTGCAAGACAAAGATGCAGGCAAGGCCCTACAGCGGGATCATACTATTGTTATTGGGTCCGTATTTATAAGAAGAAGGGGCAACCCAGTAACCCTGGCACCGGGGTAACCAAGTAATAAGGAGAATTTGAAACACAATTTGAGAATTTATACACTGTAGATGAGTAGAAATTCTCAAATTGTTTTCTATGCAAGTAGAGCCACTGACATGCATTGTCTACTTTGCGGTTGCTTTCCAAACCTGTGTCCTGATGATGACCCTTTTTAAATTGCATTCATCGGGTCGAAACGTTGACATAATAGTTTAATGTTTTTATTTGATTCTGGAGCATTTCACTCTGTGTGCATGAACTACTTTTGCATCCTGAATCAGTCACTATTCATGTATATACATTCTATAGACCAGCACACTTTACACTCCCGCATTTCACTTGTACTGCGCCGTTGCGCTGTTTAGGGTCACCTCTTTTTTCTTTCAATTTGGCTTGATTATAAAAAAGCAATGCTTTTTTCTATTATTGAACACACTGAAAAAAACTGTCTTGTTTAGAAATGGAACCAATCTTTTGATGGCTACATATTGTTTTCCAAGAAAGTAGAGGCTCACACTTCCCTCTGAGGGACCACTGTTTCACCTTATTAAATGTTATTAGGCCCATCATCTCATCAGTAAAGGACAGACTAGCAAGAACATGAGGATAACAAGAGGACCCCTGAACTGCACTTCGGTATCAAATTGTTTCATAATGAGATGTCTTCATCATCGTCAAAGCACATATCCAAGCACTGCTACCTCATCACTAGTGAGCGGGAGGAATTACTACCAGGGCACACCCAGCAGACAGAGTACAAGTACCAGGCAGTACCACAAAGCTGATGACGCCCCTCTGTTTAGTGATCTACTATCCACCAAAGGTCTAGACTAGCTTCTAGGTCTAGCCCCGGAAGAGTTGTTGTTTCGACCGCAGCCACTCTGGGCTCTGAAGGGGACCTCAGTAGCATTCTCTCCAATTAAGAGAGATACGTTGTCCGTAACTTGTCCATCCTCCCTCCTCCATTTGGTAATGTGGGACACCTATGTTTGCCTGAGGGCCAAGGAGGATCTACCATATCTTGATCTGGGAGGAACTAGACAACGTAACACCGAGGCATCACCTATTGTACTAAAAGGTGTGTCCCATCAGCACACACAAATATGTGCTGCATGGTCTGTAATGGGTGGACCCGCTCAATACACACTCTTATAGATACTCGCAGGGTCGTGACGACATGTACAGCATGACCAGTAACAATGACATCTCCTGACACGCACGTCTATCATTGCCAGGACACAACATCAACATGGCCAGCAACAGCGGTCCGTGCAAGTAGACACTGGTTCAGCTGAGGAAATGAGGAGGAAGATTGGAGACAGACAGACGGACACACCCATCTCTTACCTGAATGTAAATGTGAATGTAAATGTGTAGTACTTGTATAGTGCACAAATCAACCATGAGGCATCTCGGGGCTTGTACGCATACCGCTGTGGAACCCTTCCTGGCTTTTCCCTGTGAAGTGCCCAATCCTGGGCACCCCCAAGGTGAAGCCAGGCATCCCAGCGCTGTCGGGGCCGTTGTGGAGATTAAGCAAGCTATTGCCCAGAGTTGCAGCGTGGGACCCATGATTAGACTAGGCACCAAGGCGAGAATTATCAGGTCCGAGGAAATTGAGCCCGAGACCCGCCGAGGCGGGAATTGAACCCTGATCCCGGGCTAGACCTCTGCATCAGGGTCAGCCGCTGTAACCATTGAGCCACACATGAGAAGCAGGGCCTGAGGACAGAAATCTACACAAAACCCTCTCGCTCTCTTCCATTCACTCACACCACTCACTCACTCAATTACCCACTTCACTCACTGAGTCACTCACCAGAAGACATGAGCAGGACGGCCTGCAGCAGAGCCACCTCGGTATCATCCAGGTTAAACTGTGACAGCGACACGCCCAGGTCGAAGATGGCATCGGACACCACACCCAGCCCCCCATTTTTCAGCTGGTCTCGGGTCACAGCCATTTCTCCATTCAACGTCAATGTCTGGCTCTCCGAGTCATAGCGCACGGCTGCCCTGAGGGACATGATCTCCATGCAGCAGCCCTTCAGAAGGATGATCTGGTCTTCACAAGGCAGCTGGGAAGAAGCAAAAGCAGGGGTCACTAAGAGTGCAACATGGTCCATACAAACCGTTCGAAGGCAGACGTGGACTGCAATCAATGTACTTTATTACTACTGCATATAGTGCCTGGTTGCAACTACATCAGGGCTTTTCCAAGCCAGTCAGCTTGGCTGAAAACTCCTTTTTACTAGGATTAAATAATGAAAAAATGACATGCAAGTGTTGGGAGAAAGTGTATGCTGAAAAACAAGTGTAGAAATAAAGATAGCAGAGGAAGAAATGTTAGGGAGTAGAGGAGAAGGGAAAGATACAGCAGAGAGAAGAAGGCATTGAGGAGAGGAGGGTTGACAATCACAAGAACAAAAAGGAATTTCAGTTTCCTTAGTAGACAAGGTAAGAGAAGGGGGCATGCTACTAGCAAGGCTGTGTGGTTGAACAACTAGAGACTAATGGGGTGTGTCAAAAGAGACACTCAAAGAAGGGAGGAAGATATATATTTGGGTGTTGTCAGCAGAAAATGTAAAATGAAACTAAAATATTATCTAAAATACCTATTAGGGAAGGTGCAGAGGTAACAACAAAAATGGCTAAGGCCAGAACCTTATGCAAGTGCATGTTTGAAAATGTAGCTCTCAGGAACAGAATAAGAATAAAAGCTAGAAATAAAACAGCTGAAAAACAGAGTACAACAATCAACTGCGGTAAGAAAGAGCTTAGAAGGCATATCATCAGATTTATACCAGGAAGGACTTTGTCCAGTGTGTCATTGGCAAAGTCCGATCCATTGTAATGAGGCCAATGGCATTTTCGTAAGCATCCAGTGTGAGAACGGTAGCTTGAGGTGTACACTTGTCATTCCTGGGGATGCCGGCCACAGCACGGAAACAACGCTAGTGGCAGTCACTGACACCGTTTGCCTCTCTGTAGCTGCCGGCTCACCTGCCATGCTTGTGCTGCTAGATCTGTCAGCAGCCTGTGACACCGTCTCACATGTAACCCTGCCGCATAGACTGCGTGAGGTCAGTGGCAATGCTCTTGGTTGGCTTGTAGACTTTCTAGACAGACACACGCAGACAATCATGCTGGGCACGTTTAAGTCCCGCTCTATTTCCCTCAACAACGGGGTGCCACAGGGCTCGTCCCTGAGCCCGATGTTGTTCAATATCTATGTAGCCACCCCTGCCCAGATGGTTAAATCCTGTGGCTTTGATGTCATCTCATATGCAGAAGACACTCGTTTGGACAAGACTATGACGGAGTCCAGCTCCGTTTTAAGGAATGCGGCCTGGATGACGGTGAACTGTCTGCAAATGATTAGTGACAAGACAAATAATGCTGTTTGGCAAAGCCCAGTGTTTTTGGTCTCCTCAGTGGTGGCCTCCTAAACTTGGGTCAGCCCCTTCCCCCAGGCTGAGGTTGAACATTTTTGAAGTCAAACTAGATCTGTTTCTGTCCTTGAAGGTTGAGGTCTCTGCAGTCTGCAGCCCCTGATTCTCTACCATGCGGCTACTGCGGAAAGTCTTCCCCTGGCTACCATCTACAGCAAGGAATACCTCGGTCCAGGCCATGGTTATAAGTTGAGTTGACCGACTATGGCAAGGCCTTACTCAAGGCCACTAATGACAGCTTATTGGCTAAACTCCAGGTAGTGCAGAATACGGCCAAGTGCCTGGTCTGCAAGTAGAAATAACATTACATTCTATTTGTAACAGACCACCCCTTTAGGTCATGTCAGAGGTATACATTTTCAGGCAACTTTTACCTTCAGCTCAGTCCAAGAGTCCCCAGAAGGTTTCCAGTGAGATATTAGGACCTAATTCAGATAGCTAATTCTACATCTGTTTGCTGAAACTGAAACTAGAAGAAGCATCAGGTGCACAGCCCATCTTGAAGGAAATTCTTTCCCTCTAGTAACAGTTGTTGTACCTTTGTTATCTGGTGGAGTCCTCTGTGAGGCAGTCAAATCACTGCTCCAGCAAAGAGCAGCCACTATAGTGCAAGTCTCCCCTGGAAGAGTTTTGGGGGTCATCGAGCTAACCTTTTCGAGGAAAGGAGTTAAAAGAGACGGATCATGGCACCTCCTAGTGCCAAAAATGTATTGTTAATATACTCGCCAATGACCCGTGATCGGAGCAAGGGATGATCTCTGTAGGGGAGTGAAGGGGCTCCAGCCACATACTGATACATCCGCATAGTTGGTTGAGCAAGAAAGAGAGGTTAGAGGTCCCAGTGGTATCATCCTAGTTTGATGGGTGATATTTCCAGATGTCCAAAATGGGAAACCATTACCCATTGAAACAGAGAACTTGAATTGGATGAAGGACAGAGCTGGAAACTAAGGTTTCTGTTTATCAGACTTGAAAAAGCCCCAGGCCTGCGTGCAAGAAGGGGTAAAACATGTGTAGGCTGCCTTTCTGTTTCATCTACTGTTCCAGACTATCAGAATAATACAGAATAAAAACCACACAAAATGGTGACCAATTCGAAATGTTACACATTAGGCAATAATATTTAACGAGAAGATCTAGCTTCTAGCTTGGTTCTTCATCCAATACGTTCACATAGGTCACTGCCTGGCTTCTGTTCTTTAATAGTCAAAGCACATTCAAAATGGAGTTCTCTGCAACTCTGGTGAGGCAGGCGCACATAGGTTTGCCGTACCGGGTACTATAATTGAAGTTTTTTTTTACCAAAGTGGGCTCTTAAGTGTGTATGAGAGTAAGCAACTATTATACCTACCTGTGACTTTTTAGCCTTCAAAAGGACCCAGCCTAGAAAGTTGGCTGTGAATTGTCAATCATGGCTATAAATCAAACACACACCTATATATACACAGCAAGCTTTAAAAAAATGTATGGGTCCTTGTCTTAACTAACTGATTATTCAACTTTGGAGATGGTACCAGACAACAGCCTATAGATTAGACCAGGGTGGAGTTTGCCCCGCTCTGCGAAGCTCCACAAGTGGCGGAGTGAGGTAAGTCGCTCTGCTTGTGCTGGTTTTTAGCGCCGGGAGTTTGTCCCGTGCTCTAAAATCAGTGCAAACGGCACCATGACCAGCACAAGAGGTCACTGCTTCTTTCTTCTTATCAGAGTAAATGTTCTACACAAGCAGCAGCTTCCTCAACTTGAGCAACCGGTTTCTCAATGCGGGTAGTAGCGACCCACCACAACCGCCCGTGTTGAGAAATCTCGCCGGGATATGGTCTAGCATACAATTTTCCTTGCTCGCGCTCATCAACTTAAGGTTGGCGAGCCGTAAGAGAGGAAAAACTCTACTATGCGGAGTCTTGGGGAAAAACTCGAGAAACTCGGTGATCGAAGCAGACTTTTACGCCCAGGCCTACTATGGATAAAGCATCCTGTACATCAGGTGTCCTCTGCCCATCTTGTTCTCCTCTGTCAGGTGTTGCCTTCTGGTGGAAAAAAGAAGACACACAAACTCTAGGACTTACCTCACTGAACATAGGTAGCTTTTTGGCAAAATCCACCACTCTGGTAATGGCAGGTGTGATGATTTTTGTAAACTGGCTGAAGGCTTCCAGGTCGACTTTCCCACTTTCGGGAGCATTCATGATTGGCGCCTGCCCAATAACTTCCGGCTGTAGAGGCAAAAATAACAAAATCAACTTGTCGCTCTCTCCAAATATTGCACCATTAGGTCATGATGAGTATAAGAAGCAGAAACCTTAACAAGGCACCAGAAGAAAACTATCCTGCTTATGGTAACATTTTCTAATGCATATTCAACCTTTTACCAGATTTCTCATCTAGAAGTATCTCTGCACAAACTTTTAAATAATTAATCTATTTAGTAGTGTTGTTCCACTACCAACTGGAGATTAGCTGGCGCATCGAAAGTGGGGAATTGTCTCGATAATGGCATCACTCATGAATTTGATGCAAGTTTTGTTCAATTTCCACGATCTACAGAGATAAAGAGAACATGTCACTGCCATATGCTCCAGTCAATATTTGTAATCTTTTGGCTATTCAATGTAAAATCTCCAAGATCTTTTGTGGCAAAGTCTCTGCAAATGGTCCTTCTTTTGCAAAGATGCAGCGGTGGAATGAAACCTGACAGAGACGTCTTTGAGAAAATGTGATACAACTTTAGGCACGAAATATTGGCAAAGTGTGAAGCAATCAACTCCAGCAGGAACAGTTTGGAGCTCCAGAAATAGCAGAACATGAATCTCAAACCCCAAAACCCCTACAACATCCTGGCCAAAATGTTTAGGGTCCCAGTAAGAGGAACCAATATCTATGGTAGTATACAGTTTCTCAAACATGTTTCTGCTGGGTCTTTAGGTTATGAGATTATGGAGAGTTTTGCCTGGAGTCCTTTTAAGCTAAAAAGGCAGGTGGTGCATCCCAATAGTGATCTGCCTGCCTACTGCTTCTGTGGGTGTTTTAATCCTCTGATAAATTCCCATGCAAAAGGGCTGCAGTAGGGTTTGCTGTGGGTACATGATCATGAGTACTGTTCCAATGCAGAGGTAAACTAGAGGACATGAATTCATTCAATACTGAAATCTAAAAGAGTTTTTATGTACTCAAAAAGATTTTTCAATACGCGAGACTATCAGATAATGAATAAAGGATGAATCAAAGGCCAGAAGCCAAAACACATGCTTCGATACATGTACAGTAATGAGGGAGCTTCATCAGGGCACATTTTAAAATTCCAGGAGGACCATGAAACCGTCCGGTGTACATGCGCTTAACAAATTTCCAAAAAAAAGTCTAAATAGTCAAAAACACTTATATGTCTTGAATTCCCAAATTCTGCAGTCAATCGATTGACTGCCGATAGGATTATTTGCATCATTCACATTCGATCAGTTTAATTGGTAGCATCCAAGGAACATAGCACCGGTTGCATAATTATGATCTTCGAAGGTCAAATCAATTTTGTTGGTGGAGTGATAACCCCGATAACAAGACAAGAAATAGTGGCTATTGAGCAGCAAAAGTGTAGTGTTTCCCGCATACTCCACCTTAATGTGGAGGATGTTTTCCCTTTCTATTAATCACTGATGCTGTCTGGTTTAACTGCATCACAAAGGTTTGCACATGACTCTAGATCCAAGATGGCAGTGGTGGGGGCAGTTCCTGTATTGGAAACACCCCGCTGACCACCTTGTCATCCTCTCATTGAAAACCTAGCAGGCAGGATGTTACAGATGGATAGTCCACCAGAGCTGCGGGGTGCATCTATGCACCTTTGGATGGGCTGGGGTGCTGGTAGACTACACCTGGGATAGCAGCAGCAAAGCATCCGACAAAGAAGATGACAGTGAGTCTGCGTGAGCGGCCTCCTTCTGGAAAGACTTTGGCTTATCAGTCAATAGGACTGTGAAAAGGAGGAGGGGAGCACAGGTTAGGGAGGGGGGGCTTGGGGCCTCTGGAAGCACTGATGGGAGGAGTCTGAGCCTCCTGAGAGGCCAGGAAAGACTAGGCCTCTCCTGGCCGCTTTATACAGAAGAGCTTGCTATGCGCTTTCATACTCTTGTCCTTCAGGTTGCCAGATGTCCCCTTGGAATGGTCCCCTGCACCACTTTCTTCGATATTTGCAAGGAGGCTTCATATGATGCCCTGATCCTCCAAATATTTGTTCGACCATTTTTATCTTATTTTGAAATGATCTTGGTGGCCATGTTGGAAGTAAAAATGGCCACCGGCTTGTCCTTCTTTTGTCTTTATCTGTTGCTTTTGTCAACATTTGCTTTAATTAATGTAGCTGTGTAATGTGTTTTTGTAACAAAACATTTCTAACTAATCTTCTGTAAACTGCTTGTATGCAGTAGCAACTGCTCTCGTGTAAAGTGCTCAGATACCCCTCGGGATCTTGATTGTGCTACATGAAATCACAAAAAATAAAGACATTCTCTTACAGATGGGCATTGGATGTACACGCCTTTACCATGCAAGCAAAGGAAGATATTGCATATATATATCCTTTTTGATGAGTTTTACCTTATCTGGAGTCTAACTTCCATATCAGTTAAAAAGGCTGGTGGTGGTTTTATTTGTTTTAGTATGTAAATTTTCTTTTTATAGTTTTGATACCATTAAGCAGCCTCCCCCAGTAAGTTTGTGCAACAATCCCCTTCTCCCACTCACTGTATAGAGGTTGTGTCAAGCAAATCTAATAGGTTTTTGACTTGAGTAACAAGGAGAGTATATCAAGGCAGCTTGATGAAAGTGATCTTAAGACTGCAGGAATACATTTGACACTGACTCACAAAGAAGGGTAAACAAGACATCGAACCTAGGGACAGGAGCCAGCCACGTTGGCAAACTTGTTTGAGAACTGAAGAAGAATTTGTGGTCAGGAAAGTGTGCTGGTAACCAGATGCAATTCTTATGGGAAATACCAGTTTGTGGTTTGGAGCTATTCTGTGCATCCATAGGCTAGGTTATCTTGCACTTTTTTTGCAAATCTCAATGTTTAATAATTCCTTGGACTCGTGGGTGGACTGGAGTTGGGTGGGTGTGTGTGTTTGTCAGACAGAAAGAGAGAGAAGAGGGCTGATCCTAGGCGTGGGTGAAAGTTTCATCACACCAGCGAAATCTGCAAATAATAGGGAACTCTAAATTTCCTAAGAATCTGCATCAGGAGATTTTGAGTACTTTTCAGCTACATGAGACAGATTTTCCCAGAAAATGTCTTAGTCAAGAAACATTTTCTATTTGTACGTATGCATGACTTTTTTTTACAAGAGGCATCCTCTTAAAAAATCCTCGTGTGAAGTTTTCAATAGAGAAACATTTCACATAATCTCCCCGAAATTTCATGAAAAATGTTGCAATTCTGAAATTCCTTACACCCTAGTCGAGTCCTTGGACCTTTAACATAAGAAAGAGAGAGGAAAGACCCTTCTGACATCAAAGGAAAAGAAGAGCCTTCTTTCATCTTAAGAAAGAGTGTTCTTCCAGAACAGCAAGGAAAGAGCCTTATACCATCAAAGAGTTGCCCATCGTAAGAGACGCAATCACCTTCTACTCTCGCGCGGAGGTAAAAAGACTCCTACCAATAGGAAGAAATGTGTCTTTTGCATAAGAGAGGCAAGAGTGTTTTCTGGATTAAAAGCTTTCTGACATCAGAGAGGTGAGACTAGTTTGCCATCAGAGAGAGGTAAGAGGCTTTCTCCTTCAGCAAAGTATGAGAGGTCTACCGACAAGGAGAGGACAGAACCTTCCGTCATCGGAGGAGTACGGGTTGGCCATCTTCAGAGGTGTGAGGTTTCTGCTATCAGCATGGTGATAGTGGTTCATCATCAGAAAGAGGTAAGACCATTCTGGCATCAGAGAGGAAAGACTGAGACTAGAGCCCTCAGCCAACAGAGAGGTAAGAATGTTCTACCAAGAGGGTGAGGGAGGAGGCTTCTCCTATCAGAGAGGTAGGAATGTTCTACCAAGAGGGTGAGGGAGGAGGCTCCTCCTATCAGAGAGGTAAGAATGTTCTACCAAGAGGGTGAGGGAGGATGCTTCTCCTATCAGAGAGGTAAGAATGCTTTACCGTCAGTGAGGCAAGACCCTTCTGGCATCAGAGAGGTAAGAATGTTCTACCAAGAGGGTGAGGGAGGAGGCTTCTGCAACCAGAAAGGTAAGAATGCTTTACCGTCAGTGAGGCAAGACCCTTCTGGCATCAGAGAGGTAAGAGTAGTCCACCTTCAGAGACACTAGAGCAGAGGTCTTCAATCTGTGGGGCGCGACCCCCAGGGGGGTCGTGGAGGCCTGGGAAGGGGGTCGCAGATTCTGCCAGAGTGCAGTTCCTGGCGTCGGGCTGATCGAGGGTGCTCAAGGCGGAGGCCGCCTAATTCACACCGAGGTGTGAAAAACATCAAAGCCTCGTTAACAAGTAAAGGTCTTTTAAAGACCTGTGATAGTACTCTGGTGTGCCTTTGTGTGTGTCCAAGCTGTTTCAGCCAGGCTGATATACAGGAGCTGGGGGGGGGGGGGGGGAGAGTGGGGGGGGGGGGGAGGAGGCTGTAGCCCTTTGAGTTCAATGGACTTAGCTGTGGGTTTATTTTTACTTTTAACGTTTTATATAGCGCTAGTTTAACCCGTAGGTATCAGAGCGCTTTACAAATACACAATAAACAGCAGAAGGACAGCAGAAGGACATTACAATCATATCATTGGTTCAAGTCCCACGAGCCCTCATACCTGGCGCCTGTGCAGGAGAAATGTGGCTGAGAGTCTGTTCTTCATGGTGAGATGTTTTCGCAGCCGGCTGCCACCCCCCCCCCCCCCAAGCAAGGAGGCACAGAGATGCCCTCCCATGAGAGAGGAAGACGAAGCAGAGAGATACTGACCCCCCATGAGAGAGGCACAGACAAGGTGGGTGAATGAATGATGGGTGGATGGATGGATGAAGGGGTGGACGGATGAAGGATGTATGGATGGATGGATGAAAGGGGGGATGGCTGTATGGATGGACGGATGGACGGATGGAAGGATGAAAGGGTGGACGGATGTGTGAAAAGGTGGGTGGATGAATGATGAGTGGATGGATGTAAAGATGAAAGGGTGGATGGATGGATGAAGGATGGATGGATGTGTGAAAAGGTGGGTGGATGGAGGATGGATGGATGAAAGGGTGGATGGAAGGATGAAAGGGTAGATGGATGAGGGATGGATGTATGGATGGATAAAAGGTTGCATGGATGAATGATGGATGGATTTGTGAAAAGGAGGGTGGATGAGTGATGGGTGAATGGATGGATGTAAGGGTGGATGGATGAAGGATGGATGGATGGAAGGATGGAAGGATGAAAGTGTGGATGGATGAATTATGGATGTATGGATGGATAAAAGGTTGCATGGATGAATGATGGATGCATGGATGGATGTGTGAAAAGGTGGGGGATGAATGATGGATGAGTGGGTGGGTGGGTGGATGAAGGATGGATGTATAGATGAAAGGGTGGATGGATATATGGATGGAATAATGAAAGGGTGGATGGATGAAGGATGGATGGATGGATGTGTGAAAAGGTGGGGGATGAATGATGGATGGGTGGATGGATGGATGAAAGGGTGGGTGGATGAAGGATGGATGTATGGATGAAAGGGTGGATGGATATATGGATGGAATAATGAAAGGGTGGATGGATGAAGGATGGATGTATGGATGAAAGGGTGAAGGATGGATATATGGATGGATGGATGGATAAAAGGTTGCATGGATGAATGCTGGATGGATGTGTGAAAAGGTGGGTGGAAGAATGATGGGTGGATGGATGGACGGGTGGATAGGTAAAGGATGGATGTATGGATGGGAGGATGAAAGGGTGGATGGATGATGGATGTATGGATGGATAAAAGGTTGCATGGATGAATGATGGATGGATTTGTGAAAAGGAGGGTGGATGAGTGATGGGTGAATGGATGGATGTAAGGGTGGATGGATGAAGGATGGATGGATGGAAGGATGGAAGGATGAAAGTGTGGATGGATGAATTATGGATGTATGGATGGATAAAAGGTTGCATGGATGAATGATGGATGCATGGATGGATGTGTGAAAAGGTGGGGGATGAATGATGGATGAGTGGGTGGGTGGGTGGATGAAGGATGGATGTATAGATGAAAGGGTGGATGGATATATGGATGGAATAATGAAAGGGTGGATGGATGAAGGATGGATGGATGGATGTGTGAAAAGGTGGGGGATGAATGATGGATGGGTGGATGGATGGATGAAAGGGTGGGGGATGAATGATGGATGGGTGGATGGATGGATGAAAGGGTGGGTGGATGAAGGATGTATGGATGGATAAAAGGTTGCATGGATGAATGATGGATGCATGGATGGATGTGTGAAAAGGTGGGGGATGAATGATGGATGGGTGGATGGATGGATGAAAGGGTGGGTGGATGAAGGATGGATGTATGGATGAAAGGGTGGATGGATATATGGATGGAATAATGAAAGGGAGGTTGGATGAAGGATGGATGTATGGATGGAAGGATGAAAGGGTGGATGGATGAAGGATGGATGTATGGGTGGATGGATAAAAGGTTGCATGGATGAATGATGGATGGATGGATGGATGTGTGAAAAGGTGGGTGTGTGGATGGACGGGTGGATAGGTAAAGGATGGATGTATGGATGGAAGGATGAAAGGGTGGATGGATGTGTGGAAGTGTGGGTGGATGAATGATGGATGTGATGAGGTCTAACAGGCGCATTTATGGTTGTCGATAGTTGTTTATGGTGAGGAGTACCAGTTTTTAGAATCTTTTGTCGGAAGGGGGTCCTTACGCCTAAAAAGGTTTTACAAGGGGGTCTCGGCATCAAAAAGTTTGAAGACCTCTGCACTAGAGCCTTCAGCCATCAGAGGTAAGAATGTTCAACCATCTGGGTGAGGAAGGAGGCTTCTGCAACCAGAGAGGTAAGAATGATCTACCGTCAGTGAGGCAAGACCCGTCTGCCTTCAGAGAGGCAACAGTGAGTTGTCTATCATCTCAGAGAGCCAATAGGTTTCTGCCATCCCTCTGAGAGGTAAGGGCGGTCTAACATGAAAGAGTGATAAAGGCTTCGGCCACTAGAAGGAAGCGAGAGGTTTCTTCCATCTCTAGAAGAGGTTGAAGGCCTACACCATTTGAGAGAGTATAGAGGCTTCTTCTTTCAAAGACCGGAAGCCAGCCTCTATCCCCAGAAAATATGCTAGTTCTGTCTTGTAGTGTTCGGTCCCTAGCCTGACCCTAAGCTAAAGGCTCACTCATTAACGATGAACCCAGTTTACGCCATTGTTGTTGTATGGGTCTGGTTACCCCCATACAGCTGATGGGGTCCTTCCTTTGACGAACACCAGCCAGTGGGGAAATCTCCCCTGAAGAACATACTCCTAACTACGATGAAGATGCATCTCGATTGCACCGACCCTAAAGTGCAGGAAGCAGTATATATCCCTTGGCAGCTGAAATGTTCAATTTTCGACCAGCAATTGTGCTTCATTTGTGTTACAAAGAGATTTTACATCCCTGGAAGGGGAAGGAAAAACAATACCATGCGAACTGGAGGATCAGCGAGGAAAGCTGCCTGTTTTATAAAATAGTTTTAAAAAAAAGCGTGCTGGAATAAGATGAAACAGAGTTCTGGATGCACTTGTGCGCTGACCCTGAAACTCGACATTTATTGGTGAATATTTTTCTTGGGTCAGGGTGTGATTTTGCTATTGCAGGAACGTATACATTTTTCAGCATGCAGCGTTGCATTGCGAGCCGCTACTCTTCTGTGTTGCTTTCCTTGCCTCATCCCCTATGTATGCTTTAGCCGCTTCCCATAAGCAAAACCACAACATGGGGGACAGGACACACTGAGGCTCCTACCAGGAATTTCCTTTTCTGCTTCCAGTGGCTTCCCTGTGCGTTGGTGGCCACGTGTGCATCGGTGACAATGTGGATGAGCTCCCACTCCTCCTCGTTTGGCTCCGGCCGGGTGATGAGTGTCTTCTGAACCTCATCACGACGTCTTTTCTCCCGGTTTTCTTCGATGAGCTTTCGTTTTGCCAGCCTTTTGCTGTCGTCCAGCACCACTGAGAGAAAGAAGGAGAAACACAGGGTGAGAGCAGCAAAGCTTCTTAATGTGCCGGAGACATTGGGCAGGATGAGGAGAGTGTGGTCTTCTTCTTTAGGTTGAAGAAAGAAACTAACAAAATGACAGAGTGGAAGAGAAAGATGGAACAACAACGTAGTTTGAAGTAAGAGGGACAGAGAGAGTAAGCTGATAAGGAGAACAGAATCAAGGAGGTGAACAAGGGAGGGAAGGAGCAAAGAAGACAGAGCAAGCAGACATGGAGCATGGAAGGTAGACAGAGGCAGAAGCAGGACCGAAGGAAGGAATAAAGGAAAAATAGGGAGAGGGACTGAAACAGATGAAAAGTGAAAGGAAGAAATTGTGAATGCAAGTGACAGGTCTACAGGGAATGAAAGGATGCAGTGGTATAAAAATAGGACAAAGAAATAAACAAAGAAGACAGCAAGACAAAAGAGTGAACGAAAAAGTTAAATAAAGAAGAAAAGATAAAGAAGGAAGAAAAGAAAGAGAAGGAAGACAAGAGTGAAAAGCGGATCAAAAAAAAAGAACAATTGAAATAAAGAAAAAAGAAACAAAGAGGGGGAATAGTTAAAAGAAGAGGAAGAGTAACATAAAAGATGGGAAAGAAAGGGGGTTGGGTGAAGGGAGCAAGGACGGAAAATGGGAAAGGAAGAGGGGAAACAAAAGGTCAAACAAGCATTGGCAAAGCCATTAGGTCTTGCAATGGCTTTGTTGTTTTTTCTTTTTATTTACCAACTTGAGGTGGATTGGTAAACAAACAATAGTAGCACAAAAGCATTTTTTTAGGCGGTAGTAACACAGAGGACTCACGTGGGGATAAGCAATACAAAGGGTGCAGGTGGGGAATGAACCATAACAGGGTTGAAGCAACACAGCAAATGCAACATGGAAGGCACGGGTAGAGGAAGCAAAATGGAGGGCGGGTAGGAAGAAAGATGGGCGAGAAAGAGGAATGGGAACTTTCACGAGAAGCACATTTGTCAAACACAATACTGGTCATTTCCTTGTGCAGTAGGGCTTAGCATCTTGGTTGCAAATTACAAACAAATAATTTACAAACACAGAATCTATAAATTCCGAATCTGGAAGAAGATCCCCATATTCTCCATCTGGACCACGACAAAGATGCTGCATCTTAGGGAAGAGCTGAAGATTCCATTTTTAGGAACACTTCATCACAATGCAGTAACCGTGCACAGCCCAGCTATCTCTTCTGACACTTGTTAACGTTGAATGTAAATGTAAATGTAAATGTGTTTGTATTTATATAGCGCACTTCTACCCTGAGGTCTCGTAGCGCTGTATTCATACCGCTGTGGAACCCTTCCTGGCTTTCCTGTGAGATGTAAATGTAAATGTAAATGTAATTTGCACTTGTATAGCGCCTATCACCCAGGGGTCTCTAAGCGCTGTACGAATACCGCTGTGGAACCCTTCCTGGCCTGTTCCTGTGAGGTGTCCACTCCTGGGCACCCCCAAGGTGAAGCCAGGCATCCAAGCGCTGCTGGGGCCGTTGTGGAGATTAAGCAAGCTATTGCCCAGAGTCACAGAGTGGGACCCATGATTAGACTAGGCACCGAGGCGAGAATTATCGGGTCCGGGGAGATTGAGCCCAAGACCCGCCGAGGCGGGGATTGAACCCTGGTCCCGGGCCAGACCTCTGCATCAGGGTCAGCCGCTCTAACCATTGAGCCACGCTTCTCCAACGTTATGCGCATCTTTGACCACGCACAGCGCTCCACTGCATTTTGGCTAGGTTGCCACTATAGGCAGATACCTGTTAAGGCATTGGCAAATTGGGCTCTGACCCAGGGCCCCAGCCTTTCAGGGGCCCCCAGAAAGACCAGCTCTGTTCTCAACACATGCCTGCCCTGATGAAGTTGAGTGATTCTTAAACAGATTTTTTTCAAATACCGTTTAACTTTAATTTATTTTTTGAATGTGGTTGATGTGTTAGAGTCTATTACAGACATTTTGGAGAGAAATGTTGTGTTAATGTTTCTTGCAACATCCATAAAAAGTTTTGTTTAGATCAAAACTGGACCTCGCATATTCATATATCACAGAGATTATTTGCAGAAATGTTAGTGGGCTGCTGCTGTGTTACAATATTGAAAACACAAGTCACTATCCCTGAATATTAGATGTAAACACATTTAGACTTTAGACCAGCGTGCCTGTGCACTGTCAGTGACCTGGCCAAAGAGAGCATGAACGATGTCCCTGGCTATGGGAATACCATGACAGCTTTTGGCAGAAGGTACTGTATTTGACAGCATCACGTGCACCACTCTTGCACACATGAACGAACGTGAGGTGCCTGTTGTGTTTGGACCACTTTGCTCAAATTTTGGTTTTACCTAGCTCTGTCCAAGCACAGATGAGAGGCCGCACAGCTAGTGTAACTCGATGCTCAGCACAGACGAGTACACGCTTGCAGGACCACTGGAATTCTAAAGCAGGTGAGGGCCAAATTATGCAGCAGGGTTGAGTAGATTATGCAGCAAGAAAAGGCAAATTATGCTGCATAATGCGGCACATTTTGTAATAGCATTACTCCATTATTTAGTCATTTTTAGGTTTCGCCTGGCGTTTACTGCGCAAGCAGTATCGCGCAGGCGAAAACTTTTGAAACAAGTATGGGGCTTCGTTCCGCCTCTCTGTCCTATTGGAACAGAGATGCGTCACTCATTCCCCGAGCAGATTCGTGGGCGTTCCCACGATTTTTACTCATCCCGCCCATTTTCGTGCGTCATTGCGGCGGTGGGCGGATGTTATTTTTTTTTTTTCTCGTCCTGTTTTGGTCAGTTTCAAAGTGTCCTTTGCAGGAGTGGGCTGCGAGATTGAAGCTGCCAGGATGCGGTGGGCTGCGCAATTTCTTTCCTCGCAGGTAAGCGGCATTTTTAAATATGTTTTTTTAATCTGGTTTTCGCCCCCCCCCTCCCGCTGTCCGTGTGCCCGTTCCCGCCCCCCTCCCCCTTCCCGCTGTCCGTGTGCCCTGCTGCAAACAATGGCTGCGACAGGGAGGCAGCTGGGACCATTGAAAAGGGTTGCTTAAACAAACCAGCTCAGGCTGCATCCTTTGACTATGCACTAGGATCATTTCGTTTGTACGTAAATAATTCCTTCCTTTTACATTTCTGCTGCACCGTTGCACCTATTTGTTCCCCCTGCATAGGATGATTCGTGTGCCTTTATACCCAGCCCGCCACTGTCTACCAAGGGCTTATCCGTGCATGTTTTGCATCAGAATGTTTGCTTTTGGGGGGCCGTAGTTGCACGACGTTCGTCTCTAAACCCCTTACTGTGCTCGGCGTGTATGTATGCGCCCCCCCCCCCCGGTCTATGCTGTGTTCTGTAAAGAATCCTACACAATTCTCCGTAAATGGCATTTGCTTTGATCGGTGCCCGTATCTTGCAGTGTAGTGTATTCAGTTACGGATTACACTGCATTTTATCTTGCCCCCACTTCGCGAGGATTCACCCCGGATGGCTTGTGAATTAATTACAGTTCAGAATCACTTATTTGTTTTATTAGAGGCGCTGCCCTTATCGAGCGCAATGCCCTTCCTGTGAGTGCCCCCCCGTTTACTTTTATTAGCGAGTGTGATATATTTTAAGCCCCATCCCACGCCTCTGCTTTGAACATTCATAAGCCATTTTGTGGAGGGTAAAAACATTTGCACCGGGTCTGCCACGGTTTTGCCCTGTTCAAAAAATGCATTGTGTATGTGAGAGCCATATCTTGCCATCCATCCCAATGCTTGGCCAGTTTTGCATGTTTCCTTCAATTATCTGTACGTGTGTGTGTGTGTGTGTGTGTGTGTGTGTGTGTGTGTGTGTGTGTGTGTGTGTGTGTGTGTGTGTGTGTGTGTGTGTGTGTGTGTGTGTGTGTGTGTGTGTGTGTGTGTGTGTGTGTGTGTGTGTGTGTGTGTGTGTGTGTGTGTGTGTGTGTGTGTGTGTGTGTGTGTGTGTGTGTGTGTGTGTGTGTGTGTGTGTGTGTGTGTGTGTGTGTGTGTGTGTGTGTGTGTCAGTGTGTGTGTGTGTGTGTCAGTGTGTGTGTGTGGTGTCTGTGTCAGCATGTATGTGTGGACGAATGGCTGTGTATGTGTATGGGAAGTTTTTTATGACAAGTGGATTTGTGGTTGCTTCTGTGTGATTGTGTGCGTTTGTGTTTCTAACAGTATGTCTGAGAGTGAATATGTGACTGTGTTTGAGGGACAGTTGTCTAATGAATGGACGTGTGACCATGTGTGTGTGATTGATAGTTTTTTTTATTTCAGTAATTTTTATTGAAAATTGTATTTACATGGTGCACCAGGTGGGCATGAGACTGCTGGTGTTTGCTGTATGTGTATGTGTGAGAGTTAACATGCAGCAATGTGTGTGTATGGTTGCATGTGCGACGAGTGGGTGTGTAGCTTCATGTGTGTGTTTGACAGTGTTGCCACGAGTCAACGTGATGTTAATTGTGTGACATTTGCAGTTTCTGTTGCCTGCTGTTGCTGGACCTGAGTAGCGCTTGGAGATTAGAACTTTCCCTTGATCTATGTCTTATTTATACCATCTACTTGCAGAATAATAGATCCACTTCCTTGTCTCCGTCAGGAGAATTTATTCAAAATCAATAAGGGAAAATATATGTATATTTTAAATGTAAAACTCAAGTAAGTAAGCTTCATTCATCAAGGGCAAAGGCGTACCGCAGTCCTCCTGACATCCCACTCCGGCTATCAGCCTCTTCACAAATCCTCTTCCTGTCTTTCTTGTTAGATCCCTCTTTCTGCCACTCACTCCTTTGCACTTTTCCCTGCACCCTCTCGTCTATCTTTCATCACTTTTCCTATTAATCCTTTGCGACACTCCCTCTGTTCTTCATATCACTATTACATCTATTTCTTGTCTCTAATTTCCTCAAACTCATTATCTTTTGCTACTCCTAAATGTATGCTCCCCAGCACACTACCCCTTTCTTTCGCCCTCTCTCTTACATCTATTTCGAACGTCACATTTATATCACTTTGTCCTATTTACTGTTTTTCATATCCCCATATCCCTTTTTTCTATATTAACCTTTCCACAAGCTTTCTATTTCTACTGCTCACTTTTACTTGCAATAGAGAAATATTACTGAACTAAATGTGTATATTCTGTTAATATCTCATATCAGCATGAAGAAGGAGGGGGTAGAGAGCCTGACAGCATTTTCATTTAATGGTTTATGAGTTTACATCATCGTCTACGTAGCCTTTCAGGAGCTAATATTCACATCTATAACAATCATCTGAGAGCCTACATAATGCATGGAACTGGCAATAATAGAAGCCATCCTTGCTGACAATTAGTGTTCAGACAAAAGAACTCAGTAGGGATTTTGTTAGCTGACATCATGATTTTTGCAACATTTCAGGAGCTTACATTCGCATAGATTTGGACTTACGTTATTAATTAATCAGCATTTCCGGAGCTTAGATTGTCATGGATCAAAGAATTTTAAAGCATCATTTGGGATCAGTAATCAAATTACCTATTTCAGTTTCAAGTCCTGTTAGTGTCACATGAGACTAGAGGAGAGAAGCAAAGGCATTTCTGTAGAAGGTGATTCTTCAGGCACCTTATGGTGGTTGAACGAGTGGTCTAGTCTTAAAGCGAAGGTTAGGGATATTCATAACTCTGGAGCCTCACCCGAGAATCTGAATTTATAGGTAATAGTTACGTATGCTTCTTCTCAACCTTATATGGCCATGTTTTGGGATTTTATCCTATGGTTAAATATTTTTGTGCTTAAATATGTGGTAAAAGTACACCATGAGCATGCATGATTTGCCTTTTCAGAAGTCCATGGTACACATTTAAACAGAAAAAAGGAAAACAATTACTAGTGTCTTCCATTCACTATGGGCCAGCTGTACGTATACATTTACTGGTCACAAACCACGTCGATTTGGTAAATTCGGTGGGCGTTTACTTTTTTTTTTTTTGCAGCCGCATATTTTACTCCCGTTCCCGCCCCCCCTCCCGCTGTCCGTGAGCCCGCCCCCCCTCCCGGCTCTCTGTGTGCCCGTCCCCCCCCCGCTGTCCGTGTGCCCGTCCCCCCTCCCGCTGTCCGTGAGCCCGTGTGTAAATGCATCGTAAATGCTTGTTTATGTGTGCGTTTGTGTTTACATGCGCATCCTTCTTTGTGCGTGCATGTGTATTTCTAAGCACACAAGATGAGAGGTACGGTAAGGGTCTATTTTAATGTCTGTGCATCTTCCATCAAAACACCGGACCAGTTTGGTGCTTAATCAAGGGATTTTCAGTGACTGCCCAACTCTAAATCAGGTTGAGTCTCTTTCGCTGGCACCAGCAAGGAGCAAAATAACATGAAAACATGCCATGATAAGTGACTTCAACTCAAAATGTTGCGGAATTCCCCAGTGCTCCTCAAATTTTTCAAAACAGTCTGGCTCTGTTTGTGTGTGTGCGGCTGGCTCTGTGTGTGTGTGTGCGGCTGGCTCTGTGTGTGTGTGTGGCTGGCTCTGTGTGTGTGTGGCTGGCTCGGTGTGTGTGTGGCTGGCTCTGTGTGTGTGTGTGGCTGGCTCTGTGTGTGCGGCTGGCTCTGTGTGTGTGCCTTTGTGTGTGTGTGTGGCTCTATGTGTATGCGTGGGTGCAAATGCAATAGGTCTCACATTTGTGAGAGATTTAGCTAATGGCAATGTAAATGACAATGCCATTTATTTATCTGCTTTCAAAACCAACACATAAATACAAATTTTGTCATTTACAATGCTAATAGCTCTAACTTTTTCAAAGTCGAAACCATTGCATTATAAATGCTTGTTAAACTTGGTAACACTGTTGGGGATTGATTGCACCTCATTAATCCCAGTTTAACCCCTTCCCTGTGCCATGAATTCTGCATGGCTTGGATGGTCTAGGGGGTCGGCGTGGCACTTCAGCGCTCATGGCGGGGTGCCGTCACAACCCAGCCCACTCCTTAATTCTCCCGCACAGGCCGGGAATTAGTGCCGCGTGGGAGGAGCGGCAGCAGCATGACGGCTCCACGCCATCATGAGCACGCACCTACCGTGACTCATGACGGCGTGGAGCCGTCATGAGCACCGAAGGGGTTAATATCCAAATATAGCAATAAACAACAGAGAGGGGACCAGTTCAGCTTTGTAAAGGGCCTTCCGCTGCACTGCAACACATGTCACTGTATTTTAGTAACTTTTGAACCGTTTGGGCTAAAAACAATTTTTTCGTTAAAATCTGCAGATTACGCTGCACATTATGGATTATGTAGCAAATGTGGCAAATATATAATTACGCGATAATCGGCGCAACCGCACTATCGCGTAATTTCTGTGGCTCTGACTATATGTATTGACTTCCTGTGCGCACCACACCTGACAAGACACGGTGAAGTCCAACATTAGCTAAGAAGTAAGTGATAAAGGAGGGGGTACACACATAGAGAGAGAGAGAGAGAGAGAAGGCAAGGTGGATTTAGTTCTTTTGCATGTTCTCTTAATTATTTACACAAATGCATGTCGATTTTTAATTTCCCCATAATAAAAAAAGACAAACGAAGAAACACTGCAATTCATCGGCAACGAAAACCAAGTCGCATTTTGCTTTGGTTTTTGATCTCGAAGGAATCACTTGCATTACTCCGGTCCATGTATTTTTTGATTTCTAGTGCTTATTTTCCACACTGCTCACAAGCGAATATAGGTCTTTGTCCCGCAGTCTTCTTTCCCACATGGAATTACTCCGCAAGTCGGAACAAATAAATATAAGCTTGTGGGATCAACGTTCATAACTCCCTCACTTTCTCATACAAATATGGAAGTCAGCAGTGGTTTCAAGGAACCCGTTAAAGAGGCAATGCCAATTCTGTCCTTCTGGTTTGTTGAGCTTAAAAATGTGCTTGTGAAAACTCCCTACTGTATGCTTTTATCTCCAGAATAAGCAGCCTCTGTGCAGAAAAAAAGGCACATGGCCGCCGTGCTCAAAGATGACGCAGCTATGGGCACCGAACCTGGACACAGGCAAACAGTACCACGAGCAGGAACCCAAGAAAAAATAGCCCCCAAACGGCAGAAAAACAAATACAGCGTAAGATACAGTACTTGGTCCCTGCTCTGTGGGAGGAAACAAAAGACAAAAAGAAGGGACAAAGTGGAAATATTGACCACTAGCAAGCAAGGATTTTTAAAGGACTCTAAAACAAACAATTAAAAGCAGTGGGTGGGCTAGAAGCCCTTAAAGAAGTATATATTAAAGTATATACAAGAGGTCTTGAAAGCTTGACCTAAAAAGAGAAGAATTAAGATAGCAAAGATTGTGAGAAAAATAGAAAGAACAAAAGTTGAGAATGAAACAATGGAAGAAGGAAAAACTAACAACAGGAAGGGTGATTGGGAACCAAGAAAGAAAGGGTCAGGTGAAGTACAAGAAAGAAATTAAAAACTCAATAAAGAAAGAAAGAAACATGAATGGCCGAACTAAAACAATAAAGGGTAGAAAAACTGGAAAGGAAGAACAGAGTTGAAGAAATGATAGAAAGAATAAAGAAATGGAAATAAAGAAAATATAAACAAAGAAAGGAAACAAGGTTAGAAAATACGAATTGATAGAAAAAAAAGAGCGGAAAAAAGTAAGAAGAACTAAGACAAAGTCTTAACTGTGAACAGTTTTAGTGGTCTTCCCTGGTGTCCATTTATTTTTACATTTTTTGGAGATAGGGCTACTGATGAGTGGGAGACTGGCAGTTTAATTGCCAGTAGCTTGATGGGAAATATGTTACTATTTCAAGAAGAGAATACAAAAATGCAACTGGGCCAAAGTTTATAGTTCTGGAGTAAATGCTTGCCTCTAATCCTACCCAGATGATAAGAGGTAAAGATTGTGAGAGAGGTGCTCAAATAGAAAAGTAAAAAGTAGTGCTTACGGTCGGTGGCCATGCCAACGTAGGTGCATTTTTTGAAGCGACATTCTTGACACTGGTTCCTGGTCACTTTGTCGATCACACATTTTCCTTCATATTTACAGGAATACGACGGGTGGAGGTTTTTTTGGATAGTTCTCCGAAAGAAACCCTATAAAGAGGAGGAAAACACGAATCAAGATATCTATGTTAGACTGTATCATTCCCCTGATGTGTATGCAGTTATTTTAAAGAAAGATCCTGAAAGGACTGTGGTCTGTGTGCAAGAGCTGACATCTATCTAAGTTCTGGAGAAGAACTCCCTCATAACTGCAGTGCTGCATATGAAGAAAAAGTTACATACCTGTAACACTCCATCTTCGGTATAAAATCCTTTCCCAAGTTTGCCCGCAACTATTTAGGGATGTCTCGCTTTTCTTGTGTGGCTTCATAGTGGGCAGAAGATTCACTTCTTGGTGTCAAATTTGCTTCACTGATCCCTACCTCATCTATCTACATGGCACCATTTTGAATTTCTTACCTTGGGGAGAGCACAACTGTGGCACAGTGGAATACCCCAAAGGATGGTGGGAAACCTGTAGTTCTACACAAGACATTCAGGCTCTGCTCCACCATGGGACCTTCTTGAAACCCACTTTTTTTATTTGAAAAACATTAGAATCCAAAGAAATGTGGGCACTGCACTGGCTTTTGAGGGTCCCATGAGTTACGTGAGCTTCCGCCAATATAGCGGAATCTAGCTGGCGGTATTTACAGTAGGCAAAGACTACAATTGCAACTATAAAAACAACTTCACAGAAAAACTACTCAAATTATTCACATCTGAGCACGGTTCGACCTTGGTAGCACTATGGCTGCTGCTTACCCTCAAAACTGAAGCACCCTCAAAGTCGTAAGAATGGCAAAGGTGCGAGAACTGCACCGACCCATGAACAAGTATTGAGGTGTTCAGGTGTTCGGGTGGGGGATACCCTAGACTTTTGGCTGCACCCCCTATTCTGTGGGTTAGGCCCTAGATCAAACGAAGCTCAGCAACTGCTGTGCATTTCCCGCAGAACCCTTCAACAACCCTTCAAGGGACAACTGGGATCAGACAGAAGCTCACAGAAATAAGCCGCCAGAGACGTAAGGTTTTCGAGATGGACAAAAAGCTGGGCAGAAGATCCTGTGAAAACCTGCCTCCAGATGCTGAAAAGCAACGAAGGACAAAAGACCTTTAAGGGTACAGTACAAAAACAAACATCATGTCCAGAAAAAAAAAATCAGCAGACATTAAAAACATTGAATCAAGTAAAAATTGTCTACATAAAGACAATTTTTATACAACAGTTAAGATGAAACACCCCACTCGGAAAGACTGAGCTCGCCTTTTCCTGGAATTCCGCTCATTTTACCATTCGGCACCTGTCTCCGGCTCTCCAGTGACCGCCCCTGGACAATGCCCATCTCAGCTGCTGATCTGGGCACGAACCGAGCTAACAGGACCAGTGGCTTGCTTGAAACACTCTCCAGTTCAAATTGGGGAAAAAAGATATTTGACCAGTGGGAATTCATCTCCCCATTCTTCTAAGGCTGGAAACAAGTTTTGTCCACAGGAGAAGGTCAGCTCCTCTACCCTGGAGAAGAGCGGAGAGGAGATACCTGACCATGAATGACCACAGCAGGACTCAGCTGTATCAAAGCGCCTGGAAACCAGCTTGAGGAACTGTACCTGCTCCGGAGCCAGGAGAATCTGCAGTTACCGGCTGGTTGAGGGTACGCGTAGATTGTTGTCAGCCTGGTAAGACGCAGAGGTTTTCCCTTTAACTCTAGGTTCTTCGGGCTCCCATTTGTACTGCTTCTAGAATCATGTTATGCAGCATCTGGGAAGTGCAGATCAAGAGATGCTGCAGTTTGAAGTGTGGTAAGACAGTGACTGCAATTCCACAGGTCACGTGGGTGGCCATGTGACCACAAAAGCTGACCAAAGCCAGCCCTTTACAAGATAGGTCTCCAAAAGCCTGGCACACTTGTTAAGACCAACTTTGGGTTTAAAAGCTCTTTAAGCACCCGTGCAGTTTGGAATCTGACCATGGGACCCGCTAGAACCGTCTCTTCCACCCCATGCCTTACGGTCACTAGACCTTCGTAAAGTGGACAATTGAATTTGGACTTTCCAACCCATTGCGTTTGCAAAGGCGGAATCCTTCTTTTCGTGGGTTCAGAATCCCAGGCCACATTTGGGTAGTGGTTTTGTGGATTTTGGGTGGATTCTGCCTGGGATAAAGCCCTGTGAGTTGTCTTTTCTTGTCGTAAGAGCGACTAAAGACATAGGATAGGGGCAGAACCATCACAGCACCCCGGATAGCGGTGAAAGCTTCCCTCTGCTTGCACTGACGCCCACCGCCAAGAAGTGAAGCTCAAAGTCTTCTTAACATTGCGGGAGAAGCCTAATCCCTGATTGGGAGAATGGGGAAACATCCTTTACAACGCAACTTTTACCACGCAGTGCTTTTACATCGCAACTTTTACAACGCAAACCATTACAACGCATTGCGCTGGGGGCGCTCTAGGATAGGGAATAGATTTAATTTACTATCCAACACCTTCCCTACTATCCACGGGGACTGGAGTTGGAATAGTAAATTAAACTATTCACTATCCAGCACCCCAAAGCGCTATGCGTTGTAATGGCATGCGTTGTAAAAACTGCGTTGTAAAGGCATGCGTGGTAAAAGCATGCGTTGTAATGTCATACATCCGGGAGAATGCAATGGTACCACAGACCCCCGCGTTGTTCTGATTATAGCGCCTTTCTGCTTCAGCACAATAAATGAATTTAATAGTGTATATTATTCCTAAAAGGGACTCTGATCTTTGACCTTTTGTTGTGTTGTAACTGTCCAACATTTCCAATATGCAGATAAAGAACAACAATGTACACAGACAGAACTAGGACTGCACACTCGAGCCCGATTCACCAAGAAAACTAGACCATTCTGAGCAGAGATCTCTGCTTCTGCCTAGATATCATTTTCCAGCTTTCTGGAATTCACAAACATTCCCAGGAGTGGGTCTGGACAGCTGTGCTATACACAAGTGTCTGGATGCACTGCTAGGAACGCCATTAGGGTCGTATCCATGTTGTGTGGAATGTCCCAGAGTTCCCTGGGGATAGGGGAGGATAGGATTCTCTGTGCAAATGCAAACTTTAATCTTTCCCTATGGAGAAACCCCTTCTCCTACACTCCCAGCAAATCAGGGGTGATCCAGTCCCCTTTCCAACCTGGAAAGAGGTTTATGTTAGCTCTACCCTGGTGTCCAGGGTGGAAATAAAGGGGGTTCTAAATATAGGGGGGGAGTCCTTGTTTGGGGTGTTTACAAACTTACAAAGCTCACCATGCCTTGAAAAAACAATCTGCCCACTCCTTAACTTGGAATTACTGATGTGGAGAATGACTTTATAATAATAAATCTTTATTGCTTGATTACTTAAAATCATTGCAATCACAACAACTTCACATCACAATCATAATAACTAGATTAATCATCAAAAATTCATTTACAAAAACATCTTCCCAGCATATAATATTATTTATTTTATTTATTTAAAACATTTATATAGCGCAGCTATCACCTTACAGGTATCCTGGCGCTGAGATAACTCCTAAGATAGATGCACTGGGAGACAACAATAGAATAGCCAGAAGTTAATATTTAGGAAACAGCCAAGTTTTGACCCGTTTCCGGAAAGGGATATTAAAACTATCCGATATACACAATTTTAAAACTTAGCAACAGAATAGAATCCAGAAGGCTTAAAATAGGCACTTTCACCCCTAAACTCATGTTTAGAGTCAAATGTAACTTTGTGGCTAGGGCTCTGCGTTTCCAGTGTGTATTTCTAGTTTAAGACTGAGTTGCACACCTAGTAAGGCTCAATTGCTTAACCTAGGCATTGTTGAAAGGTCAAAAGTATTCAAAATAAGTAACCTGGTGATCCTGCTACAGGTCAGCGGTGACTATGGTGCCTATTCAAAGTTGGAGAACCTATACATTCCATATGATGAACGGGAACCACAGAAAGCACTGATACAACCCGACAGCATACACCATGAAGACATCTCCAGCTTAATGCTCAAAACTGTCCAATTATTTTCAAAAAACGACATAGTGTGGGTGTTGACTTACCTTACAGCCTTCGCAGGTGATGCAGCGATAGTGGTACCCCGTGGCTTTGTCGCCACATACTACACAGAGCTCATCCTTTTCTAAGTAGCTGGGTATGTACCCTGTGGAGAAAGTGAGACAAAGGGGGTGAGATTAGGGTGGAGTGGAATTTGTGAAACAAAACTCAGATTCTGTCTTACTAAGAGGAAATGGGTCAGCAGAAGAGTAACACATCCAGGATACAAGGTTTTCTTGGTTAAACTTCAGGTAATTGATTGTAACAAAAAAATATTTCAATTGACCTCAAAGGGGGGTGGGGGGGTGGCATCCTAAATATTGAAGACAAAATATTGTAGTATGGAAATATCAAGAACAAAATATGGAAACAGCAAAAGTTAAGTATGGATTCTCAACACCTATATGAATCTTGACGATAAATATATTTTATTGTGTGTGTGTATATATATTTATATATATTTTTAGTCCGGTAAGAAGCAGAACCTCTGGTGAAAGAAGGGGCAAGCTGACAATGAGAGGGGAGAGACAGCCGTCAAGTACCAGTGGGGTGTGCCACAAGGACAGACTGAAAGACTGAGATGAAATGAGTGACCGGGTGTGAGACAGAGAGCCTCTGGTGAAAGGAGGGGCAGGGTGACAATGAGAGGGGAGAGACAGCCGTGCAGTACCGGTGGGGAGAGCCACAAGGAGCGACTGAGATGAAATGAGTGACCACATTAGAAACAGAGAGCCTCTGGTGAAAGGAGGGACAGAATGACAGGGGAGAGACAGCAGTGAAGTACCAGGAGTGGAGGGCAATTAGGAGACAGTGAAAGGCTGAGGTGAAAGGAGGAGTCCACTAAGAAGGGCCTCTGGGAAATGGAGGGGCAGTGAAGGGACAGGATGTACCAAGCAAAGGGACAGGGTGAAAGGTGATGGGGACCTCCAGCGCCTCGTCAGTGGTACTAGGCGCTATATAAAGGCAATTTAAACCTAAAATAATAGAGGGGCAGAGTGAGGAGGGCAGATTTGGGGCAGTGAGGACAGAATGACAGCCAGAGGAGTAGAAACATGAGATGGGGGACAGGAGGAGGAGAGGGCAGGCAGGGGCCTGTAGTGAGTGTAGGCACAGGGAGGTTGTGTTGAACGGAGAGTCGGGGGAGGAGGAGGCTCTGTTTTGGCCGAGATACATTACAGGGATGTGAGAGGGAGAGAGTTCAGGGTTGATAGAGCGAGAGAGGAAGTCTGCGGGTTGGAAAGAGAGAGGGGAGGAGTGGAGAGAAAGTCTCAAAGAGAGTACAAGAAAGAGAGACAGGGCCATTATCGAGCGCAGGTTTCGGTGAGAAGGAAAGAGCGCCGCCCGGTGGCGGATGGACAGACAGGGTGAGAAGAAACACATGACAGCCCCCGCCGCAGGGGTGCACTCCCTCGGTAGAGCTGCAGGGGGCAGTGCCGCGGCGCGCATCACTCTGAATGCGTCAGCGTGGAATGGGTTCCTGGCAGCCCGCGCCGGGCACACGCGCATGCACCGCGCCTTGGCCTCTCTGCTGAGACTGCAGACGTGGCCTAACCTAGGAGGGCAATAGGTTCTGCTGGGCTGGGGGCAGGGAGGGACCCCCCTGCTCAGGACAAGGATAGCAGAGGAGGGACACCGTGGACCCTTCGCTGGCACCTGCTGAACAAACGAAACCAGGGGGCGGCCAGTGTGCCCTGCGCCCTAGAGCAAGGAAGGTCGATGTTTAGACTGTGAAATACAGCAGTAACCAGGGGTCAGTGGGCTCCGGTGCCACTGCACCTGCTGTACCAATGGAAGCTACGCCCCTGGGGTTTGGGGGAGGGGTCTGGGCATGGATGTAAAACAAACAACCAAAGAAAGCACAGAAGTCGCACAAGGTGCAGCGATATTAGTCATACTGTTATTAAAAATATAAAATTCACATCAAGAAAGCTTTAATAAACATGCTTTGCTGCCGCGAGCCATGAACACAAAATACAAACATGAAAAACTTGAAGGCATTAAGAACAGGCTGCAGAGGGGGAAAAAACGATGAGAAGAGAACAAAGCGCGCGGGCAGTCACCCAATGTCACCGTTCCTCGAGGAAGAACATTTATAATAACTTATTTTTATTGAATCATTTTATAATAACATCTACATTTCCATTTAACCCTAACAGCCTGAGGTAACAGTGTTACATTGGCGACGGCAGTACACACATTATATTTCAATAGGTAAATGTGTTCAGGGGAATAATGCACGAAGGACACTTTAACATGAATATTTATAAAGCGCAGTCATTTACAGACCGCCAGCAGCGCAGCTGTTACAGCTTTGCAAAAACCACGCGGACTAGCGCGTGCAGAGCACAAGGGGCTGAAGGACACCCCGGTGACGCCACCGCGGCCTGACGTCACTTCCCTTGATAAAGGAGTGTGCCCTGCTCCCACTGCTGGGTCCACTCCTGCATTCTGCCCCACCCACTATCGCACCGTTCCTTTCTGCTCTGCACCGATTGGCTAGCACTGTATTCCAATCCACTGCCATTGGCTATCAGTGTGTTCTAGTGCGCCATTTTGTTCTCTCCACCTAGTGTACTGGAGTGTATAACTTTACCCCACTCGATTGTATCACCCCATGCATTCTGACTAGGCCTGGGAGAAATTTTAATTGCGCTGGAGTGATGTCATGTCACTCTTGTGATGTGAAATTACCCAGAATTATGTGATTTCCCCTCTTCGCTCAATTTAGTGTAATTTACGGGAAAAAATGACTGCCGTAAGAGCACAGGAAGCTGTTGCTGTTTGTGTTCTGTTGCATTTCATGCGATTTTTTAGCGCGAAATGCATCAACTGGTCCATTTTGGACACCAAGGTGCATTTTGGGTAAGAAATTAGTGCTAAATGCAGGGTTACTCTAATCCAATACCTCCGAGTAATCTGGCATCATTTTGCTGTAGTTTTGCGTAATTATGCTACAACAAATTACACCCACTCCTACTCCTGGCTCGCGTCCACCGCGTTATACTACACTAATCCATGCTGTCTAAAGTTGCCTACTGCTACCTACCATTTATTTCCATGCCTCTGTCTGCTATTGTGGTCCTTGTCACTCTCCAGCCAGCGTCCACCACTGTGCTACCCATCACTTTCTAGCCATTGTTCAAAGTTGCTGTCCAGCCAGCATCCACCGCAGTGCTATCCATCACTTCTAGCCATTTTTCGAAGCTCCTTTCCAGTCAGCATCCACCACTGTTCTATCCATCACTTTCTAGCCCATTGTTCGAAGCTCCCGTCCAGCCAGCGCCCACCACTGTGCTACCCATCACTTTCTAGTCATTGTTCGAAGCTCCTGTCCAGGCAGCATCCACCACTGGGCTAGCCATCACTTTCTAGCCATTGTTCAATACTCTTTTCCAGCCAGCGTCCACCACTGTGCTATCCACCACTGTCTAGCCATTGTTCGAAGCTCCTGTCCAGCCAGCATCCACCACTGTGCTATCCATCACGTTCTAGCCATTGTTCGAAGCTCCCGTCCAGCCAGCATCCACCACTGTGCTATCCACCACTTTCTAGCCATTGTTCGAAGCTCCTGTCCAGCCAGCATCCACCAATGTGCTATCCATCAATTTCTAGCCATTGTTCGAAGCTACTGTCCGGCCAGCCTCAACCACTGTGCTCCCATCACTTTCTAGCCATTGTTCGAAGCTACTGTCCGGCCAGCCTCCGCCACTGTGCTATCCATCACTTCTAGCCATTCTTCAAAGCTCCTTTCCAGTCAGCGTCCACCACTGTGGTATCCATCACTTTCTAGCGATTCTTCAAAGCTGCTTTCCAGCCAGCGTCACCCACTGTGCTATCCATCACTTTCTAGCCATTGTTCGAAGCTCCTGTCCGGCCAGCCTCCACCACTGTGCTACCCATCACTTCCTAGCCATTGTTCAAAGCTGCCATTCAGCCAGCGTCCACCACTGTGCTACCCATCACTTTCTAGCCATTCTTCGAAGCTCCTTTCCAGTCAGCGTCCACCACTGTGCTATCCATCACTTTCTAGCCATTGTTCAAAGCTGCCATCCAGCCAGCATCCACCACTGTGTTGCTCACCATTTTCTTGCCATTTTTCCAAGATAATTGCATAAACTACTGACCTTATGATAGAACCAGGAACAATAATCCCTCCTATCAGTACTAGAATGGTCCATTCCCAATCAGCACACCACGCCAAGAAGACAGACACTGTTAAAAAGACCGACGCAAGTATCCTACCCAAACTGTGGCCGCAGCCCAACTTGGGCTCACAATGACATCAACAGATAGACGTCATATACAAACGACACCACACCCACCTTAAGACAAGCCTTTCTTCTCAATACTAGAAATATCTGGTGCCACATAGAACCTGAAGGCCCGCTTCCCTACTCATGAGATGGAGCATTCTAACCATAGTCCCTCTTTACATATCATAGACCTAGTAACTATTGGCTGATGTACCTCCCACCCCAAGCCCTGAAGAAGTCCCAGTGTCAAGGGATGAAACGCATTGGCTGTGTCCCTGTCCATGCTTTTAAAGTCGAAACAAAGAAATAAAGAATGCCATTTCTACAACATATTAGCCTGTGATGTCTACATCCAGTGATTCGAATCCAATGGGATTTGGACTCTATTGATTCTCATCTGCAACAGGGGCGGCCTTAGGCATGTGAAAGCTGTGCACCTGCACAGGGCCACCAAACCCCAGGGGCCGCCACGCCAATATATATTCTTAATATAATAATCCTCTGACGATGGATACATATTTGCGTGGCGACCCCTGGCATGGATTTGGCGGCCTCCGGCTAGTTCCACTTCCTAAGACCCTGACCTCCCCCCTCTCCCCCCGCCTGAGCTCCGGGGGGCTCCGCCCCGCCCAGACCCCCTCTTTTCCGGGGCCCCCTACCTACGCCCTACCTACGCTCCCTGCCCAGGGCCGCCATGAGCCTAGAGCTGCCCCTGTCTGCAAATTCAGACTTTAATTCCGACCTTTACTAGACTCTTTTGCCTAATAAGTTTTTAGGAATGATTTCCCCTCTTGTTTGTTGATGTTACAATATACTAATTCACTCCTCGATTCCTCAGCGGGGCACACATATAATTAGGGCTCCCGGTTTTATGGTATTTATTCTTTTAACATTTCCGTCTGTATTTATCCATATTTATTTTTTGATCAACTTATTGGTATTTATCTATATTTATTTTGTGTTTTGAGAATAAATAGAGCCATAACACGGTATATTTCCACATTGATTTAACTGATAAACGTGCACTCATACTTTGCTGCCTGTCGCGTTTCAGCAAACTAAGCAGCCTAATAGCGCCAAACCTTACACCCACAGGTAAATATCAGTATTATAGTCCAAATATAAATATATACATGCCTGTATTCAGGGAACTCTGAACCTGTTTTTTAACTTCCCAGTCTGTGAATCTGGTCAGCTGTTCTCCTAGAAAGAACAAAATGTGTAAAAGAAGAGAGAGACCCCTTGTGGAATGCCAAGAGAAGGGAGTACTACTAGTACAGAAAACAAATTATCCCTTGACACACATAGATTAAAAAGAAATACTGTCTGTGGTATAATTTGTATTTAGCACTATTCGTCTAGATAAACTAATAATAATAAACCACACTTACAATCCCTTACGGGATTAAACACTGACTAACACACTAACGTAGTATAAAAAAGATTTTTTCATTTTGTCTATGCAATTCTTGTTAACCCCTTCGATGCTTGTGACGGAACGGTTCCGTCATCAGTCACGGTTGAGCTGTGCTGATGACGGAACGGTTCCGTCACGACCGCGCCCTGTTCTGGAATGTCCAGCACAGGGGGGGAATCGGTGCTGCACGGAAGCGGTTAAAACACTATTTTTATTGCAAGTCACATACATCCTAACAACAATTTAAATTGACATGGTTGAAAAACAATAAAATTCGTCAAAACAGGACATGACATAAAACCATACAACACCTGTACCACAAAAACCCCACATCTATAGGGAAAACGAACGATAATAGACAGTACAATTTGTCTTTTAATACGACATATCCCTAGGAGTAGTTTCTACAAGATTAGCCTGGATACAGAGACTGTTTATTTGTATCTACAGGTCCAACTTGTCCTTGGGATTATGCGCAGAAGTGCGTCGACGCGTTTCGATAGATGTCTGTTTATTCCATCTTTATCAAGACAACAAGTATGTTAATTTGTTCTTTGCGGTATTTATGATTGTTATACCCTGAGTCCAAAAGTTGGTAACTCTGCTAGTTCTTTTTCTCTGGTTTCCCTTTTTTTTTTTTAAACAGCTCGAGAACAGGTCTGTATAAAATATTTTTCACTAGAATAAAAGAGTATCACCCCTCCCTGGGTCTCATGTATCCAAAGTAGGGTTAAGTTAGGCCCCCATGTTGCTCTGTATGCTTTCAGACGTCCGCTAATAATCTTCCAAGTTAGAGGGGCTTCAATACGTACACCTCCTCACCTGCGCCGCGTTTGCGTCAACTTATTTTCTCTCAGGGATTCCCCATCCTGCCTCGTTACTTCGGCAAATATTTTGACGAATGTTATTATTTTTCAACCACGTCAAATTAACCCCTTCGCTGCGGGGGTAATTCCCCCGCTGTGCTGGGGGGGCGCGCACAGCACCCACATGCTGATGACGAGCTCAGCTCGTCATGAGGCACGGCGCTCCTGTGCTCATGACGAGCTATGCGCGTCACAGGTGCACCGGCTTCCGTGGAACGATCAGCACAGCAGGGGAATTCTCCCCGCACCTGAGCGTTCCACGGCTCATGACGAGCTGAGCACGTCATGAGCACCGGAGCGCCGTGGCTCATGACGAGCTCAGCTCCTCATGAGCATGGAAAAGGTTAAATTGTTGTGTTAGGATGTATGTTTCTTGCCATAAAAATTGTGTTTTAACAAGAATTGCATAGACAAAATATATATATTTTTTTATACTATATGTTAGTGTGTTAGTCAGTGTTTAATCCCGTAAGGGATTGTAAGTGGGGTTTATTATTATTAGTTTATCTAGACGCATAGTGCTAAATACAAATTATACCACGGACAGTATGTTTTTTTAATCTATGTGTGCCAAGGGATAATTTGTTTTCTGTACTAGAAAGAACAAAAGACAGCATGGAGACTCTCCTGCAAGAAGCACAATTTTCCGTATTTTTCCACTTTTTAAAATAAATACAGACAGGAAACCCATTCTTTTTTGTCTGTATTAATCTGTAAAAATCAGTAAAAATGGAAAACTGGGAGCCTTACATATATTGTTCGAAAGGTCCTGCGGAACCTTGCTGGTAACCGAAGGGCACAGATACAGGCTATACAGGTCCACTTAACTTACCACTCAGTGCTAACCAGGTCAGCCTGTGAGGACCAGAGAGATGTGCTACGCATTCCTGGTCACAGCCGGACTTTAGTATAGTTTACCCGGCAGGTCTCGATTCGTCACATGCTCTGAACACTGACATCCTATAGTGTCAACGATGAAAGGATGAACATAATGCAGCGCGTCTCAGTAAATCCCTTTTCTTGGCATCTCATAATGGCAATCATATAATAATAATAAAATAATAATATCCACATTTGTAAAGCGCACAATCACCCGTTAGGGTCTCTAGGCGCTGGGGCCGTCGGGATGATTAAGCGAGCTATTACCCAGAGTCACATGGTGCTGGGCTAACCTGCCGCCGGTGCCGGGGATCGAACCGTGATCCCCATATTCCGGAGTCAGTCGCCCTGGCCGCGGCGCCACACCTCTTCCCTGTAAAGGAGGCTGTAACGCAGGGTAACCCTCAACCCTTCTCTACATCTGGTACCTGTCCGGCTCCAGAGGTGTGGCGCAGCGGTCAGGGTGCCTGACTTCGCTCCACGAGGTTCACGGTTCGATCCCCGGTGCTGGGGGCAGGTTAGCCCAGAACCATGCGACTCTGGGCATTAGCTCGCTTAATCTTCCTGAGGGCTCCCAGTGCCGGGACACCTTTCCGGAGGTAGCTGTGCGCTTTACAAATGTTGGTATTTCATTTAATTTCATATCATCTCCGAATAGACAACCTCCTAAAACCGCCTGTATAGGAAACTGGATGGAGAGCATAAAAAAATACTAAGACAATAAAGGGACCTGAAGAGTTGATCAGAACTGCCAGGATACAACACAATATACAATTGTGCACCATTTTCTAGACATTGTTTATTTTTACGTTCTATCATTGTGTTCTGCACTGCTTGCTAGCCGGTATCTACCGCTGTATCCTGAGACATTCTAACCCCCCTTGTCTATCAGCGTTTCATCCTACAGGTGTCCTGCGTTCTCTTTCCGTATTCCAGCCTAGTTCCTTCCCCGTTCAGACCTGCTTCCCTTACTTTACGCTACTACTTTTGCAGTGCACTGCCACGCTTTTGCTGTCTGCCATTGTGTTCTACGCTACTCTTCAGCCCCTATGTGCAGCATACTCAAGCTCTGTGTGTCACTGTGTCACCCTGCCTCCCCTGTCACCATCTCAGAGCCTTCCAACTCATTGCACGGAAGACGGAGGAGTGAGGTAAGTGTACAACCTCGGCCCAACCTTGTTCAACCTTTACATTATTGACTTGTCACGACTAGGGCAGTGCTTCATTTGAACCGGTGGTTTCCGGTGCTTGGTGTCAGCACTTAATTGTCAACACCGGCACCTATAACAGTCTGCCACATGGTGGCGCTGTTTATCTTATTTAGAGATGAGCACAACAACAGTTGCTTATAAATTCACTATACATTAAAAATTACCAATACCCTCTGTCCAAGCCATTCTAATAGCTTTGAGGTCCTGGAATAGTCTGAATTGTCACACTTGTAGGATTATGATAGTAGCTGTGTTTCTATTGTCGTTGGCACAGCGGCAGGGGCTATGGGTAGTGTGAGCGAAAGTGGACTCCTAACAAGAGCCCGGGCACTTATCTTTCTACAAGTTCAGAGCTGGACTAGGGGAATCTATTTTATGCAAATGATGCAACCACCCTGACACCCATCACAGAGGGACTCAGTACAACATTAACAGTCCAAAAGAGTGTGTAGACCATGCATCCTTATGGGAAAGCCACAAAAGTCTAACCAAATAAATGTCAGGAAAACTGAGCAGAACAAAAACGACACCCAACTGATGCTTAAAGTTGACACACCAGGGAGTTTTACAAATAGAGGCATAGACACTTCTAGAAAAAGTCCTGCAGCTTTCTCAGCTGTGAGGGGCACACTTTAACCTACCAGCAAGAAGAATGCTAGAACCCCTTGGCAGCAGCACCCCCTGACTTTAGAGCAGGGAGGCGAGCTGTGTGGCCTAATACAACAAGAGGGGAAACACAAGGAGTTAGTCATGAACACAAACTCTGCACCTCCGAGTTCTGCAAATAAGTGTATGTCTGGACTTAATAGTCATCTCGCAGTGGATTATGGGATACGGGGTGTCTCAACGGTTAGAAATGTTTCTTAAAGAGAAAGTCGGTCAGCTGCTCTGTAGCTTTGCACCTCCCCAATTTACTCAATATTAATGTATGAGGTCGACACGTTAAACTGTGCTATTTTTATTGTCTTTTTCATATTATATTTCATTTTTATTTGTTTCAGACCTCAACTGAGATCAACAAATACATACATAAAATTATTATTAGTGAATTAAGATAACATTTTTAAAACTCTTTCTAAGAGGGAGAAATGACAATGTATTGCGGCCCGCTTATCCAGCATTTGATTGTATAAGTATATTAAAACGTTGCACTTTACCTTTAAAACAGCTTAAAAAAACTTTTCAAAAACTTAAACAGATTATAGCATACAAATTAATTAACTGGGGAATTACACAGCAAGATTAAATCATTTGATAAAATAGCATTATACTTTAATTGAATTGGAATTATGTATCATCGCCGAGCCTCTTCCATACTTGAATTAGGACAAATTAATAAAACGTGAAGCAAATCTTGTCGCACACCGTGACACAATTTACATATGCCTTTAGAGTTATTTGTATCGTCCCAACTGGCTACAACTGTTGCTAATGGGAGTATGCCCATACGTAAGAGTAGGATAGAGCGCCTTACTCCATGTTCTAATTGAAATCGTAGATAGGGAGCTTGGGTTTTAAATTCTATATTCTCTGCGAACGCTTTGTATTGTCTTTTTCGTATTTCGCCTCATTTGACAAGAAAAAAGTCTCTAGAATAATATCCTTATGTTTGAGAGCCGCAGTATTGATGGGACTGATGTGTAAAGGTGCTCTCTATGTCAGAGTAGTAAGTTGCACCATTAGTGTGACCGCTTTATTCACCACGGGCACTATGTGGTGAGTTCTTGCTCACAATAAGTCTAAGGATGGCGTCTATATCTGGCGACAGGGGAAGGTTTACGTAACGACACTGGGTCCACGCCGTGCACATCACTCAAGACCCGGACTAACAGTACATTTATGCATATTTCCTATTACACATTTATTGTGGCGAATTCATAATGTAGGATAGTGGTAATTAAAGCAATCTTGTTGAAAATTCATTATTTGTATTTCAGATTTGTACATAGTTATGACTCCACTCTGCAAAGTTGTGCAAAGACGTCAGGCTTCGAAGCATCTCTAAGTTGGGAAGGTTTTCATTCGCAAAACTTCTCCTCTGGGCAAAGTTTCCAGCAAAAAAATATTTACGGGATGGTTTTCCTACAAATTATTATTTATGGATCGAATTCTACCGCAAAAAGCTGCCTTTGCATCTATTCCTCCCACAATATCTGCTTATGCTAGCTTTGTCACCTTCTTGCTTTAGTTTTATCTTTCTTAATATCCTCAGCTTCACGAAGCTGAAGTAAAAAAAATATGTCGGCGAAGTCCAATTTTTCACACCCTTGGAAAAGTGAAGAATTATTGGTCCGGTCTTTAATAATGATAATGTGCATCTTAAACATATTGTTCTTAGTTTTCTGTAAAATGTTGTCTGAAAGAAGGCTAGGACCGCTTAACTTTCTGTAACCTTCAACAAAGGTGGAACGGGGGAAACTTCGGGTCAGTGTCTGGGGGTCATGACCGACGGGAAGCAGGGTTAGTGCCTCCACTGGAAAGACTGGAGCATCATCTATTCATTCATTCGTGGTCCTTGTTGAGCGCAGGGTACGTGAGGCGCTGGGTTCTGTATTGTAGGCAGGTCTAGAAAAGCAACAAGTGCCAACAATACTTCTGAAAGAAAATGTCATATATGAGGCCTGCGTACATGGGCAGTAGGCGTGCAATGACCTGCGTGTATGGGCAGCAGGCGCGCAATCTCCTGCATGCATGGTCAGAAGGCGTGCAATATCCTGTGTGTAGGGCAGTAGGCATGCAATCTCCTGCGTGTATGGGCAGAAGGCACGCAATCTCCTGCGTGTATGGACAGTAGGCATGCAATCTCCTGCGTGTATGGGCAGAAGGCACGCAATCTCCTGCGTGTATGGGCAGAAGGCACGCAATCTCCTGTGTGTATGGACAGTAGGCGTGCAATCTCCTGCGTGTATGGACAGAGGCGTGAAATATCCTGTGTGTATGGGCAGTAGGTGTGCAATATCCTGTGTGTAGGGGCGGCATGTGTGCAATCTCCTGCGTGTATGGACAGTAGGCGTGCAATCTCCTGCGTGTATGGACAGAGGCGTGAAATATCCTGTGTGTATGGGCAGTAGGTGTGCAATATCCTGTGTGTAGGGGCGGCATGTGTGCAATCTCCTGTGTGTATGGACAGTAGGCGTGCAATCTCCTGTGTGTATGGACAGTAGGCGTGCAATCTCCTGTGTGTAGGGGCGGCATGTGTGCAATCTCCTGCGTGTATGGACAGAGGCGTGAAATATCCTGTGTGTATGGGCAGTAGGTGTGCAATCTCCTGTGTGTAGGGGCGGCATGTGTGCAATCTCCTGTGTGTATGGACAGTAGGCGTGCGATCTCCTGTGTGTATGGACAGTAGGCGTGCAATCTCCTGTGTGTAGGGACGGCATGTGTGCAATCTCCTGCGTGTATGGGCAGCAGGCGCGCAATCTCCTGCGTGTATGGACAGAGGCGTGAAATATCCTGTGTGTATGGGCAGTAGGTGTGCAATATCCTGTGTGTAGGGGCGGCATGTGTGCAATCTCCTGTGTGTATGGACAGTAGGCGTGCAATCTCCTGTGTGTATGGACAGTAGGCGTGCAATCTCCTGTGTGTAGGGACGGCATGTGTGCAATCTCCTGTGTGTATGGACAGTAGGTGTGCAATCTCCTGTGTGTAGGGGCGGCATGTGTGCAATCTCCTGTGTGTATGGACAGTAGGCGTGCAATCTCCTGTGTGTAGGGACGGCATATGTGCAATCTGCGTGTAGGGGCAGAAGGCGTGTTATCTTCTGCACAGAGCAAGGCCAGCTGGTTGTTATTCCTGAGGTTCAGCGGTCACATTCATACATAGCAACAACACAGGAGATTCAGATCTGGTGGACCCCGCGTGAGGGCAGGTGCGGCAGCCCCCGAGGGGCTATCGGTGTTCTTCAGGTCAGATAGTTACTGTGCATCACTTAAGGTATGTCCAAGCTATACCAAGAAGCAGCTCTTAGGTCCATCAGCATCGCCTCTCTTCTGGCGGGCAGTGGGCCCAGGCCGGTCCAGGGTCCAAGACTGGCCATGACATGGGCTCGCGAGTTCTGTACATAAGCATCGCCTCCCTTCTGGCGGGCAGTGGACCCCGGCCGGTCCAGGGTCCAAGACTGGACCAGGACATGGGCTCGCGAGTTCTGTACATAAGCATCACCTCTCTTCTGGCGGGCAGTGGGCCCCGGCCGGTCCAGGGTCCAAGACTGGCCATGACATGGGCTCGCGAGTTCTGTACATAAGCATCGCCTCTCTTCTGGCGGGCAGTGGGCCCCGGTCGGTCTAGGTGAATCCAAGACTGACCATGACATGGGCTCGCAAGTTCTGTACATAAGCATCACCTCTCTTCTGGCGGTGCAGTGGACCCCGGCCGGTCCAGGGTCCAACACTGGACCAGGACATGGGCTCGCGAGTTCTGTACATAAGCATCACCTCTCTTCTGGCGGGCAGTGGACCCCGGCCGGTCTAGGGTCCAAGACTGGACCAGGACATGGGCTCGCGAGTTCTGTACATAAGCATCACCTCTCTTCTGGCGGGCAGTGGACCCCGGCCGGTCCAGGGTCCAACACTGGACCAGGACATGGGCTCGCGAGTTCTGTACATAAGCATCGCCTCTCTTCTGGCGGGCAGTGGACCCCGGCCGGTCCAGGGTCCAAGACTGGCCATGACATGGGCTCGCGAGTTCTGTACATAAGCATCGCCTCTCTTCTGGCGGGCAGTGGACCCCGGCCAGTCTAGGTGAATCCAAGACTGGACCATGACATGGGCTCGCGAGTTCCGTCCATAAGCATCACCTCTCTTCTGGCGGTGCAGTGGACCCCGGCCGGTCCAGGGTCCAAGACTGGCCATGACATGGGCTCGCGAGTTCTGTACATAAGCATCGCCTCCCTTCTGGCGGGCAGTGGACCCCGGCCGGTCCAGGGTCCAAGACTGGACCAGGACATGGGCTCGCGAGTTCTGTACATAAGCATCACCTCTCTTCTGGCGGGCAGTGGACCCCGGCCGGTCCAGGGTCCAAGACTGGCCATGACATGGGCTCGCGAGTTCTGTACATAAGCATCGCCTCCCTTCTGGCGGGCAGTGGACCCCGGCCGGTCCAGGGTCCAAGACTGGACCAGGACATGGGCTCGCGAGTTCTGTACATAAGCATCGCCTCCCTTCTGGCGGGCAGTGGACCCCGGCCGGTCCAGGGTCCAAGACTGGACCAGGACATGGGCTCGCGAGTTCTGTACATAAGCATCGCCTCTCTTCTGGCGGGCAGTGGACCCCGGCCGGTCCAGGGTCCAAGACTGGCCATGACATGGGCTCGCGAGTTCCGTCCATAAGCATCACCTCTCTTCTGGCGGTGCAGTGGACCCCGGCCGGTCCAGGGTCCAAGACTGGCCATGGCATGGGCTCGCGAGTTCTGTACACCAGCATCGCCTCTCTTCTGGCGGGCAGTGGACCCCGGCCGGTCCAGGGTCCAAGACTGGACCAGGACATGGGCTCGCGAGTTCTGTACATAAGCATCACCTCTCTTCTGGCGGGCAGTGGACCCCGGCCGGTCCAGGGTCCAAGACTGGCCATGACATGGGCTCGCGAGTTCCGTCCATAAGCATCGCCTCTCTTCTGGCGGGCAGTGGGCCCCGGCCGGTCCAGGGTCCAAGACTGGCCATGACATGGGCTCGCGAGTTCTGTACATAAGCATCGCCTCTCTTCTGGCGGTGCAGTGGACCCCAGCCGGTCCAGGGTCCAAGACTGGCCATGACATGGGCTCGCGAGTTCTGTACATAAGCATCGCCTCTCTTCTGGCGGGCAGTGGGCCCCGGTCGGTCTAGGTGAATCCAAGACTGACCATGACATGGGCTCGCAAGTTCTGTACATAAGCATCACCTCTCTTCTGGCGGTGCAGTGGACCCCGGCCGGTCCAGGGTCCAACACTGGACCAGGACATGGGCTCGCGAGTTCTGTACATAAGCATCACCTCTCTTCTGGCGGGCAGTGGACCCCGGCCGGTCTAGGGTCCAAGACTGGACCAGGACATGGGCTCGCGAGTTCTGTACATAAGCATCACCTCTCTTCTGGCGGGCAGTGGACCCCGGCCGGTCCAGGGTCCAACACTGGACCAGGACATGGGCTCGCGAGTTCTGTACATAAGCATCGCCTCTCTTCTGGCGGGCAGTGGACCCCGGCCGGTCCAGGGTCCAAGACTGGCCATGACATGGGCTCGCGAGTTCTGTACATAAGCATCGCCTCTCTTCTGGCGGGCAGTGGACCCCGGCCAGTCTAGGTGAATCCAAGACTGGACCATGACATGGGCTCGCGAGTTCCGTCCATAAGCATCACCTCTCTTCTGGCGGTGCAGTGGACCCCGGCCGGTCCAGGGTCCAAGACTGGCCATGACATGGGCTCGCGAGTTCTGTACATAAGCATCGCCTCCCTTCTGGCGGGCAGTGGACCCCGGCCGGTCCAGGGTCCAAGACTGGACCAGGACATGGGCTCGCGAGTTCTGTACATAAGCATCACCTCTCTTCTGGCGGGCAGTGGACCCCGGCCGGTCCAGGGTCCAAGACTGGCCATGACATGGGCTCGCGAGTTCTGTACATAAGCATCGCCTCCCTTCTGGCGGGCAGTGGACCCCGGCCGGTCCAGGGTCCAAGACTGGACCAGGACATGGGCTCGCGAGTTCTGTACATAAGCATCGCCTCCCTTCTGGCGGGCAGTGGACCCCGGCCGGTCCAGGGTCCAAGACTGGACCAGGACATGGGCTCGCGAGTTCTGTACATAAGCATCGCCTCTCTTCTGGCGGGCAGTGGACCCCGGCCGGTCCAGGGTCCAAGACTGGCCATGACATGGGCTCGCGAGTTCCGTCCATAAGCATCACCTCTCTTCTGGCGGTGCAGTGGACCCCGGCCGGTCCAGGGTCCAAGACTGGCCATGGCATGGGCTCGCGAGTTCTGTACACCAGCATCGCCTCTCTTCTGGCGGGCAGTGGACCCCGGCCGGTCCAGGGTCCAAGACTGGACCAGGACATGGGCTCGCGAGTTCTGTACATAAGCATCACCTCTCTTCTGGCGGGCAGTGGACCCCGGCCGGTCCAGGGTCCAAGACTGGCCATGACATGGGCTCGCGAGTTCTGTACATAAGCATCGCCTCCCTTCTGGCGGGCAGTGGACCCCGGCCGGTCCAGGGTCCAAGACTGGACCAGGACATGGGCTCGCGAGTTCTGTACATAAGCATCGCCTCCCTTCTGGCGGGCAGTGGACCCCGGCCGGTCCAGGGTCCAAGACTGGACCAGGACATGGGCTCGCGAGTTCTGTACATAAGCATCGCCTCTCTTCTGGCGGGCAGTGGACCCCGGCCGGTCCAGGGTCCAAGACTGGCCATGACATGGGCTCGCGAGTTCCGTCCATAAGCATCACCTCTCTTCTGGCGGTGCAGTGGACCCCGGCCGGTCCAGGGTCCAAGACTGGCCATGGCATGGGCTCGCGAGTTCTGTACACCAGCATCGCCTCTCTTCTGGCGGGCAGTGGACCCCGGCCGGTCCAGGGTCCAAGACTGGACCAGGACATGGGCTCGCGAGTTCTGTACATAAGCATCACCTCTCTTCTGGCGGGCAGTGGACCCCGGCCGGTCCAGGGTCCAAGACTGGCCATGACATGGGCTCGCGAGTTCCGTCCATAAGCATCACCTCTCTTCTGGCGGGCAGTGGACCCCGGCCGGTCCAGGGTCCAAGACTGGCCATGACATGGGCTCGCGAGTTCTGTACATAAGCATCGCCTCTCTTCTGGCGGTGCAGTGGACCCCGGCCGGTCCAGGGTCCAAGACTGGACCAGGACACGGGCTCGCGAGTTCTGTACATAAGCATCGCCTCTCTTCTGGCGGGCAGTGGACCCCGGCCGGTCCAGGGTCCAAGACTGGCCATGACATGGGCTCGCGAGTTCTGTACATAAGCATCGCCTCTCTTCTGGCGGTGCAGTGGACCCCGGCCGGTCCAGGGTCCAAGACTGGCCATGACATGGGCTCGCGAGTTCCATAAATAGGAGCTGCTGCCCTAGTGACACAATCTACCAGGTTCTGCCTCAGTGGTGAGTGCTTTACTCTTTCCTTGGATCCAGACAGTCGGTTTGTTTACGAGGCCAGGTATGACCGAGGGACTGTGGACACCACCTGTAGTAACACGGGGGCCATGGAGCTATTTTAGTACCTGCTGGTCAACAGCTCTACAAGGCTATGTGCAAAGCTTGCACCTGGACCAACCGCGGTCAGTGTGGAGTTGGAGAAACACCCCAGGAGAGCGCTGGTCAATCCATGGTTGACTAGGACTGGCCATGGCTAAACCGCGGATTACCACTGGTTGTCCGCGGTACAAAAAGAGGTCAGGAAGGCAGCTCAGCCGACACAGTCCACCTCAGAGGCGGGAGAGGCGTCTGAAAGGATGAGGCATGGGGGAGTAAAGGCAAAGAGTACCTTCTTACAAGAGGTGTCCCCAATAAAAGCACATTTCATGGGACACACACTAGTATTTACAATAGACTTAAAAGCAAATGTCCCACTGCCGGCCAGGTCTGATGGGTGTGTAGATTTCTTTTAATGCCCTATAGTTTGAATTGTGTCACAACAGAACTTTCATGAAGATTCAGAACCAACCAAATCCAAGTCCCAAAATGTCCCAACCTACCCGTAGTCAAATTAGACGATATTTGTTTAATAAAATAGTTGAACCTATCGACTGAGCCTCTGCCCACTGATCCCAAAAATTCACTCAGTGGGTTAATGTTCTGGCTACAGAAACAGAGCGTGCCCTGAAAAAACTCGGGTGCAAATCTCAGTAGGTCAAATATGCTTTCCTTTATCAGACATAAGATGAAATAAAAAAAAATGGATTACTCTTGTTATTACAGGTATTAGAAAAAGAATCCGATCCCCATAAGAAGCTCAGAAAAATACATCTATAATTTCCACTCTAATTATAGGATGCCACAAAACCCCCTGGGCTTCATGGCACTATATATTCCTTTTAACATAGCATCTATTCAAGTGTTATTCTGTCTATCTAAACATCTATTCAGGTGTTATTCTGTCTATCTAAACCTCCCTGCGGCTCCACGTTTACCACAACCACACGCTTGTCATATCTTTAATTCTATTACCATCTGCTTATTCCACCTTTTATCTCTCTTTTCTCTCTTTCGACTTGTCCATACATCATGCATCGCTCTTCACAAACCTCATGGTTCATCCAAATGAATCGCTTAGCAACCTCAGCAGCTGCTACTTACAGCTTCAACCGGACATCGCAGGCGGTGGTCGTCGCGACAGGTAAGTGATACAACATTCACCACCTCTCACTCTACAACTGAACAAAACAACTCCAAGAATGGTCTATCTGCACAAAAAGACCCCGTATGATGAAATAGAAGCCACATACCTTTCTTCAACGCGTAGGACGGCGACTGCCCTTGCGAATAAGTCGACTTTTCTTCGGAGAAGTACTCTGTTGGGCCATAGTGGTTGAGTGTCGTGTCCATGTCAGAGTACTCGCCTTTAAATGTGTTTCCAGGGTAACTACAGGTGTAAGGCTGATTCAGCGCCCAGGCCTGTTCCATATAGATGTGGCTGTTGTGTAGGGCGGCCGCATCGCAGGTGCCGTAACCCTGGTTATCCTCAATATATGCGCAGTAGTCAGGAGGCTGGAGGTAGCAGTTGAGACCGGGTCCAGGGGGCGCTTCTGCCTCTTGCATGCAGTAGTTCATTTTGAGGTCTGTCGATGGCTGCTCGGTTGACCTAGACTCAACAGCCTATGCATGTGCATGGGCGCGGGGCGGGGGCCAGTGCTGTCCGAAACCTCGCCTCCAAAGGCAAGGTGTTCAACCTCCCTGGAGCTCCAGCCGTGCCAAGAACCGACTGCCCTGCCAGTAAACACCCAGGAAAGAAGGTTTATGACAGTCCACCCAACTAATCTGTGACTGCAGCTAATTCCCCGGCAAGATGGCGGCCCAGGTAGAGGAAGCCCGCCAACACTGGGAGGAGGCTTAGACACACCGCGGCGGTTCCACGGTGTGTAGACAATACGTTGGCTAAACCCACCACCCAACCTCTTTTTCTAGGCGATTAGGGAGCGATTTGCAACGACTTGTGTCACTTCTGATGAGATCTTAGGAGGAAAAGACAGAAAAGTAGCCTGAAAGCCTGACAAGATGCCCTGGAAATCCCTAAATCAATACCTTGGGTTTTGTTTAAAGTTAATCTGATTGACCATCGAATGGCGCCAAATTTGACCCTCCACACAACAGACTCGTTTTGCAAAACTGGACATCTTAATCCCAGGCCAGCTCTATTGATTTTTCTGTTCTCCAGCTGTAGCATGGCTGTGAAAGCCTGCAGCTCCCCTCTGCCAGCAGAAGGAGGCGCATTTATGTGGGCAGGGAGGGGTTAAAGAATTTCTAGATCCAAAACACTAGATGTGAACATTCTTAACCTATATATATATATATATTGTAGTTCACGAAGCACAGTAACAACTGTGCCGATGCACTCCGTTCAGGCAACACGTTTCAATTAATTACTCCAGCAGTCGGGTGTACTTCTCCAGTTACTTTTAATTCACATCGGTTCCAAAGCACAGTACATGAAAAAAAAAAAATATATATATATATATATATATATATTTATAAAAAAAAAAATATATATATATATATATATATATATTATATATATATATTACACACACTTATTGTTGTGTGTCATTTCTTTGGTCAAGTAATGTTCTATTCAGACCACTTTGTCAAATAGAAATATATTTGTTTGACAAAGTGGTCTGAAATCACTTAAACAAATAGGTGATTTACAATAAGTACCTAGTCTGACAAAACTCCAACTTTAACGAAAATATTCAGCGAATATTTATTCTTCTCAAGGTGGAAGAGGTCGTTTATTCTAAGAAAAAAAGCTGGGAAATGAATCTACTCTTCATTTGCGATTCCTTTGCCGTTCACACAGTTGGATGACATATTAAGTTTGTAAATACCTTTTTTTTTTAACCAGGTACTGATCCATACTATGACAGAGGCAGCTGGGGAACGGGTAAAGGAATCTGCGGGGAGGGGGGAAGAGAGGGCTGGTCAATACGAATCTGCCCATTTTCAGTGGAAGTGATACATTGTTGCGAAAAATCGACTTGCAGAATTAGTGCGGACACATAATCTATATGAGGGAGGCAGTTCTGCCAACACATTCTCAACTGGTGGAGAACAGCAGGGTTGCCACCTTTACGGCAAACCACCAGATTGACAGGCACCGCCCACCTCCTATCAGCACTTGTGTCTGCTCAACCCAGGCTGACGAGGAAGACGAGGAAACAGATCTATTAAGCGTGAACTGCTCCCTGCTGTGGTCCCCTGCCACGCTCTTATGTACCCGGAGGGGTGTCCAGGCGCTGACTGAAGTGCTCAAGGTGTTTATTTTTACTCAAGCACTTCACGAGTGCATGTGTTTTCCAGCTGTCTCATTAGTGGGTATCTCTTCCCCTATCCTGCGCCCCATGTTGCTCTCCCTCGCCTAGCTTACTTTGTTGGTCACAAAGAGGCTGCATTTTAGGGGGATAATAAAATTGGTCAGATAACTCTGGTGGTTAATGCACTTCCTGAGGAGATCTGTGTTATGACTCATCATAAAGGGGCACAGAGGGTTAATGTGCTTGCTGCAAGGCACATGTAATGCACTTCCTATGGAGATCTGTGTTATGACTCAGCATATAGTGGCACAGAGGGTTAATGTGCTTGCTGCAAAGCACATGTAATGCACTTCCTGGGGAGATCTGTGTTATGACTCATCATAAAGTGGCACAGAGGGTTAATGTGCTTGCTGCAAGGCACATGTAATGCACTTCCTGGGGAGATCGGTGTTATGACTCATCATAAAGTGGCACAGAGGGTTAATGTGCTTGCTGCAAGGCACATGTAATGCACTTCCTGGGGAGATCGGTGTTATGACTCAGCATAAAGTGGCACAGAGGGTTAATGTGCTTGCAGCAAGGCACATGTAATGCACTTCTTGTGGAGATCGGTGTTATGACTCAGCATATAGTGGCACAGAGGGTTAATGTGCTTGCTGCAAGGCACATGTAATGCACTTCCTGGGGAGATCGGGGTTATGACTCAGCATAAAGTGGCACAGAGGGCTAATGTGCTTGCTGCAAGGCACATGTAATGCACTTCCTGGGGAGATCTGTGTTATGACTCAGCATGAAGTGGCACAGAGGGTTAATGTGCTTGCTGCAAGGCACATGTGACATACAGATCACAGATGTGTATTTTATATAGCTAGCTCAGTGGGTAACCTGAGTTTGTGTTTCTCCAGAGCAAGCGCTCGGGACATTTAATGCCTGCCAGCATGGGTGATATATGACTTCCACACCCTGCATCCCTCAGACGTAGAGACTAAACTCAACCCCCACACACTCAGCACGTCAGGTTTACTTCTTTAATGAGCAGCATCCCCTCTGCCCACTCCGCCACTTTCGCTCCGCCGCCAGGAGCTCAGGGTGGGCCTACTTAAGGAACAGGCAGGGTTGTGTGTTTATTACATTTACAACAACAATGGATGGACCGGATACTCCATTGGTGGAGATGCACGTCAATCAAACAAATTGCAAGGCTGGGCCACGCATGCACGCCCCATTTGACATACTCCTTTAGTGCTGCGGAGGGATACAAATGAGCGGTGGCATGAATCTGATTAATATGATAATATCGCAAGAAGTCTGAGAAATTCCAGTTACAATGGGCAGTGGTCACAGAGGGCCTTATGTAACAAGCAAATTCGCATTCGCAAAGGAATTTCGGCCTTTGCGAATTTGCTAAATGGGATGTATTAAGCAAAACCTGGTGCAAAATAAGGAATCGCAAAATTTGCGATTCCTTATTTTGCAATTGCATTTAAGCAATCAGAAATTTTGCGATTCCTTAAATGCAATGTATGAAGCAAAAAAAATTTGCTAAATGTCCTTAAGGAATCGCAAATTACCACCAACTTCTAGTTGGTGGTAAGTTGCGAATTCCTTGAAAAATGCACATTTTTGCATTGCCATGTGATGCCCTTAGGGCATGTATGTGCGCCACAAGTGCACCCATGCATATTTCAGGGGTGCAACAGGGTGTCCAAATTATTCTCAATTTGCGATTAGCATATTGCAAATCGCAAATTGAGAATAACTTCCCATTCATTCCTATAGGCCTCCTGGCCCATAGAAATGAATGGGAAAGTATTCCTTAATTGCGATTCGCAATTTGCTAATCGCAATTAAAGAATTTTAAGAAATCGCAAAAAAAATGCGATTTTGTACATACATACCTATTTGCGATTCTCAAATAGCGATTTCTTAAAAATCGCTATTTGAGAATCGCAAATGGGTATCTTGATACATATGGCCCAGAGTGCCTAAAATGTGATAAAAATGATGATAAACCTAGCGCTGTATTAACAGCAGATGTAAAGAACACTTTACCACATTTTGTGTGCTTGGACTCCAGATCCTGGGACAATGCCACAGCCGGGAATGCTGTGACTGTATTACTGCGCTGCGGTATTTGCGCAGGATTTAACTTCTGACGCCAGTGGTAAAGTGTCAAACTCTTCTACCTCTTGTGTGGATTAACGAACAGACTGAACACATGCATGGACAGGCACACGGCCATTTTGAGTGGAGGTGGATGCGGAGACAACTTCAATAGGACCCGGACCCCCCAGAATGCTCCCCCGCCCTGCCCCCAAGTGAGCCAACCCACAATCACATTCAGTACTACCAGAAAGTGGGTGTACATTGGCCATGTTTAATTATCAACAATCATAAACATGACAAAAACATATTAAATATTAAACATTGATGAAATGAATATCATACTTTTAATATCGACATTCAAAATATCATACACATCGATTATGGATAGCTACTTTTCCCCAGCACTAAGCGGCCCTCCAGCTCGCATCTCCAAATCTGAGAACCCACGCAAGGCGCAACCCACCTGCGTCCTTGAGTGGTGGGCCCCAGCCCTCTAGTCCTTGTCCGTCATTTTCGGGGTTCGCCCCTCTACCACCAGGCTGCCCAGGAGGCTCGTAGGGTATACCAAGGGGCCGCTGCCCCCTGCCCTAGTTCGTGACCTGGCGCCCTTGCCTCCCCAGACGGTGGCCCCATTCTCCCAGCGGAGAGCTTACCGTCTCTCCCCTCAGTGCTGGCCTAGGAAATACGTAAGGAGGACTCTCGTTAACCCTGAAAGTCAATGTGTCAATGTTCTGTGGCCTCTTTTCCGCTAACGCCTTCCTCCTCCAAAACCTCCCCTCAAACTACTAATCATCAGGACGGGTGGGTGGGAGATAAGAAGCTGAGGGCAGTCCCGTGGCCCGGCACAGGAGGGAAAGAGACCGGGTATGGTATCCCAGGGGCCTAAATAGGCCTGCGTCTCCACCCCTTGCTGCGCCGGAAACACGTCAACGCCTGCCCCGGAAGGGATTCCCGCGGCCGGCCGTCCATTGGGCTGACCAGGCCGCAGAGAGTAGAGGTGGGGGGCGTGGCAAGGAGCCGGGAGGCCGGGCCCTAATGGCGCGTGTTCTTCGAGCCTCACGCTTTCCAAGAGACGAGAAACTGTACCACCAGAAGTACCATAGCAGGCACACCAGGAGTAAGGTACGAAAGTATCTGTACTTTGCCGTACACTTTAACCTCTTCTGCGCCGATGACGAGCTCAGCTCGTCATGAGGTTTACCTGTCCTGCGCTCATGACGAGCTGAGCTCGTCATGAACCGCAGGGTTTTAAAAACTTCAGCGCGCAGCGGGAAAAACCCGCCGCGCGCATGTGGTTAAGAATGTATGGAAGTTGTTTGTGCTGGGGAGAGGAACTCGTATCTGTTTGTCAAGCGTTGTGGACACTTATCCCAATGAACAACAAAAGGGTTTGTGCAAATCCCTCAAAAAATAAAAATATAGATTTAAAAAGTTACACTCTAAAAACAATTTCACCCAAAAACACAACATTTAAAAACAAGTTCACACAACTGTAGGATTATAAAAAGAACATGCAATGACAAAACAAATTGAAAAAAATTGAAAAAAGAAAAAAGTTCACAAAAAAGGTTCAAAAAGATGATCCTTTCACAAGAAAACTCTACTTCTTAATCTGTTGGCTGCAGTGTGAGACCTATGGGCCGGCCCTGCAGACTACATATATTGTCTGTCACTAAAGGGTGTGCACAGTAAAGTTTTCACATTCACAACAACGGGAAGTGTATAATTCTGTCATACGAAAAATTGTAAAGGCAATTATAGTGCATTAAGTACAGGAAAGTACTTTCAGACACTATACTTCGGGTTGAGCAAGCCATATGATATACATGGAGGAGCAGTGTTTAACCCCTTCCATGCTGGTGACGAACCCAGCCGTCACGCTCCACGGTGCTCGTGTGCTGATGACGGCTGGGGTTCGTCACGGCCCCGCCCTGTTCGTTCGGCAGCCGCACACGGGGGGAATCGCGGCCGCACGGAAGGGGTTAATAGAAATTTTCAAAAAAAACATTAGAGTAACATAGTTATGCTTACTAATAAGACCTAATTGTACCTTTAAAAAAAACTACAGAAATTCCCTGGAAAAGAAAGGTTAAAGGGGGCTGGGGGAGTATTTTTAGGTGTGGAAATAAAAAATAACTTACCTTTCAAAATGAAAAACGACTGAAATTTGCCACTTGTAGTTTAGTAAACTAACTATAAACTGCACCCCCATCATGCACTGCTTAAGATTTCATATATTTCATCACTCACGACGTGTGCATTTTGTTACCAACACTGAAAGAAAGATGAGGTTCTGTAAGCTTCCCTTTAACGTTTATATTTGTCTAGGAAAGCTAAATATCCTGCAAATTAATTCAGCACTGTGAATTACAGGAAATAATTGACAGTTAGGAACTCTTTCATGTGACATACAAGCTTTGAAACCACGGGAAAACATTAAAAAAGAAGGCGTAGCTGTGTAATTTATGTATGCTCCTTTTAGAATTATTTTTATTATCTTTTGTGTTGTGAGCACCAGTACAAACACACTCTGGGGGAGAGGAGTCCGCCTAATGGTTAGGGTGGTCGACCTCGAATCTGGGGAACCGGGTTGGAGTCTCGGCAATGACGCTGAACATCCTGTGATTCTGGGCAAATCACTTAATCTCCTCGTGCCTAACAAAAATTAATGTGTCCTTATGTAACGCAACTGGTGCTATGTAAAGTGCTCTGATACCCGATACCTTTGGGTCAAGTTCACGCTATATAAAACTCAGTTAAAAAAAACTCTAGGCAGAGAACTCTGTGGCCTGTGCTTTTAGTAGGAGAGTCAATGCTCGTATTTTGTCGTTATGGGCAAAATTGATGTAAAAAACACTTCCCGAATATTGATTTTTTAGGTCGAGCCTCCCAGACATATCAGCTGTCTGGCTGCAAAAGACATTGTGGGCTCACCAAGAATATAGAGGGGAGAGGCTTCCAGCCCGCCCACTGCTTACCACTGGTTGGCTTTACTGTCACTCATTTGTCTGCTTAAAAACGAATTGTCGTGTCTCTCTTGTGTCTGCCACGCCCCAGGAGCATTGGCAATTTCATATGTCCTTCCAATCTTGTCTTAAGCACTCAACGAAACTGCATGTGTTTTCCAGCGATCCCCCTATTGAGCTTCTCTTCCCACCGTGTATATTCTATGTTACTTCTATTTGGCCTGAGTGCTTATACCCTGCCCCCCTCCAAGATCCACTCACCCTTGTGCGGTTGTGCCACTTTTGTGTTGCTTTCTAGTCTGTGTGCTCCTGCCCTCTCCTACACAGCCCCATGTCACTCTCTCTCAGCAGTTTCCTTTTCTCCTTTCTCTATGTTGCTCTATCTCACCTGTGTGCTTCCCAGGGCTGGACTGGGAAACATCCAGCCCTGGCTGATTTTTTTTAAAATGTTTTTTATTTTACTCTAGTTTTATATAGCGCTGGCTAGAACCGAAGGTTTCAGAGCGCTTTACATGAGGTGAGTTACATAGGTTACAAATTACACATTGTTACAGAAGGTTAATACGTTACAGGTTACATCCGTTGGTTCGAGGCGTGTAGAAGGGTCAGTGCTTAATTTGAGCAGGTGCTTTCAGGTGCTCAGCACCTTCACTTCTTTCACAGGGCCGGGGCTACAATTTCTGTACCTTCAGGTGGTGGTCTCAATATTAATTGTTCAAAAGAATAACATACATTGCATGGTGACTGGCTGGTAAATGTTCCTAGGCAGGCTGGCATAGGCCTCTCCAGGCAGGCATGATTGTGTATCACCATGTTAGTGATGATGTCATCACGCTGATCACAAATCCAAGAAGTCATTGACAAACTAGGTCTTGCATTCTATTCCCCGAGTCTGGTGCACCTTGCCACTGCCTGAGCCTAAACCTCCCATTGAATAATTGTAGCTGGGGGCTGGCTCATGACGGAGTTGAGGCAAGGAAGCTGCAAGAGCACATTTGGAACTTGGGAGTGAGGGCTCTTGAGGAAGAATAAATTAAACGTAAGTGTGGACTTTCCACTTTGTGTAGCCAGAGTAGCATATCCTGCAGTCCTGCATTGCTGCTATCCTCAATGGACTTGATGCGGCTGTGGACCAACACAACTTTTGTGCGCCATGGCGTCACCTGTAGAATCTGTGCGTGCACCCCAGCATGGTAATTGCTGAGCGTGCGTTAGTCCAGTAGGCACCACAGCGATACTTACCGGCATTGGCAGCATTACTGCTGGGGACAATGCCTGTGCTGTAGCAGGCAGGGTCACAACAAGCTGAGCAGGGGATGCCTATGCCGCCGTCCTCCCTGGACCTACTAATTACAGGCAGCACTAGTAGTGACATGACCAGCTGTGCTCAAGCAGCCGCCTGTTCTGCAATAAACCCAGTCATACCACACTAATTAATATATGCAAAAAAGCATTTTCATTTTGTTTTTGCACTCAGTGTAGGTAAGAAAGTAAAAAACATGTCATCTTCCGCTTCATTAGGAATGACAACAGGAAAACGCAGAGTTCAAAATAGCAGGGACATGTGCAGGCTGACGACAGGGGTCACAGGCAGCAGCAGTGTTAGAGATGAGAGAGAGAGCAGGAGTAAAGAGGAGAAAGAAACAACAGGAGAGGAGAGAGATAAGACGGAGCTAAGTAGAAGAAAAAAAGAGCACATCAGATACAAAGCGAAAGCAGCCATGATGTGAAGAAGAGAGCATTAAGAAGAGAGAAGATAGAATGAAAGGATGTAGAGGACAGGACAGAGGGGAAAAAGCAGACAAATGATAAAATGGAGACACATCTAATCACTGCTAGAGAGTGATCGTAAAGAGCCAAGATCGAGGGGAGAGAGAGCAGAGCATGGATAAAAGTGAAGAGAAAAAAGGGCAGGGGTAGAATGAACAGATGGCAAATCAGAAATACAGGGTGATAGAAAACAATTAGAGAGGTGAGAGGATAGACTCTTAGAGCAAAGACTTAGGGGACAGACAAAATAACAAGGTTAGAAGATAGAGACTGAGGCAGTGAGAGTGTTGAAAGTGGGGCTCACCGGAGGAAGGCGTGAGCAGTGGCCTCCTTTGTAAAAGATTCAGCATCTGCACTTCTTTTTTTTTTTACAAATTAAGCACTGAGAAAGGTAGGGTTAATGTAAAAGGGTAACGGGGAGGAAGATTATGTGGAGCATAGGCGTAAGGATAAACAAAACAGGCAGGGGGGAAATTCAGGAGAGAGAGGAAAGGAATAGGGAAGGTAGGCAAAGAGTGAAGGAGGGAAGAGGTGGGGGAGGGGGTAGAAGACACAGCATGGAGACGAGGAAGTAACTGTGTCTGACGTCCGGCTTTGTGGGAAATGGTTCCCTGCGGTAAAGGGGTAATTCCCAGTCCTCCGTTATGTATGATTCCCTTGTCGCGGTGGACTCTCTCAGCGGGGTCGCTGAGACTCCAGGGCATAAGATGCTGGATCCCTCCCCAACATGGGGAGAGGAGTGCTTTGGACAAGGGCATACTTGAGGGGGCCATTTTAGGGAGTTGGGTTGGAAGAGAGAGGCACTCATTGTAGCAGGGTCTCGCTGACTGGGGGTTCTTCCGTGTCAGTCCCTGTAGCGCATCCGTCCACAAGCTGTATGCCCTTTGGACTCTATCTGCTTTTTTATTTATTTAGCAGCCGTGGGGTGAAGGGGAAGTTCACAGGACACATGTCCCACTCAGGGGGGGGGGGTCCCCGAGTATCTCCCAGATCTCCCAGTCCCTCAGGTAACCTTGGCAATGATCCCAGGCCCCTCCACTCCGGCTGATTGCTGCTCGACCGGCCCTGGGATCAGAGGGGGTTAACCCCTTCGCCGCGGGGCTAATTCCCCCGCGGCGCTGGGGGGGATGGGGCGCGCGCGCGCAGCGCCATGGTGCTTGTCACGCTGCACGGAGGCGCTGTGCTCATGACGAGCTGAGCTTGTCATGACCACGCCCATTTCTGTGGAACGCTCGCACAGCAGGGGAATTACCCCCGCATGTGAGCGCCGCGCGGGTCATGGCGAGCTCAGCTCGTCATGAGCACAGCTCCACTGTGCCTCATGATGAGCTGATATCGTCATGAGCACGGAAGAAGTTAAGGGGAGAGGGTGGTGCACAGCTCCCACTTTTGTTACAGGGGGCTGATTTCCAGCACTGCTGCAATACCGCCCCCCCAGTGACAAAACTGGCCCCACAGCCAGAAAACTAGCCCCCAACCCTCCGGCCCACTGGGGAAACACCCAGTGCCCACCACGGCCAGTCCGACACGGGTGCTTCAACCGCGCCTCCATTGGTGATACGCTCACGCTTAAGTGCTCCTGTCCCCTTCCACTTGCTTTCTCACCTGTATGCAGGGATCGAAGTGAATTAAAAAAAGACATAAGGGAACTGTGATGCTGTGCAAAACTGGGGCAGGTGAGTAAGAGTGGGGGCGGGTAAAAGGCATTGCTAAAAAACTAAATGTTCTGTAACCTTTTTCAGCCTTTCACCTTCAGGTATGTACATATAAAATAAGACAGCTTAAATGTAAAATAAATGCAAGTTAAGTTAATCAGTTGGAAATGCACTTTCGCACTTTATGCAACCCCCATTAGTTAATGCACTGCAGAGGTCTGTGTCTGTAACCAGAGAGCCACGGAACTGAATCCTGGTTGGAGCAGTGACTAGTTAGGGACTAACATACGCCTCTTTAAAAAGCACCCGCCTCACAGCTCAGGTGGTAAAACCATTCCAATGCAAAAACAACAGTTGATGGACGGAATGTTGCACAATGGCAAAACATTCACCCCCAGTCACAGATCTGGGTTTAATCCATCGTTAATTTTCTCACCACACCACCCCAGTTCAGACATGGCCATATGAAGCCATTGTGTAACATTCCGTCCATCAATTGTTGTTTTTGCATTTGTCACCCCGAGTGGGACAGGTATGCTCAGACGTGAGTTCCGTGCTTTCCACGCCACTGGAGTCAAGCTATCCTGGCTGATGACAGCTGATAGCCAGAAACCGGTCCATGGATGCTTGATTCCGGTCCAGGGAAGACATGGCTTGGCAGTTCGGTTTGAACTGTTCCCATGAGGCACAGGGTCAAGACTGATTTGCATATGGCCATGTCTGAACTGGGGTGGTGTGGTGAGCAAAATACCGATGGATTAAACCCAGATCTGTGACTGGGAGTGAATGTTTTGCCATTGTGCAACATTTTGTCCATCAATTGTTGTTTTTGCAAAACCATTCCAATACCACAAAAAAAAAAAACATCTGTGTCATCAGGAAGTGCCCCGTGATTCAATACCGGCTTCCGAGCACCCTTTACATTTGCACACTGGCCAGTTGTGCACACACATTTACATTTCTTTTAGGCAAGCAGGCACCCTGGCAGGAAGGACTGTCCCGCCGTCTGCCCCTCCCGCAGTTGGGCAGTGCAGGAGACTCTCCGAAAGAACCGTCTCGGGACAGTTCTCTTTTCATACAAAGAAGGGGGAAATGTTTTCCTTAAATTAAATAAAAAAGTATGGACAGGTCGTGCCCCTCCGATCCTGCCCGCTTCGATCCCTGCCTGAAGGATTCTCCCCTACAGCTCGGCGGCGTTGCTCTCTCTTTCTTTTCTCCCCCCCCCCCCCCTCCCACTCCATGCTGCCCTCTCTGGGTCCTTCGTTTTTCCCTGTCCCCCACCTGCGCCTTCCTTGCAGCTCCCCCCCCCCCCCACTCGCCCCCACGCATTGCTTGTTCCTCCCGTTCTGTTCACCCTGCTTTAAAAATAATAAAAATACTCTTTCACGTTAGATCGGTAAATAACATGGAAAAAACACCCTCGTCGTTTTGTAGGCGCGCACCCGTGGGACACGAGCATACAAACTTATGCGCGCGGCTTCTTTCTTATTTTTTTTATGCATGCTGTGATGCATAGTTAAAAATAATTGGCAAAGCCAACATGACGCAAAGGCGAGCCCTATTGACTTTCCCAGTGTTTATTGTATTTACGGCAACAAAACAACGCCGACATTGTGCGAAACGAGGCAGCAAAGCACACCTTTGCGCCGGGTGTACAATAAGAACGTGTTTCATATAGCGCTTCATATCACACTTCTGCGCCTCTAAGCGCTGTAAATGACAGGTGTTATATATGGCAACAGAGTGAAAAGAGCGGCAAACTCCCCCAGCCGGGCAGTTAACATAATCGGCTCATATGCGCCAAGGAACAATTTTTAGCAGCTCTTCGACACGTTTCCTTATTTCCAAATCCAATTATTGCCGAGTGGCAGCGGTGTGTGCCGCCAGCTGAGACGCGCGGGCGACGCGGGGCGTGACACGCACCCCGCAGCCACGTCCGATCGAAGCCCTCGGATCGATACACTAATGCGCGTAATTGGACGCGGCGAACAGGACGACCCGCCTGGAGTTAAGTGGCCTGACCCCGGGGCACCCTCCCGCCCTAAACACAGATGGCTCCAGCTCAGCGCGGGGGGCGGGACGCGGGGGGCTTAGCACCGGCGGGAAAAATATGGTTCAAAGTCTGCGCCGACTCTGTGTGAACCGAGGGGGGCCCGGGGACAGCTGGGGAGACCCACGGCCGTGTCACGAGAGGTGCACAGGAGGAAACAAGACACTCCTTACACACGTGCACTGCAGTCAAGTCTGGGGGTTCACTGCTTCCTAATCACCACGGCCACCCCAAAAGTGATAGAAGAAAGAACACAGGTACCTCTCACGAAAGAGGTACACGCGCATCAGCATCAGTGCAATGCACAAGCATAGTGAACATACATGCATGGGTTAGAGGTTGAGTGTGAAAAAAGCGCACACAGCGCACTGGAGACAACGTGCAGGTTTTGTGTCTGCAGCTCTTCGCCCACTTCAGTGCCACCTGGAGCCGTTTCACAAGAGCTCGTCGAGGGTATGAATTGTATGAAGCACTATGTAATAGCAGAGAGTAGGTGTGTGCAGTATCAGTACAATAGTACCAGTCTGTAATGGCAGAGAGTACCTGTGTGCAGTATCAGTACTATAGAACCACTCTGTAATGGCAGGGAGTACCTGTGTACAGTATCAGTACTATAGAACCACTCTGTAATGGCAGAGAGTACCTGTGTGCAGTATCAGTACTATAGAACCACTCTGCAATGGCAGGGAGTACCTGTGTACAGTATCAGTACTATAGAACCACTCTGTAATGGCAGAGTACCTGTGTACAGTATCAGTACTATAGAACCACTCTGTAATGGCAGAGTACCTGTGTACAGTATCAGTATTATAGAACCACTCTGTAATGGCAGGGAGTACCTGTGTACAGTATCAGTACTATAGAACCACTCTGTAATGGCAGGGAGTACCTGTGTACAGTATCAGTACTATAGAACCACTCTGCAATGGCAGGAAGTACCTGTGTACAGTATCAGTACTATAGAACCACTCTGTAATGGCAGAGTACCTGTGTACAGTATCAGTACTATAGAACCACTCTGTAATGGCAGGGAGTACCTGTGTACAGTATCAGTACTATAGAACCACTCTGTAATGGCAGAGTACCTGTGTACAGTATCAGTACTATAGAACCACTCTGTAATGGCAGGGGGTACCTGTGTACAGTATCAGTACTATAGAACCACTCTGTAATGGCAGAGTACCTGTGTACAGTATCAGTACTATAGAACCACTCTGTAATGGCAGAGTACCTGTGTACAGTATCAGTATTATAGAACCACTCTGTAATGGCAGGGAGTACCTGTGTACAGTATCAGTACTATAGAACCACTCTGTAATGGCAGAGTACCTGTGTACAGTATCAGTACTATAGAACCACTCTGCAATGGCAGGGAGTACCTGTGTACAGTATCAGTACTATAGAACCACTCTGTAATGGCAGGGAGTACCTGTGTACAGTATCAGTACTATAGAACCACTCTGCAATGGCAGGAAGTACCTGTGTACAGTATCAGTACTATAGAACCACTCTGTAATGGCAGGGAGTACCTGTGTACAGTATCAGTACTATAGAACCACTCTGCAATGGCAGGGAGTACCTGTGTACAGTATCAGTACTATAGAACCACTCTGTAATGGCAGGGAGTACCTGTGTACAGTATCAGTACTATAGAACCACTCTGTAATGGCAGAGTACCTGTGTACAGTATCAGTACTATAGAACCACTCTGTAATGGCAGGGAGTACCTGTGTGCAGTATCAGTACTATAGAACCACTCTGCAATGGCAGGGAGTACCTGTCTACAGTATCAGTACTATAGAACCACTCTGCAATGGCAGGGAGTACCTGTGTACAGTATCAGTACTATAGAACCACTCTGTAATGGCAGGGAGTACCTGTGTACAGTATCAGTACTATAGAACCACTCTGTAATGGCAGGGAGTACCTGCGTACAGTATCAGTACTATAGAACCACTCTGTAATGGCAGGGAGTACCTGTGTACAGTATCAGTACTATAGAACCACTCTGTAATGGCAGGGAGTACCTGTGTACAGTATCAGTACTATAGAACCACTCTGTAATGGCAGAGTACCTGTGTACAGTATCAGTACTATAGAACCACTCTGCAATGGCAGGGAGTACCTGTCTACAGTATCAGTACTATAGAACCACTCTGTAATGGCAGGGAGTACCTGTGTGCAGTATCAGTATTATAGAACCACTCTGTAATGGCAGGGAGTACCTGTGTACAGTATCAGTACTATAGAACCACTCTGTAATGGCAGGGAGTACCTGTGTGCAGTATCAGTACTATAGAACCACTCTGTAATGGCAGGGAGTACCTGTGTGCAGTATCAGTATTATAGAACCACTCTGCAATGGCAGGGAGTACCTGTCTACAGTATCAGTACTATAGAACCACTCTGTAATGGCAGGGAGTACCTGTGTACAGTATCAGTACTATAGAACCACTCTGCAATGGCAGGGAGTACCTGTCTACAGTATCAGTACTATAGAACCACTCTGTAATGGCAGGGAGTACCTGTGTGCAGTATCAGTACTATAGAACCACTCTGTAATGGCAGGGAGTACCTGTGTACAGTATCAGTACTATAGAACCACTCTGTAATGGCAGGGAGTACCTGTGTACAGTATCAGTACTATAGAACCACTCTGTAATGGCAGAGTACCTGTGTACAGTATCAGTACTATAGAACCACTCTGCAATGGCAGGGAGTACCTGTCTACAGTATCAGTACTGTAGAACCACTCTATAATGGCAGGGAGTACCTGTGTGCAGTATCAGTATTATAGAACCACTCTGTAATGGCAGGGAGTACCTGTGTACAGTATCAGTACTATAGAACCACTCTGTAATGGCAGGGAGTACCTGTCTGCAGCATCAGTACTACAGTACCTGTAACAGAAGAGAGTACCTGTGTGTAGCAGCAGTACCACTCTGTGATGGCAGAGAGTACCTGTGTGCAGTATCAGTACAATAGTACCAGTCTGTAACGGCAGAGAGTACCGGAGAGTACTTGTGTGTACCAGTGTGCAAGTGTGCAGCATCAGTACTAGAGAACCACTATGTAATGGCAGAGAGTACAGGTATGCAGTATCACTACTATAGAACCACTCTGTAATGGCAGGGGGTACCTGTGTGCAGTATCAGTACTATAGAACCACTCTGTAATGGCAGAGTACCTGTCTGCAGCATCAGTACTACAGTACCTGTAACAGCAGAGAGTACCTGTGTGTAGCATCAGTACTGTAGAACCACTCTGTGATGGCAGAGAGTACCTGTGTGCAGTATCAGTACAATAGTACCAGTCTGTAACGGCAGAGAGTACCGGAGAGTACATGTGTGTACCAGTGTGCAAGTGTGCAGCATCAGTACTATAGAACCACTACGTAATGGCACTACGTATGCAGTATCAGTACTATAGAACCACTATGTAATGGCAGGGAGTACCTGTGTGCAGCATCAATACTATAATAGCTGGGGAGACCGTCGGGCCCACGGCCGTGTCACGAGAGGTTTACTGGGCGAAACAAGACATGGGGGTGCTCCTTACACACGTGCACTGCAGTCAAGTCTGGGGGGAAATAAGAGAACACCACATTGGGAAGAAAATATAAATATGCAGTTAACATCGGTTCACTGCTTCCTAACTATCACAGCCTCCCCAGAAGTGACAGAAGAAAGAACACAGGTACTCTCACGAAAGAGGTACACGCGCATCAGCATCAGTGCAATGCACGAGCATAGTGAAAATAGAGTTCATGGGTTAGAGTCTGAGTGTGAAAAATGCACACACAGTGGACTGGAGTCAACCTGCAGGTTTTGTGTCTGCAGCTCTTCGCCCACTTCAGTGCCACCTGGAGCCGTTTCACAAGAGCTCGTCGAGGGTATGAATTGTTCGTAACTACTTGACAATGCGACACGTAGGTAGGATCAGTACTATACGAGTATCTGTGTGCAGCATCAGTACTACAGTACCAGTCTATAACAGCACAAAGTACCTGCATGCAGCAGTATGATTACTATAGTACCAGTCTGTAACAGCAGAGAGTATCAGTGTGCATCATCAGCAATATAGAACCACTCTGTAATGGCAGAGAGTACTTGTGTGCAGCATCAGTACTATAGTACAGCTCTATAATGGCAGAGTACCTGCGGGCAACATCAGTACAATTTTACCAGTCTGTAACGGCGGAGAGTACTTGTGTGCAGCACCAGCTCTATAGAACCACTCTGTAATGGCAGAGAGTGCCTGTGTGCAGCATCAGTACTACATAACTACTCTGTACTTGGCAGAGAGTGCCTGTGTGCAGAATCAGTATTATAGTACCAGTCTATACCAGCAGAGAATGCCTGCCGGGTAAAATCAGTTCTAAAAGTACCAGTCTGTATTGGCAGAGAGTACCTGCATGCAGCATCAGTACCCGTCTGTAACATCAGAGAGTACCTGCGAGCAGCATCAGTAATATTGTAGCGGTCTGTAACAACAGAGAGTTCCTTTGTGCAGCATCATTACTATAGAAGCACTCTGTAATGGCAGAGAGTACCTGTGTGCAGCATCAGTACCATAGTACCAGTCTGTAACAGCAGAGAGTACCTGTGTGCAGCATCAGTACTACAGTACCAGTCTGTAACAGCAGTGAATGCCTGCGAACAAGATCAGTTCTATTAGTATCATTCTGTAACGGCAAAGAGCACATGTGCAGTATCAGTACCGTAGCACCAGTCTGTTACAGCATAGTGCCTGAATGCAGTTTCAATCTAATAGTACCGATCTGTAACAGCAGAGAGTAAATGCAGCATCAGTGACGAAGCAGAGTGTCTCAGGGTAGCATCAGTGCTGTGCTAGAAATTAGTACTACAGGAAAGCATAGAGGTGCATAGAACAGGTGATACAGCAGAGTGTCTCAGGGTAGCATCAGTGCCATGCTAGGGATGAGTACTCCAGGAAAGAGTAGAGATTAATACTCCAGGAAAGAGTAGAGGTGCATAGAACAGGTGACTCAGCAGAGTGTCTCAGGGTAGCATCAGTGCCATGTAAGAGATCAATACTCCAGGAGAGAGTAGATGTGCGTAGAACAGGTGATACAGCAGAGTGTCTCAGGGTAGCATGAGTGCCATGCTAGAGATTAATACTCCAGGAGAGAGTAGAGGTGCGTAGAACAGGTGATACAGCAGAGTGTCTCAAGGTAGCATCAGTGCCATGCTAGAGATTAATACTCCAGGAGAGAGTAGAGGTGCCTAGAACAGGTGACACAGCAGAGTGTCTCAGGGTAGCATCAGTGCCATGCTAGAGATGAGTACTCCAGGAAAGAGTAGAGGTGCGTAGAACAGGTGATACAGCAGAGTGTCTCAGGGTAGCATCAGTGCCCTGCAAGAGATTAGTACTACAGGAAAGAGTAGAGGTGTGTAGAACAGGTGACACAGCAGAGTGTCTCAGGGTAGCATCGGTGCCCTGCTAGGGATGAGTACTAAGGAAAGAGTAGAGGTGCGTAGAACAGGTGGCGCAGCAGAGTGTCTCAGGGTAGCATCAGTGCCATGCAAGAGATTAGTACTCCAGGAAAGAGTAGAGGAGCGTAGAACAGGTGACGAAGCAGAGTGTCTCAGGGTAGCATCAGTGCCATGCAAGAGATAGTACTCCAGGAAAGAGTAGAGGTGCGTAGAACAGGTGATACAGCAGAGTGTCTCAGGGTAGCATCAGTGCCATGCAAGAGATAGTACTCCAGGAAAGAGTAGAAGTGCGTATAACAGATGATACAGCAGAGTGTCTCAGGGTAGCATCGGTGCCGTGCTAGAGTTTAGTACTACACGAAAGAGTAGACGTGCGTAGAACAGGTGATACAGCAGAGTGTCTCAGGGTAGCATCAGTGCTGTGCTAGAGATTAGTACTATAGAAAAGAGTAGAGGTGCGTAGAACAGGTGACGCAGCTGAGTGTCTCAGGGTAGCATCAGTGCCGTGCAAGAGATTAGTACTACAGGAAAGAGTAGAGGTGCGTAGAACAGGTGATACAGCAGAGTGTCTCAGGGTAGCATCAGTGCCATGCAAGAGATAGTACTCCAGGAAAGAGTAGAAGTGCGTATAACAGGTGATACAGCAGAGTGTCTCAGGGTAGCATCAGTGCTGTGCTAGAGATTAATACTCCAGGAAAGAGTAGAGGTGCGTAGAACAGGTGACACAGCCAAGTGTCTCAGGGACGCATCAGTGCCGTGCAAGAGATTAATACTCCAGGAAAGAGTAGAGGTGCGTAGAACAGGTGATACAGCAGAGTGTCTCAGGGTAGCATCAGTGCCATGCAAGAGATAGTACTCCAGGAAAGAGTAGAAGTGCGTATAACAGGTGATACAGCAGAGTGTCTCAGGGTAGCATCAGTGCTGTGCTAGAGATTAGTACTACAGGAAAGAGTAGAGGTGCATAGAACAGGTGACACAGCAGTGTCTCAGGGTAGCATCAGTGCCGTGCAAGAGATTAGTACTACAGGAAAGAGTAGAGGAGCGTAGAACAGGTGACGCAGCTGAGTGTCTCAGGGTAGCATCAGTGCCGTGCAAGAGATTAGTACTACAGGAAAGAGTAGAGGTGCGTATAACAGGTGGCGCAGCAGAGTGTCTCAGGGTAGCATCAGTGCCATGCAAGAGATAGTACTCCAGGAAAGAGTAGAGGTGCGTAGAACAGGTGACACAGCAGAGTGTCTCAGGGTAGCATCAGTGCCATGCAAGAGATTAATACTCCAGGAAAGAGTAGAGGTGCGTAGAACAGGTGACACAGCAGAGTGTCTCAGGGTAGCATCAGTGCAATGCAAGAGATTAATACTCCAGGAAAGAGTAGAGGAGCGTAGAACAGGTGATACAGCAGTGTGTCTCAGGGTAGCATCAGTGCCATGCTAGAGATTAGTACTCCAGGAAAGAGTAGAGGAGCATAGAACAGGTGACGAAGCAGAGTGTCTCAGGGTAGCATCAGTGCCGTGCAAGAGATAGTACTCCAGGAAAGAGTAGAGGTGCGTAGAACAGGTGGCGCAGCAGAGTGTCTCAGGGTAGCATCAGTGCCATGCAAGAGATAGTACTCCAAGAAAGAGTAGATGTGCGTAGAACAGGTGATACAGCAGTGTGTCTCAGGGTAGCATCAGTGCCATGCTAGAGATTAGTACTCCAGGAAAGAGTAGAGGAGCGTAGAACAGGTGACGAAGCAGAGTGTCTCAGGGTAGCATCAGTGCCATGCAAGAGATTAGTACTCCAGGAAAGAGTAGAGGTGCGTAGAACAGGTGACACAGCCGAGTGTCTCAGGGTAGCATCAGTGCAGTGCAAGAGATTAGTACTACAGGAAAGAGTAGAGGTGCGTAGAACAGGTGACACAGCAGAGTGTCTCAGGGTAGCATCAGTGCCATGCTAGAGATTAGTACTCCAGGAAAGATTAGAGGTGCGTAGAACAGGTGACACAGCAGAGTGTCTCAGGGACGCATCAGTGCCGTGCAAGAGATTAATACTCCAGGAAAGAGTAGAGGTGCGTAGAACAGGTGATACAGCAGAGTGTCTCAGGGTAGCATCAGTGCCATGCAAGAGATAGTACTCCAGGAAAGAGTAGAAGTGCGTATAACAGGTGATACAGCAGAGTGTCTCAGGGTAGCATCAGTGCTGTGCTAGAGATTAGTACTATAGAAAAGAGTAGAGGTGCGTAGAACAGGTGACGCAGCTGAGTGTCTCAGGGTAGCATCAGTGCCGTGCAAGAGATTAGTACTACAGGAAAGAGTAGAGGAGCGTAGAACAGGTGACGCAGCTGAGTGTCTCAGGGTAGCATCAGTGCCGTGCAAGAGATTAGTACTACAGGAAAGAGTAGAGGAGCGTATAACAGGTGGCGCAGCAGAGTGTCTCAGGGTAGCATCAGTGCCATGCAAGAGATAGTACTCCAGGAAAGAGTAGAGGTGCGTAGAACAGGTGACACAGCAGAGTGTCTCAGGGTAGCATCAGTGCCATGCAAGAGATTAATACTCCAGGAAAGAGTAGAGGAGCGTAGAACAGGTGATACAGCAGTGTGTCTCAGGGTAGCATCAGTGCCATGCTAGAGATTAGTACTCCAGGAAAGAGTAGAGGTGCGTAGAACAGGTGACGAAGCAGAGTGTCTCAGGGTAGCATCAGTGCCGTGCAAGAGATAGTACTCCAGGAAAGAGTAGAGGAGCGTAGAACAGGTGACGAAGCAGAGTGTCTCAGGGTAGCATCAGTGCCGTGCAAGAGATAGTACTCCAGGAAAGAGTAGAGGAGCGTAGAACAGGTGGCGCAGCAGAGTGTCTCAGGGTAGCATCAGTGCCATGCAAGAGATAGTACTCCAAGAAAGAGTAGATGTGCGTAGAACAGGTGATACAGCAGTGTGTCTCAGGGTAGCATCAGTGCCATGCTAGAGATTAGTACTCCAGGAAAGAGTAGAGGAGCGTAGAACAGGTGACGAAGCAGAGTGTCTCAGGGTAGCATCAGTGCCATGCAAGAGATTAGTACTCCAGGAAAGAGTAGAGGTGCGTAGAACAGGTGACACAGCCGAGTGTCTCAGGGTAGCATCAGTGCCGTGCAAGAGATTAGTACTACAGGAAAGAGTAGAGGTGCGTAGAACAGGTGACACAGCAGAGTGTCTCAGGGTAGCATCAGTGCCATGCTAGAGATTAGTACTCCAGGAAAGAGTAGAGGTGCGCAGAACAGGTGACGCAGCAGAGTGTCTCAGGGACGCATCAGTGCCGTGCAAGAGATTAATACTCCAGGAAAGAGTAGAGGTGCGTAGAACAGGTGACACAGCCGAGTGTCTCAGGGTAGCATCAGTGCCGTGCAAGAGATTAGTACTCCAGGAAAGAGTAGAGGTGCGCAGAACAGGTGACGCAGCAGAGTGTCTCAGGGACGCATCAGTGCCGTGCAAGAGATTAATACTCCAGGAAAGAGTAGAGGTGCGTAGAACAGGTGACACAGCAGAGTGACTCAGGGTAGCATCAGGGCCCTGCAAGAGATTAATACTCCAGGAAAGAGTAGAGGTGTGTAGAACAGGTGATACAGCAGAGTGTCTCAGGGTAGCATCAGTGCTATGCAAGAGATTAGTACTACAGGAAAGATAGAGGTGCCTAGAACAGGTGACGCAGCAGAGTGTCTCAGGGTAGCATCAGTGCCATGCAAGAGATTAATACTCCAGGAAAGAGTAGAAGTGCGTAGAACAGGTGATCCAGCAGAGTGTCTCAGGGTAGCATCAGTGCCATGCTAGAGATTAGTACTACAGGAAAGAGTAGAGGTGCGTAGAACAGGTGACACAGCAGTGTCTCAGGGTAGCATCAGTGCCGTGCAAGAGATTAGTACTACAGGAAAGAGTAGAGGTGCGTAGAACAGGTGACACAGCAGAGTGTCTCAGGGTAGCATCAGTGCCATGCTAGAGATTAGTACTACAGGAAAGATAGAGGTGCCTAGAACAGGTGACGCAGCAGAGTGTCTCAGGGACGCATCAGTGCCGTGCAAGAGATTAATACTCCAGGAAAGAGTAGAGGTGCGTAGAACAGGTGATACAGCAGAGTGTCTCAGGGTAGCATCAGTGCCATGCAAGAGATAGTACTCCAGGAAAGAGTAGAAGTGCGTATAACAGGTGATACAGCAGAGTGTCTCAGGGTAGCATCAGTGCTGTGCTAGAGATTAGTACTATAGAAAAGAGTAGAGGTGCGTAGAACAGGTGACGCAGCTGAGTGTCTCAGGGTAGCATCAGTGCCGTGCAAGAGATTAGTACTACAGGAAAGAGTAGAGGAGCGTAGAACAGGTGACGCAGCTGAGTGTCTCAGGGTAGCATCAGTGCCGTGCAAGAGATTAGTACTACAGGAAAGAGTAGAGGAGCGTATAACAGGTGGCGCAGCAGAGTGTCTCAGGGTAGCATCAGTGCCATGCAAGAGATAGTACTCCAGGAAAGAGTAGAGGTGCGTAGAACAGGTGACACAGCAGAGTGTCTCAGGGTAGCATCAGTGCCATGCAAGAGATTAATACTCCAGGAAAGAGTAGAGGAGCGTAGAAAAGGTGATACAGCAGTGTGTCTCAGGGTAGCATCAGTGCCATGCTAGAGATTAGTACTCCAGGAAAGAGTAGAGGTGCGTAGAACAGGTGACGAAGCAGAGTGTCTCAGGGTAGCATCAGTGCCGTGCAAGAGATAGTACTCCAGGAAAGAGTAGAGGAGCGTAGAACAGGTGACGAAGCAGAGTGTCTCAGGGTAGCATCAGTGCCGTGCAAGAGATAGTACTCCAGGAAAGAGTAGAGGAGCGTAGAACAGGTGGCGCAGCAGAGTGTCTCAGGGTAGCATCAGTGCCATGCAAGAGATAGTACTCCAAGAAAGAGTAGATGTGCGTAGAACAGGTGATACAGCAGTGTGTCTCAGGGTAGCATCAGTGCCATGCTAGAGATTAGTACTCCAGGAAAGAGTAGAGGAGCGTAGAACAGGTGACGAAGCAGAGTGTCTCAGGGTAGCATCAGTACCATGCAAGAGATTAGTACTCCAGGAAAGAGTAGAGGTGCGTAGAACAGGTGACACAGCCGAGTGTCTCAGGGTAGCATCAGTGCCGTGCAAGAGATTAGTACTACAGGAAAGAGTAGAGGTGCGTAGAACAGGTGACGCAGCAGAGTGTCTCAAGGTAGCATCAGTGCCATGCTAGAGATTAATACTCCAGGAGAGAGTAGAGGTGCCTAGAACAGGTGACACAGCAGAGTGTCTCAGGGTAGCATCAGTGCCATGCTAGAGATTAGTACTCCAGGAAAGAGTAGAGGTGCGCAGAACAGGTGACGCAGCAGAGTGTCTCAGGGACGCATCAGTGCCGTGCAAGAGATTAATACTCCAGGAAAGAGTAGAGGTGCGTAGAACAGGTGACACAGCAGAGTGACTCAGGGTAGCATCAGGGCCCTGCAAGAGATTAATACTCCAGGAAAGAGTAGAGGTGTGTAGAACAGGTGATACAGCAGAGTGTCTCAGGGTAGCATCAGTGCTATGCAAGAGATTAGTACTACAGGAAAGATAGAGGTGCCTAGAACAGGTGACGCAGCAGAGTGTCTCAGGGTAGCATCAGTGCCATGCAAGAGATTAATACTCCAGGAAAGAGTAGAAGTGCGTAGAACAGGTGATCCAGCAGAGTGTCTCAGGGTAGCATCAGTGCCATGCTAGAGATTAGTACTACAGGAAAGAGTAGAGGTGCGTAGAACAGGTGACACAGCAGAGTGTCTCAGGGTAGCATCAGTGCCATGCAAGAGATGAATACTACAGGAAAGAGTAGAGGTGCGTAGAACAGGTGATACAGCAGAGTGTCTCAGGGTAGCACCGTTGCCGGAGCAAGAGATTAGTGTTGCAGGAACCAGCAGCGGTGTGTTGAGTCAGTGTCACAGTAAAGTTTCTGAGTGTAGCATCAGTCATGAAAGCCAATAGTTGTGCCCACCAATAGTGATACTGGGCAGAGTATTTGTGTGTAGAATCGGAGCTATAGAGGGGGTCTGTGCACAGCATCCGTGCCACAGCACGAGGTGCGAGCATCAGTGCAATGAAAGAGCATCTGTGCGTGCCGTAGGCGCTACCACAGCTAGTACTGTCGTGATGTATCCGTACTAGGTATGGAGTACCGATCCGCGCTCGTTGCTGTGGGCTAATAGAGCAGGTACTCCTGAGTGCAACGAGGCAGAGCCCTTTAGGAGAGACGGTCTCTGTGGCGAAGGGAAGAGAAGAGGCTACTGGAAACGGTGGGGGAGGTAAGAGGGAGGTGAAGGGACTAATGGAAGAGGTGGTGAGGGTAAGAGAGGTGAAGGGGCTAATGGAAGAGGTGGTGATGGGTAGAGAGAGGTGAAGGGGTTAATGGAAGAGGTGGTGAGGGTAAGAGAGAGGTAAGGGGGTAATGGAAGAGGTGGTGAGGGTAAGAGAGGTGAAGGGGCTAATGGAAGAGGTGGTGAGGCTAAGAGAGAGGTGAAGGGGCTAATGGAAGAGGTGGTGAGGGTAAGAGAGGTGAAGGGGCTAATGGAAGAGGTGGTGAGGCTAAGAGAGAGGTGAAGGGGCTAATGGAAGAGGTGGTGAGGGTAAGAGAGGGGTGAAGGGGCTACTGGAAACGGTGGGGGAGGTAAGAGGGAGGTGAAGGGACTAATGGAAGAGGTGGTGAGGGTAAGAGAGGTGAAGGGGCTAATGGAAGAGGTGGTGAGGGTAAGAGAGGTGAAGGGGCTAATGGAAGAGGTGGTGAGGCTAAGAGAGAGGTGAAGGGGCTAATGGAAGAGGTGGTGAGGGTAAGAGAGGGGTGAAGGGGTTAATGGAAGAGGTGGTGATGGGTAGAGAGGGGTGAAGGGGCTAATGGAAGAGGTGGTGATGGGTAGAGAGAGGTGAAGGGGTTAATGGAAGAGGTGGTGAGGGTAAGAGAGAGGTAAGGGGGTAATGGAAGAGGTGGTGAGGGTAAGAGAGGTGAAGGGGCTAATGGAAGAGGTGGTGAGGGTAAGAGAGGTGAAGGGGCTAATGGAAGAGGTGGTGAAGGTAAGAGAGGTGAAGGGGCTAATGGAAGAGGTGGTGAGGGTAAGAGAGAGGTGAAGGGGCTAATGGAAGAGGTGGTGAGGCTAAGAGAGAGGTGAAGGGGCTAATGGAAGAGGTGGTGAGGGTAAGAGAGAGGTGAAGGGGTTAATGGAAGAGGTGGTGAGGGTAAGAGAGGGGTGAAGGGGTTAATGGAAGAGGTGGTGAGGGTAAGAGAGGGGTGAAGGGGTTAATGGAAGAGGTGGTGAGGGTAAGAGAGAGGTAAGGGGGTAATGGAAGAGGTGGTGATGGGTAGAGAGAGGTGAAGGGGCTGATGGAAGAGGTGGTGAGGGGTAGAGAGAGGTGAAGGGGCTAATGGAAGAGGCTGTGAGGGTAAGAGAGGTGAAGGGGCTAATAGAAGAGGTGGTGAGGGTAAGAGAGGGGTGAAGGGGCTAATGGAAGAGGCTGTGAGGGTAAGAGAGAGGTGAAGGGGCTAATGGAAGAGGCTGTGAGGGTAAGAGAGAGGTGAAGGGGCTAATGGAAGAGGTGGTGAGGGTAAGAGAGAGGTGAAGGGGCTAATGGAAGAGGTGGTGATGGGTAGAGAGAGGTGAAGGGGCTGATGGAAGAGGTGGTGAGGGTAAGAGAGGGGTGAAGGGGCTAATGGAAGAGGTGGTGAGGGTAAGAGAGGGGTGAAGGGGTTAATGGAAGAGGTGGTGAGGGTAAGAGAGGGGTGAAGGGGTTAATGGAAGAGGTGGTGAGGGTAAGAGAGGGGTGAAGGGGTTAATGGAAGAGGTGGTGAGGGTAAGAGAGGGGTGAAGGGGTTAATGGAAGAGGTGGTGAGGGTAAGAGAGAGGTAAGGGGGTAATGGAAGAGGTGGTGATGGGTAGAGAGAGGTGAAGCGGCTAATGGAAGAGGTGGTGAGGGTAAGAGAGAGGTGAAGGAACTGATGGAAGAGGTGGTGAGGCTAAGAGAGAGGTGAAGGGACTAATGGAAGAGGTGGTGAGGGTAAGAGAGGGGTGAAGGAACTGATGGAAGAGGTGGTGAGGCTAAGAGAGAGGTGAAGGGGCTAATGGAAGAGGTGGTGATGGGTAAGAGAGAGGTGAAGGGACTAATGGAAGAGGTGGTGATGGGTAGAGAGAGGTGAAGGGGTTAATGGAAGAGGTGGTGAGGGTAAGAGAGGGGTGAAGGAACTGATGGAAGAGGTGGTGAGGCTAAGAGAGAGGTGAAGGGACTAATGGAAGAGGTGGTGAGGGGTAGAGAGAGGTGAAGGGACTAATGGAAGAGGTGGTGAGGGTAAGAGAGAGGTGAAGGGACTAATGGAAGAGGTGGTGAGGGTAAGAGAGAGGTGAAGGGGCTAATGGAAGAGGTGGTGAGGCTAAGAGAGAGGTGAAGGGACTAATGGAAGAGGTGGTGAGGGTAAGAGAGAGGTGAAGGGGCTAATGGAAGAGGTGGTGAGGGTAAGAGAGAGGTGAAGGGGCTAATGGAAGAGGTGGTGAAGGTAAGAGAGGTGAAGGGGTTAATGGAAGAGGTGGTGAGGGTAAGAGAGGTGAAGGGGCTAATGGAAGAGGTGGTGAGGGTAGGAGAGAGGTGATGGGGCTGATGAAGAGGTGGTGAGGGTAAGAGAGGGGTGAAGGAACTGATGGAAGAGGTGGTGAGGCTAAGAGAGAGGTGAAGGGACAAATGGAAGAGGTGGTGATGGGTAAGAGAGAGGTGAAGGGACTAATGGAAGAGGTGGTGATGGGTAGAGAGAGGTGAAGGGGTTAATGGAAGAGGTGGTGAGGGTAAGAGAGGGGTGAAGGAACTGATGGAAGAGGTGGTGAGGCTAAGAGAGAGGTGAAGGGACTAATGGAAGAGGTGGTGAGGGGTAGAGAGAGGTGAAGGGACTAATGGAAGAGGTGGTGAGGGTAAGAGAGAGGTGAAGGGACTAATGGAAGAGGTGGTGAGGCTAAGAGAGAGGTGAAGGGACTAATGGAAGAGGTGGTGAGGGGTAGAGAGAGGTGAAGGGACTAATGGAAGAGGTGGTGAGGGTAAGAGAGAGGTGAAGGGGCTAATGGAAGAGGTGGTGAGGCTAAGAGAGAGGTGAAGGGACTAATGGAAGAGGTGGTGAGGGTAAGAGAGAGGTGAAGGGGCTAATGGAAGAGGTGGTGAGGGTAAGAGAGAGGTGAAGGGGCTAATGGAAGAGGTGGTGAGGCTAAGAGAGAGGTGAAGGGACTAATGGAAGAGGTGGTGAGGGTAAGAGATAGGTGAAGGGGCTAATGGAAGAGGTGGTGAGGGTAAGAGAGAGGTGAAGGGGCTAATGGAAGAGGTGGTGAAGGTAAGAGAGGTGAAGGGGTTAATGGAAGAGGTGGTGAGGGTAAGAGAGGTGAAGGGGCTAATGGAAGAGGTGGTGAGGGTAGGAGAGAGGTGATGGGGCTGATGAAGAGGTGGTGAGGGTAAGAGAGGGGTGAAGGAACTGATGGAAGAGGTGGTGAGGCTAAGAGAGAGGTGAAGGGACTAATGGAAGAGGTGGTGAGGGTAAGAGAGGGGTGAAGGGGCTAATGGAAGAGGTGGTGAGGCTAAGAGAGAGGTGAAGGGGCTAATGGAAGAGGTGGTGAGGGTAAGAGAGGTGAAGGGGCTAATGGAAGAGGTGGTGAGGGTAAGAGAGAGGTGAAGGGGCTAATGGAAGAGGTGGTGAGGGTAAGAGAGGTGAAGGGGCTAATGGAAGAGGTGGTGAGGCTAAGAGAGAGGTGAAGGGACTAATGGAAGAGGTGGTGAGGGTAAGAGAGAGGTGAAGGGGCTAATGGAAGAGGTGGTGAGGCTAAGAGAGAGGTGAAGGGACTAATGGAAGAGGTGGTGAGGGTAAGAGAGGGGTGAAGGGGCTAATGGAAGAGGTGGTGAGGCTAAGAGAGAGGTGAAGGGGCTAATGGAAGAGGTGGTGAGGGTAAGAGAGGTGAAGGGGCTAATGGAAGAGGTGGTGAGGGTAAGAGAGAGGTGAAGGGGCTAATGGAAGAGGTGGTGAGGGTAAGAGAGGTGAAGGGGCTAATGGAAGAGGTGGTGATGGGTAAGAGAGAGGTGAAGGGGCTAATGGAAGAGGTGGTGAGGGTAAGAGAGAGGTGAAGGGGCTAATGGAAGAGGTGGTGAGGGTAAGAGAGAAGTGAAGGGACTAATGGAAGAGGTGGTGAGGGTAAGAGAGAGGTGAAGGGGCTAATGGAAGAGGTGGTGAGGGTAAGAGAGAGGTGAAGGGGCTAATGGAAGAGGTGGTGAGGGTAAGAGAGAAGTGAAGGGACTAATGGAAGAGGTGGTGATGGGTAAGAGAGAGGTGAAGGGGCTAATGGAAGAGGAGGAGAGGGAAGAGTGGTGAAGGGGTGGGAAGAGGAAACGAGGCATGAAGCAGCTGATGAGGGCGAGTACAGGAAGGGGGCGAGGTGGAGGGAAGAAAGGAGATGAACAGGGGTGTTTGAAACGGTTTGGAGAGGGAAGTTGAGTTGCAGTACTGGTTGGGGAATGGGCGCGTGTACAGTTTTCATTTTCCTAAATAACACTTTTCAAACAAGCATGGGCAAAGCCAATAAGCCTCATAATGGTTGCCAGCACTTTGGCTTTTTCAATGCATTTTTTTCTCCTAAAGTTTGTATGCAACAGTTCTGTGGGCAAAGCCATGTCCCCACCAATATAGAAAAAGAGCTGTAAAAAGTGAATTTTTTTTATATCACAAAGCACATATTTCCATAGTGGTCCCTGGCACTGAATAGAAATACTTTGTTTTCAGACGTGCTTCCTTGTGAAAGGAGAGGGCATCACTGACAGTGAAGCTAGCCAATGGCTGACGTGGGCTGGCCTTTTGTCCCATGCTGCAGTGGGACAATGAAAAATGTAAATGGCGCAACAACAGGCCAATGGCTGAACACAGCTGGCTAAAAGTGCATCTACGTAAGTATATTAAGTAAATTAACTTAACAAAAGTGTCTTGGATGGTGATACACTTGAAAAAGAGACCAAAAGTAACTACAAACTGGTTTCATGCTTCTGGGACAGGCTGGTGCCCGTGCTGTAGGCGAAAGGTTGGGACAGTCAGCCTCTCATTGAACCCTGCCCCAGCCCTGCTGTCCTCCCACGGTCACTGCCCTGCCGTGGAGGCCTCCTTGGGTCTCCGCAGGCCCCTTCGCCCTCAGAGCCTGGAGTCAACACTGAACACCGACGTGGCGGAGACATCCCTGGGGGCTGTGATTCGAGAGAATGGAAAACAGAAGTGCAGAAAACCAATAGGGGTCATTTATTACCCTTAATGTAGGTAATAGATGTAAACATGCAAGTTATGTGAGAGCAGCTGTCTTTCCAAGTATTCAAGGCTGTTACCCAAAGGTGCCTGAACCGACTGAGCTACCTCCCTGTCGCAAAAGAAAACTAGGTTCCACTGATGGTGGTGCTGGTTGGGGAAAGAGTGGTTGTTTAATAGTTTCTCTGTGATGCTCTTCAAAGTGCCTTATGTTCGGAGGGGGTAAGGGGGGGCTGGGGAGGGGGGACATTCCTGGGCTCCCTGCACGGGGGTGTCTGCTCCAACAGGCGGCTCCACAGATGGCGCCCGGATCAATACACCGGTTCAGACTTCTTATTGAGCCCTAATCGGAACATCCGCGCGCCTTCCTTATCCTGCCAGCCTGGGGGCGCAGAGGAGCTTGGGACACCTCAGAGAGATGCTGCAGCATCAGCACCCATCTCATGGTCCTTGGGATGCAGAAGGACCACCGGTGAGAAGCAGGGATGGATGCTGATGGAGCCCACCCCATGAACTGTGCCCTGGTCCATGCCTGGGACAGGACCATGGCCTTCAAGGAGCCTTCCAGAAGCATCTCCAGAAGATGACGCGATGGACACGCGGCAGCTGTCCATGGAGGGGCGACCTGAGGTGAGCAACCTCTTTAGCTTAAGAAATCAGGTGCTTAGAGCAGTTTAACTTTTGTGTTGAGGTGACACCCTCGCTGACACCGTAATCTCGCCTAACGTGCTGCTCAAGCCTTTAAGTCGCGAGAAGGCAAGCCGCAACGTCTCCGCCCCTTCGCGCGACTTAGCGCCCAAGTCAACCTGTGCACAGGAATAACCAAAAACGAACAGAAAGACACTACACACATGTAAGCACAGTACCTTGTAAGAACGTGCCTTGGCGCGGAGCTTGGCAGGTATACACCGATGGCTATTGTGATACTGGTCTAGCCGGAGCATGTCACCGCTCTAATAAGGTTGCGGAATACTGTTTGCCGACGAAGCACGCTTGTACAGTAACCAATGGAGGGCACGTCAATAGCGCTCATAGACACATTGCTGCTATAATTGCTGTTCTCTGGGGCTCTAATGGGCTACCTCAAACTCTTCTTACCTCTCTTGTCCCATTCCTTGTCCTCCTCCACTACGAATCTTCTCCCATGGAGCCGATGGTTCAAGCGATTGGTCCAAGCTGAGGCTTGAAGTAGCTGCATTGGGTGGTCCTCTTTCCCTCCAACATCCACCATCTTTAAATGGCTTGTCCTGTAAACAGAATGGTTGGGAAGTTCTCCTGATATTGTCCAATGGCCGGCTTGTAGTGGACGGCAGCTCGACAGTTCCCTCAGTGGAAGGCCATGTCTGGTCGAGTCCGATGGTGCAACCTAGCTGGGTCTCACCATTGTCGACATTTGTGTCGGCTTCGGCATTCTGGATATTGCGCTCCTGCCGAAGTCTTCCTTGTTGAGGCTCCTTGCCAGCATCTCTCCTTGGCAGAGATGGGGTGCCAGTGTTATTAGCCATGCCCACTTTGCCAGCATTGCCGGAGATGCTGAGGCACACTGTGTCAGTTCTTGTTCCGTCGCAGACCGCAGGCGATGCTACCTTCCTGAAGACTCACCACCAGATGCGTGGGCCTGAAGAGCAAACACCCTGCTTTTAAGAGCTCGTCCCCAATGATCACTTGAGGTTTTGTAGGTCGGGCCTGGTCAGGAAGAGTTGTCGGATACGGTCACCACAACCCATTGAGGATTCAGCCCTGCGTGACTGCTCTTAGCGTAGGCTGACCTGACCCGAGCAGGGCCTTCTGAGGTAGCAACCATATTAATGGAAACTTCTCTTCTTGTGGTGACTTACTCCTGTAACATTTTGCACGCCACTGACAAGTCACGTTTAAAAAAACAAAATAGCATTAATAATCATATGCATACACATATATATATATACATATATATATACATACATAAATATATATATATATATATATAAAATATCTACTTTTTCATCTAACAAAATACTAGTGCCACAAAATTTTAGAGCCATAATATATATATATATGTATATCAACTACATTTTCATCTAACACAATATTAGTGGCACACAATTTTAGAGCCATTTGATAAGATCTTTTAGAGTTGTTTAGGGTTTTCATTTCATTCCTTGTATGCATGTTTCTTGCTTAAAACTTGCATACTCAAAGTTTAAGCCCCTGAGCTGATTCTGTGATAAAGGCTCCTAATAAAAGACTCAGGGCCTGATGCACAAAAGTAAAGTTATTCTTTTGTGTAAGTTCAATGTTTCTTGTGGCATTTACAAATGATGAGTTTAATTTTCCTAATATCATGTTAACAACTGCAGAGGTTCCACAGTGGAGGCGAAGAACTCCGCCTGGAAAAAGATAGGAGAGGCCTATTGTTTTATGTGGGGAGTCGCCTCAGTCCTAAAATGACTATGAGGATAATTAAATTAAACTCGTAGTTTGTGAATACCCAAAAAATGGTAAACTTGCACAAAGTATAAGTTTACCTTTCAGAATGAGGTCCCAGGTGGTGGGGAGCTGGGTGGGGGCGCAATTAAGTAATACCAGCCAGGGAATCGACCCATGCGACAGAAAAGCTATTTTCCAACCACAAATATGAACATATTTAAATAAAACCGGGGTACCACTAACGTTAAAGTAAAACCATCAAAGACCCCCCAAAAATGCACCTCGAGACAAAACACGTGTGTGCTGTAGTTGAGTTATTAAAAAATGAGCGACTCGAAAGCTTTATAAAACACAATACTGCGCACAGGGAGTGCTGCGCGGGAAACCCCCCGCATCCCCGTCTGGACCGCACAGATGGTCCCTGTATCTTATTAATTGAGCAGGTTTCTTTTCTGAGCCCTGGCCGATGATAAATGACTTGGAAACAGCGCCTGGTGGTCCTCGCAGCGCTCACTGTACATAACATATAGCATGAGACTCCGCGCGCGCTGCTGTTCCGAGAGGAGTCACGCGTCTCGCGCTGCACGAGGCCCCCAGGGCCCTGGAGGAGCGGGGCCCTCTCGCGCCCTCCCTCTCTCGTGCTGGAGACACCCCCAGCCTGCCCTGCGCACCATCACCGTTGTTACGTCCTCACGTCCCGCACGCACGCTGACATCAGCCCAGGGGGTGCTATCCAGGCCTAGGGCGCAGGCCTTGCACAGGCGTCCAGCAGAGAGGGGGAAGTTTTAACATACTGTTGCTCGAAGTTTCACCGAAAGGGAGGAGTTTTACTCACTGGATATACTTATAAGGAGGGGGGGGGGGGGGCAGGGGGCGGGGATAAATAAACTAAAATGGATTTACAGTTTGCCATCTATTCATGAGAGGCAGGGTACAAGTCCTAAAAAAAGAAGTGGGGGGACACTGTCACCGGAAGTGACGTCACGACAGGAAGTGATGTCAAGAAAGGTGGCTTGCACCATCGGGCCAGGCCCGGACTGGCAATTGCGGGCACCGGGCAATCCCCCGGTGCATCGCAAGGGTGGGGGCCGGTTTTGGGCCCTGGGGGCCGTTTTTGTTACAGGGCTGTTTTTGCAGCAGAGGTGCAAAATCGGCCCTGTAACAAAATCGGCCGAAAACCGGCCCCAGCAAAGAGCTCGGTCGCACCCCCAGGGGGCCGGTCGAGCACTTTGCCAGGGCCGGTTTTGGTTCTCAGTCTGGCCCTGCATCGGGCTCATTGCCTCCCCTCGCTCACCCCTTAGATGCAATTGCGAGAGGCCAGCGCGTAAACAGCGTGCTGTGAGCTCCGAACTCCTCGTTCCAGAGAGGCCAAAGAGTGAAGTCCAGCTGTTTGGCAGGGGGGACGGCGTCCACCCGGTAAAATAAGTGGGGGGACGCCGTCCACCCGCGTGGTACCCCAACTCGAGCCCTGATGAGAGGGCTGCCCTGGAAACCTGTGACGTAAAAACTTGAGGGGGCCCCGTGCAAAGTACATAGAGTGGGGCCCCATGCTCCGGACCCAGTCAGGAGCTCTCAGGCCAGGGGGGCTCGCCGCCTGTGCACAGTGGCGAAGGGGTCACCATGGAGCTCGGGCCGTCCCCGCACCGCTACGGCTGCGGGGGATATTGTTACGCCACTGCTGGAAACAAATGTGATGCTGTTCATTGGCTGGGAGCCAGCAGAGAGGTGAATGGAGAGGGCAAAGTGACAAGCTTCTCTGACGTCAGTGAAGCCCGCACGCGTGTCTCAGCCAGGAAGTTTGTACGCACGTGAAAGTATACAAAAAAGTATAATGTGTGCACGTAGAGCCACGGTGGTGAACAACCAGCCAGATGTACTATTTACTGGTCACAAAATACTGCAGCAATTTGCAACCAGTATAGATCTTTATAAAACGATCCAGGCACTAATAGGTCAGTTTTTAAAATTTTGAATCATAGTGGGTCGGAATCTCGGGTATATTAATGAGGAAGGTTGCAAATTACTATTCGTTTTCATCGAAAGGATGGTGCCTGCTAGGGTCAGCAGACCACCATGTCTATGTTTCTTTTTAACTACAACAATATATTTTTTAAATGTAGATTATTTTCTTTACAGGAAAAATGGGCAGCATTTAAATTTGAAATAAAAAAAAAAGGTTTTATTTTATTTTGCCTACTCGCAAAGTTGAAGGGGTCGTTTTTTGAAAATTGTTTACCATCACCTTTCCAAAGCCGGTAATATTAATGTTTTGAGCCTGGATTTCAGTATAAGAAATCCGTATTTGGAAAAGAAGCCCTAAACACACCCTTTCCAAATACTGATTCGAATGGTTTCCTAAACCTATTTAGCGATTCAGGAACCTATTACCGAATCCCCAAACGTGCTTAGTACATTCCAAAAATGTATTAACTGGTTGCAAACTCTGTAATTCACTAAATTGCAGGCTTTGCGACCAGCAAATTAGTTTGTACATCAATGGCTGTATTACAGAAGGTGCCCCCAGGGTACAATGGGCATATGCGCCTGCTTTGTGTGCCACCATGGTACTTGGGTGTGTCGCCATGGCACTTTGGTATTACAGAAGGGACCGCAGACACTTGTGCGGCCCCTTCGGTAATTCTAATTGTGCTGGCGCACGTGCAGCGCCAGTACTATCTCAAGAGGGCGTTCTCTCATTTGCATGGGGGTATGGGTCTTTGAAAATGAGGGAATCTCTTTGCCTCTGTGCCCACGCTGAATTGCCCATGCCGGACGCAAAGGCAAAGAAGCTGTCAGGAGGCGCACTAAAAGTGTGCCACAAAAAGGTGGTGCACTGTCAGCGTGCCCCCCGAGGTCAGTCCTCTCGAAGGATGAAGAGGGTCCCATGGACCACCAGGCATGTCCTTCCAGGTGGGTGCAGTAACTCACTGCACCCACCTGTAGGGGGCTTTCTAATCCCTCTCGAAAGTGGAGGTGGGTTTTCAAATGCACTGTGAAACACGAAGCGGCTTTGAAGGATCTGTTCCATATTTTACTTGAATGCGCTGCCCCCAGAGCAGCGCGCGTTCGTGGCTGCCCTGAGCGCTGCACATTCCACATAATATGGCGCAGTTTCACTGTCAACACGTGGTGCACCTGTTTGAAGATGCACAGGAAAACTGGGCCTTATCATAATACGGCCCCTGACCATAGGTTAGTTATTAGCTACATATTCGGTGACAGAGTGATGCTAGATGTAGTCACAGCAGCCAACGTCTGTGGGCACTGGAGCTTGGACACAATAATAATTTAGCCACAGAGCTCCAGTTTAGAAGAGACAACATTGGCGTGCCTTACAGCACCTCACCTGCGGTACATGCTTCATCAGGTCATACAAGTGCTGCAGGTGAGGCGCTCTATTACACAAACCAGGGTTTGAACCTGTTCAGGCCCATGTAGGAGGGATCTTTACTGACAACTGTATAAAACACTACACTAGTGAAAAAGAATGGGTTCCTTTAACTGGAGATAATCCCACCATGTTCCTTGTCTTCACTTCTCAGTTAGAGTGGGATGTATGACGCTACAACGCATACTTTTACAACGCATACCTTTACAATGCATTTTTCACAACGCAACATCCATTACAACGCATTCCATTACAACGCATGCCATTACAACAAATTTTTATAAACTACCTTTGCAACGCATTCCATTACAACGCATACTACCTTCACAACGCATACCATTACAATGCATAACATTACATTGCATGTATGGATAGTGTAGGGGTAAATATTACTATTCTAACTCCAGGTGGGTGCAACAGTAGGGTAAGTGTTGGATAGTGTCGGGGTAAAAATTACTATTCTAACTCCAGGGGGTGCAACAGTAGGGTAAGTGTTGGATAGTGTAAGGGTACTATGTGTTGTAATGTTATGCGTTGTAATGGTATGCGTTGTAATGACATGCGTTGTAGTGGTATGCGTTGTAGTGTCATGCATTGTAATGGTTACGTTGTAATGACATGCGATGTAATGGATGTTGCGTTGTAAAAGTTTCGTTGTAATGGTAGTGCGTTGTAAAAGTTGCGTTGTAAAGGTTGTTTCCCGTTAGAGTGTGTCAGATTGTCTCAGAGACGAACTGCGCTGGTCCTCGGAGTCCTTCTAGTCCCGAGAGCATGTGCCAATTGCTCTTGAAGACCTTCTTCAGGAGGTCAGTATTGCCAATAAAAGTGATGTTAATTTCTTTGTGTTTTTTGGGTTTCGGCGAACACTCCTTTGGGAGTACCAGGCTGGTTTCATTGCCGTTGTTTTAGGTCCCTGGTCTAAGGATGTCGACACGTGTCGGCACGGCCTGATCAGCCTATAAAGGTAAGAATAAACTAAGGGTCATCCCACGCTCGTCATAGGAAGCCGAGTCTACTCTGGAGGAGAGTAGGTTATTTTTAAATAAATAACCCTCTACTGGACAGCATGGGTGCTCGAAGAAATAATAGCTCACATAAGAAAAAGTATTAGAAATTTGTGTTGGACATTTTCATCAGTGTAATATTCTTTGGATTATTGTATGCCCATAAGTGTTTTGCTTAAGTGCTTGGCCTATAAGGTGTCTTTTGACTTACCATACACATTCATACATCTTCATGCCAAATGATTTATGGCTTTGAGTATACATTTATGAAATATTGTGGATCTATAGCCAGCGAGTGTCCTCATATAGTATATGAGTGTGTGAGGCACTTGCAAGCGCACTGAAGCTCAGCCTTAGAAGCAGAGGCGCCCACACAGAAGCCACCTTGCCCCTTTGATCCTTCAGGCATGCTGGCTTGCTGATCCAGCACAGTGTGAAAGCAGGGGGGTGGGCGTGGCCGTCTTCCACCCTCCGAGGGGCCCGCGCTTGATGGGGAGAAGCGTTTCTTGGTTGCAGGAGTGAGACTTCCAATACATCTGTTTACATGAAACATTACACCGGGTCTGCAGCGTGGGTCTGCACTCTGTGCAACAAACCTGTCATGTGTAGCCAGGGTGTTTATTTAACGTTTTCTGCAAAGGGTGCTGGGAAAATGACGAATTGGCCTTCCATGATAAATGTGTTTGCTCCTCTATCTATGGGGTAGGTCTGTTCTTGTGAATGAGTTCGGCAGATTGAACACTCCGGGCAGGCACGCCGCTCTACCGCATAGAAGGTTTATTTGGGAACGTGTGGGCGCGGGGCACTGAACACTATGTCATACAGCAGAGGGCAGTGAGCGTCTAGTGGCTGCTGGCAGTGAAAGGGGTAGTGTCAGAGGAGCACGGGAAGAAGTGTACGAGCAGAGGACAGAAAGTGAGCAGAGGACAGAGTGTGAGCAGAGGGGGCAGTGTGTGAGCAGAGAGGGCAATGTGTGAGGAGGGGGGCAGTGTGTGAGCAGAGGGGGCAGTGTGTGAGCAGAGGGGGCAGTGTGTGAGCAGAGGGGGCAGTGTGTGAGCAGAGAGGGCAATGTGTGAGGAGGGGGGCAGTGTGTCAGCAGAGGGGGCAGTGTGTGAGCAGAGGGGGCAGTGTGCAAGGAGAGGGCAATGTGTAAGGAGAGGGGGCAGTGTGTCAGCAGAGGGGGCAGTGTGCAAGGAGAGTGTTAGACGGACCGGGAGGGTCGGCCGAGGATAAGGGGAGAGGTCTCCGGGGAGAGCCGTCTCCCGTGAATCGTACAGACAAGTAACTTCCCCCCCACAGACGGACACCACACAAGGATAAAGTTCAACGATACTTTATAGGCAATTCTTCAAGTACGGTAGAATGGTACAAGGAGGTCTGGACTCAGGGGTCCCCTCTATTCTGGTCTCTGTTTGGGAAAAGGGTAGCGGGACAGTCTTGTTACCAAAAAGATGGAAATAGCTCTCAATCCTCGAGCTCGGTGGTGTAGATGAACGGGCCGCGGCGGAGCCAGCAGGTCCCGAGATGGATGAAGGAAGACGACGGTCCGCGGCAGAGCCAGCAGGTCCCGATGAAGGTGGTGGTTACAAACGGTCCGCGGCCACGCCAGCAGGTCCCGACGACGATGAAGGATAGGGTGGTTCCCAAAGCCGCGGCAGCGCCAGCAGGCAAGACGAGGGTGCACAAGACAGAGCTACGGCAGCGCCAGTAGACCGTCAAGGATGAGTTCTTCTTTGCGTCTCTCGACTCCAAGATACAACTACCGTCCTGCTCTGGAGCTGCCCCAGTTATAGGGCTGGAGTGCTTTGATGTCCGGACCCTCGCACTTGGAGGTCGGGAGGTCCGGGATGTGGGAGTCCAGACACCCAGCAGGGGGGTGGAGCCAGCGCCCGGGGAGGCGATGGGCGAGCGGCACTTGGCGGGGGAGAGCCATCGACACCTCTTGCTCCCATTGACTGACCAAGTAGCCCGCTCACCTCCTGGGTGGATGTTGGTGCCGGAATGTCTGAGGCCTGGCCAGGCCCAGGGTTGAGGTCGATCGGGGGGCCAGGCGGCCTCGTGGTGGAGTGTCCAAGATGGCGCCCAGGATGGGCGCGCAGGCCGGTAGTGGGTCGGCCTACGCGGTCAACAGGTTCGAGTGTAGGGGTCCCTGCGGGGACGGTGGACGTGCAATGGTGGTGTGTGGTACTTGCGTGGCTGGGCTCGGGCCTGGTTGGGCCGGGGGAGAGCGGCCCTTCATGTGGCCTGTCCAACATGCGTCCCCCCCAGCTGAAGGCGGGGAGAGTTACCCATCCTCTTGGGGACTCTTCTCGTCGAGGCGGAAGAACCGGGACAGGCCATCTGCGTTGGCGTGATCTGGCCCAGGCCGGTGTTCAACTGTGAAGTCCATCCCTTGTAGGGAGATGGACCAGCGTAGTAACTTCGGGTTTTCCCCCCGCATCTGCATCAGCCACTGCAGGGGTCGGTGGTCGGTCTGTACCCGAAAGTGTGTGCCAAAGAGGTAGGGTCGGAGCTTCTTGAGGGCCCATACCACCGCGAAGGCCTCCCTCTCTATGGTGCTCCAGCGTTGTTCCCGTGGTAGGAGTCGCCGGCTGATGAAGGCCACCGGTTGATCACGGCCTTCGGTGTTCACTTGAGACAGGACTGCCCCAATGCCATGGTCGGAGGCATCCGTCTGGACGATGAACTCCCGGCTGTAGTCGGGGGCCTGGAGCACAGGGGCGGAGCACATGGCGGCTTTCAATTGTTCAAATGCAGCTTGACACTCTGGGGTCCAGTTGACTTTCTGGGGCTGATTTTTTGACGTGAGTTCTGTGAGGGGCCTCACGATAGTACCATAGTCTTTCACGAACCTTCGGTAATAGCCCGTGAGGCCCAGGAAGGCTCGTACCTCGGTCTGGGTGATGGGGGGCTGCCAGGACTGGATGGCGGCAATTTTTAGCTGCAGAGGGGCCACCAGGCCGCTTCCCACCTGGTGCCCGAGGTAGGTTACAGACCCTTGCCCAATTTGACACTTGCTGGCCTTGATCGTGAGGCCAGCTCGCTGAAGGGCTTGCAGCACTGCTCGGAGGTGGTGGAGGTGCTCGGACCAATGGTTGCTGTATACAGCGATGTCGTCTAGGTAGGCGGCGCTGAATCCTTCGAGCCCCGCCAGGACCTGATTGACGAGCCGTTGGAATGTTGCTGGGGCATTCTTCATGCCGAAGGGCATGACTGTGAAATGGTAATGGCCATCGGGAGTGGAAAAGGCAGAACGTTCTTGTGCCCGGGGTGTGAGGCCGATTTGCCAGTAGCCTGCCGTCAGGTCGAAGATACTGAGGTAGCGGGCAGCTCCCATGCGGTCGATTAGTTCATCTGCCCGGGGGATGGGATGTGCGTCTGTCCTGGTGACCGCATTCAAGCCCCGGTAGTCGACGCAGAACCGGAGTTCTGGTGTGGTGCCGGGGGCAGCTGCTTTGGGGACCAGTACTACAGGGCTGGCCCAGGGGCTGTCTGAGGGCTCGATGACCCCGAGCGTGAGCATTTTGGCTACTTCTTCCTGGATGCAGGCCCGTACCCGATCTGGCACGCGGTAGGCCCGGTGGCGGATAGGGGGGCTGTCCCCCGTGTCCACATCGTGCGTACACCAGGAAGTGACACCTGGGGTGAGGGAGAACAGGCTGGCGAATTGTGACAGGAGAACTCGGCACTCCTGGCGTTGCTCTCGGGTGAGGGCCTCTGAGAGTCGGACCCCATCTACGGAGCCGTCTTTCTCCCGAGTTCGTAGAAGGTCAGGGAGGGGCTCGGAGTCCTCTTCAGCCCCATTGTCTGTGGCCATCAGGAGGCTGAGTTCTGTCCGTACAAAGTGCGGTTTCAGTCTGTTAGCGTGGAGGACCCGGAGGGGGTTCCGGGAAGATTCCAAGTCGATGAGATAGGTAGCCGGACCCTTGCGCTCGACCACTTTGAAGGGCCCTGTCCACTTGTCTTGTAGGGCGCAGGGTTCGGTGGGGGACATCACCCATACCTGTTGCCCAGGTTCAAATTCGATGGAGGAGGCATTCCGGTCATACCACCTTTTCATGTCCTCTTGACTGGCCTCTAGGTGGGCTTTTGCTAGTTCTCGGAATCGCCGGGTCTGGTTGCGGAGGGTTAGGAGGTAGCGGAAAACATCTGGTGGGTTCTTTAGAGGGGGCATCTCCCAGCCTTCCTTGACTAGGCTGAGCGGCCCCCGCACGGGGTGTCCATATAGCAGTTCAAATGGGCTGAAGCCCAGGGACTTCTGGGGAACCTCTCGATAGGCGAAGAGGAGGCACGGCAGCAGCACATCCCACTGGCGACGGAGGGGCTCTTCCAACCCCCCGATCATCCCTTTGAGCGTGCGGTTGAACCGCTCAACGAGTCCGTTTCCTTGAGGGTGATAGGGGGTCGTGAACCGGTAGGTAACCCCTCACTGTTGCCAGAGAGATTTCATATATTTCGAAATAAAGTTCGTGCCTCTGTCACTGACGACCTCCCGGGGGAAGCCTACCCGGGAGAAGATCCCCATCAGAGCCCGGCCGACTACCGGGGCTGTCACAGTCCGCAGGGGAACAGCCTCCGGGTAGCGGGTGGCGTGGTCCACTAGCACCAGGATGAATCGATGGCCTTGTTTTGTGCGCGGGTCCAGGGGCCCTACGATATCGATTCCGACCCTCTCGAACGGGGTGGTGACCACGGGAAAAGGTTGCAGGGGGGCTTTCAGTTTGCGGCCGCTCTTTCCACTGGCTTGGCACGTGGGGCAAGATCGGCAATGCTGGTGTACATTGTCCCTCATTTTGGGCCAGAAGAAGTGGGTCACCAGGCGGCTATAGGTTTTGTCTTGACCCAGGTGTCCTGCCAGGGGGACATCGTGGGCCAGGTTTAGCAGAAAGTCTCTAAAACGGAGGGGTACCACTAGGACTCGGCTGGCCCCCAGCTCCGCGATTCTTTGCTCACTGTACAGCAGATCATTGTCCCAGTAGACCCAGTGAGTTCCGGAGGTATCCCCTGCGCTTTGGGCTAGCGCTTGCTGGCGGAGTCCCTCGAGGGAGGGACAGGTCTTTTGTTCTTGGCGAAATTGTTCTTGCGTGGGCCCCCCCTCTTGAGGCCACTGGTCGGGGTTAGCGAGGTCTGGAGGTTGAGCTGGTTCGGGGGGGACGTCACGGTCGGTGGTTTCGGCGGGGGCGACCGGAGGCGGTGGCGCCGGCCATTCGGGTTCCTCTGGGCGGGGGTTGGCACGGGCGGTCATGGACCGGGTGGTGACGCACGCCCAGTCCGGGACGCCCAACATCCCCAGGTGCTCTTTTCGTTCGACTGCTGCCCATGGAGAGCTTTCCAGGTCATTACCCAGGAGGCAGTCTACGGGGGCATCATCTCGGACCGTCACCTTCAACATGCCGGAGACCCCTCCCCATTCGAAGGGGACGCAGGCCATCCGACACAGACTTTCTGAGTTATCGGCTGAACGTACAGGGCAGAGAATGTTTGGTAAGTATTGTTCGGGGGTCACCAGGTGACAGCGGACGGCTGTTACACTGGCCCCAGTGTCACGAAGGGCTTCAGCCCGGCGTCCATTGATGCCCACCCATTGGCTGTACTTCTGGGTATTAGCGGGTAGGGGGACCCGCGGGACCATGTCTCTCCCCCCTAGGCAGGCGAGAGCCATGGCGGCTGGCTCCCATTCTTGGTGTTCCTGTTCATATTCTTCTTGTTCCTCTGAGATCTGTTCCTCCCCCAGAGCAGCAGCGGCTACTTGGCGGGGTCTTGGGCTCTGGTACTGGGGGCAGTTTGGGTCGTTTGCATAGTGTCCGACTCGTTGGCATCGATGGCAGGTACCATTGGCTCGATATCCCGGTCGCGCTGGGGTGCTGCCCCGGTTGGCCGGGGGGGTGGTGCTGGTAGTGGGGGTGACCGGAGCGTTGCTTCTTCCGCGTCCTTGGCCTCCTCCTCCTCGGGGACGGTGCTGACCATTGTTGTTCCGGTTCTGTTCGTAGGACCCATTTCGACCCACTCTGGTGATCTCCCACCGGTCAGCTTCGGCTGCGAGCTGCCGGGGATCCGTTAACTTGCTGTCGAGGAGGTGCTGGCGAAGTTCAATGAAGCAATTGTTCGACAGATGCTCCCATACCATAAGATTGAACAGTTGTTCGTAGGTTGTGACCTTGCTTCCTTTGATCCAGCCCTCGAAGGCTCGGCTAAAGTAATTGACATAGTCCACCCAAGTTGTACCCGGGATGCGGGTGCAGTCTCGGAACCTCTGACGGTACATCTCGGGTGTGAGGCCATAGCGGGTGAGGAGTGCAGCTTTCATATGGTCATAGGAGGTCATCTGGTGGTCCGGGAGTTGCAGCAGGGCGTCGCGGCCCTCATTGAGGAATCTCCCCCACAGACCGGCCCCCCAATCGCTTCTATCGATCCGGTGTGCAGTCATAGCGATTTCATAGGCCTTAAACCATTGCTGGATGTCGTCCTCTCGGAAGTATTCTCGAACGACATCCTTGGGGATGTGTACCTTCTTCTCTGTTGCCCCTGGAGTGTGGGGTTGCTCGGACACCCCTGCTTCTTTATTCTGTTTGCGTAGGTCGATTTCAGCTAGTTTCCGCTCATGTTCATATGCCAGTTTCTTTTCCTCGAGCTCCCTTTGTCTCTGTTTCTCCTCTCTTTCTTCTCGGAGACGCAGGTGCTCTAAGTTGATTTTCTGTTCGGCCAACTTCAGTTCAACGTCCATTTTGAGCCGGGCCATTTCCAGCTCGTGTAGTCGGGTTCTTTCTCGTTCCTGGATCTCGTCTGGCGAGAGACCCGTTCTTCGCTCTTCAGGGGCCATGGGGGTTTGTGCTGCGATGTTTTGATCGGGGGTTCCGGCAGCCCCGGTTTCTGCCCAAGATTCTAGGGCCTGCTTAAAGTCATCTTTGGTATTTAGTCCGGTGGTAGCGATACCTAATTCGATACAGAACTGTTTAAGTTCACGATGCCTGTACTCATCCAATTTCTCCATCTGGAATTTCTCCGTTGATCCGCTGTCTTTAGTTGACATCGTGATTCGCCGTGGGGTGAGCTACTCTCTGTACGGTTTATGCGGTGATTCGGATCGCGCCGCTGGCCACCAATGTTAGACGGACCGGGAGGGTCGGCCGAGGATAAGGGGAGAGGTCTCCGGGGAGAGCCGTCTCCCGTGAATCGTACAGACAAGTAACTTCCCCCCCACAGACGGACACCACACAAGGATAAAGTTCAACGATACTTTATAGGCAATTCTTCAAGTACGGTAGAATGGTACAAGGAGGTCTGGACTCAGGGGTCCCCTCTATTCTGGTCTCTGTTTGGGAAAAGGGTAGCGGGACAGTCTTGTTACCAAAAAGATGGAAATAGCTCTCAATCCTCGAGCTCGGTGGTGTAGATGAACGGGCCGCGGCGGAGCCAGCAGGTCCCGAGATGGATGAAGGAAGACGACGGTCCGCGGCAGAGCCAGCAGGTCCCGATGAAGGTGGTGGTTACAAACGGTCCGCGGCCACGCCAGCAGGTCCCGACGACGATGAAGGATAGGGTGGTTCCCAAAGCCGCGGCAGCGCCAGCAGGCAAGACGAGGGTGCACAAGACAGAGCTACGGCAGCGCCAGTAGTCCGTCAAGGATGAGTTCTTCTTTGCGTCTCTCGACTCCAAGATACAACTACCGTCCTGCTCTGGAGCTGCCCCAGTTATAGGGCTGGAGTGCTTTGATGTCCGGACCCTCGCACTTGGAGGTCGGGAGGTCCGGGATGTGGGAGTCCAGACACCCAGCAGGGGGGTGGAGCCAGCGCCCGGGGAGGCGATGGGCGAGCGGCACTTGGCGGGGGAGAGCCATCGACACCTCTTGCTCCCATTGACTGACCAAGTAGCCCGCTCACCTCCTGGGTGGATGTTGGTGCCGGAATGTCTGAGGCCTGGCCAGGCCCAGGGTTGAGGTCGATCGGGGGGCCAGGCGGCCTCGTGGTGGAGTGTCCAAGATGGCGCCCAGGATGGGCGCGCAGGCCGGTAGTGGGTCGGCCTACGCGGTCAACAGGTTCGAGTGTAGGGGTCCCTGCGGGGACGGTGGACGTGCAATGGTGGTGTGTGGTACTTGCGTGGCTGGGCTCGGGCCTGGTTGGGCCGGGGGAGAGCGGCCCTTCATGTGGCCTGTCCAACAGAGAGGGCAATGTGCAAGGAGAGGGGGCAGTGTGTCAGCAGAGGGGGCAGTGTGTCAGCAGAGAGGGCAATGTGCAAGGAGAGGGGGCAGTGTGTCAGCAGAGGGGGCAGTGTGCAAGGAGAGGGGGCAGTGTGTGAGCATAGGGGGCAGTGTGTCAGCAGAGGGGGCAGTGTGTGAGCAGAGAGGGCAATGTGTGAGAAGAGAGGGCAGTGTGTGAACAGAGGGGGCAGTGTGTGAACAGAGGGGGCAGTGTGCAATGAGAGGGCAATGTACAAGGAGAGGGGGCAGTGTGTGAACAGAGGGGGTTGTGTGTGAGGAGGGGGGCAGTGTGTCAGCAGAGGGGCAGTGTGTGAGCAGAGGGGGCAGTGTGCAAGGAGAGGGCAATGTGTAAGGAGAGGGGGCAGTGTGTCAGCAGAGGGGGCAGTGTGCAAGGAGAGGGCAATGTGCAAGGAGAGGGGGCAGTGTGTCAGCAGAGGGGGCAGTGTGTCAGCAGAGAGGGCAATGTGCAAGGAGAGGGGGCAGTGTGTCAGCAGAGGGGGCAGTGTGCAAGGAGAGGGGGCAGTGTGTCAGCAGAGGGGGCAGTGTGCAAGGAGAGGGCAATGTGCAAGGAGAGGGGGCAGTGTGTCAGCAGAGGGGGCAGTGTGTCAGCAGAGAGGGCAATGTGCAAGGAGAGGGGGCAGTGTGTCAGCAGAGGGGGCAGTGTGCAAGGAGAGGGGGCAGTGTGTGAGCATAGGGGGCAGTGTGTCAGCAGAGGGGCAGTGTGTGAGCAGAGAGGGCAATGTGTGAGAAGAGAGGGCAGTGTGTGAACAGAGGGGCAGTGTGCAATGAGAGGGCAATGTACAAGGAGAGGGGGCAGTGTGTCAGCAGAGGGGGCAGTGTGCAAGGAGAGGGCAATGTGCAAGGAGAGGGGGCAGTGTGTCAGCAGAGGGGGCAGTGTGCAAGGAGAGGGCAATGTGCAAGGAGAGGGGGCGGTGTGTCAGCAGAGGGGGCAGTGTGCAAGGAGAGGGGGCAGTGTGTCAGTAGAGGGGGCAGTGTGCAAGGAGAGGGCAATGTGCAAGGAGAGGGGGCAGTGTGTCAGCAGAGGGGGCAGTGTGTGAGCAGAGGGGGCAGTGTGCAAGGAGAGGGCAATGTGTAAGGAGAGGGGGCAGTGTGTCAGCAGAGGGGGCAGTGTGCAAGGAGAGGGCAATGTGCAAGGAGAGGGGGCAGTGTGTCAGCAGAGGGGGCAGTGTGTCAGCAGAGAGGGCAATGTGCAAGGAGAGGGGGCAGTGTGTCAGCAGAGGGGGCAGTGTGCAAGGAGAGGGGGCAGTGTGTGAGCATAGGGGGCAGTGTGTCAGCAGAGGGGCAGTGTGTGAGCAGAGAGGGCAATGTGTGAGAAGAGAGGGCAGTGTGTGAACAGAGGGGCAGTGTGCAATGAGAGGGCAATGTACAAGGAGAGGGGGCAGTGTGTCAGCAGAGGGGGCAGTGTGCAAGGAGAGGGCAATGTGCAAGGAGAGGGGGCAGTGTGTCAGCAGAGGGGGCAGTGTGCAAGGAGAGGGCAATGTGCAAGGAGAGGGGGCGGTGTGTCAGCAGAGGGGGTTGTGTGTGAGGAGGGGGGCAGTGTGTCAGCAGAGGGGCAGTGTGTGAGCAGAGGGGGCAGTGTGCAAGGAGAGGGCAATGTGTAAGGAGAGGGGGCAGTGTGTCAGCAGAGGGGGCAGTGTGCAAGGAGAGGGCAATGTGCAAGGAGAGGGGGCAGTGTGTCAGCAGAGGGGGCAGTGTGAAAGAAGAGGGGGCAGTGTGTGAGCATAGGGGGCAGTGTGTCAGCAGAGGGGGCAGTGTGTGAGCAGAGAGGGCAATGTGTGAGAAGAGAGGGCAGTGTGTGAACAGAGGGGGCAGTGTGTGAACAGAGGGGGCAGTGTGTGAACAGAGGGGGCAGTGTGTGAACAGAGGGGGCAGTGTGTGAGCAGAGGGGGCAGTGGGTGAGCAGAGAGGGCAATGTGCAAGGAGAGGGGGCAGTGTGTAAGGAGAGGGGCAGTGTGTCAACAGAGGGGGAAGTGTGTCAGCAGAGAGGGCAATGTGCAAGGAGAGGGGGCAGTGTGTCAGCAGAGGGGGCAGTGTGCAAGGAGAGGGCAATGTGCAAGGAGAGGGGGCAGTGCGTAAGCAGAGGGGGCAGTGTACAAGGAGAGGGCAATGTGCAAGGAGAGGGGGCAGTGTGTCAGCAGAGGGGGCAGTGTGCAAAGAGAGGGCAATGTGCAAGGAGAGGGGGCAGTGTGTCAGCAGAGGGGGCAGTCTGCAAGGAGAGGGGGCAGTGTGTCAGCAGAAGGGCAGTGTGCAAGGAGAGGGCAATGTGCAAGGAGAGGGGGCAGTGTGTCAGCAGAGGGGGCAGTGTGCAAGGAGAGGGCAATGTGCAAGGAGAGGGGGCAGTGTGTCAGCAGAGGGGGCAGTGTGCAAGGAGAGGGCAATGTGCAAGGAGAGGGGGCAGTGTGTCAGCAGAGGGGTCAGTGTGCAAGGAGAGGGCAATGTGCAAGGAGAGGGGGCAGTGTGTCAGCAGAGGGGGCAGTGTGCAAGGAGAGGGGGCAGTGTGTCAGCAGAGGGGGCAGTGTGCAAGGAGAGGGCAATGTGCAAGGAGAGGGGGCAGTGTGTCAGCAGAGGGGGCAGTGTGCAAGGAGAGGGTAATGTGCAAGGAGAGGGGGCAGTGTGCAAGGAGAGGGGGCAGTGTGCGAGGAGAGGGGGCAGTGTGCGAGCAGAGGGGGCAGTGTGTGAGCAGAGGGGGCAGTGTGTCAGCAGAGGGGGCAGTGTGTGAGCAGAGAGGGCAATGTGTGAGAAGAGAGGGCAATGTGTGAGAAGAGAGGGCAATGTGTGAACAGAGGGGGCAGTGTGTGAACAGAGGGGGCAGTGTGTGAGCAGAGGGGGCAATGTGCAAGGAGAGGGGGCAGTGTGTCAGCAGAGGGGGCAGTGTGTCAGCAGAGAGGGCAATGTGCAAGGAGAGGGGGCAGTGTGTCAGCAGAGGGGGTAGTGTGCAAGGAGAGGGCAATGTGCAAGGAGGGGGGCAGTGTGTCAGCAGAGGGGGCAGTGTGCAAGGAGAGGGCAATGTGCAAGGAGGGGGGCAGTGTGTCAGCAGAGGGGGCAGTGTGCAAGGAGAGGGCAATGTGCAAGGAGAGGGGGCAGTGTGTCAGCAGAGGGAGCAATGTGCAAGGAGAGGGGGCAGTGTGTCAGCAGAGGGGGCAGTGTGCAAGGAGAGGGCAATGTGCAAGGAGAGGGGGCAGTGTGTCAGCAGAGGGGGCAGTGTGCAAGGAGAGGGCAATGTGCAAGGAGAGGGGGCAGTGTGTCAGCAGAGGGGGCAGTGTGCAAGGAGAGGGGGCAGTGTGTCAGCAGAGGGGGCAGTGTGCAAGGAGAGGGCAATGTGCAAGGAGAGGGGGCAGTGTGTCAGCAGAGGGGGCAGTGTGCAAGGAGAGGGTAATGTGCAAGGAGAGGGGGCAGTGTGTCAGCAGAGGGGGCAGTGTGCAAGGAGAGGGCAATGTGCAAGGAGAGGGGGCAGTGTGTCAGCAGAGGGGCAGTGTGCAAGGAGAGAGGGCAGTGTGTCAGCAGAGGGGGCAGTGTGCAAGGAGAGGGCAATGTGCAAGGAGAGGGGGCAGTGTGTCAGCAGAGGGGGCAGTGTGCAAGGAGAGGGCAATGTGCAAGGAGAGGGGGCAGTGTGTCAGCAGAGGGGGCAGTGTGCAAGGAGAGGGCAATGTGCAAGGAGAGGGGGCAGTGTGCCAGCAGAGGGGCAGTGTGCAAGGAGAGGGGGCAGTGTGTCAGCAGAGGGGGCAGTGTCCAAGGAGAGGGCAATGTGCAAGGAGAGGGGGCAGTGTGCCAGCAGAGGGGCAGTGTGCAAGGAGAGGGGGCAGAGGGGGCAGTGTCCAAGGAGAGGGCAATGTGCAAGGAGAGGGGGCAGTGTGTCAGCAGAGGGGCTTATAATAATAACAGACGAGCCCGGAAGGATGCTTCAAATTTTGGCTCTATAATCTCAAAACTGCTTTGGATCCTTTGTCAGTACTAGTGGAAAACATGCTTAAAAATGATGGCAAGTGGGCCTGGGAAAGTAGTCCAGATAGCGGCTCCAAAGTCGCAAATTACTGCAGGTTCTAGGTAGACGCTAGTGGCGGAGGAAAAGCTATTGGTCCGTATTCAATAGCCAAGCCTCCCTAATCCAATTAGGGCTTTGAGAGCTACAGATATCTATATATTCTCAGTAAACTATTTCAAACTTCGCATGTATATTCAAAATATGGTGTGAATAAGGAGTCTTAGGAGCTCCTAGAATCTATCCTCTTGTCTGAGCTCACACTTGCTCTCAAAGCCCTAATTGGATTAGGGAGGCTTGGCTATCGAATACGGACCAATAGCGTTTCCTCCGCCACTAGCGTCTACCTAGAACCTGCAGTAATTTGCGACTTTGGAGCCACTATCTGGACTACTTTCCCAGGCCCATTTGCCATCATTTTTAACCGCATGCATGCAGTGCATTTTCCCGCTGTACGCGGCAATTTCAAAATTACCGCGTTACATGACGAGCTCAGCTCGTCATGAGCGTACGGCAGGTTACGCTCATGACGAGCTGAGCTCGTCATCAGCCCTGAAGGGGTTAAGCATGTTTTCCATTAGTACTGATAAAGGATCCTCAGCAGGTTTGAGATTATAGAGCTAAAATTTGAAGCATCCTTCCGGGCTTGTCTGTTACTATTATAAGCCTTGAGGCAGTCACGGTGGTGACGAAACGCGGGTTAGTGGTTTCTGTGCCACCAAGTCAAGAAACCGAAATTCTAACTACATCAAAGAATTTGTGTTCTTTCTAATGCTAAGAGTGTTTTAAATATAATTTGTGTATCTTTTGGTGCAATAAATCACTGTTGAATCATCCGATTCTATTCTGTTTACCAAATCCCTGTGATAGAAGATTCCTCTCATTATCATATGGTGTTTCCTTTGCAATTCAAAACTCATTTTCAAATTGTGCTCATAACAATTAGAGTGCCGGGGTCTAGTTTTTCGTGTGAGCAGAGGGGGCAGTGTGTGAGCAGATGGGGCAATGTGTGAGCAGAGGGGGCAGTGTGTGAGTAGAGGGAGCAGTGTGTGAGCAGAGGGCGCGGTGTGTGAGCAGAGGGTGCAGTGTGTGAGCAGAGAGGGCAATGTGTGAGCAGAGTGGGCAGTGTGTGAGCAGAGGGGGCAGTGTGTGAGCAGAGGGGGCAGTGGGTGAGCAGAGAGGGCAGTGTGTGAGCAGAGAGGGCAGTGTGTGAGCAGAGGGGGTCAGTGTGTGAGCAGAGGGGGCAGTGTGTGAGCAGAGTGGGCAGTGTGTGAGCAGAGTGGGCAGTGTGTGAGCAGAGGGGGCAGTGTGTGAGCAGAGGGGGCAGTGGGTGAGCAGAGAGGGCAGTGTGTGAGCAGAGAGGGCAGTGTGTGAGCAGAGGGGGTCAGTGGGTGAGCAGAGAGGGCAGTGTGTGAGCAGAGAGGGCAGTGTGTGAGCAGAGGGGGTCAGTGTGTGAGCAGAGGGGGCAGTGTGTGAGCAGAGGGGGCAGTGTGTGAGCAGAGGGGGCAGTGTGTGAGCAGAGGGGGCAGTGTGTGAGCAGAGGGCGCGGTGTGTGAGCAGAGGGTGCAGTGTGTGAGCAGAGGGGGCAGTGTGTGAACAGAGGGGGCAGTGTGTGAACAGAGGGGGCAGTGTGTGAACAGAGGGGGCAGTGAGAGTTCAGAGGCTGCTGGCAGTGGAAGGGGTAGTGTGACGGTACAGGAACGAATGACCGTGAGCAGAGGGGGCAGTGAGTGAGCAGAAGGGGCAGTGAGTGAGCAGAAGGGGCAGTTTTCATGCAGGGAGGGGCGGAGAGGACAGTGTGTGAGGAGAGGGTGTGTGAGCCGATTAGGCGAGTTTGAGAGCTGAAGGGACAGGAAATGGAGAGGGAAGTGAGTGCTCCGAGGGTAGCCCCTGGCCCCCAGGGTGGCGAGGGGAGGGGCTGGAGAGCCGAGAGCGGGAAGTGTATGTGTGTGTGTGGGTGCAGAGTGAGTCATTGGCATTAATTAAGAGCCATAAAAAGAAATAGCAGCAAATTCAATGGCCTGCAAGTCCAGCATAGGTTCATAGTAAGATACAAATGCTGTTTGCGATACATGTACTAATACCAAACGTTACTAAAATATAAGAAAAGAAGAACAGCATGGCCAGACTTAAAAATAGATCAACTTGCACATGTTCACAAATGGGCGAGCCCCATGGTGTCACCTGCAATGCCCCCTCATTTATATTCATAACTGGGCAATGTGACCTGAGTCCACTCAATAATTTCATGAACTTGGCTCCCATTCTGATGCAAGGGACGAAACAGGATGACACAGGGTCGCCTCGGTCTCGCCTCACCTCGGGTACAAGTGTGAGTGATGCTGATGACGGGTTAGTGGAGAACCAGGACCTCCCAGGAGATGGGACGAGATACCCCGGGGAGCAGAAAAGGTGGCGGGAAGGGTGTAGCAGGTGGCAGCCGGAACATCGTGCCGCCAAGAGGTTAGTCATTGATCGAGGTGACCGACACCTCCAAGGGCAGCACAGGACAGGAGGCTGCCCTCAGGGGCTGCAGCCCAGGCAGGAACCAGGAGGTATCACATTAAAGGACCTTAAATTGGGTCAACCGGAACAGTAGGGACAGCAAGGAGGGTGAACAAGGCAAGATAGTGCAAGCAGGGCACGGAGGTGGAGGAAGCCCTCGGTGGATCACCCAAAATGCCCCCGCCGGAGCACAGTGGAGGTTTTAGTCCAGAGAGCGGCTATTGAAATGGTGGCCAGAGTCAACAACACGCCCTACGAAGACGAGCTCCACCCATACAAAGAGAATGGGAAAAACAGATTCATGTGGGCTTCACACTTCCACATTTGTAGGGGAACACGACTAGAGATGTGAGGTCACACTACACGGTCAGAAAGAGGGCGGCTTAGGGCATCACAAACTAGTTTCTGATGGGAAGAATCGAATACGTGAAACTTCCCCCCGAAAGAAGCAGCAGAGAAAAAGCAGTAATTGATTAAAAAAGAGTCTCACGTCATCATATAGAAGTTGCATCTATTTAGAAGTCTAATAATGCAGAATGTGTCACTGGGGCCAACTCAATGTACTAAAGGAAAACAAAAATAAGAATTTAAACAAGAAGAGACGAGGAGGCTAGAGTCCAGTAAAATGTAGAAAGTGGTTCTGGAACCATCATTCTTGGACTGCTCCCTAAGGGGGTAGACGTTGAGGTGAAACCTGTGATGAATAAGTCAATCTTTAAGAGTTTTCTGAACTGCAGGTAGTCAAACATGGAGCAGAGCTGTGAACTGATGGAGTACCACAGTCTGTGGACTCAGTTCTTGAACTGACCAATGATGTGCCTCCATGCCCGAGTCTTGGGGTCACTATGGAATCATGGAGGCCAGTGCGAAGTTCTCAGTTGGGATACACCACGAGCCAAAACTTTGAAGGACTCGCAGGCCTTTGTCCGAGTACGTTTTGTGCACATAGCACAGAGTTATACATTCGATTCTGTGTTCCACCAGGAGTTTTTGGAGAACCTTCAGAGTTGAGTCGATGTGGTGGCGGCTGCACAGGTGTATCACATGCTCGCCGCCTGGTGGTACCAAAGGGGATGATCGACGGAGTGTTGAATATTGCAAACACTCACCCCAGTCACAGATCTGAGTTGAATCCATCATCATGCTTTAGCTCACTCCGCCATCCCAGTTCAGACATGGCCTTATGCATATCAGTCTGACCCTGTGCCTCATGGGAACAGTCCAGCCTGAACTGCCAAGCCATGTCTTCCCTGGACCGGAAACAAGCATCCTGGGACCGGTTTCCGGCTATTCAGCCGTCATCAGCCAGGCTAGCTTGACTCCAGTGGCAAAGTGAGCAAGGGACTCACGTCTGAGCATACCCTGCCAACTTATGGCGAACAAAGCGGTACAAAAGGGGGTGGTGATGGACGGAGCATCTTAACCAATTAAACACTCACACCCAGTCAACAGATCTGGGTTTAATCCATCACCGTTCTTTAGCTCACTCCGCCACCCCAGTTCAGACATGGCCATATGCAAATCAGTCTGACCCTGTGCCTCTTGGGAACAGTCCAGCCCGAACTGCCAAGCCAGGTCTTCCCTGGACCGGAAACAAGCATCCTGGGACCGGTTTCTGGCTATTCAGCCGTCACCAGCCAGGCTAGCTTGAATCCAGTGGCAAAGTGAGCAAGGGACCCGCGTCTGGGCATACCCTGCCAACTTAGGGCGAACAAAGCGATACCAAAGGGGATGATGGACGGAGCGTTTGATGGTGACATCTTTGAGGCCTGGAGAGAAGTGTTTCTGGGAGGCCACTGCAGACCACACTCCGCAGTTCTTCAGGAAGGCTTGCATCAGCTCCGCTGCCTTCTGGTTAGGTTTGCGTTACACAAATAACCCCTGCACATTGAGAGACTATGCAGCTATGGATATGAAAGAGGGGGAACAGATGCTGAGTGACAGCTGACACGGACTTGTGTTGCAAAGGTGAGATAATTAGATTCCAGGCTTTTCACCTGCGCAGGGGCTGGCTACAGTCACAAGCCACTTGCAAGGGGGAACTCAGCGATGCCTTCCCTACTCAGTAGGAAGACTTTTTGTCCCAAATGAACGCAAATGTAAAGCTTTAGGACATACAAGATCTGTGCAGAAGGGTCAGAAAATTACCAAATGAATATATACTTTATTCACCTTGATGGAACCCTTGTTCCAGAGTCTCTGTGGCCATGAACAGAAAGAGCATTGAGGTCACCTTGGACTGCCCCCACCTTTCTTCCACAGGGGGAAGTTATCGTCTCTTTTGCGGTTTCCTCTGGTCCTGCAGCTCTTCAGCATTTATTTATTTATTTATTTATTTATAAAGTTACCTTTGCTTTCTTAAATCAAATCATCTTAGTTCTCGGAATGATCATACCGCCACAGCACTGCAGTGAGATGTCAGAAGCACACACTTTCTGCTGAAAACTTGAGATGAATCAGTTACCCCTGCTACATAATAAAAGCCCTTCATATTCATGGGCAGCCAGCAGAAACACATCCAGGGACTCGGATGGAGTCTATGGTCACGGCCGCTGGAATGATGAGAGTTTGCGGCTGTAGTCTTTGTTCTGCATAATTAGGAATTTATCATGCTTTCTATATGAACAGTCATCTGGTGCATAATTTGCAGATTTGATCAAAACAATGTTTGTTTCAATCTCTAATTGATCAAAAGTGTCTTAAAAAGTGCTGCGCGTAGTGCTGTACAGTCGAAGATAAAACACAAAGATTAGCTGTGCAACTTTCTGTTGCTGATTGTACAATAGATATTAAACTGGTACAAATGAGGTAAAATGTTGTTCTCACAAAATTAATGTTTGTTAAAATTAAAAGCATAGTATGATAAAGTTGCCTCACTGAAACATCTATTCTAGAGGTAAACAACTGGCCCCTTTGATGGCAGCCTCAGCAGAAGAAAGCAAACACAAGGAGATGATGGACGGAGCGCTGAAACTTTTAAAACATTCACCCCCAGTCACAGATCTGGGTTGAATCCATCATCATTCTATAGCTCACTTTGCCACCCCAGTTCAGACACAGCCATATGCAAATGAGTCTTGACCTTGTGCCTCATGGGAACAGTCCAGCCCGAACTGACCTGAAACAAGCATCCTAGGACCGGTTTCGGGATAACACCCCTCTTCAGCCAGGCTAGCTTGAATCCAGTGGCAAAGTGAGCCTCAGCAGAAGGACCGGATGACACAGCTGTAGAGGTTGACCTCAGTTTTTTGCCCTCCAGTGCAGGATCAAGCTCCTTTTAGTAAGGACTGTGCAAACACATGCAACACCTGGGCCTCCTGTGCTGCAGAATTACCACTGCCATGGTGATTTAGGTTTGAAGAAGAGACGGAGGACATTCACTGTGGCCCAGCCCAATCTTCTACACACACACACTGTTGGACAGGCCACATGAAGGGCCGCTCTCCCCCGGCCCAACCAGGCCCGAACCAGCCACGCAAGTACCACACACCACCATTGCACGTCCACCGTCCCCGCAGGGACCCCTACACTCGAACCTGTTGACCGCGTAGGCCGACCCACTACCGGCCTGCGCGCCCATCCTGGGCGCCATCTTGGACACTCCACCACGAGGCCGCCGGGCCCCCGATCGACCTCAACCCTGGGCCTGGCCAGGCCTCAGACATTCCGGCACCAACATCCACCCAGGAGGTGAGCGGGCTACTTGGTCAGTCAATGGGAGCAAGAGGTGTCGATGGCTCTCCCCCGCCAAGTACCGCTCGCCCATCGCCTCCCCGGGCGCTGGCTCCACCCCCCTGCTGGGTGTCTGAACCCCCTCATCCCGGACCTCCCGACCTCCAAGTGCGAGGGTCCGGACATCAAAGCACACCAGCCCTATAACTGGGGCAGCTCCAGAGCAGGACGGGAGTTGTATCTTGGAGTCGAGAGACGCAAAGAAGAACTCATCCTTGACGGACTACTGGCGCTGCCGTAGCTCTGTCTTGTGCACCTTCGTCTTGCCTGCTGGCGCTGCCGCGGCTTTGGGAACCACCCTATCCTTCATCGTCGTCGGGACCTGCTGGCGTGGCCGCGGACCGTTGTAACCACCACCTTCATCGGGACCTGCTGGCTCTGCCGCGGACCGTCGTCTTCCTTCATCCATCTCGGGACCTGCTGGCTCCGCCGCGGCCCGTTCATCTACACCCCCGAGCTCGAGGATTGAGAGCTATTGCCATCTTTTTAGTAACAAGACTGTCCCGCTACCCTCTTCCCAAACAGAGACCAGAATAGAGGGGACCCCTGAGTCCAGACCTCCTTGTACCATTCTACCGTACTTGAAGAATTCCCTATAAAGTATCGTTGAACTTTATCCTTGTGTGGTGTCCGTCTGTGGGGGGGAAGTTACTTGTCTGTACGATTCGCTGGAGACGGCTCTCCCCGGAGACCTCTCCCCTTATCCTCGGCCGACCCTCCCGGTCCGTCTAACATTGGTGGCAGCGGTGGGATCCGAATCACCGCATAAACCGTACAGAGAGTAGCTCACCCCACGGCGAATCACGATGTCAACTAAAGACAGCGGATCAACGGAGAAATTCCAGATGGAGAAATTGGACGAGTACAGCCATCGTGAACTTAAACAGTTCTGTATCGAATTAGGTATCGCTACCACCGGACTAAATACCAAAGATGACTTTAAGCAGGCCCTGGAATCTTGGGCAGAAACCGGGGCTGCCGGAACCCCCGATCAAGACATCGCAGCACAAACCCCCATGGCCCCTGAAGAACGAAGAACGGGTCTCTCGCCAGACGAGATCCAGGAACGAGAAAGAACCCGACTACACGAGCTGGAAATGGCCCGGCTCAAAATGGACGTTGAACTAAAGTTGGCCGAACAGAAAATCAACTTAGAGCACCTGCGTCTCCGAGAAGAAAGAGAGGAGAAACAGAGACAAAGGGAGCTCGAGGAAAAGAAACTGGCATATGAACATGAGCGGAAATTAGCTGAAATCGACCTACGCAAACAGAATAAAGAAGCAGGGGTGCCCGAGCAACCCCACACTCCAGGGGCAACAGAGAAGAAGGTACACATCCCCAAGGATGTCGTTCGAGAATACTTCCGAGAGGACGACATCCAGCAATGGTTTAAGGCCTATGAAATCGCTATGACTGCACACCGGATCGATAGAAGCGATTGGGGGGCCGGTCTGTGGGGGAGATTCCTCAATGAGGGCCGCGACGCCCTGCTGCAACTCCCGGACCACCAGATGACCTCCTATGACCATATGAAAGCTGCACTCCTCACCCGCTATGGCCTCACACCCGAGATGTACCGTCAGAGGTTCCGAGACTGCACCCGCATCCCAGGTACAACTTGGGTGGACTATGTCAATTACTTTAGCCGAGCCTTCGAGGGCTGGATCAAAGGAAGCAAGGTCACAACCTACGAACAACTGTTCAATCTTATGATATGGGAGCATCTGTCGAACAATTGCTTCATTGAACTTCGCCAGCACCTCCTCGACAGCAAGTTAACGGATCCCCGGCAGCTCGCAGCCGAAGCAGACCGGTGGGAGATCACCAGAGTGAGTCGAAATGGGTCCTCCGAACAGAACCGGAACAACAATGGTCAGCACCGTCCCCGAGGAGGTGGAGGCCAAGGACGCGGAAGAAGCAACGCTCCGGTCACCCCCACTACCAGCCCCACCCCCCCGGCCAACCGGGGCAGCACCCCAGCGCGACCGGGACATCGAGCCAATGTTACCTGCCATCGATGCCAACGAGTCGGACACTATGCAAACGACCCAAACTGCCCCCAGTACCAGAGCCCAAGACCCCGCCAAGTAGCCGCTGCTGCTCTGGGGGAGGAACAGATCTCAGAGGAACAAGAAGAATATGAACAGGAACACCAAGAATGGGAGCCAGCCGCCATGGCTCTCGCCTGCCTAGGGGGGAGAGACATGGTCCCGCGGGTCCCCCTACCCGCTAATACCCAGAAGTACAGCCAATGGGTGGGCATCAATGGACGCCGGGCTGAAGCCCTTCGTGACACTGGGGCCAGTGTAACAGCCGTCCGCTGTCACCTGGTGACCCCCGAACAATACTTACCAAACATTCTCTGCCCTGTACGTTCAGCCGATAACTCAGAAAGTCTGTGTCGGATGGCCTGCGTCCCCTTCGAATGGGGAGGGGTCTCCGGCATGTTGAAGGTGACGGTCCGAGATGATGCCCCCGTAGACTGCCTCCTGGGTAATGACCTGGAAAGCTCTCCTTGGGCAGCAGTCGAACGAAAAGAACACCTGGGGATGCTGGGCGTCCCGGACTGGGCGTGCGTCACCACCCGGTCCATGACCGCCCGTGCCAACACCCGCCCAGAGGAACTCGAATGGCCGGCGCCACCGCCTCCGGTCGCCCCCGCCGAAACCACCGACCGTGACGTCCCCCCCGAACCAGCTCAACCTCCAGACCTCGCTAACCTCGACCAGTGGCCTCAAGAGGGGGCGCCCACGCAAGAACAATTTCGCCAAGAACAAAAGACCTGTCCCTCCCTCGAGGGACTCCGCCAGCAAGCACTGGCCCAAAGCGCAGGGGATACCTCCGGAACTCACTGGGTCTACTGGGACAATGATCTGCTGTACAGTGAGCAAAGAATCGCGGAGCTGGGGGCCAGCCGAGTCCTAGTGGTACCCCTCCGTTTTAGAGACTTTCTGCTAAACCTGGCCCACGATGTCCCCCTGGCAGGACACTTGGGTCAAGACAAAACCTATAGCCGCCTGGTGACCCACTTCTTCTGGCCCAAAATGAGGGACAATGTACACCAGCATTGCCGATCTTGCCCCACGTGCCAAGCCAGTGGGAAGAGCGGCCGCAAACTGAAAGCCCCCCTGCAACCTTTTCCCGTGGTCACCACCCCGTTCGAGAGGGTCGGAATCGATATCGTAGGGCCCCTGGACCCGCGCACAAAACAAGGCCATCGATTCATCCTGGTGCTAGTGGACCACGCCACCCGCTACCCGGAGGCTGTTCCCCTGCGGACTGTGACAGCCCCGGTAGTCGGCCGGGCTCTGATGGGGATCTTCTCCCGGGTAGGCTTCCCCCGGGAGGTCGTCAGTGACAGAGGCACGAACTTTATTTCGAAATATATGAAATCTCTCTGGCAACAGTGAGGGGTTACCTACCGGTTCACGACCCCCTATCACCCTCAAGGAAACGGCCTCGTTGAGCGGTTCAACCGCACGCTCAAAGGGATGATCGGGGGGTTGGAAGAGCCCCTCCGTCGCCAGTGGGATGTGCTGCTGCCGTGCCTCCTCTTCGCATATCGAGAGGTTCCCCAGAAGTCCCTGGGCTTCAGCCCATTTGAACTGCTATATGGACACCCCGTGCGCGGGCCGCTCAGCCTAGTTAAGGAAGGCTGGGAGATGCCCCCTCTAAAGAACCCACCAGATGTTTTCCGCTACCTCCTAACACTCCGCAACCAGACCCGGCGATTCCGAGAACTAGCAAAAGCCAACCTAGAGGCCAGTCAAGAGGACATGAAAAGGTGGTATGACCGGAATGCCTCCTCCATCGAATTTGAACCTGGGCAACAGGTATGGGTGATGTCCCCCACCGAACCTTGCGCCCTACAAGACAAGTGGACAGGGCCCTTCAAAGTGGTCGAGCGCAAGGGTCCGGCTACCTATCTCATCGACTTGGAATCTTCCCGGAACCCCCTCCGGGTCCTCCACGCTAACAGACTGAAACCGCACTTTGTACGGACAGAACTCAGCCTCCTGATGGCCACAGACAATGGGGCTGAAGAGGACTCCGAGCCCCTCCCGGACCTCCTACGAACGCGGGAGAAAGACGGTTCCGTAGAGGGGGTCCGACTCTCAGAGGCCCTCACCCGAGAGCAACACCAGGAGTGCCAAGTTCTCCTGTCACAATTCGCCAGCCTGTTCTCCCTCACCCCAGGTGTCACTTCCTGGTGTACGCACGATGTGGACACGGGGGACAGCCCCCCTATCCGCCACCGGGCCTACCGCGTGCCAGATCGGGTACGGGCCTGCATCCAGGAGGAAGTAGCCAAAATGCTCACGCTCGGGGTCATCGAGCCCTCAGACAGCCCCTGGGCCAGCCCGGTAGTACTGGTCCCCAAAGCAGCCGCCCCCGGCACCACACCAGAACTCCGGTTCTGCGTCGACTACCGGGGCTTGAATGCGGTCACCAGGACAGACGCACATCCCATCCCCCGGGCAGATGAACTAATCGACCGCATGGGAGCTGCCCGCTACCTCAGTATCTTCGACCTGACGGCGGGCTACTGGCAAATCGGCCTCACACCCCGGGCACAAGAACGTTCTGCCTTTTCCACTCCCGATGGCCATTACCATTTCACAGTCATGCCCTTCGGCATGAAGAATGCCCCAGCAACCTTCCAACGGCTCGTCAATCAGGTCCTGGCGGGGCTCGAAGGATTCAGCGCCGCCTACCTAGACGACATCGCTGTATACAGCAACCAGTGGTCCGAGCACCTCCACCACCTCCGAGCAGTGCTGCACGCCCTTCAGCAAGCTGGCCTCACGATCAAGGCCAGCAAATGTCAAATTGGGCAAGGGTCTGTAACCTACCTCGGGCACCAGGTGGGAAGCGGCCTGGTGGCCCCTCTGCAGCTAAAAATTGCCGCCATCCAGTCCTGGCAGCCCCCCATTACCCAGACCGAGGTACGAGCCTTCCTGGGCCTCACGGGCTATTACCGAAGGTTCGTGAAAGACTATGGTACTATCGTGAGGCCCCTCACAGAGCTCACGTCAAAAAATCAGCCCCAGAAAGTCAACTGGACCCCAGAGTGTCAAGCTGCATTTGAACAATTGAAAGCCGCCATGTGCTCCGCCCCTGTGCTCCAGGCCCCCGACTACAGCCGGGAGTTCATCGTCCAGACGGATGCCTCCGACCATGGCATTGGGGCAGTCCTGTCTCAAGTGAACACCGAAGGCCGTGATCAGCCGGTGGCCTTCATCAGCCGGCGACTCCTACCACGGGAACAACGCTGGAGCACCATAGAGAGGGAGGCCTTCGCGGTGGTATGGGCCCTCAAGAAGCTCCGGCCCTACCTTTTTGGCACACCCTTTCGGGTACAGACCGACCACCGACCCCTGCAGTGGCTGATGCAGATGCGGGGGGAAAACCCGAAGTTACTACGCTGGTCCATCTCCCTACAAGGGATGGACTTCACAGTTGAACATCGGCCTGGGCCAGATCACGCCAACGCAGATGGCCTGTCCCGGTTCTTCCGCCTCGACGAGAAGAGTCCCCAAGAGAATGGGTAACTCTCCCCGCCTTCAGCTGGGGGGGACGCATGTTGGACAGGCCACATGAAGGGCCGCTCTCCCCCGGCCCAACCAGGCCCGAACCAGCCACGCAAGTACCACACACCACCATTGCACGTCCACCGTCCCCGCAGGGACCCCTACACTCGAACCTGTTGACCGCGTAGGCCGACCCACTACCGGCCTGCGCGCCCATCCTGGGCGCCATCTTGGACACTCCACCACGAGGCCGCCGGGCCCCCGATCGACCTCAACCCTGGGCCTGGCCAGGCCTCAGACATTCCGGCACCAACATCCACCCAGGAGGTGAGCGGGCTACTTGGTCAGTCAATGGGAGCAAGAGGTGTCGATGGCTCTCCCCCGCCAAGTACCGCTCGCCCATCGCCTCCCCGGGCGCTGGCTCCACCCCCCTGCTGGGTGTCTGAACCCCCTCATCCCGGACCTCCCGACCTCCAAGTGCGAGGGTCCGGACATCAAAGCACACCAGCCCTATAACTGGGGCAGCTCCAGAGCAGGACGGGAGTTGTATCTTGGAGTCGAGAGACGCAAAGAAGAACTCATCCTTGACGGACTACTGGCGCTGCCGTAGCTCTGTCTTGTGCACCTTCGTCTTGCCTGCTGGCGCTGCCGCGGCTTTGGGAACCACCCTATCCTTCATCGTCGTCGGGACCTGCTGGCGTGGCCGCGGACCGTTGTAACCACCACCTTCATCGGGACCTGCTGGCTCTGCCGCGGGCCGTCGTCTTCCTTCATCCATCTCGGGACCTGCTGGCTCCGCCGCGGCCCGTTCATCTACACCCCCGAGCTCGAGGATTGAGAGCTATTGCCATCTTTTTAGTAACAAGACTGTCCCGCTACCCTCTTCCCAAACAGAGACCAGAATAGAGGGGACCCCTGAGTCCAGACCTCCTTGTACCATTCTACCGTACTTGAAGAATTCCCTATAAAGTATCGTTGAACTTTATCCTTGTGTGGTGTCCGTCTGTGGGGGGGAAGTTACTTGTCTGTACGATTCGCTGGAGACGGCTCTCCCCGGAGACCTCTCCCCTTATCCTCGGCCGACCCTCCCGGTCCGTCTAACACACACCAACATATTTACATCCTCAGACCAGGCCTTCACGGTCCTACTAGTAGCAAATGATCCATACTGGGACCCCACCAATGCTTCAAGATTCTATATGTGAAGATAGATGCAACCAGGACCGTATTCAGCCTACATCCTCAGCTCTGTCAGACCGAAGGAGTGACCTGACACCCCTAGAAGAAAGACCATACCTCGTCGGGCACATGTTGCTGATCCAGCCAATCAGCACAATAGGCGTTATCAAGTTACACGAATGCCCTCTCTCCTGATCAAGGGATGCCCACGAGGATGTTGAAAGATGCAAACAATATTTCTGGTGCAAGCTGCACTTGGATGGGAGTGGTTGTATGATGGTACAACGCATGCAATGCCTTTGACACGCATTTTTTAGCGCGCATGTTTTTACAGCGAAAATGCATTTCAAACGCGTGCCAATACCACACCTTGTTTGTATATTTAAAAATAATGTATTTGTGGGGGGAAACCACCCACACCCTCCAACTTACCTTAAATGAGTGGTGTTGGCATGTGCTTTAAATGCATATGTGCAGTAAAAATATGTGTGCTAAAAAATGCGTGGTAAAGGCTTAACGAGGTAAAAACCTCATTGTAAAGGCTGTTTCCCGATGGGAGTGAGTCAGAGCTGTTGTCTGCAGCCCTGGCAAGTACCACGCATCAGGCGTTAGACTAACCCATTTCAGTGACGTGATCCGCATCACCGCACTGAAACGCAATGCCACGTATTATAATGGTGCCTCCTCAGCTGCCACTTGGAGCGCTGCTGTAGTAATGCACTATACAAGCTGCAGTGGCAGCGAGTACCGTGCACTCCCCGCAGGCTTGGGGGCCCTGCCTGAGCTCAGCTTGCACAGTGCTACAATGTAACACTGTGCACTCGACGCCGGCGCAGCATTATCAATCACTTCAGGATGGTTAGAGCCAGTGCCCAATGGCGCACACTATTAGGCGGGTCCTTCCGCCCCTGCTGTCTCTTGCGTGTGAATGGGCGGGCGTCGGCAGTTTTCATAAAGTTCTGGAACCGACCCCACCGGTCCGCTGTCTTGTGAACCACGTGCCGGCACATGCTGTTAGCAATCATGCAGATCCACGGGGGGCTAGGATGAGCATGCACGTGCCGCCTTTTACTTTCTAGGCAATAAGGTGCGTACACCACACTTGATAGTTGGGGCTCTGTGTGCGGGACCAGCGCGGCAGGATATCAATGCCCATGATGCCGACACTTAGAGTTCCTGAGCACTCTAGCGGCCCACCTGCTGCTCCACCAGGCGCCTAGCATCAAATTTTCACCAGTTGCTCCTCTCTCTTCTCTGGATGGTGCAGGCGGGCGAGATAACCGTATCCTCAAGGCGGGCTGTCATCAGCGGCCTCACACCAGAGTTAAGTTCCGAGCAGTGTCAGGTGCGTGCTCAAATACAAGTATTTGTTTCCTCAAATTGTGATTACATGATAGTAAAATAATGGTTTGCAGGTCGGGAAGTATTTAACTGCTTTATTGAATATTTCATCCTATTGTCTCCTTATTGTATTGTGTGTATAGTAATTCGCTTCCCATCAGGCACATGAGAGCTTTCATAGTGAAGCTTGAGCTGGGCCCAGGTCATGAAGAGGTGACCGGTTGCTATGGAAACTAGCCTGGGCTTAGTTGAGTTATTTGCTGGTATTTTGGTTACAATAACAGAACTTTCTCCGGGTCCAGCCAGCACGTGCCTCAGGTCACAGATCTGGATGCAAATGCACTTCCAAGTCTAAACCCACACCATTAGTTGGTGATTTCATATTAATTTCCACTAAGGTTTGCATGAATCAATAGATAGTATGCAAGAGGCCCTTATACAGAGACCTAGTGCATAGGAAACTTGTAATAAAAAGAGGTTTTTACAGTGTGTCAGCAAACATCTTGCCCAACAAGGAGCACAAGCACAGACAATTCCTGGCCGCAGTACCAAGGGAGACATTTACACAATATTACGTAACTCAGCTTACATTCCAATGCAGCTGTTTCAATACACAAATAGTGCATATATCGTGATAAAGCCCTTTCAGCCCAGTAGGTCCCTGGCAGCTGCACATTACAAAGCAGGGGTCATTAGTGTGTCTGCTTTTGACACTTAATAAAATCACGGCTTTGTGGAAGTTGCCTGTAGATGGGACCACCTATGTTACAATTGTTTAAGAGTAAGATCAAGTCACAATTGCACTAGTGCCCTTCTATTTTTTGTGTTTTCTTGGGTTTCTTGTTGCTCAGATGGGTGTCATTTCTGAAATTTGTATGCATCCCTCATCTTCTTTGCTTGATTTTGCTTGTGATAAAGTGCCACTCATTGTCGTTAATTGTAACTCATAATTATACTGAAATTATGGAAATGTCACACATAAGCAATCTGAAACCTTGGCAGCTATGCTTATGGAGGGGTTTGATGACGTATGAAAGATTCAGTCACTCGCCGGCCGTTGCCTAAACAGCCCCACCCCAAATGACTTCCCTCCTAAGCATGCAACTTCCTTCAACAGCTGCCTCCCTCCCCAAACCTTTCTATATTAAGTAAAACCCCTTGTCTCTGAGAAAATTTCCACTCACACCCTCAACTTTGCTGTATTGACCACTTGAGATGGATCTGTCCACAAAAACAAAATGCTTCACCCGTGTCCCAAAACTCCAGGAACGCCGATGATCCTGACCTGGTGTACCACCTCTCGCTCAGATCAATTCCTACATCACTCAAGTCCCTCGAAGAATGTAATTCCTAACCACCCTAAACACGTGCCTCCTCTTCCAGTATCAACTTGTCCTTTCTACGGAGAACATTACGCATATCTACTCATGGACACAGTCCCTACCCCGCCTTCATTTGATGACCTCAATGACAATATCATTATCCATGACCAGAACACCTTAAACTTTCCACTAACCCTCACTTCCAGTCATAGAACCCCTACAGAAACCCATACATATTTGCAACTCTCTTTCATCAACCCTCCCTTAGGTCTACTCACCCCACCCGTGGCCAACCAGTTCATCTCCATGACCAACATAACCCCACCCTTCTTGTATCTGTCCTCAGCACGGCCACCACGTGCAGACCCTTACCAGATGACATGACGTAAATGATTCCACCATCTTCCTGATCACACGCTCTCAGATCCTTCCACCCTTGTCTTCGGGAGCCACCACCAATGCTTCTACGTCACACTGCACCTTCTCTTATTACGTTCCACAATCACCCGGGCCATCAACATCATGAAATTGTACTCAGCGGTCCTCATGGTAAAGTGGAGGAAGTGTGCTGCTTGCAATCAGAGAAACTTTCAAACTACCTATTGCATCTCTCTCTCTTCTCCTGTGCCCTGACTTATGTCAAATCTTCCACTTGTCTGAAATCCATCTTCTTTACCTATGATAGAATAGTGCCTTATGCTGGACAGCTTTACAACGTTCTTCGCTGCCAAAAGTCAGACCCTCAAGATATATTTTTCGCTTTTCTACTAGTTGCTACCGTCGATCTATATGCTTCATATAAGTCTCTCCAAACGTACTCCTCCTTTCTACTCCACCGACTACAGTAAACTTAATGCTCAAATGACCATTCCCTCCTGTGCCCATTAACATGCTTGATAAATAATGCAAGTACTCACTAACCCATATCCACTTTATCGGACCACTGAGCGCCAAATCGCAGAAAAACCAATAGACCGCCGCTATTCGTCCCTCCATTTTCAGATTCATCACATCTTCCTCCCAGGTCCAGCCAGCGCCAATCAGACTCTCGGAAAGCTTCTCTTGAACATGATCTACTCCTACAAACTGAGGTCCTGTGCAGGACTTGAAACACACAACTTCTTAGGTGTTGTTAAGGCAGCCATTTGGGGCCACTAAGGAGAGGCAGAAAGTTTATTCACTGAAATAGATGTTTGGTCAGTCCACGGACACTTGACTAACGCCTTCTCCTGAAGATGAAGGACCTGCCTTGATCCACTTATACAAGGTACGCTGTGTAACGAACAACACACAAATAGGAGTTGTTCTCTTGTCTATGTAATGCCATCCCCGCTTGTACGACGCAATCGGAGCACTTGTTTCTCTTATGATGTGGTATCCAGGTGCTCACGACAGATGCAGTGATTGGCTGCATCAATCCACAGGTTAAGGGGAGAAGGCTAATTTCTACATGTGCTGCGATATCTATGTATTTTCCAGTGGCGGCTGCTGTTAGTGAAAAGTGGTGAGGCAGCATGGGGGAAAATAACAAAAAAACATAATAGCTAACTTAACTGCCGCTGGCTGTCTCGCTGCCTTGGTGCTCTTTTGCGCCTCTGCCGCTAGAGCTCAGGCTACCAGACTCCCCTAAGCAAATCCAGACGCTGCTGTCATGCTGGTAATATTATTGCTCAACATGAGAGAAGTGCCGGGATTGGTCTGAGGTCCCAGGGATGTGCAACACAGTGTAGATTGCAGAAATCTTAGTGCACTATGTTGGTTTGCTCATCCTAAGACAGCAGCCAAACCGACTTGCATATATGCAGTGCCCATTACTCGTCCTTCATGCTTGCTGCTGTCGTAAGGATGGCCCCGCCCCCAAGACTAGGCTTCATGATGAAAAAAAACGATAATAAAATAGTATTATCATTTTATTTTTCATGTTTGCATCTGCTGGCTCTCAGCAGTGGGGCAACGATCCTCCACCCTAACGGACGAGCCGCCACTGGTATTGTCTATGTCATGTATCATGCAGTCCACTTACAAGTGGGTCCTAGAGTAGGATTCCCCCACCACCGCTCTAGAATTCAGGCGCGAACTTAGCTCAGTGGATGTGGCACCTGAACCAAGGTGTTCAGCTGGCCTCGACGCAGCATTACCATTAAAATGGACTAATCGCATAATTCATGGTAGCCTCAGGTGCCCTGCGGTTTCCTGTCTCAGGCCACATCATTATGCGGAAGGATGAGATTGCACTTTCAGTTAAACAGCTGCTACAAATACCTTTCTTATGAATGAGGCTTAACTATTGTTCTGCCATAAACAGAGGCTTCCCAGAGGTGTTGTGTTTCATCCCACGGTACACCCTGTGCTGCCGGCTCACCTGTTTCCAATGCTGATGATGTCAACAGGAACCAAATGTCATTGGTTTCCTACAGCCATATCTAGATGATAACTTTATTATTAAATATGCATCCACCAAACCCTTCCTTTAAATATATTTAGAAAGATTAATGATTCTCGTAAAGTAGCCAACGTTACGTCTATGGTGGCCCGAGCACATGCACAAGTCACCAGTCGCTCACATTGCCAACTGGCAGGAACTTGCCCCCTCTAAAGGCAGGTCCTGGAACTGCAGCGAAATAGAAATATGAGGCAGGGCGTTGTTGTGCATGCGCACTCCCCCAGCAAGGCGTTTGGACCCTTGAGTGCATTTTTCTGCGAACCGCCACAAAATTAGCACCGCAAAGTTGTTTGGGCAACATTACTTTTTTGGGTAATGCGCTTGACTTCTGTGGTTAAAATATGATGAGCAGAAAAAAGAAAATCCCTTGGGTAAATGTCACTAATGGTTGCCCTAGTTCAAACCACACCTCATTCACACCAGTGTCATAAATCAGAAAGACCCATGGTTATGCATACCAAGAAACATTAAAAAATATAAAATAAAAACTAGATTTGTACAAAATCTGGTCTAATTTATTGATCAATCAATGCAAATTATTAAAAACAAAGTAATAAAACAAGTTTCCTATACATTCATCATATACCAAATAGACAATAAAAATATAAAAAAATACAAAAAGAGACAAAATTGAAGTGAATCATTAGAAAAACATCATGAATCATTAATCCGATTAGAGTCTATACATCATGTCAGGTTAGTATCAGCAGATGACACCCTAATAGCTCCACGAATTTAATTCAAAAAGTAGTTGAGTCCAAAACTATAGGTGATGCTTCAACTAATGGAAGTCCTTCCTTTTGGTTCTCGCTTGAAACCATCCACCAGCTACAACCTTGCCCTGATCTTGGAAGGGACAAAGGGTGAGCGCTGGTGAGGGGCATGGCATAAATTTGTATCCTGAAGTGAAAGACGCCGGTAGCCACTTAGCACGGCACCCCGAAGCAGTGAACTATCATAATACAGAAGCCGCACCTTTCACATTAAGAATCCGCCATCTATGCAGATTTAGTGGACGTTTACCTGTTCTTCACTCTTTATCAGATTATCTATACGCACAACTAAAGGAGGAACAAGTAACGTTGTGTGACCTATGGGGTTTTGCCATCATTGTGAACTACCCAACCATTATTTTGAATACTGCTAACTACCAGGAAATGACAAGATAACATCATAAAACCTTTTAATAAGATTGTCAGCTATCCATAGAATCTGAAGATCTTACACATCAAAAATAAGAAAAGGGGTACAGCAATATTACCCAGCGTAATGCTAATAGTTGAACGGCTAAATATAAAGTTGTTGCTACTCCTGATGAAGGCTTTGTGTACTCCGAAACGCATGAAGACTTAAATCATTGCCACGTTTTGTTTTTTTAATGTGTTTTCATGAAAAGAAATCATGTTTTGAATAATGTGTATTTTTAAATAATGATGATGTTTTTAAGACTTGATTATTAAATAATTTGAAATATATCCTAGCATTTCTTGATCTGTTGCTTCAAACATAGATACATTTAGTGTGTCTTTTTTAAACTGTTTAGTTGCCTAGGACCTTTCTTCCTATATAAACTGGAAGGGTACCATAGAGATACCACCTTAGTTTTGTTCCTCGATGCCGGGTTTGGATCTGTATAGTCGGCAACTTATTTAACAGATGACCAAGCTGAGAATGCCACAAAGGAGGAGGCAACACAAACAAAAGTCAAACATTCAGTCACGTTTTCCAAAGACGAGCCTGATGGAACACAGCAGAGGGATTTAAAGAAGGATTGCGGTGTTACCAAGTGGCAGGCTCACAGATTTCTGAGATTGCAAAAGGTCTAAGGAAAGTCAAAGATGAAGCCTTACTTCCTTTGCCCTAAATATCCAGAGGTACCCCCTGAAAATTGCTTTCAGGTGTGGGAGAAGCAAAAAATAGCAAATCTATTCCAAAGACTGCCACTAGCCCTATATTGCTTTCATAAAGTTGACAACAGCTATATGGGTCTGTCCAAAATTGTGCCATAATAAACTTGCAATTTCTATTTCTTAAAAAAATAATATATATATATTAATAATATTTTTTCCATTTATATCAACATACAAAAAGAGTAAAGTACAATTTTTTATAATAATAGTATTTTTTTGTAAAAATTATTTCAAATATTCAACAATTTCATCTGTTACGACAAACCAACATTCATGGGTTTTTTCCATTACAAACAATACCAATATAATTTCATTGTAATTGCATGTCCCCCAATTCTTGTCCACAAGTGGGAGTCTTTTGAATAGAATAGCCTTACTTCCTTTGGAAAGTGCACAAGTACCCTCTGAGAGAGAGGGGCCGTCCCTCCAGACTACATCTCCCTACAGGTGTATTTGAGGCTGGCCTGGTTGGGGCACTCCCACCAAGGACACCTTTGAATGTGTAGACTGGTGGATTCATCCATGTCCAGGGGCTGTGATTGGTTCTCCACTCTCCGCCACAGAGTCAAGGAGTGATTGAACATGTTCTACCATCATGTGCTGTGCTTATACAGGACACTGGTCCACCTCATCTTGGTACCAAAACTTACCAATTATACTTGACTTCCATGGAAACCTTGTAGGATAGCAAGAGTGTCTTGAAAATATGGTGCCTAAACAAGTTTAGTATAAGACTCAAATTAGATTTAAAAAACTAGTGGTTTAAACAGAAAGATAGGGAAAAGAAAGGCAATTCATCATGTGAACACTTCCTCCCTGAGCACTGAAAATTTAAAAACAGGTCAAACAACAAAGTAAACAAAATTGTATATAATACAGTATTATTGATCAAAGGTGCAGGTCATCCATATATCATTTTTTCAATGTCCCAATGTGAAAGTCAAGTTTAATTTTCACTCTATCAATCCTTATTCATGTCCGTTAATCTCAAATCCATCGATTAATCACAAGTCCAAATATTGTTCCAATTACAACTCAAATCTTCTTCATATAAGTAATTGATTATGTGTTTGGCCTCTTCTGACGAAAATGTTCAATAAATTAGTTTTACGCTTTCATGCCTTTGCCAAGGTGAAACCTCAAAGCAGTGAGGATTTGAGGTGTCTGGCAGCTTTTCAGTTGTCCTTATTCAATGGTGGGAAGAGAAAAGGCCAGTTCCAATATCAGGGGCAGTAGCGTACCGCCAAGGACGTGAAATACTGGCACGTCATCACTTCCTGGGATCCTTCCACAGTAGACGCCATATGAGGGCGATTCGGCTACAGCCATTTGAGGATGCCCCTGACTGGTCCCAACCTCTGCTGCTGTTCCCTGGTGGCTCCTCCTGCAGGATCCGCAGAAACAGAGGGGTTCTGCTGCAGTTGAGAGGAGGCATTTTAAGATATTGTCCACAGCAGGATCTGGAGATGATGCGGTTGCTTAGGTACCAAGCCCACCATCCATGGACCACTCTGGGAGACAGCACACATTGACAAAGATTGGGATTGGGAATCTCTTCAAGTTCTGCAGGGACATCTTCAAATTGTCACAGCTTCTGGAAAGAGGACGTCAAGGGACGATCTAGCGTTTAGTGTCAGAAGTATACAACCCGAGCCACACGCCTTAAAATCTGACTCTACCTTCGTAAAAAGGTCCATCCTGACACAAACCTCTCATACAACGCGTGGCCCAAGAGACGCAGGGAGACAAGAGTAGGAGAGGTCTCACTACTGCACAATGCACCTCTTACCATCATCCAAGCCTTCAATCATCCTATCATCAGCGTAAGACCAGTAGGAAAGGAGCTCCTAGGGCAGCACTTATCTACACTCACACTCACATCAGTGGACCAGTTTTTATAAAATGAGCTTCTCAGACCACACGCCAAAAACTCCACATTAAGCACAACATGGAGGCATTTTGATCACCCCTCGCCTCTTGCATGTTTCGGTCTCTGACACTCACCTGGAGTGAGGCTGAAGAAATAAGGTGGGAAAGTAGATTTACTGATTAAGGGGAAAATTACCTGAGCTTGTTTGTGCCATGAATAGGAAGTAAACAGAGTGGACACTCAGGGGATATTTGCATTCTAATCTCCAAGAGGCTTCTGTGTACTGCCACAGCATAGGAGTGGTCTTTTCCTGGCCACTAGAATGCATTTGCAGGTCAGTAATGAAGGGGTTGCTTCCCCCCTAAAAACATCCACTAAGGTTAAAATTTGCAAACTGAAACCTCTACCAGAGCTTGAATTGTGATGCAACATCTCACAAAACAGGTGAGTGGTAGCGTTTGACTACCACGGACAATGCATATTTCCAGCTGCAAATTTAGGGTTTTATTTTCTCATTTATTTTTAAACCCAACATTATTGGGGTCATTTGGCTTTATAGAAGAGGCACTTTACTGCCAACTGGAGATTTTATAAGTGCAAGTGAAAGGGGGGGGGGGGGCATGAGTGAACAGAAGAGCGAGGCTGAAGGACAAGTTTCTTTATAAGGTTGCAGAATTTGAAGTTGCCTTGCAAAATCCTCTGACAGCACCATAAGGGCAATTCTTTAATCCTTACAATACGCTGGTTCACCCTCACCAAAACGCCCTATTAAAACGCTGGTCCCTTGCTCTTTAACCGCTTACCCGCGGCGGCAATTCCACTACGGTGTGGCGGTTTAGCAGTGTGGGCGGGGCCGCATCAGCCAACGGACGTGCGTGGCACAACGGAGGTAGTACTCGTGACGGCCGTTGGCCGACGAACGCATGGAAGGGGTTAAGATGAAAGTGAGCCTCAGGTAGCAGTTATGGAGACTACATGTGGTTTATGTACAGTAGAGATGGATTCAGATAAAGTGTTTATTTAGACTACAAAACACAACAAATTGCTTATTGTTGTCAATTGTAGGGGCAGCTTTAGAGCAGTGTGAAAAGTGCCACTGTACTGGGCGACGAGCTTTTGGAGCACTGTGTTTTGAAATCGTTCATGGGTTTAAAGGCACCTGCTGTTGAGTGCCTTGTGTATCCAGCAACTTCCAGGAAAGAATAAATATTTCAAGGTAAAGCTGTGGATTATTGTTCCTGATGGAAAGAGATTGGAGTTTTGTCCAGTGGCGGTTTTGGCTCATCATGAAGTAGTGTATAGGGTTAATTATTATTATTATTATTATTATTAATCGGGTTTTATAAAGCGCAAACAACCCGGAGGCCTCGTAGCGCTAAGTACCGTCATACTAGAAGGGAAGGGATTAAATGAACAGATAAGTTTTCAGATCCTTCCGAAATTTTAAAAGACTAGGCTCACTGCGAAGGGAGGTGGGCAGAGAGTTCCATTCTTTCGCGGCATTCCAAGAAAAGGAGCGTCCGCCCCATCTGGTCCGTCTGATTTTGCTAACAGTAGCCAGAAAGGCAGTGCTGGATCTTAGGGATCTGTGAGGGAGATAGGGTATTGCCAAAGAACAAATCATAGTGGGGGCATTCTTCCACATAGCTTTGTGCATAAGACAAAGAGATTTAAACAGCACTCTGGCCTTAACAGGGAGCCAGTGCAGTTTCTTCAAGGCAGTGGTGGCTGACTCTCGTTTGTTGAGGCCCAACAGGAGGCGGGCTGCAGCGTTCTGGGTCACCTGTAGTTTTTTTATTGTAAATGCGGGGGCACCTAGATATAACGAGTTCCCGTAGTCTAGGCGGGACAGAATAATGGCTTGAACCATTATTCTGCGGGCTTCAAAGGGGAGAAGGGGCAACACTTTTCTCAGCATACGCATTAGTCCAAAGCATGTGGCAGAGAGAGTGGTAGCTTGCTGCATAAAGCTGAGATTGGAGTCTAGCCAAATGCCTAGGCTCTTTATGTGGCACTTTGGTTGGGGTATGGGACCCATGCACGGTGGCCAATCTGACAGAGGGCTGGGAATGGTTGAATTGCCCAACACCATGAGCTCAGTTTTCTCGCCGTTTAATTTTAAATGCGAGGTGGCCATCCACTGAGCTACCGCTACCAAACAGTTACTTAAGTTGGATGAAGAAGAGTCTGCCTGGTTCATAGATACCACTAATTGTGTATCATCGGCGTAGGTGATTATATCAAGGCCGAAAGAGTGCACTATGTCAGCTAACGGTTGCATGTAAATATTAAAAAGGGTAGGGCTCAATGAAGAGCCCTGAGGTACACCTTGATCCAAGGGCCAGACTTTTGAGTGAATGGTACCCTCAACTACCCTGAAGGATCGATTTTCCAGGAATGACTGGAGCCAATGCATGGCCTTCCCAGAAATTCCCATCCGATTGAGGCGGTGAAGAAGAATGCTGGTATTAACGGTATCGAAGGCGGCACTAAGGTCGAGCAACATAATTGCTGTAGTGCCGCCTTGATCCATTTGCTTCCTGGCCAGCTCAGTTACCGCCAGGAGGGCCGCCTCAGTTCCCAATTTTGGGCGAAAGCCCGCTTGGGAATCGTGGAGAAGATGATGGTTCTCTAAAAATTGAGTAATAGATGAGTTGACATGTTTTTCTAAGAGTTTGCTGATCCACGGAAGGAGGGAAATAGGCCGATAGTTGGCCATATTACCTGGATCCAGGGTGGGTTTCTTCAGCAAAGCCCTGACCTGTGCACATTTCCATGCGGTGGGTACAGAACCTGTGGAAATGGATAAGTTTAGTATATTGAGGATAACAGGTTTGACAATGTGCTCAATTTTTACTAACTGATAGGGAGGGGCAGGGTCTGTAGGAGATCCTGATTTCATTTTCATCATAATAGTCCCAAGTGAGTTCTCATCCAGCAGTGGAAAGTCATTTAATGTTGGAGTCGTGACATTAGATGAGCTGGCTCCCATATCCTGGGATAGATTAGGTGAGCTAAAAGCTGAGGCAATTTTTTGTATTTTACTATAGAAATACTCAGCTTGACTTTCGCAGCAGGCCTGAGCTGTGCTTGGGTCAGCAGGAACCAGGGGGACATCAACCAAGAATTTTGCTATCTGAAAGATTTCTCTAGAAGAGTTGGAGGCAGTTAAAAAATTTTCCTCGAAGTATAAAATTTTGGTTCGTCTAATTTCTAATTTATATTTTTTAATAGCCTCAAGGTGTGTTGTTTTGTCTATCTTACTACGAGAAATCCTCCAGTTTCTTTCAAATCTTCTGCATGCCCTTTTTAGTTCTTTAAGTTCAAGAGTGTACCAAGGTGATTCCTTGGACTTAGTTTTTTCTTTAAGGGCTTTGATAGGTGCAATAGAGTCCAGGGCTGTGCACAGCCATTTGATGTAATTCTCATATTGCGCTGCAGGGTCTGTTGCCCTTTGGGGAGGGGCGGCCGAAAGTAAATTGGCCCATTGGTCTGGGGAGACTTTGGACCAATCTCTTCCAAAAAGGTTGGTGCGAGGAGAGGGCTGAGATGGCGTAGCTGGGGTCCACTGAATAGGTATTAGATAGTGGTCTGTCCAGGTAAGAGGTAATGGAGTCCCTGCTTCCAGTCTATTATCATTGCTGAAAACACCGTCAAGAAGATGGCCCTTTTCATGCGTAGGCACAAAGCCTTTCTGTGTAATCTGGAGAGCAGCCATACTGTCCAGAAATGCCTTAGCCATGGAATTGTTAGGATCATCTAAGTGAATATTTATATCTCCTAATACAGAGAAATTGGATCTACTAACCACAGAGTTAGCTATTTTTGACTGAACTGATTCAATGAAATCCCCTATTTGATTGGGAGGGCGGTATATAAGTACACCAGAGAATGAGTCTGTGGGTGAAAGTTCAAGAGTGAATAACATACTCTCACAATTAGAAATACCGGCCGATGAGGTTCTACAAAGATAATGATTTTTAAGAAGGATGCCTAGGCCGCCTCCTCTACCTTCTGATCTATCCAGTCTCTGCAAGGTATATCCCATTTGCAAAATAGAGGTGATATCCATGTCAGAGGCGTCTTTTAACCAGGTCTCCGTCAGGAATATTGCATCTGGTTCATGTTCCTCCAGCAGGAGAGACATTTGTGTGGCATGTTTGGTCAATGACCGGCAATTTAAAAGAAACATTTTGTAGGTTTTGTTAGATGGGGATTTATCTTGATAGCTGGTCAGTGAAAATTTACAGTGTAAACAGATACCGGAAGGAGCGTCCGGGAGGACAGAATGCTGACAGGTATGAGTGATCGGAGGCATTAAGTTTTTTAGTGTGATAGAATCATACCTCATCGACCTGCCACACTCTGTACCGCCTCGCACAGGGGGCATGGCCCATGGTCCCGTCCGGTCGCGGACGGGCGCAGACGGGCTCGCCTTCGGCGCGCCCGCTGCGCCCGCCCGCTGCGCGGACGGGGGACTCTGATGTTTATATCCAGTGTAGGGGGCGTGAGGAGGGCGGGGTCGCCGATCAACTAGACCGCGATCCTACCCCTACCCAAGATGTCGCCCAAAATGAATTCAGCGCCGAGCGCCCAAACTAGCGAGGCTTTCGAGCTGAGGAGGGGGTGTGAGGCCGCTCTGGGCAACGTAATTCTTGCACCCAAGGTAGGGCCAAACAGGATCTTTAAAATCGACCTATTAAAATATTTACAGTTTCTAAAAGTAAAGCTGTTGCATTCAGTAAATCCTGTTCTCTTTGCAATTCAAGAGGAGCAAGAGTGCTCAAGGGCCCCCGGCTTCCGCCTCAGGGGAGAAAAAGGAGTATAACAATACCTCGAGCAAATGAGGAGGGACTCCTTTTGTATCCTGGGAGGGCGGGGTCGCCGATCAACTAGACCGCGATCCTACCCCTACCCAAGATGTCGCCCAAAATGAATTCAGCGCCGAGCGCCCAAACTAGCGAGGCTTTCGAGCTGAGGAGGGGGTGTGAGGCCGCTCTGGGCAACGTAATTCTTGCACCCAAGGTAGGGCCAAACAGGATCTTTAAAATCGACCTATTAAAATATTTACAGTTTCTAAAAGTAAAGCTGTTGCATTCAGTAAATCCTGTTCTCTTTGCAATTCAAGAGGAGCAAGAGTGCTCAAGGGCCCCCGGCTTCCGCCTCAGGGGAGAAAAAGGAGTATAACAATACGTTAATGTGCCTGCTGCAAAGAATGTGTACCATGCGGATCACAGAACTGCATTTTATGTGGCTAGCTCAGTGGGTCACTACTTTTGTCACAGAGATCCTTTTGTTAGTCGCAGTTCATAAATTACAATCCTAATATAGTACAGTAACCTATTGACCGTAATCGAAGAGCTGCACGCAAAATGTATGGTATATGTTAGAATGTTGTTCCCCCCCCCAGTTTTACATTATCCTAATGTTGCTAAAAAGGGATCGTTTGTGTAGAAATACATTCTGACTAGTAAAGCCAACCCCCACCACTGTGGTACATTTTAAATTCAAGGGTTGTGATTCACCAGGACAAACACTATTTAACTTTACTGCCTATTGGTATGGATGACATGTGATTCCTACACCTTGTAATTCTCTGTCTTATGTACAATTTCTTATACACTGATTTACAGACATATGATTTACTGTCTCTGTATAATGTGTGTGTGTGTGATGTAAAGTGTTCTGATCCCCTACACTGGTATGAGTAGCACCATAAAACAAAAGAAATGCACGTGATAGAGGAGCTATAGAGAGATGAGGGGCACTGCTGGAGGCTGGTAATGAGGGGATCAGTGGAGGAGGTCATTGTGGGGCGCCAAAAAAGTTTGTCGCACCGGGCGCTACCAGCGCTAACGCCGGCCCTGATCAAATGCTTCGACATTAAATTTAATCTCCAAGATATTCAATCCTTAAAAGGCATGCAAATGTTATTCAGGTTAAGCCTATCTCAGTGTTGTGAGCTTTCATCAATCAGTTGGGCCCATTCCTCACCTGTCATGTTCCTTTGATAACACAATTATATGCGGCCAGTATAGCACTGGTACTTCAGACCTTCTAAGTGGAGAAACTATACAAAATTACGAATAATTATGTAAATGACCCTGGACCCTCCTCCTACTCTCCCCAACAGATTCAACATCCGCAGAAAATGTTATGGGTGAAGGTGGAACCTCGACTCTGGAACTCGGGGACCCCTTCAGATCTGACATCTGGAAGACCACTGGGCCATCAGGAAAAAAATGATGGAAATAACCCAATGGACCTCGATGCGCACATCACTTTGATTAGGAAGCGACAAGGTTGTGCCTCCGAAGTCCATTTATGGCTTTGCTGCATTAATAGAGCAACATTAAGTCATGCTTGCTTTGTAGCACTCTGGTGCGTGCAGGTTAACTGTATCCCTATTATGCGGTATTTGGTTAGTAATTCTATCACACACAGGAAAAAGATTTATGGTATAATAGGTTTGCGGCCCGTTTGCACATGCAAAAACTTCATGGGCCATGTACAAAGCCTATTAAGTGAGTCACAATTATTTCCTAATAGGGACCGCAAAGCCATGTACCAATGTTTTGCGACCTCAATTGCGGTCGCAAAACACTTGCAAATTACCACCCTCTTCTAGAGGGTGGTAATGGAGTCGCAAATGGGAAGGGGTCCCCAGGGGACCCCTTCCCCTTTGTGACTGGCTCTGAAAATATTTTGTAAGGGCAGGCAGTGGTCCCAGGGACCACTACCAACCCTTAAAAAATGAAACAAAACGTTCCTTTTTTTTGTTAAATGCATCCCGTTTTCCTTTAATATAAATGGGCTGCATTAACAAAGCTGCTTTATTTTAAAGCAGCCCCAGACATGGTGGTCTGCTGAGCCCAGCAGGCCACCATACCTAAGAGGGCCTGCCATTCCCAATGGGGTCGCAACTTACGAGTGGCTCATTAATATTCATGAGCCTCGAATTTTGCGACCACATTGGGAATCGCTAAGTGTCTCTGACACTGTTGTACACCTCAATTTGCGACTCGCAAATTGCGACTCGCAATTGTGACGTTATTTGTGAGGCGCAAATTGGGTGGTCGTACATCTGACCCTATATCTCTAAAGACTCGTGACACTTTCCAGTAAGGTTGAGGGCAGGGCCTGCTAGGAGGTAGGGTTGCTGGGGGATTTGAATGTTCTCGCTCTGCTGTCAACAAGGGAATCCTTTGTTGCAGAACTAGGTTGATTTGACTATTTGTTAGATTCTAAGCCTTTGATGCAAAGACTATATTTTTAGGTTTGACAAGAAACTGCACTCGTGGCATTCATGGTAAACATATTATCGTGGTTAGCGCCGGGACGCCCCTTCGCTGGGACAGCTGTGCGCTCTACAAAACGGTAACCGCATCGCTGCTAGGGAGATTATCCTGCTGTGCTGGACAGCAATAAAAAACGGATGTGGTCATGACGAGCACAGGAGCACTGTACTGCATGACGAGCTGAGCTCGTCATGAGCATGAAAGGGGTTAACATAACATAACATAACATTATATTCAATATATACATTTTGTTGCAGTCAATTTTCTACTTCACACTTGCGTTCTTAACAGAAAGCAATCCGTTTATTTTTAGCACTGTAACAGGCATTAGTTCTGTTTTATTTGCCTGTGCTTGAGTGAAAGCCTGACCCTGACATGGGTGCACATGTTCGCTTTATCTGCACCTCGGATTAGCCTGACCCCAAGATGGCTGAAGGCTCTCTAGATGAACAGGGAAAGCAGGGATCCCACGAGACTTCACCCATTATGGGATCAGGCAATCAAGAGCACTGCATGGAAGCCTATTAGACTTTAACTACACACTGCACCTGCTAATCCACCCTGAGCCAGGCAGCCCTGCTGCAGCCTCTCAGTGTATCCTCTTACCGAAGACAGCTCATGAGCGACAAGCGAACAACCCAATGCAAGGCATCAGCAAATCACCAGCCCCGTTAAGACAATGTTGCCACTGTGCTCAACAGAGAGGTGTGTCAATGAAATCCTCCCTAAGTTTAACACAAGATTTTATTTATGAAAATATGGCTACTGATTGTAAAGTGAAGTCATATGTAAGCCTAACAACATCCATTGCAAATGCTCGCTGGACCCTACCGTCTCCTCAAGATGAAGAAAATGCCCATGCATATGAGCAAAAGGAATTGTGCATTTCCTTCCCTGTAGGTTTGTTATTGTTATTTCCCCTGAAGATACGCGGTCTCAATTCCAGTTTCTCTGGTTTGAGTAGAAGCCTTAATTTTGGACTTATCATTCATTCCTTATAAATAGGCCTCCCTGTTTTCCGTTATTACAGATTTTTACAGATAAATACAGACAGAAAACATTTATTTTCTTAGCTGCATTTATTTTTAAATGTGGATTAAAACGGAAATTGGGTTGCTTTTTGAGTAATTCTAAATACTGTCAGCCAGGCCAATAGCTGTGTGAAATGATAGAAAAAGGGGGCTATAAAAGAAAGGAATTTTAGTAAAGAGGCTTTGACAGCAGTAGATATGCACAAGTTTGATACTGAAATAGGCATATTTTCTTATAAGTACATTGATTTATCTTCTGTCAGTGTTTACAAAATTGAAACCTAGTAAGCATTCAAGCATGAGTGCATATTTACTGGTTAAATAAATGTGTAAATATACTAATTTCAGCTTCATTTTTACATAAAACCAAAAATAAATATGGATAAATACAGATAAAATTAGCAATTAGCAAAAAATAAATATGGATAAATACAGACGGAAATGTCAAAATACCCAAATACCATAAAACCGGGAGCCCTACTTATCAACCGTTTCAGAAATATTTTTTTACACATACCCATTTACTAAGAGTTCATACAAACGCAACGCCTTACAATTCCTTCACCCTACTCTATTTGAGAAATGGTGGGCAGACTGGGCATGGCTAGAAAACCCAATGCCAGGGGAGCGCTGTCCCATAGACAAGCATGTCATACAGCCTTATATGTTTCTGTATGTAGACTTGCATCACAGGCAGGTGGGGACTTTGATTTCTAAAGCCCCTCATTACGTAGGTCCCATAACAAATCCCCCAAAGTGTTGTTGTGCCAGACAAATGCTCTTTGAATGGAAATACCTGGACCAATTCTATTTTAACTTACTTTACTTTGTCTGTTTTTGTACTGTGTTTTTCTCTGTAAGGTAAGGTAAGGGCGAGTCTAGATGTCACACGTCTTCAGATGAATGATCATGTTCTGATATGTGCATCATCTTTGCCATATTTACCATTGCTTGGAGAGTTCCAAACAAAATCAAAATGGCTATACCTTAAACTTTTGGCCGAAACGTGTCGTGTAGAAATGTAAAAGGAATTCACCTAATTATTTGGTACTTCGAGTGATCTGCACTCAATGCGCATGATCGATCGGCTTCTAGCTGCTTGTATCTTGGACTGACAAACCCAGTCCTAGGGTCAAATATGCTTTTACCTTTCTGTTATAATCCAACCTCCTCAGAAGAAAGCAGAGTTCATCTGGTAACTGAAAATGCTATTGTTGAGAAGTTTAAAGGTTCATTCCATTTATCATCTTCGATTAATACTCCCTTTCTCTGCCGGTGTTATTCTACTCTAGTTAGTGAGGTTTAGACAAACGGAGGAAGAAGGAAAAACTAAATAAGTAGGTTTATAAGCTATGCCATTATATCTGACTCAAATGTTGTAATTTGCATTAAGAAGTCAGACGTTAGTGGATAATGTTTCTTTTTGCCAGGAGATGAGCATTAGGAAGGAGAGAAGATGATGCTTCGATCAAACAGATGTAGTTCTGGGGTAGAAAGAAAGATATTGAGCATAAAAGGGTGGTCTGGGAAAAGACAAGGAGAAAAACTGTAGCAGGAGGGAAAAGGTAAAGAACATGAACATTCAAGAGCTAGTAGCATATGTGCCTGAGTGTATGCTTATAAGGTTTAAGGTTGTTGTGAGTGGCAGCATGAGAGGAGTTAATGGACAACACTAGCCTCTATCTTTTTAATAAAATCTAGATTCTCTTGCCATGCTTAGGAGACCCGTCATTGTTGTTGATATTTTTGCAGCAAGAGCAACAAATCTCTTGCACCTTTAATTAGCTACCATCTATTAGTTCCTCTGCTGATGTATTCCGTTATGATCTTACTGTGTTTGGTTCAGACAGTGCTTAATTTGAACCAGTGGTTTCTGGTGCTCAGCACTGGCACTTAATTCACAACACCGGCACTTATGAAAGTCCGCCATATGGTGGTGCTATTTGTCTAATTTGGAAAGCAGCACAACAGTTATTTAATAATTTAACATATATTAAAATGACTAATACCTGCAGTCCAAGCCATTCTTCTAGCTTTGGGTGTTGTCTTTGAATAATCCGAATTGTCACACTTGAAGGAATGTGATGGTTAGTAGTTGTGTTGGTACGGGCATGGGCATGGGTGGTGCAAACTTCAGTGGTCTCCTGACAAGGGCCCTGCACTTATGTTTATTTACAAATTAAGTGCTGGATTCAGACACTAAAGGACTTGAGACTAAATATAAATACAATTAACATTTGGAATTTTGAAGTAGCCATTTCTTATGAATTGAATTGAATTAATTAATAATGTCTTATTTGTGGAGTATTTTCTGTATTCATATATTATTTATGTAATGTAATTTTTCTAAAGTTTTTGTAAAACAATATGAAAAAATACATGAGAATTATGTCTAAGAAGGGTTTAATCCATTTCTGATAATTCTGCAGCCCCGCCCATTTAAAGAACCTTTTCCAGCCAAAGTTCAATAAGAAATCCTTACACTCTTCAGGCTTAATGAAGCCCTACAGTAGTATATTGTTCTTTGAAGTGTACACTTCTGATTATATTAGAAAATAGATTTTATGAACATCAACTCCCTATTAGTACAATTTTAAGTCTGCATATGCCAAGGCTCCTTTTTTTGAACATTGTAGTATTTTCATCCAAGAAAGCTAGTTGATTTCCTTATTCCAGCTGACTATGCGGAGACAAAATGTTAGACAGTGGAAAGAGGAATTAAGTGCATAGGTGCAAGCATGTTGGAAAATATATAGGTATCTTTGTCAGCATCATCACTGATAATAGTTTATTCACTTGATTATGAAATTGGTAAGTGTAACAGAGCCTGGATACCCTCAAGTGTGATTAGTTGTGCCATACAAAATTACATAACATACAATAGACTGAGATCAGGCAGCCCACTATTTTCTTTCAGTGAAAATTGATGATTTCTTTGAAATGATTTAGGTCTGTAAACTTTACAACACATACATATTTCCTTTGATTTAGTACTGCACTTATATTCTGATGCTTTGCGAATTTCCTTGGGTAACATCTAGATCCTAGATTATCTGCATATAATGTGACCTGAAACGATCAATCTTCTCACTGTTTCGGATTACATTGGGAAAAGGTTCAATATACAATTCAAAGTTTATTATCAAAAATGGGTGGCCTTGTTCCTTCTTATTTGCATTTATTTACAGATTAACTGTGATAGGGTCTCCTGAATGTTGTATAATACCAGTGTTATTTTCCTGAATACAAAGCCAAAATCCATTTGTTGTAAAGCGTGGCACAAATATTTCCATCTTTATTTATCAAATGTTTTTCACAAAATGATCCCTAGCATTTAGGAAAATATGGTTGCATAACCAACTATGCCATTTTGTCATGAATCCTTGCTGATTCATATGCATCAATACACACTTAGATGTTTTAAAGATGTTCTTGTTTTAGATATCATACTACTTCTTATATGTTTGCTTGGTAAATTCTGTCCATATCCTATGACTTCATTTTAAAAAAAAATGTGTATGTCAAAAACTTGAATTAGACTATTTTAGCTGTTGATTAGTTACTTTAGAGCAAATCAAGAAGTATTGATTGATATCAGCGTCTTCTGTTGGATCAACTGGGATTCGCTAATAACAAGTCGGTGAACAAACTTGTTTACGGATAGAGGTACCATGCACCATACTGAGCATTATACCAATACAACGGAAGGAGGCCTATGAGCGCTCTTTATATTATTGTAGGGAAAGAATGAATAAGTGGAAAAAAGATTTCTCTTGATAAATTTCACACAGGCCAATCCTCATCTGATGAGTTTCACTCTGGTTTTTAGCCGACATGGATTTTTCACATCATCGTCTTCCATCTACTGATGTTACCGTTTCGTTATTTGGCAGCAGAATAGCTAAGAAGCAGAATGACTTTCTATTCACAATGTCCCTTTCCATGTCGCCTTATCGATATGAGGTGCTCATCTCAAGAACTAGCGTGTGAGACTATGAAAGCTTTTCTTAGGAACATCTTCAGATAGAATAGTGGTGAGTCCATTAAAAAGCATCCCGAGCTATATTTCTTGATAACAGTTTGATGCGCTCACAAAACACTTTAGCCCGAGTGGTGTGGTTTAGGATTATCGAGGAGGAAATATCAAGGTCACACAATATCGTGACCAGATTATCGAGGACCAAAACAGTGGTAGGTAAGTATGTGTCTATCTTCTATACCTCGTTCTGCATATACATACCTTGGAGACATATAGGTCTTCAAGGTAGACAGATGTGGAGTTAAGAATAGTTAATCTATACCTCTCTTTGTGCACTTACCTTCTTGATCTTTTGTCGTCAATATTCTGGTCATGATATTGTGTGACTTCAATATTCCCTCCTTGATACTACAATCGGCGCAGCAAACCAAGATTGGAGACTGAACGTCTAGAATGTTGATGATCTTTAACTTTCTCTCCTTCTACAGCCTTCCCCTTCGTCTGCTGTGAGACCACCCTCATGTCTAAGCGTATGAAGACACACATCCATCACATTAACATCCATTATCATTGTCCCTGGTCTTCTGTGTAACAGTTAAAAATTGTTTTATATGTTTCAATATAACTTTTATTATTTACAAAAAATATTCATTCACATTTCGAAATTTAAGTCTCCTGTTTTACAATTATTTCATCAGAGATTGCTATTCTCACAGATAAAATGTATATAGTTGTGTATAAAAAATTATTCAAGTATTTAACTTCATTTATTTGCAACTATAATCATAGGTTTAGTGCCCCGGGATGGATATGGGACAGACCTTCACCTTGATGACAGTTTTAGCTCCAATAGGTTCTCTTATATAAGAATTATGTTACAAATGTGATCATTTATAGAAATATTTTGAAAACAACTGAGAGTGGCAATTATGGTTTAATATATATATCCTTTCACATTGTTTGCCAATTCCCCCACTCTCAGCACAGCGGGTTCAGCAGACGCGAGGACGAACTTGCGTGATACGAAAAAGACACAGTTCAAGAACGCTGAGCACTCAGCGTAATTTCTTAAGATAATTTATTTTTAAATAAACGCAAACACGAACATACTGACAAAGGAGTTTTAGCCTCCTGGCCTTCGTCAATGAGATATATATATATATAGAGATATATATATATATATATATATATATATATATATATATATATATATATATATATATATATATATATATATATATATATATATATATATATATATATATTGTACCACAAAATGCCCGAAAGCTTGGCATTGCACTCGCGGGGAGCCGTCCGACAGGACTTCATGTTTCTCAAAGCTCCTTGGCAGCAGGGAATAATCAGTCACCTGACGCGTTTCGATGTGAGACATATATATATGGAGATCGAGAGAGAGAGAGATCGATGTATATGTGTATATATATATATATATATATATATATATATATATATATATATATATATATCTCTCAGATTGGGGTCCTGAAGAAGTTTTTGTCAAATTAAAAAACATGAAACACGTCGACAATAAGTTATGCCTTTGGCCCTGCGCCTGTTGATTAACAGGTAAATGTATTATAGTAAAACCGCACCTACCTGCGGTAACTGTTCTGGGCACAAACCCAGATTTAAGGGCGTATGGCAGTGGTTCCCAAACTGTGCGCCGCGGCACCCCGGTGCGCCATCAAGAGAAGCCAGGCCAGGGGCGCCGCGGACGCTGCGGGAACAAGCTTGTAATGTTTAGAAAATGCAGCTGAGCAATTAAGAAATAATGCGTCTTTTGACGCCCTACCTGTCAGCCTGAAGGCTGTAAGTAAAGCTTAATTAAATGACACCCAGCCGCAGTGCAACACCGGGAAATTGCATTTGCCACCTATTTAATCCAGAATCATCGTTTGGCCCGAGAGCCCGGCCGCCATACGCGCATACTTGCTTTCACACAGCCTCCGCATATGGCCGCCATAGACAGCAATGTCTGTCCAGCGTTATCGCTGCCAGTGTTCTGCCGAGCCTCTGGGGACCCTCTTTACAAGATAAAAGAAGGTAACAGGTTGGTTGCACACTAGATTATTCATTGCTTTAACTTTAACTGTGAAGAAGGGGAAAATTACAAACTCGTGACCCCGAAGCTTGTGTTATATTTGTATGCAGGCTGCTGTTACGCATGTCTTTCGTGTGAAGAAACACCGCGCCGGAAAGTCCAGTATGCAAACTTGCTGTGGAAATAGGCTGCAAGCAGCCAGAATTAGGTTCCCGGACCCAGTCTGACCCTCATCCACGGCCAGGCAGGTTTCCTTCTTCACCTCAGTGAAAGCAGTTCCCTCGTTTTTCCCTCCCTTAATTACTGCTGCGGAATTACCATCTTTACACGATTGTCGAGTTTAAAAACAAAGTGTATTTCTGCTCACATTTTTAACTTGCTGAAAGCAAGTGGGAAATATAAACAGAGAAGTACCTGAACTTCAAGAACTGCATGATTTAAATATCCTGGTGATTCTGAAGCTGACTTTATTCCCCATTGTGGCCCAAAACTTCATAATGCTCGATAATTAAGCCTGTGCTAATGGCCAGAGTTGGTAACCCTGGGCCTGCTGCTTTTAGTCAGATCTATAAAAAATGGCAGGTCACCTCTGTAGAGAAAAACAGGCGTTTCATCAAGCAGTTTATCCCTCCATGTATATTCACCTATTAATTATTCAATCATTCCATTCTCCGCTTCATACACATACAAAAAAATGTGTATGGGATATAAAAATTTCAACTGCTTTTGAAATTCATATCTTTAACATTTTAATCAATGATACCAAATATTTCAGATTAACAATGCCAATATCTGAAGCACAGCTGACAAAAAGACCAGCTTTCATGTTAATAGGTAAAAATTCTTGTGTTCTAGGAAAATATTACATTAAAAAATTAGAGGGCACAGCTGTTAAAAATCTATTAACTATGATTGTGCTCTCAGATCGCTGTTTTGAGTTGAATCTGTGGCTCTGCATTATTATTTGTTATTTTATATAGCACGGACATGGCCCGTAGGTATCAGAGCGCTACACAAAAGTAGCATGATACAAGGGAACAGCAAGTTACTGTTACAATAATTATGTTCAGTTATTGTCGCTGCTGAAAAAAAAAGTGACATAATGGGGAGCCCCGGCCCACTGCCAATTAGGTCAAGGGAGCCACAGGTCGAAAAAGTTTGGGAACCACTGGCGTATGGGGAGAGGGTCTTCCCCTTATCTATACCAAGAGACTAATTGTGTAATCATATTTGTAAATGTAGGAAAGGCATACATGAATTACATTTTTCCTGGTTTTTCATGCAGAATGTAGACTGTCTAGGAGTCTGGGCTGCTCTGGCCCTTTCTGGATAGAGCACGGCTGATTTGCATACACGTAGTCCATATCTGTGATGGCGCAGAGAAGGTAAGAAGCACTGTATTGGATTGCTGCTCAGAGGAATTCTCAGCTGTCTCAAGCATTTCCATTGGGTAACATTTTTTGTTATCTTTCTGTTTCAGCCAATCGAACGAAGCGGGTGCTTCTTCAGTGACAGACTATTAAGGTATGTTCAAGAAGGACAATTCTGTCTCTCTTCCCATGGGAGGGCTATACATAGGCAACATCCACCCAGGGAGTAAATTCAGTTGGAAGGTTGCCACTGTGCCCACATGTTGTGCATGCTGTAGACCCCAGGAAGGGTAAGCCTCCACAGGGAGCGTTGCTTGATAGCAGGCAACAGTGGGCTCCTTCCTGGTAAGTAGGGTTTCTCCACTTCACTTGTGGTGAGGTTCCAGGTGTGCAAAGCACAGTATAGCTACTCTTGGTATCTTAGGATCTGGATGCCTTTTCCTAGAAGATTGGGTGGAAGCACTGGTTCTGAGTCCATCCCACGTCTTGGATATCAACACTGGTTAACCAAGGCATGGTTAAGCTTCTCCAATAGAGTACGTTGAAATGAGTGCAGGCACTACCAACAGGGTCTCTGATTTCTGATTTCCCCCAACTATCTCTCTCAATCATACTCCAGAAGTAAGCCCCATGCTGTCGGTGCACGACCCTCTCTCCAACGCCTGCACAGAAACAATCCTTCCCTGCACTAGGGGCTTTCTATGTCTTCCTGTGTGTGTAATGGAACAGTTTGTCCCTGAGGCCTAGAACACTCTGTACTACTGCACCAATGCATTGTTTACCTTCCCTCGTGCTGATGCTGCCACAGACCTACTGAACACAGCTCTGTAACCTCAGGAGCTTTCAAGGGCTTCCACCTAGCCTTTGTGTGCACAGATGTATGGCTGCCTGGAGGCTTCCTTGTTCTCACCATGAAGGAACAAATGTACACAAGCGCACACTAGAGCATACTTCCCAGCACTCAATCAATTATTCGTGATGTGCATAGTGCTGATAATCATACTTGATTTGCATAGTGCTGATAATCAATCTTGATTTGCATAGTGCTGATAATCATTCTTGATTTGCATAGTGCCGATAATCATTCTTGATTTGCATAGTGCTGATAATCATTCTTGATTTGCATAGTGCTGATAATCATTCTTGATTTGCATAATGCCGATAATCATTCTTGATTTGCATAGCGCTGATAATCATTCTTGATTTGCATAGCGCTGATAATCCTTCTTGATTTGCATAGCGCTGATGATCCTTCTTGATTTGCATAGTTCTGATAATCCTTCTTGATTTGCATAGTGCTGATAATCCTTCTTGATTTACATAGTGCCGATACTCATTCTTGATTTGCATAGTGCTGATAATCATTCAAGAGGGTATCCAGGCGCTGGGATCCTTATGCGATCAGTCGAAGAGCCAGGTCTTGAGTCTCTTTCTGAATTCTGTGAGATAGGATGCTGTTCAGAGGGGTAGGAATGGTCTTTCCAGGACTTGGCGGCCAGGTAGGGGAAGGAGTGTCCTCCGCTGAGGCTTTAACGGATGTGGAGACTGTGGGCGAGGGAGGCGGAGTGCAGGTGTCTGGAGGGTTGGTGGTAGTTCAGGCGGTGGTCGGTGCATGCTGGTCGTGGGTCGTGGAGGGCCTTGTAGGCATGTCTGTCTTGAAAAGGCATCTTTTCTGGACGGGGAATCAGTGGAGGTTCCTGAGGTGGGGAGTGATGTGGGTCCATTTGGGGGAAGCTGAGGATGAGTCTGGCCGCTGAGTTCTGTATCGTCGCGAGTCTCTTCAAGCGTTGGGAGGTGAGCAATGCTGCCGACAAGCTCTGTCCAGATTCACGAACTAGGAAGAGAAGACTGGGCAGTGACTTTACCCCAGTGATGTGCTCACCACCATCACTTCAACTGCACTGTTCTACAGTAAGAATCGCCCAAAGACACTTACCCAAAGTGCATGCACACCGGGCTGTGTTCAGTGCAGACACTTTACACCTAGATAACTTGCCCCACAGCAGCAAACGTCAGGGGGCAGAAACAACTCTGCCCCACACACAACACTGAAGCTACTTTTCTCCCTGAGCTCACTATTGTAAGTGACTGACACTGGTTTTAAGAGGCAGTGTATTACATAACTGCTAAACAAACGACCTAGGATTCTAGAGTGCATATGCGCCACCTGCTGGTCACATCATAGCACTTCAAGACACAGAACAGGAAGCAGTAAGAAAGCAGCAAGCAGAACTAATTGATTCAAAGTGAATACAGGGCTGTGGAGCTCTGCACCACTGCTTGAGCATTCAATTAGCATGCATTAATTTACTTGAAAGATGATAAGATAGCTCAGTGAGTTAAACTCTCTTTGTGGATATCTGTGAATAATGGGCTCTTCACAAGCTGACAGACTCAGCCTTTCATCTTCCAAATACTGATAAAATGAGCCCCATAAAATGAGTTAGTTATAGGGTTATGTATCAGCAAATCTGTGGTAATGAGCAATACAGTCAGCAGCACAAAAAGGCCAAAAAGGTGGCACTGTGTTATGCAAAACAGCTTAATTTAACCCTGAAGTTATTCCTAATGTCAATGGGTCAGAAGACCTCTTTTTGATGCAGTCTCCTTCCTCTTGTTTATTTACTTTCAGTAAAAGGGTGTTTGTTTTCTCTAAATAAATGTAAAAAAGCAAATATTTCCGATGCGCAGGGAGATTTCTCCCTACCTGTCAGGCAAGTCTACATTTCCTCTGCCCTAGGCGGAGAAGGGCAGGGACAGTCAGTGAGGGTCTCCCCACCCTAAAGATGGCGGGCCGACCACCATTGTGACCCAGCGGTCCTTCACCGGACAGACCTTTGGGTCAGCACTTACCATTCGGGGATCCAGCTACGGCCCCGCTGACAGTAATCCAGTGCTTGGAATGGAAAAATAGAAGTGCAGGCACTCTGGTACAGAGTACCTGCTTGTTTCTGAGACGTGCCGGTACTCCCCGATTAAAAGTATTGCATTTCTCTTGAGAAGTGCCGGTACTCTCCCTCTCAAAAGAAAAAAGTGCAGGTACTCCGGACCGGACAGTACCGGCCCATTTAAAGCACTGCAGTATCCCCCGCTAAATGAGGTGGAGGAACCCGGGTTTGGGGCGAGGGGACCCCAGTTTACAGTACACCTCCTGCTCCCATTAACTACCCATTGCACTCATGTTTCAACATATGGAACCGGGCATTATCAACATACACATTCTAAGGCAGCAGACACGTTTCGCTTCCCCAAGAGTCTTCCTCAAGGCCACGCCAGGCAAGGTAACTACAGTATTTGACTGCTAATTCCTGGTTAGTTCCTTTATCAGGAGCTGTTTTCAATTTTAAGTGATCAGTCGTTACCAAGCATATGAATATTGATAAAGTTCAATATTAGAGGAGATTCTTGAGATCCAACATAATCAATGCACTACAGACATGACCTCTTAGGAAAAGTAACAAAAGAAAGTCACAAAAATAATACATTGAATTAAATAAATTGAAGATATTAAATATTTTTTTAATCAGGAGCACAAACATATTCTTTTGTTTATATTATTTTATGGCATATGTAGACAATGGACACGTACATTTTTCTACTCACATTTATAAGATTTAAGACATAGGTAAATGTACAAATGTGATTCGGAGTGTCAGATGTGCTAGTCAAAAAGGACTACAGTAGTGTTCATGTCTCTTTAGGGCTACTTACCCCTAAGTACCCCACTAAAGCCTCAATTTCGAGCTTTCTAAACCTGGTTTTAGATTTGCACTTGCTGCAGATTTGCACAAATTGTGTTCACTCCTAATCTTGCGTAGGTCATTTTCTCAAGGTACAACATGGAGAAAACTGTGTGGTCAAAAGAGTTCAGTAGGGGAACAATGTTTGCAAAAATGTTCCCACTCATTATTCCACATAAAAATAGAAAAGTACTCATGGAGTTCCCAAACCTAGCAGATACCGCCTGTAGCCCGTATTTCACCATAGGTGATGGCGGGCGAGAGATGTTGCCCCCGTTACTACCATGGCATTCAGAGCTAGGCTATGACTATTCCCAGCGATGGCGTTGAACTAGGTCTCAAAGCGCCTAGAAGAGCTGGTTAGGAACGGCTGCGCTCTGAACAGAGGAACAGAAAGTGAGGGTGCTACAGACATTTTTTGCACAAGTGCATCAGAGTTCAGGTACCTGACATGCTGATGGGCATCAGGGGAGAGTCGTCATCCTCATTCTGCTCTGTCGCTCGGAAATCAACTGCAAAGAGAAAAATAGGGATATGAGACTCTGATGCAGGCCACAAGGATGGCGTAAGATACTTTAGGCAGCGGACAGAGATCAAGAGAGAAAAACAGCACCTAACTTACACTGTATCTAAACTGTCCAGGGTTTCATTTGAAAAAAAACAACAAAAAAAGTGCCAGGGCTCTTGTCAGGAGGCCACTGAGCTTGCAGCACACATTGCCCCTGCAAATGACAGCAACAACACAACTACTAACCATCACATTCCTACAAGCATAACAATTCAGACTATTACATGCCCCCAAAGCTATAAGAATGGGTTGGGTCGCAGGTAATAGCCATTTTTTATGTATATTGAATTAATAATTAACTGTTGTCATGGTCATCTCAAAATTAAACAGACAGCGCCATCTTGTGGCAAAGTCTCCCAAGCGCCGGAGTTGACAATCAAGTGCTTGTGCCGAGCACTGGAAGCAACCGGCTCAAATTAAGCACTGAAACGATCACCCTCTTCCATCTCTGTGCGTAAAGGTAGCCCCCAGAGGGAGCAGTGTAGGGTAATTTAACATCAATTCTCCCTGTGTCCTATCTCAGCAGTTCTCTGAGGCACTAAGGCCCTGATTAGGAGTGATTCAAAAAGGGGGTGGTGATGGACAGAGTATCATGGGAACAGGTCAGACCAAACTACCAAGCCAATTCTTTACTGGAAGCAGTGCATCATGGGAACAGGGCAGACCAATTCTTTACTGATGCACTGGGCCAGGGACAGACTAATTTGCATATAGCCAGGTTCTGAACTGGGATGGTGCAGTGAGCTAAAAAACGGTGATGGATCAAGCCCTGATCTTTTGACGGGGTATGAGTGTTCTGCTTAATTCAGATGCTCTGTCCATCACCACCCCCTTTCATGAATCGTTTTGGCCACTATAGGAGTGGCAGGGTATGCTCAGACATGAGTCCCTTGCTCACTGCACCATCAGGATTCAAGCAAGCCGGGCCGAAGACGGCTGCAATGCCAGAAACCGGTCCCCGGAAGCTTGTTTCCTTTCCAGTAAAGAATTGGCTTGGTAGTTTGGTCTGCCCTGTTCCCATGATGCACTGGGCCAGGGACAGACTAATTTGCATATAGCCAGGTTCTGAACTGGGATGGTGCAGTGAGCTAAAAAACGGTGATGGATCAAGCCGTGATCTTTTGACGGGGTATGAGTGTTCTGCTTAATTCAGATGCTCTGTCCATCACCACCCCCTTTCATGAATCGTTTTGGCCACTATAGGAGTGGCAGGGTATGCTCAGACATGAGTCCCTTGCTCACTGCACCATCAGGATTCCAGCAAGCCGGGCCGAAGACGGCTGCAATGCCAGAAACCGGTCCCCGGAAGCTTGTTTCCTTTCCAGTAAAGAATTGGCTTGGTAGTTTGGTCTGCCCTGTTCCCATGATGCACTGGGCCAGGGACAGACTAATTTGCATATAGCCAGGTTCTTAACTGGGATGGTGCAGTGAGCTAAAAAACGGTGATGGATCAAGCCCTGATCTTTTGACGGGGTATGAGTGTTCTGCTTAATTCAGATGCTCTGTCCATCACCACCCCCTTTCATGAATCCTGATTAGGAGTGGCCAGGAGTAATCCATGCTATTTCTACATCCTGGAATTATCTTTATGAGGCATGCTGATGATTCCCGTGGCCACAAAACAATCGAAATAGATGTTTTTGGGGAACAACATACGGGAATCAGTCTTATCAAATTTGTTCACACATGTTGTTCTTCAGCATTATACTAGTAGAGTTTGTCAGCTTTCAGCAGTCGAAACTGTAGGGTAAAAAGCAATGAACACGCGCCAATGTTTGGCGCTCAAGATGCAACGAGAGTCGCCTTTTGATGATGAAACATTGTGCAAGTGATTATTTCCTCATGGTCCTTTATTCCAACAGAACAGGACATAAAAACCAATCACTGGACCCTGGAAACTGTTTTTTAACAATAATTCAATTACTGAAACAATCATCAAGGTATACAGTTTTTAGGTCTCGGCTAGCGCAGGCTGCGCACATGCGCAGTCTCGCTGGCGAGAATTAATGATTTGGAGTAGAGAGGTTAAGCCCCTGTAGTGAATGAGCCACTTTAGTGGTCTGATGATCTGTGATGACCCTCGATCACCACCATTGTGTACTGATTTTAGTGTGCTATGTTACTTTAGCCTTAATGTAGGATGGTCTTGCATTAGAATAATCTTGCCAAAGAATAGAAGGTGTGGGATGTCGAGGTGCAGAGTTGTTGGTGATGGTGCACACATGTGCTCCATAGTGGATACTGAGGGATTAAGTGCATAGTGTTATTTGATTTAGGTGAATTATGACTTTAGCCTATTGGCTTTGACGTGGTCTAAAATGTATTCTGCTTTCCAAGTAGTAGAGGCCTATGCTTGAGCAACTCCATATTCTAAACTGCAGCCATCTTCTGAGCCTCTGTAGGTGAGAGGTGATATTTGAGATTACATGTGTTGTTCACCAGCAGTGAACCAGAGCAGACCAGTTCTTATAAGGAGGAATGTGCCTTCTTCGCATTGGCGCCATAACAAAATGCTTGGCCAGCTGCTGTTGGGTGCTTGGTGTGGAAAAGTACAGGAATCTTGTGAGAAAGGTAGGCGGGTTCTTCCAGAAGCTTCGATAGAGGATCAGAGTTCTATACTAGAGAAAGGGGGTCCGAGAGAGGGAGAGATTCTGAGATTCTGAGATGCTGAGAGATGCTGAGCTGAGATGCTGGTCTGGTGTTTTGGCGGTCTGATGATACATCACGGTGCAGACGTGCAGTCGTGTTTGTGTAACAGAGAGTCCTGACCCAACCAGGAGAGGGAAAGAGAGACGGACCCTTCTTCAGATGACAAGATGCCTAAGATTATGGTGAGGTGTTCCAGGTGTACTTATTGTCTTTTACTATGCTTTTATTTTCAGGTTCTATGTTTATGTATGTGTTGATGATTGCTACTAATGTTTACTGTGATGTTTAGTCATTTCTTTCTTTTGTCATCCTATTATCATGTAATAAAGAAACCCTAGAGCACATCATTTGCTTGTATTCCTTGTGAGGGAAGGTCGGGACATTTTTTTTTTACCAAGTACTTACAGAGGGATGGGCGATTCCCCTCTAATGGGTAATTGTTGATACGGGAGGGAAATCGGCTCCCATCAGGGATGTCTAAATTACATTGCTAGAAGGAGCATGTGCTGTGTACCCTTTCAAAGAATAGAGAGGTGTTGTGACTTACTCTGCGTACCCTCTCAGATTGGGAGGTGTTGTGACTTGTTGTTATTTGCGAGCTCCTCGGCAATGGTCTTATATGTGGTCAGTGTTTATTCCTTTCTTGGGTAAGTATTGTGAAATGTGGTGTCTTTCTGGAACCTGAGAAAGGATGTGGTAAGTAATGACCTGGTGACTGACAGAAGCACCAAAAACATACAGAGAAGTAGGTCATTACAGCCCCGCCCCTCTTCTCCATTGGCTGGCCTCCTAAACAGCGGCCAGCCATTGGAGAAGAGGTCCCAGTGACGTTCTTCTTTCGATCTAAGCCCCGTCCTTTTACGAATGGGGTCGTGTTTTTGACTTTCTTTCACCCCTCTTCTCCATTGGCTGGAATGTCAAAAACACGCCCCCCAGTTTGAAAAGGACGGGGCTAGGCACAAATGGCGAGCGCTTGTTACAGGAGTGAGGCCTGCCTGCCTGTCTCTTACCTGAAGAGCAGGCACCTTCGCCCTCAGTGAAACCCATCCTTTGGCCCTCGAGCCATGACCCAAATGTATAAACAGCTGTTTGTTTCTATTGCATGCTCTGCGTGCCTCCCCGCATGCCTGCCGCCGTTGAGCACATCCCGGGCTCTCGCTGACGGCAGCGTTCAAAGAGCTCGGGGGTATATTTATTGCAGATGCTTCTAGAGGGACAACAACACCTTGGCTGCAGTCCGTCTTGGAGGGGGAGGGGGGTAAGTCAGCTCTCGGGGCATATGGAGCAGCGGGCCCTTTCGTGGTCGGGGGCAACGCAACCAGGATACTCTCCGCCGTTCGAATTTCAGCGGAGTCTGGTTCAGTGCTCTGGCCAGCTTGAGCCGGGTGTTGCGTGGGTTGAGGAGGGCTAGTACCCCCCCTCTCCGCTGCCCTGGGGTTTAGTCGGTGTAGACCCCATGTCAAGGTGGGGGGAGAGCTGCAGGCTCCGCGAGGCTTCCCCTCACTTGGGACTGCAAATATCCACAGGCCTCGTTACGACGGGGGGAGGGGGCAGTGGCGACGCAAGGCCCCCTCCCCGGGTTGCTAATCTCGGAGGCCTCGTCTGGCAGATGTGGCAGCAGTTTGCGCTGCCAGGAGCAGTGCTAGGGGCCCCGGGGAGAACCATCTGCTGGGTGGTGTGAGGTCGTAGGCGTCTGCAGGCAGCCCGGAGCTTGCAACGTGGCGTACGCCCCAGCTAGCGTGCCTCCTCCCGCATCAGTTTGCGGAGATACAATGATCGGCTTGAGTAAGTCCGACTTCTCGATGCCCACATTACCGTATGACTTTCGCATGTGCCTGCGGTACCTGGAGGGGGCCTTGGTAGCTACTGTGCGGTGGTCGGGCAGCACCAGTTGGGAGACAACGGCTTTGGGAAGTGTCTGAGACGTCACCTAAGTGCGTGTGGCAATAGCTTCAGACAGTCCAGTGGACTGCGAGCATTGCAAGCGTTATCCTACCGAAGTCGATTAATCGAGCCGCTACCCTAATTTGGGTTTAAAGGTGGGGACTGATTGAGAGGGCATTCGGAAGATAGTTAGGGGCCTTGATGTCTTGGCTTCGGGGCGGGCACGGTTTGGCTGCATCAGTACAGGCCGTGTACCTGTGCGGGACAGGACGGACTGGACTTTCAGTAAGTCGGCTGGTACAACGGCTGCTGCTGCCTGATTGAGGCAGGTTTCCCGGCTTGCTAGGGGTTTAGAGAGCTGCTTTGTGGGGGCTTGCGGCGTGGTCAGGCCATGCGTTGGACACATGGGCGGCCTGCCGAGGGTCAGCTGGGGGTGAAGGTACAGTTGGTAGTCTGTGAGGCCCCTCGACGGCCTGCCCTTATGATTTTCTCTGGCCGGAGTTCAGTGGAATCTTGCTTGCGTTTTGTCCGGCCTGGGAGCAAAGCGGGCTCTCCTGACAAAAGACTACCACCACATCCACCACCACCACGTCCACCACCACCACATCCACCACCACCACCACATTCACCACCACATCCAACACCATATGCACTACATCCACCACAGCCACCAACACCACATCCACCACCAAATCCACTACATCCACCACCACCACATTCACCACCACCACCACATCCACCACCACCACATCCACCACCACATCCACCACCACCACATCCAACATCACCACCCTATCCAACACCACCACCACCACATCCACCACATCCACTACATCCACCACAGCCACCACCACCACATCCACCACCACATCATCCACCACATCCACTACATCCACCACAGCCACCGCCACCACATCCACCGCCACAGCCAACATCACCACCACATCCACCACCACCACCAACACCACATCTACCACTACATCCACCACATCCACTACAGCCACCACCACTATATCCACCACCACATCCACCACATCCACCACCCCCACATTCACCACCACATCCACCACCACATCCACCACATCCACTACATCCACCACAGCCACCACCACCACATCCACCACCACCACATCCAACATCACCACCACATCCAACACCACCACCACCACATCCACCACCACATGCACCACATCCACCACCACTACATTCACCACCACATCCACCACATTCACCACCATCACCACATCCACCACCACCACCACATCCACCACCACATCCACATCCACCACCACATCCACCAAATCCACCACCGCCACCACATCCACCACCACCACGTCTACCACATCCACCACCACCACATCCACCACGTCCACCACATCCACCACCACCACCACATCCACCACCACATCCACAATCACATCCACAAGCACATCCACAACCACACCCACCACCACCACATCCACAACCACATCCTCCACCACATCCACCACCACCACATCCATCACCACCATATCCCACCACATCCACCAGTACCACATCCACCACCACATCCACCACCGCCACATCCACCACCACTGCCACATCCACCACCACCAGATCCACCACCACATTCACCTCCACCACCACCACATCCACCACCACCACATCCACCACCACCACCACATCCACCACCACATCCACCACCACATCCACCACCACATCTACCACCACCACATCCACCACCACATCCACCACCACCACATCTAACACCACCACATCCACCACCACCACATCCACCAGATCCAACACCACCACATTCACCACCACCACATCCACCACCTCCACCGTATCCACCACCACATCCACCACCACCACCACATCCACCACCACCACATCCACCACATCCAACACCACCACATTCACCACATCCACCACATCCACCACCACCACATCCACCACATCTATGTATGTGTGTGTGGCTCTGTGTGTCTGTGTGGCTCTGTGTGTGTGTGTGTGTGGGTGCAAATGCAATAGGTCTCGCATTTGCGAGAGATTAAGCTATTGGCATTGTAAATGGCAATGCCATTTTTCTTCTAAGCGTATTGTTTCACGTTTTCGAACGAGCCTCCAGGATAGCACAGTGGACTGCCGGAGAAAGATATATTGCTGCTTCCCAAGAACATTGAAGCCAATCCACTGCTTACCATTGGTTGGGTTTTCTGTCACTCTCCTTTCCTTACTTCTTATTTGTGTTCCAGCTTGTCAGTCTTCGATGTGTCCCTTCCATGGAGCACTGCCTCTTTACCATCTCTTGATTGGCTGACTTCTATGCTTCCACTGCACTGCTTGCTTTTCAAGTACTATTCCTAGAGTAGTGGTAGATTATACTAGGTTTCTGGCGCCACTGGGAAAGTTACTCCTTTCTAATATATGCGTAGTTGGGTAATAGTTTAAACGGTGCTAAAAGGAGAAGAGAACCACTTCCCTCTTCTAGTTAGGCTAAGCCACAGACATTTGTTGCTCCCTAGCAAATACAGGTGTTTCCACATTACATTTCATACAGCAATACACTAAAGAAAAATTTTCAAGATCCTTTTGTTCAGGGTTTTGTCGTTGTTTAATGAGGAGACGTCACAGCCAACACGTGTTTTCAACTGCCTCTTACTCGAAGCAGAAGGGACTTATCATAATCCCCGCTAAGAACACGCCGGAAAGCTTGCAGAAAGTGAACCAATATATGGTGTTCACACCACAAGAAGCTGGAACAATAAATAACAACGATAGCTACACCAGAACCCCATTGAGGGTTGGAATTATCACCTCAAACAACAACGAACTACAGCAACGGAGAATAGCCTTGAAAAAGTCGGGGGTTACATTCCCCAGTACGACGAAACACGTGTTGGCTGTGACGTCTCCTCATTAAACAACGACAAAACCCTGAACAAAAGGATCTTGAAAATTTTTCTTTAGTGTATTGCTGTATGAAATGTAATGTGGAAACACCTGTATTTGACTGTATAAATTCCTTACGTGTGCTAGGGAGCAACAAATGCTTTTCAAGTACTAGTTTTTTTTTTTAGTTAAGCACTCCGCGGGAGTGCATGTGCCTTCCAACTGTCTCCCTCGTGCACTTCCCTCCCCCTGCACTCATTGTTGCTCTCTGTCACTTGTGTGCTTCTCCCCGCCCCTATCCCAGTTGCACACGCCCTTATGTTCTTCCCCTCAGTGCTTTCTCAGCTATGTTTTTCTCCCCACCCGCTCTTCGTGGCTCTCTTGTCCATTTCTTCTCCTCCTCACCCCCATGTTGCTTCACCATCCTTCTCTGTTACTCGTTACTTTTCTTCCCTACCCCAGTCCACCCTGTTACTTCCTCCCACCCTCAGGCCCTCTTTCACTGTAATGTGTTGCTTCTCTTCACAACCACCTCCTACCGTGTTGCTTCCTGTCAGTCAGCCCTGTGTGATGTTTCCCCTACCCTGGCGCTAAATACTGACCCCCCACTCCTGCTACACCTTCTGGTTTCTCCTTCCAAACTGTACTTTAAAAAAAAATTAATATATATATATATATATATATATATATATATATATATATATATATATATATATATATATATAATATTGCTTGCTTGCGTCATACTGTAATTATGTGTCTACAAAATGACCACTGTGTCATAGTACTTTTTTTTCTTTATCCATGCTGCAAAGCATGGCTAAAAAGGCACAGGCAAAGCTAATAGGTCGCTAAGGCAGGACCTATTGAGTTTGTGAATGCTCGTTTTTGTTCCAAGTGCATATTAACAGGCAGAGATTTTACTCTCTTTGTATCTTTTTTTTCCAATGCACTTTCAAAACCTTGAAAAAACAATAAAACGCTGTTTCACATCATTAAGCACACAAATGACTTTTCTTGAGCACATTCAAGGATTAATGGAAATTACCTTGGATGGCAATCAACAATTTCTAATTTTTACTTTTTAATCATGAGTATCATTTGCATATAGACTGCACATTTTAAATCCATGCTGTGCATAATCCTCGCCCCCTCAACACCCCTGTTCACCCTTACACATGCTTTGAATTCAGTGTACTGTCAGAAGCAAAAATGCACTCATACCAACCAATGAAAGCTCGTCCCAATGTGCGGAAGGATACACCAAACAGCCAATAGCATGAGGTGAGACAGCGCCTCCTCTCGGTGCAGCCAGATCCCACTCGGTGTATACTGTAAAAAATTTGCAACGATTGGTGAAAAGCCAGGGCAAAAAATACGGGGCGTAGAAAATCGTAGCTCACTGCGTTTAATAATGGGATCTTCCAAGCACTTCGCTTTTTTGCAGTGATTTCCTTAGAGCGCAGCGTTCGCTCCGAGAAAGAAGCCCCTGGATAGAGATTCAGAGCTAAAACGAGAAAAAAAATGCGACGCTCTTCATTTCCCTTTCAGACTCAGACTGCGCAGGTCGAATGATTTATTGTGCGTCTGGTGACACCTAGTGGAGCCTGGAGGATCTGCCGCGTGCAGGGAGAATGAAACACTCTGGCGGATTAAATTCCTAGAAATTCTTCACAGGAACATTGAACAAAGCTCGCCAAATCTGCAGGCTGCACGTCTCACGGGTCTTTCCAGGAAATCACGAGCCCTTCCAGGAATCCACGGGTGCACCAGGAAGAAAATGCTTTTTACTGCTCACGCAGCCCAATCTAGCAGCAATTTAGAGGGCAGTGTTGATTGACCGCTTGAAAATGCACGTCTGTCTACCAATGATAAAGGGGTTTTATCTAAATTTTATGAGCTTTATCTAAGTTTTATTTGCACTTTAGGTACGCAGTGCTCCCAGGCGTGTAACCAGCCGTGGCCTGAGGATCTACAGAAGGAAACAAAAGCTGCCATTGTTCGGGCGGTGCAGGCGATGAGCGGGGGCTCCGGCCCGATACCGGATCCAGAAGGTGCTATTGAGCCGGATCCGGGTTCAGGGCCGGAGCTGGTGCAGTACAGGGGATTTCTCCCGGTGTAATTGCCAAGAAAGGAACCCACTCAGTGGTGCCCGCATATTGTCTGCTTTTGTTCCAAGCAGCAATCGGCAGACATGGGGATTTCAATTCTATTCTGGGACACACAAAGGCCTAATTTAAAGGGCCATCAGCACTCCTTTTGCTCGAGTGTCATTCTGGCTGGGAGTTGTCCGAGGCCTAACACCTCGTTGACAATGTGATGTGTTGTAGGCATGAAAGACACAACATGATGCAAATAAACAAAGGAACACAGCTTGCTATCACTTTACTGCTAGGTGGGAGAAACATGGGTTTGAAGGCAGGCTTTTGAGTTTGTTCACCCCCTGCATAAGAAAGATGCGTAGTTTTAGAAAATGGGGACCCCTATATATCTAATTGACTTTGCTATACATAGGGAAATACATTATTTTTGAGAAAAGGTCTATAGCTAAGTCAGTCACTAACTTGACAAACTCACATACATTTTATGTTAGGTGAACACCCAAATACCTAATAGTGAAATACATTAATAAAAATTGTCACACAATTATTAACGAAAATTCATATTTTGTAAACAATTTATTAATTGATATTTTTTAGAGTTTAACATCAATGTTAACTTATTTTCTTTTTATATTCAAATTGAATTCTCTCAGACATTAAAAACAATCAGCATAGCAAAAGAATTCATAAGGATGGAGGCAAAGCGGTAGATAACAAACTAAGAAAGATGCGTGGTCTATAAAAATGTCAGATGTATGTGTCTTTATGAGTAATTACACCAATAACGATTCCAATAGCACATGCTAATTAATTTTTTTAAACAATTTCTTATATAACACCACTCATCCCAATGTAAGGTGTCAGGGCACTTTACATCATACACACATACGTACACAGACAATAAATAATACAAGTGTGGAGTGAATGTTACATAAGACAATGAGGGGTACAAGGTGCAGCAGTCTCATATCATCCATAAGAGTAGCCATTATATGTTGAGAGAGTATGGACTGGAGAAAAACACAGTCAGGATTTAAGACTAGGGTTGGCCGGAACTTGGGGAGTTTGACTCCACTGAGTGACATTAAAAACTCAGCGAGATTCCGTGGAGTTCCACGAGCTGCTGGAATTCGGCATGTTGCAATGATTGCACTGATTTTTAGCGTTGGGCGCTTGTTCTACACTGTAAAACCAGCATGAATGGCACCGCGTGGCGCGGTAAAGGTCGCTGCTTCTTTCTGCAGCTCAAGTAGATTTTCTAGGAAGAGGTGTGGCGCCGCAGCCAGGGCGACTGACGCTGGAATCTGGGGACCACGGTTCGATCCCCGGCTCCGGCAGCAGGTTAGCCCAGCACCATGTGACTCTGGGCAATAGCTCGCTTAATCTTCCCGACGGCCCTCAGCGCCTAGAGACCCTTACGGGTGATTGTGCGCTTTACAAATGTGGACTTTACTTTACTTTTACTTAAGCAGAAGCTTTCTCAACTTGAACGGTCGCGATCTGTTGTGATGGCCCGCGTTGAGAAATCTCACCAGGAGGCATTCTAGTGCCTGAAAATTGTGCTAGGGTGTGCAAATTATTGCTTGCGCCCGACAACTGAACGTTAACGAGCCACCCATAAGAAAAAAACTGCAATGTGGCCGTTGACAGAGTTCTGCAGGAACTCCGTGTTCCAAGCGGGAACGTGGAGTGGCCAAAACTCGACAAACTCTGCTGGCAGAGCGGAATTTATCACCCGCCCTTATTTAAAATGTAATGCAGTGGTTGGGGTTGCCTGTACTAACAAAAGCATCTCTGTGATAAAACCAGTAACCCACTGAGATATCTACATAAAGTACAAGCCTTTAACCAGCATCTTACACAATGTGCTTTGCAGAAGGCACATCAACCTTCTTGCTACCGTGTGAGTCACAACGTACAAGAGAAAACCCAGAACCCTCCAGCAAGGGTATTGACTGCCAGAGTTATTTCGCTATTATTATTAAGCTCTAAAAATTGCTGGTCACACAAAGATCTATGCAGCAGATGCCTTATCCCCATATGAGATTTTAAAATGCGGCCTCTTTCTGACCAATTAAACCGGAACAGATTTACTGTCACATTTGTCCCCATTGACAACTTCTAGGCAACAGAGGTGTTCTTTAAAATTAAATGTATAACTTGACTGTCAGACTCTGATTTTGCGACAGCACACTGTGACTTCATCCCCTTACAGCTGCCACTCTGACCCCCAATTTCTGGAGTACGTTTTTTCCATTTCAAGCACCGCCTGCAAGTATACCATCTAGGTAATGGGATAACGCGTGCCATTTTCCAGGAGGAGGCTTGCAGAGGATCACACCACTTTCCTATTCATTTCTATAGCTGTTACGTTTTGGATTTTGGAAACACAGTAAAGTACAGTACGTTGCAATAGTCCAGTTTTGCCCTATGATAGCTTTGGGTCAATGATACTCTTCCGTTCTCTCCTGGAAGTGACTTCGATGTAACAGGGAGATGCTCATTTACGCTTCTTTGGCCATACCCCTTTTAGAGAACCCCAATATTTCTTCCCATTTAAAGCACTGATGGCAGGGCTCGAGTTGGGGTATCACGCGGGTGGACGGCGTCCCCCCACTTATTTTACCGGGAGCTCGATAACTATAAACTGAAACTGAGTGCAAGGCACCTTTCGTGGCGTCACTTCCTGTCGTAACGTCAGCGTTCCCCCACTTCTTTTTTTAGGACTTGTGTCCTGACTGATGGCATCTCATGTGCCGCCCTGTGCACTGTGTGATCTTCACACATCGCCTCCCCGCCATACATTAAAGGCACAGATGGACACCTTTGGTGGACAGCAATGAGTTTGTCGACACTGGACTTCGATGCAGCCATGACAAGCTCTCGCTTGCAGCCACTCAAAGGCAGACAATTGGGCTCATACTGAGTTTAAGCATTCACATCTTACCTCTATTCAGTTTTCAAAGTTCGTGGGCTTATTGCAAAACTTGTAAATATTTTGGAACCGCGTGGACATGTTTTGCAATAGGCCAATTTGCGACAGATTATAGACAAACAGTGTGGTTCAGAGTGTGTCTCAGAGCACATATATTAAGGGGTCGCGAAGAGTTACCAGGGCTGGGAAATGTTGTTACTCGGCTACGTAATGAGGAAGATGAACCGAGCTGTGACGGAAACCCCAGCGGCGGCTTCCATAAACGAAGGGTAGTGGGGCGGGTGCGGTCACCTGGGGGTAGGGGAATAAAAAAAATACAATACTAAATAAAAAAATTAAAAATAGCCTTCTGCAGCCGGCCGCCTTCAGCGTAGCGTCTCGTCATGCCGCCTCTCTTCTTCCTACCTGGTTCCAGCAGCCCCTTAGTCCGACTCCCTGTCCAATCCCTGCACTGTCTGAGCAGGCAGGAAAGACGCCCTGCTCAGACCAGGGAGTCTTGGGGTTTCTCCAGCCAGACTGCTCAATGCAGCTGGGCTGGAGAAAACCTAAGTGCGCATGTGTGTTTTGGTCGGCCTGAGACGGCCGGCCAAACACACAAGCACTTAGGGAGTGGAGTGCACTAGCACTCCTCCTCCCCCTCCAATGCCCCGGCGAAACCCACACCGCTGGCTAAGAGCTGGCAAATGCAAAATAAAACGATGCAAGAATATCTCTGAGCCAGGCAGTGTGGCAACGCTCCTCCGCCACTGTGGAGCAGCCGCCACTGGCAAGCCCCAGATCTTGTATTCAATCGTGTTCTTACGTTCTATGCCTTTTCCTCTTCTGCTTTCTGCAGTGGTGCGTTTAGCGCCATGCAGAATGTGGACAAGGACCTCTGGCACTCCCAAATCTCACCGGTATCCGTAGGCTTCACATTAAATTGTAGGCCCCCTGATAGGTGGGATTGAGAACCTACCCCATAACCCCCACCGGCGCTACATGGGCCTGCGTTACAACCCTAGCCTTCTCTACGGCTGTATCAGCTCTTAACTATCTCACCCTTACCACCACTAAGGTGTACATGTGCCCTCCACATGACTGGTTAAACAGAAAAGGCATTTGCAGTCAAATATCCCATCGATAAGTAACTCCATCACTTCCTTCTTCATTCTGGAGTTTTATATAGCGCAAACTTGACCCGAAGGTACCAGGTATCAGAGCGCTTTAGACCACATCCTCTCCCCTTAAAACATACAAACCATCTTCACTGACTGGTTCCAACCCATAGCCCACAGATGCCCCTGGGTGTGGCAGGTGAAGAAATTGTGCCCATTGAAAGAAACATATCACCAATTTTGAGTTTTGCGGTAAAACATGACCAAAGCCAAAAACAAGACAACGTGCCCGAGCAAAGAATGGCTCTGATTAAAAGGCACATTTCCTGTGATAGGCCTAACCCCCAGATGGCTGCCAATGTTCTAGTTCTGCCACTGCTTAATATAGCCTTATAGCCCGCCGTAGAGGGCTATACCGGCTATTAAAGGCCCTCGCCAGCGTTAAAGGCCAGAGCCGAAGGCGAGGGCCTTTAACAAGGGAGAGGAACTTTAATAGCGGTATAGCCCATCTACGAAGGGCTATAAGGCTATTAGAACATTCTGCCACTAGAGGACAGAATGTTCTAACAAAAAAAACAAAGCCTTTTGGGAGCGCGAGGGGATTGGAATCCCCTCAGGCTCCCTGAAGCCTTAGTTCACAGCCAGAGCTGTGAACAAAGAATCATTGGAATGTTGGAGCTCCGGGCTTCTACCAGCCATTATAAGCCCGGAGCACTCCATTGTTTTCAATGGAGCTCCCAACATTCCAATGTTCTAATTTACATTACACATCTCTAGAAATGGGAAAAGGTCCAAGATCTCTGCTTAGGTGTGTTAAATTACAGCCCGCGAGCCTGAAATGGAAGCGGAACAGATAATGAGTGTGTAGTGCCTTCTGTGGTTGCAATTTGTGCCCATTAGGTGCTCACATTTCTTTTCAATCACCCCAAAGAGGGCTGCTTTCCATACATGGGCTGTCAGTAAATGTTCTAACAACTCCACAGGGAGGCAGGAATGGTCGGAGGCCATTAAATATGGACAACAAGTGTGAGAAATATAAAAACATTGAAAGCAGGCGGCGCAGAGGTCTAACTCCACAGGCCTCTGGAAGCCATGTGTACTGAAGAACAGTGACACATGAATGATGCCCTGAAGTAATGTGCCAAGTGAGAGATCTGGGCACACAGGATCACACTCAGGGCTGACTTCTCAGTCCCACTTCCCTTGACTTTTTAAGTTTTTTATACCTGGCACCTCATCTTCAGAGGTGGGATGTGGGCACGGAGGGGGCAGCATTAGAACAAATGGGCAGTGCAGAGTGAACAAATGAAGCAATTGTTATTGCATTTATATAGCGCTTACCACCCCTGACGAGGCATCAAAGCGCTTTTTCGTCGAGTAGCACGCTACTCCGGTACCCAAAAGGATTAGTGGTGGATTAGTATAGGGAATTATGAGTTCAAAATTAGTATGAGTACAGGGAGGTGCGAGTTAATTTGAGCAGAGGACATGTTAAATATTAGATAGTAGAGTGAACATTGCCAGCGCCATCTTGTCCCATTTTAGACCTTTGCAAGCACGTAAGCGGCAGCCATTTTAGAAACTATGGTCACTCTCGTAACATTGCCGATCGCTTACACGTCTCCCCTGCCTTGCGATCATCCCTCGCGCGCTGGCGACCCCCAAGCATCTTCGAAGCCATAAAACAGCTTCAGCGCGACCCAGCCCCGGAGCCACATCCCGTGCGGAACCCACATACCCTTTCATCTCATTCACGCAAATGAATCCTTTGATAAACCCCTTCCCCTGTGCCCTATTGTCCGAGCTGATCCCAGGCCATCACCTAGCCCTGCGGATGCGGTTTATTGCCCCCTACAGTAAGAACTCACCTCTCTTCAAAGGAGCTGAGATTAATCAATGCCCTCACACCACAAGATCCGACCGATCACACATATTCCCGTTCCCAGCGGAATGTCCAGCTGCGCGATAGCCATCACATGCTGAGATTGGGGTGGGGACCTCTACTGTAGATATGTGTGGGAACGGGCCTGGAGCGGGGATTCCGGGATGTCTTTCCGTACATCAAAGCATTGCCAAGAGTGTGTTATATGTAATAAAGCCATAAACCTGTGTATAAGAGGCCAGGCCTCAGAGATGTTGTTCGAGCACCTCGAGAAGATACCCTCTTGTCTGATTTGACGTGTTCTGCTCCGGAGCGAATTAAACTCTGTTTCCTGCTTTCCAGTTTCCAGCGCCTGCCTCTTTATTTTATAATCGTCGAAGTGGTTTAGAGGCGACTAACGCCAAAGCAGTGTGTAGAAATGTAACCTGGAATAGCTGCTTTTCCACAGACATGTGAGGCTTTTAGTTGGATTGAATAGAATAATTGAGGGATAGAATGGGGAAGAAAACCTGAAGTGTAAATTGGGAGATCAGATTAGTAAATTGAGGTCTTGGATGAGTAAAGGAGAGATGGAGGAGGGACGAGCCTGAAGAAAGGGATTAGGGAGAAAGAGAATCTGAGTAGAAAAATGAAGTTTGGGAGTGATCAAAGGAGAGATAACATGAGGGACAAATTAGAAAGGCTGTTTGAGAGATCATAGTAGTAAACTGATTTTTGGGGCGAGACAGGAAGTGTAGAGAAGGGAGGAGGAGTCTAGGCAGGGTTAGTTTTTGGAATCATAGTAGTAGAAAGGGTTTGGGATAAGAGAGAACGAAGCTAAAGGATAAATTAAAGTAAAATAAAAATGCAGCCTGGGATAGTGGGAACCCATGAAAGAGCAAACATGGCTTAGTCCTCTGGTGGGTCTGCTAAAGTCTGATAAATCCAGGACACTTGCAGAAGGCAAGTGACCAGGTAACTTCAGTTCCCCCCACACACACACACACACACCCGGGGTTAAGGTTAGTGGTTCAATGCCAGAGAAGCACCAAATATTGTGAAATAGGAAAGGGGTTTCTTAAGAAAAGGCGTCATCGACAACTAGTCCCATCATAAACGATAATACCGCCTTAAAGACAATGTCACCGTAATTTACAGCGTCACCAGAAACAACCGCAAAAAGAATGGAAACACCACACGATAGCCACATCATTACAAAATGGCAGAAATAAAAGTGGAACCACCATAAAAGTTGATACCACTGGTAATAGCGTTACTATTGGTGATTGCTGATCCACGAGTAATGGAAACCCCGCTGGTGATGAATATACCACCATTCATGACATCACCGTCATTAAAAAACAATTTTAACAAGAAATGCAATGGCATCTGTAATGACAATACAACTAGGCCCAAGTGAGATTTTAATTACACCAGTGTAATACATATCATTTGGGGAATTAAACGAAATTCCTGAAATTACGTCAGTACACCTTCTCACATAACTACGCCGATGTTTGTCGCAAAATTATAGGTGGGCACCAGGAACTAACTAACAACTAGATTATGCGCACTTATTGCTTGTAGGAATTGTGTTTTCCACACAATTTCTGGTGCAAAATGTGTACTTACCTCTACTATTGACACAAGAATGCAATTCACGGTAAAATACATCGCTTATTGACAGATTTCCATGTCAAGTAATTAGGTGTATTTTGACCAAAATTTGAAGTAACTGCATGAAAGCAAACTACTCAAATTTCACACATTCTTAAATGCTACCAGTGAATGCTCTGCTAACACAACTACCTCTGGTAAAGCCAGCACCTTTATTTCTGAAAATCCTGCTAACATGAATATTAACACTTTCCATGCTGATGACGGAACCGCTCCGTCATCAGCCGCGGTGGCACTGTGCTGATGACGGAGCGGTTCCGTCATGGCCCGCCCGACGCGCCTGCGCGGCGCGTTCTATTGAGCGGGCGGGGCCATGACGGAACCGCTCCGTCATCAGCACAGCTCACCCGAGGCTGGTGACGGAGCGGTTCCGTCACCAGCATGGGCGTGCCGCACGGCCCCCCGCCCCCTTAGCGCTGCGGCGGAATAGCCGCCGCAGCGAAGATGTTTACTAAAGGTAATGCCATCCGTAATGCCTCTACCGCCAGTTATGGCAGTAGCAGATGTGATTACAATGTCATCAGTAAAGGCATTGCCATCAGAAATATTGCCACGAACAGTGATTTTGCTTTACTGTTTGTATTGCCTTTATTAGTAAATGCCTCACCCAGTAAACACTTTAGTGCAGTTTGGTCATTCAAATGCCCCTCAAACTTCATTCCATATATTTATGGCTCATCCACAGTCAACAGTAGATGATGTTCTGTTTCCAGAAACTGTGTACAAACCTGAAAGATCTCTTAGTTGTCACCTCTAAACCCATTCCCACTGAACCATAAACACTGGGAAATGGCTGGGGGAACATCTAATATCTAATATTCTTTTCAAACAGTAGTTGGACCCGCTGTTGTATTCGTGGTTCAACACTGAACCGTATGTTTCTACTAATATTGTAGGTAACTGCAGTGTCTCTAGTAATGGGAATAACTCTAGAAAATCCAATCCCGCCTGTAATGACACCACCACCAGTAAAGCCACTAGCAATGGTCAAACCACCACTAACAGCAATGCCACCAGCAATGGCAATACCGCAAGTAACTTTAGAGTCTCTACTAACGGTACTAACTAAAGACCACCAGTATTGAGAATACCACAGAAAAAAACAATGCCACCCGCAATATCAAAATCCACCGCAAATACTACAAGTGAAGGCAATACCACCAGTGAGTAACGACAAAAATGTAGAAAAGTCATCATTAAAGATACTACTACTGAAAAAGAAAAAAACAACAGTAATGCCGATATCACCAGTGATGGCTGTATGACCAGCGAACGTAATGTGAGTGAGAAATGCAATGCAATCAGCAGCAACATCATCATCATCAATAAATGCAACACCGCCAACATCGAAAGGACAGTGCTGGATTTGTCGACCCAGAAACAGTAAAGTTCTGACACATATTGAGGCTCTCCACAATCTTATTCATATACACATTGTGCTTTGGCGCATTCGGATTGCCACTCTGCAAACCCCAGAGCAATGGACTATTTGGTGGCTCAAGAAGCCTGTACTTAGACAATGCTACCAGTGAGGACATTTCACTGATACCAGTACTACCATCAGAAAATACAATAATGAGGCAAAGACACTAGAACCAATGATAACATCATCACCAGTACTTGCAGTGGTGCCTGTAATGCCAATCCCGCCAGCAATGACGACGCCAGTCCCGAAGACAACATCAATGGCCAATGCATAGCACCAGTAAGTAAAATGTCATCATTAAGGCCAATACCACCAGCAGTTAAGGCCTACCAGAAAAAGCTAAAAGAATAGGAAATCACAATGCCACCAGTTCTCACAATACCTTTGATAAAGACCACACCCCCAATAACTGTAAATTCACAAGAACTGCATAGGCTTCCAGTAGAAGCAATAATGGCAGTCCCTCTAGTGAAGGTAAAGACCTCAGTAATTATAACACCATAATAAACACAATGCCACCGGTAACAGTAATAATTCTGCTTGTGTCAATATCTGCAATAAATACATTTCCACCAGTACAGGCAATCGTAGACGAAGAGTAAATGCCACACAGCTGGTAATGGAAATACCAACAATAAAGGCAGCGCCACCAGTGATTGGCATACCACTCCTACATGAATACAAAGTCAATAATAGCAAATACCCCCGGGAATGGGAATGCCACAAGGAAGTGACGTGCAATGGCAACGCCAATAGGTCTCGCCTATATAAGGCTAATGCCAAGCGCGAGTTTAAAGGAGCGCGCACTTAGGACCCGGGCCCCCGGGCCCCGCCCCCCAGCCACATAGGTGTAGGTAGGGGATGGACGGCTCGCCCAACTGGCGTCCGGCCGTCAAGTGCTTCCGGGTCAGGGGGAGTGACGCACATCCGGTGCAGCAGGGGGCGGAGACCTTTGGCCTATTTAGGGTCAAGTGCCTGTGGCCTCGGCCTCCTTTCCCTCTGCTGCACCGGGACCGGCTGACCTCGTTTCTGCGCTCCCCCTGTCCCCCCCTTAGTACTTTTATTAACTCCCACCCACCCGTCCCGTAGTCCAGAGTTTTGAGGGGGCGTGTTGCGGTAAAGAGACCTGCGAACAGTGACATTGACTTACAGAATGGAGGGGAGTCCGCCTTGCGTACTCCCGAGGCCAGCACTGAGGGGAGAGACGGTAAGTTCTCCCGGGGAAAAGTGACCACCGGCTGGGGAGGCTAGGGCGACAGATTACGAGCCTCCTGGGTCCCTGGGCAGCCTGGTGGTCGGGGGGTGGGCCCCGGTAATGGCGGACAAGGATCAGAGGTGGGGGGCCACCGCTCAAGGGCGCAGGCGCCTGCGTGGAAACCTCATTTTGAGGGATGCGAGCCAGGAGGCCCCCTTGGTGCTGGGGAGATAATAATCTTGCAAATCATGAAAGTCAATATTAAAAGTGTGTTGTAATTTTGAAATATGCAGTTGATTTGCCTTGTCATGTTTATGAAATGTTGATATTAAACATGGCCGTTTTTAACCCACACAAATCTCTTTGGTTGATTTAACTGTGGGGTACTTTATGCTGGGGGAGGCGGGGCTATGCTGGGGGATCCGGGTCCTAAGCAGAGCGCTCGTCTTACCTATGTGTAAAGTAAGGGTCATAAAAAAGTAAAATAAATTTTGGGGGGGGAAATACTGGAGGAAAGACAACCCTATCTGATGGTATCTCTGACCACAGCTGTACATCGAATACAAGGTTTACAAACTTTTCAAATGACATTGTTTATTTTTCAAATACTTTCACTTCGGAACCTCTGAACAGAATTTGAAAAGAATAAGGTAGTGTGAGAATGCAAAGGGATACGCTTGCCAAGACCTACTTTACTTTCCACAGGATTCAGGTATCTGGACTTCTGCAGTAGCCCAGGGGGCAGATTCATGGGCCTCCGGGACACCGGGTGAGTGCCATAAAAGTCTCTGTGTATCTAAGCGTGTGCTTTCATGCAACATGTGGAATGCAGATGAAAACAAATAAACACGAAAATCAAAGTTTGCTCTTCAGCCATACCCCAGCGTAAATATTCATGTGCTGTACTTTTACTGACAAGCTGTGAGGGGGCGGGGGGTTGAGCAACCCAGTGGAATGGAGGGTGTTTGAGGTGGGGAAGGAGCTTAAGTGAGCGAGAGCTGGAAAACACATGCACTCTCATGCAGTGCGGAATGATCAAGAAAAAAGTAGTTCTCAAAATGTAATCAGTGGAAGGATACAAATGACCAAATCCAAAGATTTGTAACAAGGTTACACTCAGAGGGAGAGACAAACACAAGAAAAGGAAGGAAACCCCTCAAAAGCCAATGAAAGAGACGCAGGTAAATGAGAGTGACAGTACACCCAACCAATGGTAAGCAATGGGCGGGCTCTCAGCCCACAGTGAGTTCACAATAGGTCCTTTGCAGCTTGCATAGTCCGTTAGTGGAGATCTAAACATTCCTAATGCAGTCTAAAGGATTTTAAAAATATCCATTGTATTTACTATATCATCACAAATGTCCAACCCCGTCAACGGGCCAAGATCACCATAAGAAGCCACCCCCCTCCCCTCTTCCTTTTACTGGTAGTTACCAGTGTGATAGGGTTCAAGGCCGGAATTGTCCTCCCTGTCCACATCCCGTAGTTTAGGATGGATCACTGGGGCGACTGCGTAACCACCTGACTCCCACAACTTCTGACAAACTCTCCTCCGTGTATCGTCTGCTGGGGCTTTTCCCGCCCACCTGGAGTGTTCCAATGAGGACTATATCTGCCGATACTGTGCACTACGGAGAGGGCCCCACCGGTGTACGCCGGGCCCTCTCTGACGAAACTGTGGGTTCCCATTAACTAGGACTCAGGCTGCTTATTCACATTAAGCCTCACCTCCTGCCTGCACTGTGTGTTCCCTTAAGCCTGACCTCCTGCCTGCACTGTGTATTCCCATTAAACCTCACCTCCTGCCTGCACTGTGTGTTCCCTTAAGCCTGACCTCCTGCCTGCACTGTGTATTTCCTTAAGCCTGAACTCCTGCCTGCACTGTGTATTCCCTTAAGCCTGACCTCCTGCCTGCACTGTGTATTCCCATTAAGCCCGACCTGCCTGCACTGCGTATTCCCTTAAGCCTGACCTCCTGCCTGCACTGTGTATTCCCTTAAGCCTGACCTCCTGCCTGCACTGTGTATTCCCTTAAGCCTGACCTCCTGCCTGCACTGTGTATTCCCTTAAGCCTGACCTCCTGCCTGTACTGTGTATTCCCATTAAACCTCACCTCCTGCCTGCACTGTGTATTCCCATTAAGCCCGACCTGCCTGCACTGCGTATTTCCTTTAAACCTCACCTCCTGCCTGCACTGTGTATTCCCATTAAACCTCACCTCCTGCCTGCACTGTGTATTTCCTTAAGCCTGACCTCCTGCCTGCACTGTGTATTCCCTTAAGCCTCACCTCCTGCCTGCTCTGTGTATTCCCTTAAGCCCCACCTGCCTGCACTGTGTGTTCCCTTAAGCCCCCCTGCCTGCACTGTGTATTTCCTTAAGCCTGACCTCCTGCCTGCACTGTGTATTCCCTTAAGCCCGACCTCCTGCCTGCACTGTGTATTCCCATTAAGCCCGACCTGCCTCCACTGCGTATTCCCATTAAACCTCACCTCCTGCCTGCACTGTGTATTCCCATTAAACCTCACCTCCTGCCTGCACTGTGTATTTCCTTAAGCCTGACCTCCTGCCTGCACTGTGTATTCCCTTAAGCCTCACCTCCTGCCTGCTCTGTGTATTCCCTTAAGCCCCACCTGCATGCACTGTGTGTTTCCTTAAGCCCCCCTGCCTGCACTGTGTATTTCCTTAAGCCTGACCTCCTGCCTGCACTGTGTATTCCCTGAAGCCCGACCTCCTGCCTGCACTGTGTATTCCCATTAAGCCCCACCTGCCTGCACTGCGTATTCCCATTAAACCTCACCTCCTGCCTGCACTGTGTATTCCCATTAAACCTCACCTCCTGCCTGCATTGTGTATTCCCATTAAACCTCACCTCCTGCCTGCACTGCGTATTCCCATTAAACCTCACCTCCTGCCTGCACTGTGTATTCCCATTAAACCTCACCTCCTGCCTGCACTGTGTATTCCCATTAAACCTCACCTCCTGCCTGCACTGTGTGTTCCCATTAAACCTCACCTCCTGCCTGCACTGTGTATTCCCATTAAATCTCACCTCCTGCCTGCACTGTGTATTCCCTTAGCCTCACCTCCTGCCTGCACTGTGTATTCCCATTGGGAGCCACCTGCCTGCTTCCAGCCCAGCTCTCTCTGGCTTCCCTGTGCCTTCACACACGGAGCAGGACCCTCACACACGGAGCAGGACCCGCGCACACAGCCAGGACCCGTCTGAAAGTGCAGACCTAGGTCGCACCCCTCAGAGAGTCCAGGTACACTGGTCTAACAGCTCTAGCGCCACCCTGAGGTCAGAGAGGGCACATGCCGCCCCTAAATAGTAGTGAGAGGGCGCAGCGCCTACATCTTAGGTGCAGCCAGCAGCCACCTTGGGTTTGCAGCCGAAAACCCAAAAATATATATTTTTAAATACGTAGTCACCACGTACAAACCAACATATTGGCTTACTCTAAGTAAACTTCGCACTTTGCACCCCAATCCACACGGTTACCCCTTCAAGCTTGTCTACACCAACTGGAACAGCAGGGCCCTCTGAGCGTCTGCCAGGTGCCAAGCTGCATTTACGGTACACAAGAAGGGGATGCTGACAGGACTGGAACACCCACTCTATTAGGAAATATGCCATCCACGTAGGCAGTATTCTCTTATAAGGCATCAACATGTCTACACAGGGCCCCTGTCTTACTCTGGGCAAGTCTATACCATATGTGGCTCACAACACCAAAAGCACCCTTGAGGCCTGAAGAGGGCAGATCTGTCCTCACCTGGAGATTTGCCCGTCTCTTCGGGCTCCAAACCTGGAGTACCAGGGATAGTCTCTAAATACACTCTACATACATGCAGTACTTAATTTGAGCCGGTGTTTCCGGTGCTCGGAGCCGGCACTTAATTCTCAACACCTGCACTTGTGACCATCCGCCACATGGTGGCGCTGTTTATCTAATTTACAGCTCAGCACAATAGTTGTTTATTAAGTCAATATACTCACATCCGCTGCCCAACCCATCCTTATAGCTTTGGGGCCTGGAATAGTCTAAATTATCACACTTGTAGGAGGAGTGTGCTGGTTAGTAGTTGGCAGCGCTGGTAGGGGCAATGGACGAAGCAAGATTCAGTGGCTGTCAGAGGAGGGCCCTGGCAGTCAGTCCTTTATTTACAAATTAAGCACTGGACATGTAGGAGCACTGAAGGTCAAAAGGGAATGGCTAGCCTATTTGGTTGACCCACAACTCACCCACATGAGCTGGCCCGCCACTGACCCTGTTTGATGGATGATAGAAAGAATTCCTACGTGGAGCGCTGTTTTACTACAATTTCGGCGCATCACGCATCGAATTTTAAAAAATCATCACTTAAGTTGTCCGAAAGAAGGGACAAGTCTGGTCTGACGTCAGCAGTGGCGGTGTTGCGTGCGGCACCCCGTGGCGTTGTCTGCCACTCCAGAATGGGCGACCTGTCGGTTCCTCCGTCCACAGGTCCCCTGCAGCCATTACGCAGCGCTCCGCGCGCCGCAGCTTTACGACACTAATGCAGAAAACCCCATTACCGGCTCGAGCAGTGAAAGAAATAAAATCAACGGCGCTTTAATCCGAGATGATTCATCCAGCGCCATTCAGAGTGGAGTAACCAAAGGCCACCGGAAGCGGCCTCGTCTATGCGGCAACCTTAGCGGCGCAGGCCTCAAATTGAGCCATTATGCATTGGAAGAAAGCGGCTCTAACAGCTAATGTGTTTGTTTACACGCGGGGCGGGAGCCCCGCAGCAGGCCAGGGAGACAAAGTAGTGTCGCTCGGATTTAATAGGCCCCCCCTGACCCTACTCAGTCTGTTGTTGGTGTAAAACGCACCGCGTCAACAGAGACAATGGCCATCGCTCCGCGGCAACAAACAACTCGGTGACAAAAGCGCAGACGGAACACAAGGTCCTGCGAGTTCAGGCTCATGTGCTCGAAGCAGGGTAAACAAGTTCTTTCCTGCTAGCCACCTTCCATGCCCTCACATTTACTGGGATTTAATGGGGTCTCTGTGGCCATGTCTACGTCTCAGCTGCAGCCATGTTTACGTCAATACTCAAGTGCCCACGTGGCCATGTTCAACTCCCAGAGACCTTTGCTCCATCCGGACAGGTGTTGGACATGTCACAAGTTTGACCTTCAGCCAATCATGATTGTTAGGCTGCCAGCTCCAAGCTTGCAGGGCCTTTCAGTGCTCACTGCGACAGTGGAACCAAGCTGCACGCAACCGAAGAACCCCAATCAGGCAAAGCCGGTCTGGGGTTGCGTGTTTCAGTTCAGGTAAGACTTGGCCGGGATGTTCAAGCTGGACTGTTCCTATTGCGGTACAAAAGGGAGTGGTAATGGACGGAGCATCTGAACCAATCAAACACTCGCACCCAGACAAAAGATCTGTGTTTAATCCATCACCGTTCTTTAGCCCACTCTGCCACCCCAGTTCAGACATGGCTATATGCAAATCAGTCTGACCCTGTGCCTCATGGGAACAGTGCAGCCCGAACTGCCAAGCCATGCCTTCCCTGGACCGGAAACAAGCTTCCGAGGACCGGTTTCTGGCATTCCAGCCGTCTTCAGCCGGCTTGCTTGAATCCAGTGGCTCCAATTGGAGTAGGGTCAAGACTGATTTGCATATGACTGGGTCCAAACTGAGGAGGCAAAGGGACAATGGGCTGGAATGCTACCCCGAGCCATTCCCAATGGTTAGATAAATTGCAAGCATTCCTCCTATCACCTTTTGAGTGTTTGATGGGCCTTTCAATTTCACCTTCTCTGTTTTTAATGTAAAGCTGTAAATCCCAGCATGATTAGTACTATTGGCTGAAATTGAGGACTGGTTGAATGTCACCCTCATGACAAAGGATGACCTGACCTCAGACGGGAAGCGTGATGAACATGATCCACAATATGCTCCCTCCATGGCTTGGATGCGAATAGCCGGAAACACGAAAAAGAACACGGTCTAATCCAAGCCCCTATCACTTGCCAGACACATAGAACTATGGGGCAGAAAGGCACAGGCTTTGCTGATCGGAAGAGAATTATACAAAGACACCAGAGTTGGAAGTAGTTGGGGTAAACATCTTAATTGCCTTCCAGAATGTCATGGTCAGTGTGGAGGAAGTCTCTTATTCCCAGATCTGTGAAGTAGTAGGGGCCACCAAGCATTGTCGAATGCAAGGCGAACGTGAGACTGCATGTGTTCCCAACACACCGGGAAGTTGGGAGTTTGGACTCTGATGGAAATATGGCCTCCATAGCCTCCTCGATTACTCTTAGTAGCTTGGTCAAGCAGTCATGCACTAGACACTGGTGTGTGATTAGAAGATTGAGTCATTTACAGTGTAACACAATTACAGCAAACACAAGAAAAATAAATGATCAACCAAGGTTATTGGTTAAAAATAAGTTAATACTTTAAAACCATGCAACAGAAAAAAAAAAAAGGAAAAATTTACAATGGTGTTAGTTTCAATCTTCCAGTCATGACTATTTTTTGGGTGACTAAGGGAAGTTTGTGTAGGGCTAGGCCCCTCTTCTTTGATGCAAAGACCATTTCTGGACTGGATTCTTGGGGTGCCATCTTGTGAGGCACTGGGACTCCCTAAACCTATTAATTATGCCCCCCCTCAAAAGAGTCACACTGGGCCAAAGATATAGGGACACACGGAAGCCCTTCCCAACATAGGGATGTAGGAAAGGCATCGCCATGACAACAGAAGGCCTAGACTGAAATGCATAAATAAAGACACAGATAAAGGACAAACTTTATAGTGTGATTGTGCCACATCTCTGGCCTCCATAAATGCTTCCAACATGAGGATGAGAAAATGTGAGACTCAACATCCCATCACTTAGGAATATTTTACATTTTTTGGTACAAAGGAGAAGTACTTTGGTTCAAGAAATGACGAAAGACCTTCCATCCATGGAGCGCCTTTGTAGCAAAGACTGGGATCTAACTTCCTTATTAAGGAGGCGATTAGGAGTACCAAAGTATTATGGCTGCGTGAAAGGTGTGCATGTCAACAACTTTGCATCCTTGAGTCCAGCTCTTATGGGAGCCCCTTGTGAATGCACTAGTGGCCCGTGTGCGGTAATACTAGACAGCGTGGGTTCGATCTGTGCGGCAGAATGTTGTATCGACTGTGGGACCTTGTCGCTCGACTCGCAGACCTATTTCGCTACTTAAGACTGGGACTTACTCCCGGAAATTCATGAGAAACGCACAACTATTTACGGAATAAGTCACACCTGCGGATAACACCTTCTGACTCATGATGTCAATCTGCAGTGTGAAAAGATATGCTTTATGAAGGCCTATTATTAAACTGTGAGGTCATGGAAGTGGGAATAAAAGACAAAAGACTGTGAAAGATGGACCGAGCAGGAGGTGGACAGTGTGTCGAGCGGAGCTTGTTGTATCGAAAATATGGATCTAAGACGGTCTGTGTCATCACTTCAAAGATGTGACAGTGGCAGCAATCCAGTCTGGAAGGAAGAAAAGAAAAGGCCATGTGGTTCGAAGGACAGGCATACAGCTGTGGCCCTTGCGAGTGCCTTTGCGGGCCGCACTATGACAAAGTCCATAGATAGCAGGCCGGTATCCAAGGCACGAGATGCGTTCTGTGTGAGTCAACATTTGGGGTTGCCATTCAAATGATGACATCTACTTCATCACTCAGACGATGCCCAGGTTCTGCCAGGCAGAGGAGAGTCTACTCAACAGACCACATCTTTGTTGAGTGGTACCAACCTTGCTTGATGCCACCTCCTTCCACAACACACGGATGCAACTGACATGGGAGCTGGAAGGTGGGAACGGCCTGGGGGTATTTACAAGAGCTTTTCAGGAAACTGAAATCGGTAAATTACATGAGATAATAAAAAGAACATGAATAAAGCTTCAACAACCATATGCATTATTTAATAATAAAATACATCACCGACCCAACCTATGAAGCCATCTTCACAGGGGCAGCACAGAACACATAAGGGATGTGGACTTGAACACTGAAAAAAATCTTCTTTCTCACTCTGACAAAGCACATTTCCATGCTCCAATTTCAAGGCCTGAGGACTAAAAAAAAGTGATGGATGGAATGCTTGAATTACTTTTTACCACTGGTAATTACTCAGTGGTGCATCCCAGCCCATCAGTTTTCAATTTCCCGTAATTACAGCTGAAATCTTAATTTGTCTCCATGTTGCCTATTAACTAAAGGAACAGGCATGGAACAGTTTAATCCAATTAAGGAACAGCCCAGATACAAGGCACTTTATTCTTGTGGAATTGGTGGCCGTGCACATAGTGGAATATGGCAGTCTTTTCATGATCAGTGCGAGCTAGATACTCACTGCAACTAGTAATAGAAATATATGCTTGCCAACACCCATCGCCCCTAGTTCTGTGGCTCCCCTTCCTCATATACTCATCACAGAGACAGCTTTGAGACACTTCACTACACAGGACTGCATAATTCACTTTGTTCTCTCTGTGGCCTCCATAGATCTGTCTTTTAGCTAAGACTTGCAAACACGCCTAACTTCAGGCCCTCTTTTCTAGTATCGACAGTGTATACACATATAGCACACAACAAAGTTAGATGCACTTTAATACCAAGTCAGCAAGTATGCTGCAAAGACCTATCCTTGAAGAGACCTTAAAGAGACCACAAAGGCAAACATAAACAGTGAAAACGTATTTGGTCTACAGCTTGCAATTAAGACTGCACACTTAGCAAGGATGATTGTTTATAATTGCCTCATAAGAGAAATGCAGCTATTAACAGGCATAGAGAATAACTGAGCCATCTCCTATCATCCTCAGGATGATGCTCAGACCGAACGTGTTAATAAGAACCGCCTTGACAAGCTGGGCATTCTAAATCTCATCAGAAACTAAAGTGGATCCAATATTGGGTAGCCAATGGGTATGCATACAACTGGAATAATTTACCTGGGTTTACCCTCTGACCTGATGTACTAAAAAAGCGCAAGAATGCCCATTGATATCTGTTTCACTGGTGACCAGGTAGGCCTTATAAATCTGAAATAAGCGACAACCTGGAGAGCTACTGGAAGCGGCTCATGAACTTGCCTTCCAAGCTTTTGTGCAAGACACTGGCAGCGCCAAGGCGCAGTACAACACTTGCAGTCACAACTGCATGAGCAAAAACCTACACCTGCAAAACATTGATCTGCATCCAAGTAATCATAATATGCAGGTTTCTCTGGTCCTAGATGGCACTTTAAAACTTAAGCTAGGGATAGAGGTGGATCTCAAGCAACAAGGGAACCCCAATTAAGTCAGCAAAGGACCTCAGGGAGCAACTTTTTTGTAACAACAGCGGTCCCAAACATGAAGAAATTAAGCATCAAGATAAACACAGACAGAATCAGTTCTGTATTAAATGACTTGTCCAGCCGGACAGAGGTCTAATTTTTACTTTCAACAAAAATACAAAGAGGATTTCCTTCAACAGTTTCACGTTGTGGGGCACAAGCCTGTACCCCAATTTAAGCACAAACACCTTAGTACACCAAAAGTGAACAGGAAAGGGCTTTTAGGCAGAAAACTTTGAATGTTCTCACAATCAAAGTTAGAACAAAGAATACTGGATGCACCTTTACATCAACACAGTGTACAAAGGGCGAGGCTAGACGAGCCCGCCTTTAGGGCTCGGCCCCCCGGCCCACGCCACGCCATTGGCCAAAGTATCTGGCCGGCTGCCCTATGGGCGACCGGCCGGCCGGGGAAGTACTTCCGGGTCGGGGAGGGGTGACGCACGTCCGGTGGCCGGGGGCAGGGGGACAGAGGCCATGACCTATTTAGGTCAAGATAACGGACAACTCTGCCTCTTTCCTCGCCAGCACCGGACCTGCTCGCCCACTCCCCTCGCCATTAGGAATTTTGTTTAATCTCCCACCCACCCGTCCCCTTAAGGCAGTGATTTGGAGGTGTGTGGTGCGGAAAAGAGACATTTGACCACTGATAGACTTACAAAATGGATGGGAGTCCGCCTTGCGCACTCCCTATGCCAGCACTGAGGGGAGAGAAGGTAAGCTCTCCGCAGGGGGATGGAGACCACCGGCTGGGGAGGCGAGGGCGACAGGTACGAGCCTCCTAGGCAGCCTGGTGGACGAGAGGTGGGGCCCTGGAAATGGCGGACAAGGGCCCATCGCTCAGGGGCGCAGGTGGGTTGCACCTTGCGTGGGCATCTCTACCTGGGGGATGCAAACCAGAGGGCCCCTTGGTGCTGGGGGAATCAAGAAGTTATGAGCAAATACAAGTTGAATAATGCATAATACAAGTTGATAAGATGAGTTAATAATAAATGATAAATGTTGCTCATAATTTGATAATGTTTTAATAATCTATATGTCATGTTTATGAATTTGTGATGAAACATGGCCTTTTTACACCCACCATTTTCTCCAAGTTGATTGATTGGTGGGTATGCGGGCGTGGAGCATGCTGGGGGATCCGGGTCCTATATAATATAAACATTGTATAAGGCACATAAAATGGTCGACGGCGTTTCGATCCCAGTTTTAATTCAAAGGGATCATCATCAGGACATTTATTAATTGCCTAAATGATTTCAAGCCTCTAAAACCATTCAATTTATGTGGCTAGAGATTGAGCGTAAGGCGTCTAATGGTCATCAAATTCGTGATCCACCGCATAGCGTCGGGGGTCCGATCGCGTGTAGGGCAGGGAGTACCAGATGAGTCGGACTATGTTTCAGCTCGGCAGTGCCGGCATGTTCCCGCTCGGCAGTGCCGAGCGGGAACATAGTCCGACCGGGAACAGTCCAGTCCGAACTACCAAGCCATGTCTTTCCCAGACCGGAATCAAGCATTCAAGGACTGGTTTCTGGCTATCAGCCTTCATTCAGCCTGGATAGCTTGACTCCAGTGGTGTTATATAGGCCACACCCCTGATACACAATCCCTAGTTATGCCTCCCTGGCCACACCCCTTTTAGAGCATTCCACCCCACCTTGTCATCCCACTTAAAGCCCTGCATAGTGTGACAGCCCTGCTGATGCGTTTTGTGGGTCAGAGGAGATCAGAGGAGCAGGCCCCAGTCGCCCTCAGGCTACTTCTCTGGATTCCCGCCAAACCTAGGATGCAATTTAAATCCCTGACACATGTTTAGACAGGAGTGGATGGAAGGCGTCCAGAATCCATAAAAAATACATTTCAGATCAGTAAATCACAGGGAACTCTGCGGCCACAATGCTAACAAAAACAGAACGTTTCCAGATGTAGGTGGAAAACAGCAGCAGGAGGGGAGGCCAGTCCAGCATGCGGACGGAAGTCATTCAAAGGATGCAAAAGCGCTACATCCAGTAACACTAGAGGCGCACCAGGGGGTCATCTCAGACAACATGGAAACACTTGGCTCACAGCCAGGGCCAGTGGAGTTATGCCATTTTGCATCCCCACCGTTTTTCATATATTTATGGATTTGACACATTCTCCGTCATTTGCTTCAAAATCTGCAGATTTTAATTTAAAAAATTGTTTAAAGCTCAAAGGGATCAAAATTTGCTGCAAACTCGGCAACACATCTTGGCACACAGTGGAAGGCCCTTCGCAAAGTTTGAGGATACCTTTCTATTGCTTACTGGGGTATTCATGTGTTAAACTGGTACTAAAAAGACAAAATCGTTGGCCAGACAGTGTTAAGAAGTCTAAAAATAATTAAATGTAGAACTAATACCATCACAAAATGTGTTTTATTATGCCACATAATTTGGCTTTTCTTGCCACATAATTTAGTGAACCCTTCCGCATAATTTGGTTCTCCACTGCCGCATAATTCTAGTGGTTCTGCTCACAGGAGAGACAACACATTTACAACCGGTGTAGCGAGCTATCCTTATGGATAAACTCTTCAGTGCACCAAACAGGGCTAGTAGGCGCTATGCAAATGCAAGTTGCCTTCACACACAACATAGAAACACTTTCTACATGGGGAAACATACATCACAACGCAACTTTTACGACGCACTACCATTACAACGCAGGATTTACAACGCAAGTCATTACAACGACTTGCGCTGGAGGGCGCTGTAGGATAGGGAATAGTTTAATTTACTATCCAAAACCTTCCCTACTATCCACGGGGACTGGAGTTGGAATAGTAAATTAAACTATTCCACTTTCCAGCGCCCCCAACGCAAGTCGTTGTAACGACTTGCGTTGTAAAACCTGCGTCGTAAAGGCATGCGTAGTAAAAGCATGCGTTGTGATGACATACATTCTTCTACATGGGCTCCTAGCAGAGACAACATGCTTCCAACCAACCACGCCACACGGTGTAGTGAGCTATCCGTGTGGATAAGCGCTTCAGCACTCCAAATAGCGACAAAAAGTACTACGCAAAAACGACATTACGGGTTACAGTAGGCAATTGTCTTATGCCATCAACACAAACAAACACAAGAGGGCACTAGATTAAAACAAAAGGTTTGAAAGAGGCTGTTATGAGGGAATGGAATGCAGCAACTGGAGCATTGTTTATGCCTGCATCAAAAACCATTTCCCCAGAGCTGTTCACAAGGCAGAACAGCTTTTTGAAAGATAAATACTTTTCTGTCAATGAGTAGAAGGGGACAAACACTGGGCATTGTGTACCATGTCAAACAGAAACAAGTACAGGCAAAGCCAGGGGTGTGGCATGGCAGCCAGCCTTTTCTCTTTGGCAGTTCCTGTTTTGTTCGGTCATGGCTTTTGCAAAACGTTATTGTTGGGATAGCTGCCGGGCCCTCATAAATTAAAAAAAACATTAAGTAAAGGAAAAAAGGCATACATTAGCATAGTAGTCCCTGGCAATAAAGGAAACTATTGTGTGTGTGGATGAGCTGCTTGTGAAGAGAATATTTATTCATTTATTAATTATTTGCACTTATAACGCGCTACAGCTACCCAAAAAAGGTTTCCCGGCGCTGTTGCATGGGTTGCAGTGAAGTCAGACAACGGCTGAAGTGCGTTGTCGGTGGGAGGAAAATGTGAATAACCCAGCAATGGTCTTATGGATGAAGTTTGGCTAAAACCCCATATAACTAACAATGTTAAACACAACCTTTTAGTAAAATCAAAAGGTCAAACTATCATGCGACCTAAAAAGCCAATCATTCTGGTGTTAGCTGCCAGCCTCTTGCCTTTGCTAATGCTTTTTTGTACTTTTTTTTGTAAATCTTCATTACAAATAGATAGAGAAGGTTGAAAAGATAGATAAATAGACTATGAGTCTGTGGACACAAGAAAATCATCCACGCTGGCAGAATTTGCATAGACTTTAATTGCATTTGTGAAATTAAAAATCCACCACTCGGGATTCTCTGAATCAGGGTTTGGATATTGCGTTGATGAACTTACAAGTGGCCCAAACACCTATGTGAATAAGACCTCTAGTCCTTGCAATAGTGAGTTAAATAGAATGCAGAGATGTCTGGAGTCCAAACCTGTTTTTTAAAATATATAAATCGACAGGAAACACAGGGGATGATAGAAACCTCAACGTTTTAGCAATTCTTGACTTAGGTAAGGCCAGACCAAATTTCAAGGGAGTGCTGTGAATGACAGAGGAAAATGTAGGTAATCCGAAGAACAGACAGAACCAGGCGACTGGAAAGTCCCTCCTGGTTGAGGTTGTGAGGAAGGAATGCTGAAACGGTGCAAAATGTTCTAATATAACATTTTCGAGTAGACCCACCTTAAATCATGACCTCGACCTGAACTTTTGCTGCGGAACATTGAATCGAAAAGGCGGGGGTTCCAGGGTGAAGAGCTACATTCACACAACTAACCCTTGTTTCATGATTGAGGATTGGAAAATGCTAAAACCAGCTGCAGGTTGGTGGGGGTTGGGAGTAATCAGGGGTCTCCACTCGAGCTCCATGGTTCATCCCACTCTTGATATACTGCCAGGGGTGACAACATAACATGTTTACAGTGGAAGCATAGCCTACATTTAACCCCTTGGCCGTGGCGGTAATTCTGCCGCGGCACTAGGGGGGAGGGGGGTCGCGCGGCGCCGCCATGGTCGTGACAGAACCACTCCATCACGAGCCGCGGTGGCGCTGTGCTTGTGACGGAATGGTTCCGTCACGGCCCCGCCCACTCAATGGAACGCTCAGCGCAGGCGCGGAATCAGCGTCGCGCAGGCGCGGCGGCCAGGCCGTGACGGAACCATTCGGTCACCAGCACAGCCCCACCGTGGCTCGTGACGGAATGGTTCCGTCACGAGCACGCAAGGGGTTAAAAGGCCAGCAGGTTTCCTACTACGTGAGCTCTGTTATGGCATTGTCATTTGTAAAGCGCACAATTCCCATTTGTGCGGCCTTCTAGCGCTTTGTTGGCCACTTGGCACCTCTCCATCACCGCTTTGACCTGAGCTACCCACTCAGGCCTGGAGGGGCTGCAGCTTCACTTCTGCATTTCCCATTTCGAAACCAGTGCGACCGGAGCGGTGTGGTGCAGCGGCCAGGGCAGCTGACTTCAGAGCACAGGGTTCACGGTTCGATCCCCGGCTCCGGCGGGCACCTCAGCTCAGCACCATGTGACTCTGGGCAATAGCTCACTCAATTTCCACGACGGCCCCCAGCGCCTTGAGACCCGTAAGAGTGAGTAGTTCGCGCTTTACAAATACGTATTTAAATTTACATTTTACATTTACAATACAAAATGTATAAAGCGCACTGCTGTTTATAAGTTCACATTCATTTAAGGCAAGGCACACACCTGCCTCGCCCTAGGATCTTTTGGATCTGCAGACGCAGTCGGGCACCTGCACGGCGGGGGTTGCTTATTAAGCATGTGGGGTTCCCCTACTTGTACTGTCCCCCAAGCAGTGGCAGCAGAAGTGGCACCTCTCCAAGGTGGAACCAGGGCCTAGTCCTTCTTCACTTTCCACCTTGTAAAACAGTCATGTGACCCCCAACCTCTGGCACACGTCACCAGGGCTCACCCTGAGGAACATGAGGGTAAGGGCGTCTTCCAAGGGGGGGTTTCCCTGTTAGACCTAATTAGGGCCATGTAGGTCCCAGAATGAGAACCCCCATCCTAGACTTCCCACACCCGTTCCCATATCACTTCCTGTTTATGTTGCCAATCTTTCACTAGGATTAGTCACTGCTCCACCCTTACCTCGGCCCTAGTGCGACATACTCTTGTGAGATGCACTGAGTGAGGATCCCTCACTCTGATCACCATGGTTGGCTGTACACTGCCCATTCCCTTGGGCTGCTCCTCTGCTGCGCCTGGGTGGGCCTCTCAGAGCACGTACAGTGGCAGGTCCTATAACGATTCTCCTCTGCTGCCCCACAGTAGGCCCAGATGGGAGTATACTCAGGGCTTTAAGTGGGATGAAAACACTGGGGGGTCTCTAAAAGGGGCGTGGCCACTGAAATTAAGGGTGTGGCTTAAAAACATGCAAGCTAAAAATCTAGCTAAAAATCTGTGCTTAGCATAGTGCGCCACCCGTCTTGTATTTTGCTGTTTCTGTCATTGCACCCAGATATTTGATACAAGTAACATCTTACCTGTCACAAGTCAGGATTATTGGCTTTGTCAATGGTTGTTAGTTGCATAAGATAAATAAGCAGCAGCTATAGCTTGTATATCATATTGAAAAAGCTTCCACTTGAAGCCCTGGTGACACCAGGACAATGTTGCTGCTCCTTCGTTTCAAAAAGAGAAGGGAAATCCAGAGAGAAAATGACTCTCTAAAGGATTTCCCTTCCCCTACAACGCTCACCTGGCATGACGTCATGCTGTAACTTCTCCACTAGTGACAAGTGAGCAGTGTGAGCACGTGCACATCGATGTGCCTGCAGTCACTGCAGTCCGGAAAAAAACGGACCGCCTGTGCCAGGGCACAAAACAGAGCCCGATAGAGACCGGTTTCGAGGCCCCCTTAAAAAACACCTGCCGGTGCTCAGCACCGGTGAGACCCGGCCTACTTAAAGCCCTGAGAATACTAATGCCACGTGCTTTAGGTGGACCCATTGGAGCATACACCATAGTAGTTTGCGTACTGCCCATTCATATGGATGGCACCTCAGCCACTTCTGTGAGGACTTCGAAACCTATATTTCAATTGATTAATGAATGCACCTCCAAAGGTGAGCCCCCTTTACCTCTGTAAGATAGTTCATATAAACAACAGTGTTTAGTCTCACACTTTTTGCATACATTCATGCATTTTTAAGGCCATAAGCTCGCTGTGGCATGGTTTGAGCAGTGATTTTTCATACACGCATTATATCAAAACCCTTCAGAGGGTCCACACTCCACTCGCCCATTTCTTATCCATCTACATGGGATGTATGACATCACAACACATACTTTCACAACGCATGCCATTACGACGCAACTTTTACAACGCATACCATTACAACGCATAGTGCTTTGGGGCGCTGGATAGTGAATAGTTTAATTTACTATTCCAACTCCAGTCCCCGTGGATAGTAGAGAAGGTGTTGGATAGTAAATTAAACCTATTCCTTATCCTAGAGCGCCCCCCAGCGCAATGCGTTGTAATGGTTTGCGTTGTAAAAGTTGCGTCGTAATGGCACTGCGTAGTAAAAGTTGCGTTGTAAAGGTTGTCTCCCTCTACATGCTGGAATTCCATGCATAGTTTTTCTGTATTTCGATGTTGCTTCAGTTTACCAGGGCACAGAACACAAGAGCACAACTTTGGCCCTTACGCGCATCAAATTCCTACCTATGCAGACAACACGACCGACACCCACTCCTCTGTCCAAAGAGAATAGTGCCACCTTCAGCACCTCTTCAGGAGTATGGAGAACTCACAGAGGCATCATCAATATAACACAACGGAGCCACCCCTACCCCCCTCCGGAAGGCTTCACGGCCTCACTCGCATGTCCGTCTGATGCCGCAACCCAGGCCATTGGCCCACAATCAACGGTGTCCAGAATACTGCCTTCTCAGAGTAACAGGTAACCGGGAACCTTTTCTGTATAAGAAACACTTTCCAGGGACCACTCAGACATGGCCGCGAGGATGACAGCAGCAGGAAGGTCAGAAGAGTCCAGTATAGTGGATTTTGAGGTTATTGAGGGAAATTACTTATGTCATACAGTATTAGAGTTCCAAACCCTCTGCCACCTCTTGGAGTGAAATATACTTGCCTGTCCTCATTACCCAAGCAGAGTAAATTTACAAAGATTAACTTTGTTAACTGCTGGGACACCAGTGGTAAACTGCAATGCCCCTCACAGATTCCACCCAGTCAGTGTTTAATTTGAGCCGGTGGTTTCCAGTGCTCTGTACTAGCACTTAATTGTCAGCACTGGCACTTATGAGAGTCTGCCACATGGTGGCATTGTTGTCTAATTTTGAAATAAGCACCACAAGAGCTGTGTATTAATTCAATATACATTAATAATGACTAGGCCTGGGCAGAGTTTGTGGAGTTCTGCAAACGGTGGAGAGCAATAGGTTACGCTATTCGCGCTGATTGTTAGCTACGGGTGTTTGCCCTCGAAAATCAGCGCAAATTGCCAATGACAGCTCCTCTGCTAAGGCGGAGGAGAGCCGCCGCTCTGCAATGCCGCAGCCGCGGGGCGGCAAACGCAGGGACCGACATGGGCGGCCAAAGGGCTCGCTTCGCCTCTGGTTAGAAGCTGATTGCCGCGAGAGTCTGTGATTAACAAGATCCGCAGCCTCGAGTAGGTCAATTTGCATCTCCACGAAGAATGATAATAAATAGCATAGTAGTATTTATGGCTTTTGCCAGGCTATTTTTAATGTGCAGTACTTAGTTTATTAATTTAATTTATTAATTTAGTGTTTTATAGAGCGTGAACCAGACCCGTCAGGGTATCAGAGCGCTTTACAGTAGTATCAGGTGGGATACAGGACAAAGGGGGGAGGAGAGCCGAAGGGATAGGGAACAAATAGATACAGTATATGGCAAGACAAACAATCCTAATATCCGATTACCTTTGGGATAAGAACAAAACGATACAATAAGCTAGAAAAACAGCATCAACACCCTGGAGGTTTGTTCGGAAGTGCCGGGTGGGTACCATAAGGAGAGGAGGCCAAGGGATAATGCCGTAACGATAGCTAAAGTCAGGTTACGGGGGTGATTAAAACTTGAACGTTAGGAGAGGAATTTGCCCATTAGGAAAGTTTTGGTCTCTGTTTTGAAGTAAGAAAGATGAATGTGCACACCTACAAATTTGCATCTATTTTTTAAAATTTGTTTTAAGCAATTCTGCACAACAGCTGTGATGCTGTGCAGCATGGCTAAATCACATTATCCAACCCAATAGGTCTTATAGGCGAGGCCTATTGACTTTGCCAATGTGTCTTATTACAAGTTCTTGCTCCGTTAACATTTTTGCTTTGAATTGTCTAATTTATATAGCGCTTCATACCTCTGACATCTGTCCATCTGTTGCAGCTGTACCTCTTGTACGGGACTTCTTCTTTATTTTCAGTGTTAACATTTTTGCTTTGAATTGTCTAATTTATATAGCGCTTCATACCTATGACGTCTGTCCATCTGTTGCAGCTGTACCTCTTGTACGGGACTTCTTTATTTTCAGTGTTTAGAGTAAGTGTTTAGATGTGTGTGTAGATCTAGGAATCACTAAGTGGCTTTTTAGAAACTTGTATTAGTGTGTCAATACTTTCAATGTTCTGATTTGTTACCTTTGCCTCAAATTGTAAAGCGCTCTGATATCCTTCGGGATCAAGTTCGCGCTATATAAAACTTTATAATTAAATAAATAAATAGTAAGAAAGATATTTACTCATAACCAGAACCCAAGGGGTTAAATCTATGCAGAGAAATAAAATCATGATAATTAGGCCTTGTAAGCTTGGCATCGGTTGTTTGTGTCTATAAAGTGACTATAGACTCAAATCTGCAGGGACTAATTGGAGATTTCTCAATGCAGACATACTCTATGCTATGGTAATATCCCCTTTTAAATAAATATGGAAACGTACAGTTTTCAACTTTATTTATACCCAAAACGCAAAATAAATATGGATAAATACAGACAAAATGCCCCAAAAAGAAATATGGATAAATACAGATGGAACTGTTAAAACCATAAATACCATAAAACCGGGAGCCCTAAATGAGATACATACATTTCTTTTTAGGAAGGAAACAGCAAGCACCAGACTATTTATTGCACAACAGGAGTGACATTCCATTATAATTGAAATACAGAACAGCATGTGCTGAGCTCTTAAGAGACAAATGCATCTGCAGCACAGCAGAGTTGCTTGAGCGAGACTAAGGAAATGATGTCTGTGAGATTTAAGGCTAGAGCTACAAAGACAAGACACTGGATCAGGCTAAGAAAGGCATGAGATTTTTTTAACCCGTTGGCTGCTGCCGTCGGCCATTGGCTGACGGCAGCACTACCTCGCTGGTGCTGCCGTCGGCCAATGGCCGACGCGACCGCGCCTGTTTTTTAAAACGGCCGCACTGCCGCAAAACAGCCAACGGGTTAAATACAAAAGAACAGAAGAGAACAAATCTCATTTCCTACACACTCACTAAAAAAACAAAGTTCAAAGTGACATTATATTTAGGTGTTGGAATAAGGCATGATTTAATGTTAGAAAACCTAAAAAACACTGAAAGACACCAGTTAAAGTTTAGTCAACTTCCTATAACTTGTGCCCCCTTAATGCACTGCTGAGGACCTAACATATTAGCTCATTCATGTCATGTTGCATGACATCACTGTTGACATCACTGATTATATTTAAATAACCACATTGATTCCATTACTCATTAGAACATTCAATAACTCTCATAGTGTGCTTAAGACTTTCAAAATGCAGGAGCAATACTACAACCTAAATTGAGGGTTCTACCTCCAAACAGGTCAGGCACCCAGTCCTTAATGGGCACCCAACCCCTGCTTCGCATGGCTTTCAGCATGGCACAGCAGGAGTTTGCCATAGGGTCAGTGCCACTCACCTCACATGCAGCTAACACCAGCTGCACATGGCTTTCAGGGAAGGCCTGCACCCGACTCACCATGTATGGCCAACCCAGCCTCTATGCATAACCACACCTGTACATATGCTTTGGCTGTACGCCGCAGGCTAGAAAATACCAGAGCATTAGGGTGCCCCTACCCTACCGCTTATTCATTTCCTGTAATGTCTGGTGTTACATTTTAGTGAGATGTTGTGGGTGGCAAATCTGATCGTGAGGTACCATGGTACCGTCCTGGATAACGTGGTATCCCATTGGCTGACAGGATAAAAGCTTCCCTCAGCCAATGGGATTCGAGTATTTTTTACATTTTGATACCACAGGAGTGCCTGGAACAAAGCAGTCCAGATAGCACACATTTTCATAGAAGATTAACAACTTCATGACTAGCTGGATCACCTTTTTAAATGCAACTGTCTCAAAAACTACTCAATGAATTTACACCAAATAACAAAAAGCAATCTTTCCGAGTACATTTCTAATTGTATGCCAAATTTAGAGTAATTTTGTTCAGCAATTCTTTCTGTATCGTAGAGCAAATGTTCCTATGTGAATTAAAATGGGCAATGAATGGTTTGGGATTCCCCCTCTTTCGACCCAGCTTGATGGATATGTGCAAAACTTCCAATTAAGGAGCAGAAGTTAGTGAATATTTGCTTGAAAAGTTTTATGCAGATTCATCGAACAGCACCAAAATTATTAAAGAAAAAAAAAATGCCTTTCCTAAGAAAAGATTGACCTAACTATAACTACACTGGCGATGGGCCACTAGTATGATAATATATATTGTAATAATGTAAAAACACATTTTTAAAAACAAAAAAATACAGACATTCATTCCTACTCTCCTCTTTGTAAAAAGGCACCACCACGGTGTGAGCTGATGTAGATTTCATTGCAGGGGAGAGACAGAAATGAAGTCATGTAATCATAAAAACATTCAAAATTTAAAAAAAAAACAAGTTTCTCCATTATTGCACCTAAGGGAGCAGTTCAACCCCATACATCTATCAACAGTACTCAGTGCTGAAAAGCAGACTGTTGTGGTCTGGCAGGTGGACATGTTTGTGATGTATGACCTGGACACACAGTTAAGGACACTGTGGCGCCAACTCAGGCCGCAAGCCAACATCTCTGAAATGTATATATCTCCGCATTGTTGAGGCAGAGGACGCTCTGGGCACCAAAGCTTTGTGTCTTTTTCATACTTATCTGAAAAGTGATATTGACTGCATATTATTCTCCTCTGATCTTTGATAGCTATTGATGTTGCTTGTGCTTAGTTATCAATTTATCTCGACCTTGTAACACAGTATTTTGCTGTCTTAATAGAAATCTTAAGGACAAAGATAGAAACATGACCTTTCCATCTATTTTCCTTGTTCCATACCATACCTAACTGAGGCGAAGAAAGCTTAAAAAACAGAGCATGCTAACCTACACATTAGGAAGAAAGACTTCTACATAATGTCTTTCTTCTTTATTCATCATGAAAACGAGGCCCATCCCACCCTTGCATATCCTTCGGTACTTCAGCAAGAACAATACCTTCTATGTTGTATATTTAGGACGAGGCGCGCTATAAATTGGTACATGTAACATCCTTTTAGTTTCTTTTATCTTCGCCCTACAGAATGTATTGTACATATGCCCTTATGTGTACACGCCCCTGAGGAAGCTGTATGCTTTCTGAGAAGCGCATCTCAGGTCTGAGATGTAGTGCGACCTTATTCGGAGCCATAAGGGATCTAGGTGGATTTCTCGCTGGTTCGCGGTACTTCGCGAAATGCAACCATCATGCCCATGTGGTTTCCAGTGCATAGAGCGTGAAGGTGGGCTATAATCCCTAAATAGTTTTTTTTTTAAAACTACACTTTTATTATACACCAAAGTCAAACTACCTCTAGGAGAAAAAGAAATGATACAATCACATATTCCTTAATATTTACATTCTGTAGGGAAGAGGGGGGTAATGCATCACAAACACTTAAACCTTACTAGTCATCTCCAAGATCTACCAAGCTGAACAAAGTGTATTAGTTTAATGATTTTGAAGAAGATCTTTCACAGGTACCTAAAGTAAGTTCTGTTTGGGCTAGCAGCATCCACCTTTCAGCTTCAGAAGTAGCAAACACACCAGATTCTGTAGATAAAAAGGTAGGAGTTCTCAAAAGTTCTTCTGCTTCTATAAATGTCCCCGTTAGAGGAAGCATTCTAATGCCGCTTAAACAGCGGTTAACCCCTTGGCGGCGGGGGTAATTCCCCCGCTGTGCTGGGGGCCGCGCACAGCGCCCTGGTGCTCATGACGAGCTTGGCTCGTCATGCAGCACGGTGGCGCTGTGCACGCCCGTTTCTTTAGAACGCTCAGCACAGCAGGGGAATCATCCCCGCGTGTGAGCGCCGGGCGGGTCATGACGAGCTCTCTGCTCGTCATGAGCACAGCGCAACCGTGGCTGATGACGACCTGAGCTCATCATGAGCATGGGAGGGGTTAAAGACTGCCAGAATTTGGGTGACTGTATTCAGAAGGGTGAGACTCCTGTTCTACTGGGCTCCATGGAGTTATGAGCATGGTTCATCTCAGGGGTAATGTTTGACTTGTTATAGCAGCAAGGCGTCATCGCTGCCAAGAACTATGGAAATTGTATGGAAATTAACAAACGTTCACTAACAATGTTTTGTTTCCTAGGCTCAATGCTGTCTGGTTCTGGGTTGAACGCATTAATGCTAAAGGATGCTCAGGAATGAAACATTTTGCAGCCTCTAGTGCTCAAAGTTGAAGCCCCCTCAGAACATCTAAAATATCTCAGGAGAGAGGATGTACCTTTCGCGGCCAAGCAGAGGGAAACTGCACTGTAGAAAAACCTACCCACAAGTCGATGGCAACAGCAAAAACAAGCATTTGCAATGCAATGGGTCTTGCACTTATGAGAGGTTGAGCTATTGGCATTGTCATTTACACTACCAATAGCTTAAACTATTTAAAATGCGAGACCTATTGTGTTGCAAATGCTTGTGTGGCAAAGCCATCGCGGCACTATAACAAAAGTAAACAAATAAAAAAAATGGCAGCCGCACGCTTTTTTGGGGGGGTTCTATTTAGTAACTTTTGTTACAATGGTGGCACCCGCACTTTAGCTTTAAACATCTTAAGCTAAAATGCAGGTGCAACGATTGCTTTGCTTCAAAAGTAAAGAAATAGAAAAAAATGCACAATTTTTTTCAATTTCTTTACTTTTGAAGCAATCGTGGTAACCGCGCTTTAGCTTTAGATGCATAAAGCTAAAGCGCCGTGCCTCCATTGAAAAATAAAAAGTTAAATGATAAATAGATACAGAAGTGCATGCGGCCGCATTCGGTGCTGTGAATAACAAAAGAAAGGCGCAGTATGCCGTACTACCTACAATTTTAGCAAAAGAATTGCGAGAGAGCGTGCCCTGCCTGCAGCAGCAGGCAGCAGAAAACTATTTGTGAAAAGAGTGCTCGGAGGATGTAACTAAAACCTACAGAGTAACAACACACGCAACAGGGGGTGTCCTCATGGGAGGTCACAAGAAAAGAATAGGCAGTACTAAGGAAGGACTACTAAGCCTACTGACCAATGAAAAACCACCATTTACAAAGGAAAGTGACAGGAGTCAATTAAAAAGATGGGCAAAGAGTGGGCAGAGCTTCATGTTCATAGGCGAGACCTAACAAATATTCCAAAAGACTGACTATACCGTATCAGTTACAGTAGGAGCCATAATCCAACAATTTCAAGACATTTGGCTCTTAGACGTTTAGGTTTCCTTGGGATACCTTTTATTTTTTTATATCCTGTATATTTTCCCAGATTTTACTAACTTTGATATCAGATGTTCCTGCTCCTGGGGTAATAAAGGATATGAAGGGGGTGGGGGGGGGAGGGGTTGGCTATCTTTCATGCTGATATCGGAACAAATACATTGTTTTTTGTGCAGAAGAAGTCTTTCATCCCAATTTTGTATTCTAGGATGGTCTATTTCTTTTTGGATTTCAAATCTTTTTTTATTGAAGAAAGAACATAAGAAGAACAGAAAGATAAAAACAGAAAGCATAGTACAAAATTACATACAGTACGCGCGGGCATGGCTGACACTGAAGTAGCTTGGCAAATGATGTAGAAAATAACATTGTAATGATGTACATTTATGGCATTATACCTGTGTTACACAGCCAAGTAGTTGTTCTACACTCTGAACCAAATATACACGAAATAAGTATAATACAAAATAAATAATACACAAATACTTAAAAGGTATTTTCCAAATAGCACATACGCTGGTATTTTAAGTTAAGAAATCGAATATAGCCCATACTGAGTTCTTGTCGGTGTCGCAATACTAAGTGTAGGAGGAAGCAAGCCTTCAATTACGTCACACAGAGCATGTTCGGGTCACATACATACAAGCAAGAGAAACTAGTATTCCCTCTAAGGAGGATCGAACGAAAAGGAGGAAGCATCAAGAGACTTCCAGAGTTTTTTTGTTGATGCACGCCAAGGAGAGGATTGTAGGGCATTATTGTCTACTCCTCTGATACAAGAGACCCACTCTCGCCACATCTTAAATGAGACTTCCTCAGCATTCTTCCATTTACACAGTATAACCTTACATGCTAAGGTGAGAAGCAGGTCTAGCAGTTGTCGATCATACTCATTAGCCACAGTTGGGTCTAAAGCACCTAGAATGACATAGATACATTCTCTCCGCGGTTTGATTTTAAAAATATGTTCTATGCAGTTGAAAATGTTATTCCAATAGTTTTTTAGTGAAGGGCAATGCAAAAACATGTGTGACAGGTCACCTTCAGCCTGATGACAGTTCCAGCAGTTTGGGGTATCCCTTAGTTTAAGTTTAAACAGTTTTTGGGGTGTCCAGAACACCCTGTTAAGCAACATAAACTTTGTTTGTGATAGGATTGGAGAAACTTTGTTCACAAGAGCTGTTGCGTTAATTCTATCCCAGTCAAATTCAATTCCCGTGTTGTTTGGTTCATCCTCCCATTTTAGTTCATTACGCTTTTGTGTTTTCCCGGCTTTTGGGATAAGTAGTTTGTAGACTTTAGATACGAAATGACCAGCAGCTTGGAGACGTGTTAGCTTCGGTTTAACAGCCTATTTAAATAGGATGGTCTATTTCAACAGGCTGAACACCACATACTCCTCAAGTAAGGACTAAGACGAGGAAGACTTTGACTCGGAGTAATAAAGGTTACCAATAAGTAATGGTTTCAGTATCTGCTAGGAAACCTCTTCTGCAGACACAAAGCAAAAGAGACTGTTGGGAGGCCACTGGGGTGGGACATGCATTCAAGGATTTGCTAAGACCTTAAGCCCACCAGGGACGTATGGTCACATGCCAATAATAACAGGGAGCCTTGACCTTTAAATAAGGTCTGTCTATTTGGGGGAGGCTATAAGATTTAGTTTTGCCGGTAGTTGGGGAAAGCATTTTTGAGTTAGGAGTCCAAATCTCAAATTAACATTTAGAGATGGTGCATACTTGGTCAAGTCACTTAATCTCCTATGCCACTGACAAATGCACCAATACCACATACCCCAGTGCCATCATCACGGACATCGAGGGCACCTACCACAATTCCAACCAACACACAGACCAATGCTACATGCCCCAATGCTAGCAATACCTGCACCAATGCCACAAACCCTTATGCTACCAACATATAGACCAATGGTACACCCACCAATGCCACCAACAGAGAGACCAATGTCATACACACCAATGCCACCTACATGGAGACCAAGGTCATACACACCAATGTCACCAACATATAGACCAATGACACATGCTTAATGCCACCAACAAATAAACCAATGCCAACACACAGACCAATGTCACACACACCAATGCCACCAACACATAGACCAATGCCACACACACCAATGCCACCAACACATAGACCAATGTCACACACCAATGCCGCCAACACATAGACCAATGTCACACACCAATGCCACCAACACACAGACCAATGTCACACACACCAATGCCTCAAACATATAGAGCAATGCCACACACACCAATTCCACCAACACATAGACCAAAACATCCAACACACAGACCAATGCCGCACACACCAATGCCACCAACACATAGACCAATGTCACACACCAATGCCGCCAACATATAGGCCAATGCCAGACGCCCCAATGCCACCAACACATAGACCAAATGCCCCAGTACCATCAACAGGTAGACTAATGCCCCACACACCAGTGCCACCCAACACATAGAAAAATGCCACACACACCAATGCCACACATACCAAGGGCACACACACCAGTGCCACCAACAGATAGACCAATGCCACACACACCAATCCACCACACATAGACAAATGCCACACACACCAATGCCACCAACACACAGACTAATGCCACACACACCAATCCCCCACACATAGACCAATGCCACACACACCAATGCCTCAAACACATAGACCAATGCCACACACACCAATGCCTCAAACACATAGACCAATGCCACACACACACCAATCCCCCACACATAGACCAATGCCACACACACCAATGCCTCAAACACATAGACCAATGCCACACACACCAGTGCCTCAAACACATAGACCAATGTCACACACACCAATGCCTCAAACACATAGACCAAAGGTGCACACACCAATCCCCCACACATAGACCAATGCCACACACACCAATGCCTCAAACACATAGACCAATGCCACACACACAAATGCCTCAAACACATAGACCAATGCCACACAAACCAATCCCCCACACATATACCAATGCCACACACACCAATCCCCCACACATAGACCAATGCCACACACACCAATGCCTCAAACACATAAACCAATGTCACCAACATATAGATCAAAGCCACCAACACTTAGACCAATGCCATTAACACAGACTAATGCCACACACACCAATGGCACCAACACACAGACCAATGCCTACCAGCACTGCAAATCTCTGAAACTGAGGAAATGGTTCTGCTTTCGAATTACTCACTTGCAAGACACTGCATTGTCACAAGGAGTGCAACCATTGATGCTTTTCTGTGTGCCCAACTGTTGGTGGCTCACTTAGGGGTCGCTGTTCCTCCCCCTCGGCATGTGTTGTAACTCCCTAACTTACGCTATACAAGTGCGTAATCATTTCATTTCATTTCATTTCACTTTTAATTACAGCCTGAAGGCACTATTTTCTTAAAAGGCTTCAGGCAGGACACACACTTGGTCCTAAGCTAGGGTAACAGTGGTTACTTCACTCACATTTATATGAAACCTTCTATAAACTTCCCTTCATCAGCTCCACATAGAGTACTACCTAATCCGAAATGAATGTAATAATTCTTTTGTCACATTTCAAAGCTACTAATTGTATATATGAACATAGCTATTTGAATGTACTCGTAGTACTGTCTTGCATGCAATGCATTATGGGTATGGTTGCTTTACCATATCTTCTGCAGGGTGCAGTACCATATGTGACCAAAAGAGGTCCGCGTTTGGCCGCATATGGTACTGCACCCTGCAACATGGCTAGGTAAAAAACATTGCCATTTATAATGCCAATAACTCCAACTTTGTAGACATGCAGTGCTGGTGCCTTGCTCACTAGGGACTTCTAGACGTAGCTGGCGGTACTACACTGAGACATACAATGCTGGTGCCTTGCTCACTAGGGACCTCTAGGAGCAGCTTGCGGTACTACACTGAGACATACAATGCTGGTTCCTGTCTCACAATGCAAGCACTAGGTCTCACATTACTGAAAGTATGAGCTATTGGCGCTGCATTATTATTTGCAACTCCAATACCTCATACTATGAGTAATGCGAGACCTATTGCATTGCAAATGCTCGTTAATACTTGGAACAGGTGCTGCAGAACACACCTGGCTAAAACGAAAGAAACATCCTGAGGGACCGCATACGTTTTGGCCACTGAGACCAGTCCGCAACTAACTCTCAGATCCCAGACACTGACTGGCACGAGGGGTTTCTGGCACGTGAATGTGCTGTAAATGATGGTATGAAGAGCCAGTACGATAGAAAATAATCTAATGGCAATACTGAACTGGCAATGCAGGCGGTACTGAACTGGCAATGCAGGCGGTACTGAACTGGCAATGCAGGCGGAACTAGCAATGCAGGCGGTACTGAACTGGCAATGCAGGCGGAACTAGCAATGCAGGCGGTGCGGAACTGGCAATGCAGGCGGTACTGAACTGGCAATGCAGGCGGAACTAGCAATGCAGGCGGTACTGAACTGGCAATGCTGGGGGTACTGAACTGGCAATGCTGGGGGTACTGAACTGCCAATGGTGCTTCAAGTGCCAAAGGTCAATGCCAATACTATATGGCTTTTGCAGTTGACATTGAAAGGAGCAGTTGTAGACAGGGCAAAGAGAAGGTTTACATCCTGTGGCAGTTGTGCACGCTGGCATGGCAAAGAGGCTCCCATGCCACCAGTCAAAGGCGATACTGGCATGGAAATGTTATGTTGAACACGTGTGGGCAATGCGAAACCTTGCAAGACAATGAGTACTTTACGAAAGTGTGCAAGCTGGCATCATGGCATGATGTGTAACACAGTGGACAGCTTTTAAGTCTGAGGCCTGCGCCTTTAAGAGCCTTTGGCTGTGGATGGTTGGTATTCGACACCAGTCATACCACCCTTCTGAACATAGCATTACCATGAGCTGTCCCTGTCACATGAGCACCCCAGAGGCAGAGAGAACAGTGGCACATCCGAGCAGCGCCCTTGCCAGCATGCCACACTGGGCATCATATTATTAGCAGTGCCCAGAATAATACAGCAACACCCAGCTGTAGTGAGCACACCTTGAAATATCTGGGCCACAGACACATTTATATAGAAAGTAGCCTGCTATGACGACAGCACTTGGGCATTTAAGAACATGCCCTCTAAAGCCATTTCTTTTTCAGGCACAGAAAGCTGCATGGGGCTACTGACACCTGGGCACAGAAAGCATCCTGTCCTGGCAGAGTATCCAGAACTGGTGGTATTTTTCTTACAGTGGACAGTGGATTGGGATCAGATGGGAATGACATCTCCTGTGGCACACATAGTGACCACTTGCATTAGGGGCTTTACACCTTCTGCATAACTTCCTGGGTGCCGCGTACTCGATGTGAAACCACGGAAAATCTTACTTCTAGTTATTCCGACCAATCCGGATGGAATAAAATATTTCATTAGTTGACTTCAGAGAACATTTTGTCTATTTATTTATGATTATAGTTTAGCAATATCTTTGAGCAAGACATTGTTTTACTCCATTTGAGAGTAGGTGTTTGGAAACTGCCTGCCCTGTCCCCAAATCTCTTGAAAAAGTCAGGTGTACTCACTCATTTTTCCTGCAGTTCGAGGTTGGTCAGAACATTGGAGACTTCGGAAGACTGGTTGGGCACAGGATGGATGTTTAGAATAGATGTGAACTAGGATGCGGCATTGGGGTATGTGTTGATGGCATTGGGGTAGGTAGCATTGGTGCATGTATTGGTGACGTGTGCAGTGGGTCTCTGTTGGTTTGATGTATGTGGCATTGGTGTGCATGGTGGCAGGATTGGTGGTTGTGCCAGTGGCTCTGGGCTGGACATGCAGCACTGGTGTCCATGTTGGTGGCAGTGGGGTGTGTGGCACCAGTTTATGTGTTGGTAGCTAGAGGGTATGTGGCATTCATGAATGTGTTGGTTGCCCTTGGGTGTGTTGGTGGCAGTGAGCATTAAGCATTGGTGCATGTGTTGGTGGCATTAGGGTATGTGCCATAGGTGCAGATGTTGGTGCATGCATTGGTACCTAAGCTCTAGTTCCATTAGCTGCAGGCGAGGCGCGATCAGCAGACCTCCACAGGTTCTAAAGAGGGTGGCTTGAAGGCTGAAGAGCAGTGTCGTCTACCAGCCCCCCAGGACAGCTTCCACGGTGAGGCAGCATCACGGCTCCCAGCTTCAGCCCAGAGGTGCCGCACCAGAAGCGTGACGCTGGTGCACGGTAGCTGCTTCACGCTCTGACACGGCAGGGGACTTCTTCAGGTATACAGTCTACATTGGAACTCTAACCCCTGGAGCAGGCCTATCACACTCATGTTGTACAACAGCACAGCAGCCCCTGAAGTGCAGCCCTGCCTCGGTCCTCTAACCCCTGGACATTGGTCAATTCACAAACCTAAACTGTCCATCCCTTATGGGTAAAAACCTCTCCCTGGGGACAGAGATGAAAACGGAGACTCTATCACCACCTAAGGTCTATGACTAACCATCAAACAACCATATTTCAGGTTAGAACTTAAATTATTCCAGAGTCCCAAAACCTCCAATGAAAACAGAGAGTAAAGACACGACATAGCTGTCGACGAGCAGCATTCAGCAGCGGAAGGCGAGATGTCACATGTTATTTCAGATTCTATAGTGTACGGCATTAGGGTGGACAAAGCATCAAAGTCTACGGACACTCATGGCTTGATTTTGATCTTGGTGGACAAGTTACTTGTCACAACGTTGACTGATATCCCGTCCACTGAAATATGAATCCCATAGGATATAGTAGGATTTAGTAGGATTTATATTTTGGCAGACGGGATAGCCTCCACCGCTGTGAAGCAGTAACCCGTCAGCCAAGATCTAACTCAGGTTCTCAGACTGGTGCAGTCTGTGGGGTTAATGTTCCCAATCATGTGTTTGTTAAGCGCTACTACTCACCCGTGAGGGTCTCAAGGTGCTGGGGGAGCGGGGTTTTGCAGGTTGCAGGTTTCAGTTCATCAAGGAGTGGGTCTGTCGAAGAGCCAGGTTTTGAGGTTTCTTGTGAAGATGGGGAGAGGTGCTTTCTGTCTGAGGTGGACAGGGAGGGCGTTCCAGGCTCTGGCCGCGAGGAAGGAGAAGGAACGGCCGCCTGATCTGGTCTTTCTGGTGCGGGGGACTGCGGCGTAGGAGAGATGGGCTGATCGTAGGGTCCTTTGGGGTGCCTGGAATTTGAGTCGGCTGTTCAGGTATGCGGGTCCGTGTCGTGGAGGGCCTTGTGTGCGTGGGTGAGCATCTTGAAGGTGACTCTAGCTCCGATGGGAGCCAGTGAAGTGTCTGCAGGTGCTGGGAGATGTGGCAGTGTTTTGGCAGGTTGAGGACCAGTCTTGGGGCAGAGTTCCGGATGTTCTGTAGCTTGCGGGTGAGGTTTTGGCTTCCAAGCAAGAGCACCATGGTCTGTTGACATCTTCACTGCCTCACACTACCTATATATATAGGTATAGGACCTGCATATTGTGTGACAATAGACAGACAAAAGGCTTAAAGTACTAAAGATGCTGTCAGTGGAGGCAGGAAGGGCCTGGTACTAGATGGTGCAGAAGTGGTGAGATGCAGTACGGAAGGTCTGTTGCACCACCAGGTCCGGCCTTGGCAAGCCAGAAATAAGTTCCTTTTATTTTTATAAACACATACATACAGTTGGCACTAAAAGTGTAAAAGCGATGAGAAATAAAAATCCTGCCCTCTAAAGGTGTCATACGCAAGTTTGCAACAACAAAAAAAGGAAATAATGACCCATGGCAAAAATAAATAAACTCAAGAAATTAAAGTAGAAACAGAAGGAGTGAATGGACTACTTTCTATGCGCATGTGCACATGGGAAATGCCATCACCCACAGTCAAGAGAGCCAATGGCTGAAGTGGACTGACCCATTGCCCCATGCTGTAAACTGTGATGCACATTGGCAAAACGCAAATGACACTTGAATAAATCAGTGGACGAAGAGATCTGGACGAAGAGATCTGACCGAAACCCTCTATATGCATTTATATGATTGAGTCATATATTATATATATTTTAAGCACAAGGCTGACAAATCACCTAAAAATACAGGGTGGGTGCTGGATCGCTAGGTCCAGGAAAGCAGACCAACATGCTCATATACAGGGTTTCAATCTAGAATAACCATGAAATGAAACGAATTTGTACTTGTAAAGCACACTTATACCCCAACTAGGGTTTCCTGGCGCTGTATGCATACCGCTGTGGAACCCTTCCTGGCTCTTCCCTGTGAAATGTCCACTCCTGGGCACCCCCAAGATGAAGCCAGGCATCCCAGCGCTGTTGGGGCCGTTGTGGAGATTAAGCAAGCTATTGCCCAGAGTTGCAGAGTGGGGCCCGTGATTAGAATAGGCACCGAGGCGAGAATTATCAGGTCCGAGCAAATTGAGCCCAAGACCCGCCGAGGCGGGAATTGAACCCTGGTCCCGGGCCAGACCTCTGCATCAGGGTCTGCCGCTCTAACCATTGAGCCACACTTTCCACCATGCACACGGTGTCAAGCCTTCCCAGATGCCATACTATGTTTAAATCCTGCCTCGCTCTGCAATTCCTACTAACATCACCCAAGGCATTGATGTGTTGTTTTTAAATAACTGTGCAAAATTGCTTTCTAAAGAACTTGATATGTTTGAGATTGAGTGTGATTTGGAAGAAAAACAAGTGAAAACGATTCAGTATTGTTGTTGCCCAAGGCATAGAGTCTAGGAATTGGCAGTGAGTGCACACATAAGACTTATGTGAAAAAGAGAGGCTGAATCTTGGGAAACAAAGAATCCACACAGACCCCACCACCCTGAAACAAGGAGAGTTTATTCCATCACTTGATAGGGCTGTGACGTTCCCTGGAATGAACCCATCAACTCTGTTAAAATCAATTGCAGCTACACCCAAACTGAATATACTGAGAACCAAGCTTCTGATATATAGGATCGCATGATTTTTAAAGCCATCCTGCACAATTGTCTCCCTTAAAAAAAGCTACCATTATGGGCTTTAGAGTTTGGTAGAATCCTTATTTACAGAGATAGAATGCTGTGAAACCAGCCTCTGTCTGATCCTTGAAGATCTGTAAGTACCCGTGAATCTGCACCGCAGAGCTCAGGGCACCATGGTAACCCATGGATTCTATACATACATCCGTTTCCCAGGAGACAGAGATGCCTTTCAGTCTGCACAGGCAGGGAGACGGCCCCTTTCACTCAACTTGTTCAGAGTGTTTCATCTTTGTGCAGCAAATTTCCCTGAAAAATGCTTGATGCGGGTAGGAGCTGCACTGGACAAGGTTGTGGATAAAGGGACAGAAGCAAGGGGTCTCAGAGCTAAAACATGTAGTAGGATGAGCAACGAATGACCACAGCACGCCTCTCGAAGCTTCTTCTTCGCACTGGCCCGTACTGTACCTGGGCTCGCACTACAGGGGTCTCCATCTTCTTCTGCCCCCTCCACATCCTTACTTTATCTGTACATGTACAATGTGCTCCTCATCATCTTCTTCTACTCACTGGTCCTTACTGGGTCCATACGTACACTAAATCGCTCTTCGTTGTCTTCTTTGCCCGACCCTTACTGTGTCCGTACTTACACCAAAGAGGTCGTCATCGACTTCCTCACCCCAATCTTCACTGTGTCGTTACTCACAACAACAACGTTGTCAACTTCTTCCTCACCTTGATCCTTACTGTACCTGTACTATCTCCCAAGGGGGCTTTATCTTCTTCTCGCTCTGATCCTTACTGGACCGGTACTCGCATCAAGTGTACTCATACAATAGCAATCTTCATCTTCTTTCGAACTCTGATCAATACTGGACTCGTACTTGCATCAAGTGTACTCTCACCATAGTGACTTTCATATTCCTCCTCGCCCTGATCCTTACTGGACCGGTACTCGCACAATAGTGATCTTCACCTTCTTTCGCGTTCTGGTCCTTAATGAACTTGTACTCGTATGAAGTGTACTCACACATTCGTGATCTTCATCTTCTTCCTCACCAGGATCCTTACTGTACCTGTACTTTCTCCCAAGGAAGCTCCATCTTCTTCTCGCTCTGATCCTTACTGGACAGGTACTCGCATGAAGTGTACTCGCACAATAGCGATCTTCATCTTCTTTCGTGCTCTGATCCTTACCGGACTCGTACTTGCATCAACTGTACTCTCACCATAGTGATTTTCGTCTTCCTCCTTGCCCTGATCCTTACTGGACCGGTACTCGCATCAAGTGTACTCACACAATAGCGATCTTCATCTTCTTCTCGTCCTGATCCTTACTGAACCGGTACTCGCATCATGTGTATTCACACAATGGTGATCTTCATCTTCTTTAGCACTCTGATCCGTCCTGGACTGGTACTCGCGTCAAGTGAACTTGCACAATAGTGATCTTCATCTTCTTCCTGGCCCTGATCCTTACTGGACTGGTACTCGCATCATGTGTATTCGCACAATAGAGAACTTCATCTTCTTTCGCGATCAGATCCTTACTGGACTGGTACTCGCATCAAGTGAACTCGCACAATACTGATCTTAATCTTCTTTCGCGTTCTGATCCGTCCTGGACTGGTACTTGCGTCAAGTGAACTTGCACAATAGTGATCTTCATCTTCTTCCTGGCCCTGATCCTTACTGGACTGGTACTCGCATCATGTGTATTCATACAATAGTGAACTTCATCCTCCTCCTCGCCTTGATTCTTACTGGACTGGTACTCACATCGAGTGTACTCACACAATAGTGATCATCTTCTTCTCACACTGATCCTTACTGGACTGGTACTCACATCAAGTGTACTCGCACACTAGTGATCCTCATCTTCTTCTCGCCCTGATCCTTACTGGACTTGTACTCGCAAGAAGTGTACTCCCACAATAGCGATCTTCATCTTCTTTCGAACTCTGATTCTTACTGGACTCGTACTTGCATCAAGTGTACTCTCACCATAGTGATTTTCATCTTCCTCCTCGCCCTGATCCTTACTGGACCGGTACTCGCACAATAGTGATCTTCACCTTCTTTCGCGTTCTGATCCTTAATGAACTTGTACTCGTATCAAGTGTACTCACACAATCGTGATATTCATCTTCTTTCTCACCATGATCCTTACTGTACCTGTACTTTCTCCAAAGGGAGCTCCGTCTTCTTCTCGCTCTGATATTTACTGGACAGGTACTGAAGGCATGAAGTGTACTCACACAATAGCGATCTTCATCTTCTTTCGTGCTCTGATCCTTACCGGACTCGTACTTGCATCAAGTGTACTCTCACCATAGTGATCTTCATCTTCTTCCTGGCCCTGATCCTTACTGGACGGGTACTTGCATCATGTGTATTAGCACAATAGTGAACTACATCTTCTTTCGCGATCTGATCCTTACTTCACTGGTACTCGCATCAAGTGAACTCGCATACTACTGATCTTAATCTTCTTTCACGTTCTGATCCTTACTGGACCAGTACTCGCATCAAGTGTACTTGCAAAATAGTGATCTTCGTCTTCTTTCAAGCTCTGATCCTTGATGGACTAGTACTCGCATCAAGTGTACTCGCACAATAGTGATCTGCATCTTCTTCCCCTCTCTGATCCTTACAGGATCTGTACTTGCACCAAAGTGGTCTTCGTCTTCTTTCTCGTCCCAGCCCTTACTTGATCCGTACGCGCACCAGTGTTTTTCACCTTTTCATTCGCCCCGATCCTACAGTATCTGTACTTGGTCCTTACTGTATACATACTTTCAACAGAGTGGCCTCCATCTTCTTCCTCGCCCCAGTCCGTACTTAGATTGTACCTGCACCAAAGTGGTCCTCACATGGTTTGGAGAACCAGTGCCAGCGACGACAAAGTGAATTACAGCAGATGTGTGTTATTTAATGACACCAGGCCGAAATCCTATCGAGAGCCCCCCTGTGCCACTAGCCAGCACACATTTTTGCCCCTGAAGGATCTGCCCACGACCCTGACTGGCAGTGGTCTCAGGCAAGAAGCAAAGGACACAGAAATGCCAACTCTCACCAGTTTGCCTGTGGTAGAGGTGCCCCTTTACTCCCTTTCCTGCTGACTAACAGTTACAAACAGACCCTTAGACCCACCTCAGGAGACCCCTTTGTGTTAAGGTGTGATGCAGAACAGAATTGTCCCATTGATACAAGGATGCTGAAATACCAATGCTCAAAGAATGCCCAGGGCATGAAGCATCCTTTCCTCTGTAGAGAGAAAAGATGCAGAAAATAAATCAACCAATATTTAAATAAGCCAAATGAATGAATGAGATGGGATAGTAAGTAGGCAAGTACATCTGTCGTATCATTGCCTTTCTATCAATAAATAAATAAATATAATTGGAACCTTAAGAACATTAGGTGTCCAGAGCACAGAAGCCTCATTCTCTTCGAAGTCATGGGCCCTGTCGTTTACTTTGGCCAATATGGCGACATCTAGTCACCTACACCACGCGCTTCTGTCTTTCCCTAACACGGATGCTACTGGAACAAACTCCAGCCCTGTGCACTACCGGTGAGCCAGCATCACTCCTGGGTACCAAATGCACCTTCTCATCCAAGTCCAAAGAGCAAAGGTCGATTCACTAACGGTGGCTCCATGTGATGGCCCCTCAATGAACAAAGGTAAGCTGGATCTCACCTGATTGGACTGTATCGGTAAGTAGATGGTCTGGTAGAGCCCCAGCGGTCTTCAGTTTCTTCCTGCCGCAGCCTGGGATAGGGCTGCGGGAACAAGAGTCCAGTCCACCTGTCCGCAAACCACTACTCTATGGAAAATTAAACAAATACGCATCACAACAAGAACCCCCATTCTATGTGTAAAGGGCACATATAGGCAATTTACATTGACAGGTGCATGGGAGTGCTTGAGTAGTCGCATGTGCCTGGGTCGCAGGTAAGGGCACATGTGACGTCAAGAAAGCAAAGGGCATTAGGGTTGCCACCACCACCACCGGAAACAGCCACCACATGTGCACAGTGCAGTAGTGAATAAACACCTTTGATGAATGAGCACTTATGGAACAGTAAACAGCAATGACTAGTGAATTGGTTTCTTAAATTGCTTCCCTTATCAACACCTTTTTGAGAAGAAAACTATACACGACAATACAAAGCCTACTTTACAAACAGTTACGGGTTCACCATGGCTAAAAACCCATCCTAGTTAGCCACTTGCAAGCTTAAGCACATATTAGAATGTTGGGAGCTCCATTGCAGACAATAGAGTGCTCCGAGCTTCTACGGCCCGGTACAGGCCCACAAAGCAACATTCCAATGTTTTTTTCACAAAGGCCTCTCGGAGCTTGAGGGGATTTAAACCCCCTCAGGCTCCGATGGGCCTTTGTTTTATTTGTTAGAACATTCTGCCCTCTAGTGGCAGAATCTTCTAATAGCCTTATAGCCCTTTGTAGCTGGGCTATACCGGCTATTAAAGTCCCGCTCCCTTGTTAAAGGCCCTCGCCAACGCTAGAGTGGGCCTTTAATAGCCAGTATAGCCAGCTACAGCGGGCTATAAGGCTAGAGTAATTGGTATAATGTGGAGTGATAATTTGTGTTTAGTGGACTTGAGCTCCTGAGCGGTGATTCCAGACAGGTCAGGGATCGCACATGCATGTCCCCCGTAGAAGACCAGGGAAAGGAATGAGTGGACTCTTGGACAGCTCACCCAGAAGGAGCTCTCCCCTGAGGACTGATGGGGGTCCTCAGATCTACCCTCTAACTAGCAGGTCTGTGGTAGACCTAGCAGCTGGTCTAAATGTTCTTACCCTGTGTCTTCACAAAGCTGCTGAACCGGGGCTTAATTTGTAAAAAATATAAGTATCTGGGCTCTCGTCCAGAAATTGCACCACACATTGCTGCTGCCAACGAAAGTAACAACACAATTACTAACCATCACACTCGTACAAGTGTGACAATTCAGACTATTCCAGGACCCCAAAGCTATAAGAATGGCTAGGGCGGCAAGTAATATTCATTTTTAATTGTATATTGAATGAATAATTAAGTGTTGTTGTGTTCATCTATAAATTAGCCAGACAGCGCCACCTGGTGGCGCACTATCACAAGTGCCGGCGTTGATAATTAAGTGCAGATGACGAGCACCGGAAACCACCGGCTCAAAATAAGCACAGTGCAGAACCTTCCTTGCAAGAAGGTGGTGCCTAAATAGCACCAGGTTTTTCTCTGGGCACACCAGTCCCCGCCCACTGGTAGGCTTAGTGAAGACTCCCATTGGACAAGGTATGTCATCAGGGGAATTGCAATCTTTCACCTTAGCTCCTCCCATAATGGACAACACCTTTCACTAGTCAAAAAAGGGGTAAAACTCAATAAAGTTTTTTTTTTTAAAAAGGGGTAGCACTACCTACTGGTGGGGAAAAATGGTCTTAACAGGACGACTCGGTGAGTCGAACAGCTGTCGCGGGCATACGCAATAATCTGCAGTTAACAGGTTTGAGTTGCAGCAAGGCTGATAACGCCCTCTATCAATAAGAGATCAATAAATTGATGACCAATAATTAAGTTAATAGTAACACCTGTTATTTCCAGCGCTTAGAAATAACTGAACTGCGACATAAAAGTACATTATTAATATCAGTAGGTGAGTACCGAGGACCCACACATTTTCTGCCTCAAAGGAATGTGGCTTGCAGAGCATTCATTCATTCATTCATTCATTGTATCTAGAGGTCCCTGCGTTTATATCAGGAGGAGCCTGGGATCGCGCGTATCTCAACTGACGCGCCTTTCTCAACACCCTTAAACTTACAGAGCACAGCCATCAATATTTAAATTCTATAAAAGCTGAGGATAAAAAGTCAGACTTTCAACTTTTTTGGGCCTTCCTCAGGAGCCAAAACCAGTAAATCACAAACTGAAAATCTAAAAAAAAAAAAAAAAAAATTTGTAGGGACGTCCTTTTTCTTTCAGATCAAGCACGTTTTTGAATGTTTTGCACTTTATCTAACAGGAAAAGCTGTCTTGGCAAGCTTCATGCATGCTTTAGAGAAGTGCACCTGGACACGGCTTCTTCCCAAGCACCCCTCGCCGGGGCATCTCTTCCCGTTCTCCATGTTTGTTTGGGTCGCTTGTCCCTAGCGCTATATAAATCCGTTAACCAGACTGTATTCTTCCATTAGACCAGTCGCTGGTTCTGGGAATAAAAAAGTGCTCGACCCAGCCTTGAGATTAGATCTTACAGAGCATGGAGGGCTGGGACACCTTCTGTCAAAGGACTTTTCAAGTAGTTGTGCCACAGTTCACACCCTACAAACCACCCGTTGCACAGTGCGCTGGCGCCACGTCTCTGAAGGATGCCGCAGTCTGGTCATGGTGCGGCGTTGCGTCGGCCTGTGCCGGCACAGCCGGCACCACCAGGACCGCTCATACTGTGTCCATCTAACTCGCTTGGGCCCTTGGGTCCTGGGCTGTTCTGATCCATGGATCACACAGGGTTGGGGCACTTATGTGGCTCCTTTGGAGTTAGCCATTGGCCAAGTCACTTGGGGGGGGAGGACTCCTCCTGCAATGGGTGGGGGAAGGCTATTGGGGCAGGCTCCCCTTGACAGAGAGGTGAAAATCAAATGCAAGGTCCTAAAGCTATGGCTGCTGGTCCCGAGCACCCATCCTCGTCGCCACATCGCGCAGAAAGAGGTCTCAACCAAAGATATGCCATGGCCGGTGCTTGCACTGAGAGAGTCAGACCATCAGCTGAACCGGAGAACGAACAGCGAAGGAGCTGGAGACCTACACGACCAGTCTTCAGTGGTGACTGGTCAGGGAGACACCACTGCGCGTTCCTGGAACTGCCCAGTATGGTCAGTGTTCCTCAGCACTCTACTGGGGCACCAGCTAACTGGCATGGAGAGTTCTGAGAGGCTGTACCTCTGTGGTTGGACCTTTCCTGCTGCCCTGGAACACAGAGGTGGCTAGATATTCAATCACCTCCAATAAATGCCTTGATAAAGCAAATGATGACTTTAGCTGGGGATCAGGAGAGCCATTGATGCAAGCAGCCATTTACCTGCCTGCACACCACCAACTGAAAGCAACTCCCAACCCCTTCCTCGGGGCATGTCCATAGAGGGCAGCACAATGAGAGCTGGAAGAAGAGAAACTTGCAAACAAAACATGACAATGCAGACGTGGCCTGGACAGCCCTCTCTCCCCCTGACCTAGATGTCTGCACGATGTATCAAGCTTTGTTTTGCTGCATCACTTTTTGACCCACTGCTTGAGAGAAGCACAAGGTTACCTCTTGTTCAAACACTTTCTTCCAAAGCATCAGCCTTTCTGAAAATCTTGCAAGTGCCAGAAGTGACAATGGAGACCTAGACAAGCACTGGCAATGCAAACAGGTCTGGCTTATGAATGAAAGTGCCTTTTGTGCCATTGGTAGTTTTGGGCACTCAATTGATCATTATACATGCCCTCTTCCACTCATCTTTACACTTATCCATCCATTCACTGACTTATCCATCCATTCACCCTCTGAAAGAACTGTAATAAAATACAAACTAAAGAACACCTGCAAGATAAAAGAATACAAGTAGGAAAAAGAAAACTGAACACGGCGGGCACATGCCTTGAACAATGAAACTAAGCACAACAGCGGGTGGCCATCTTGCAGTGGCTTTGCAAATGAAAAAACAGACCTTGAAAGAATAAAAAGATTTGCTCAACTGGTGAAAGCACTGTGGTGTGGCTCACAACCAGTGCTTAATCTGTAAAAGAAAAAGCACAGACCCAACGATTTGCAGAACAATTGTAAGTGGGCGTGTCCACTCCAAAGGCTGGGAGTCTTGATTCCACCTCATGCCTCTTTAATCCACTATCAGACATTATCTCCCACTCTCCGCTAGACACATTTTTCCGTCTTCCTCTTCCTTCTTTCCCTCTCGTGTGTTTTTCACTTTCTTCCTCTGGGTCTAAGTCTGAAGTGGAAAAATAAGTGCTCGTGGGCCCAACTTGCAACCGTCTCAAATTAAGCCCTGCTCACACCATCTAGAAACCTCTGTGTGACCATGACTATTTTGTTCTGCAGGTGTGGTCAAACAAGTTATAACCATCAATCAAGAAGGCAGTGGTTTTTCCCTGGGCCCCAGGTGCAGAAAGTTCAGCCAGTATGCCTCCTTCACCCTGAGAGTAGGCCTGGGCGGTAAATTCCGTTCCTCTTGCGGAATTTGTGGAATTTGGGTAATTTTGCGTTCCACGGAGAACAAGAAATTGCCCAAAATTCTGCGTTCCGCGACTTCGCACATTTTTTTGCTTGTTCGCGTTCTCAAAATGCATGTTCACGAGATATTCCCCCAAGCACGCAAACAGAGATCGCGAACAGTAAAAAAGCATTGCGAACACGCAATTCCAAGTGTTCGCGGAATTTCTGCGAGTTCGCAGAGATTTTTTACAGTTTCGCTGAGATTAGCGTAACGTGATTATGCAAATTCTGCCCACCCCTACCTGAGAGGCCAGTAGTCATGGCAGTGGCGTCATGAAATTTGAGGTGGGCCCCTGCAAAGCACATGGAGGCGACCCCCCACGCTTGCTCAGGGACCCAGTAAGGAGCCCTCAGGCCAGGGGCCTGCCGTCTGTGCATAGAGCTGGAGGGATTGTCCTGGTGCCCTGGGGCCTGGCACCACAGGGGTTAATGTTACGCCACTGGTTCACAGTCATAGTGGAGGTGTTAGTGAGTTAGTGCACCATTAGCTGTTTATGCTCACCAACTACTTTGCCTACATTGAGCTTAAAAGTGAGTGAGGGGTTGAGGTTGAGGGGTTGAGGGTGAGTGAGGGTGAGGGGTTGAGGGTGAGTGAGGGTGAGGGGTTGAGGGTGAGTGAGGGTGAGGGTGAGTGAGGGTGAGTGAGGGTGAGGGGTTGAGGGTGAGTGAGGGTGAGTGAGGGTGAGGGGTTGAGGGTGGGTGAGGGTGAGTGAGGGTGAGGGTGGGTGAGGGTGAGTGAGGGTGAGTGAGGGTGGGTGAGGGTGGGGGGTTGAGGGTGAGTGAGGGTGAGGGGTTGAGGGTGAGTGAGGGTGAGGGTGCGTGAGGGTGAGGGTGGGTGAGGGTGAGTGAGGGTGAGGGGTTGAGGGTGAGTGAGGGTGAGTGAGGGTGAGGGGTTGAGGGTGAGTGAGGGTGAGGGTGAGTGAGGGTGAGGGTGAGTGAGGGTGAGGGTGAGTGAGGGTGAGGGTGAGTGAGGGTGAGTGAGGGTGAGTGTGAGGGTGAGGGGTGATGTTTACTTATTTTTTTTTTTTTTTTAATGTTTACTCTGCCTCTATATGGTCTGGAAGCACTCAAGCCCTTCCCACGTGTAGCCCATAGCACACCATGCTGGTGCCGGAGTTGGCCTGCCTGAGTGTAAGGCCCCTGGACCGGGTCCATGTCTTGTAGGAAGTCACCAAGTAGTCTCCATTCTTTTGCACGGATGTATGACATTACAACGCATGCTTTTACCATGCATGCCTTTACAACGCAGTTTTTACAATGCATGTTGTTACAACGCATAGCGCTTAGGGGTGCTGGATAGTGAATAGTTTAATTTACTATTCCAACTCCAGTCCCCGTGGATAGTAGGGAAGGTGTTGGATAGTAAATTAAATCTATTCCCCATCCTAGAGCGCCCCCCAGCGCTATGCGTTGTAATGACATGCGTTGTAATAGTTGCGTCGTAAAGGCACTGCGTGATAAAAGTCGCGTTGTAAAGGATGTTTCCCCTTTTGCACACGGGAGGACCAAATGTTGTTCTTCGGAGAAGCTGTTGTTCCTTCAGTTCAGAAGCTTCCAGAGACCAATTTAAGAAAGTTTTTGGGTGCCTGGTACTTACTGCTCTGAGACTTCAAGATAGACTCCTAATGACGTGACGTCTACCGGGAGACGACCTTTACTATGCGGGCGTTTCACCGTGGTAGGTTTACAACACGGGCTTTACAACGAAAGTCGTTTCAACGATTTGTGCTGGATGGCGCTGTAAGCTAAGGAATAGTACGATATACTATTCCAACACCTTCCCTACTGTACGTAGACTAGTGTTGGAATAGTAAATCGTACTATCCCTAAGTCCAGCGCCCTCCAGCGCAAGTCGTTGAAACAACTTGCGTTGTAAAGCCTGCGTTGTAACATACCGCAATCAACTTGATCGCATAGTATCATCATACATTCGGTCTACCAGACCCGTGAACTTGCTTGATGCTCCGTAATGAGTCCTGGGTGTGATAGAGGAGAAGGAAGATGCCACCACAGCATAAATGCAAAAATTCTCAATGGACAGACCTATGAGGGCTCTTGCCATACCATGAGGTGCCATTTGGTTGGGTGCTACTGGTACTGACATTTGGACCAGTGTCAAAATCCCCCAGAGGAGGCCAATAATAAAGGGAAGGCCTGGAAATTGATCAACCGTAGCCCCTCCATCTACAGATGGTACTGCAGAGGTGTCCAGTCCCAGGCCTGCCGGGTACAGCTGGTCTGGTGCCAGCAGGTTTATAAGACATAGATTGGCTGGGGGAACTGGTTCTAGGTTGATATAAGCCAGGATGGGCCGATGACTCAGTTTCAAGAGCAGAGCCTGGGACCAGCAGAGCCTGGAGGTGACGCAACTTCTGAATCCGCCGCGTCATTCCCCCTGGCTTATGAATCGGCGCCCGAGGCATCCAGACACGAGCCAGAACTGAGGAGAGAGAGCAGCATTTGGACTCGTCTTCGGCTTGGATCCATGTAAAGAGCGGCAGGCCGGTCAACTCAGGATCCAGTCCCACAGTCGATGGGATGGCGTATCAATCCATCCTACCACGGAGTCCACCTTCCCACGTTGGGGGACAGCTAGAGAGGAACTTTGACTCAGGAATCCTGAAGAACTGACGGCTGGTACTAGCTGTGGCTGTGAGGTACCTAGAACCTGGAACCAGACTTGAGACGGCTGCCTCTCCAGGATCTGATGACCTGAGATCCTTCGTGCTGGGGCTGCTCCAGTTTGGGGGACGCTTCACCACAACCATGCTCTTGGGGATCAACCAGAGGGGAGGGCTCAACTCGGAGCGGAGCCCATTGGTGCAAACTTGCGCCCTCTGTGTTCTGGGGCTCCAGGGAGACGGAGACCATCCACGAGCATTTGGGGAGGCGTGCGTCTTTCTGTTCCTTCCGCGGGAGTTAGCATCAAACTCAGCGCAGAAGAAATAGAATGCGGATGGACCTGGTCAAGCTGGGATTAGAAGGGGTGTCCACAAAAGAAGCTATGCTCTGCTCCCTGGTGCAAACCCTTCACCGCCTCCAGAATTACCGGAGCAGGGTGAAAATGGGGTCCTTTACTCGCTGAGAGGCATGCTCGGCTTCTTGATGCAGTGAGTCAACAATACCACACTCGGATGGAGATAGCAGCCAGGCCTCAAGCTGCAACAGCGGCTCAGGAGTAGGACTCGCCCAATGGCGCAACGGAGTCCGTGGTGCGATTGACTTGGAGGGACTTGAAACCACGGCCGGACTGCAAACAGCAACCAGCCCTGGCAGATTGCTGCTCGACCGGCCCCGCGAGCAGGGGTATAGGGGGGGCGAGGTGCTAGTGAGAAGGACCGCTCCAGCTTTTGTTACAACGGGCAGATATTAGAGCACTGCTGCAAATCCGGCCCCCAGAAACAAAACTGACCTTTCCCCCCTTCCCCTGGGTTACTCAGACTACCTGCCTGTGACACATAGGGGTCTCTGGATTGGGTGCAGTGGTGATGTGAATGCTGCTCACTCTCCCAGTCTGCCTCCCCTGAAGAAGTCTCCTGCAGGCTAGGGCTGACCCGACACACATGCACGATAGATTGTCCCAGAAGGGCCTCGTAATAAGTGTAGCACAAAAAGCACACGCGTGCAGCACATGACTGTCACCCAGGCTTTGGCTGGGCCTGTTGCAGTGTGGCAGGACTTACATGACTTAGAACCCCAGTGCTAGAACCCCAGTGCTAGAACCCCAGTGCTAGAACCCCAGTGCTAGAATTATAGTGCTAGAACCCCAGTGCTAGAACCCCAGTGCTAGAACCCCAGTGCTAGAATTATAGTGCTAGAACCCCAGTGCAAGAACCCCAGTGCAAGAACCCCAGTGCTAGAACCCCAGTGCTAGAATTACAGTGCTAGAATTACAGTGCTAGAACCCAGTGCAAGAACCCCAGTGCTTAAAACCGGTGCCAGAACCCCAGTGCTAGAATTACAGTGCTAGAACCCCAGTGCTAGAACCCCAGCACAAGAACCCCAGTGCAAGAACCCCAGTGCAAGAACCCCAGTGCTAGAATTACAGTGCTAGAACCCAGTGCAAGAACCCCAGTGCTAAAACCCGGTGCCAGAACCCCAGTGCAATAACCACAGTGCTAGAACCCCAGTGCAAGAACCCCAGTGCTAGAACCCCAGTGCTAGAACCCCAGTGCTAGAATAACAGTGCTAGAACCACAGTGCAAGAACCACAGTGCAAGAACCACAGTGCAAGAACCACAGTGCAGGAACCACAGTGCTAGAACCCCAGTGCTAGAACCCCAGTGCTAGAACCCCAGTGCAAGAACCCCAGTGCAAGAACCCCAATGCAAGAACCCCAGTGCTAGAACCCAAGTGCTAAAAACCGGTGCCAGAACCCCAGTGCTAGAATTACAGTGCTAGAACCCCAGTGCAAGAACCCCAGTGCTAGAATTACAGTGCTAGAACCACAGTGCTAGAACCCCAGTGCAAGAACCCCAGTGCAAGAACCCCAGTGCAAGAACCCCAGTGCTTGAATTACAGTGCTAGAACCCAGTGCAAGAACCCCAGTGCTAAAAACCGGTGCCAGAACCCTAGTGCTAGAATTACAGTGGTAGAACCCCAGTGCTAGAATTACAGTGCTAGAACCCCAGTGCTAGAACCCCAGTGCTAGAACCCCAGTGCTAGAACTCCAGTGCTAGAACCACAGTGCAAGAACCACAGTGCTAGAACCCAGTGCTAGAACCCCAGTGCTAGAACCCCAGTGCTAGAACCCCAGTGCTAGAATCACAGTGCAAGAACCCCAGTGCTAGAACTACAGTGCTAGAACCCCAGTGCTAGAACCCCAGTGCTAGAACCCCAGTGCTAGAACCCCAGTGCTAGAACCCCAATGCAAGAACCCCAATGCAAGAACCCCAATGCAAGAACCCCAGTGTTAGAACCCAAGTGCTAAAAACCGGTGCCAGAACCCCAGTGCTAGAATTACAGTGCTAGAACCCCAGTGCAAGAACCCCAGTGCAAGAACCACAGTGCTAGAACCACAGTGCTAGAACCACAGTGCTAGAACCCCAGTGCAAGAACCCTAGTGCTTGAATTACAGTGCTAGAACCCAGTGCAAGAACCCCAGTGCTAAAAACCGGTGCCAGAACCCCAGTGCTAGAATTACAGTGGTAGAACCCCAGTGCTAGAATTACAGTGCTAGAACCCCAGTGCTAGAACCCCAGTGCTAGAACTCCAGTGCTAGAACCCCAGTGCTAGAACCCCAGTGCTAGAACCCCAGTGCTAGAACCCCAGTGCTAGAACCACAGTGCTAGAACCCAGTGCTAGAACCCCAGTGCTAGAACCCCAGTGCTAGAACCCCAGTGCTAGAATCACAGTGCAAGAACCCCAGTGCTAGAACCCCAGTGCTAGAACCCCAGTGCTAGAACCCCAGTGCTAGAATCACAGTGCTAGAATCCCAGTGCTAGAATTACAGTGCTAGAACCCCAGTGCTAGAACCCCAGTGCTAGAACCCCAGGGCAAGAACCCCAGTACTAGAACCCCAGTGCTAGAACCCAGTGCAAGAACCCCAGTGCTAAAAACCGGTGCCAGAACCCCAGTGCAAGAACCACAGTGCTACGCACGGCATAAGCTGCTTGACTGGAAGAATAGAGGCGAACAGATCCAAACCCGACTTTCATTCTTCCTACCCCGTATCCCCTACTCTCAGCATCCCCATGGTCTGAAGAGTTCTGATTGGGCAGAAAGGGGGCAGCAGGGAAAATCAACGTTCACATTCGTGCTGCAGTTTCCCTGGCTCTTTTATCGGCCCCTACATCTAAGGGTGCATGTCCCATCTCTGCACTCTCCCATTCACCTGCCCTCGGAATCTTTACTTCCAGTTCTCGGCTCTCTCCCTCCACACCCACCAACACACTCTCACCATGACGACAGAGTGCTCTGAAGTGCTCAGAACAAAAAATAACACACAAAGAGACAATAAATCAAAATCCAGCGTCTGTGCCTTTCCTTTGAGATCAGGTCGGTGTCTTTGTTACTCGTCTCAATGTGTTTGTGTTTCACGCTGTCGCTTATTCCTGTCTCTGCATAAGCTCGACCTGTAATTAAATGTATATTTATCACTTATTGCTGGTCGACTCAACTCATTTTTACAGACTACCCCCCAGATTAATCAAAGTCATGTTTTGCGAGTCCTAAATAGCAAATTTTAAGGATTCGCTATTAAAGACTCGCAAAACGGGATGCATGTAGAAATCGCAATATTTTTTGCGATTTCTACTGCTTCCTTATTTGCGATTCGCTATTTGCTAATCGCAAAGCGAATCGCAAATAAGGAAGCAATTTCAAGGGTGCCAGGGTGTCCAAAGGACACCCTGTAGCACCCCTGAAATGGTAATGTACACTGGTGTTGTGCACGCACATGTCCCAAGGACATGTGTGTGTGTAACATACAACTTAGAAAACTGCACTAGAGTGCATTTTTCTAAGTTTTTGCTATTTACCACGTAGTTAGACTTCGCGGTAAATAGCGGCCCCAGATTGCGAATTCGCAAATTTTAAATGGTTCATGCATTGCATTTAAGGAATCTCAAATTGAGATTCCTTAAATGCAAATAATCGCAATTCAGCGATTTCTAAAATTGCGATTTTTGCATTTGGGATGATGCATCCCAAATGCAAAAATACCGCTCGCAAAGGGCCATATTCTCAGAATCTGGCCCTTTGCGCGCGGATTTTGGTTTGATGAATCTGGCTGCAATTCTTGTATTCCCTCCAGGCCCCACCTTCAGATATTAAATGGTTGCTATCTTACCATACTCAGCCCTTCACCAGTCCATCTCCTCCTTCCTTAATCTTAGTAGGGTGACCAGAGGGTCACCTTTCTCGCTATATACTACATTTTCTAATGTATCCTTTTTCTCTGCTGCTTTTGCTACCTTGCAGAATTTCCTTAATTTCCTGTAGCTTTCCTCGAGGGGCCACAGAGCTGGGGTTGTTGACGCTCACTACTACACACAGTGTCCAGTAGAGTGCAGACACCATGTCAGTGTTTGCTTTCACCCTGTGTAACCAGCAGAGATTATTTGCCCTTCTGCCAGTGATTGGTTTGGAATCAAGCCGACAGCCAGGCTTCTAATGACTTTCCAGAGAAACACCCTGCCCGACCCTTTCCATCAATGGTAAGATTAATGTTAAGACCTTCCCGTCTAGGAGGTAATTAAAGAAAAACACATTTCCAAACACACCCTTTGTACCTTTCACGTGACTTTCTTTTTCCTAATGATCGTTTAAAGATAAGAATTTGTTTTAATAAAAGTTTGAAATCTACCTTTTCATTTAGCATTTTATGCTGCAGTTCAGCATAAATCGAGCTCTTGAAATAGCTACACAAACCGGAACTGAAGCACAGAGAGGTGAGAAAAGGCAATTTGCCCAGGATCACACATGCGGTTAGATGGCGAAGCCCAGGGGTGGCTCCTCCACTAGGGCGGAGGAGCGTTGCCCTACTGCTTTCTCCAGTGTGAGAAGCAGAAACATCAAATGGTAATAACTTTCCGTAATGACCATTTTTATGTTGGTCGCGGGCAAACGGGTGGGCGGGGTGGCCTGCTCTACGAGCAGCCAGGGCAGGGAAGAAGTGGTGTGCCCACTCCTGAGGGTGCAATGACTGTTTGGTCGGCCCTCCGGGGCCACCCAAACCAGTCATGCGCACTCTGCTCTCCTGCAGCCTGCATGGAGAAGATGGCCTCCCCGTAAGCCCCTGTCTGGCAACGGCCCCACCAATTACAACGTTGCCATTGCAGCGTTGTGATTGGCTATGGGGAGGGAACCTGGCTGCCCGCTTCCTGTTCCTGCCGGAGGCAGGAGAACAGGAGCCGAGAAGATGCAGGACCCGGCTGGCGGAAAGGTATGTTAGATTTTTTTAAATTATTAAATTTTAAAAAAAACCACCCCGCACAACACCCCCACACCCGCACCCGCACAACCAACCACCCAGGAGCCATGCTGGCCGTGACTGGGAAAGCCAGGGGTTCATATGAGTCACTAAACTTCTGGGTCCTAACGCTGTCCACACATTTTCTTTTGTTACTAATTTCTGGGGCACGGTTCACTTCTTAAGTCTACTTCACTCCCCTCCTACTCGCTACTACCACACTCTGAAGCTAGCTTTTGTTCGTGCTACACTGTCCTCATCCATTCAATAACAGGAGCCACTTAGAAAGGGGCGTGTTCAGATGTTTTACTGGTGTCCAATGGATACAGAGGATGAAAGCTAACAAAAATGAGCTCAGCCAATCAGAATATTTAGGATCCTGCCAATCACTAGGGTTGCTTGGTCCAATTTCAAGTTGAGTGGTAAGGAAATGAAACAGACAGGGGTGTGTCTGCCTGTGCTGGGTGAGAACAGGGGGCGGGTGGCACACCCTTGCTGCTCACATGGCATGAAAAGCCATCATTGCTGTTTCCCTTCATAGTGCACCCGTGACTTCACCACGTTCTCCCAGTCCGAACATGTGTTGTGAGGGGAAACATCGGTTACATCGCGGATACCTTTTCAACGCGGGTATTAAAACGACAGTCATTACAATGACTTGCAGTAGATGGCGGTCTAACCTAAGAAATAGTATGATTTACTATTCCAACACCTTCCCTACTGTACATAGACTGGAATTGGAATAGTAAGTCATACTATTCCTAAATCCAGCGCCCTCCAACGCAAGTCGTTGTCACAACTTGCGTTGTAATGCCTGCGTTGTAAAGGTATCGCAGTGTAAACACAGCGATGTAACATCATATATTCGTAATGAGTCCTCACTCTGGGGGCAGACAGTTCACTTGGGTCCTATGTTTTTTTATTTCAGCCGGCCAATCAGGCTATAACTTCCTCCTCTGACCAAAACACATCAGGCATGGGTCACAAAAGTCACCCGCACTCATGGTGGAGACCCCGCGGTCTTGGAGGAGTCCCTGCACTTGTGGCGAAGGCCCCGCGGTCATGGAGGAGTCTCTGCACTTGTGGCGGATTCCCCGTAATGAGAAATCTCATTGCAGAGATTCCACTCAAGTGTGGAGACTCAACCACGACTACGGGGCCTTCGCCACGACTGCTGAGGCTTCCCCACGACTGTGGGGCTCCCCCCACGAGTGTGGACAGTCCCCCACGAAAGGCGGGGCCTTCTCCACAAGGGCGGAGGCCCTTGTCATTGCAGAGATTCTGCCCCGAGTGCAAAGACTCCACCATGACTGCAGGGCCTCTGCCACAAGTGCGGAGACTCCACCACGACTGGGGGGCCTCCGCCATGAGTGCGGAGACTCCACCATGACTGCAGGGCCTCTGCCACAAGTGCGGAGACTCCACCACGACTGTGGGGCCTCCGCCACGAGTGCGGAGACTCCACCACGACTGGGGGGCCTCCGCCATGAGTGCGGAGACTCCACCACGACTGTGGGGCCTCCGCAACGAGTGCGGAGACTCCACCACGACTGTGGGGCCTCCGCCACGAGAGCGGAGAGTCCCCCACAACCTCAGGTCCTTCTCCACAAGTGCAGAGGCCCTTGTCATTGCAGAGATTCCACTGCGAGTGCGAAGACTCCCCCAGGACTACCGGGCCTCCGCCACGAGAGCGGAGACGCCCCCACGACTACAGGGCCTCCGCCACATGAGGGGAGACTCCCCCAAGACTGCAGGGCCTCTGCCACAAGTGCGGAGACTCCCCCACGAGTGTGGTGTCTCTGCCACAAGTGCGGAGGCCCTTTGTGAATCAGGCTCATCCTGTTTTGAAAGTCACGCCATGTTCCCGGGAGGTTTGTGCTGTGAGTAATCCACTCTCATGAGTTGCAGCTCTTCCGGCTTCCGGGTGTTTCCCTGCCTGGTGCAATGAAGGCAGCTGAGATGGTAAACACTCAGTTCTTGTAAGTAAAAAATAATCACTCGGAGTCTAGGCTCCCTGATGACAGCCCTATGATTCCCGCCTCACCCTTCCTTGGCTTTGCCGCCACCTTATTTTCACTTGGTAGATACAGGATGTGCAGTGGCCGTGGGAGAACGTTATAGCCAAGGGGCGGAGACTAAAATGAAAATAAATATAAATAGAAGGCTGAGTAGCCAGTCTTCAGGATCAGGACTCACACATTATGACTAGACCGGGGAAGCTTAAAAGACACAACAAAATTGCTCGTCAACACGTTTCATCCCTTTCTTGGGACTTCTTCAGGGTTCAAACAAGTTCCCTTAATTGTTGTTGTTTATTGTGTAGACAGTTATATAGATTATTTTAATCAGCAAATCACATGTGGGGTATCGGAGGTCAATGTGGTACCCATACCAACAGATAACGTCAACAAGCCATCATGTATTCCGTCATTAAGTTGTAAAGATTTGGATTGAGTATATCCCCCTGCCTGTATACGGGAGTCCGTTTCGAAAAAAGCTTTTATTTATTTTGCTATATATGCTTTAGTCCCAGATTTCAAGAGAATAGTGGGCTTCGTTAGCCCAAGAGGTCTGTGTTTGAGCCCCCCATACGGCAACCAATATGCCTCTTGCTGTTGCCTTGAAGGTTTGGAAGAAAATGCGGTGGCGAAACTCCTCACTACGAGCCTGATTCATGGAGCTTTTGTCAATGAGCGCGTGCGACTTACCCCAGAAATTCAGTAGTGTGTGATATTGAAAAGCCCTCATTACAACTGGCCTCTTGATTCAATTGGGACTGCAACGGATTTATAAGTTCTCCCTTTCACACTGGGATTGTGTTTGTTGAAAACAGCTGAAATGTCCATGAGAAAATCAGAGAAAAAAATAAGGAGTTGCCGGAAAATGGGATTTAGACTTACTAAAGTACCTTATTTCTCAGTGGTCCCTCAAGGTCCAATTCATATTGCGCCAGATTTGCCCATCGTTCTTGGAAATAAAAACTCTGAGGCTGGGAATAACCAGGTCCGTTTTCCAAGGCCAGTTCAGGCCTCGTTAGAATGACCAGATTGTGAGAGCCAAAATCCATGGCAGACCAGAAATAAAAGTAGGACTAAAGCCTTTTGTCTTTCTTCTATATCTGGCCTGTCCCGGTTTTTGTGTAGCCTAGAAATATATACATAGTAATATGGTAGGCTTGTAAATATATATATATATATATATCACTAAATTTATATATCTTGTAATGTCATAGATAGACAACACTAATGAATGAGAGAATTTCTATACGGTGTAAATTGTGTTGGGGAGTGTTGGAATAACAATACAAACGGAGCCCACTGGAGGGCTAAAATTGAGTTTTGTTTAACTATATTGATTGGATAAAAGAGTTCAACTCATTAGGAGTGAAAACCATGACATAAATTATAATAATTCCTTAACAACTACATGTCCCAGAAATCCTGTGTGTAAACAGGAAGTGATGTAACTTAAAGAGTAATTTCCTTTTCTTTTTCACGTTATTTAAATGGAAAAAATGTCGATTATGTGAACCTGTGAGCAAGGTCTCGGAGGAGACCGAAACGCGTAAGGTGTTGCTGGTTGCTGGTTTGTGAAGAAAAATAAACTGGAAAATCGACCAAAATATTGGTGTGGTATAATTTATAATCACATGGGAGTGCATGAGGAAAAACGTCTCTGCAAAGAGACAAACGGAATAATATATATATATATATATATATATATATATATATATATATATATATATATATATATATATATATATATATATATATATCTCCGAACCTCTCTGTAGTGCCCAGCCGGAACACAACCAAAGGACGAAATACAGACTCCGAAGTATTGTGGAAAATGCAGGTCTTTATTTCAGGTTTGTCAGACGCGTTTCGAATACCCTTGTATTCTTTCTCAATTAACCATATATATATGCACAAACACACACACACACATTCCCAAGGCTACATTTAACATGATCTATGGCAGGACCTCTACCCTGAGACCCCCACTCCTGCCCATCCTGTCTCCCCTCTGCTGGGAGCATGCAGCCCACCTCCACCTGGGCTGCCTGACAGAAAGACATTTTACTTACTTTTGTTTCCAGTCGTCAGAGGCGCCTGTGTAGGGAGAGCATACCTTTCAGTTCTGCTTTTCTAAATTACCGAGCAGCGGCTCCTCTGCTAAGGTGGAGGAGCGTCACCCCCAGGAAAGATAAAATGATAACACCGTGCGATTATCATTTTATTTTAGGTGAGGGACGGGGCTGAGCTGCCCTCCAAGCAGGGGGAGGAGTGGTGGACACTTTCTAAGTGTGCATGACGGCTTGGCTGAATTGCACAGCCTGGGGGGGGCAGGGGGGAGGGGCGAACATGCACAGGCCTCCCAGCCCCTGTCTGAGCCCCGAACCGCAGCGCTCAGACCAATCACAATGCTGCTGTTATGCTAGTGACAGCAGCGTCGTGATTGGCTAGGAGAGTCTGGGAGCCTGGATGCTTCCTTTTTCTGCGTCGTGGACAGAAGGACGGAGGAGAGGCGGTAGATTGGGAAGGTAAGATACATTTTCTTTTTTTATTACCTTTTTTTTTTTAAGACACTCCCCCCTCCACACACTCCCTCCCTGCCCCACCACATCTGCCCAGTCGCTGCAGCTGTTGAAATTACTGGAGCTTTCTCCCTAAAAACGGGGCAGGTATTCAAAGGCAATGGCTTTCCCATCGAGGCAAGATCTATTTACAAAACTGCCTGCATCACCCACAAGGCTTTGCACACTTCCTCCCCTCGTTACCTGGCGAATAAACTGAAAATGTCAGGAGGCTCGAGACCTTCTCGGAATGCGGAAAAGTTTCTGCTTGAGCCCCCCTCCTTCAAAAGGGAAAGATCGATGGCTCAATCGTTCTCAGGTAATGCGGTGAGAATCTGGAACTCGCTTCCGCCATTGCTTTGTGCCACACCCTCCAACCAGATTTTCCAAGCTGACCTCAAATCTCTTCTCTTCCAAAGACACTTTCAGAACCAACACCCTCATTCTCAGACCCCTCTAGGAAGTTAGTTCAACATTGTAAATTCGTAATATCTTCTTGTTCATTCCCCACCCTTGAGTGATGTGTTTGATATTGTGTTCTTGGCCTCTATGGTTTTACCCTACCTCTTCTAGTCGCCTGTTTATTTTTGTAACGTTCTATTTTGTACCGTTTCTCTCATGTAACGTAACTGGGTCGATTGTACAGCGCTCCGACACCTTCAGGTAAAGTCCGCACTTTATAAAAATGAATTAAACAAAACAAACAAACAAACAAATAAATACATAAATATATAAATGCAGTAAAAGTGTCGAGAGACGTGGACAGTCCACCAAAAACCAGGACAGCCCTGGAAATCCCGAAGGCCAGGTCACTCCGGGCCGGTGCGCTGCAGCGCCCCGTGCCAGCCGAGTTACCTACGGCTTGCTTCTGGGGCCCTTACCTGCCAGACTGCTCTCCGGTGCCCCGTCACTGGCAGCTTGGGGAGGAAACACCCTGCCAAGGGTCAGCCACAGACTGACAGCTGATAGTACTTCAGCTTGTCATGAAAGTCACATTTAGTGTGCGTCAAAGGAACGCACAGCTCCCGAGGGCGCGCGTTTACGCGCACTGGGGACCCGGTGGCCCTCTTTGACCTCCACGGCGCACAGCGAGCGGAAGGGGACACTCACACCTGGTGAAAGGCACGTGAGAGGCACAGAGCTCGGGTTCCACCGGGGCCTCGACCTACAACAATGTACAGCGTGTAAACAAGGAAACGAGCCGGGGGCGGCGCTGGCCGGACCCGGCTGTACATCAGCATTCTTTCCGCTGTATGGAGCTGGCCTCGGGTGACCCTGTGCGTGAGGCTGGCACCGCGGTCTGACCGAGCCCCCAGCGCCCTCCCCAGCTGGAGGTAAACAGCAGACTCGTGTGCTGGGAAGCCCGACCCAGGCACGCACTCATGCGCTTTCCATAGCTCCCAGAGACAAACAAACACTGCACGCAGCACCGCCTCTCTGCCCATGCAAAGCGGCTGACTGCCAACTCCCCATCCCGGGGCCCGGGTGCAGCTCCTTGAGGCCTGTAACAGAGATAACCCAGGGCTTAATTTGTAAATAAGTGACAGGGCTTTCGTCTGGAGGCCACTGCAGCTCGCATCACACACTGCCACTGATATGTTGCCAATGTATTTTATTCAATGTACTTTTATATAGCGCAAACTTTTCCCACAGGTGTCAGAGCGCTTTACAATAGAACCAAGTAAGTTACATAAGGAGAGTTAACACACTAACAAGTTGCATATACAATCAGGATTATGAAAAAAGTAAAGGTGGCAAAATTAGGTAAATTCCGGTATAGAATGCATATTTACGTTGAGCTCAAGTAAAATGGCAGCAGCCATGATGGTCATATAGTTGGTTGAATTATTCCTGCAAGTGTCTTTGGAAGAGAAGAGTTTTAACCCCTTCCATGCGGGGGTAATTCCCTCGCTGTGCTGGGGGGCGGAGGGGCGCGCAGCGCTCCCATGCTCATGACGGGCTCAGCTCTTCATGAGGCACGGCACTCGTGTGCTCATGACGCGCTGAGCTCGTCATGACCACACCCGTTCCCGTGGAACGCTCAGCACAGCAGGGGAATTATCCCCGCGTGTGAGCGTTCCACGGCTCATGATGAGCTGAGCTCGTCATGAGCACCGGAGCGCCGTGCCTCATGACGAGCTCAGCTCGTCATGAGGCACGGCGCTCGTGTGCTCATGACGCGCTGAGCTCGTCATGACCACACGCGTTCCCGTGGAACGCTCAGCACAGCAGGGGAATTATCCCTGCGTGTGAGCGTCCCACGGCTCATGACGAGCTGAGCTCGTCATGAGCACCGGAGCGCCGTGCCTCAAGACGAGCTCAGCTCGTCATGAGCATGGATGAGGCTAGGATCTGTTTTGAAAGTCCGGATAGAGGCGGGGGTTTGAAGGATTGGAGGAAGCAAGTTCGAAATTCTAGCCGCATTGCTGGAGAAGGATTGAGCCATACATCATTCCCTTTTGAGAGTGTGAGGCTCGAGAAGTAAGTTTCGAGAATTGCGTAAGGTCTAGAGCCGCCTGAGATTTTGAGTTTATTCACCAGATAGTGAGGGGTGGAAGTGTGCAAGGCTTTGTGGGTGATACAGGCAGTTTTGTAAATTGACCGTGCTTTGATGGGAAGCCAACGAAAAGAAAACAGTATGGCTGTGATGTGATCATTTCTTTTGGCCGAATATATACGAAACGTGCCGCTCAATGGAGGATGGCTTTTAGAGGGGAGAGGTGGGTTTTTGGGAGGTTATCAAGAAGAGAGTTGCAGCTTTCCAATCAGGAGAGAACCAGTGATTGGACCAAGGTTTTTAGGTCTTGCTCATGAAAAAAAGGCCGGACCCCCCCCCCAGAGAAGGCACAGATGGTAACGTGCATTCTTGTCCCACCAAAATCTCCTGCTGTAGTGGGGCCCTTGAGCCACACTCAGCCTTTCACCCTGCTGTAGGATCTAGGTGAGCAGGTTCTCCTTGAGGCATTCAAGAAATTAAAGATTTATATCAAAGGCTCTCACCCTGCAGGTGTTCCTTTTAGGGAGGGAGGGCCAGATGTAGGTAAATAGGATTTACCGATTCTAAAATACCGAATCATACCGATTCGGTATTTTAGAATCGGTAAATGCTATGTAGATAATCATTCGGTAAAAAATACCGAATCGTTAAGATTCAGTATTTACCGATTCGGTAATTGCCATTCATTCCTGTGGGCCTCGAGGCCCATAGGAATGAATGTCAATTACCGAATCTGTAAATACCGATTCGGTAAAAGGGGGATAACATTGAAGGACGGCAGGGTGTCACTTTGACAACCTGTTGCACCCCTCAATTGTGTATGTCTGCAACATGGCACTGAAGCAATTTGCATGAAATTGCTTTTTGTTTTTTTTTCTTTATTTACCACCAACTTGTAGTTGGTGGTAAATAACGAATCCCAAAAAGGGGAAAGCACTCATTTGAGTGCTCCCTACATTGCTAATTCGGTAATTGACTGATTCAGTATTCTAAGGAATCGGTAATTATCCGATTCCTTAAAATACCGAATCGGTAAATTACCGAATTAGCAATTTGGGCACCTACATCTCTCAGTAGCCTAATTCCGGTCGGTAACGGCCGAAATGCTGTAATTTCGGCCGCTACCGACCGGAATTAGGCTTCCTACATCTGGCCCTTAGTTCCTCTTATTCATTCATCCACTGACATTCTTGCATTCACCAACTCACTCATCCTCAATAAAACACATATTCAGACTCAACAACCATAAGACACTTAAATAAAAAGAAGAAAAATAGAAAAAGGAAACATGGCAACGCCTAAACACAGAGGACATATGCTCTCAATAAAAAAATTCAATTATTCATAACCGCGGAGAAGCAGTCTTGCAATGGTACCGTACATAGTATATTGTAGTTTTAGTTACAATACAGTCACAATGTTTTGATGCCTCAAAATCAACGTATTATCCATCTTGTATCAATAGAACAATGATATACTATGACCAAAACAAACATAAAATCTCTGACCGACTGATCTTACTAAAGGATTTTCACAATAAATATGTTGGGCCTACTATTTTTGTCCTAACGTTTCATAATAAGACAGACAGACGTATAGCCTCAGACAACTTTTCACAGTGAAACAACCTGGCCTACAGCCTTTAACATTGTCTTGACATTATAACCAGGTTACGACTGCTGTTTTGTGCATACACTTTCCTACAGGGTATTTACTGCATTATTTTGTCTTTTCTACAGATGCTAAATCTGTCTGGGACAAGGTTCCACCTCATTGGTAACAGTTTAACTCTCAGAGAAAGCAAAAGTCCATGGAAAGGTGAGCGGTCAACGTTCGTTTATGAAGAACCTTCCACTGTGAGGCAACACGGGTTGCTGCGTTTTTAGTAACTCGTGGTACATTTAAGCTAGAAACTATTTTTAGGTCAAATCTGCAACGTTTGCATCAGATGATGGATTATGTGGAAAATGCAGCAATTCACGGATTATGCGGAAAACGCAATGGCTGCAGAATCACATTATTCCAGTGTCCCTGGTTTTAGTAGAGGCTTTTCACAATAAATAAAGCCTCCTGCCTTTATTATAATGTTCACAATAAACAGATGAGGACTATAGCTTTGCCATCATAACCATCCCAGTCCTGCTGTACAGAGCAAACGCTTTGCACAAGACAAAAAGTGCAACACGGGCGCTTTTTTTACCAGTGGAAGCGCACCATTTCTGTCCAAACAAATGCTGTACTTAAGGTAATCAACATGTAGGTGGGGCCAAAGCCCATCTTTCTGTTGAGTTGCCCCAACCTGCTGTTCTTCAGATATAAGGTAAAGGCAGCGGAGCTGTCAAACTGGACCTAAAAAACTGAAGAAAACTCATGGCTGCAGAACAAAGGTACTAGCAGTAGCAGCCCAAGGTGGGAGTGCTGCTGGGTGCTGACGTGGGGCGGGGCATGGTGGGGGGTAGTAAACTACGGATTAGGGCTGATTAGAGGTAAGTAAACATATAAATAAATAAAACAAATTTCATTGCTCGCGCTGCATCGCCAAAGGCCGCTACTGGATACTAGGTTCGCACAGAACGGAGCGTGATATGGGGTTCCTGAGCAGTGAACCCCACTGTGTCCTATGCTATTAGAGGAACGGGCTGGACACTCGGGAAGCTAACATATGTCTTGGGGGAGGAGTCTTAGCAATGCATGTGCCTCAGCTTTCAAGTTAAGCTGTGGTCATTTTCAGTGGCGGCTTCTTCACTAAGGCGGAGGAGCGTCGCCCCACTGCTTCAGCTTCAAGCTGAATGCAAACAATAATATGATAATGTTCATTAATATAATTTCGTTTTTTGTTTTCAGCTTGCAGCTGAAGCCACTGGTAAGAGTTGTGGCAGCACCTAAAGTGCGCATGATGCTTTGGCCGGTCTTCTCGGGCAGGCCAAAGCTTCATGCGCCCTTTGCATGTGTTACAGCCTGGGTGGAGAACATGCCCAGCCTGCCAGCCTCTGTCTGAGCGCCGAACCACGGCGCTCAGACCAATCACAGCGCTTCTAATTGGCCAGCGGATTCTGTGAGGCTGTGTGCTTCCTGCCGTGCAGAGAGGAGGACAGAGAAAGAAGAGGCGGCGGTCGGTGGTAAAAAGGTACGTTTTTTTTTTTATTATTCCGCCCTTCCTATTTCTTCTGTCCCCAAGCACCCCACACTGCACTACCACCCCTGGTCGGTAGGAGCCGCTACTGGTAATTTTACAGTTAATGAAGAGGGTTTCTGACGCGTTTGTGCTATTTTTTGAGGAGGTATTTTGAGGTCACCTTTGTCAAAAGAGGTGTGAGCTGTCAAGACCTGTTTGGAACACCGAGCTATGAAAGAGCTCTCCCTTCAATGGGATATTTTCTTTTGGAATGTAAATATGCGAAAACATAAGTGATATATGCATGCACTGTGTCGTACCAACCTATGCAAATTGCACAGTTAAGAAACAGTGATAGACCAAGTTTCAGAGCTGAAAAGCCCCAATAAATACTCTAGCAAGGATTGTTTCAACCAAAAAATGGCTCTGAATATTACAGCTGGACCAGGTCCTGCTCTGCGGCTCAGTGGGTTCATGCACCCCACTCAAGGAAACTGGGTTTAACATTATGGTCACAGATTTCGAAAACCGGATGCTCCATCAAGCCTTTCATCCTTCTGAGGTCGATCAAACGAGTGCATTTGAGTTGGATAACCATACACAGCTGCTATTCTGCACCAAGAGGCCCAGACGTGTGTTGCTGTGCAGTAGGCAGCCGCCTGGGCTCTCACAGGAGCGCAGGCTGTCCCCGGAAGTATTAACTGTTGCCGATTGCTAAGGACCTGGAGCGGACATTGGCCATTAGCCCAGGGCGCCAATGATCCTCGCGCAGCCCAGACTTGGCCTGCTCACTTTGTCAATGGGCTGCTTGACCTTCCCCCTGTGTTATTGTTGCATTGGTACACAGTGTACCCGTGGGTTTAAAGGCAGACGTCAGCTTTCATTACCTTCCACACAAGTTGCTGCTGCGGATGCCATGGTAACCTGTGCGTCTAAAGGAGGACGCACACTAAGCCTTGGCGCGCAGGTCCTGAACACCCACAGCGAGTTCTGCACGCGCTTTCACCTCAGAATGACGGAAATTGTCGCCAGAATCCAAAGTGTGTTATAGGGTCCGCCGCGGAGGGCTGGACGGACCAGCAGACAGTACCGCTTACTACTGAGGAGTTCAGGTACTCTCCCTTTCAAACTAAAGAAGTGCAGTACTCAGTACCGGACAGCACCTGCCCATTTAAAGCACTGCCTGTCTGTGTACAGCAGTGTACCTGTGAGGAAACTCGGAGCCTAATTCAAATCTCGGCAGAGGGGTTACTCCGTCACAACGGTGATGGATATCCAGAAATATAAATTCCGTTTGGCAGGGTCGGCTTGGTATGGCAAGAACTCAGGCAATGGCAGAGGGGCCGGTATCCGAGTTCCAGCTGTGAGATGCTTTTTTGGACAGCCTAGGGGGGCGATTTGGCCGCTGTCTGTGTTGTTGGGCTGTAGCCAGCGGCCCAGTGGGTGCCTGAGTGGTCTTTCTGGAGGCATATGGGCATCTATTACCTCCCTTTTATCAACGGGCAAAGGTGCCACCCCCTTCCTCTCGCTGTGCCGGCCCATTAGTGTATGCAGATTGAGCGGGGGCAGTGGGCCTGAGCAGAAGTGGCCTCACTTGTTTTCAGGTGTGTTTCACCAGTGTGAACTAATCCGTGCATTTTTTATCTACGTAAAGTTAAGAAAACATGCCTCTTTTAGAGACCCCCCTTCTTTTTTTATAAAACTTCACCGAAGCAGTGTTTTGTGGAAAGACAATATGCAAATGTGGGCCACTTTTTTTAATGTGCCCGGGACGATTTTTAATCCCAATCCAACCCACCGTTTGGTGACTGATATCCCGTCTGCTGAAACATAAATTCCATTTTATCCTGTGGGATTTCTATTTTGGCAGACGGGATGGTATATTGTCAAAGTTGTGACGAGTAAGCCGTCTATCTACATCTAAATCAGGCCTCAGCCTGCAGGCTGGAGGCCTTCACAGGGCCGGAGTGGGAACCAAAATTAAACCTGGGAAAATTGTTCATAACAGCCATCGACCCCCCCAAACCCACCCTCCTGCAGCGGCCTCTCGTAGAATGGAGCCATCGACCCATGATTGAGTCCTGGCACTCCATTCGCTCTAAAAATAGCCCCTCTAGCCTGCAGCCCTCAGGGAAAATGCCAGAACGACACAATGGTCAGTCCAACCCTGGGCATCATAGAAGATGGCCAGGGGCAGAAAGGGCGGAATGATAGGCCAAAAGAATGAAAGAGGAGAGCGAAAGAAAACAAGCACTGGCAAAGCCAATAGAGCTAAAACGTAAACTGTCTCAAAGTAAGACTTAAAATTAGGGACGGAAAGATGAGAGACAAATACAGGGTGGGGAGGAAAGAGCAGGAGGTAAGAAAAGGTAGTATAATTATTGTCAGCCTACAAAACATCAGATGTTCAGTGCGCAAACATTTTGGAAAACTGTGTTAGTAACTGTGAATCGGTAACATTCTGGGGCAATCCTAACCCTCAAAGGTATACCACAAACTTCACACTGAAGTGAACGGAGTGAGACAGACAGGCCTGGACAGGAAGGATAGCGAAAGAGCGAGATCATAGGGACGGAGGGAGAGTCAGGAATATAATGATGGAAAGTGAGAGAAAGGAGGTAGAAAGGAGCGATCAGGAGAGTAAGGTGGATGCAGAAACACTGTCAACTGGTGACAATGACCAGCTCTTCCAGTCTGCCCATCTTTGTTCCGAGTGAGCGCAGTTTGGACTGTGCTGGGGGTCCACCTCCTGCTCAGCCAATCGCCTGGAGATCTGAACCAGAGCATAACCAGTGCAACAATTGTAAAGCGCTCTGAAACCGTACGCAGGGTCATGTTCGCACTATAGTCAACACCAAATGAATAAATAAATACATAAATAAATAAATAAATAAATAAATAAATAAATAAATAAATAAATAAATAAATAAATAAATAAATAAATAAATAAATCATGGTCCTAGTGCAAGGAATGAAATGGGCTCCCTGGCCGCAGTTTGAACTGTGAAATACAGCAATAATCAGGGTTCAGTGGGCCCCTCAGGACTCGGTGCCACTGCACCTGCTGTGCCAAGGAAAGCTAAGGCTCTGATCTGAACCTCCATCCAGGGGCATAAGGCAAAGCCCTTGCAGCCCCTGAGGTGAGTGGGGGGGGAACTTTTCAGAAGCCCCCCAAGCCTTCAGTGGGCCCCAATTCAGCCCAAGGCCAATGACTATCTGTGAAATATGGGAGCCTAAGGGGCCCTCTTCACATTCTGCATCGGGCCCCATCACTTTGCATTATGCCGCTGCCTCCATCTTTAATTTGCCTCCCTGGAGGGAGGCGCCTCTGTACGCGCCTAATGGCCGCAGTGCAGTCTGCGCGGCTGCGACACGGGCTCGGAGCCTGCGTCGAAAGATTACGCAAAGGACTCGGAAAGGGTTAAAAATTAGAATGTGCAGGAGATGGGAGGCAATAATGAGAAAGGGAGGAGAGAGAAGCTACCAATGAGAGGAGGAAATAATGGGAGAGAAAACTGAGTGAACAGTGTGAATAAAAGAGTGAAGAATCGGACAACACGAGGGGAGAAACCGTGAGGGTGCGTTTGGTGAGAGTGTTGTTCTCCATTAGTGCTGGAGACTAGTGGATTGCATCGGTCCTGGGTTCCGGCAGATTTTTCTATTTCTCAGCTAGTCTGGGATCTAGTCGACCCAAGGAAAAATGTTGAATTTGCCCTGATGTCCTTTTCGGCCACTGGGACACATTCAGCAGCTCTCCCAAGTTGTCTTCATTCTGTTCGGAGCAGCAACCTGCAGGCAGCCAGGCTTACTTGTTTTCACTTCCAGTTTGGCACAAACAAAGGGCTGATTCAAAGAGCCATAAGCCCTTTGTTTTTTCCAATATCATCCTGGCTGAGAGCCACCTGGAGCTAACGCCCAGCTGCCAATGCAATGGAAGGAAACAAAGGCACACAGCTTGTTATCACTTCACCAGAATTTAAGAGAAACTATGACTTGGAGGCAGGTTTTTGATTTGCTCACCCCCCTTTGTAAAAGATGTGAATGCACTGTAAAAATGCGAGACGTATCTACGTGTACGAGTAATTACACTAATAATGATTTAAATGGCACCTACATATTTATTTTTTATTTAATTATTTTATAGAGCAGAGCGGGGTATCAGAGCGCTTTACGTAACACACAGTGACAATAAATCATACAAGTGCATAAATCAATAGGAAGGAAATGTTACATATAGCAGCGAGGGTTATAAGCAGGGCCGCCCGAATAATGCGAGGTTGTGGCTGCGGCATTTTTCATATAATTATGGATTTGCCATATTTGCCACATAATCCATCATCTGCTGCATAATCAGCAGATTTCAATAAAAAACATGTTTTATTCCACCTCAAACGGCTCATGTATTACTAAAAATGCTGCAACGTGTTTACGCGCAGAGAAAGGCCCTTCGCAAAGGTTAACTTTTTCAGTTGCTCATTTCTGTATTTGGTTGTTAAACTGCGACTAATGAGGAAGAATGTTTGCCTAGACAGTATTACCATGAGTAAAAATGAGATTATAATGTAACAGTGGAGTGGTGTGGCTCACTGGTTAGAGGCGGCAGACCCGGAAGCAGAGAACGGCCCGGGACCAGGGTTCAATTCCCGACGCGGCAGGGTCGTGGACCAGGGTCAGCGGACTCGATAATTCTCACCTCGGTGCCTACTCTAACCAGGGATCACACTCGGCAACTCTGGGCATTAGCTTGCCTCATCTCTACAACGGCCCCCCACAGACACCAGGGATGCCTGGTTTCACCTTGGAGATACCCAGTAGGGACCATCTCACAGGGAAAACTAGGACGGGTTCCCCAGCGGTCCACAGCGCCACGACGCCTCAGGGCAGCAGTGCGCTTTACAAGACACACACACACACACACAATACTATCAAAAATGTGACGCTTAGCCACATAATTTGCCTTTTCTTCACGCATAATTTGGTGCTCCCCTGCTGCATAATTCCAGTTGCCATGGTCAGAAGGTGTAGGAATCACATGCTGTAGACTGTATATGTTAATCAGTAGACACAAAGTCAGGATATAAAATCTAACGCAGTAATTGGGGTCGTCTGTACAAACAAGACTTTATTACTTCCCAAAGGACAGTGGTGGCTCCTCCACTAAGGCGAAGGAGTGTCGGCCCACTGCTCGCTGAACAGTGTAAAAAAAAAAGAAAACGATAACAAGAATTATCATTTTACTTTTCTTTGCGGGGCTCCAGCCAGGTCAGGCGGGGCTGGGCTCCCCGCTGTCAAAGGGAGCAGGACTGGTTTGCACTCCCTCCCTAAGTGCGCATGACAGCTTGGCCGGCCCTCTTCGGCTGGCCAAACAGTCATGCGCACTTGGCATGCTCTCCACTGAGCTGTGTTGCACAGTCCCATGGAGAACATGCTCAGCCTCCCAGGTAGTGCCCGAGCAGCCAAACAAGCCGCTCAGACCAATCACGACACTGCTACTGATTGGCTGGAAGAGTCCTGGCGCCGGGATGCTTTCAGTGCCTCTGAGGAAGGAGGAGAGGTGTGCGGCGGCAGCAAAGAAGATACATTTATTTTTTCTTTTTTTCATTCCCCCCATCCCCGCCTCACCTCCACCGTTCCGAGACAGCCGCTACTGCCAAAGGAACACTTCTTTCCACACTAAGCATAACAGATTGAGGAAAAAAACACCCTAAGGATCTAAACCCATGACTTACAGTGTGCAGGCAGGTCCATGGTGCCGGTAAATAGATCACTGCGCTATATTAGAAAGTTTGAAACTTATGATCTGGACGTAACAAAAGGATCTTTCTGACAAAAGCTGTTACCTATCCACAGAAAATACAAATCTGTGATCTGCATTTTACACAAGGTGCTTTACAGCAGGCACATTAACCCTCTATGCTACTTTAGGTTTCAAAACTGTGACTGGACAAAACACAGAACTCTTCCACAACTACATTAACTACCAGAGTTATCATACCCTAATATAAACCCCTCAACATTTTTATCACCACTCAAAAATCTCTGCTGCAGGTGTCTTAACCCTGTAAAATATTTTTTAAATGCAGCCTTCTTGTGACCCATTAAGCAATCTAGAACATGTTTACTGAGACACGCCCAAGTTGTCAATTTCCTTGCAATAAATTATTTAAAAAAATGTTTGTGACTCCCCCATTCCTCTGCCACACTTTGACCCCCAATTTATGGGTTCCCGGACTCCAGCACTGGGTAGGACAGCCAGAAAGGGAAGGCCGTGGGGATGGTGAGGCAGTGGATTAGTTCTGGGTCTCTCACATAGCTCCTCTCCCGGGTCAGACGAGGTGAGGCGCTTCATTCACTGGAGGAGAGTTTAGTGTAGGTAGGAATTCTGCTTGTTGAGCACTCGAGCGCCGGGTCTCGTGCAGGCCAGAATCACACACACACAGCCCCCCTCCCTCAAGCCCCTGCGTGCAGGAACCGTGTCCATGAAACAGCAGCAGGCTTGATCCCCCCAGAGACCGGCCCTTTCATCTGGGCCCAGCCGGATTACCTGCAGAGCACCCGGGAGAAGCCTACCCGGCTCACCGCTCCCCCGTGCGTCCACGTCTGCACATGAACAGATCTTCAAAGCTCATGCAATCCAGCCTTTCACCCCGGACGACCCAAGGCCGCATGTCTGTGAGGGAACCTATGTGCGCATACTGCAGGGCCGGAGTCCTGGCGCACCGCTGCCCCGTGCGTCCACGTCTGCCCCTCTGCACATGAACCGATCTATAAAGAGCATGCAATCCAGCCGTTCACCCTGGACGACCCGAGGCCACATGCCTGCGAAGGAACCTATGTGCGCATACTGCAGGGCCGGAGTCCTGGCGCACCGCTGCCCCGTGCGTCCACGTCTGCCCCTCTGCACATGAACCGATCTATAAAGAGCATGCAATCCAGCCGTTCACCCTGGACGACCCGAGGCCACATGCCTGCGAAGGAACCTATGTGCGCATACTGCAGGGACTGAGTCCCGGCGCACCGCTGCTGCCCTGTGCGTCCACGTCTGCCCCTCTGCACATGAACCGATCTGCAAAGCGCATGCAATCCAGCCCTTCACCCTGGACGACCCGAGGCCGCGTGCCTGTGAGGGAACCTATGTGTGCACACTGCAGGCAGGGCCTGAGTCCCGGCGCACCGCTCCCCGTGCGTCCACGTCTGACCCTCTGCACATGAACTGATCTTCTAAGTGCATGCGATCCAGCCGTTCACCCCGGACGACCCGAGGCCGCGTGCCTGCGAGGGAACCTATGTGCGCATACTGCAGGGCCTGAGTCCCGGCGCACCGCTCCCCGTGCGTCCACGTCTGACCCTCTGCACATGAACTGATCTTCTAAGTGCATGCGATCCAGCCGTTCACCCCGGACGACCCGAGGCCGCGTGCCTGCGAGGGAACCTATGTGCGCATACTTCAGGGCCTGAGTCACGGTGCCCAGCGCCCCAGCCCCAGGCAGGGTTGTTTTTAGCACGCAGATGGTGCAAACGTGTTACCATTAACACAAGCTTTTCAGCGTTTCCGCATTCGTAGTGCACTCCAGCCTTATGAAGGTGGTCATTTGCCACGGCATTTCCGCCATGTAAGGCGGTATTAGAGCCTCGAACCTCTGATTACCCAGAGGGGCGAACCTCTCAATGGTGCAGCAGGTGCAGTGGCACCGGGATATACTGTTTGCGGCTATTGCTGCTTTTACTACGTCACTAGGGCGGGGACCCATATATGACGCATCCATTAGGGCCCACTTAAAGCCCTGCATCTTCTTTATCTCAAATTATATTAACCACTGAGGGATGGTCATGGCGCTTCACAAGTGCATTCACTCACTCATCCAACAAAGGGCACGTTAAGCCATCAAGTCTTCAGCCTTGGTGGAGATTCACACATTTGGCTTCTTGGGCCAAACATAATCCAGCGTAAAACTGTAGTGTGTGGACATATTCCAAGTGACATCAAATACGAGCCTGATTTTCCCCACTCTAATTTAGTATAACAAAACCACCCGTACAGCGCACGACACAGAATATACCTATCAAAGTAGATATTAACATCTCACTAATGCCAACCAACTGCCCTGTGGCTGCCCAGGCCTGTGGTTATCCGATCACCACCGTCCAACCCAAGTTGTGAAACCGAGCCCTGCGCCAGGCCCAGACGCAAACATTATGAGGGGTTTCATTACATTTGAAAGACAGCTGCACGGCGGAGCGAGAGTACCACAAGCTCAGTGTTGGCACACGCCAGACCCACAATAACAGGGCATGGAAGAGAGCTGGCAGGGATGCTGATGGAACGGCCACCGATGGAGAAGAGGGTTTTAGTGGCGGCAGTCACAGAGCGGGCAAGTACAAGAACGAGGATTATTAATTGGGGAGGGTGAGAGTCCCTCCCAAGTACCAAATCTTGTCAGGTGACCGGTCCCACACACAAGGTCAATAAATCAACCGGGCCCAAACCCTGGTAGCTATAGCACAGGGTAGACAGACTTAATTTAAGGCAAAGTGTGCAAAGGAATGTATGACATTACACTGCAAACATTTATTACGCATGCTTTTACAACACAGTTTTTACGTCGCAGCATCCATTACAACGCATGATTTTACAACGCATGCCATCTCAACGCATTTTTAGAAACTACATTTAAAATGCATACCATTACAACGCATAATACTTTTAGGGCAACAGTAGGGTAAGCGTTGGAGAGCGTAGGGGTAAACATTACTATTCCCACTCCAGTGAGTGCAACAGTAGGGTAAGTGATGGATAGTGTAGGGGAAAAAATGACTATTCCCATGTTCCCCAAAACCCATACCCACCCTAAAACTTAAAAAATCCCCATTACTTAACTTATAATGCTTTGTAATGGCATGCATTGTAATGGTCTGCTTTGTACTGGTATGCATTGTAGTGACATGCGTTGTAATGGCATTCGATGTAAAGGCAGTTGCATTGTAACAGCTGCGTTGTAAAGGTAGTGCGTTGTAATGACTGCGATGTAATGGTTGTTTCCCATGCAAAGTATTCAGCAGTACCAAAATAATAAAAAAAGTCAAGCCATAACATAGAAAATCCCACAACCAATTTCTAAAAATAGAGGAAATTTTAATTATATGAATAAAACAGGACTTTTGAAAATCCAATAAGGGGAATCAGAGATACGACATAATTCTTTTTTAAGGTAATAAGCACCACTAAAAAGTAAAGTGTCAATCAGAAGTCTGGGACCTAGGCACAATCTCAGGCTGACTGCGATAGAGCAGAGGTCAGATACACGAAGAGGGTCATCTCCATCAAAGATTTTACATTCCGACAGTCTCTGAAACGGAAGTAGAAATCCTCCAGCAGGGCTCCGACTGCAGGCTCTGTTTGGCGAAGTCCCCTGAAAATCGACTAGCCACTGGCCATAGATTATGGTGAGAAAATTTTGAGTGGGAACATTTCCAGTCAGCTACAGTCATTTTGTCAGTGAGATACTTTTTGACCTTAATCCTGTGAAGATTTTTCTACCTTCGTATTTAGTGTCTTTTTTGGAGAGCAGAATCCTCTAGCAGCGCAAGCCTGGAAGTTCTAACCAATCGAAAATAGACACCTTTGCCACAAGGTCCCGCTGACGCTCCAAAGGTCTTGAAGTCCAAAAAACGTTGGCAATTTTTCAGATTTTCTTGAGCTGTTCCTCATGGGCTCTTCTTAAGCTGCCAGGACCAGGGGTGGGGGTGACTCCAGCAGAGGCCACTAGCAGGGTCCACTCCAGGTCCAGCTGCTGCTGGTCACTCCAGGAAGAGGTCCACTTTCAGCTTGTTTGTGTTTCTTGTAGCCACATAGAAGGTCAGACAACTGACCCTTGGAGACCCCTTCTCTTTCCTGGGTGCAGGTGGGAGCAGATACAGCACCTCAGGTCTCCTAAAAGGTCACAAACCCAGGTCCAGTCCTCTTCTGTTCTTCCACAAGCCCACAAAGTCTTCTCATGAGCTGTGGTGAGGAGCCACTGCTGTAGGATTTACTAGCCACTTGCATGAGGGTTTACCTGGAACCTCCCATATCAGTGAGAAAATAATTTGAAAGACCGAACCTTCCTACTTTTGCAGCACATCCGGTTTGTCTTCCAGCAAAATATCCCACTGTGCTATTCTGAGAAAAATCCAACATGGTAGAATCCTCCTGCACTTTGAGGAGGAGGAGGAGGAGACTGCTCATTTCAATAGACACCCTCCTGGCTCGTACATCAGATAGGTGTGTGGCTGTGGAGAAGTGTGGCTCACTGGTTAGAGGAGGCAGACCTGGAAGCAGAGGTCAGCCCGGGACCAGGGTTCAATTCCCGGCTCGGCGGGGTCTTGAGTCCTAAAATGTCCATGCACTTGACAATTCTCGCTCCGGTGCCTACTCGATTCATGGGTTCACACTCTGCGACTCTGGGCAATAGCTTGCTTAATCTCCACAACGGCCCCTCGCGGCGGGATGCCTGGCTTTCACCTTGGGGATGCCCAGTAGGGGTTATCTCACAGGGAAAAGCCAGGACGGGTTCCCAAAGCAAGCGCCTTGAGACCTTGCGGTGATAAGGCGCTATAAGAACATTTGACATGACATGACATGACTGCTGTATTCACTTCACATTTCAAGCTCAAAATAATAGATCCACCTTATCCGCATGCGTGCGGGCGGAATTCCGCCCGTACGCTGGGTTTTTAAAAATCGCACTTTACGTGACGAGCTGGGCTCGTCATGAGCGTGCGAGGAGGCTACGCCATGACGAGCCCAGCTCGTCATGAGCGTCGAAGGGGTTAAAAGTAAAACATATTTTTTACGTTTTCATTGTATCATATAGTAATTATAATAATGATGAGTAATAGTGAGAGTGCCACCAGTGAAAAAAGCCCGTTGGGGCGGTAAAAGCTTTGTGGTGGGCGCAGCGAAACTGTGGAACCAGCTCCCCTTTCAACTGAGGAGTTGCACGGATCTGCTTCCATTCAGAAAAATGCTTAAAACCTGGCTGTTCTAGGACCATCTCTTGACCATGCTACTCATTTTTCTCTCCCCAGGATAGCAGATAGCGCCAAGACACCCTCAGGTAACAGTCGCGCTCTATAAATTAATTAACATAACATAACATAACAATGGCATATTTTGTGATCATTTTTAAAGGTTACGTTTGGGATTTGTGCCAGTGCAGGATGCGGAGTCTGTGATGCTATCTGCCCAGCCCCCTTTCCTAGAAATATAACACTTGCTTTTTATACAAAAAAATAACATATTTGGGAAGATTCCATAAAAAGGCACAGGACTGAATAGTTTTATGAGTATATCATGTTGACAATGCCGCATGCCAAGCTTGGCTGCTACCACTTCTCCCAGACAGTGAGAGGTGGCGGCCGCTATGCTGATAGTGCGGTATCTACTCTGCTGTCTCACCACACTGCATATGTGGCACTCACACCACTCACATCTTCCCCCAAAACTGGGAAATGTATTTTAGTGCAGTAAAAATGTTGGGATGCCAGAACCATCAATGAAAAAGCCGGGACTATCCACGGAAATCCATGACGTCTAGTCGCCATAATTTGTAGCGCTTTCGTCCCTCTATAAAATCAGGGCTACACTAGCCAGAATGCAATGACTACATCTGGGCTGCATGGGTTACTTAGGAATTATCTGGGAAATTTTTTTTGGGGTATTTTTTGTATAGCTTTTATTAAGGTTTGCAAGGACATATATTTCATAGGCAGATAAATATCATAGCAGTTACTCACAGTCATGAATGTCCTACAATTTAATCAAAAACAGTCCCCCAGCGTCCCCCCTCCCTCTGCTCTTGACTGATCACATATGACAATCAGAATGTGGATATCATCCTAGACAGTTCAAAATGCTACACGTCTATGAATAAATTGTCATTCAAACTCAGTAGGAAATGCAATGTCAAGCATGTGAAATTTATGTAGAAATAGAGTCTATTTTATTAAAAATACAGGTAAAAAAACACCGTAAAATGAACAGTCGATAATAAACACAAAATGTACAATACAATATGGAAATCACAATGTTAAAAAAAGAGAGACTATCTTTATCTAATCCAGCAAGTTGTAACGTGGCAAGAATGGAATGGGTTCCGACGCGCGTTTCGACGCTATAACAGCGCCTTCTTCTGGGAATCGAGCCACAGATTCCTGTATATTTACACACCAGCGATTTATAATAGATTCTTGTCTGTATAAAATTCGTGATCAATGCTTATTTTCTAAACATATGTAGGATTCTATCTGTTGATCTGGTAGGAATCTTCTAAATGTATAGTTCTTAAAATGGGAATATATACTGTTATTATATGGTAGTGCAGGAACACTCACGGAGATGGAAATCTAGAGCACTCTTATATAGTATATGCGAAGATATAATGAAAGATATTCCTCCTATGGCTTAGTAGAATCCAGAGGCTATGGATAATTATTTACGGTGTTTTTTTACCTCTATTTTTAATAAAATAGACTCTATTTTTACATAAATTTCACATGCTTGACATTGCATTTCCTACTGAGTTTGAATGCCAATTTAGTCATAGACGTGTAGCATTTTGAACTGTCTAGGATGATACCCACATTGTGTTTTACCCTGTCCTAGAAGTTCCTCACTTTGTCAGGGGGTCCTTGATATTTTCTAAACATATGACAATCAAACATTATATTCCCTAGGGTGGGGTGTCGCCCCATCCTTACCCAGCTCTCGCTCCCCCATTCATTTGTTGCCTGTTGGTGGCTCCCTGGACTTGGGAAACTTGAGTGAGTGCTCTGAAGCCCCTGATGGAAAGGGAGGACAAATAGTTCTGGGCTGGTGGTTCTTGGTGTACAGAATCACGAATTAGACAAAAAGGTACTGAAAGGACAGTCTAGTTCATCAGCCATTCAGGAGTTAGTCTGCTCTGCTGCGTAATGTCTCACCAAAATATGGAGATTTGAAGACGCAATGCAGACCTGGCAGGGAGAAGAAAATCTCCCTGTTTGAATCAAGGAAAAATACCCATCCAAGAGGGCTGAAGAGGTGGCCTGCATCTTATAACAAGCATTAGAAATGCAATCGGGCTCGGATTTATTTGAGTTTGAGCTAATGGCATTGTAAATGGTGATGTATTTTTGCTAAGTGTTATGGAGTGTGTTAATGTGGTGTGTAGTGGGATTATGTGTGTTAGATTGTAATTGTAGCAATGGTGGCATGCTGTGTTTTTACATGAATATGTTTAAAACTAAAGTGTACCATACTGATATTGCTACAATACTTAATTGTGGATGTGTAACAATCGATGCATGTACTGTTGGCCGTGACTGCCTGTAGAAATTGTGCACTGATGGCTGGTGGTGAGCAGTAGCATTGGTGGTGGTGGTACTGCTGGCCGTAGTACTGGTAGTGGTAGTACTGGTGGTGGTAGTACTGGTGGTGGTAGTGGTAGTACTGGTAGTGGTAGTACTGGTGGTCGTGGTACTGGTAGTACTGGTGGTGGTGGTAGTGGTAGTACTGGTGGTGGTGGTGGTACTGGTAGTGGTAGTACTGGTGGTGGTGTTGGTACTGGTAGTACTGGTGGTGGTAGTACTGGTAGTGGTGGTGGTGGTAGTGGTACTGGTAGTACTGGTAGTGGTAGTACTGGTGGTGGTGGTGGTGGTGGTGGTAGTGGTAGTACTGGTGGCTGTAGTAGTGGTAGTACTGCTGGTTGTAGTACTGGTAGTACTGATGGTGATAGTACTGGAGTACTGGTGGTGGTGGTACTGGTAGTGGTAGTACTGGTGGTGGTGGTAGTGGTAGTACTGGTGGTGGTGTTACTGGTAGTACTGGTGGTGGTGGTACTGGTAGTGGTAGTAGTGGTAGTGGTAGTACTGGAGGTGGTGGTACTGGTAGTGGTAGTACTGGTGGTGGTGGTAGTGGTACTGGTAGTACTGGTGGTGGTGGTACTGGTGGTGGTGGTACTGGTAGTACTGGTGGTGGTGGTAGTGGTAGTACTGGTGGCTGTAGTAGTGGTAGTACTGGTGGCTGTAGTAGTGGTAGTACTGGTGGTAGTAGTACTGGTAGTACTGATGGTGGTAGTACTGGTAGTACTGGTGGTGGTGGTGGTACTGGTAGTGGTAGTACTGGTGGTGGTGGTACTGGTGGTACTGGTAGTGGTAGTACTGGTGGTGGTGGTGGTACTGGTAGTACTAGCAGTAGATCTGCTAATAAAGACTGAACCCAACACGGGTACCAAGATCAGTATTAGGGACTGGTGCAGGTTCTGTTGTGAGACTGTGGGTGGGCAGACCCACTGCTCCTATGTCGGTCCCTATTCTCGCCTTCTTGTTCATAGTTGCCTTCCCAGGTGTCTGCTTACACTTCCCCTTCTTGCGAATGCCCGCACCCTCAGGTACCTACGTTGGTTGGAGGGTTGCTGCCTCCGCTTGGAGTAGGGTGGACGGGAGATCATCTCCAAGTGTCCGGTTAAGGTATTGGAACAAGATACATCAGCTATAGGCGGGAAAAGATCGGGGGTAATTGATAGCTGCCTCTCTGTACGTTCTATTTCAGACGTGACAACACCTATGGCCCTTTGCAACATTTTATCAATTGACGTGGGGGTGCGGATAGGTAAGAGTTTTTCTGGGGATGCAGGTGCGCTTCCCCATTTTTACACTATGTCCAGGCAACCCTTCTTATTAGGACCAATACAATAGCCCAACAATAAGAACGCTCTGCAGTTTATACCTTAAATACACAATGTATAAACAGAGGAATCAAAGGTTCATGGAAACAATACCAGTGAACTCAGTAATATTCCTAGCTAGAGGAAAGCCCGGGATAGTGTACCCCTCATATCCAGTTTTAAAAAAGAAGATCAGACAGACAAGGATGGCGGCAGGTGAAAAAGCAGGATGTCCAAAGTACACCAAATGTCATTAATCTACTTGCCGTTGTGGAGGGGTAGACAGGAGTCTCGGTAATGTTGGTCTTCTTGGGCAGCCGATGTACGAATGGAATAACCAAAGGTAATGGCCCTGTCCGGTCACTTCCTGTCAGTGACAGGCAAGGACGAGCCATGCGCTGTGGGGTGGGGGCGGCAGTTGTGAAGGCCCCCGGAGCACACCTTGCTCAGCTGCAGAGGACTGTGCTCCCGCTATGCACTCTGGGACTGGTAGTCCCACCAGAGTGTGGTTCAGCCTCGTCGTAGGTGACGGGGAGAGCAGAGTTCACACTCTGAGGGCGATGGATATAGGCAAAGGCAAGAAGGCCCCCGCAGCCCCCCTCTGATGGGCAACGGCACTCCAACAGCAATTTGCCCGCAGAGTTCGCAGCGTCCTTTCAGCTTCTCACCTTATTCAACCAGTTGCCTCACACAGAAGCAGCACAGGGGCACGTCGTTCATGCAGTTTTTACAGCTATTAATACTGGGCCTTTCCTGTCCCCAGAGCCTCACAAGCCTTGAACTATTGTCCTTGTTTGCTTTTGATACATGCACAATTGCCACCATTGCCTCATGTCACGTAACGTTTGTTCTTGTGTTTCGAGAATCTGACATTTAGTGCAGTATTATCCTCTAATTGTACGTTGTACGCTTTTATTACATGCACACCTCACTATCTTCCTCCTGTAACGTATTGTTTGCTACCTTGTATTTTGCTTTCTCTTGATTCAAGCACAATTGTCTCTAAGCCTTATATAACGCAACGTTGCTTTTGTAACATGCTGACTAGTAAGTGTTCCTCATGTTTCACTACTGTTCCTATTGTGAAGCGCTCTGACACCTTCGGGTAAAGTCCGCGCTATATAAACAACGCATTAAATCAATAAATAAAACGGGAAAGGGCATACTCCTTCGAAGTTAGGGACTTGTCCATACTTAACTCGTTCCTCGTCTAGCTGAGCCCCGTCTGCAGTGATGAAGGGGAAGCAACTGTCCAGACCGATCCCTCAGCACCGGGTCAAAAGTGAGCGGGGCCACTGAAAGGTGTGACCGCTCCTCCGAAAGCAAACACCAGCGATAGCCCGCGCGCAGGTCTCTAATAAAGTGGCGCTCCGGTTCTCACCATCACGCCAGAAGGGGTGGCTCTGGGAGTATCGCCAGCCACATCTGTTGCGACCTGCCTCGCCAGGATGCCCCAGTAATTGAGTTGGGTCGGGATGCCCCACCTTGCCCGACGGGCGCAGGGTCATTAGATCGTGACAACCCCATCTCACCCGCTCTGAAACGCAAAGCCGTCTGGTGTGCAACAGCCGCATGGCTGCAGCAGGGGACACATCTACTGCCCCAAAAAACTAAAGAAATTCCGGGAGGCCGTGCTGAGGAGACCGCCGAGGCGCTAGGGAGAGAAAACAAATGGAGTTTTTCCCCGGCTACCGAAAAATGCATCGGCTGATCATCTAATCTGCGCATGAATCAAAAAGGGTGGGGGGGCCGATTCAGCATTTTAAAACATGCCAAGTCGAAATCCGATCCCTGCTAGGCCAGCGCCGGAGCAGGCGCTCCGCCCTCGAGGCTACACAGTAGCGCTCAGATGCCGCACCCGGGATGGGACCCTGCAAGAGGGTGGCGAGAGGAGTTAGAACAAGGAAGCTGCGCGCTGAGCGCTGCAGAATTGTGAACGCGCCCGGCCATCTGGATTCACTAACGGAGGCACCCTGACAGCTCCTAATTAAAATTTATGTACTTCTTTGCGCAAGCACGCACGAAATATGCCCAAAATGGCGGAACAAAACTACATTTACCCTATCACTTCAAGCCTATTAAAACGAAAACACAAGAAAGACGAATCACTGGCCAGATGACAGAAAACGCTAAGGAATGTGTGGAATCCCTCTCCCCAAGGCCCTAGGAGATACTTTTTTTTTTTCTCCTTTAACATTAGTTCTCGAAACTCCTCCCAGTTTCACTGGGCAGGAGTCCGAGCCCTAAAAAAGGAGAAGTTCTAGTCTTTGACCTCCAGAATTGATCAAAAGAGCCTAAAAGTAGCTGGGTGGACACTGAGAACATGTCTAAGTGACCAATGGGATGCACAGAACCAGCAAAATCCTTCAATACAGGAACACTCCTGCTGGGACAATGATCTACTCGGAGGAAAGTGATCTTGCAATCTTATATAATTAGGGCTCCCGCTTTTATGGTATTTTTTTTTTACCGTTTTCGTCTGTATTTATCCATATTTTTTTGTGCACATTTTATCTGTATTTATCCATATTTATTTTGGGTTTTGTGGAAAGAGTGAGCTGATATGATGATACTTCCACATTTATTTAGCCAATAAATATGCAATCACGCTTCAATGTCTGCCAGGTTTCAGTGCTGTGAACACCCGTAGAAAATAAATCAGTGCACTTATATGAAAATATGCAAATTTCACTATCAACTTTGTGCATGTCTACTGCTGTTAAAGCCTCTTTACTCAAATTCCTTTAATTTGTAACCTCCTTATCTACCAATCCACACATCTATTAGCCTGGCAGTCATGCCAGGCAGTATTTAGAATTACTAAAAAAGCAACCCAATTTCTGTTTTTATCCACATTTAAATATAAATACCAACAAGAAAAAGAATTTTTTCTGTCTGTATTTATCTGTAAAAAATCAGTAAAAATGGAAAACAGGGGGCCTTATATATAATGGTACTCACCTAATGGTACTCGCTTTGAAACGTAGTGCTTAGAAGAGCAGCCTGAGGAAGCAACATTTAAAAGATCATGGAAAAGGATGGAAGAGACATCAGGGGACGGTGGTGAACAGAGCCAAGGACAAAGTACGGTTAGGTCAAGTTTTGAAGGAAACCTCTGAGAGGAAGGACCACGAGTAAACTAGAGCAGCAGGATACTGAAGTGTGAGATCTGGAGGAAGAAGATCACGTCTAGGACAAGAGATCTCTCCAAATGAGAGAAGAGGCGTCTCCAACCTCTGTAGCATTACAGCTCCGTGAGCTTTGAGGGCCGCATATACACACTGGTCATCGAGAGGGAAGCCGTATCAGCCTCTTTCAAGTGGGCAGAGAACTTTCTGCCCACTTAGGTGATCCCGACACCCTGGTGGGTCAAGGGACAGTACAAGAACAAACATGGACGCCAAGCGTAGACGATGGAAACCTGCCTTCAAGAAGAGCCGGGGCATGTAGCGTGCTTGGAGGCAAGAAGGCACACTCCTTTTAGGAACGCGTTGACCCACACCACAGAGCAGTGCCTGCTTGACCCCCGCTCTGTAACGAGTAAGAAGCCGTCCTGTGCCTGTTCCTTTAGTAATGCAAATAAGGCAGAAAGTGACCACCAGCAGGGGGACATTCCAGGCCCAGACCTGAAGCCTTTACTGAGGCCGGGCATTAGCCAACTTAGGCTAATGGCCAGTCAGCCCCTGAAACTGCTGCATTGTATTGTTTCAGCTAAATATATTCACAGCTAAAGTGTGAAACACCACTGTTCACCCCTCCAGAAACATTATAGCTGAAAGACACAGTTTATGTGGGAAATCATACAGATGAGTCAAGGGCAGCAGAAGCCCCAGCACTGGTGTAAACTGAGCTCCCACCAGACTCAAATAATGTGATCCTACAAGGTCAAATGGCTTCCAAGAGGAATGGTTGATTTATTCCTGGAAGCTTGGCACACTGTGCTAAAAAGTGACCTCCTCAGAGCATCACACGACGAATTTGATGCAGTGAATGAAGAACAATATGGGACAGGGAGAGCTGCGAGAGCCTTCTATTGTGTTTATTTCAAAGGTGTGCATACGCCTTCCCATCTCACACCGATACGTATTGGGCAGTGGTAGCCGGACAGATCCAGTCAGGGTTAGGTTCTGATAGGGTCAATGAGTAACCAATGAGAAAAAACAAGAACCCCCTGAACAATGGATAGTTCAATTCCTAGGACAGGGACCTAAATGGTAGTGACAAAAACTCCTAGGCAATGTCAATAAAGCAAAAATACACAGTATCTATAACATTAGGAAAACCAAGGAAGACAGAAAAAATATACTCAAAGTTGTACCATTTTAATCATTTCTTCTCATATTATCTAAACAAATGATATTTATACAAAACATTTAAAAAATGAAACACAATATGTAACACATCACATTTAATCAATATGTATAAATAAAGGGTTAAAAAGTGGCAATATCTTTATTAACTCGATGCGCGTTTCAGCGTATACAACGCCTTCTTCAGGAAAGCCACACAATTATAGATCCTGTTTCAATGTGATTAGTTCCTAGTGATTAAGCTTGCAACTCCATAGTTGGTGGATGTTCTTGATTCTAATAAGTGGCTGATAAAAATGTGGTGCACCGAATGCGCAGCGATGTCTTATTAATTTTAAAATAAACGATATCACGAAAAGGTCGGATGTCTGGTTATCGAACAAGCCTCGTGTAGGTATATTTGAAAAGCGTCCTGGTCCCGCTAAATGTTAAAATCAGTAATATGATATTCTGGAAAGCCTCTTGCGATGTAAGAGATTCAACGAAGAAACTGGAACAAGCTCTAGATATGCGATAGTGTTACAAATATGTAGCTGAATAGGCATGCACAGTAAAGGACTTATCTGATAAAAGGAGGCTCCAGGTAGGACCAGGCTAAGGATGGCTTCCGGTGATGCCTTCGGAAAAGAGTATCTTTTCCGAAGGTACCTTGGTTTTCTTAATGTTATAGATACTGTGTATATTTCCTTTATTGCTTTATTGTCATTGCCTAGGAGTTTTGGTCACTACCATTCAGGGTCAATGAGTAAAGCATTCACTTGCACAAGAGAAGACCTGAATTCTATTTCCATATGTCCAACTGACATACTGTGTGACCTTTGACCAACCCCTTCCTACACCTGCAACTCACCATCTCAACTTTGAGTCATAACAAGTATTGGCAAGGCCAATAGGTCGTGGCCTTTTTATACAAGTGTCAATCTATTAGTTTTGCCTATGTTTATTTGTAAAGCATTGTTTAAAAAATGTAAAAACAACATTTTAAAATACTGGAGGATAAGCAACCACGTCTCTTATTGTATCTCTCAACTTTAAATTGAATTCAATGTTTTCAATCTTTATAAATGGGATGGTTTATGTTTCACATAATTTCCACTCAGGAGCTCTGAAGATAATAAAAAAAAATAAGGAAGTGTCAAAAATGTAAAGGGAAAAAGGGAAGCGCTTGCTGAGGCATAATTTACTTTCTGCAGGATTCAGCCATTTGGTTCTCTTCAGTAGGCAAGCGAGCAGATTTATGGACCTCCAGGAGAAGTGTCATGATAAGTACACCTTTTGCCTCAGACGCCAGCTGAGTCAGTGCAGCAGATGGCCATTCCTTCAGCACCGCAAAAGCCTTTGCGTGCCAATGCTTGTTCTTTCATGCAATATGTTGAGTGCAGGTAATTAAAGTAAAACAACTAAAACTCTGCTTTTTACCCGCATCCCAGCAAAAATATCCCTGTTGCTGAGCTTTTACAGACAAGCTGGGTAGGTGGGGAGCAACACAGCGTGGGGACTTGGGGGTAGTTATTTGAGAAGAGAAAGTTGCCACAAGGGAGATAAGCAGCATGCAACCACTGTCAGGCAGGGCTGAATGCAAAAGAAAAAAGTAGTTCCTAAATGTAGACAGTGGAAGGATTCAGGCCAGCTCATCAAAAGATCGAAAAGTGGTTATTCTCCAGGGGAGGAATGATCACAAGAGGAAGGGAAGCCACTGAATAAAAAGCAAGCAAATTGTAAGCAATGGGTGGGCAGGAATAGGTCTTTCACAGCGGTAGGGGACTGTATTGTATTGTATTGTTTGTGGACCAATGGTCCGAATAAACGTGAAATAAACTAAACTAAAACCAGGGACTTCAAGTCTGAAGCTACATCTACATTTGTAATGTAACTAAACTCTCCCGCATAATGTTAGCCAATCACATAGTAGTCCACACAAACTGAACTTATTTTGGTTTCTTAATAACATAATTAATTATTACTCAACCAAACTGAAAAAACGTAAACAACAGTAGGACGATTCCTTGTCACTGCTGGGATGTGCACCACAATCCGGGGGTGGGAGGAGTAGGCAGACAGACAGACAGAGAGAGAGAGAGAGACAGACAGACAGACAGACAGACAGACAGACAGACAGACAGACCCACTGACCGACCCTCCTCTGCAGGAAACACTCAATCCACTGAGCTATCTCACTGGAGAAGAAATATTAGCCAACTCTAAATAAACCTCACATTGTCCAATATCTGTAAGAATGAGTTCAGCCACTCTAAGTTTCTTTCTTTTTTTTTTCTTGCATCCTGTTGCATTTTTTTTTACCACTTTTCCAGGCTGATGATGTAAAAAATTAGGGCCTGTGGGTAAAACTTCCACCTTTGGAACCCAAGGTCCAGGTTTGAATCCCGGCATTAGTTCTTGACTCCACATCGTGTGAATCTGGACAAATCACTTAATGTACCTGCCCCTAAAAAGGTAACATATGAATTGTATTCATCATTCCGACTTGATGTACCCGATCTACGAGATTGCCTCGCACTCTCTGTAGAAATGTACCGGGCTTCCAACCGAGGCCTCGGGACCCCAGGACCTGGGCAGGGTCGGTTCGTCCATAACCCCCAACACACAAACACACCACATTTTCTCTCATGCTTTCCACTCTCCCCTGTTTAGGGGGCGGGCCATGACGGAGCGCGCTCTCTCAGCGTCACAGCAGCAGTTCAGGCAGTGTTAACTGAACTGCACATGTTGGATTGGCCAGCATTTTCACTGTGGCCAGCCTGACATGCGCAGTTCAGGCTTCTGCAATCAACAGCTGAAAGGCAGCTGAGAAGCAGAAGCACAGCCCCATAGGTGTCCAATGGAGCGCTGTCTTTGCCTGCTCCAGCCAATACTAGTACAGCTCTTATGCTGTTTAGAATTGTAAGCAGCAAGAGAGCAGTGCTCGGATTGGCTCAATGCTTTTGTCCTGCAAGCAGTGTGAGGCAGGAGGAAGTTCGGGTGTGTTTGCAGCCGAATGTGTGTTGCAAAAGACCTTCCAGAGAGGTGCTTTAAAAAAAAAAAAATACACTGGATGTACCTGCCCATCACTTTCTAAAGGGAGTAGCCGCCACTGGTCCTGAGTGATACCTTCAACAGTCCTGACTTTGTAGCCCACAAAGGGTTGCATTCTGGGATTCTAGTTTAGCTTTTGTTTAGATGTCTGGCCAGCCTCATGTTTTGCACGCAATTCATGCTAAAAATGAACACATATATACATTGAGGGGCTTTCAGATCAGTCCTGGTCATCTATTGGTCTGTTCAACTCTTATTCGCAAATCGCTTATGCCCAGCCTACAGAATGGTGCAGTGGGTCAGCGTGCTTCAGCCATTGGCTCTCTTCATTGTGACTGCCGGCATTCTGCTCTTGCACAAGTGCAAAGCCACCTAAAAAGAAGTTAACTTCAGTGTGACAGCTGGTGGGCCAATCTTTGCTGTATTTTCATTTATGGTATTAACTTTTACAACATTTTAACTTAGTTTTTGTTAAACATGTGCATACCACCAACGAATGATGGCATTTTTACTTTTATTACTTTTGCACTTGTAATGTCTATTGCATATGTAAACAAGAAAGAAAGAACAAAGAATGAAACAAACAAACAAACGACCAACAAACTAAAGTTTGTGAAGGCCAAATAAATTAGCTTTGCCAATGTAAATGTGTAAATGTAAATGTGCTGGACTTGTAAAGCGCACAGCTGCCCGTAAGCGTCCCGGCGCTTGCTTAGGGAACCCGTCCTGGTATTCCCCTGTGAGAAACCCCGGCAGGGTGTCCACAAGGTGAAAGCCAAGCATCCCGCCGCGAGGGGCCGTAGTGGAGATTAAGCAAGCTATTGCCCAGAGTCGCAGAGTGTGACCCCGTGAGTTGAGTAGGCACCGGAGCGAGAATTGTCGAGTCGGTGGAATTTTGAGCCCGAGACCCGCCGAGGCGGGGAATCGAACCCTGGTCCACGGTCAATCTCAGCTTCCGGGTCTGCCGCCTCTAACCACTGAGCCACGCTTCTCCACCAATACTTCTTAGGGCTGTGTGTTAAGGCTTAAACACCCAGCTGGAAGAGCAGTTTGGTGTAAAGCTATTGCTGGTTGGAGGTGCTGGTGTGTTACAATGTTAAAAACACACGTCACCACTATCCATGAATATTAAATGTAAACACATTTAGAATTTGGACGAGTGTGTCTGTGCACTGTCAGTGACTTGGCCAAAGAGGACATTAAAGAGCTGAAATTGGATCATAAATTCAAATACGTCTGGCCCTGGGCCACAAACATCCTTAAGACGGCCATGTGTAGTCCATTGTTGGTTATATACGTAAACGTGGTACTACAAGTCCCAGCATACTTCATCCCCTCCCACCTTCAAACTCCTCATCCACGCACACAAAGCCCTACACAACGCCGGCCCAGCATACCTCAACGACCGACTCAGCTTCTACACCCCCACCCGCAGCCTCCGCTCTGCCAACCACGCCCTCGCCACAGTTCCACGCATCCGGAAAACCACCGCTGGCGGCAGATCCTTCTCCTACCTCGCCGCCAAGACCTGGAACACTCTCCCTACCGGCCTACGACAGACCCAGGACCTGCTGGCCTTCAGAAGACTTCTCAAGACCTGGCTTTCGATCAGTAGCAGTCCCCCCCTTCTCCCCCCCCCCCCCCCCCACCCCCCATTTCCCCAGCACCTTGAGACCCTCACGGGTATGTAGCGCGCTTTACAAATGAAATGATTGATTGAATGGTGCCCCGTCTGCCATGGTGGCAGGTGCCCGCCGCACGGCTGCCTACATAATCTAACATACCTCAGCACTACTCCGGGCGGGCGATGCCAGCCAGCGCCAAGGAGCCGAGCTAAACAAACACTGGCGAGTGCTTAGCATAAGCTCGCGCACACGAAGTGCCGAATTAGCACTAATTCTCCCAAGCCGTTTCTTTAATGGGCTCCGAATGCAAACACGGCGCAGGAATCAGAGAACAGCAATCAGACTGACAGCTCGAATCAGACTGCGGCCGCGTCCAATCACAGACAGGGGCAGCCGGAAGTTGGCAGCCAGAGGCGCGTGGGGCTGCGCCTGGTTCAGATGCTGAGTTCCAGTTTCCAGATGAGGAGCTTGGCACACATTTAGAGATCAGAGTCCTCAGGGCCTCTGTTTACTGATTACGCAATGGGTAGATTTCATTTCAGTCTGTAAAAGAAGATGAGAACTTTGGGGATAGAAAATATTTGAGCTGATTTATACCCTGGTCCACTGGAGTGATGTGGCAGGGGAGGGCCAATTATGCAGCAGCGTTGACAATATTACGTGGCAAGAAAAGGAGAATATGCAACGTAATGCAGCACGTGTGATAGCATGACTTCATAATTGTGTTATTTTTGCACTTGTTAACATGGGCATTGGTTGCACCTCATTAGTACCAGTTTAACACCCAAATATAGCAATAAGTAATAGAAAAGTGACCAGTCAATTTTTGTGAAGGGTCTTCCACTGTTCAACAACACGTGTTGCTGTGTTTTTACTAACTTTTGAACTGTGTGAGCTAGAATTTTTTTTTGTTAAAATCTGCAGATCATGCAGCAGGTGATGGATTATGTGGCAAATGCTGCAAATACAAAATTAAAGTTACCCACTGTTGCAAGACGTGTCATACACAAGGTTACCCACCTGAACATCTACCTCAAAAGCTTCAGCTTTCCCTAGACACAGAACCTTAAGAAGCAGCGCCCTGCTCAAGCGGGACCCACCCTGACTTATAAAGCACCCCACCCCCCCAACAATACTTTTCTGGAAACAACACGTCAACCACCTGGAACACGTCAGACGGGACATTTTACCTTGTCAGAGACCCCACCTGCCACCGCAGCTAACACAAGTGTGCCAGAATTTCTATTTTCAACACATGCAAAGCAAACCGTGGAGCTACATTTTCCAGATCTCTGATCAGAAAGATCCATTGCACACCTTCAAGTTCTGAGTATGTAAATATAAATATACATTCAAAGCTGCAGTAACGCAAACTTTTCTCTTTCTATATGAAACGTAAAGCGCTTTGATGTCTCATCAATTTTGTCCTCGACATACAAAAAATAAAATAAAATAAATACTCCCCCCATAAACTGCACCGGACAGTATTGCATGTTTCCACCAGCGCTGAGTACATGCCTCTTACCCCTGCCAACAACCTAAATTCATATGTCTCATTTTTACGACATATCACTGTAAGCTATGGTAAAGAGCTCTGTCACCCTGTACCCGTGCCTCTATTGCAAAGGTCTTCAAACATTTTAATGCTGTGATCCCCCCAACCCCCACCCAGTGGGAGAAAAAAATTATCGGGCCCCCTCCGAATTTTTTTACAATTATTCTTTTAAATATGCAATTTTTAAATATGTCTACACTTATTTAAACATTGGCTGTTAAGTTCTCTTATTGTTTTAACAATGCAATCAAATACTTGATTGGCAAACATACTTTTCTGGTCAGGCAAACCTTATTAACATGTAAAAGTATCCACAGTGTGATTATTAGAAATGGTGGTGGGAGTTGGAAGGAGATGGCAGGCTGTGTGGGCTGTAGGAGCCCAAGGCGACTTACAAAAGCATGAGTTACCTTACATTATGAACACGAATACCACTGAAATTCTGTGCAGGAAATGCCCTGATGTATGTACACTGTTATAGAAAAAGTGATATTATCGCCAAGGTGAACTGCATTGATGCTTGTGAATTACTGTACCAGAAATAATTTTAAGCAATAAAGATATTTTTTTTAAAAATGGGGGTGGGAGTTGGAAGAAGACCTTTCCCTTTTTCTCATACTCCCAGCCAGGATATAAATGACAAAAGATGTTACAGATGGCCTATTGCAGGGCAGCTTACAAAACAAAGCGCTGCTATCAGCATAATGCTCCTTTTGACCAGAGCCTGACCCCTCCCCCCACCACTTGAGACCCCCCTAGGGGGGCTGCCCCCCCAGTTTGACCTGATCTATAGTGCTACATCTAGTACGCATCATACAGTGAGGATTTATCAGACAGCGAGGAGAATGACTCCACCCCAACCCCACCGTTCCAGTTAACACAACAGACTGAGCAACCACCAGGTACTAGACTGCTCCTCCCCTGGCTCCCTTCCTCCTTGTCCGAGTTGGGGTTTACCACCAGGTCTCCCCCCTTGCAAGCAGACAAGCCGGCACTGCAACTATTATGTGAATAACATTTGTAGCGCACATTTCTGCCATCTGTATAGCATCATAGCGCTTTACCTCCTATAGATGGAGACTCTAGCATATACAGACAACATTACTGAGGTGTCAGTTAAGTCAACTCAACGGTAGCTACTTTATTGACCTACGAAGGATTAAAGGCTACATAGGCCTCACCTCGGATTCGAACCTGTGACCCACAGATCACAAGCAGTTATGTGGTACAAGAGAGGTGGATGTACATACCTGCTCATGTCCTACAACATATCTGTGCCACGTGTTTCGGATGGAGTCAAGGTAGGCAGTTGCCTCAGACCCCCTCCTCTCAAGCCCCCTATGGTACAGTGATCTTTCTCCCACTCCAGTATAACTTTGTCCATTTCTCTATCAGAACATCTCTGTATTGGTACCTCCGAGTTGTTCTACTCAATGCCATTTTTAGGATTTTTTAGCGCCTGAGACCCTCACGGTTGAGTAGTGCGTTCTACAAATGTCTAATTGATTGATTGATTTTTGAGGTCCCAGGAAAGACATTCAGCTGTTTTGATGTGAAAATCATAGCATCATTTAAAACTATTTGGCATCAAGTATGCTGAATTAGCAGAAATTAGTTAAGAACATTCAAAATTGTTCCGAATAGGGCCCCCAAAATATTTCTAGGCCACGCCCCTGAAGTTCCTTAAAATGGCAGCCTTGGCACATTCCATTCCGCCCTTTTAGCTCCTCTGTGCCACCAGACAGGGAGCAGCAACAACGTAAGGTCTGATCTGCGCAGCAGGGCCGGGCTAATCCAATAAGCCGTCTCGGCTCTCGTCTAGGATCAGCAAATACGATTATCCGGCCTAAAAGGCTACAGAATGCACCTGAGAGGCAGGTCTGACACCGTGGGAACGAAGCGCCTCGAAGAAGGGCCGGACTGGCCGTAGCGGGCACCAGGCATTCCCCCGGTGCGCCGCACGGGTGGGGGGCCGGTTTTTGGTCCCTTGGGGGCTGTTTTTGTTACAGGGCCGTTTTGCAGCATAAATCGGCCGAAAACTGGCCCTGGCAAAGAGCTCGGCGGCACCCACAACCCCTTGTACCGCAGCGCTAGCACACGAGGGAGCACCGCCTTCGTCAAGGGGGGCCTGTGGCTTCTGCAGTCTGTACACAGTGGTGAGCCGGCGAGTACCAGGCCCTGGTCTGAGCTGTCTTTAGCATGAAAATAATAATATATTTTCCCGGAAGGAAGCATGCAGTGTTTTTCAAAGGCTAACAAGGGCTCTGTGCTTTCTTAAAAAGCAGCAGCGAAGCACCCCATGGGGGCAAACCCCCAGGGCCTGGCCTCTCCTCACAGTTTCCGAGCTGTTGTTTGTCTTCGGAGGCCGAGTGTTTCTGCTGAACAGTTTCCTAGCAGCAGTGAGCCGAGAGAGGTTCCAATCCTAAACAGTTATACTTGTTATCACTTCATGTCCTATAAGGGCCCTGACTAACAGGTGGTTGTGTTACCCGGTTTGATAGAAGGAACTATATTTTCACAGCCTGGTGCAATGGCTGAACTATGCATCTAGTTCCAGTAAAAGCTTTCTTGTGCTCAGTGGGGGAGAAAGTCTGCAAACCACCTCTCTTTCCTGCAAAATAGCTAACCGTGGCCTTAAATGGCCTGAACCCAGGGTGTCAGCACTAAACTGACTGCAGCCAGTGGAGGGTGCCAAGGACTTGACTTGCATGAATCTTTGATGCCTCCTGGATACTGCACTGCAATGCTTAATTTGCAAAACAAAAACAAGAAAGAGTGACCGGGCTCTCGTCAGGAGGCCACTGCAACTTGCACCACACATTGCCCCTGCCATGCTGCCAATGACAGTACCAACACAACTACTACCCCTCACACTCCTACAGGTGGGACAATTTGGACTATTTCAGGCTCTTACAGCTAAAAGAATGGCTTGGGCAGCAGGTAATAGTCATGTTTAATGTATATTGAGTGAATAATTAACTCTTATTACCTGTGACCCTGTCCTCAGGTAGGTCGCCCCCCCCAGCCGCCACACGGTCCTCCTGTGACGCTACCCCCGCTGAGTACTGCCGCCTCGCTCTTGCCGCTGCCTGTGTCTGATTGCGTAAGCCCTTTTGTCTCCTCTGGTTATCGTATCCCTGCTGTATTTCTTGCCCGTTTGTACTGGTTTCTGCCACTGTTGTGCCCTTTGTGCCCCCTTCCCCCGTTTTTTCTTTCTGTATCCCTTCCCCCGTTCTGCCTGCTGTACCACTTTCCCGCCGCTGCGCCCCGCCCCCCCACTGTCCCATTCGCTGCCCCGCTCCCGCCTCCCAGCTGCTCCTCCCTCCCACAGCCCCTCATATGGAGGCCACGCGCAGCGAGGCAAGCCCGTCTGTGCCCGCCCGCGCCTGGACCGCGCCCAGCGCCAGAACCCCTGGCCCACGCCGGAGCCAAGACACCCGACTGAGCTACGACACCACCACCCTCAACACTGGACGACCACCCGCCTGCTACCGAGCCACCCCAAAGCAAACCCACGGACCCTTCACCTGCCAAGCCTGTAAATTCACCTGCCTCCCAACCTGCACCCCGCCCATCGAACCAAGCAACAACAACAGCAACAACCTCAAGTGCATCCTTCTCAACACACGCTCCGTCCACAAGCATGCCGTCGAAATCTGGGACCTCCTCGATACTACAGCACCATACATCGCCTTCCTCACGGAGACCTGGATGAACGCCTCCTCGGCCCCCGACATCGCCATAGCCCTCCCGGGTGGCTACAAAATCACCCGGAAGGACCGCATCAACCAAACCGGAGGAGGAATCGCCATCTTCTACAGGAACACCATCAGCGTCACATCCAACGCCGAAGACGCAATCTCGGCCGCCGAACACCTACACTTTCAAATCCACACCAACCCCAAGACCACACTCAGAGGAACCTTCATCTACAGACCCCGCGCACACAATTCAGCGAAACCATCGCCGATTTCATCAGCCCGCAAGCCCTAGCCTCACCCGAATACATCCTCCTAGAGGACCTGAGCATCCACCTGGAGAACAACAACAACAGCAACACCACCACCCTGCTCGACAACCTCGGACTCAAGCAACTGGTGAACACCCCCACCCACTACGCCGGCCACACGCTCAACCCCATCTTCTCCGCTAGCAACCAAGTCTCCTTCAGCCACTCCACGGAACTACACTGGACAGGCCACAGCTGCATCCATTTCACCTTCAAGAAGACTACATCCCACCACCACACGCAACAGATCCCCCGCAGATGCTGGAGCAAAGTCACCACAGACCAGCTAACCACATCGCTGAGCCAGAACCCACCAGTCGACACCCGACACCAACAACGCAGCCCAGAATCTCGCACAGTGGATGACCAAAACCGGCGACGACTTCGCTCCTCTAAAGAACCCCACAGGCAAGACCAGCACCAGGAAAACCACATGGTTCACCGACACCCTCAAAAACTCAAAGAAATCCTGCTGAACCCTCGAAAAAACCTGGCGCCACGAACGGACGCCAGAAAACATGACAGCCCTCAAGAACGCCACCCGCGAACACCACCAGCTGATCCGCACCACCAAAAGGACATCTTTCAAAGAGCGGGTGGACAACAACACCCACAACAGCAAGGAACTCTTCAACATCGTAAAAGAGCTCTCCAACCCCAGCACCAGCAACAACGACATCGCACCATCGCAAGACCTCTGCAACTCCCTCGCCACGTTCTTCCACCGCAAGATCACGGACATACACGACAGCTTCAACACCCAGACTCAGCCCCCAGCCACCGAACCAACAATCACTCCCACCACCCTCAGCGCCTGGACCCCAGTCAACACTAAAGACACCACCCACGTCATGACCCATGCCCTCACCACATCTTCAACAAAGCCGACGCCATCATCGCACCCCACCTACGGAACATCATAAACAACTCCTTCGCGTCAGCCACCTTCCCAGAAAGCTGGAAGCACGCAGAAATCAACGCCCTTTTGAAGAAACCCACAGCCGACCCAAAAGACCTCAAGAACGTTCGACCCATTTCTCTCCTTCCCCTACCGGCAAAAGTCATCGAGAAGACCGTCAACAAACAACTGACTGCATTCCTCGAAGCAAACAACTCGCTCGACCCATCCCAGTCCGGATTTCGAGCCAACCACAGCACCGAGACCGCCCTCATCGCAGCCACTGACGACATCAGGACCCTGATGGACAACGGGGAAACAACCGCTCTCATCCTCCTGGACCTCTCGGCCGCCTTCGACACTGTCTGCCACCGTACCCTAACAACCTGCCTCTACAACACTGGGATCCAAGGAACAGCCCTGGACTGGATCACCTCATTCCTCTCCGATAGAACCCAGAGAGTCCGCCTCCCTCCCTTCCGCTCCGCGGCCACCAAGATCATCTGCGGCGTACCCCAAGGATCCTCGCTCAGCCCAACCCTCTTCAATATTTACATGAGCCCCATCGCACGCAAACACAACCTCAACATTATCTCCTACGCCGATGATACCCAGCTGATACTCTCCCTCACCAAAGACCCAGCCACCGTCAAATCCAACCTCCAGGAAGGAATGAAAAACGTTGCGGAAAGGATGACGCTCAGCCGTCTGAAACTGAACTCAGACAAGACGGAGGTCCTCATCCTCAGACAATCCCCATCCGCCTGGGACGACTCCTGGTGGCCCACTGTGCTGGGTACCGCACCGACACCCACGGACCACGCACGCAACCTGGGATTCATCCTGGACTCCTCCCTCACGATGACCAGACAAGTCAACGCCATCTCATCTTCATGCTTCAACACCCTGCGCATGCTCCGAAAGATCTTCCGATGCATCCCCACCGAAACCAGAAAGACGGTCACCCAGGCCCTCGTTACCAGCCGCCTGGACTACGGGAACGCCCTATACGCAGGAACCACAGCCAAACTTCAGAAACGACTTCAGCGCATACAGAACGCCTCCCCACATCTCATCCTCGACATCCCCCGCAACAGCCACACAACTGCCCACCTGAGAAACCTGCACTGGCTCCCCGTCAGCAAGAGGATCACGTTCAGGCTCCTCACCCATGCACACAAAGCGCTACACGACATGGGTCCCGAATACCTCAACAACCGCCTTTCGTTCTACACTCCCACCCGCCAGCTTCGCTCCACCAGCCTCGCCCTCGCCACTGTCCCACGGATCCGCAGAAACACAACAGGAGGAAGATCGTTCTCCTACCTGGCCGCCAAGACATGGAACTCCCTCCCCGCACACCTACGACTGACCCAGGACCGTCTCACCTTCAGGAAGCAAGACCTGGCTATTCGAACAGTAACAGCACCCCCCTCCCTTCAGTGCCTTGAGACCCTCACGGGTGAGTAGCGCGCTCTACAAATGCACTGATTGATTGATTGATTGTAGTCATCTCTAAATTAGTCAGATAGCGCCACCTTATGGCAGACTGTCAAAAGCACTGGTGTTGACAATTAAGCGCCAGTGCTGAGCACCGGAAACCACGGTCTCAAATTAAGCACTGCTTGCATCCTTGAGGATGCTACAGCGCCTAGAGGTCTGTAGCCGTGTTTCTCTGCTAGCCTGCCTTAGGATCACACATGGCAAGCCACCATGCAGACAAAGGATACCTCTTGCGTACCACCCATATGAACCTGCACCCTCCATGAACAGGGCTGGACTCGGAAACCAAAGCTGCCCTGGCAAATTTTCTCCTGTAAGTTGCGCAGCCAGCGAGCCCAACCACTAGAAGGAAAGTATGGGGGGGTTCACCCACCCCCCATGAAAATATTTGGCAAAATGGCAAAAATGGTGCCTTCTACAACACATTTTTTCATAATATACTCAATTGTATTTGCTTTTAAAGCATAGTAAGTGATGACCTTACAGTGCACAAGGATACACCAATCTCTGTTGGGCTCTTCGATGATTCGCTCACTGTCACCCTCCAACAGCGCCCCTCATCTCTCCATAGCCCCTCTCTCACAATTATTTAATTTGTTTGATAGCACCTCTCATACTATATTATAAGGCCAGAGCACTTTACATCAAGCAAAATGAATAATACGTGTGAGTCATTATACAGAAAATGTTACAAAAGACAAAGGGTACTACAAGGTGTAGACATTTTTTAAGAGTGCTTGGCGTGGAGAAGCACAAACCCAGGATTCAGAATGTAACACAGTGGTTAGGATTACATTTGCTAATTGGAATTTATTTCTACCCAAACAAACCCTTTTTAGCAACATTAGGATAATGAAAGACAGGAAAAAACATAACTTTCTAACCTGTTTCGTGCAGCGTGCTTGCAGCTCTTTGATGGCAGTTCATAGCTCACTGTGCTAGATTACGATTAGAATTTATGAACTGCACAGTAACAAAGGAATCTCTTTGACAAAAGCAGTAGCCCACTGAGCTGTGCACATACAATAAACGTGTGTAATCTGCACGCTATGCATTCTTTGCCGCAGGCATATTAACCCTCTGCGCTACCTTAGATGAGTCAAAACTGCCACTAGAGAAAAAAACAGCTCACTCCGGCAGAGTGGATTATGCTGGTCTGCAGATTTTGTTACTGGGGGCTGACACTGCAACACTGCTGCAAAACCGGCCCCCACCCTTCCACCCTTCTGTGAAATGCTCAAAAAGGCCACTCCAGCCTTGTTGGACCATCTTACCAAGTATCAACAAGGGCTAAATGTTCAGGCTGGAACATTTTAACAAAAGAAGTACCAAGGTGAAAATACTGTTGACCCGTCTACAGTGGCCCAATGAACAACAAATACAGAAAGAAGGCTTGGATGTGTCCCAGAGCAATTACCAGTGGCAGTGATTGGTTCAAGCATTCCACCCATCGCATTTCTCTTTCTCAGACACCCTAAGCATGCCTGAAATTACTTGACATGGCTCCTGTGCTAATTGTGCCTTTGGAGTCAATGTCTACCTTTAGATGAAAAAAATGCAAAAAGAAATGCATAAGGCAGTGTCTGAACTGGGGTGGTGAAGTGAGCTAAAGAACGATGATGGATTCAACCCAGATCTGTGACTTGGGGAGAGTGTCTAAAAAGTTTCAGTGCTCCGTCCATCATCTCCTTGTGTTTTGCTCGGTTAGCCCGAAACCGGTCCCAGGATGCTTGTTTCCGGTCCAGGGAAGACATGACTTGGCAGTTCGGGCTTGACTGTTCCCATGAGGCACAGGGTCAAGGCTGATTTGCATATAGCAGTGTCTGAACTCGGGTGGTGAAGTGAGCTAAAGAACGAGGATGGATTCAACCCAGATCTGTTACTGGGGGAGATTGTCTGAAAAGTTTCAGCGCTCCGTCCATCGTCTGCTTGTGTTTGCTTTGTTCGCCCTAAGTTGGCAGGGTATGCCCAGACGTGGGTCCCTTGCTCACTTTGCTACTGGAATCAAGCAAGTCTGGCTGATGAGGACAGTTGGCCCGAAACCGGTCCCAGGATGCTCATTTCTGGTCCAGGGAAGACATGGCTTGGCAGTCCGGGCTGGACTGTTCCCATGAGGCACAGGGTCAGACTGATTTGAATATGGCTTGGTCTAAACTGTGTGGCATGGTGAGCAAAAGAACAATGGATTTAACCCACATCTCTTGACTGGGGGTCAATGTATAATTTATTCAGCACTCCGTCCATCATTTGTTTGCGTATGACTGTTCCCATGAGGCACAGGGTCAAGACTGATTTGCATGCAGCAGTGTTTGTACTGGGGTAGCGAATTGAGCTAAAGAACGATGATGGATTCAACCCAGATCTGTGACTGCGGGTGAGTGTCTGAAAAGTTTCAGCGCTCTGTCCATCATCTCCTTGTGTTTGCTACCTTACAGATGAAGCACTCCTGGGCCAAAGCCTAACTGGTGTTACTGTGGTTACCATTCAGAGTGTACGTCCCTTGGCGGTTTGGGATGGACTGTTCTTATTGGAGCAGGACCAATGCTGATTTGCATAAAGTTGGTGGTTGTCTTCAGTGACACAGTGAGCAGAAAAGAGATGGCTTGAAGCATAGTCCAGAGTACTTACCAGCAGCTGCAATTACTTCAAGTACTTACCTATCACCTTTGTATATTTCTGAGCTTACATTGGGGTGCATGGCCCTTCTCCTTAAGCGAGTTTCCTCGATATTTGGAATGTTATGGTTAGAAACGTGTTGTTTATTTCTACTTAACTATATTTCAGATGTGTCGTAACCCAAGTGTTATTCCATTTGAAAGATATAGCCTTGACCCAAGGACAGAAGTGAGACAGAGCGAGAAAGGAGAGATGATAATTGTGTTATCGTGTGTGCATGACTCGGTCTTCACACCACCTCCCACTGGCAAGAATCTCTCATCTTCACAACATTGACCAGCAGAGACAAGGAGGGCTTGGCTGCCCACCATCCCATCCCAGGCCCAACACCCAGAATTCTGGTCATTAGCGAACACATGATCTAACCACCGACACTGCTCGGACCTCACTACAACATCAAAATGTGTGAGAACTGCGAAACACTACTGAACTGGCGTAGCGTGCCATCGACACGCGAGGAAAAAGAAGACCACATGGGAATTTGATGTGAGAAACACTGAATTGGGCAGCAGAGCAGATGAAGGCTACTGGACCCATCCCATCACCCCTTTCCCGGTGAGTGTTCACTCAGAGACTGCTGTGCCCCTCAGCTCCTCCTCTGTCCTATGCCTGAAAAATCTCCCCCATAATTTTGGCTGACATAGGACATCCTGAGAGAGCAACTACCCAAAGTTCAACAAATGTACATAGGAGAAGGACCACAGATCAGTACAAAACTTCTGAGTGGTAGACGGTGTAGCCCAGGCAGCAACATCACAAATGTTGTAGAGAAACAACACCGCACCCGGCCCCTGCCGCAAGGTTAACTGCCCACATCTAGTGACTGGAAGTGGCTAAAAAGGAGTTTCTTTCGCTTCTGAAGAGACTGAACGCGAATGAAGAAAAGAATAAGAGTGTAAGGGACTCTGCAACCCCACAGGAGTGAGGAATCTCCTGTGAGCTTCATGAGTGTGATGTTTTTATTTTATTTATTTATTTGTGTTTTAGAGAGCGCAACCTTGACCCGTTAGGGTATCAGGGCACTTTACAGGATTAGCAGGTTGAATACAAGAGACTTGGAAGGGGGGTGGAAAACATATGGGATACAAACATGTAAAAACATTATACAATAAAATAGATGCGATCTCATTGGAAGGGCCATGGTTGGCGAGTGGAAATAAACATACTACACAGAAAGCAGGAGTGACACATTTTATTCTTCTGCCATGAGAACTTTAACTTGGAATGCTACTGCATCAAATGTGGCCCTATAATGGTTTAAGCTGATCTGGAAAACAGGAAAACAGACTCATCAAGGAAAAACATAAGGAAACGATGTGAAAGGTTAAGCGTACTATAATAGGGTGGTGGGGATGTAATGGACCGCTCAACTTTAAATGGCCACCATGCATCACATGAGGAGCCAGCCACAGTGAATGCACGGCCACCCAACACAAGGAGAACCGAGATATCCCCGCTGTATGACCAATACAGCGGGAGTGGCGGCTCGCTGTGGGGGTGCTGCGAGGCGGAGGAGCGGGGCGGGGGAGGGGAGGGGCAGGGTGGACTGGGTAGTGAAGTCGAACATACGACGTCTACGAGTTAAGTAATTAAAACTATACCACCCACGCTTCCCGTTGTCCATCATGCACTGTTGACATATATCTGTGCTTATTTATTTTATTTTTTTATTTTACAGCCCTTTGCAAATGTATCTACCCCATATGTAACTCATGCATCTGCTACTGTTTATCGTATATTTATTAGTATACTGTTGCTGATGTTTCTGCCTACCCTATGTAATTGTATTTACCCCATATGTAACTTGTGTAATCTGCTACCTTGTCATCCATGTAAAGCGCTCCGATACCTTTGGGTCGCGTTTGCGCCATACAAAACGCTATAAATAAAACTATTTACCTTGCGCGTGCTGCATCGCCAACTCGGCGAAGCAGTGCAAGCAAGGTAAATAGTTTTATTTATTTAATTACTTAACTCGTGGACATCGTATGTCCGACTCCACTACCCCCCCCCCCCACCCTGCTCCTCCCCCGCCCGCCCTACCGCCCCGCAGCACTCCCACAGCAAGCCGCCACTGGGCATCAGGCTATGAATGCCACGTGATACCTTATTACAGCTCATCACTGACGTCAGGAGGAGCCTGGGACAACTTATTGCACTAGAGCTTTGAGGTAACAATGCCTTATAAAAAGGGAATTAAAAGCTCTGGTGATTTATGCATTTAATGAAAAGTTGACTTTCCTTTTCTGGTTCTTTCCTTGCGAAGATCCTGGCTGTGAAGGGTCACAGGCACTAGGGTATGAAAGATGTGGCTTCCTCTGTCCTGCAGGGCAGGGGCAGGAGAGGTCTCTCGGCATCTTACCACAAATCAGAACCATCTGCATCTCACGATAAACAACCGAAAGCTTGTGTTTAACCCAAATTATCCCCTGCGAGCTGCTTTGTTCTAGCTCCAAATGTCAGACTCCACGTCCACTGTACATGTGTGCACCGGAGGATGACTTGTGCAAGAAAGAATGACCTCACGCGTCGCAGAGCGGGTCTGCGCATGTGCCAGTGGGTGGACATCATTGCTCAGCAGTCAATTTTAATCCAAGTTACAGCAACTTTTCATGATCTTGTACAGAAAGGCGTCCTTCCTCTTGTTCTAGGGGTTCCAATACTTAGTAAGCGATAATGAAAGCCATATTTGCGGAGTCTCACTGTAGGCGCAGAAACGGGGCAGGACCGGGCTCAGCAACCAGCCCTGGCAGATTGCTGCCCGACCGGCCCTGGGAGCGGGGGTTAAGAGGAGGGGTGGCTAGTAAAAAGCATCACTCCCGCTTTTGTTACAGGGGGCCGATACCGCAGGACTGCTGCAAAACCGGCCGGATTGGGTACAAAACCGGCCCCCAGACCTCCGGCCTACCTGGGAAATGCCCGGTGCCCGCTATGGCCAGTCCGGCCCTGCGCATACATCTTTATTTGGGAGCACATGCAACTTTCTGAGGTCCCATCGGGGCGAGACCTGGGAAATAAAACTTTTGGAAGTTGTCTATTGTCTAGAGGTGACCCTATAACAAAAGTATGTATGTCATCACAACGCATGCTTTTACTACGCATGCCTTTACAACGCAGGTTTTACAACGCAAGTCATTACAACGACTTGCGTTGGGGGCGCTGGATAGTGGAATAGTTTAATTTACTATTCCACCTCCAGTCCCCGTGGATAGTAGGGAAGGTGTTGGATAGTAAATTAAACTATTCCCTATCCTACAGCGCCCTCCAGCGCAAGTCGTTGTAAATCCTGCATTGTAATGGTAGTGCGTCGTAAAAGTTGCGTTGTGATGGATGTTACCCATAACAAAAGGCCAGTAGGCAGCTGTTTGTTTCTGGGGCAGAGACCCCGCACTCTGGTTGATTCTGTCTATTGTTGGGCTCAGGCCTGGACAAGGAAGAGGTATCCTGGATGAATCATTGGAAAGGAGCCCCGCTGAGAGCCGGGTGAAGGTGGCAGGTGCAGTAAGAGCGTGGTGCATGGATGAGACACGAGGGAGAATAAGGTGAGAGCGATGGCTACAAGGTGCTTCAAGCCCAAAGTGACACATTGAGCCGGAGCAGTCATTCTGACCACCAGCAAACACTTGCGTGTCGTGCTTTTTAAGGCTCTTGATTATAGTGGGGGAAAACCTCCAAGGTCCAGAATGCAACTAGCTGTTTCGTAAAAGCCAGGACAGGTTTTAGGAGCCTGCATGGAATGGGGCCACTTGCCATGCAACCAGTAGCGGCCTGTATAGGGCGTGCTGCCGGGCAGTGATGTGGGGTGGGGGAGGGGCAGGGTGGGGGGTAGTAAACACCAGAATACGGATGAATGCAGGTAAGTAGACATTTAAATCAATAAAACGAATTTCGTTGAGCGCGCTGCATCGCATTTGGCGATGCAGTGACAGTCTCACTTATTTAAAACCATGTCGATGACGTGTCGACAATGATACCACAGATGAATAAAATTACGACAGCCCAGATCACTGGGCCCAGATGTCAAATACATTGAAAAATGCTCGTTATAATTGTAAATTGTATTTATAGCGCTTACTACCCCAGGCAAGGCATTGAAGTGCTTTGCAGCGAGTAGCCCACTGACCCGGAACCCAAGGTTAGAGGTAACTAGGTAGTAGATAAGTAATATGCTTCCTTTTCCTTGTTGGATCACTTGTGTTAAGTTTGTGCTCTTGAGACCTCATGCCTTTCCTCTTCTGCTTTGAAGAGGAATCGATTAATTAAAATGGATTAATAAAGTAAGCATGGGAGATGTTATTCGGAGTTGCGGGCACGTTTGCCAGTTGTTCTAGCAAAGGACAAGGAAGGGTTTCAAAAGAGCATGTTATAAAAGAGGGAGTAATAGTCATTCACCCACTATGGCCACCTACTCTACTCCTTTCATAGAATATAACAGGCTTTAGAATAAAAGAAACTCTCTGGATTGGGTAGAATTAACTGGTGAAGACCATGAAAATCGAATGCAGAAAACAGGATCCCCAGTAGCAAGAGCACACGAGTCGATCCCAGATTCAAGCACCGAATGAACAAGGCTGCAGGCGGGCAGCACACGGGGACAAGAACCACAGCGAGTCCAATGTTCAGCACCACACGGCATGAATGGAACTTAATGGTCCTGACGTTTCGGAGTCCAGAAGCGGTGCTTAGTTGGAGCCGGTGGTTGCAGGTGGAGCCCACCAGCGCTTCTTTTTGAGACTGGGACTTTTTTATCATCATCAGAATTTGACCCAGAACCAGAGTGAAAAGGAGGAAGAAAATACAGAACAAAAGGAGAATTAAAACGGGAATGAAAAAGCTTGCAAGAGTGGGACAAAGAAGCAGGGAGTGTTCGGTGGTGGATGAAATAGGCATGAGTTGGAGTAAACACTAGAGAGCCTTGGCATACGACATACTCAACATGCGGTCACGCCGGCCACTGGCTTCTAATCTTAGTGATTGTTTGAGCCCGACATTTGTTCTCTTACAGATTATGGACTGAGGTGAAGTCCCTCTTTAATCCCAGTCTGAATAAAACAAACATTGTTACGGACAGACTTCGCAAGATGTTCGGAAGTCCACGTATTCCTCCTTACTTGTCGTATGGCAGGGAAGGGTGCTCCAGGATCTGTGCATTGCAGAGATCCTTTGTCTGAAATATTGTTTTTTTGATGTGTGGGGTGGAGAAGATGTACAAATGGAAGTAACAAAGCTTTTTTTACAGGAGTCCCTCAACCTGCCAAGACACTGCCACATCTCCCAGCACCTGCGCACACTCCACTGGCTCCCCATCGAGGCAAGAGTCACCTTCAAGATGCTCACCCATGCACTCGAGGCCCTCCATGACACCGGACCAGAATACCTGAACAGCTGACTCATATTCCACGCACCCCAAAGGACCCTACGATCAGCCCAGCTCTCCTACGCCGTGGTCCCCTGCACCAGAAAGACCAGATCGGGAGGCCGCTCCTTCTCCTTCCTCGCGGCCAAAGCATGGAACGCCCTTACGCTCCACCTCAGACAGACAGCGTCGCTTCCCACCTTCATAAGAGACCTCAAAACCTGTCTCTTCGACAGACCCCCTCCTTGATGGACTGGAGCCTGCAACCCCCGACCCCCAGCGCCTTGAGACCCTTACGGGTGAGTAATCGCGCCTAACAAACGCCCGATTGATTGATTGAGTCTCTGATCATCAGGTCCAGCTGGCTGGAAGCTCTGGTGATCAGTACCAGGCAGTGAATCTGAATCTCTCTTCCTGCCAGGCAGGCAGTGGAGTGTTGGGGGCACAGGGACAGGCAGCAAGTGGAGAGTGTGGGGCACAGGGACAGGCAGCAAGTGGAGAGTGTGGGGCACAGGGACAGGCAGCAAGTGGAGAGTGTGGGGCACAGGGACGGGCAGCAAGTGGAGAGTGTGGGGCACAGGGACAGGCAGCAAGTGGAGAGTGTGAGGCATAGGGACAGGCAGCAAGTGGAGAGTGTGGGGCACAGGGACAGGCAGCAAGTGGAGAGTGTGGGGCACAGGGACGGGCAGCAAGTGGAGAGTGTGGGGCACAGGGACAGGCAGCAAGTGGAGAGTGTGAGGCATAGGGACAGGCAGCAAGTGGAGAGTGTGGGGCACAGGGACAGGCAGCATGTGGAGAGTGTGGGGCACAGGGACGGGCAGCATGTGGAGAGTGTGGGGTACAGGGACAGGCAGTAAGTGGAGAGTGTGGGGCACAGGGACGGGAAGCAAGTGGAGAGTGTGGGGCACAGGGACAGGTAGCAAGTGGAGAGTGTGGGGCACAGGGACGGGCAGCATGTGGAGAGTGTGGGGCACAGGGACAGGAAGCAAGTGGAGAGTGTGGGGCACAGGGACGGGCAGCAAGTGGAGAGTGTGGGGCACAGGGACAGGCAGCAAGTGGAGAGTGTGGGGCACAGGGACAGGCAGCAAGTGGAGAGTGTGGGGCACAGGGACAGGCAGCAAGTGGAGAGTGTGGGGCACAGGGACAGGAAGCAAGTGGAGAGTGTGGGGCACAGGGACGGGCAGCATGTGGAGAGTGTGGGGCACAGGGACGGGCAGCATGTGGAGAGTGTGGGGCACAGGGACAGGCAGCATGTGGAGAGTGTGGGGCACAGGGACGGGCAGCATGTGGAGAGTGTGGGGCACAGGGACAGGCAGCCGGTGGAGAGAGTAGGGAACAGACACAGGGACAGGCAGCAAGTGGAGAGCGTGGGGCACAGGGACAGGAAGCAAGTGGAGAGTGTGGGGCACAGGGACAGGAAGCATGTGGAGAGTGCGGGGCACAGGGACAGGCAGCAAGTGGAGAGTGTGGGGCACAGGGACGGGCAGCAAGTGGAGAGTGTGGGGCACAGGGACGGGCAGCAAGTGGAGAGTGTGGGGCACAGGGACAGGCAGCAAGTGGAGAGTGTGAGGCATAGGGACAGGCAGCAAGTGGAGAGTGTGGGGCACAGGGACAGGCAGCCGGTGGAGAGAGTAGGGAACAGGCACAGGGACAGGAAGCAAGTGGAGAGTGTGGGGCACAGGGACAGGCAGCAAGTGGAGAGTGTGGGGCACAGGGACAGGAAGCATGTGGAGAGTGTGGGGCACAGGGACGGGCAGCAAGTGGAGAGTGTGGGGCACAGGGACAGGAAGCAAGTGGAGAGTGTGGGGCACAGGGACAGGAAGCAAGTGAGAGTGTGGGGCACAGGGACAGGAAGCAAGTGGAGAGTGTGGGGCACAGGGACAGGAAGCATGTGGAGAGTGTGGGGCACAGGGACGGGCAGCATGTGGAGAGTGTGGGGCACAGGGACAGGAAGCATGTGGAGAGTGTGGGGCACAGGGACGGGCAGCATGTGGAGAGTGTGGGGCACAGGGACGGGCAGCCGGTGGAGAGTGTGGGGCACAGGGACGGGCAGCATGTGGAGAGTGTGGGGCACAGGGACGGGCAGCATGTGGAGAGTGTGGGGCACAGGGACAGGCAGCCGGTGGAGAGAGTAGGGAACAGGCACAGGCAGCCAGTAGAGGAGCACGGGCAGGAATGGGCACCCATTGAAGAAAGCGCAGAGGCGAGATGGGCAGCGAGTGTGCAGAGAGAGGAGTAAGGACACAGGGGGGTGGGGCACAATGACTGAAAATAAATGACATCACACGAGGCACCCAGTGGCAGAGAGCCTTCCGCATTTCCCTTCTTCCTCATTGTTGCATGGTTCTTGTTCGCAATCCTCATTGTGTCGCCCTATTTGTTGTTTTTTGGGCTCTGTTATCCGCTATGGAAGATCAAAGGATCGTTTCTCTAGACTCCTTATATGTGTTGGCTCCAAGGAGGGTCTTTACTGGGATTTATGGTGATGGCGGTCCCTAACCCTGGAAGCACCTTCACGGAGCTCCTTCCCGGTTGGCCATCAGCTGAGTGAGGTGAATTGATTGACGTGCAAGATATCCACTTGTCTGGAGCATATTAATGACCAATGCTTTCGTGAAAACATATGTACCAGCTTGTAAATATAGCAAACTGCGGCTGTTGTCACACCAAAGAACACCTGGTGTCCATTATGTTGATGGGTTAAGTGGTGAACGGCGAGAGGGCCTTTAGGAACCTCACCCGCTGGGCGGGGTTTAGGACAGGCAGGCAGTGCACAGAGCAAGAAGCAGGAGTGCTCAGCCAATGAAGACAGTGAGTAGAAGAAACGGGCATCCAATGAAGAGAGCAAGAAGCAGAAACAGGCAGCCAATGAAGAGAGCAAGAAGCAAGAAGGGCAGCCAATGAAGAGTGCAAGAAGCAGCAGCATGAATGGGCAACCAATGAAGAGAGCAAGAAGCAGAAACAGGCAGCCAATGAAGAGAGCAAGAAGCAAGAAGGGCAGCCAATGAAGAGTGCAAGAAGCAGGAATGGGCAACCAATGAAGATGTTGAAAGTTAGGCTGAAACCGTCAACATTATCGGCGCCCTCTTGCTCTCCTTGAACCTTTTGTGCGCGTAAAACAGCCGCCATCTTGAACACCATGGCTTCCCTGCTCTCGCCGAGAGCCAGCGCGCCCCTCTCCCCCTCCTAGCTTCGCTGGCATCCCCCGCATGCTGACAACCCCCCTGCCTGCACCTGCCTTGAATCATAAACCCCTCTTCGGCGCTGCTCTGCCCCAGGCCCTCGTCCTGTTCCCAGCGCAACACCTCCCTTCTTCCCATTCATGATCCCCGGCCCTTTGATGCAAACCCCCTTTCTTCCGTGTGCCCGTTTGTCTTCCTCGTTCCCAGGTCGACACCCAGCTCTGCCGATACTGTTCCTTGCCCCTCCCCGTACAATAGAAAGTTTCCCCCCAGCAAGGGATCCCCGGGTTGATCAAAGCCCCCCGCCCTACGAGATCCGATCGAACCCCACACACTCCGTGAATCGGCGGAATATCCAGCTGCGCGATGATCATCACCTGTTGTGAACGGGGCGGGGACTTCCACTGTAACCTTGCGTGGGAACGGGCTGGGAAGGGGGGATTCTAAGGATGTCTTTCCGTACATCAAAGTATCGACGAGAATATGTTACATGCAATAAAGAGATAAACTTGTGTATAAGAGGCCAGGCCTCAGGGATGCAGTTAGAGCACCTCAGAACGATACCTACTGTCCGTTTTGCTGTGTTCTCCTCCGGAGAGAATAAAAAACCTTGTTTCCTGCCTTCCAGTCTCCAGCGCCTGCCTCTTCAATAGTTTAACTTCTTTGTGGGTTCAAGAGGCGACACCGCCGGGCAATACTTAAGGATCTTATATTCTGGTTGGTAGTGTCACCCTTTTTTTTAACAATTGGCGTCCCAAGCGTAGGGCCCATCAGCGACCCGTGGATCCAGTGGGAGAGGTCCTGACGACAGAGTGAACGACTGCAACGATCGGGAACGGGTCTGTCCGATAGACCCTCGTCTGACAGCCGATCATCCGAACTTCACTGGTTCCGAACAGACCTCTCTCGAGTGATCTACGGTCCTGACTGGGAACCATCAGGAGTGCCGCGAGGATAACGGAGAAGAGAGGACGATCGGGCGCTGGATTCGGAAGACAAGAAACTGTCCATGCGGTCCGGGTAAGGTCGTGTAAACACGACAAGTTGCGAACTGATTGCTTGATTGCTTGATTGTTTAAAAAAATACTAGTATTGCTCCTTTTTTTATTTATTTGGAGATTCACTGTCTGCAAACGGAGAAACAACGGGCTCTCTCTTTGCAAGCAGTGGAGGATAGGTAGGGCAGTAGCCGTGCTTATTTTTTTCTCCCCCACTCAATAATTACTTGAAACTGAACTGTTGTTCGCAAACTATTGTTTACTGGAGATTCTCTGTCTGCAAACAGGGAAGAGACCACCCTTTTTGCAGATAGTGAAAAGGGTAGGTAACGCAGATCTTTGCGGACCTACTCATTCTTCCCATTGATATTTATTGGTCTTTTGTTATTTTGATCCATGAGGTATTCACTGCCTGCAAACAACGTAGAATAGAAATGTTCTGTCCAGTCTTTGCACCTAGTGATAAGATAGGCAGTGCTGACTTTTTAGTCCCTCGTTACGAGCCGTCATGTCTGTCTTCTCCCCACTGATTAGTAGCCTGTTTAGCCCGGACCGCTTATTAGAGATGGACCACCCAGCCCCACTGGAAGGCACCCCTAATAAGGACATGTTCATGAAGCATGGATTGACCGCTATAGCCTATAGTAAACTATGGCATAAATATACGAAAAAGGGTCAAGAAAGTCAGTGGCCCCTGATAGGATCCTTCGATAATGATAAAATAAAAACGCTAGAAACTGCCCTGGGTAAAAACAAGACAACACCCACTATGCTCGACAGTTTCGGCATGTGGCGAAAAGAAACTGAACAACGTAAAAAGAAAACTGAGAGTAGGTTGGAAAAAGAGCTGCGAAAAGCAGCCCACCTAGCTGCCCAGAAACTAGAAAAAGAGATAAAGGAAAGAGAGAAAGCTAAACAGAAACTAGAAATGGAAACACCAAGCCAGTGTCCGGTTAGAACACCCTCCATGCTCTACCCTGATTTACCCTCGAAACAACGAGCCAACGAGGATCTGCTGTTAGGTCCTCCTATCATCTACATGCCCCCTCCATATGCCCCTTCCCAACCCTTGGCGCAGCACGCGCCACCCCCAGGTACAAACGAAGGTACCGCCACAGCTTCGGCCCCAATGGCCTCTGTGCCAGCCGAACCCCTTGTATTTAAAACCGCATCAACCACAACGTTAGACGACCATGAGACCCGAGGGGCTGGTCCTGCAAGAACAAGCAGGCTAAGCAAAGATGAGCGAGCGGGGATCGACAAAATAGCAAGGACACTGGTAGAAAGGAAGGATGATGAAGAGTACATCACAGATATGTTCAGCTCGTATACAGGGAGTCACAGACGACATTTTACCGTACGACTGTGTTATCATGTCTTGAATGCATACGAGGACCGATATCGAGAAAACGGTCCCGAGAGCCTAACGACTCTGTACCGGAAGGTCGATATCGGGGATGGGGGCGAGTGTGATGTGTCGGACCTCCTTACGCGTATGCTTGAGGTTTTCCGCCACCTCACTGAACGAAAGCCGGGAGCTAAATCCGCAACCTCCGTAGTGACCGAACCACCAACCGAGCAATCTAACACCATGATGCCAATACGAGAGGCTGCCCCTTACTGGGTTCCTCCCCGAGGTACAGGGACTCACGATGATGCAAACAACCAAGATGCGAAGGGAAGGGTAGTGTACAACTGGGTCTACCAGCCATGGGACCGGCAAGAGATACTGACATTCCGGAAATCTCTACCCGACCTACGTAAAAACCCCACTGCCTTCTATACTGAATTGGGTACAGCCCTGGGCTCAACGATTATGACCCTGGCTGACATCGACTTGTTCTTCGGGTTATGTCTACCAGCTGATGTGTGGAAGCAAATCCGGAAAGTCGACCACCTTGAGCTGTTCGGACAAACCTGGACACAACTCAATGACCTGGATAAACAACGGGGACCAGGACAAAAGCCTTTGAAATCCATTCTAGACCTTCCAGATAAAATCGTAGAGAAAGTAAAAACCCTGATCCCAGAAAAGAAAGTGGACTGGTCGATAGTAACAGCCTGTCGCCAGAAACCCCAGGAGGATGTATCGGAATACTTCTCCCGGTTTGAAACGGTGTTCTCCGATTACAGCGGCCAGGACATGACCACTGCAACCGGACACCATCTGTTTGTCCAGAATTATGTTAAGGGCCTATCATCGGAAATCTCCCAGAAACTACAGGCCAGCGAGAGTAGTTGGGCAGCCTCCAAACCCACAGCGATTCTCCAAATGGCCCAATATTATGAGCATCAGAAAAATGAAAACGATAGGGCGACAGAGAAAAAGAAGAAGGACTTAAAAGAAAGGGTGATGATTGCCAAACTGCAAGGGGTGACTATAGGACGAGACCACTATCGGGGAAACTACCAGACGAACGTCCCTAAGACTACATTTCCCCAGGACCGCACTCTGACTTCCTACAGTGGACGCACAGACCTTAGAGAAAACCAGTGCGCTTTCTGCAAAGGGACTGGCCATTGGAAATCCCAGTGCCCAGTTCTTCTGGAAATGATCAGAAACAAAGACCCCAGGGATGTAGCAAACGGACCGAGACCTAAGGGACAACAGCGAGGGCCCCCAAATGACGCGACTAATGACAGATCAGGCAGACCAAATACGTTCGATCGACCCAGGCAGAACCAATATCAACAATCTGACTATGACGACACCCACACCTTCGCATAGGACAGCCAAGGGCGAGGGAGGGATCCAGTCGAGCTCTATGTTGACCAGCAGGGCCCTTATGTCACTGCTAAGGTCCTGGGTACCAAGTCTCCATTTCTGGTAGACACTGGCGCAACACGTAGTGCGTTATCTAAACGACTGATTCCAAGGGCACCCTTGTCTGGCTCACTCATAACATCGACAGGTTTCGATGGAACGCCCTCCACCAACCCTTTGTCTGCCCCGATTCTCTTTGACGTAGAAAACAACACCACCGACACCACGTTCTTGCTCTCCTCCAATAGCCCTGACGCCATTATGGGACTTGACTTACTGAAACACTTCCGAGCGACGATCAGGTGTTCTCAAGATGGAGTTCGAGTGTTCCTTTACGACAACCCCGTTCTGCTTAGACATTGCTCTCCCCGACACATGTTTTCCATCACCGACGTTGACGCATCCCTGCTTGACACTCTACCTCCGTATCTGTGGGCCAAAGCGGATTCGGACGTAGGGCGTATGTTAATTGACCCAGTGCACATTACTGTCCGACCAGACGCAACACTCCCAAAACTCCCACAATATCGGATATCGCCAGAGGGCGAGAAGGCATTGGTAATGATTATCCAGTCACTGATAGACGCAGGAGTGGTAGAGGAAGTGGTTAGTAACATTTGCAACAGCCCTATCTTGCCCATCATCAAGAAACAGGGAGAGGGAGATGAGAAAGCATACCGTTTTATCATCGACCTCCAAGAGATCAACAAAGTGGTGGTACCCCAGTACCCTGTGGTCTCAGACATCACCACCATCCTGACTTTGATTCCATCCACTGCCACCACCTTTTCCGTCATCGACCTCAAGAACGCATTCTTCTCCATCCCCATCCACCCAGACAGCCGATATCTCTTCGGCTTTACCCTAAAAGCCCGCTCATATAGGTTTTGCCGAGCGCCTCAAGGCTACACGGAAAGCCCTAGCATCTACAGCCAGGCCCTCAAAAGACAACTAGACCAAGTCCAGTTACCCGACGGAGTGGTGTTGGTACAATATGTCGATGACATCCTTTTGGCAGCCGACACCACCCCTCTAGCGGTTACCGCCACCATTCAACTCTTGCACTTCCTTGCGGAAAATGGCCACAAGGTCTCCAAGAAGAAGTTGCAATTCTGCCTACCCCAGGTCACTTACCTAGGCCACCTTTTGTCCAAAGATGGAAGAAAACTCACTCCTGACCGCATCCAAACCATTCTAGATACCCCTGTCCCTAAGACCCAGAAGCAGGTTCGCTCCCTATTAGGCCTCACCTCCTTCTGCCGACAATGGTTACCAAACTTCAGCCTCGTTGTGAAACCACTGCTTTCTCTGCTAAACCAAGACGTCCCTTTCCCACTCCCATGGACCCCTGAGTGTCAAACTTCCTTCACGGAACTGCGAGATGCCCTTTGCTCAGCCCCTGTCCTAGGTACCCCTGATTACAAAAAGCCCTTCTCCCTTTACACTCACGAAAGGGAGGGGTGCGCTTTATCTGTCCTGACCCAGGCCATCGGCCCTAAGCAACGACCGTGCGCTTACTTCTCTGCCACTCTTGACCCTGTCGCCAGAGCCTTGCCTGCCTGCCTTCGAGCCGTAGCTGCTGCTGCGATCTCTATCCGACAGAGTGAGGGGATCGTGCTTTCGAATTCCCTCACGGTACTGGTACCCCATGCAGTCGACACCCTCCTGAACCAAACCAAGACGCAACATCTGACGAGTGCACGACTGACTGGATACGAACTGACCTTGCTTGCCCCCCATATCACCCTGAAAAGATGCACCACACTGAACCCGGCAACTCTGTTACCCTTGCCAGAGAACGATCCCAATGTGCACCCCGTACATGACAGCGTGACTCTTACGGACGAACAGACCAGGAGTAGGGTTGATCTCAGAGACACGGCTTTCCCTGACCCCGACGGGGAGCTGTGGGTGGACGGTTCTTGCATCAAACTCTCCGACGGTACCACTTCCGCTGCCTATGCAGTCACCACGGCCCGAACCGTAGTAGAAACAGCCCGCATCACCCAGCGATCTGCCCAGGCAGCGGAACTGATTGCTTTGACACAAGCCTGCATCCTGGCGACAGGAACCACAGCGAACATTTACACCGACAGTCAGTATGCCTTCGGGGTGGTTCACCATTTTGGGCTCCTTTGGAGGGAAAGGGGATTCTTGACCTCACACGGCACACCCATTTTGCACGGGGATCTAGTCTCCGCCTTAATCGAAGCTGTCCTCCTCCCCAACAAACTTGCCGTCATCAAATGCCAGGCACACAAGAAGGTGACAGACATTATTGGACAGGGAAATGCACTAGCTGACATCACCGCCCGAACGACAGCTGAAAATAGGACGACAACACATATGTACGTGACCAGATCACAAGCGGAAAAGTGGACTGACGTTGGAGACACTATCAGGGACATTCAAACGGCTAGCACACAACACGAGTTGACTGAATGGACACGGGTGGGATTGAAAGACGATGAAGGCTGCTGGCGGACAAAAGACACGAACAAATGGTTGCTACCTGATTCATACTTGATTCCCATACTGACCATGGCACACTCCCCTGCCCACATAGGATCAGCCCCCATGATCGAACTTGTCTCCAGGGTTTGGCACAATGATAAGATCCCAGATTCCGCCAAACGCCTGGTTCAACAATGCTTAATATGCCTGCAACACAACCCCGGGAAAGGAACTGTAGTACCCCGGGGGGGATTTGGGGTCCCAAACCACCCATTTGAAGTCCTGCAGATGGACTACATCCAGCTAGACAGATGCCAAGGCCTAAAATATGTACTTGTTGTGGTGTGCGCATTTAGCAAGTGGGTGGAAGCATATCCAACCCGTGACAACACCGCTATGGCCACCGCAAAGGTTCTGTTAAAGGAGTTTTTCCCCCGTTATGGCCTCTGTCGTGTTTTATGGAGTGATAATGGCCCCCACTTCGTAGCCAAAGTTATCCAGCTCATCCTGAATGGGCTGGGTATTAAACAGAAATTCCACGCAGTCTTCCACCCTCAGTCTGCTGGGCTTGTCGAACGACACAATGCCACACTAAAGCTTAAACTGGCCAAAATAGTGGCTACCACGGGCCTGAAATGGCCAGACGCCCTCCCACTGGCATTGCTATCGATGCGCTCTACCCCCACCCGACATCACTTAACTCCTTATGAAGTTGTCTTCGGTCGACCCATGAGCGTCTGGTCTGCCCCGAAACCAATTTCCATTCATGACGTTCCGGACGTCCTAATGTCTGATTATCTGTACAAATTGACTGAAACTTTGTCTGTCCTTCATCAGCAGGTGCAGCAGGCCATCCCCGATGCGTCCAGGGGTCCGGGTCACGCCATCCAGCCGGGGGACTTCGTGCTGATCCGAAATTTTCAGCGATCAAAGAGTTTGGAACCCCGGTGGACGGGCCCCTGGCAAGTGCTGATCACCACTCGGACCGCACTTCGAGTGGAGGGGAAGAAACACTGGCTGCACGCTCATCACTGCAAAAAGGTCTCCCCAGCCCTGGCCACGACAGATACCGTCAACACCCAAGAAGAGCTCCTGAACCAGGACCGACCATCGTTGAACTGCTATCCTGACACAGAGACACTTGAACTTTCAAAACATCCTGACCCCACTGTACCATCTCGAGAAGGGTATTTCCTGCGTCGAAAGGAGGGAGCTTCGGCTAAGTAGGCCACGGACTAGGTTAAAGGATCTCAGAACGGTGACCCAAACTACCAAGGGTTACCTGGAGAGAAGCTAAAACTAAGTCTGTGGTCCTGCCCACTACCGAGCACCTCGAAGACGAAGATGATGGAAGCGCCAGATAAGAAGATGATGGAAGCGCCAAATAAGAAGCCGACGGAGACAGCAGGAAATACCCACTACAGAAATCCGAGAACAGACAGACTCCATAGCTCAAAGACAATTGCACTCTTCATCGTAATCCTCCTCTGCTTTCTCCTCATGACTACGCTCTGGATTATGGAAGAACACGCACCTGCTCACGAAACATTCCTAACCACTGCCCAGCCTACCACCATGAAGGAACATTATCTGATTTCGCTCTCCCCTCAACTAAGAGAGAGGCGAAAGGAGTTTTGGAATAACTCTTTCGTGCAGCTGCTTCACCAACACAATCTTGCCACCAATGCCACCAACTGCTGGATCTGTGGGTTGCTACCCCATGCCACTGGACATTCAATACCATTCATTCCTTCACCCTTCTCTGTTCACGGCTCCTGCCTTGCTTGGCTGATCCTCCTGCAAGAAAGCTATAAGGACAATACCACCTCCGGTAGAACCGTAACGCATTTCTCCCACGGGGTCCGGCGAAACAAAACTAAGACACACTTCTGCCCGCAGACCTCCAACGATTCAGTCCAAATGGACATCCCGGCTAAAGAACGGATCGAAATGCAGGTGTTCAACAATCCAACCAGACCCACCTTCTCCTATCTGCGGAAACGAACGGCTGCCACTCTGACTGTGGCCTTGTCGGTCATCAACGTCACAGGCCACATGTGTGTAGAAGGACTTGGGACACAGCTGGTGGGTCGCAGCGCCTGCCGCTTTACCAGAACTCTGGATTCCACGGATCCACCTTCCTTTGTGTCATCCCCAAACATGTATTTCATCTGCGGCACGAAGGCCTACACCTGGCTCCCCAAAGGCTGGGGGGGCACTTGCTACATCTCCTTCGTCCTTCCTCCAACTTATGTGGCCCCAGCGAATCACCACAGGCAAAAACGAGCCAAAGACGTTGAGCAAGCCGACTCAACAGGGGCGCAGTTCCTCGATGCTATGAAAGGACTCGTCCCCCTCTGGGGCCCGATGGCTAACAGCCGTGCCATCCGACATTTGACTCAGGCAGTTGAGACAACCATGAACATCACAGCGGGCATCTTTGCCAACAACACTGCCGAGCTCCAAGCGGTCCGTCTGGTGGCTCTTCAGAACCGCCTTGTTCTAGATGTGGTTCTGGCGGACCGAGGAGGAGCATGCCGCATTATTGGGTCCAGCTGTTGTACATACATACCGGACAACTCACCCTCAGTGTACAAAGCCATCGAACATCTCCACAGACTCTCTTCAGAAGTACACCAAGAACAAGAAGAATGGTCGCTTGGTGGTTGGTTCTGGGACACCATCAAAAGCTGGGGCTGGAGACTGCTCACCATTATTTCGATTCCCGTAGTTGTAATATGTGGCCTATGCTTAGGAATTCAATGTCTGCCGCCTCTGTGTTCTTTATGTGCGAGTTGTATTTTTCCCAAACCTGTGGACTTTGGAAGCGAACACATGAGAGCATTGTATGATACCGAAGTTAGGAATTTGATGAAAATTGACATTGAGTAAGCAAGTTGGCTAGATATGTTGAAAAGGGAGGACTGTTGAAAGTTAGGCTGAAACCGTCAACATTATCGGCGCCCTCTTGCTCTCCTTGAACCTTTTGTGCGCGTAAAACAGCCGCCATCTTGAACACCATGGCTTCCCTGCTCTCGCCGAGAGCCAGCGCGCCCCTCTCCCCCTCCTAGCTTCGCTGGCATCCCCCGCATGCTGACAACCCCCCCTGCCTGCACCTGCCTTGAATCATAAACCCCTCTTCGGCGCTGCTCTGCCCCAGGCCCTCGTCCTGTTCCCAGCGCAACACCTCCCTTCTTCCCATTCATGATCCCCGGCCCTTTGATGCAAACCCCCTTTCTTCCGTGTGCCCGTTTGTCTTCCTCGTTCCCAGGTCGACACCCAGCTCTGCCGATACTGTTCCTTGCCCCTCCCCGTACAATAGAAAGTTTCCCCCCAGCAAGGGATCCCCGGGTTGATCAAAGCCCCCGCCCTACGAGATCCGATCGAACCCCACACACTCCGTGAATCGGCGGAATATCCAGCTGCGCGATGATCATCACCTGTTGTGAACGGGGCGGGGACTTCCACTGTAACCTTGCGTGGGAACGGGCTGGGAAGGGGGGATTCTAAGGATGTCTTTCCGTACATCAAAGTATCGACGAGAATATGTTACATGCAATAAAGAGATAAACTTGTGTATAAGAGGCCAGGCCTCAGGGATGCAGTTAGAGCACCTCAGAACGATACCTACTGTCCGTTTTGCTGTGTTCTCCTCCGGAGAGAATAAAAAACCTTGTTTCCTGCCTTCCAGTCTCCAGCGCCTGCCTCTTCAATAGTTTAACTTCTTTGTGGGTTCAAGAGGCGACACCGCCGGGCAATACTTAAGGATCTTATATTCTGGTTGGTAGTGTCACCCTTTTTTTAACAAAGAGAGCAAGAAGCATGAAGGGCAGCCAATGAAGAGATGAAGAAGCAAGAAGGGCAGCCAATGAAGAGAGCAAGAAGCAGGAATGGGCAACCAATGAAGAGAGCAAGAAGCATGAAGGGCAGTCGATGAAGAAGCAAGAAGGGCAGCCAATGAAGAGAGCAAGAAGCAAGAAGGGAAGCCAATGAAGAGAGCAAGAAGCAAGAAGGGCAGCCAATGAAGAGAGCAAGAAGCAGGAATGGGCAGCCAATGAAGAGAGCAAGAAGCAGGAATGGGCAGCCAATGAAGAGATCAAGAAGCAAGAAAAGCAGCCAATGAAGAGAGCAAGAAGCAGGAATGGGCCGCCAATGAAGAGAGCAATAAGCAAGAAGGGCAGCCAATGAAGAGAGCAAGAAGCAGGAATGGGCAGCCAATGAAGAGATCAAGAAGTAAGAATGGGCAGCCAATGAAGAGATCAAGAAGCCAGAATGGGCAGTCAATGAAGAGATCAAGAAGCAAGAATGGGCAGCCAATGAAGATAGCAAAAAGCAACAATGGGCAACCAATGAAGAGATAAAGGAGCAAGAACAGGCAGCCAATATAGAGAGCAAAAAGCAGGAATGGGCAGCCAATGAAGAGATCATGAAGCAGGAACGGCCAGCCAATGAAGAGAGCAAAAAGCAAGAATGGGTGGCCAATGAAGAGATCAAGAAGCAAGAACAGGCAGGAGATGAAGAAGCAAGAATGGGCAACCAATGAAGAGAGCAAGAAGCAAGAAGGGCAGCCAATGAAGAGATGAAGAAGCAAGAAGGGCAGCCAATGAAGAGAGCAAGAAGGGGAGCCAATGAAGAGAGAAAGAAGCAAGAAGGGCAGCTAACGAAGAGATCAAGAAGCAAGAACAGGCAACCAGTTGAAAGAGGGATGGGCGGCCAATGAAAAAATGGGGCGCAGGGACAGCTGGCCAGTGATGCGAGATGGGAGCAGGGATGGGCAGCCAGTGAAGCGAGTTTGCTACCGGCTGAATATGATTGTTTTCAGTCTATAGATCTCACAGGCGGCGCCGTTCTGCATCAACCAAGGCTCCTTGATGACGCAATTCAGGATTCCCTCCTTTTGGTAGTTCAAACATGACAAACAACAAATCTCAAAGGGGATATCACAAATGTGTTTTGAGCTCCCTTGAGGTTCTTGGCCAGTTTAACTTGACACAGACAAGATGGCTGCCAGAAGCCTCGACTCCCAAGTGTCTCATTTGCAGCCCTGCTGATCTGCAGAGGTGGAAGCCAGAGGGAGTGCTCTGAATTAGTGTCAGCTGTAGTTCTCACTCTTGGCAAGGACGCACCATCTCGGCTCCATCGCAGCCACCAACTGGCTTCTCGGATGCCGGAAATACTCCCGGACCCTGGTTCCTTTCCAGCTGGCACCAAATCGCCACAGCTGCATGTGCAGGGCCGGCTATAAATACACGCCTCTAACCCCGAGGAATGCAACATCCGAGAGGGCTCTGGCGGCCATGTAAATCAGCTGGCAACGCATGGCGCGTGGACCGGTGGGCGGCCATCTTTGATGAGGGCATCCAGGGCACAGCGTGACTGAGCCCAGACCAGCTGTGCCACCGAAGGGCACAATGGTGGCTCGTGTATGGAGCAGAGCTCTCTGGACTCCCAGAAAGCACTGCCACCGCCAACTGCAACTATCGACACACACAACCTGTCCTTTTATCTCTTCGTACCTTCCCTTATTCCTGGATGGGAAAGGATTAAAAACACACATTTGGAATTTGCATCATTTCTTGGTTTCAACGTGCGTAACAATGCATCCTGATCTTTATTCAACACAATATGGCAAAGAACTGCGGCATTCGTATATTAGGACAAGTTAAAGCGGGAATCACGCAGGCATGTCTGGTCCCTATGTGACATTTAATAAGCTCATAATAATGAATAATTTAATTAAATTCCGTTTTATTAAAAGGTGCACGTCTAATTACTGCTCACGCAGCAGCCTTTATGAAAGTGCACTGAAGGGCGGGCGATGGGCCTGTGCAGGCCCCACAGCCTCTAACTGTCCACGTGGCATGCATTACGCACCCGCGGCTATCAAAAAGGCAGGTTTTTGCCTATTACTTGTTTTGAGGGCTGGCAATAAAGTCCATTCCTTTCCCAGATACCCAGTTCACAAACTTCAGTAGGGGCTGGAAAAGGTATCCATTGTTTTGCGGAAATATAATTTATTTGGGCATAGTACGCACAATCCTAATTGAAAATTCTGAATTCTATCAGTTGGTTAGCAGTGCTGGCGCGATGAAGCACCCAGAAGCCTCCACAGCGAAGGTAGAAGGCGCTAGGATGTGGTGAAAGGGGAGTAATAAGGCCAGGACCCACATATGCTGTGGCGCTCAGCAGAGAGACACACTGTATAGTATGAAGGCAATGGCATTGGACTTTACAACACAGCTCTGTGCCTGCAGCAGTGACCACAGCCTCTGACACTTTGTCACTTTTACTCAAAGCTGGTCATTTTTCATGAAGATCATCTGTTTACTGAAACTAATGAGGAGATTCGATAAAATTACCCAAAGATGGAAAGGCTACTCAAATCAATTAAAGGGGTGAAGACAAGAAGATAACTGGGTACAACGAAGGGCTTATAGACCTCCAACAGAGTAAATGTACATTCACTGTCCCACTACTATAAATAATTTATGCAAATCAAAAAGTACTGAAGGCCTGACATGTTACTTGGCGACTTGTGGTACCGTGGCTATGTAAGAATAGGTGGTGTGTGTTAAATTGTGGCCAGTAGAAACCTCCTTTAATTTTCATGTGTTTTAAATACCACTCTTATGAACTAGTTGTTCAATGAGTGAGGCGGGTGAGATGGAAAGAGACGAAAAAACATGGTGAAACGGCGGGCGGTGGGGCGAGCCGGATGCCTTCACCCTCTGAGGCTTGGAATCAACCGCACAAGTGACGTGGTGAGGTCCAGGGTGGAGAGCTGCATCCAGTCATGGGAGCCACTTTTCAGGGGGAGGGGCATCTCCAAAGACGAAGGAATCCAGAACGAGGCTACCGTTAATGTTCAAGAGGTGCTGTGGCTGGTTACTTATCGACTTCTTCTCTACACGCGTGCTTCACACAGTGGCATTGCCAATGTGTCATGGGCTCTAGTGCAAGGAAGGAAATGGACCCCCGGCCGCTGATTGGGTTGTCAAATACAGCAGTGTTCAGGGATCAGGCCTCTGGTGACACTACACCAATGGTAGCTACACCCCTGGATTCTGAGACTTTTCGTGGTCAATGTAATTAGGATGAAAGTAAGAATGGATTCAACGACAGCAAAGAAAACATGTTTCTTGGTTTGCTATGTTTGTTCCCTCAGAAAAAGAACTGAGTCTCCCTCCCCCTCGCTATGACATGAGTAGGGGTGCAAGCAGACTGCTAGAACATGTCGAAATGTTGAACCCGAGAGGTCGGATGTAGAAAACGGAGATCTCACGACAGACCCAAGATCTGCTGACCTTCAGGAGGATGCTCAAGGCCCGGCTGTTCGATCAGTAACGCCCCCCCCCCCCCCCCCCCCAGCGCCTTAAGACCCTCGCGGGTATGTAGTGCGCTTTACAAATGACTGATTGATTGATGAGGCTCCACTCACTATTGGAACAACTATGGCAAGGCCAAAAGATCTGTTTTTTTTTAAGGGAATGCTTTGTAAATTTAGATGAGTTTCTGTGTGTTGTCCCATGCTGTGACAAAAAAGAGAATCAGATGATAAAGCAACAACCTAAGTTATGACAATATGGAAGCTGGACTCGCGGCATCTTTGCAGAAGAGACTGCATTAGCAGAGTTAAAGTGAACCATTAAAGAGTGCCATGGAAAGTGATCAGAAGGTGATGTTTGTGTTGAACTTGTGAGGCACAGACTGAAAAATATTTCATACTCGATCTATTTGATAATACAGCCAGTGTTTTCGTTGCATCTTTAGGAAAGCTTAGGAGTGTACATCTTACGAACAAAACAGCTATAACTCCAACAGCATGTTATCACGAGAGCAAAGCAAACTAAATGAATGTGCAAGAGCAAAGAGTGATCAGCTCTGTCTTTATGACAGGCAAAGGCATCCATACAGCAAACACTTTCTAAACAAAATAAAAAACTTTCTTCACTAGAAACATACATCAGCAATTAATTGTTGTCCTGGCAACAAAACAAACACATCAAAGAGCAAACAGTGGGATTCAATGACAAGCTACACAGTATGTCACATCTGCAGCCTAAAATAAGGACTACTTATTGCCGCTTAATCAAACCCTTATAGGAATACACATGGGACAATTTAACCATCCACAAAATGCCAAGAGAAAACGCCCGACAGCCAATGGCTGAAGGCGGTTGACTCAAAGGCCACTCTCTGTATTTCGTATTGAACTTTTTTGAAAAATTGTTGACATGAGGTCTTCCAAGTCACGTAATGCATCTGCATCCAGATGTTAAAATAAGCGACTCCTGCAGAAAGTTATGTGGCCGAACAGAGTGTACACTGGCGCTCGCGATACACACTTGATGGATATACTCACACGTAAGGCTAGAGCCATGTTACGATGTTAAGACTGCAGGGATAATCTTTCCCTTACTAGAACCCAAGTCTGGAACTCCACTGTATTAACAGGCAGAAAAAGCTGAATTAAATTCAGAAAGATGATGAAATATTCATGGTCTCTTCTCGCTGTGAGAGAGGCGTTGAATATATGCACCACGACGAACAACGAACCAGCTCAAAGACGAAGCTGTCAACCAAGCACCGGTAAAGGGATTTGTAAGATATGCAAACCAACCGCAACCATTGAGAAGCTAAGCGATACCTTTGAGCTGCTGGCATGGCAGTTTCCCAAGAAAAGCCAAGCCTTTTTCACTATATATACTCCTGGACAATATCTATGCATATGGGGTCACAAAGTGCACAGAAGGTCAACTTAATGAAGCAATGCGAACTTTTATCATATCTATCTCTCTATCTATCTCACTCTATCTATCTATCTATCTATCTATCTATCTATCTATCTATCTATCTATCTATCTATCTATCTATCTATCTATCTATCTATCTATCTCTCTCTCTCTCTATCAGTCTATCAGTCTATCAATCAGTCTATCAATCTATCAATCTACCTATCTATCTACCTACCTATCTATCTACCTACCTACCTATCTATCTACCTACCTATCTATCTATCTACCTACCTACCTATCTATCTATCTACCTACCTACCTACCTATCTACCTACCTATCTACCTACCTATCTACCTACCTATCTATCTACCTACCTATCTACCTATCTATCTACCTACCTACCTACCTACCTATCTACCTACCTACCTATCTATCTATCTATCTATCTATCTATCTATCTATCTATCTATCTATCTATCTATCCATCTATCCATCTATCTATCTATCTATCTATCCATCCATCTATCTATCCATCTATCCATCTGTATGTCAGCATTATCTCCTTGCTATAGATACTTCATCTTTCAGCCATGAGTAAACTGAAAAATTGAGAAATTGAATTTGTATTTCTGTATCAGTGGCCTCGGAGTACATCACGTTATTAGGTGGAAGATAAGCGGAATAATAAACAGAAATCTTTATTACCCTAGATGTACACATTATACCTTACTGTCATTCTTTTAATGGAGCAAACTCATTTTTTGAGTAACAAGTGCAAGGTTGAGCACTTCCTCGGCCTCTTTCTGCGTCGCTCTCTCTCTCGCCCGTCCCACCTCTAATACCATAGAACATTTATGCGTATGGTATCTGCATGATATGTGTGGCTTCAGGCTCCAGAAACAGATATAGCGCCTCGGTTAGTGCACAAACTACAGAGTAATCCACTCGGCGACCAGTCATCTGCTGGCCAACCGACTGCAGTCCACGTTCACAAGATGCACCGTCGCTGCGGTGAGCAGTGGCCACGCAGACCTCATGGAGCTGCGTAGCGCTTTAGATAACTCCACGGCACTGAAATGGCCTTCCAGTGGTCCAGTCCCTTGCATCAGTAAGAGGGTATAAAGCTGGCAGATGAACGAGTTGAAAACCACACCTCAGAGCTGGGTTGTGTTGATAGTTTTGCTTGTAGTGTATATAGAAGAAGGCAAGGGATGCATCTTGTTTTATTCACAAGAATGTATTTATTTATTTATTCATTATTTATTCAAGAGTTTTATATAGCGCTGGCTAGACCCGGAGGTATCAGAGCGCTTTACATGAGGTTCCACAAAAATTACAATTACAAGATTACATCAGTTCCAATTTACATCAGTTGCTAGACAAACAATTGCAAGAGACACCATTCACCAAGTGAGGCACATGTCGCTATGTGTACCCCGTCTGTTAGAAATCTGCGCCTGTAAACACAACCAGGCTATTTGTGACAAGACACCAGAACGACTCTGGTCTTTGATGGCCCCTTGGAAGGCAGAACATGCAAAAGAACTATTTGTGGAACCTTACTTAATGCAGTCACGAGGAAGGAAATATGCAGAATTATTCCTACAGTGACCCAGATAGAGCCATCGAGCAGTCCATCCATCATGTCTCTGCAAACACTGTCCAGCATTGTACAGAGCATCAGTGTCAGCCCTCCCTAAGATGGCATCTAACTCAGCCCAAAGATACTGACATCAGCGGTCCTCGCTCCATCCACAGCTTCTTGGCCTGGACACAAAGATGTCCCAGTGCTGCCAAATGCCTAGAAGATGACACGCTGGGGGATTATGAAACAACAAAGCAAAAAATAGAATCTAATCTCCCTTGAAAACCATCCCTCAGGCAAGCTGTGGCACCGAGTCAGATATTTGAAGCATTCGTTTTGTTTTTATTTACTTGCTGTACGTCTCCGACAGGCCTACTCAGAGGTCGCATCCAACGCTTTTCAGTGGTGGGCGACAGAAAACCCACAGGTGCTACCTAAGGTGGTAGCTAAATCTCATTTAAAGAATAAAACTCGTCAAAATTCACTATTTGCACGTGACTGGAGAATATTCACAAAAGATTGACTTGTAAAGATTTAGGGCCATATGTATCAAGCAAAATAGCATTCGCAAACGCCGAAATTTGCAGAATTTCGGCGTTTGCGAATGCAATTTTGCCAAATGGTATGTATTAAGGCAAAATAAAGAATCGCAAAATTTGCGATTCCTTATTTTGCGATTGCATTTAAGGAATCGCAAATTTTGCGATTCCTTAAATGCAATGTAAGAAGCACCAAAAAAGTGCAATTTAGCCTTAAGGAATCGCAAATTACCACCAAATTCAAGTTGGTGATAATTTGCGATTTCTTTGAAAAATGCACTTTTTTGCATTTTTCAAAGTGCAATGTGAAGCACATACATGCCCTTAGGGCATGTATGTGCGCCACATGTGTACCCGTGCTTATTTCAGGGGTGCAACAGGGTGTCCTTTTGACACCCTTGCACCCTTGAAATCATTCTCAATTTGCGATTCTCAAATTGCGAATCGCAAATTGAGAATAACTTCCCATGCATTCCTACGGGCTTCCTGGCCCATAGAAATGAATGGGAAAGTATTCCTTAATTGCGATTTGCAATTTGCTAATTGCAATTAAGGAATATTAAGAAATCGCTAAAAATGTTTGCTCTTTTTACATACATCCTTATTTGCAATTCTCAAATAGCGATTTCTAAAAAATCGCTATTTGAGAATTGCAAATCAGGATGTTGATACATATGGATCGTAAACATCAAAACCAATGCAAAAGACAAGATTTCAGGCTTCCACTGTATCACTACTGAATGACGGAGGAGGCCTCTTTAACCAGAAGCCAAGGCCCAACTGGGCAAGCCAAACTCCCCAAAACAGGGGTTATTTGGATGCAATGTGGGGTACTTCTACAGCATCACGCACAAGCCTCAGTTTAGTGATGAGCCATTTAGTAAACTCTTTCTCCAGATCACTCATTCCTCATCTCCCATCCCAAAAGATCTGGCCTTCCTTAGCTGTTGCAATGGTTATTTTAAAAAAAATGTTGTTATTGCAAACATATGCCACAAAATGAAAAACACATATGCCATCTTTTAAACGTGGCTGCCATATGCTGGTGATGATGTTCTAACTAACTTAAAAATAACAATAAGATGCAGCTGTTTATAGTTATGTTTTTAATGAAGGCTTTCAGTTTCACCCTGCATTTTAACTCCTTCGCTGCGGCGGCTATTCCACCGCAGCGCTAAGGGGCGGGGGGAGGGGGCGTGCGGCACTCCGGTGCTTGTGACGGAGCCGCTCCGTCACGCCCCTTGGGTGGGCTGTGCTTGTGACGGAGCGGTTCCGTCATGGCCCCGCCCGCTCTTCAGAACGCTCAGTGCAGGCGCGGAACTCGCGCCGCGCAGGCGCGGCGAGCGGGCCGTGACGGAACCGCTCCGTCACCAGCACAGCCCACCCGTGGGGCGTGACGGAGCGATTCCGTCACAAGCGTGGGAGGGGTTAATGCTAGACAAGAATAAATCACCATCTAGCTAAGCAGATACAATGTAAAAAGTCACTTACGACTTCACGGCAAACTTTAATAAGGGGTGCAGGCAAAATGAACAGCCTGTATTTAAAGTTAAAATAAAAAAACACATTTTGAATCAGATTTGCAACTGAAAAGATGGGGGGGGGAAATGTAGGCAGATGTAGGCAATGTACACAGGCTATGTGCCGTCCCACAAAATGAAGGGGAACACTGGGTAAAGTGGGCTGACCCACAGCCCCATTGTATAAGCTGTGGTGTGCAGAAGCAACATTTGAATGACAATTTAACAGACCAATGGATGACGCCGCTGACCAAAAGCCCCTCTTGGAAGGAATTTTATGTATAATTCTTGATATTTTAGCTTCCTTATACATATATACCTTCCATGTACCTATGTATCTATTTATTAATTTACTCTTCCTGTAAACAAAAATAAAAAAATAAAAAAATCTCTTGACCCTCTCCGATGCACTACCCTATATCTCACTCTATACAGTGGGGCCACTATTTAACACCTTCGTGCTCATGACGAGCTGAGCTCGTCATGAGGCACGGTGGCGCTGTGCTCATGACGAGCTGAGCTCGTCATGACCACCACGGCGCTCACACGCGGGGCTAATTCCCCTGCTGTACTGAGCGTTCCATGGAAACAGGCGTGGTCGTGACGAGTTCAGCTCGTCATGAGCAAAGTCCCACCCTGCTGCGTGACGAGCTGAGCGGGGGAATTAGCCCCACGGTGAAGGGCCCAAAAAGGGTGAGGGGGTGAGGGGGGGGATGGGGGTTGTAGAGAAAAAGAAAAAACACTTACCTGCAGGTCCCCCATTATCCTGTGCAGTCCAACTTACATGTACACTGCTCAATGAATTCATATTTCCCTATACTTATCCAGCACTAATCCTTTCTGAGGACTGGAGTAGCGTGCTACTCGCCGAAAAGCGCTTAGACACCTCGTATGGGGTAGTAAGCGCTATATAAATGTAAATACAATTATAATTTATTTAGGGAAAACCAATAGCCTGGAGAGACCGCTAAAACCGTCTCTAAGGCCAGACCCAAAAAAGAAGTTTTGAGTGTTTTGAGAAATTCCACTGAGGAGGTGAGAAGCAGGAAGCGGCCTGCCCTGCATGCAGATGTGAAAACACCTGCTAACTGCAGGCTGATGAAGGACACTTGGCGCTAGAATGTCCATTGTAGCCAATGGCAGATAAAGAGTTAGACAGAACTCATGATGCATTCTAGGAAAAGTAGTTTCTGGCCAAACTCCGATCCAAACTACCTGGGAATAATGATTGCTTAGATGTTATCTGGACATTTATGAGCAATTACACAGTATGAAAGCCACTTGACTCTGCACTTTGAAGTTAATTGTTTATTTGTTCGTGCTGCTATAAAACACTCTACTTTCACAGCTACACCTTTAAAACAATTTTACATCTCTCTTTATCAAATTGGTCTCATTAAAAAAATCACAATTACGTCATTTGGTTAATATTTCACCAAAAGAGGGGGTTTATGTAAACTGACCTCCTTAGGGAAAAGTGGGGCCTAACCAGCACTCAGTCACCTCTCAGTCCTTCCACGTGGCTGTAAATCACTGACAAGTTCTTGCACACCTGCATCATTTGTGCAGTGTCTCCCTTTTAAAGATATCTGACAGTAACTGACTAGTTACACACCTGCTCACCAGGTTTAGTTTCCAGAGGTGTGGAGGCCATAAAGATTCAACCTTTGTTTTGGCAACAATACAAAAGGTGAAAAAATAACAATCTTACAGAAGCCTTGGTTACCAGCCCTTTACTGGAAACAGAAATTCGAAAATATGTAAAAAATGAAAATAAAAAAATAAGTTTTCAAATTCTCAAATCACCTACCCCAACATACAGTAAGTAAGATCTTTTTTTTAAGAGAAAACGAAAAATAACCTGTGGGTATAATTCACCCACTGAGAGAGTTCATTTTTTGACTGCTGGCTGTTTATGTATAATTCAGACTGTCTTCTGCCTAGGCCAGGTTCCCTGTGCAGTAGCCACTGTGTTCGGATGTATTTTTGATAAACAAAGCAGCAAACAGAGGCAGCTGTCTACGTCCACACTACTAGCCCGTTTGCTGCTTCTGTCGGCCAACGGCCGTCGCGAGTATTTCCTCCGTAGTGCTGCGCACGTCCGTTGGTCGATGCGGCCCCGCCCACTCTTTAAAGCCGCCGTACCGCAGCGGATTTTCAGCCGCGGTAAACGGGCTAGAGTTTGGTGAGTGACATGTGTAGAGGAGCACTCAGTTGCTGAAGAAGTTGTTGGCTGAATAACCAGGAGATAAGAGTTCATTTCCCGACTTCCTCACTTGACAGACTTGTCGGATGCAAAACATAATTGCCTTTCGTCTGAATTTTTCGCGGCTCAATCTCAGTAGTATGTTAAGTTATGGAGATCTGTAGAGTGGACTATCACCCAGGAGGGAACCCTGGTGCAGTCACGCCCCGTAGTAGGTGTAACTGCAGGGCGGTGACGTGGGGAGGGGGAGGGGCAGGGTGGGGGGTAGTAATGTATGGATTACGGACTTTAATAGGTAAGTAAACATATAAATAAATGAAACAAATTTTGTTGCGCGCACTGCATCGCATTTGGTGATGCAGTGCACACAACTAAATTCGTTTTATTTATATTTTTACGTACCTGTAAAAATCCGTAATCCATACATTACTACCCCCCACCCTGCCCCCTCCCCACGTCACCGCCCTGCAATTTCACCTACTACGGGCCGCGGCTGCCCTGGTGCCAAGGTGGTGTGAGACGAGCCACGCCTAGGGCCTAGTGGGACAACTCGAAAAGCCATTTGATCAGTTTCTTGCAGAATTCAAGAAGTGAGGAGGCATATCACAAGTTGCAAAAATGTGTACATAGGCCAAATGCAGAGATCATTGGAAAAGCAGGAATGTTCATATAAGGGATACAAAATGGTTAAGACATTTAAGCAAAAGATGGCGCCATTACCCAATTTCATGGTACTCAGTGTACTACCGATATAAGAAGCGGTGTTGGCCTGGACAGGATTGACATTCGTGACCTACAATGCACAGCAGAAGTCAGTGGCGAGCGTTCAACTGAGCCACTTTGAGAACTAATTTGCCGATCGGAGGTTGTTAGGAAGGCAGCTGCAGGTGGCTGTCTTCCATCCCCAGCAGGGCTGCATAAGACTTTCATTCTTCTCAGCTGGGGGGGCTGTTTGCCCAAGCAGGTGGTGGAGGAAGCTGCGTCCTCTCGTGCGTGCATCGGAGGGGGGGGGGGGGGGTTCTATAAAAAGAGCAGCGGTCAGTCAGTCGCTCAGGTTGGAGGGTTCGCTCTGGGTGAGCGCGTCGCCCCCCCCCCCCCCCCTCCCCGGGCCCCCATGAATGACGCCTGTGTGCCCACCTGGACGCGCATCAGAGGTGAGCCCGCGCTAATGACTCCATCTTAATGCCCCGGCCTCATTAGTGGCCCGCGGGGTAGGGGGGCGGGATGTGGTCAGGGTGGTTGGGGGGGGGGGGGGGCCTGACTCCTTCTCATGTTCAACATCGCTGGCTGCATTTGCAAGGGAAATTAGGGTCTGGGTTTTCTCATAAATCCGCGAGCTTTAATCTTAGTTTAGCATCAGTCAGCTCGGGGGCAGGGGTTTGAGGGGGGATGGAGGGGGTATGAGAGATACAGTGTTCCCGGCCTGCGGAAGGTGCCCTTTGTTGACAGGGTCGGATGAGAGCAACATACGTCACATCAGCTCTGAAGGCAGGCGGGGGCTCTTGTGCCCCCCCCCACACTCCAGAGACAAGCTGGTCTGGAGGTGCGCGTTCGCTCCTTACACAGCGACGTCACACAAAAAACCTATTTGGAAGGCAAATTCTGGGTCTTCGCTGCTCGTGTTAGCGTGACAGAGATTACCACAAACCAAGAGGCCGGCCACGCAGTCTCCGCTGTGGCGGAGGTGGAGGCGCCTAGCAGTGGGTAATTTGTAAAAAATAAAAAATAAATATTATATATATATATATATATATATATATATATATATATATATATATATATATATATATATATATATATATATACATACACATACATTTGATCAGGAGGCAGCTTGCACTAGCCCATTTCTCCTGTTAACGCCGCCTAAAACAGAACTAACTACTAACAATGAAATTGGGGAGGAGGTGTGGTGTAGTGGCAAGAGCTGCCGACTTTAGAGCTAGGGAACGAGGTTCGAGTTTCAGCCTTGGCTCAACAAGCTGTGATCCTGGGCAAATCACTTAATCTTCTCGTAAATTAATGTGTCCTTAGCTGGTGGTCATGGAAAATGCCGGTGCTGAGCACTGGAAACCACCAGCTCAAATCAAGCACTGAGGCCTATAAGGAAATGGAGAGCTATAGAGGTAATTTAGGTTACGACTGACTCAACCCCAGACCTACTCTCTTGATCTCCTTGCAGGCCACTGGAATGCGGATTGCACCGGCCTAACTTCATACAAAGATACATTTTTAATGGCGGCCTAGCTACCGCACTCTCGCCATTTAGCAGTGCTGTTAACATCAAGTTTTACAATCAACCAACTCAATGATACTTAATTAATCGACCCTTGAAAAATGAAAGGCAGAACCAACCCTGCCGTGGTTCCGCCTACGACCTGCAGGTTATAGATAATGATGCTTTCATTCAGCCATTTCACTGCGCTCCAGCTCCGTGGTAAGGTGGGTGGACTATTCACCAGGTGCGACGCTGGCCATGATGGGCACCAATGGTATGGCGTGCATCGCTACATGAAAAGGGGGTTAGGCATTGTCCACTCTTCAGCCGGCTTCAATTTACATTTAATAAACTCCTGGCTTGTGCCTCGGTGTAGTATCCCGTGTGTCCCCACTCCTGCAGTATCCCGTGCGCCCTCACTCCCGTAGTATCCTGTGTGTCCCCACTCCCTGTATGTCCGAACTGGTGTCTGGAATGCATCATCGTTCTTTAGCTCACTTCGCCACCTCAATTCAGACACAGATATATGCAAATCAGTCTGACCCTGTGCCTCATGGGAACAGTCCAGCCCGAACGGCCAAGCCATGTCTTCCCTGGACCAGAAACAAGCATCCTGGGACCGGTTTCAGACTAACAACCCATCATCAGCCAGGCTAGCTTGAATCCAATGGCAAAGTGAGCAAGGGACCCACGTCTGGGCATACTCTGCAAACTTAGGGCGAACAAAGCAAACACAAGGAGATGATGGATGAAGCGCTGAAACTTTTCATACACTCACCCTCAGTCACAGATCTGGGTTGAATCCATCGTCGTTCTTTAGCTCACTTTGTGAAGGATGACCGGTCTCTTTTTAGCTTTCTCTTAAGCCTCTCTTTGAATCCTTTCATTAGTGCCTGGCCCACTAAACTAAACATTTTGGATTAAAATAAATAAAATACACTTCCTTCCACTAACCCTCTGTTATTAGTAAGTATGTACAGGTTCTGTACAGTCCTGCAGATTAGGGGACCCCCCATGCGAGGGGCTCTAACACCTCTTCATCAATGCTCGCTCAGTCATTCAAAGCCACACATTTATCCCACAGTCCTGCCTCACCCCTGCCCTTCATCGCTTTCTCTCACCAAGTTTGCTCTGGGTGTATAAAATAACACAGTAGTCACTTGGGCCAGGTGGCACCATAGACTGGCCAACAGGGGAACAGGAGGGTGTTCCATAGGCTGTGACGCTACAAGGTCTGACCTTCACCACAGCACCTACAGGATGGAGTCCTCACTCGTTACTCCATGGACCGGTGATGTGTATGAGAGATGGAGTCCCGCCTCCTCGGTACCATCACCAACCCTGGGACTCCATGGGCAGCGGCCACTGTGGTAGCCGACGTACCTTCTGTTTGTGCTCACATGATTCACAACTTCTAAATTCCTAATCAAACTATAACGTTTTTCAACTTTGGATGTAGTATTTATTGATCCTCTTCGACAAATCAATTCTCATCCTTTTATCACAAGCACTTATGTTTCCTGCATATTGTTCAAAATTATGTAGGTGCTCCCCATGTTATGATCCTGTTGGAATTGTTTCTGACCACTGCTCCTTAAAGTCTATGGTGGTCGAAACATGTCGACGATGGAATATCACTCAGAAATCTCCCAGAGATACCCCCTTTATTAAAACCTGAGCTCACAGACTGTCTTCTTTCACAATTCTCTGGGCATGTGAATAGTCTTAAGACATCATGAACACCTGAACAAACCTCTGTAGAGGGGCAGCTGGGTCAGCACAGAGCTCGCTTTCCATCCCTGACATGTAGACTCTTTACGTGAAACTCTATAGACAACAAATCCAGGATCAACGCAGGCATGACAGGAAAGATCTTAAATTTCCGACCAAGTAGTGGTGCTCATTTCGGGTACTCCGCTTTCTTTATATTTGCATCCTGTTCTGGTCCTGTCTTTTCTGATCCGGTCAGTTGTTACTCTCCGCCTCTCCTCTTCGAGGTTTGTCAAAGCCTTTGTTTTTCCTTCAATTGAATCCCCTTCTTCCCGTATCACTTCCTTTGGATTATCCTGATCTTTCTACGCTGATGGCTTCCGTATTTTGTTTTTTACATCTTCCTCTTTGACTGCCTGCTCACTCACTGACACAATCTCTGACTGTGTCTCTATCAGGAATGGATGTCATCCCATTCACTGAAACGACAACAAAAATGATGGATTGGAATACTTGAATAAATCTCAGCCGCATTCCATCAGGCCCAGCATTCCACCCCAGATACAAACAAGCCTCATGCATATGAGTCTTACTCCAGTAGTAACAGTCCAGCCACACTACAGGCCAGGCCTCTCTGAATGGGAACACAGGAAACCTCAGAGAAGATCCTGCCTTGTCCGCTTCGTCAGCGAGGGGCACCTCGCGTCCAGGGTCACAGTGAACTAGAGGACCAGACCATGGTCTACATGTCCCACTTAGGGCATCTAACTCAAAAATGAAAAAAAAGTAGTGGGAATGCTTGATCATCTTAATCCTTCCTTTTTACCCCTGTAAAAATCTAAATTCTGTGCTTCCCATCTTCTTCGGCCTATGCCTGTTGTCCCTGCATCGCTTTCGCTCCCCCATCCTCTCTCCCTCAACCTTTGCCTCTTCTATTCCTTTCTCAATTCACATCTTTTTCCTTCCTGGTATATTCTATTTCCCACTGCCTAACATCTGCATAAATTCTCTGTTTAGTTGCCTTACACGTAACCAACCCATGCATTACTGCTCTTGCTGCTTCTTGGTGGGGATATCTCTGGCCTCTTTTTGTAGGTCTCCCTGTATCCTCGCGAGCTCGCTCCAGTCTCTGTTCACCTCTTCCACCTGCCTCCTCTTCTGTTCATCTCCCAGGGATCCATCTCCCCTTCTCAGAGGTTCCTTTCCATGGACCTCTTTCCTTCTGGTTCTCCCATCTTATGTTCAATGCACCCATGGTCTACACTCCTATCTGTGATCTTCGTTCTGCGTTCCTTCATCTCGTCCATCTTTGTTCACCTTCTCCTCAGTTTCGATGTCGATTCTGGAACTCTCTCAGTTTCTACTCCTTCTGGTCCCAACTCATCATCCAGAAACAATATTCACCGGCTTCTTTGTCTCGCTCTTGGTCCCTAGGATGTTGTGTGCTTTTGATTTTAGTACTGTAGTATTTATTCTACGTCGCTTTGGAGAAAGCGCTCTATATAAAACAAAAGGGAGGGGATGTGGCGTAATGGCCAGAGCTGCCGACTATGGAGTTGGGGAACCGGGTTCGAGTTTCGGCGTCCGCTCAGCATCCTCTGATTCTGGGCAAATCAATGAATCTCCCTGTGTTCTTGGGTAATATATGTGGTGCCTCTGTAAAGCACTCTAATTCCTTCAGGTCTAGGTTGAGCTATATAAAACTGCAAAAACAAAAATGAAATGAAATTAAATGATCGAAAGCATGGTCAAGTAAGATGCTGAATGATGGAAAATGGGAACGAGATGATACAGACAGAGAAAAAAACTATACGAACTGTACGAAAAATAAGTAGAACATATTTGGACGGTGCGACAGCAAATCCATACATTATCGACCACAGAAGTAGAATCTGAGATGGGAAATGGGCTGTATCAGGAAATGTAATTAAAATGCAGCTCATTCCATAGATGGTCCTTTCTGTGCTCAGTTAGGTGTGTAGAGGCAACCCTCTGTGACTATTTTACACTGATCCAGTGTTCCATGCAGTCAACACACCTCTATTTCTCAGAGAGAATTCACAACAGCATCTAAATGCCACCACAGGTCCATCCACAACAAGATGGGCTTCAGACTCCAGGGCAAAACAAAATGCAGCATCACTCACCTGCCACCTTAACAAGAGGGCAAAGTTCATGAAAAAGTTAAAGACAACGTTTGACCTTTTTTTGTAGTGAAAGGTTTTGTTTTTAAATTGAAGCACATTAACTCCTTCCTAGCTCATGACGGCTCCCGGTCGTCATGAGTCACACAGGCGTGTGCTCATGACGGCTGGGAGTCATCCGAACGTTGCCGCTCCGCCCACGTGGTGTTAATTCCCAGCCTGTGCAAGAGAATTAATCAGTGGGCGGAGTTCGGACGGCTCCCGGCCGTCATGAGCACACGCCCACCATGATTTATGACGGCCGGGAGCCGTCCTGAGTACGGGAGCGCCACGGCCAGCCCCGCCCCCCCTCGCACCGCAGCGGAATTTGCCCCGCAGAGAAGGGGTTAGAAGTAGTAACCAAACCTGTGCAGAGCAATACTGCTTTGTTATATGGAATGGATATTCCAGCATTCGATTTAACAGGCTGTTTGCCTCTTTATGTGGCGGGAGTTTTGTGTGTGACATGACTGCAGCAAGGGTTCCCGGGAAGTGTTGCTTCGCCGGGTCAGCGGAGGTAGGGTGATGCATGGGAGAAAAGGCGATATCATTCTGCAAGCCCGGGCATTCGCCACCACGCCAACTGCTGTAGACTCCCCGAGTAGAGCGGCTCTAACATCTACTTCTCCTGGATATTAAGGGGCAGGGTATTTAGCCAGTCATATTGAAGCGCTGGTCAGCACAGGCGGTAACATTTGAGTTGCTAATATACAAACTGTGGGATGCGTGAAGCCTACCTGGATGTGCGGTCTCCATCCCACACGTCTCAGCCTCTACTCGTGTGAGCATGCTTAGCTGAGGCCAACCAGAACAGTTCCATTTTCAGAAGTTTTTTAAACATATGTGGTTGGGCTCAGTCCTTGGGTGGGGACTCCAATTGTTACCAAAGGTGGGCCCTGAAACACTCAGTGGCTTTCCACCATGTTTCGGCCTCTTTTGTTGGATAAGGACGGAAGGGGCTGATCAATGGTCTCTAGTTATAATGAGGGCAAGTTTTTCCAGTAGTACAGGTTTTCGACGCGGTGGGCCTTACGCATGGAGCTCAGAACCTTGGATTTAGTCTCTGATCCCACCAACAGCCAGCGGAGGGGTTTCAGTGCAGGTATCACACATGGTCTTGGTTCCTGAGCTTGATACCGGCTTCTGGCCTCATGCTCCCCTCTGTTATATCACAGGTTTCATTAGGAAGACCAGCCGACACTCGCCCTGAACTGCAGCTTTCACGCTCCAGCTCCAGCAAGGCTGACTGTGGCGTCCCTCAATTCAGTACCATTGAATTGGGTAATATTAGCAAATGTTTTTTACAGTACGTATAAATTATAGAAGTGCCATATAATTAATTATTATTATAGCTATAAAGTGATGTTAGAGTTATCTATTTGTAAAATTACCAACGGTGCCGGGGTTAGCTCCAATCTGTTGGGTTTGTTAAGGAAAGAAGATTTTCTGCAGCATGAATAGCCTGAACTTGCTGCCTTTGACTGCTGCCTTCATCTGAGAGGTAAGGGTGACCCCTAGGCATCTTACGTCTGGAGACCTATTTGCAGATGCACGGAGATAGGCAATCCACTCAAGGCTATAGTGGTGTTTCAACCTACGCTAGGCACAAAAGCTTTGCCATCCATCGGTACATGTGTCCAAGGTATCTGGTTAATATCCGCTTCACTCGAGTTGTCCTCCAGACTGATAAAAGTTTGGGTATCATCTGTGTACATTGGAAATTGACCTAGTAGTTCTCCAGCACTTGGCACGTATGTGTGGAATCATGGTGGTGACACGCGAGAGCAGCAGGATAATCTGCAATATGCCACATTGCTTGGGGATGACCACATGGATCCCACCCATATCTCCTGACTGTAACTAGAGAGGGCAGAATGGATCCACTGAATGGAAGTATCAAACGTTAAGTCATTTTGCAAAGGTGGTCCCAGATGAAATTGTGTTTTGTGTTCAAGGTGTCCGGTAATCCTCAGTTTACTTTACCACTTGTTGTAAACATTTCCTGGAAGGTACCACTGAAGTCAGGAGATAGTTTGACAGGATTTGAGAATCTCGACTCTTCAGAAGGTTTCATCAAACTCTGAACCGTGGCAGTTAAGACAAGTACATTGATTAACAGCATTGTTGCAGGGATTCTGCTGGGAAGCAGAACTGTGCCTTGGAAGAACAGGACGTCTGAATGAAGGACGGAGCCTCTCTACTATGTCAGTACCTGTAGGCTCAAACACGACTAGCTCACCGGTACTCCTAACCTTTCCAGACTGGTAGGTGATTTTTGCAAATCTAGAACGTGAACCTTCTAGTCCCCAAGGGTACCATGGAAACAGACCATCACCTTTCGTTCTCACTCATGCATGTCCATAGTAAACAAGGAAAGACACAAAGGAAGTTAACAGTATATTTATTGAAACTTCCGTAGTCTATTTTGGAGCAAGTGTGCTGCGATTAGTAAACAAATACAGCTAAGCACCGTGATCAACATTACTAGCAGGCTGTAAACTATGAACCACCATGGCAAGTAATATATTGATCTAGGCCTATAGTCACTATGTGAGCACAGGGATATATTTGTGATCTCTGGGATTAGCTCTGCACCCCATACCTGGTGTTTGTATATAGGTGGTCCTTATCATAGGTGTAAACTCAGGTTACGCAAAGCTGCTGCCTCTGTTCCAGAACCAGTCTCTCTGCTGGAATTCTCCTCTCTGACCCCCAAGGGGGAGAGACACAGTTTATGTGATAAGAACAACTGTGTTGGAAAACTGTAGCTTTGCTGCTGCGTTATGTCTAAAAATGTTAGTAAATGTTGAGGACCGGGCACACGAAAACAGTGCACCAGGTTGATCGACCTTGTACGAAATTATCAGACTGAATTCCAAGAAGAGTTACTTAATAAAAAATAATGTGTACAGAGTATTTCTAAAATAACATCATGACACACAAACACATGTATTACGTGTGGCTGTACAAAACAAAGACAGTCTAAAGCAGCTCAAATGCGCAACCAAGGGAGAACCAAAGTAGGCCCAGGAGGGGAAACAGAACAGCATCAGCTAGCGATGAAAGGAGGAATTCAAACAGGATGCTCCACAAGATTAAATCAAGAGTTATGAAGTTTTGACTTTATGAGCGAGGCTCCAAACATGCCCCACTTTCTTCAGTTTGAAGGATCTTAGCTTGTTTGTTTGCTATGGGAGGGGGAGAGTGAAAGGGAGTGAGGAAACCACTGGCTTGGCAGGATAGACTCCTACCTCCAGGATTGACTATGGCAATGTGCTCTATCTAGGCTCAAATAAAGCAACCATTTGCAAACTACAGGTAATCCAAAATTCAGCTGCTAGGCTGCTAAGCAAAATCCCTAGATCCACTCCAACTACCCGATACCTTCGGGACCTCCGCTGGCTCAGGGTCGACAGCAGAATCAAATTTAAAACACTCTGTTTCATGCACAAGATCAATGCAGGCAAGGCCCCAAAATATCTTCACTCGCTTGTCCACCCTTACCACCCTGCCCGCACTCTCCGCTCCTCCACATCAAAAAAGTTTGTCATCCCCAAAATCAAGCTCACACGTATGGGCGGCAGGTCCTTTTCCTACCTAGGGCCTTCGCCATGGAACTCCTTGCCTTTTACAGTACGTAACGAGATGAATTATATGAGCTTTCGTAAAACCTTAAAAACTTGGCTATTTAACATCGTGCAACACTGTCCTCCTAACCCTACGTACATTACTCCACATTTCGCGCCGGGAAACCCTTTGTGGGTAGCTGCTGCGCGTTACAAATGCAATAATAATAATAATAGACTTGCAGCTTTTTGCTGTTTCTAACTAGATAGACGATGATGCTTGCATGGTTCTTGGGATGTGGTCAGACTGTTTCAATGCCGTCTGAATCCCTTGGCTCTTTGGAAATATTAATGACTTCCTTTTGTCTGGTGAGAGGCTTCTAATGTGTTTGACGAATGAAGCCTCTTCTTTTCTCTTAATGGCCTTACCATAACCTCTTGCATGCAGGTTGCACTGGGTCTTGTCCACTCCTGACCCTGTTCTGACCCATGTATGATCCAGTTTGCCATTGGCTCCTAAGTTCTGCCAGTTCCCTGATGAAATCTGTATTTGTTAGCCTTGAGGCATGTTTTGTTCCCTGTTTTATTCCATCCACTCAGTCAATAGCAGCGTTGTGCACAGACTATTAGATCACAGATAACAAACATGAAAAGTTTATAAATACATGTGAGGCCCCTTCTGATGTCAGCTGGTTCCTTTCATGGCCCTATTTCCCCCCCACAAGAGTTTGTCTTGTGAAATTGCCCTTTGTAGAGGACATTTTACACCAGGGCAGGGCAATGCCGTGCAGATTCTCAGAGCTGGATGCCACATCTAAATTGTTTAATTGTACAATATATGTATATTTTTTTTGTGACTTCAGACTAAAGTAACTGCAACCTCCGATATGAACATGCCACCTAAATAAAACACACGCATGAAAGGCAGTAGTGCCTGAGTCACATATGACTCTTCTCCCCAAACACCTCCCTTTTTACTCATCCCAAACCCCCTCCTACTGCTATGAATTAAAAAAAAATCTAGGCCCTTCACTCTTCTATCCCTCCTTCCTTGTTCGATCCTTTACTATCCCTCCACTATTCCTTCTCAATCCAAATAACTGACTAACATGACCACCATTCAAATTAATTTCATATCTCCCTATACTAATTCACCACTAATCCTTTATGGGTTCCAGAGTAGCGTGCTACTCACCGAAAAAGCGCTTCAACACCTCATCAGGGGTAACATATCCACCACTCAAATTACTTTTATATTTCACTACACTAATTCACCAGTAATCCTTTATGGGTTCCGGAGTAGCGTGCTACTCTCAGAAAAAGTGCTTTGACCCCTCGTCAGGGGTAGTAAGCACTATGTAAATGCAATTACAACACAATACAATACATATCAGTTAGCATGCACCCCTGCTTACAACTGCCCCTCCCCCAAGAAGAAAAATCAAAGCAGGATAAGTCCAGCACCAAAGACATAAGTAAAGTTCTGTCAGGTAATGAATGGGACAGTCCTTCTGCCAGAACCCAGTTGAAGGAAACACCCCTTCATCATTTAGGTATTGATAAAATTAGTTCCTATGAATTGGTCAATGCTGTTTTTGTTTTTTTTTAGCTCCGACGTTAGTCACTCTGGACAAATGACATTCACATTTTTTTTCCGCCCACTAAACGATGGTCCAGTGGGTGGTCATACTCATCATGTGATTGGTTAGCACTGTCACTGACGTAACCTTGCTTAATCCCATGTGCACAACCACCTGAAAACGAGGGCACTTCAGTGCCAGGGTTTTCAGGACTATTCTGTTATTTTGACATTCTCTGTATTTTTATAATTTCTATGCATTTCACATACTTATGCAAAAATTTTAAAAAACATTGTCAATCTTAAAAAAAAGCACTGGCTAAAAGGAAATGTTCTAGCAATAGCTGACACTGAGGAGAATTACTCAGTGTGCGCCATGTGCTTCTTGTGAAAGCACAGAATGTATCAGTCGTTGTGAAGTTAGCCTGGGGCGGACTCACTGCTCCACGCTGAAGCGGAAGGTGGGAGTGAAATGTGAATGACGCAACAACAGACCAATGGATGAAGAGGGCTGACTGCAGACCCTTATATTATATTATATTATATTATATAAACGCACACAGATGTGATATGGACTCTGAATATAGGGGCCATCAAGAGAATGAGGTCACAATCTGTTTTAGAACCCACTCAGACGTCACCAGAGACATTCTAGAGCCCTGATTGTTGCTGAATTCTGATGATGTAACACTGGGTAAGGGGACAAGCTTTGGTCACGGAAGGTCCCTGTAAAACAAGCCCAAGCACTGGCAACTAAAGAGTGCCCAGGCAACCGAGCAGGCACGCCCAAAGCTCTCGGTGACATTGTGTTCTGCTATTTTAGGAGTGTGTCCTCAGGAGTCTCTTTACATTACGTGATCAAAGGCACTCGTGATACACAGGACAGGAATGTACCCTAGGTACACACTGCTCCAATACTTCCTCGCAGTGCAATTTCTGTTTCTTTTCTTTAATTTTAGCGCGTGGGGCGGGGCTGTCGCAGTTTGACTGCGCCCCTGGCTGCCGTCCAGCGCCGTGTCCAAGGCCACGCTGTCGCTGGTCCCTGCCTCCTGGGTCACAGACCAGGTTTCTAGGGGTCTGTAATCAGGGTGGGATTGGGATTAAAAATCGGCCCGGCCACGCTAAAAAAATTGGCCCACATTTGCATATTACCCTTCCGGAAACCACTATCTCTGCAAAATTTTATAAAAAAGGTGGGATTAAAAAAACGCACGGATTAGTTTGCACTGTTGAAACACACCTGAAAACAAGTGAGGCCACTTCTGCTCAGGCCCCCTGCCCCACTCACTATGCTTGCATTAATGGGCCGGCCAAGCGAGAGAAAGAGAGTGACCCCTCTGCTGTTGATAAGAGGGAGGTAATGGACGCCCATCTACCTCCAGAAAGGCCACTCAGGCACCCACTGGTCCTCTCCCGGCATCGAACACAGACACCGCCCAAATCGGCCCCCCAGACTGCCCAAAAAAGCAGCCCACAGCAGGAATTCGGATACTGGCCCCTCTGGCATTTCCCGAGTGCCCGCGTTACCAATCCGACGTTGTCTGTAATGCTGAATTCTGGAATTTATGCATTGATGCTTATTAGAAACACAGATGAAAAAGTGCATCCAAAAAAGGGTCAAGTTGTGAGCCACCCTGCGCGTTGGCCAGCTCAGCTCAGGGCACCTGGCGCCATTTCTTTCTCTAAGACATCAACACACTTTCGTGCACCGCACTGGTGTGCGCCCTGGTGGTAAGACATTTGATGCGTGTTGGCGGATCCAGACTGGTCTGGCTCATGTGACGGAAGCACTCTGCCCATCATACAGGACTCGCCTGGTGGCGGGTTACTAGGTCTGGTAATGAGGCCATGCGCATCACTAGTAAAGCCACAGACGCGTACAGATGTGGTAAGGCTCAGTTTCTTTCCGTGCTAAGTGCGAAGGTTGAGTGCTTGAGAAAACCCTAGTGTAGTGCCGCCCACCACCCACAACTCTAGAACAGTCATGAGACAGTGGCCGCAGAGGGACTCACAAGTGCCGGCACGGGGTATGAGTGGAATAGTGAAAAACTCAACACCAGTATCACTTTCTGCCAATTCTGCTCCACTGCATTGGAAGGGGTCTGGCCCTGGTCACAGTGAGAGTGGACACGCTCCCTGGCCGCTGCACCGTGGAGCAAAAAGTGAACATATCCTGATGCAACCTACGTCACCAGGTCATATTGACCCTGTCTAGGGTTACCCAATGGCTCCATGTCAACAGGGACAGCGTGCTCTTGTCCCAGACTCGGATCTAGCATAAGAATGCATTCTGGGATTTATCGCCTTGGTTCACATCAACCGAATCATTTGGACTAACCCACCAGTTTACTGTGGTTTACTAAGCAAAAGGTCGCTGCTAGAGTGTTATCCCAGCGACATGGAGCTATTATGGGTTACTTCAGAGCTTAAATACAAACCATGAGAAGGATAAGGAAGATGTCTAAAGATATCAGAAGCAAGATGTGCTGTGCAAAGTTCAACACCAATACTCAAACTATATTGGGAACTGGCGAGGGCATGCCTAAAAATACAGAACTGATGCATGAACTGGAAACAGGAAATACAATAAAATAAACCCTGGTGTAAAGATAGACACACACTTTATCTTCAAGGAGGGAAGGTTAAGGAGCTTCTTTCTTACAGCTAGAACAGTGAGCATACAAGAAGTGCTCTACAGTAAAGGTTCTACATGCTATGTTTAGAATACCACACCTGGCTCCAGAAAAAACATGAGGAACTATGTTGACATACTGAGACTCACACACCATTGGGGAGAGGAGTTGGCCTAACGGCTAGGGCGATCGACCAAGAATCTGGGGAACCGGGTTTGAGTCTCAGCAATGAGCTGAACATCCTGTGATTCTGGGCAAATCACTTAACCCCCGTGCCTAACAAAAAATGAATGTGTCCTCAAGTAACACAACTGGTGCTATATAAGGCGCTCTGATACCCGATTCAGGTCTCGTTCGCGCTATATAAAAAAAAACTCTGTAATGATGGTGACCAAGGGGTTCTCATACCAGGTCTGTGCAAAGATGCATTTGTATAGGTCCCTTTAAGACTATGCCCTGTATCAGCATGGGGCAGGGTGGCCTGGAGATGGTGGGTGGAGATGAGTGTCTGGAGATAAGTGGGTGGGTGATCACAGCGGCCATCTTGGTGTGGGTGAAGATAAGTGCTTGGAGATAAGTGGGTGGGTGATCACAACGGCCATCTTGGTGTGGGTGGAGATAAGTGGGTAGGTCGTCACAGCGGCCATCTTGGTGTGGGTGGAGATAAGTGCCTGGAGATAAGTGGGTGGGTGATCACAGCGGCCATCTTGGTGTGGGTGGAGATAACTGGGTAGGTGATCACAGCGGCCATCTTGGTGTGGGTGGAGATAAGTGCCTGGAGCTAAGGGGGTGGGTGATCACAGCAGCCATCTCGGTGTGGGTGGAGATAAGTACCTGGAGATAAGTGGGTGGGTGATCACAGCGGCCATCTTGGTGTGGGTGGAGATAAGTGCCTGGAGCTAAGGGGGTGGGTGATCACAGCAGCCATCTCGGTGTGGGTGGAGATAAGTACCTGGAGATAAGTGGGTGGGTGATCACAGCGGCAATCTTGGTGTGGTATCAAACCGCAAAAACACACAGGAAGGGAGAAGAGTGAGGGGCCTACGAAGGGAACTCGATACACAAACATGATCTTAAGAAACCTTTAAACCTCGGCTCATGTTCAACACTTAGGAGAATACGAATATGGAACCTATCTTTGACATTTTCACATACACAATGTACATGAAAACTTTCTTTTTTTTACAAAATCTCAGTCTACTATTACATCGTGCACATCCAAGCAACAGAAGCCAAAAGCACCAAGAATGCAGAAAGATAAAGAGGATATCAAGGATTTGGAGCAAGGTCAAGAAACAACAATACATCAAAAGTCATCAACATAATCATCAAGACAGCACAGGCATCATGTCTGTAAATAAACAAAATCGCAAGATTAAGAAAAATAGCACCAAACATCATGTCCATACATTAGAGTAAACCCAGACTAATAACCAGCACCTAACAAAGACAACACTGAATGCAATCGGTATAACCAGAAGAAAGCACCAAACGCCCGCTCCATCCCGCTGAGTCCATTCACTGCTCAAAAAAATACAGCAAGGAACATCCTCTCCATGAAGAAATGGTATTGAGCATCTTTTATATACTGTAACACCATCTCTAGGTGGGATAACTTAAGACACGGCAGCGGGATATTTACACCTAGAATGCACTGGACACAATTCAATAACATTTCAAGGGGATTTAAATCATATTTGGGAAATGAAATGACCTGTTCTGCTAACTCCAAGTGAGAAATTGTCCTCTTCACCAAAAAGACCAGCAAAATAATGCTTTATCACTCTCAGCAGACAGGCAAAGCACAGAAAGAGGTGGGGTTGTAAGTGACTGTCCCACAACCAAGGGCAAAGTCCTCTCACCCAACACCCTCCCTGCTGCGGAAGACTACAGTAGCCAAAAGCACTCAATCAGGCATCTGTGCACAAGCCCACCCACACAACCTGCAAAGGGCATGCAAGCACACAGACACATGCATACACAGAGCTAAATGATTGTGTATGTGGTAAACACAACAAAACAACAACCGTTACCTTTGTAAGAACCTTTAAAGGCATTCCAATCAATGTGACAGCGCTCATGGGCCGCTCAAAACTGCCCGGCCTCCATCCGCTTTCCGACTGAACCTGAAAAACAAACACAGACAAGAAAGAACATGAAATAAAAGTGTGATAATGCACCACATGTAAAGCTGTAGGTAATGCCACAACCCTAGCATAGCTGAAGCCACATTCTGCTGCTCACATGAACTGTCATGGGGGCAACCTTTGCTTCAAGCAGTGAAAAGACCTGCACTGGCTCCCCGTCAGCAAGAGGATCACGTTCAGACTCCTCACCCACGCACACAAGGCTCTCCACGACATGGGCCCCAAATACCTCAACAGCCGCCTCACATTCTACACACCAACCCGCCAGCTCCGATCCGCAAGCCTCGCCCTCGCCACGGTCCCACAAATTCGCAAAGCCACCGCCGGAGGAAGATCCTTCTCCTACCTGGCGGCCAAGACATGGAACTCCCTCCCCGCCCACCTCCGGCTGACCCAGGACCATCTCTCCTTCAGGAGACAACTCAAGACCTGGCTGTTCGAGCAGTAGCGACCCCCCCGACCCCCTCAGCGCCTTGAGACCCTAGCGGGTGAGTAGCGCGCTATACAAATTTGTTTGATTGATTGAAATGCCACACCCCTTGTTAGATGCCCAAAAACTGGAGGTGATAGTAAAGGAAGGGGTTTCTGGCTTTGCACATCATCAAATTACAGCAGGTACGGCATTCATCACACAACTGCCTCCCTCGCCCACTCCATCAGAGCCTCTTTCCAGACAGCCTGCTCTCTATGAATGTTTTAAAGGTATACATAAAATATGAGGCCTTAACCCAGGCTCAGTGGAAAGATTGCTTTTAAGCATGTGTTGTTTCCGAAACAGAGTCCCCGAAAAGTGGATTGCACATGTGGCTGAAATACAAAATTAATGTGTGTTTTGTGTTGTTGCTCTTGATGCACTGGAACAAGCAAAAACAACATGCTTTAAAAATACAAGATGTGCTCCCTAAGTGTACCGCAGAAGACAATCCTCCTGCTATGAACCCCCTTCAGTTTATTCAAAAGGGCCTTCTTCAGGACATTCAGCAGTCAAATAAGGACAAGGTTTACAAAGGATTGGGCAACAATCTCTTCCCAACATTCCTTGGTCACCCACAAGACACATATCAAGCTCACAGCTGGAATGTGAATGACTCTGTCCCAGCCCTCCTGGCATGTCAAAGTTAGTGTTGTGTGGACATCTGATTTCCCTGCCTACTCCCATCTTCTACTCCTATCCCATCTTGCTTTTGAGGCAACCTGAGGTCTCTAGCACAGCACAGGGGAGATGCAAGGATCCTCTGTAACACAGCACAGGGGAGATGCAAGGATCCTGTGTAACTCAGTACAGGGGAGATGCAAGGATCCTGTGTAACACAGCACAGGGGAGATGCAAGGATCCTGTGTAACACAGCACAGGGGAGATGCAAGGATCCTGTGTAACACAGCACAGGGGAGATGCAAGGATCCTGTGTAACTCAGCACAGGGGAGATGCAAGGATCCTGTGTAACACAGCACAGGGGAGATGCAAGGATCCTGTGTATCCCAGCACAGGGGAGATGCAAGGATCCTGTGTAACACAGCACAGGGGAGATGCAAGGATCCTGTGTATCCCAGCACAGGGGAGATGCAAGGATCCTGTGTAACACAGCAGAGGGGAGATGCAAGGATCCTGTGTAACTCAGTACAGGGGAGATGCAAGGATCCTGTGTAACACAGCACAGGGGAGATGCAAGGATCCTGTGTAACACAGCACAGGGGAGATGCAAGGATCCTGTGTAACACAGCACAGGGGAGATGCAAGTTGCTGTAACACAGCACAGGGGAGATGCAGGGATCCTGTGTAACACAGCACAGGGGAGATGCAGGGATCCTGTGTAACACAGCACAGGGGAGATGCAAGGATCCTGTGTAACAGCACAGGGGAGATGCAAGTATCCGTAACACAGCACAGGGGAGATGCAAGGATGCTGTGTAACTCAGCACAGGGGAGATGCAGGGATCCTGTGTAACACAGCACAGGGGAGATGCAGGGATCCTGTGTAACAGCACAGGGGATATGCAAGGATCCTGTGTAACAGCACAGGGGAGATGCAAGGACCCGTAACACAGCACAGGGGAGATGCAGGGATCCTGTGTAACAGCATAGGGGAGATGCAAGGATCCTGTGTGACACAGCACAGGGGAGCTGCGGGGATCCTGTGTAACAGCACAGGGGATATGCAAGGATCCTGTGTAACAGCACAGGGGAGATGCAAGGACCCGTAACACAGCACAGGGGAGATGCAGGGATCCTGTGTAACACAGCACAGGGGAGATGTGAGGATCCTGTGTAACACAGCACAAGGGAGATGCGGGGATCCTGTGTAACACAGCACAGGGGAGATGCAAGGATCCTGTGTAACACAGCACAGGGGAGATGTGAGGATCCTGTGCAACAGCACAGGGGAGATGCAAGGATCCTGTGTGACACAGCACAGGGGAGATGCAAGGATCCTGTGTGACACAGCTCAGGGGAGCTGCGGGGATCCTGTGTAACAGCACAGGGGAGATGCAAGGATCCTGTGTAACAGCACAGGGGAGATGCAAGGACCCGTAACACAGCACAGGGGAGATGCAGGGATCCTGTGTAACACAGCACAGGGGAGATGTGAGGATCCTGTGTAACACAGCACAAGGGAGATGCGGGGATCCTGTGTAACACAGCACAGGGGAGATGCAAGGATCCTGTGTAACACAGCACAGGGGAGATGTGAGGATCCTGTGCAACAGCACAGGGGAGATGCAAGGATCCTGTGTGACACAGCACAGGGGAGATGCAAGGATCCTGTGTGACACAGCACAGGGGAGCTGCGGGGATCCTGTGTAACAGCACAGGGGAGATGCAAGGATCCTGTGTAACAGCACAGGGGAGATGCAAGGACCAGTAACACAGCACAGGGGAGATGCAGGGATCCTGTGTAACACAGCACAGGGGAGATGTGAGGATCCTGTGTAACACAGCACAAGGGAGATGCGGGGATCCTGTGTAACACAGCACAGGGGAGATGTGAGGATCCTGTGTAACACAGCACAGGGGAGAGGCAAGGATCCTGTGTGACACAGCACAGGGGAGATGCAAGGATCCTGTGTGACACAGCACAGGGGAGCTGCGGGGATCCTGTGTAACAGCACAGGGGAGATGCAAGGATCCATAACACAGCACAGGGGAGATGCAAGTATCCTGTGTAACACGGCACAGGGGAGATGCAAGGATCCTGTGTAACACAGCACAGGGGAGCTGCGGGGATCCTGTGTGACACAGCACAGGGGAGCTGCGGGGATCCTGTGTGACACAGCACAGGGGAGATGCAGGGATCCTGTGTAACACCGCACAGGGGAGATGCAGGGATCCTGTGTAACACAGCACAGGGGAGATGCAGGGATCCTGTGTAACTCAGCATAGGGGAGATGCAAGGATCCTGTGTAACACAGCACAGGGGAGATGCAAGGATCCTGTGTAACACGGCACAGGGGAGCTGCAAGTTGCTGTAACACAGCACAGGGGAGATGCAGGGATCCTGCGTAACACAGCACAGGGGAGATGCAGGGATCCTGTGTAACACCGCACAGGGGAGATGCAGGGATCCTGTGTAACACAGCACAGGGGAGATGCAGGGATCCTGTGTAACACAGCATAGGGGAGATGCAAGGATCCTGTGTAACACAGCACAGGGGAGATGCAAGGATCTTGTGTAACACAGCACAGGGGAGATGCAAGGATCCTGTGTAACACAGCACAGGGGAGATGCAAGGACCCTGTGTAACACGGCACAGGGGAGATGCAAGGATCCTGTGTAACACAGCACAGGGGAGATGCAAGGACATTGTGTAACACAGGGGAGATGCAAGGATCCTGTGTAACACAGCACAGGGGAGAAGCAGGGATCCTGTGTAACTCAGCACAGGGGAGATGCGGGGCTCCTGTGTAACACAGCACAGGGGAGATGCAAGGATCCTGTGTAACACAGCACAGGGGAGATGCAAGGATCCTGTGTAACACAGCACAGGGGAGATGCAAGGATCCTGTGTAACACAGCAAAGGGGAGGTGCGGGGATCCTGTTTAACACTGCACAGGGGAGATGCAAGGATCCTGTGTAACACAGCACAGGGGAGATGCAGGGATCCTGTGTAACACAGCACAGGGGAGATGCAAGGATCCTGTGTAACACAGCACAGGGGAGATGCAAGGATCCTGTGTAACACAGCACAGGGGAGATGAAGGGATCCTGTGTAACACAGCACAGGGGAGATGCAGGGATACTGTGTTGCAGGGATCCTGTTTAACACAGGACAGGGGAGATGCAAGGATCCTGTGTAACAAAGCACAGGGGAGATGCAGGGATCCTGTGTAACACAGCACAGGGGAGATGCAGGGATCCTGTGTAACACAACACAGGGGAGATGCAGGGATCCTGTGTAACAGCACAGGGGAGATGCAGGGATCCTGTGTAACACAGCACAGGGGAGATGCGAGGATCCTGTGTAACACAGCACAGGGGAGATGCAGGGATCCTGTGTAACACAGCACAGGGGAGATGCAGGGATCCTGTAGCACAGTGAGATGCAAGGATCCTGTGTGACACAGCACAGGGGAGATGCAAGGATCCTGTGTAACATAGCACAGGGGAGATGCAAGGATCCTGTGTAACACAGCACAGGGGAGATGCAAGGATCCTGTGTAACAGCACAGGGGAGATACAAGGTTCCGTAACACAGCACAGAGGAGATGCAGGGATCCTGTGTAACTCAGCACAGGGGAGATGCAAGGATCCTGTGTAACACAGCACAGGGGAGATGCAAGGATCCTGTGTAACACAGCACAGGGGAGATGCAAGGATCCTGTGTAACACAGCACAGGGGAGATGCAAGGATCCTGTGTAACACAGCACAGGGGAGATGCAGGGATCCTGTGTAACACAGCACAGGGGAGATGCAAGGATCCTGTGTAACAGCACAGGGGAGATGCAAGGATCCGTAACACAGCACAGGGGAGATGCAAGGAACCTGTGTAACACAGCACAGGGGAGATGCAAGGATCCGTAACACAGCACAGGGGAGATGCAGGGATCCTGTGTAACACAGCACAGGAGAGATACAAGGATCCTGTGTGACACAGCACAGGGGAGATGCAGGGATCCTGTGTAATAGCACAGGGGAGATGCAAGGATCCTGTGTGACACAGCACAGGGGAGATGCAAGTATCCTGTGTAACACAGCACAGGGGAGATGCAAGGATCCCGTGTAACACAGCACAGGGGAGATGCAGGGATCCTGTGTCACACAGCACAGGGGAGATGCAAGCATCCTGTGTAACACAGCACATGCGAGATGCAAGGATCCTGTGTAATAGCACTGGGGAGATGCAAGGATCCTGTGTAACACGGCACAGGGGAGATGCAAGGATCCTGTGTAACACAGCACAGGGGAGATGCAGGGATCCTGTGTAACACAGCACAGGGGAGATGCAAGGATCCTCTGTAACACAGCACAGGCGAGATGCAAGGATCCTGTGTAATAGCACTGGGGAGATGCAGGGATCCTGTGTAACACAGCACAGGGGAGATGCAAGGATCCTCTGTAACACAGCACAGGCGAGATGCAAGGATCCTGTGTAATAGCACTGGGGAGATGCAAGGATCCTGTGTAACACAGCACAGTGGAGATGCAAGGATCCTGTGTAACACAGCACAGGGGAGATGTGGGGATCCTGTGTAACACAGCACAGGGGAGATGCAAGGATCCTCTGTAACACAGCACAGGCGAGATGCAAGGATCCTGTGTAATAGCACTGGGGAGATGCAGGGATCCTGTGTAACACAGCACAGGGGAGATGCAAGGATCCTGTGTAACACAGCACAGGGGAGATGCAAGGATCCTGTGTAATAGCACAGGGGAGATGCAAGGATCCTGTGTAACACAGCACAGGGGACATGCAAGGATCCTCTGTAACACAGCACAGGGGAGATGCAAGGATCCTGTGTAACACAGCACAGGGGAGATGCAAGGATCCTCTGTAACACAGCACAGGCGAGATGCAAGGATCCTGTGTAACACAGCACAGGGGAGATGCAAGGATCCTGTGGAACAAGGCACAGGGGAGATGCAAGGATCCCGTGGAACACAGCACAGGGGAGATGCAGGGATCCTGTGTAACACAGCACAGGCGAGATGCAAGGATCCTGTGTAACAGCACAGGGGAGATGCAAGAATACCAGTGGCGGCTCCACCGTGTGGCCTCCGTGCTCTGTGAGCAGGTCAAAAAGGAAAAATAAAATAGTAATAATGCACTGTTATTATTATTTTATTTTTCAGTCGTAGCTCAGCTGGTTAGGGGCGGGGCAGGGCTGTCACAGAGGAGCAGGGGGAGGAGCGGTGAGCACTCTCTTCAGTGTGCACAATGGTTTGGCGGTCTGTCTTGGGCCGGCCAAACAGTCATGCGCGCGTTGCATGTTCTCCACCGGGTTGTATTGCACACCATGGTGGGAACATGCGCAGCCTCACAGTCCTTCTGTAAGCGCTGAACCACGGCGCCCAGACCAACCACAACGCTGCTGTAATGCAGTGTTGTGATTGGCTACGGGAGCCTGTGTGCTTCGTGCTTCCTGCTCTTCGAGTCCTGCAGTCGACTGAAGAGCCAAAGAGGACCGAGAGGCAGCGGCTGGCCTGGCGGTGATTTTGTAATTTTTTTAAAGTATACTTATGTTTGCATGCATGGCTGTATTAACCCCTTCGCCGCTGGCGGGATTCCACCGCTGTGCTGGGGGGCGCGCGTACAGTGCCCCCATGCTCATGACGAGGTCAGCTCATCATGAGCCACGGCGCGCTCCGGCGCTGATGACGAGCTGAGGTCGTCATGACCGCGCCCGTTCCAATGGAACGTTCAGCACAGCAGGGGAATCAGCCCAGTGTGTGAGCGTTCCAAGTAACGGGCGCGGTCATGACGAGCTCAGCTCGTCATGAGCACCGGAGCGCCGTGGCTCATGACGAGCTGAGCTCGTCATGAGCATCCAAGAGGTTAAAGCCGGACTATGGCTTTTTTCGCTTCATTGATCTGAGTATTAATTTTGCACAAACTTCTGGTGGTGGCTTTGTAACTGTAAGGAAAAGAGGGCCATTTTACCCACTGCCTGGCCGCTCTGTGATGACTGACTGTCTTTAGCTATCTATCTGCACCATCAGGTCAGTGGAATGATTATTCTAAGGATGCCCTTGAATGAAATACTGTACGTCTGCAAGTAGGATAAGCCGGGCCTGGTGTCTCAGTGGACTAACGCGTCCACTGCAGGGGCCTGTGTTCGACCTCATGGTCACAGGTTAAAATCCTGGCGGGTCCACTCAGCCTTTCATCCATCTGAGGTCGATAAAATGAGTACCATTGAGCTGGGTAACAACAAACATCCGTTATTCAGCGCCAGGACACCTTCGGGTAATCGTGCGCTTTACAAATACACCTGTTATTTTAAGTTATATTAAATTTGAAATCAAACCTCTTTGTTACACACATGAGCTCTTCTACTTGTCGCTCAGAGTCAGGCATACTCTGACTTTGGGAGAGGTGAACTGGTTATAGGGAAGCCAACTCAAAGTTATCCGCTCACATCAAAGCAACTATGAGAGGGTCAAAGGACATGTTCCTTTTGTACTGCACAGTACAGTTGGCGTCCATCATGGTACTGAAACAGTTTGAATGACGTGATGGGGTCAGGTCGCCACCATATCGCAAAGTGATCATTGACTAAACTATTTGCGCAAATCAAACAGTCCGGCTCTCACCACTGGCGCAACACCGAAACTACTGTCTTCAGAATCTGGTACGACGCCCTCGAAGCGGACCGTGACAGAGAAACAGATCTGTGCCAACTATCAGACAACAGTGCGGCCTTCAGTATCTTTGATCATAAGATCCTGTAGAGGAAGCAGTGGATTGTGGAGGAGTGTGGCTCAATGGTTAGAGCGGCAGACCCTGATGCAGAGTTCTGGCTGGGACCAGGGTTCGATTCCCGCCTCGGCGGGGTCTCGGGCTCAATTTCCTCGGACCTGTTAATTCTCGTCTCGGTGCCGATTCTAATCACGGGCCCCACGCTGCAACTCTGGGCAATAGCTTGCATAGCGTCCACACCGGCCCCAACAGCGCGAGGATGCCTGGCTTCACCCTGGGGGTGCCCAGGAGTGGACACTTCACAGGGAAAGCCAGGAGGGGTTCCACAGCGGTATGAGTATCAGCGCCAGGAAGCCGAATAGGCGACACCGCAAGGTGACCGTCTGGTGACAGTGCGCTCTATAAGTACCATGACATTTACATTTACATTTATATTTACATTTTGACTGTACAGGTTCCATTTTTTGCATTACTTAGTGTGATGCATGGAATGAGAGGAGTAAGAGCAGGAATACCTACATTAGACAAAGCCCTGATGAATGCCATGGACCTGTAGGGGCATAGGAAAAGGCTGAAGCATGTAGGCAAAGTATGAAGTGGATGAATGGTTTACTATGGTTTACTATATCTCATCCAACGTCCACGTAAACAACATTTTAATCATATCCCCCACCCAAAAAATGGAATATCCTATAGGTGTATACCCCAAGGTATCTTTAGCAGTAATCTGCATCGCCGCAACTATCCAGTTGACTTCATCTGAACTCCTGCACATCGGTGGAGACCGTCTAGGTGGCATCTACCTACCTTGGTGTGGATAGGTCACGTGTCACAATAATGTATGGGTGGCGTGATTCATCCATTTCTTTTGGAGATCTGCTGTTTACTTAAAAGAGTGAACTAATTGTTCCCTTCATGGACCGAAGCACCTGTAGTTTGTTATATTTTTTTTGCCTGCATCATATGGGTCGTGAGGAGGGCTTGTTTGGACAATGGACCCTTCCGTGCCACATTGGTTGAGCGGATTGGATACTGTATGATGACACACGCACACTTTGACTACTCTTGGTCATTAAACCATCTAGCTCCATCGAAGAGGACTCCTGCCTCTAGGTAGCCTCTCTGACTAGTCGTCTTCTTGCTAGGGGTGGGCGGAATTTGCGGAGTCGCGCTAAGTAAAGCTCCGCAAAACGGTAAAAAATCTCAGCGAGCACGCAGAGTTCCGCGAACCCACGGAATTGCTCGTTCAGCCCGTTTGCGATGCTTCTCTCCTGTTCGCGAACGCTGTTTGCGTGCTCGGGGGGAAATATCCTGCGAACAGGCATTTTGAAAGCGCGAACAAGCAAAAAATTCCGCAAAGCCGTGGATCGCGGAATTTTTGGCAATTCCGAGTTCTCTGCAAAACGCAAAATTACCCAAATTCCGCGAGTGGAACGGAATTTACCGCCCAGGCCTACTTCTTGCTCACGCACCCCCTGTGAAGCACTGGTCTGATGCCGACAGTGCCTTGGTGGTGCCCAACACCTTCCGTTAATAATTGTCTTTAAGGAGCTGCGAGCGGTGGTCAACTGTGTCCGAGAGTTCGTTCACGAGCTCCTTTGTACTCCTGGTTGATTCTTCGCTTCGAAACGCACTGCCCAGAAGAGGGATTCTAGGAGAACTGTTGAAGTTATCTGGAAAACATGTGACTCACTGCAAGTTATCAGAGATGGAAGCCAAGTAACTTAGGGCCAGATGTAGGTCGCCTAATTGGTAACGGCCGAAATGTCCGAATTTCGGCCGTTACCGACCGGTATTAGGCTACTGAGATGTAAGTGGCCTCAATTACAAATTTGGTAATTTACCGATTCAGTATTTTAAGGAATCGGTAAATTACAGATTACTTAAAATACCGAATCTGTAAATTACCAAATTTGCGACGTAGGGAGCACTCAAATGAGTGCATTGCATAGGTAAGGATTCGGTATTTACCACCAACTACAAGTTGGTGGTAAATATCAAAAACCTTTACAAAAGCAATTATTTTGCTTTTACAACAGTGCGATGAGGCAGACATACATGCCTTTAGGGCATGTATGTCTGCCACATGCGCACCCATGCATTATTCAGGGGTGCAACAGGGTGTTAATGTGACACCCTGCCACTCTTGTATGAGTTCCCCATTTTACAGAATCGGTATTTACCGATTCGGTAATTCCAATTCATTCCTATGGGCCTGGAGGCCCATAGGAATGAATGGGAATTACCGAATCGGTAAATACCGATTCGGTAATACTTACCGAATATTTACCTACATAGCATTTACCGATTCTAAAATACCGAATCGGTAAAATTCGGTATTTTAGAATCGGTAAATCAAGGTTACCTACATCTGGCCCTTAGTGTGTGAATCTGGCCGTGAATGATTATACTGCATCTTACGCAAGATGGCTCTCATAAAGGGTGCGGTCAGTCGTCCACCCAAGTACTATGAATATTTCTTTTCAATTACACAAAAACTTGGCACGTGCAGAGGGACACTCCATAGGAATCAAAGGTGCTTCCCACAGCTGGGCTGGGAAATTGGAAGCTGGGCCGTGTTTGTACACAGGCCACACGGGTGGCTGTAAATGTCGCCTCTCGAGGCGGGGACACCACAACCCAGGTACCACCAACGCTTACCCCCCCCACCCCCCACCCCCCCCGTGATGCTCAGCTGCAGGGTGGAGTGGCAAATGTTTTAAAAACAGGATTCTGGAGCAAAAATCTGGTGAAAAAATACCTTGAAAGCCCCTTCTTTGTGAGGTGCAACTTCTCACCGGAGTCTCAAAGCTTGGCAGGGTGGGTAAGTCTGCCGGAAAGTATCTGACCACCATCCTGACATGTTTGTGTTTTCTGTAGAGGCACAAGCAGCAGAAGCGGAGAAAACTGAGTGCCTATAGCATGGTCAGCAGAGGCAGGATAAGAGAGCGCTTTATTCGGAGCAGGGACCAACCTCTTGGCTTCCAGCCTCCCCGGCATCTTATAAATCAATTTACGGTCACGTCCAGGATCCATATGTCGGCCTCTGGGCTTTTTCCAAGCCTTCCAGGCCCAGATGATCCTGGCACGGGCCTCGTGTTCTGGGGATTCTGTGAAACCCGCAGATGTGTGTTCCTTGGCACCCAGCAGGGGTTTCGGTCTCATAAAGTTCCGCTACTGATATGTTGAACACTGGTTGAAGGTTGTCCTCTGAGCCCTCGTAAAGCCCCTGCTGGGTGTTATTGTATATGCGTGATAATTATAGACTGGGGGGGTGGGGGAGATGCGGGCTTTATGTAGACGCCACCCCGCAGCTTCAGCTCCGGGCGTTAATGCTTCATAAAATGACTGACACTTGACAGGCAGATATTTCATTAATTGCCAGGGCGCTGAAGTTATTTTCATCTGCTGCTACTGTTTGCAGCTGACAGACCGACGTGGAAACTATGCCAATGACAAGGCGCCCACGCTGATGGGCATCACTTGAAGACTCAATGACCAATGTGATTAAAAGTCCTAAATGTAAAACTGTATCCGTCAACTCCCTAAATGTATATTTATATATAGGATTTACAGGTCGATAAGAGCCACAGGACCATACGAGCCGCCCAATGCCGAGGTTATTGTCGCACAACGAACTTTAAGTGGTCTCAAACTTTGCCTTTCTTTTCCACGTTCTACTACAGTACACGGCTGACTTGTAATTCTCAGCATTACACCAATTGACACAAGTGGTCTCCCGCTCACGCCTGCCCCACAATCCCCTGCATTACACCACTGCATTTACAGAACAGCTCACGCCTGCCCCACAATCCCCTGCATTACAGCACTGCATTTACAGAACAGCTCACGCCTGCCCCACAATCCCCTGCATTACAGCACTGCATTTACAGAACAGCTCACGCCTGTCCCACAATCCCCTGCATTACAGCACTGCATTTACAGAACAGCTCACGCCTGTCCCACAATCCCCTGCATTACAGCACTGCATTTACAGAACAGCTCACGCCTGCCCCACAATTCCCTGCATTACAGCACTGCATTTACAGAACAGCTCACGCCTGTCCCACAATCCCCTGCATTACACCACTGCATTTAAAGAACAGCTCACGCCTGCCCCACAATCCCCTGCATTACACCACAGCATTTACAGAACAGCTCGCGCCTGCCCCACAATTCCCTGCATTACACCTCTGCATTTTCAGAACAGCTCACGCCTGTCCCACAATCCCCTGCATTACAGCACTGCATTTACAGAACAGCTCACGCCTGCCCCACAATTCCCTGCATTACACCTCTGCATTTTCAGAACAGCTCACGCCTGTCCCACAATCCCCTGCATTACAGCACTGCATTTACAGAACAGCTCACGCCTGCCCCACAATTCCCTGCATTACACCTCTGCATTTACAGAACAGCTCACGCCTGCCCCACAATCCCCTGCATTACACCTCTGCATTTTCAGAACAGCTCACGCCTGTCCCACAATCCCCTGCATTACAGCACTGCATTTACAGAACAGCTCACCCTGCCCCACAATTCCCTGCGTTACACCACTGCATTTAAAGAACAGCTCACCCTGCCCCACAATTCCCTGCGTTACACCACTGCATTTACAGAACAGCTCACGCCTGTCCCACAATCCCCTGCATTACACCACTGCATTTAAAGAACAGCTCACGCCTGCCCCACAATCCCCTGCATTACACCACAGCATTTACAGAACAGCTCGCGCCTGCCCCACAATTCCCTGCATTACAGCACTGCATTTACAGAACAGCTCGCGCCTGCCCCACAATTCCCTGCATTACACCTCTGCATTTTCAGAACAGCTCACGCCTGCCCCACAATTCCCTGCATTACACCTCTGCATTTTCAGAACAGCTCACGCCTGTCCCACAATCCCCTGCATTACAGCACTGCATTTACAGAACAGCTCACGCCTGCCCCACAATTCCCTGCATTACACCTCTGCATTTTCAGAACAGCTCACGCCTGTCCCACAATCCCCTGCATTACAGCACTGCATTTACAGAACAGCTCACGCCTGCCCCACAATTCCCTGCATTACACCTCTGCATTTACAGAACAGCTCACGCCTGCCCCACAATCCCCTGCATTACACCTCTGCATTTTCAGAACAGCTCACGCCTGTCCCACAATTCCCTGCATTACAGCACTGCATTTAAAGAACAGCTCACGCCTGTCCCACAATCCCCTACATTACAGCACTGCATTTACAGAACAGCTCACGCCTGCTCCTCAATTCCCTGCATTACAGCACTGCATTTACAGAACAGCTCACGCCTGCCCCACAATTCCCTGCATTACAGCACTGCATTTACAGAACAGCTCGCGCCTGCCCCACAATTCCCTGCATTACACCTCTGCATTTTCAGAACAGCTCACGCCTGCCCCACAATTCCCTGCATTACACCTCTGCATTTTCAGAACAGCTCACGCCTGCCCCACAATCCCCTGCATTACAGCACTGCATTTACAGAACAGCTCACGCCTGCCCCATAATCCCCTGCATTACACCTCTGCATTTACAGAACAGCTCACGCCTGCCCCACAATCCCCTGCATTACAGCACTGCATTTACAGAACAGCTCACGCCTGCCCCACAATCCCCTGCATTACATCACTGCATTTACAGAACAGCTCAAGCCTGTCCCACAATTCCCTTCATTACATCCCAGCATTTACAGAACAGCTCATGTCTGTCCCACAATCCCCTGCATTACAGCACTGCATTTACAGAACAGCTCGCGCCTGCCCCACAATTCCCTGCATTACAGCACTGCATTTAAAGAACAGCTCAAGCCTGTCCCACAATTCCCTTCATTACATCCCAGCATTTACAGAACAGCTCATGTCTGTCCCACAATCCCCTGCATTACAGCACTGCATTTAAAGAACAGCTCACGCCTGCCCCACAATTCCCTGCATTACACCTCTGCATTTACAGAACAGCTCACGCCTGCCCCACAATCCCCTGCATTACAGCACTGCATTTAAAGAACAGCTAACGCCTGCCCCACAATTCCCTGCATTACATCCCAGCATTTACAGAACAGCTCGCGCCTGCCCCACAATCCCCTGCATTACACCACTGCATTTACAGAACAGCTAACGCCTGCCCCGCAATTCCCTGCATTACACCTCTGCATTTACAGAACAGCTCGCGCCTGCCCCACAATTCCCTGCATTACACCTCTGCATTGACAGAACAGCTCATGTCTGTCCCACAATCCCCTGCATTACAGCACTGCATTTACAGAACAGCTCACGCCTGCCCCACAATTCCCTGCATTACACCACTGCATTTACAGAACAGCTCGCGCCTGCCCCACAATTCCCTGCATTACACCTCTGCATTGACAGAACAGCTCATGTCTGTCCCACAATCCCCTGCATTACAGCACTGCATTTACAGAACAGCTCACGCCTGCCCCACAATTCCCTTCATTACATCCCAGCATTTACAGAACAGCTCGCGCCTGCCCCACAATCCCCTGCATTACACCACTGCATTGACAGAACAGCTCAGGCCTGCCCCACAATTCCCTGCATTACAGCACTGCATTTACCGAACAGCTCGCGCCTGCCCCACAATCCCCTGCATTACACCACAGCATTTACAGAACAGCTCACGCCTGTCCCACAATCCCCTGCATTACACCACAGCATTTACAGAACAGCTCGCGCCTGCCCCACAATCCCCTGCATTACACCTCTGCATTTAAAGAACAGCTCACGCCTGCCCCACAATCCCCTGCATTACACCACAGCATTTACAGAACAGCTCGCGCCTGCCCCACAATCCCCTGCATTACACCTCTGCATTTAAAGAACAGCTCACCCTGCCCCACAATTCCCTGCGTTACACCACTGCATTTACAGAACAGCTCACGCCTGTCCCACAATCCCCTGCATTACACCACTGCATTTAAAGAACAGCTCACGCCTGCCCCACAATCCCCTGCATTACACCACAGCATTTACAGAACAGCTCACGCCTGCCCCACAATTCCCTGCATTACACCACTGCATTTACAAAACAGCTCGCGCCTGCTCCTCAATTCCCTGCATTACAGCACTGCATTTACAGAACAGCTCACGCCTGCCCCACAATCCCCTGCACTACAGCACTGCATTTACAGAACAGCTCACGCCTGCCCCACAATCCCCTGCATTACAGCACTGCATTTACAGAACAGCTCACGCCTGCCCCACAATTCCCTGCATTACATCACTGCATTTAAAGAACAGCTCAGGCCTGCCCCACAATTCCCTGCATTACAGCACTGCATTTACAGAACAGCTCACGCCTGCCCCACAATCCCCTGCATTACAGCACTGCATTTACAGAACAGCTCACGCCTGCCCCACAATCCCCTGCATTACACCTCTGCATTTAAAGAACAGCTCACGCCTGCCCCACAATCCCCTGCATTACACCACAGCATTTACAGAACAGCTCACGCCTGCCCCACAATCCCCTGCATTACACCACAGCATTTACAGAACAGCTCACGCCTGCCCCACAATCCCCTGCATTACACCACTGCATTGACAGAACAGCTCAAGCCTGTCCCACAATTCCCTTCATTACATCCCAGCATTTACAGAACAGCTCATGTCTGTCCCAAAATCCCCTGCATTACAGCACTGCATTTACAGAACAGCTCACGCCTGTCCCACAATTCCCTGCATTACAGCACTGCATTTACAGAACAGCTCATGTCTGTCCCACAATTCCCTGCATTACACCACTGCATTTACAGAACAGCTCACGCCTGCCCCACAATCCCCTGCATTACACCACTGCATTTACAGAACAGCTCATGTCTGTCCCACAATTCCCTGCATTACACCACTGCATTTACAGAACAGCTCACGCCTGCCCCACAATTCCCTGCATTACACCTCAGCATTTACAGAACAGCTCACGCCTGTCCCACAATTCCCTGCATTACACCACTGCATTTACAGAACAGCTCGCGCCTGCCCCACAATCCCCTGCATTACACCTCTGCATTTTCAGAACAGCTCACGCCTGCCCCACAATTCCCTGCATTACACCACTGCATTTACAAAACAGCTCGCGCCTGCTCCTCAATTCCCTGCATTACAGCACTGCATTTACAGAACAGCTCACGCCTGCCCCACAATCCCCTGCACTACAGCACTGCATTTACAGAACAGCTCACGCCTGCCCCACAATCCCCTGCATTACAGCACTGCATTTACAGAACAGCTCACGCCTGCCCCACAATTCCCTGCATTACATCACTGCATTTAAAGAACAGCTCAGGCCTGCCCCACAATTCCCTGCATTACAGCACTGCATTTACAGAACAGCTCACGCCTGCCCCACAATCCCCTGCATTACAGCACTGCATTTACAGAACAGCTCACGCCTGCTCCTCAATTCCCTGCATTACAGCACTGCATTTACAGAACAGCTCACGCCTGCCCCACAATCCCCTGCATTACAGCACTGCATTTACATAACAGCTCACGCCTGCCCCACAATCCCCTACATTACACCACAGCATTTACAGAACAGCTCACGCCTGTCCTACAATTCCCTGCATTACAGCACTGCATTTAAAGAACAGCTCACGCCTGTCCCACAATCCCCTACATTACAGCACTGCATTTACAGAACAGCTCACGCCTGCTCCTCAATTCCCTGCATTACAGCACTGCATTTACAGAACAGCTCACGCCTGTCCCACAATTCACTGCATTACACCACTGCATTTACAGAACAGCTCACGCCTGTCCCACAATTCACTGCATTACACCACTGCATTTACAGAACAGCTCACGCCTGTCCCACAATCCCCTACATTACAGCACTGCATTTACAGAACAGCTCGCGCCTGCCCCACAATTCCCTGCATTACATCACTGCATTTACAGACCAGCTCACGCCAGCCCCACAATTCCCTGCATTACACCACTGCATTTACAGAACAGCTCACGCCTGCTCCTCAATTCCCTGCATTACACCACTGCATTTACAGAACAGCTCACGCCTGCTCCTCAATTCCCTGCATTACAGCACTGCATTGACAGAACAGCTCTCGCCTGCCCCAAAATCCCCTGCATTACACCACTGCATTTACAGAACAGCTCACGCCTGTCCCACAATTCACTGCATTACACCACTGCATTTACAGAACAGCTCACGCCTGCCCCACAATTCCTTGCAATACAGCACTGCATTTAAACAGCTCACGCCTGTCCCACAATCCCCTGCATTACACCACAGCATTGACAGAACAGCAGTCTCCCGCTCACCCCTGTCCCAGAGTTCTCTGCGTTAGTCCAGTGTGTCTCCTGCTCATCTCGAAGCTGTAGGCATGAACACACCTGCTGCACCTGAACAGAATGTTCAGACACCGACAAGACTATGCCTATGAGTAGGCGTGGCCTGCGGGCAGGGAACTGCCCAGTTCTAACCATAGGTGTGTGCACAATATGAGGCTCCATTCTTGATCTTTAAGTTTATTTTTTTCTGGGTACTTCCCTCTCTTGCGAGGGTGTCCACTGCGTCTCTCATGCAGCACTAGGTCTGCAGGGAGGGCCTACTCCTGGCGTCATCCTCTCATTCCACATTCTTGGCTCCAGGCCCTTAATTTGCAGGGATCCCTCCTTGAGTGACACGTCAGCTTACCCTTACACGGGGCGGGGGCCTGGAAGGTTCAGGCAAAGAAGAAGACGACAACAGCTGAGGACCCAAAGGGGTCGGTCCCCCTGCCCTTACCTGGAGGGAGGGGGCCCGGAGGGGCCACTAACCTGTTTTGTCTTTTTTTTCCCTTGCCCTGGAACCGGCCACTGACGGGAGAGGATAAGGTGGATGAAGACAGGTGGAGTAAATGTAGTTATTTACTGTATATAATTTGACTAAGTGGTCTTTTTTCTTCACAGGTAAAAGGTCAATGGGATAGCTTATGTACTTGTTGTCAAGTTTGGTACCAATGACTTACAATTAAATAGATCTTTGTGAAAGGTGACGATTGACGTATCTGAACCAGAAGCAAGGCCCTAACAAGGGTTTAGGAAGGCCCGACACCCCGGTCAGGGGCTGAAGGAAGAGGACGGACAGATGCTTCTGCTTTGTATACCAGCTCCTGGCCAGGGACGCCCTGCACTAGGAGCCCTAGCGGCGGGCTCGCTGTAGTACGAAGAAACCCCAGGTCCCCTTCTAGCTCTGCGTTGTAAAGCGGAAGCTGCTCCAGCGCCAAATTCTTCAGCTCTTAGTCTTTCTGGGAAGTACTTAACTTTTTGCAGATTTGGAGGTGGTCACAATGACCTTTTGTAAAACCAAGCGTCTTGAGCACGAAGCCACGAGACTAGAACATGTCTCTCTGTTTCCAAGAATCAAAAACGCTATTAGCACCCGGGCCAGCATTGATTCCGTGGTAGGTTCGACTCTACTCTTATAAGCAGATGCAGGGCCGGACTGGGAACCAAAACCGGCCCCGGCAAAGTGCTCGGCGGGCCCCCAGAGGGGAGGTTGGGGGTGCGACCGAGCTCTTTGCCGGGGCCGGTTTTCGGCCAATTTTGTTACAGGGCCGATTTTGCAGCATAAACGGCCCACCGGGTCCCAAAACCGGCCCCCACCCTTACGGCGCACCAGGGGATTGCCCGGTGCCCGCAAAGGCCAGTCCGGCCCTGAGCAGATGGATATAACTTTGGGGCTGGTGGCTCTACAGCCGCCTGCTCGGTGGAAGCCTCCGCCTCCGCCACTGGTGGAGCACCGTCCACCATATTTAGACCTCTCCGCCCCCTGCTGGGGGTCTCTATGCCTGGAGTACACCCGCTGGTGTGGTTTACGCACTGTAGCAACAACTGAATGCCAAATGGGCCCCTATTTTTTGTCCAACTTTGGATTTTTTTTAGTTTTTCCCAAAATTTAAAAAGCAGGAGGTTCTATGTGAAATAGAAAAAAAGCATTAAGGGCCGTGGTGTGCGGGGAGTTTTCAGCTTGTGCGATAGGTCACTGCTTACCCTGCCTCACTATGCTTAAGTCTCAAGCGGCACAGCCTTGCAGGCAGGGCCGGACTGGGAACCACAACCAGCTCTCGCAAAGTGCTTGGCCGGGGGGTGGAGGGGGAGGTTGGAGGTGCCGCCGAGCTCTTTGCCGGGGCTGGTTTTCGGCCGATTTTGGTACAGGGCCGATTTTGCAGCTATGCTCCAAAAACGGCCCTGTAACAAAATCGGCCCCCAGGGGCCCAAAAACGGCCCAAAACCGGCCCCCACCCATGCGGCGCACCGGGGTATTGCCCGGTGCCCGCTATGGCCAGTCCGGCCCTGCTTGCAGGGAAATTCACTGGCGGTAGCCCCACTCCAACCAGGGATGGGCTACTTCAACTGTAAGCCAGCAGCCCTTCGGCTGAGGTAGCCTTAATCCAGAGCCGGGACCCTCCTTGGAGTATCTGAGCGCTTTATAAATCTCATATCATCATCATCACCAAGGGTTTCGAGGGATGGATCCAAATAAGGTTCCGTCAGTAGAAGTTTCGCACTTCCCCATCCTGCCTCCAAATCAGGTGGAGAATCGGTGTGTTCAGTAGGGCCTGACCCGGCCTATTTGCTCCATATGACCGTTTGTCTTTAGAATCGACCTCTTTGCAAGGCATCTGCGTTCTGGTTCACCCTGAGATGGAAAATGCTCTCTCTTGGAAGAGCGCCACATCTATGTTGCCCGTCCGAAGCGCAGAGATACTCCTTCGGGGGTCGATTCTGGCGCTATATAAACAAATAAATAAATTGGGCAGTGCTTTAAATGGGAGAAAATAAGTGCAGGTACTTATTAAAATGATCTAGGGGTGTGGCTAGGGGAGGGGCTTAGGGCAAGACATGAGACACTCCCATTGAGTATTCATTTTGCCTTTACATTGCCCTTGGTGGTGCTCTCAAATTTCTCATATGTGCAGATTCCCTCTGCACATGTAGCACAAGACATATATTGTAATTAACAGCTAATAGGATGCCATGACCCTCAGAAGTATGTATGCAGGCCATTGCATTTAACGGGGAAGGTTAAGACGTGCCGCCAGGCCCGGACTGGCCGTTGCGGGCACCGGGCAATCCCTCGGTGCGCCGCAAGGGTGGTGGCCGGTTTTGGGCCCCTAGGGGCCGTTTTTGTTACAGGGCCGTTTTTGCAGCATAGCTGCAAAATCGGCCGAAAACCGGCCCCGGCAAAGAGCTCGGTTGCGCTCCCAGGGGGCCGGCCGAGCACTTTGCTAGGGCCGGTTTTGGTTCTCAGTCCGGCCCTGCGTGCCGCTGGAAACTGACTGGAACATCAGCATTAACAAGGCCTTCTATACAAGTTCCAGCACATAACAAAAGCGTGAGACATGTATTTATATAAACAAAACAGGTTAACTCGTTACACAAAATGAAGGCAAACACGTGGTGATATGTTAACATTGCCTTGTTTTGTAATATTTGCAGCTTCTTACTGCCATCCTATTATTTGCTTGCGTTTGGCGCAATACTCATATAAGAGCACACACACAGAAAGAAACAGCAGACATGCACCCAGGAAGCAATCCACACATTTCATTTAAAATACCTCCTGAGAGTGTCCAGAACCTCTCGCTTTTCTCTAACACACAAACACGCACACACAAGCAGGCAACCACACAGACACTCACCAAACTCCTATTACTATGATCTCCAAGTAAACACTTTCTAGATGCTTCCCTTCTCCATCGCTCTATTATCTTTTTTGATCCAAATAACAGACTCACATGTCCACTGCTCAATTTAACCCCTTCGATGCTCATGACGAGCGCAGCTCGTCATGACCACACCCGTTTTTATTATGGCCCAGCACAGGAGAGGGATTTCTTCAGCAGGGATGTGGTTAACAATATTTTCCCCCATACTAGCCCACCACTAATCCTTTTTGGGTTCCGGAGTAGCATACTAGTCCCCGATAAGTGCTTCGACCCCTTGGCAGGGGTAGTAAGCACTATATAAATACCGATCACAATTACAACAGGCTCAGGTGGAATTAAAGCCATTTTACACTCCTTACCTCCTGTAGCTTTGTTAATTGAGCTGTCAGTGGGCTGCCTGTATTCTAGTGTGTGCACAAATGCACATTATAGTTTGTAGTTTGACTGTGGTAGGGGATGTAGCCTTACGTCTAGAGCGGTCGACCTCGAAGCTGGGGAACAGGGTTAGAGTTTAGGCAACGATGTTCAACATCCTGTGATTCTGGGCAAATCACTTAATCTCCCCGTGCCTACCAAAAAAAAAAATGAATGTGTGCTTATGTAATGAAACTGGTGCTCGTGTAAAGCGCTCTGATACCTGATGTCTCGGGTCTACTTCGCGCTATATAAAACTCTAAAAAAAAATGTGATTGACCACGCAAGGCCTGATGGGACCGCTCTGCCACACACAGCAGGCTGGTGAACACCCAGACATTATGCAAATGAGTCTGTACTGAATAGTTCAGCAGCGGCTCAGCTCAGGGCAACGAGGAACTTTGGCAGTCAGTGTCCTACAGGCAGGTTCCACTCTCACAGCATCGTGCTCACCAGCACGAGCAGCCAATGAGCCAACCTTTCATAAGTACCTGTACTCTCATTGGCAGTAGAGAAGGGTCAGTACTCAGAGTAATAAAAATAAGAAGTGCCAGTACTCAGTACCTATGAGCCCTGGCTCATTTAAAGCACTGCTGGGGGTCTTTCTTCTTTTCCTTATTTCATCCTGCAGTAAGTGGGCCTGATTCACCCGGCCACTTTTGACCATGAACATACATTTACATCTGAAAATGGATCCAATTATGTCTGTGAGTAGTTAACAAAAGATTTCCTGTCGGGTGTAAGTAGTATTCCTGCTGCAGATTTTGTTATGAGTGCTGAGGAACCTTCAGTAGTAAGCGCCACTCACACATGGGGGCGAGGGAAGGACTCACTACATGATTTGCCTTGTCAATTTGTAAGCACCCACAAAATTGTGAGTTTCTTCACCTCAACAAACTCCAATCTGACTCTTTTGTGAGTCAGTTTATTCTATATAGCAAAGTTCTACACAAAAAGCGAAGGTAAAATCAGTTCACCGACCTCAGAGGGACCAGGACCCTCTTGAAGGGTTAAATACCAACCCCCCCCTCCCTTGATGAACCCAATCTGGAGCCTTCAGGACAGGCGGGGCGGCTCTAGGCTCATGGCGGCACTGGGCAGGGAGTGTAGGTAGGCGGCCTGTGGAGCGGCAGCGGCACCTACCTTGGCGCAACAAAGTCCGAGCGCGGGGGTCCTGTCCCCCGCGCCCGGTCACTTAACGTCCCGGACACCCAGGACACCTTCTCTTTCTCGTCCCCTGCAGGTACCGACACCGGAGCTCGAAGGACCGGAAACACTCGCCAGTAACCCCGGAAGTGACAGTGGGACGACCCCTAGCGACCCGGAAGCGATCGACCTTGACCCCGGAAGTGGACAGCCAGACCAGCACCCGGAAGGTAGAAAAAGCCCCGAGGACGAAGGAGAGGCGTTCGGAGCAACCGACTCGTGGCAGGAGGCAGCGGACAGCGACGGACCCCAGAGAGAGAGAGGAGCAGCACTGCGAGACCGAAGCGAGGACGAGGAAGAGGACGTCTGGACGGAGGACTGGTGGCATCCTCAGGAGGAAGCTGGAGAGCGGCCGCAACTCGGATGAGAGTTGCGGCGGGGCACGTGAGTACCCGTTACCCTTTCTCCGTGTCCCCTCCTGTATATAGCTGTAATTGTAAATATCCTTGTATATATTCCTTAGACTGCACGAGCACAGGGATAGAGTATATCTACCGTTTTCTCACGTGCACTGTACAAAGACCGAGCACTGCCCAGCACCTGACCGCCTTCATCCCTCCCACCTTTTCCTTGCCTGTTCCACCCCCCCCCTTACCGTCCCCTCCTCACTGGCCTTTCTCAGTACCCTTTCACTCCCCGGTGTAGGTGGGGGTATTCTGATTGAGTACTCAGATTAAAGCCCTACGCTTCTCTCCTTTTTTCAAGCCTCCAAGGAGCCCCAGTACCACACCGAGGAGACTACTGGCGGAACAAGGAGAAGCAGGACCTGATCCCCAACAACCTCGCCGAGCCTGGTCCACAGCCGTTTCTATCCGCCCACCACCCCTTGGATTCTACACTGCCTCCCTCCCTCATTGTGACTTTGTCCTTCTGCTGAATAAAAACACCTGTCATAGCTCACTATATCCGGCCTCCCCGCCTGTTATTCCGGTCCGCCCGTCACCCAGCTCCACAGGGCCCCAGAAAAGGGGGTCCGGGAGGAGCCCCCAGAGCTCAGGAAGGGGGTCAGGGTGTTTGGAAGTGGAACAGAGCCGGAGGCCGCCAAATCGCTGCCAGGAGCCGCCACGCAAATATGTATCCATCCTCAGAGGATTATTATATTAAGGATATATATTGGCGTGGCGGCCCCTGGGGTCTGGCGGCCCTGTGCAGGTGCACAGCTTGCACATGCCTAAGGCCAGCCCTGGCACCAGGGGCCCGCCACCTGTGAAGAGTGCTGTAGGGGGGCTCCGCACCGCGAGGGCTGCAGGGGCTAATGTTACGCCACTGACCTGAACCAGTATTGCACCCCTTCTGTTCCTTATATTATTCGTTCCTGCTCACCCTACTCTAACAACACACTTCCCAACTCACACAGTGCCACCTTGTGCCACACAATACCGGCTCTGCTCACACGGTCTCCAGGTGAAAAGCCAATGTCACGTGGCAGCAGGAAAGAGGAGCAAGAGACGACTGCGCAGGGTTGGTTTCCAGCTCGCCTTTAGAGGCTCTGAGCATCCATTAGAAGGTATGAAACCTCCCCAGGGCACCAGCAGCAGAACTTATGTCTCGTTTGTTATGGGAGGGTTTAAACTTGTGGGATGGGAAAAGTTCTTCTTAGGTAGTTGTCAGCTGAAGTTTTCGCCCCCTCTAAGGCCCTGCCTACATTGTGAAATCTTTTTTAAGTTGGCAGGACTGCTGTAGAATAAAGACGGGTGCATAAAGGTTCTTTTCTAAAAAAATAAAATTAAAAAAAAGGAAATATTAGAATGGAACCCATGAAAATTCAGGCCGTTAATTTTTTTAAATCCTTTTTAGGTTCCTAAAATGAGTTTTGAAGATCAGAAAGTGCCGCAGTGTACTTCAAAAGTACCCGCCTCGATCAGCTGCTGGTGATAGACGGAGACGCCCCACTTATCAAAGTCCGCTGTGTGCCTGCTAGAATCAGCCGCAGCGGACTCGCTTCCGGTCTGCGATATCAGAGTCCACCCAACTGGAACAGGACACACAGCGGTTATACTTAGAAACAGATGTGGATACTCTGAAACCAACTTCTCAGAAGTATGAGCACTTGAGGTACTTTGGGGAAAAGAGCTCTTTACTTATTAAATAGTTGTACATACGGCTGGTGACAGCTTCAGTTACTTTAGAGGGCAAACGAGCCAAGCTACACTTGTATTTCACATCAAAAGAAAGCCGCTAATGCGTTTAGAAGGACTGGTGGTGTTAACCTGGGCATGCCATCCGTTGCTACCTCCTCCACGACTCCTTAATTTGAGCCGGTGCTTGCCGGAGCTCAGCACTCTTCCTGCCCGTCAGGACCCTGGAGTTCTCCTGGGCTGAAAGCATGCCACTGGCTACCTGCCTTGCCCAGTACCACTGGCCCCACCCAGCCACGGAAATGAATGGCGCAGCACAAACTGTTATTAAGGCAACAGTGGTCCCTTACAAATAATAATGCTTAATCAATAAACATAGACAAAGTTGTTGCTATATTTGAAAGCGACATGCCCAGCCGGGCAGAGGTCTTGATATTTACTTTTCAGTCAATGTAAAAGATGAATAACACACAATATACAAGACAGGGCACAAGCCTGTACCCAGTCAATCACACAAGAAATATCAGGACAGGGAACATTTAAATGGAACAAACAAAATGGCTTAGGCAAGAGCTTAACGTTCTGTAAACTTGTTAATTGCACAGTTTTGATTATAAATCAGAACAATATTGACACCTTCACACTTTTAAAGGGCAAATAAATCATTCCATGTGTGTACGGTGCTCATAGTTGTTGACGGCATTTCGATCCGTTTAACACATTCTACGGATCTCATCAGGACATTTAATGTATGCCTAATAGTAAAGCAGCCTCCTTTGCCAAGAGGGAAGCCAAGGGGTTCAAGTCTTATTGTGTACCCGATCACAGGAATTTCCGGGCGGGTTGTTGCTGTGACCTGTTGGGGTCAGCTTGGATTTGATTCCGGTAACAATGTGCTTGTGTAAGACTGAAGAAGGTCCAAGGTTTGGTCAGTCAAAGAACGTCAGGCGGACCACAATCGGGAATATAGGGACATTCAAGATAGTCCGGTCCGATAACCGGTAGTAAGGATGCAATACTGCTCAATCGCGGGTGCCGGGTGCACAAACTGTGACACGAGGCTGACATCATCGCCACGGCGCTCCGTGCAGGCCACATCACGGTTTAGTTTCAAAAGACACGCTACTGGCGTTTTCAAGCCGTCTCATGCCACCCCATAAACACAGCTGTGGGTGCAAAGATTCATTGGTTAAACAAAGTCTACTGGGGGCACTGGGTTGCATACCTGCCAACTTGAAGAACAATCTCACCGTGTGAGAAGGGAGCAGGGCCTCGTGCAGAGAAGTGCCTAAAGGCACTTTTGAACCCCACCCCATGCCCCTCCTCCCAAAAAAAAAAACCCTTGCTGAGGCTTTTGCCGATGTCCTGGGGGTACCAAAGGAGATGATGGACGGAGTGTTTGAGCAAATCAAACACTCACCCCCAGTCAACTGATCTGGGTTTAATCCATCATCATTCTTTAGCTCACTCCACCACCCCAGTTCAGACATGGCCATATGCAAATCAGTCTGACCCTGTGCTCATGGGAACAGTCCATCCCGAACTGCCAACCCGGGACCGGAAACAAGCATCCTGGGACCGGTTTCTGGCTAATCAGCTGTCATCAGCCAGGCTAGCTTTAATCCAGTGGCAAAGTGAGCAAGGGACCCACGTCTGGGCATACCCTGCCGACTTAGGGCAAACAAAGCGATACCAAAGGAGATGATGGACGGAGCGTTTGAGCAATTTAATCACTTACCCCCAGTAAACTGATCTGGGTTTAATCCATCATCATTCTTTAGCTCACTCACCCACCACAGTTCAGACATGGCCACAGGCAAATCAGTCTGACCCCGTCTTTTCACACCTAACGTTGACAGTTTGAAGCCTCGGAACACGAGCTGGAAAAGCACTATTCACGGTGGTTTTCAGCTTGTTTTCCCTGCCACCGTGTGATATCGGCTCATCTCCGGGAGACCGTGTGATGGGAAGTCGATATTGTGTGTCACACAGTGGTACTGTTGACAGGTATGGGGTTGCTCTGCAGCTTAGCTGGGGCTGGGCGGGAGTAGTTACACGCAGAGACTTTTAAGGTATGGGGAAAGTGAGCTCAGGCCCGGGACCCCAGCCTTTCCGGGGGCCCCCTCACAGAGCCAGCCTTTCTCCAGAGAGTCTTGCTCTGATGACCAGGAGTAATTAACGAATACATTGTTTTAAATACTGTTTTCCTTTAATTTAATTTTAATGTAGGTGATGTGTGAGAGTCTATTACATTCATTTTGCAGATACATGCTATGGCTTTATTTCATGCAATATCCATAAAAAGTTTCTTTTAGATCAAAACAGGACATCACAATTTACAAATGGGAGGGGGGTCACAGACATTATTTGCAGTAATATTAGGGTATACAACCGTTACCACGCATCTTTTACCACGAAGTACTGTTACAACGAAACCATTACAACGCAAGGGTATTTACAACGCACGTATTTACAACGCATTACACTACAACGCAGCTACTATTACAACGCATACCATTACAACGTAAGCATAGGTAAGTTTATCTTTTTTTAAAAACATTTATTAGGGGTATTGGGTTTGGGTTTTGGGGTACAGGGGTATTTTTAGGTTTCAGGGCTGGGTTTGGGTTTTGGGGTACAGGGGTATTTTTAGGTTTCAGGGTTGGGTTTGGGTTTTGGGGTACAGGGGTATTTTTAGGTTTCAGGGCTGGGTTTGGGTTTTGGGGTACAGGGGTATTTTTAGGTTTCAGGGTTGGGTTTGGGTTTTGGGGTACAGGGGTATTTTTAGGTTTTATGGCTGGGTTTGGGTTTTGGGGTACAGGGGTATTTTTAGGTTTCAGGGTTGGGTTTGGGTTTTGGGGTACAGGGGTATTTTTAGGTTTCAGGGTTGGGTTTGGATTTTGGGGTACAGGGGTATTTTTAGGTTTCAGGGTTGGGTTTGGGTTTTGGGGTACAGGGGTATTTTTAACATATATATTTACAAATTAATAAATAAAAATTAATATAATTAATTAAAATATTTAATATTAAAATAATAATTTATTAATTAAAAAAAATATTACTAATAATTACATTATTTTAACATATTATATACTTACCTATACTTACGTTGTGATGGTATGCGTTGTAATAGTACCTGCGTTGTAGTGTATTGCGTTGTAAAGGTATTCGTGGTAAAGGGTCCTGCGTTGTAAAAATTGCGTGGTAATGGTCTGCGTGCTAAAAGTATGCGTGCTAACATCATATATCCTAATATTAGTGATGTGCTGCTGTGTTAAATATTGAAAATACACGTCATTGTCCCTGAATATTTGATCTAAACACATTTAAAATTTGGATGAATATGCCTGGGAACTGTCAGTGACCTGGCGAAAGAGGGCATGAAAGAGCTGAAACTGGATCATAAATTCAAAACTGTTCTGAGCAGGGGCCCCCAAAATACGTTTGATTTGGGCCCCAAAATCCTTACGGTGTTTCTGGCTGCAGGCCGCGTGCAGTCTGCCGGCTGGGTACCTGCACAGGTGTCCCTGTAACAGTGTGTGTCCTGCTGATGTGTGGGCCTCAGCGGTGGCTCCATGGTGCGCTGCCTTCCCCAGCGTGCACCTGCTGAGAGGACAAAGGCCTGGCCCGCGGTGCCGGAGGGGAACGGACCCGGCTCCGAGCCTGGAATGCACAGTGGACGGGCCGGTCGGTGAGGAGGTCTCTGTGATGGTTACATCCGGGCTTTAAGTGGGCCGGGTCTCACCGGTGCTGAGCACCGGCAGTTTTTTAAAGGGGACCTCGAAATGGGTCTCTATCGGGCTCTGTTTTGTGCCCTGGCACAGGCGGTCCGTTTTCCCCGGACTGCAGTGACCGCAGGCACATCGCTGTGCACTGCTCACACTGCTCACTTCTCACTAGTGGAGAAGTTACGGCATGACGTCATGCCAGGTGAGCCTTGTAGAGGAAGGGAAATCCTTTAAAGAGAGTAATTTTCTCTCTGGATTTCACTTCTCTATTTGAAACTCAGGAGCAGCAACTTTGTCGTGATGTCACCAGGGCTTTAATTGGAAGCTTTTTCAATATTACATACAAGCCATAGTTGGTGCTTATTTATCTTATGCAACTAATAACCATTAACAAAGCCAATACTCTTGACTTGTTCTATTTTTGATGTCACTTGCTGTATCATATAGCTGGATGCAATGACAGAAACAGCAAAATACAAGTCGAGTGGCACACAATGCCAAGCACAGATTTTTTGCTTACGTGTTTTGAAGCCACACCCTTAATTACATTGATCAGGCCCCTTTCAGAGACCCTCCCAGTTTTTTCATCCCACTTAAAGCCCTGGGTTACCTCATCCCTGTCTCGACCTCCAGGCCTATAGTTGTCCTAGGCTCAAGTTCTGGGCTATTGTTGAAGGTTCTGGAAGAGAGGGTTTGATGCTGAGAAGGTCCGCTGATGAGGTGATGGAGGTGGGACAACAGGCTGAGCGGGTGGATCTTGTTCTAACTTCTGTCTATTCTATTCAGTGTTTATCTGAGACATATTTAAATCTTAACTGGACAACGCCAGTGAAGGATTTTCCAAATTAAATAGAAAAATCTAAAGCTAAAAATCTAAAGCGGGTGGATCTTAATCAACGTTCCTGTATCGATCCATCCCCGCTTCGCTGGATTTGAGGGGATATCGAAACCACGGAGTCCAAGGTGATCTCCCTCAAACTCACTGGAGACCACCTACTTCTGGACACGAGCGAGCACACCAGCTACCGCCGGCAAGGACGGACACCGCTGCATCACTGCTCAGCCCCTCCTGGCTGCAATCTGCAGCGGACTGCTGGACCCCCACAGAGAGCTGAGATGATCAGTGACATGTAACATTTATTCATCAAAAAGAAATTATTCAGAAAGATGACATGATGACTGCAAGGGCAACTGCAACACCGCGCTGCTAAGCATAGCAAAAGGCCTGCAGGTGGAGGCTCACACCGGGCAGACTGAAGAAGGTAATCCCTCACTGTGGGAGTGTTTGCATTTGTAATTATGGTAAATATGTCTAGTGAGGCCCAGCGCTCTTTTATGGAAATCACGCGCGCTTGGTCCAGGCCCTGCTGCGGTAGCAGTGGTGGACGCGGGCCACGCCCATAGTGGAAGAGCATGGTGGCCTCCTCGGAAACAGCCTGGGCGCCGAAATGTAGTAGTAGTAGTATAAATTATAGTAACAATAATAATAACAATATTAACCCTTTAACCACGGCGTAAAATCCACTGCGGGCAAGTGTTTCCGTGCGCGGGCGTGGCCGCGTCGGCCAACGGACGTGCACAGCATAACGGAGGTAGAGCTCACGATGGCCGTTGGCCGACGCACGCAGCGAAGGTGATAATAATAAAAATAATGACAACAACAATAATGGAAATATTGATAATAGTGGCATTATTAATTTTATTATCTGATTGTAACTTCCATCACTGTTGTTCCACCTTCAGCTATCTCGCCAGGGCTGCCACTGTACACTATGGTATCCTCCTAACGAAGGGGGCGGGCGAGCGGCCATCACTGCCAATGCCAACGAAGACAACTAAAGAGCCCAATAATTGCTGTATCCACCTGAGGCTCAAACACACCATCAAAGCAGCCAGTCTGACACAACTAGTCTCACTGGGTTCATGACATCTCTGGGCATAAAACTACGACTAGGGTGTGCCTCTTGGACGTGCACAGCACCGCAATCGTGCAAAGCCAAGGCACGGTACAAGATCTGTTACTTATCAAGCACGCCACCATTTCTATTCTCTGAGACTCACCAACTGAGTTCGTTTCTTACAACTCTTTAAATGTGCCAGTATTGGGTTAATATCCCTCCCAGATTTACTGATTTCTTAGTGCCACCATTTTCTGGAGCCGCCCTGCTGTGAGCCTTTTGTTATAGTTCTTATCTCTGGAGTTTTATATAGCACAAACTTGACCCAAAGGTATCAGAGCGCTTTACACGACCACCTGTTGCGTTACAGACGAACACATTCATTTTTTGTTAGGCATGGGGAGATTAAGTGAATTGCCCAGAATCACCGGATGTTGAGTGTCCCTGCCGAGACTCGAACCCAATTCCCCAGCATTGCAGTCAACCGCTCTAGCCGTAATGCCACATTCTCTCCCCTATTATGCTTTGCCTCTGAAAAATGATCTTCTTCTTTCTGGTTTTCTCCTCTTAAGGTCACTTTTGGTTGTCCACAGAAGGGACAAGATACACGCACTGCTTAGTTTGAGCCATTGGTTGCAGGTGGGGCCCACCGGCATTCATTTTTGTGCACTGGCACATATTTTTCCTCAGCAGACTTTGACTCAGAGCAAGAAAGAGAAAAACACAAAAGAAGGAGGAAGAGAAAGACAGAAAAACTGTGGCACAGGGAGAAAGCAGGGATGAAAAAGAACAGGCAAACGTGAAATAAGGGGGCAGAGGGTGTCTAGTGGTGGAAGAAAGAGAAATGGGGTGGAATCAGGAGCCTTGGTATATATTCATCAGTGTCTGTTGCGGGCTTCGGAGAAAAACTTCTGGCACCATACTTTTTTTTTTTTTTTTACGAATTAAGCACTTGCTTTATGGTGTCATTTAATTTTTTTTTATGTAAACCCCAAAAAACACCTGGTACATTCTGATCAAGAGAGCACGCTTTATTGTCCCTGAGCCAAGCAGTCATTAGACCCATCCCAAGCGTGAACGCAATCCCAATGAAAGGGATGACAATTCACCCTTCCGGCAATATGCGGCGACGGCACAAAGACACAACCTTTACCACACAACAGAAAATCAAAACCAGCATTACAAGTGATTAATGTGACGTGGTTTATCATTTCTAAATGATCCCTTCCGCAGACAACAAACCCACAAATGATGGATCTACATAATACCCCATTAAGTGTGATTAATTCTATCATGTAGCAATTAATCAAGGCAATTGGGGTCATCTTGCCCATTAAAATGCCTTTGATTCATGTGGTTTTGAAAAAATGACATCATGAGGATATAATTTGCAAGAAAATTACAAACACGTTGATTGCAAACTCTCCCTTCTTAGAGACGGGGCAGTAACTGCGGCCAAAGTACAGTGTGTCCTTGCAGCACGCCTCTGTCCCCGCGTACACTCATGAAAATAGGTGTCCAGCTCGAATGGAACGGGGAACCTTCACCTAGGCACGCGCTGGCCCTGATCTAGGAATATCCCTCTTTGATGTCTGCAGGAGCCGCAAAGCCAGAGGGATCACCCAGGGCCGGACTGGGAACCAAAACTGGCCCTGGCAAAGAGCTCGGCCGGCACCCCCCTGGGAGCGGCCGAGCTCTTTGCCAGGGCCAGTTTTGGCCGATTTTGTTACAGGGCCCGATTTTGCGGCTATGCTGCAAAAATGGACCCCAGGGGCCTAAAATCGGCCCCCACCCTAGCTGCCCACCGGGGAAACACCTGGTGCCCGCTACGGCCATTCCGGCCCTGGGATCACCCAACAATGCTCCTCTTGGTCCTTCTGGAAAATTGGAAACTTTGTGTCTCTGCTATAACATTGCATTATTATCATTTTATTTTTCCTATTTAAACCTCTCACAGAGCAGTGGCCCACCGCTCGTCTGCCTTAGCGGAGGAGCCGCCGCTGAATATACCTTTCTGTAACACCTGCACGCAAGGCTGCGGTGCAAAGCCCTGTGTGATACAACTGGGGCACATCTCTGTCCCTCCTGAAGGACACCCAGATCTTCCTGCAGAGGACACCGCCCTTCTCTGGACCATACAGCTCCCAATGCCACAAACAAGACAATAACCAGCATGGCGGGAGCGCAGGGCTAGACACTTAAAAGATAAAAATACAAAAACACTTGGTTTCCAAGAGCATCCTGCTCATCACAGGACCAAGAGACATGATACCTGTGTAAGCTGTTGAAGATAATTTACGTTTTTTGAGCCCCAAGTGCGACCAGAGAAATCAAAGAACCAAATAAGAGAAATTAATATACAATAAACCAATAATGAATGCACTTACGCAGTCAATGGGTATCCCGAAATTGTGGCATGGATCAGATTTTCCTGGCACAATCCTGAGCTGCCTCTGGTAACCCATCTCCGACAGATACATGAAGGGTCACCGACATGTTGCACCATGTTCAGATGGCTTCTGTTGTCTTCCTTTGCAACAAAAAAAAGCCGATCCCAGCACAGCTATTCCAGACGGGTGTCTGAGCCCTTTTGAAAAGCGTCCATAGCAACGCTGCATGCACACGTGCCAACCAGAGGTGTCATAAAGGGTGTGACGTCCAATGGGAGATTAAGACGGGTGGGACATTGAGCCAATAATGGCCATTCTTCTCCAACATGGTGCTGGCCAGAGACAAACTGTCCTGAATTACCTGCCACGCACCTGCCCAATGCAAAGGCGGAGTGAGACAGACAGACAGCCACCCAGGCTCTGAAACACAGGTGGAGCAAAGTGGAAGACAGCCACACGGGAAGTGCCCGGCCTATGACTCTCACAGGAAGGATCGAGTGATGTCCAGGTGGCAGCTTGTTATTGGCACTGTCCGAAATAGACCAGTTCCCGACACTGGCAGTGACTGGCCCTCAATGTGAGTCACAATAGTTTACAATTAAAGTTTCCTTTTTAAGGACTTGTGGCACAGGGAACCTAAGAAAAGTTCAAACTCAAACATGAAGAATAAGGAATAAATAAGGGCGTACACCGAGAAATCAAATAAAAACAAAGTGCCTGGTTTTCTTTGAATTTGCTTCAGTGCTTAATTTGAGCCGGCGGTTTCCGGTGCTCAGCACGGACCCTTAATCATCATCAACACAGGCGCTTATAGCACAAACTCAACCCTAAGGGATTGGGCTGCTTTTCACGGGCACCAGTAAGGGACCCGTTTATTTTTTGAAGGCATGGTAATGTTAAAGTGATTTGCCCAGAATCACAGGAGGTTGACCCGACGCCGAGACTCGAACCTGGTTGCCCAGCTCCAAAGTCGGCAACTCTGGCTGTTATGCCACATCCTCTCCCCACATGTAGGATTTTACGTTTAGTAGTTAGCTCTGTTCTAGGCGGCGCTAATAGAAGCAATGGGCTGGTGCAAGCTGCCTCCTGCGCTTATGTTTTCACAAATTAACCACTGGCCCCACTGAACGCACCACAAACTGCACGGAGGACAGCTTTCCGTTTGCACATGGCATGACTCACGTGTTGTGTAACGGAGGCTGGAAACGGCGCGCTAGAAAAAGCATTTTATGATTGAACTGTCAAAAGTCTGCGCCTCCCCTCGGATGACCCTGCTGGCGCCCTGCCCGCCCACACCGGTTCTTGCTGTCCTTAAATCTGCCTGTAATCCTGGAAATCCAGCGTTGAAGGGCGGGCGGCGCGGAAACGACCCCCCTCCACCTTGTGGTAACAAGGGTTTACGGTGGAAATGTTACACTGGGCTTAGGGCCGCCCTCCGGCCCCTACAGTCGCTGCCATAAATGTCTAGACACGGCCCCATCAAAAGAAAAGACAAATTAGGGGGCGCGCGGAGGTCAGCAGAAACGCCCGAGTGCCAAGCGCATACTTCCAGAGCAGCGGCATCTGTGGCAATAATGACATTAATAACAAGTATTAAATGCCCTGCCAAAGTCAGAAGAGATATCCGTGCAAAGCCTCTTTACCACGGCCCCAGACAAACTCTCCCAAAGGACACATATGTTTGCATAAATTAAAGAAAAATCCAGTCTTGGAACAGTTACAGGAAGCGGAGCTAAGTTATGACTGTTATGTGAGCCAGAATTCGATATTTGTGCCAGGCCGGTCCGTTACTGTGTATTAATGGATGATTTAACACTAGGGCCAGAAGCACCTAGCTCTTTTTAGTCGCAAACGACCCAAAGCAGAATCGGGCAGTTTTTGACGGGGAAAAAAGCATTGTTTTAATGTGCAAAGTCCTATTTTGTGATTCAGAAACCCATTACTGGATTGCAAAACAGGTTTGCGATTCAGTTTAGGAATGGGTATGTTAAAGGCGTCCCTTCCTAATAGCGACTTGCAGTGGCATGTATCTTGCGACTGAAATGAGGTCGCAAAAACATTCACATTTCACAGCCCACTTCAAGTAGTTGGTAGCCCATTCACAAACATGAAGAGGTCCCCAAGCATTACCTTTCCCCTTTGTGGTTGGTTGTAAAAATGTTTTTTAAGAGCAGGCAGTGGTCCCTACTCTTAAAAAATGAAAATAAAACTTTTGTTTTTTCTTTTTAAAACGCATCACATTTTCCTTTAACCCGTTCCGTGCTGCCGTCGGTCAATGGCCGACAGCAGCACTACCTCCCCAGTGCTGCCGTCGGCCACTGGCCGACGCGGCCCCGCCCATTTTGCGGTAGTGCCGCACTTCCGCAAAATCGCGGCCACCGTTAAGGCGTTAAGGAAAAGGCTGTATTTCAAAAAACAAAACATTGCTTTATTGGAAAGCAGTCACAGACATGGTGGTCTGCTGGCCTCAGCAGGCCATAATATCTGTGATTTTTGTGATTTCCAATGGGTCGCAAACCGAGACCTATCTCATGAATACTAATGAGGTTGGTGTATTTGCGATCCACTGGGAATCACTAAATGTGCGAAACACACATTTGTACACGACTGTTTATGATTAACAAGTAACGCATTCCAAAAATTTGCTATTAGGTCATTGCAAACCCAAAGCTATGTACATCTGGCCCTAAGTTTCTGTCCTCTGGAACTCCTGCAAGTTTTACAAAGTTGCACATGGAATGCTCAATAAACAATCATTTAGATACATACGTTTAACCACTCGTCACTCAATCTGGCACGTCTTCAATTTACATTTACAGAAATGCATGTACGTCTATGTCTAGCTGTCGTCTCTCTGGCCAACCACCTTTCACTCTCTCTGCTTACAATTCCACGAGAAACTGAAAACTTGTCTCTTCCCGTAGGGTTCAGTCAGGGCTGCACCACCTGCTTAGATGCCAGGTTAACCTCCCGGGTGATATGAGCCCTAAGCATTCATATACATATATCATAACATGGCTACAGCAATGTATTTTTTCTCTCTGTCTCTCGGTTTCTCTTTCACTTTAATTTCTTCCTCTATGTCTTTTCTCAGCGTTTAGACACACATCACCGCTCTAGCTAAATCTCTCCCACAACTGTGGGCCTGACTCACAAAGGGCCTCCGCATTCGTGGCTGAGACGGTCGTGGGTGAGTCTCCGCACTGGGGGCGGAATCTTTGCAATGAGAATTCTCATTGCGACTGCAGGGCTTCTGCCGCGAGTGAGAGATTCCACCACGACTGCAGGCCTCCGCCGCGAGTGCTGCAACTCCCCCATGACTGCGGGGCTTCCGCTGTGAGTGCGGAGACTCCCCCATGACTGCAGGGCCTCCACTGCGAGTGCGGAGACTCCCCCACGACAGCGGGGCTTCAGCCATAAGTATGGCAACTCCCCCATGGCTGCGCGGCTTCCGCCACAAGTGCAGAGACTCCTCCATGACTGCCGGCTTCTGCTGTGAGTGCAGAGACTCCCACATGACTGCAGTGCAGGGCTTCCGCCATAAGTATGGCAACTCCCCCATGACTGCAGAGCTTCCGCCGCTAGTGCAGAGACTCCCACATGACTGCAGGGCTTCTGCTGTGAGTGCGGACACTCCCCCACGACTGCAGGGCCTCCGCCGCAAGTGTGGAGAGTCCCCCACGACTGCAGGCCTCTGCTGCGAGTGTGGATACTCTCCCACGACTATGGGACTTCCAACGCGAGTGCGGAGACTCCCACACAACTGCAGGGCTTCCGCCGCGACTGTGGAGACTCACCCCCAACTGCGGGGCCTCTGCACCGGGTGCGAAGACTCCACTGCGACAGCGGGGCCTCCGCCGCGAGTGCGGAGGCCCTTTGTGAATCAGGCCCTGTGTATGTATTCCTATCAACATGCATCTGTCTAGAGCAACATGTATCTCTACATTCCATCTCTCACTACATATCACATCACTCCCTATGTACACACACTTATTATACCTTCCTTTTAAATTGTTCTTATTTTTTAAATCATTGAATGCTTTTGTCTCTCAGTACCACAAATCTGACTTTTTCTCATTCCACGCTGGCTCTCCGCCTGCCTTTATTTCCTCCTCCATCTTCTGTGCTTCTCTTCCTGAAGCCTTCAACCTCCCCCTGCACACCACTCAGTCACCATCACCATCTCCACCACTCTCCACTGATCGAAGCAAATCCAATAAAAGGCAAATGGAAAAAGTTTACCCAAGCTCTCCGCCCCAAGTCTTGATGGGAAGCACTCATACATAAATGCATTGACGGAGCCTTGACGTCAGCCGGGCGCCTGCACGAAGCCAAATCTGCCACTCTCCATTAAATCCACTCTGGGCTGGCATGGCGTACAATGAGGACACTGCAGGACGCATGGCACCACCCAGAGAAGAAAGCAACGGCGGGCTCTGCGCTTGGAGTGGCAGCGGGCAGGAAGTCGCTCGAATGGCTTCCTGTTTCGTTAACCGGCACAAATGAAGCCGAAGTCCATTTCTGCTGACGCCATCACCTAGACGCCCCGCTTAGCGTAGGGCATAGTTGGGCTCCTGCCAACATGAGTGGCACCGGAGGAATGCAGACGGTGAACCTTGATTGCAAAGTAGGCTTCTACTGAGTAATTGCCCACACAGAAAATTGATTTGGATTGCAAATTGCAGCCACTCCTGAGTAAACCTTTCCATTGTCACGGTGCCAGTTGCAACAAGCCGATACCTGAACTTCGCCGTAAACTGGCTTGAAGGCATTCTCACCGCCTTCAAGAAGCAGGCTCATGGCGGCCCTGGGCTGGGAGCGTAGTAGGGGGCCCCGGAAGAGGGGGTCCGGGCGGGGCGGAGCGTGGAGTCCAGTGAAAGGGGAGGGGGGGGAGGGGTCAGGGTGTTTGGAAGTGGAACAGAGACGGAGCCCGCCAAATCCCTGCCAGGGGCCGCCATGCAAATATGTATCCATCCTCAGAGGATTATTATATTAAGGATATATATTGGTGTGGTGGCCCCTGGGGCTTGGTGGCCCTGTGCAGGTGCACAGCTTGCACATGCCTAAGGCCGCCCCTGCAAGAAGGCATTACTACCTCATAGGTATTCATACATTGATAGAACCTCCTTTTTGAAAACTAAAAAAGTTGGGTGCCAAATGGCTTGCTTCATTAAGTGTCTTATGCCACACACCATTAGCCTATCAATCAGTTTTACTGATGCTCTACATTTCCAAGGTTTGTGTCTTTTTATATCATGGTTAGTAGAACACAACATTCCCAGAGGTACAACCAATACTCTGTAAAGTGCTGCTTTCCTACCTCGCCTCTTCCATATGCTGTCCTGGGTTGACTTTCCCTTTCGTGCTACCAGATCACACCTGCCGATGGAGTCACCAAATACTACAACTGGAGAGAAGATACAGAGAAGGCCCGAACAGGCCCATAGCCGCGGTTTTGCTTTGTTCGACGTTATGTGGTCTAGGTTTATTGCCTAGCGCCGGGACACTCCGTGGAGTAGCTGTGCGCTTTATAAATATGAGCTAACATAACATAACAGGCACATCCGACTTGGCCCTCAGCTTCACTCCTGTTTCCCCACCACTCAAAATGAACAATATTTGTCCCCTGCAAAGACTGAATTATTCCAAAGACCTTTGCAGCTGGGTCTGTAAGACTTCCCCGCCTCACCCCCTGGCACCATGCCTGCTTATGATGCCAGCCTGGGGTCAGCCCAGCTGCAAGATCCAGGTCATGTTGTACCATCCAGACAGCCCAGTTCATAGTTCACAAGTGCTCCATTGCTGGGATATCCCTACTTTCCAACGACCAACTACATAAGTGTCCACTTCATTCTCCCCCCTTGGGTGTCTTGTCCTCACCCAGCACCTTCCACAATCTCTGCACGAGGGTGTCTTAGCAGAGAGCGCATAAGCAATGTTTCATCCTCATTTTGGGCCATTTCTCCTTTACCCCTTTTTAGGTTCCTTGTCCCGCCTCTGTCTCTGGCTCTCTTTGTATTTTTTCTGCACATACCGGGGGATTTTTTACCCTTCCCCCAAGCACATCTACCTGGGTGTGCCTTTGGCTCTCGGTAGAGGATGCGCTGGTACTTTTTACTGCACGTGCAGGGCCATTTCTCCTTTACCCCCTCCCCAGAAGGCATTTCCGGTCTTTCTGCAGTGGTGTTAGCACTGGCCATCTTAGCACCTCCTGCTGTCTAGCTCTTTGTTGTTATTTTCCCCCCTCCCCCACATTATTAGGTGTCTACGTGCTTGGATCAACGCCGCCCATATATCTTTTCTCTTTATGGGATATGAATATCACCAGGGCCTGAAGCCTGACATCCTCCCAGACAGGGCTGGATTGGCCATAGCGGGCACCGGGCGTTTTCCCGGTGGGCCGGAAGGGTTGGGGCCTGTTTTGGACCGGTGGGGGCCGCTTTTGTTACTGTCCCTCTTTCACTTATCACCATCAATCCATCTTCTGAAGATCTCATTGTGACATTTTAGAACACTGGATTTCTGAGAGCCGCACTGAAGAACATGGACTAGAATTTTTTTCTGGAATGACAGGTGTGAGCCTGCAGATGCAGGGAGGACGCCTGATTGGTACATAGAGATGGGGGTTCAAGGATGGAAGCGACCTTCCCCCAATCCTTTGTTGCTATTGAAAATGTGGAATGCAACGCAAGCTTTACCGGGAACAGATTACCTGAGGAGCTCGCGAGAACTAGTAGGCTGGTGGCAACAGCTGTATATTCCTGTAAACCAATCAGAAATTCACTAACACTCGTAAACCAATCAGGAATCCACTAACTTGTAAACCAATCAGGAATCCCGTAACACACACTCCAACAGCTGTGGATGCCCTTCTGTAGGAAAGCTGGACACTTTGCATACAACCCAAGATGATGCAAACAGGGCATATCAAGTGTGCACTAACTGATAATTTAAGGCCCCTCAACCTCCCCCCTCCGGCAATTATCAAAAATTACTGGGCCAGTATAAAACTAGACATTTTTGCCATTTGCTGAATTACTAGTCCGAATGCAAGCTTTAAACCCCTCCCTAACTACTTAGCTGCACTGCTAGCCCAAATGCACTCCTCAAAGCCTCCAACTACATACTACATTAATGGCTCAACTGCATTCACAAAAGCATAACACTACATACTGCACCAGTGGCCAGCACGCAAACCTGAAACTTTCCCACTACTTGCAGCATCACTGTCCCGCATGCTAGCCTGAAACGTTCCCACCATGTACAACATTACGAGCAGTACTGCAAGCCACAGACTGGCCCACGACTGTATTGAGGGCCCGAATGCAAGCCTGGTGGAACCCAAGACCAGATGAAAGCTTACGAAGACGACTGCCTCTCCACCTTACAAACGCACACATGTCAATCATGCATAAGAATGCTTTGTGCCACACTGCCCTGTGCACAGCCCGAAAGCCTCAAAGCGCACAACTATCCATCTGTTGAACAAGGAGCGGACGTTCCACCAGATAGGCAGTGGGCTCTGAGAAGAGCCGTTCTTCGCTCTTGCGAATGGACAAACTTTGTGTCTTTCTGATGACGTAGCACAGTGTCCTCCAGAGGGCAGTTTCCTAAGCTGAGAAGAAGTTACCACTGAAGGCGATCTTCTTATGTCCCAACATAACAAGTATTAACATAGCGTACATTATTGTTACTCAACTAAATGGTACTCGTAAGAAGAAGCTTGTAAGTTCTTTCTTCATGTTTGGAGAACACAAGCAGTCAAAGATACATCTATTCTTCCTTCCTGAGCTCTGGGGGGCCACAGTCTGACTGTGGGTTAAGGGGTAGAAGCCTTTAGCGCACGCTTGTACCCAAGGTCACTGGTCAATACACAGATACAAATTCACTGTGGGTGAAGACCTGCAGGGCATTCACTGAAGCAAGCTCTTGAATACTGTGAGAGCGGGAGGTGCTCAAAGACATGGCCACCAGGTATACACCCTCTCCACACTAGCCCGTCGGACGTGCAAGAGACCAACCACCATAGCCATCCAACGCCGAGCCAAAGGCACATCTGCCCGGCTCATACGTCAACTCTCCTCTGCAGGGCCAGTCGCCTCTGCTGCCGCAGGTACCCGGTGTGCTGAAGACGGAGAGCAAGATCCGGCTGCGATTGCACCAGGATTTGTATCCCAGGTACGTAAGGGAGAAGCCAGGATGGTCGATTTGCAAACACGAACATAAAGAATCGAAGCCACAAAGAAACAAATCTGGTTCATTCCAGAAAAAGAAGACAATAGCATTCAAGGACAAAAAAAAAAGAAAATTGAAAATTGACAGCTAAGAAAAATAATAACACCACAAGCCCCACACCTATTATAGGAGACCATGTCTATTCACGCGTTTGCTCAAAACGTTAAGAAACCGCAATGAAGCCGTTTACCCTGGAGGTCCAACCGGGTAATCCTTTCTGGTTAGAAGCCTTCAGTAATTCTTTCCCACTTTGCAATCTGTTGCTAGTGGGTTTCAGTGTATTATTTTCATCATAATAAACAGCATTGCCTCTTTTTTTAATGTAGTGTTAAATTTGTGCCTTAATTTGTATTACAAGACTTAATAGAGAACTAGAACTTCTGGTGTTTACTGAAAAGCATTGGCAAGGGCGGTGATGATCTTGCGTCTGTGAACAGTTGGGCAGCTTGCTCCGCAGTCAGGGATTTGCTGGGTGTTTGCCGCCTTGAGGCTTCTGTCTTTGTTGCTGGGTGTTTTGTCTGTCTCTTCCATACTGGCCTAGACATTCGAGTATTTCTATGGCTGAGAAAACCTTTTCTACCTTCATACAATAGGGTTTCTCTGTAGCTCTGCTCTCCATTCAGACCCACTGTGAACAGCAGCTTCAGCGTGGGAAGCCGCTTAGGGCTGCAGAAAGAGATGAAACTTTATGGATTATATCTGGCCACAAAAACACGCCAACCTCTATGAATGATCAGAACAAAGGATGCAGATTCAGTCGTATGCTGAAGACACAGAGGGTACCAAGCCTTCCCTTGACCCTGAACCTACCATCCGCTAAGAAGGACTTCTAGAGACCCTCAAACCAAGATTTTTCCAAAGTCATCAAAACTTCATACAGCATAAAGAGAAGTAATTATTTTAGGTCAGAAATAGAGACCTACCTTAGTTGGTGCAGAACCTCCCAAAATCACTGCCACTGGCTGATAAGGTCAATAACCTATGCATCATCTTTGATGAGGAGGCCACACTGACCCCACAGGTCAAGACTGTGTTGAGGTACCACTGCTCCGCATGCTCCGTAAGATTTTCAAGTGGCCCCCGGCCAACACCAGAAGGACCATCACGCAGACCTTCATCAGCAGCAGACTAGACTTCGATAACATGCTGTAAATCGGAATCCACGCACGCCTGATGAAGAGACCCCAGGCAATACGAAACTCAGCTGCAAGACTCGATCTTTGACCTCCCCAGAAGGACTCACATCACACCCCATCTCAAGAAACTACACTGGCTCCCGATTCAGAAGAGATGCCAGTTCAAGATGCTGACCCACGTCCACAAGGCCCAACACGAAAAAGGTCCTGCATACATTAACAGATGTCTGCCTCGCAGACACCCCACAGTTCTGCCGAACCAACATCGGAGGACGCTCCTTCGCGCACCTGGCAGCCAAGGCATGGACCGAGCTCCCCCTGCACCTCAGGACTGCACCGTCGCTCCGGCAATTCAGGAAGCAACTCAATACCTGGTTGTTCGAATGATCTTATCACCACGCAGCAGCAATCCTCCCCAACGTCACGAGACCCTCACGGGTGACTTGCCGCGCTTTATAAATGTCTGATTGGTTGACTGGTCTCACTTCTTTCTAGAAAACATCAACTGCGAGTTAGGAGCCTTGATTTTCACCCGGTAGGACACTACAACTCTTTATATGAAGGCTTTCCAGCCCATTTGGTAGAACAACTCCAGAGGGCCCAACATGCTGCAGTCGGAGCAGTTACCGGCCTTACGAAGCAAGAACCTGCCTCCATTGCTCGCAGAACTTTGCACTGATTACCTGTGACCTACCGAATAAGATTTAAAGGTCCCGGTTGACTCTCAAATGTCTCAATCATCTGGCAAAATCCTATCGTAGTTCCAAAATTCAACCATACTTTCGGCCAAGAGACCCAGTAAGGTAGTATGTACCATAGAAATGCAGTCAGTCTGTCAAAACGGAAAGCACCCAAAAAGGAGAAACGAGACGCCAATTAATGAAAGGCCGACATGAGTACAGAGAGAGGTAAGAGAGTGATAGCGGAATACACAGCGAGGCGGCGAGAAGACAAAAGTGGAAAAGGTGATTCAGCAGGTGAGGGTGGCATTACTCAGCAGCTAACAGATGTGATGGAACAAGGGTGCTGCTAAGTAGATGGCCTTTCTATCTCCTTTTCTTTTTGGGAGAGGAAGCAGTAACCCTGACCTCTTTGAAAATTATGTATCATCCATGGTCATCAGCCCGACAATATTCTGCCGGCGACTGGGAAACCCGACTCACCCTCACACACTAGTGATTTCTAGCCAAAAGAATTGATTCTTCCTCTGTTCAACTACTTCTGTTGCTGTATAGATATTGAGATATAGTTTTGAAACCGCTTTATTGCGTCCTTAACAAAACGTTAACTGACCCGCTTGATCTCATATGAATACTTTGGCTTACTTAGAATGTTTTACACCGCGTACATAGGGTAATTGTATTATCTATGGTAGTAAGAAAGAAAGACGTTACTCAACAATGGTTCTACTCTACATTTGATGTCCGAGTTGAGTGCCAACATACCACAGGTAAACAAGGGATATTCAAAAACAATTACCACAACTTAACAAAACATCTCTTGAAAGAAATTGTCTTAAGTAACACAACAATGTTTTAGCTTGCTCACAAAATTTGGGGGTATAGCATGAAAACGGGCTGAAGACCGTTGTACTTGAAGCTCGCGAAAAGTGTGTTGTATTATAATACCATTCAAATCAATTTTCGATTCATGTATCTGTCTTTAATACAATATTTCTGCCTACATGCCCTGATAGGCACTACAGACAAGCCTTAAACAGGAATCCAACAAGCAGGTTTTACTGGTATTTCATTACTGATTTACAGTCGTAAAGATAATATCATTGCTAAACACCATCCCTTTCTAGTAAGCCACAGAAATTGTCTAAATCAATTAATAGATTTACAGCATTGCCACATCTCACCAAAAGCCTAAAGCTCTTTAATCACCTTTTTTCTCATGCCTGTCATCTTTTTCTCAGCTCTTAAACTTTTCACAGCAACTCCTTTTATTTAAAAAGATTATGGCTCAACACTCCTCAACGGTGACGGTCTCCTCACTTTCCTTTCCAGATTAAGATGGAAGCTGTTGTGCTTCTCATCATCCAAGTTCAATACGTTTCGCCCACCGCCTCTTCATGTGGAGGTCTTCTTCTCAATTTACACCCTAGATTCTGCTTTTCATATCTTGCCTTTAGAAATGGTCATATCATTGTCTTTTCTCACATCTGCATTTTATTGTCTCTCCTTATACACCCACATGGACTGCCACGTTTTCCCTTTAAATCCCTGTACTCTCACTCCCCACCTTGCCCATGTATTTCCCTACATTTCTTACTTTCATTCTTAATAATTCTAAACTTTGGAATTCCCATTCTGATGATAACTAACCCTCCCTTTATATTCAAAACTTTACACATTACACATTTCTTAAAACATTTTCCTTTTCGAAGGTTGCCATTTTGTCTTTTATGTAAAACTTCAACTGTTGATCAAACTCATCAATTAATTCTGATTAAACATATTTTTACTTTCCTGCGCAGCATGTTGACACGATAAAAAGTTCTTATAAAAGTACACATAGGCTGCACTATGATTAACACACTATGTAAGCCCAAACTGCTGAAATGATGGTACTGTGATAACAAAACTATGAAACCAGGTTAAATCTTGGTATCCCAGAAAAGTGAGCAATTAAATAATGCTTTTGGCTTTATTTCCTAAGCTTTGTTTAGGGAGTTTAAGAAATGAAAAGTGTCAGGGTGTGAAGTTGGGGGAAATGCAGAATTGTGGACAACGGTACACAACCATACATGACATCACCAAACATAGGCTTACATTAAGTATAGGGGAGAGAATGTGGACTAACAGCTAGGGCAGTCAACCTCGGAGCTGGGGAACCGGGTTTGAGTCTCAGCAGGGACGCTCAACATCCTGTGATTCTAGGGAAATCATTAAAATAAATGTTGTAAATTAAGTGGAGGGGAGAAGAAAGAGGCTTTTATCCATTCAGCTTCCTTGCCGTAATATCCAATATCAATGAGGAATGAATCGACCTGAGTAACCAGGGCTAGCAACTTTGTAATTAAAAAGCCCTCATTCACGTTAGAAAGTTTGTAAGACGTATATCTTGGTTCTCCGCCAAGTTTAAAAACGTGTCAGCATCATCATTGGGCTTCTTCTTGTAGTATGCTTACCTCCACCCGGAGGAAAACCACTGGTTATTACTTGTGCTCGCTCTTCCCACGGCGCCCTGGATGTGCAGGGCACCGTGGGAAGAGCGAGTACAAGTTGCTCCAACTCTATGCAAGCAGCAGGTCAAATGTGCCCGCCGGCCCCCTGTTGAAGCCCGTATTAACGGACTTGGAGAACAATTTGCTCTCTGCACATACAATGGAACTAATATTGTTCATATAGGTACCTGTGAAAATTCATAAGCTACCATCACTTTCTTTTGAGGTCCTGAAGAAAGCCCCAATGACCTACCAAGGCGTATATACAGGGCTGAAACATGTCGACTTATTTTGCGTTAGACAAGTAACTCGTCTACATACGCACCACTTTGTTTTTATTTTTACTTGATTCCGGACTAATTAAAATATCGTCTAGGATATACAAGCTTTTTAACCCTCTTCACTTGAGCACTCTCACTTATTCTCTGATCACTACTGTAATAACCAGTGATTTTCCTCCAGGTGGAGGTAAGCATACTACAAAAAGAAGCCCAATGATGATGCTGACACATTTTTAAACTTGGTGGAGAACCAAGATATACCGCCTTACGACCTTTCTAACTTTCTAGAGGGCTTTTTAATTACAAAGTTGCTAGCCCTGGTTATTCAGGTCAAGTGATTCATTCCTCATTGATATTGGACATTAAAATAAATGAACAACCTCAAAAGTTTCTCCGTATATGACAGCAGGACACTCATTCAAGACATAGCTCAATTAGAAAGAAGAATACCATCTTTAAATAAACAAAACAAAGATACTGTGTTACAAACTGGAAAGTAAAGAGTGGATAAAATATATTTCAGAACAATACCTGCTACTACCTTTCAAGCTGAGGTTCCTAGCTGATTTACAACCCACGGGTATAAGCATCCGAGCAGAGCAGGACAAATACTATCTAGTATCCAGGATATAAAAAATATCCTACATCAAAAGAATAGCCCATAGAAGCTGAAGTGATATAAGACACTTATACAATGTCAGGGAACATCAAGACATAGTTTCTCATTAATAATAAACCCTATCAGAATCAATTCAATGCCTGTCTATTAACCCTTACTTGCTTTCTATGTCCTGAAGAAGTCAAATGCTGGTAAGTGTAGGTATGAAAGGTGTCAACAACCTTATCATTTAACCCCTTCGGTGCGGAGCTGTTTCCCCCGCTGTGCTGAGGGGGGGGGGCACGTACAGCGCCCCGGGGATCATGACGAGGTGAGCTCGTCATGAGCTACGGCGCTCCCGTGCTCATGACGAGCTGAGCTCGTCATGGTCACACCCGGTCCCATGGAACGCTCAGCACAGCAGGGGAATCGGCCCAGCGTGCGAGCGTTCCACGGAACGGGCGCGGTCATGACGTGCTCAGCTCGTCATGAGCACCGGAGCGCCGTAGCTCATGACAAGTTGACCTTGTCATGAGCACCCAAGGGGTTAAATCTGAAAATCAGGTTTTCAGATGATTGTAGTCCTTAAACTTAATGTATATTGACTAAAGTCCAAGAACACTTTGGGGCTGTAGGAGGTGTCGCATGTTTTGACTTCAGCCTTCTAACCGCACAGAGCGCCTTCTGATGCATTAACATCAGGGACAGGTGGTGAGGGATGGGGGTATTACTTTTATTAACAAGGAGGACAAGAAAGCAGCCTCAAATGAACATGGTTTCATATATATTGTGCATTGCTCTAAGGGTGCTGCAAAGGGTAGGTGTTACGATAGGCCACGGATAACAGCACTCATTGTATCTACCCAGTAATAAGTGTCAGAAAGAATTTCCCTTTTGGGTACAAACTTGAATCACAGAAACAATCTCTTATCACAACCATTCATTCAGACCGGAGCAAAGAAGGAAAAATTAATTAAAAAACTCTTGACAATTTATTAAATTCATTAAAAACTCATCATTTTAAGACGTCAGATGTAGTAAAAAACTACACAGGTTATATAAATTAAAAATCTATTTTCAGAAAAAATCGAATTGTCATAGGTGGGAAACGTAGCCAAAGAAATTGATGAATTATATTGGCTTGAGATCAGTGTAATAGCCAGAAAAGTAATCACACTCCGATGTACAACAAATTTTTTCAGTCAGAGATGTCGTCACCAGGGCTTTATATACTTTTACTCAAAGGGGCATTGACGCGTTTCGGTGGGCACAGTATTTAGAAGCGAACACCTTCTTCAGGATAATTTTGATAGAATCCCAAACATATAAAAAACATCTTATTTAAACGCGGCTCGCAGTCTCACGTTATTTCGGGTTAAAAGGTTAACGCCATCAGCATGGCTGTCTTTAAAATTGGCGCAATCTTAATCTCGTATTCTTTAAAAAAAACGCTTGTGTCCACCAACGGTGCTGTCATCAGATCTTCCTGGATATATAGGCGAATAAGTTGTATTATACAGTTCAAAACGAGCACGGGTGAAAAGTCACTCCGCGTGGTGTCGGGTTACTGCTAAATCCCAATCTCAACTGCCAGCGGTCTGCATGTAGACAAAAGAACACAACGATATATGTTACACCGCTGATAATGATCTGGACTGCACTCCGTCGCGGCACGCGTCTTGTTGGTCCCAGTAATGAACAAAACCCTGGCATCAGACAAGAGTGAGGATGTCTGCTATGATGCTGCTGAGGCAGAATGGGAACAGAAGGTGGACAGCACTGTTCTTCACCTTGAGTGAACATTATTCTCTCGAATATTGAAAACATGCATTCCCCGCTGCATTCTGGCATACTGGTAATCTGCCTCTAGCCGGGTTCAGTTAAAAATCTGCACCTGACTTTGCACTTTGAAGTTGGTTGGAGAAGGAAAAGATTTTTCACCCATTAGATTCTGGAGTTAGTGACCAGCTGCATTGATCTGGAGGGTTATAGATATGGATCAGCCAGTTACCCAAGATTGTTTCAAAGTCGGACTTTGCAACGTTAAAAGGTCTAAACATATTATACTACCAATATGTCATTTAGAACCTTCAAGATGTTATTTTATATTTCTTGAACTTTCTCCGTGAATTAAAAAGAAAAAAAAAAGAGAAAACAGAACAAAAATAAAAAGCATATGATAGTGAAAATAAAAGACCAATACTTGTTATATATTTTAAAATAATACATACATAAAATGTACAAACGTAAGGTTAGGCGATATGTATGTATTCATTCATTGGTGAAGCAGTTTCCCTAATTTAGTAAAAGTTGATACAGAAAGGAGACAACAAGTGTTGCATGCGCAGTGGAGCACATCACTTAGAGTCACATGGTAACTGCAAAAGAGAAGCCATCTGCAATGGAGACTGAAGAATACAGTAATAATGACACTCTGATCAACAGAGGTTTCAAACACTTCTTTCATGCAGTTCTCCTCAAATAAGTCTTAAACCGTAATAGGCAGGACAACAGGAATGTGGTCTTGTGGATACACGTGGCACAGTGCCTTTACTTTAAACAAATGAGTACAGTATTTTAACATTCACAAAGATAGCTTTATATTTGATTGGCACATTCGAGCTTACTTCATTTACAAAGCAAGTCCTGTTTCTTAAACAGAGAGCAATATATACAGCTCAAATTTAGCTGCCGCTCAGAGTTTCTGGACTCTGCCATCCCCTTAGCTGCCAGACCCTTAATTCCTAGGATATGTAATACAGAAAACCTCATGTTCAGGCAGCTAAGACTCAGCTTTGGTGGTTTTCCGCTATACATGGTTGTTATCAAGCCTGCCAGTCACTGATTCGTTCTCACTTCTTGCCATCACATCTGTGTTATCTCTGCCGGCTCCCAACGGAACGCGAGCATATATCCATTGACCTCAAGAAATCCAGGCATGTACTTTTCCATTTTAGTCCGAATGAAGTAAAAACACATGCCAGATGAGACAGTTTTTCCAGAAGTGAGACAGTGAGGGAATGTTCCGCACTCTTTCTGTAGCTGACATTGCAGTGACACGGGCAGGTCTACCACATTTTGTGAGCGCCAAACCTCTGATCACACTGACGTCTTTTCCCTCTGATCAAGAAGAAAGGCCACATCAGGCCAGGCTGCAAGGTGCTGTATTGAATCTTTAACCCAGCATCTCATGTCAATGTCCTTAGGGTCTTACACCTCTAACGTAGATCGCAAGACAAAGTCCTTCAGGCCTTATACATACAAACCCCAACCTAAGATTCCATGTCGATGTTATTAGGATATTGCATATCTCACATGAAATCTAGATATCGAATCAACGTCCATATGGTCTTGCATATCGCAACCCCTACCTAAGATTTCAAGTCAATGTCCTTCAATATCCTTAGGACATTGCACATCTAACATGCAACCTAGACCTCAAATCAATTTTCATATGGTCTTGCATATCAACCCCCAACCTAAGATCTCATGTCAATGTTATTAGGATATTGCATATCTCACATGAAATCTAGATCTCAAATCAATGTCCATATGGTCTTGAATATCTGAACCTGTACCTAAGATCTCATGTCAATGTCCTTAGGATATTTAATATTTCACATAAAACCTAGATCTCAAATCAATGTCCATATGGTCTTGAATATCTGAACCTGTACCTAAGATCTCATGTCAATGTCCTTAGGATATTTAATATTTCACATGAAATCTGGATCTCAAATCAATGTCCATATGGTCTTGAATATCTGAACCCGTACCGAAGATCTCATGTCAATGTCCTTAGGATATTGCACATCTAACATGCAACCTAGACCTCAAATCAAAGTCCATATGGTCTTTCATATCATAAAACCTCTACCTAAGATCTCAAGTCAATGCCATTAGGGATTTTCACATCTAAACATCAACTGAATATCATGAGTCAGTGTCCTTAGGAGCCTATGCATCTAAACTTCAATCTAAATCTGAGGTAAATGCATTTAGTGCCTTAAGCTTTTAAAACTCGACCGAACATGTCAAGCCAATGCCATTAGTGTGTTCCCCATCAAAACATCAGCCTTTGCCCTAAGACTCATTTTTCCCAGGTGCGACATAACAGCATCAGGAAACGAAATTTGGATTCTACAGCTGTCTCCATGAACACAGGACTATAAAAAATAATATTTGAACCCTATGGAAATGAATATTTTTCTTCTAAGAAGTTTTATCAATCATGAGTAGCATTTATTGGGCTCATAATTTTAGTATTTACTTTGTTTATTACATTTTACTCCATTTGTCTAATTCAGTTTTTAAAAAAATTATTTTGCATTTCAACATTATTACTGCTTTGGTATTGCATAAATACTTTGCACATTGGCCTTAGTTGAGCCTGTTTGCTCTGTGCTATAACCACTAGGGGCTTGAGCTCAGGTTACTTTTGTGACTGAAGTGTTCATCCTGACAAGAGCTGTGATTATAATTTGAGTTTGGTAGTCAACCACCCCAAATAATATTCTCATTTCGAACATTGAGATATTTGGCACTACACAAAATAAAAATATAAATCGAGAATTAAGCCAGTACTTAAAAATAAATGTTAAAAAAACTATACGACAATAAAAAACTGTTTACAGAACGGAGGCAGATGCTGAGTTTTTTACATGTACAGATGCTGAGTTTTCGCATTGGCCATGGTGTGGCCAATGCTGTAACCCTGCTTAGAAGCAAGGGCTCTGTCCAGCCTACCTATTTATTTATTTATTTATTTATTATAAAGTTTTGTATAGCGCGAACAAGACCCGTGGGTATCAGAGCGCTTAACATGAAATAAGAAAAGGAAAACAAAGGTTAACATATGTATAAGCAGTTAACAAGCAACCGCATTGAGGTAGATGACATATATATTCGTAACACATGTGACGTTAGCGTAAGTAAATATGCTATGATTAAATTATAACAAAACATGTATATATAACAAATATGAGGTAGCACGGTATAGGTTCATGTATGAGGTAGCACGGTATAGGTTCATGAAAGATGCTGTTCTCCTGTTCAGTCAAATCTCCATTCCTATTGGCCTTTGGGTTGTTCTCATATCATAGGATACGTGTTCCATTATAGTATTGCCTGTGCCTCCCATTTTAGTGGCGTACATGATCTGTACTAAGGCAGAATTATAGCAGATCCATGATCAGTGATCTTCGCTAAGTAATGTATCTATTCATCAGCAGGCTCTTCACTTCCCGTTTGAATGTTACCAGATTCTAGATCTTCCTGATGTTTGGAGGGAGTGAGTTCCATACTCTGGGGGCCGCTCCCGAGAACGCTCTGTCATAGGTTTTCTTCTTTCGGAAGAAGGCTGGTCGTAGTAGCAGCTCCCCAGCACTCCTAGATGGTCGGTTGCCACCGGACAACTGAATTTTCTTTGCTAGATATCTTGGGGTGTTGTCGTGTAGTGCTTTATGTGTGATACATGCTATCTTCATTTGGATTCTTGCTTCATATGGTAGCCAGTTTAATGCTTTCAGGTGCGGGGATATATGGTCATATTTCCTAGTTCCGGTGATAAGTCTTGCTGCAGCGTTAAGACAGGCTTTCAATGGTGCTGTGGACATTTTTGGTAATCCAGCCAAGGTGGTGCACCCATATTCAATCCTCGAGATAACTAAGGATTGGATTGCCAATTTGAGGTCTGACTCTGTGATGAATGGTTTCAATTTTCTTAGGTAGTTCAAGTGAAAGCGGGCACTTTTCGCCATTGAGTTAATGTGGGCTTTCATGTCTAGATTCTCATCTAGGATGATTCCTAGAGATTTGGCTGAGTTGACAAGGGTTGGGGTGCAGTTTAGCGCAGTCACGACTTTCATCCATTCCTTTATTTCTGTATTCCTCTTTGGTGGAGAGATTAGTAGGAACTCTGTTTTATGTGCATTCAGCTTCAGGTGGTTTGCCGTTAACCATTGAAGTGCCATTTTTAGTGTCTCATTCATTAATTCCAATTCTTTTATGGATCCGATCTTTACGTAAATTTGCGTGTCGTCAGCATACATGTGATAGGATATTTGAGATTTTTGGAGAATTTCTGTGAGTGGCTCGACGTATAGGTTAAACAGATCTGGGGATAGTGTCGATCCTTGAGGGACTCCAATTGTGTTAGGGCAAGGAAGTGATATTGATTGGTTAACCAGGAAGCGCTGTGTTCTGTTCTGTAAAAAGGACTCAAACCATTTCAGCACTATTCCCGATATTCCCATCCTGTCCCGTAGCCTGGTCAGTAATGCTTCATGATTTACCGTATCAAATGCCGATGACAAGTCTAGGAGAATCAGTAAGCATGCTTGATTTTGGTCAAGGGCCTGTAATGCGTCATCAGTAATGTGGAGAATCGCTGTTTCAGTGCTGTGCCCTGCTCTGAATCCTGATTGGCATTCATCTAGCAAGGAGAATTTATTGATGTGTTGGCTCAGTTGGTTCTGCACACATTTCTCGGTCAACTTGGCCAGTAAAGGGATGTTGGTCACTGGGCGAAAGTTATTTGGATCTGATGTATCTGCTGTGGGTTTTTTGATTATGGGAATGACTTGACCTGTTTTTAGGCAGTCGGGAAGGATCCCTTGTGACAGTGACGCATTTATTATTTCCGTCCATATTGGAATCAGGATGTGATTGATTTCTTTTACGCATTTTGCAGGCAGAGGGTCTTGGTAGTGGTTGTTAGGTTTGATTCCTGAGAGCGTCTTGGCAATCGTGTGTTGGTCGTACAGTTCGAATGTTTCCCAGCTCGCCTTGTTTTTTGCCATAGTGCAATCCGTTGTAGAGTTGACATCGTTAGTAGACCGAGGTTCGTTGGGAAGGTTCAACGCCGAGTTTTTAAGCTCTATTTCGAGAGCTTTGGCCTTTTCCGTGAAAAATGTGGAGAAATCATCACAGCTTAGAGGTGTTTTTGAATTTTCTTGCACTGTTTTGGCTAGTTTGTTTGATTGCTCCTTTAGGATTTCAAATAGTTTTCGTGGTCTGTTTTTGGCATTATCCAGTTCTGTTCTTATAAATTCCTTTTTTGAGTTGATGATCTTTTTATTATATTGTTTCCTTGTTTTTCTGAGGGCTTCCAGTTCAGGAGATGATGGGTGTTGCCTCCATTTTCTTTCGGCCATTCTCAATTTGCGTCTATCTTCATTTAGTGCTTCGTTGAACCACAGGTTTTTGGTCTTTTCTGAGATTCGTTTCAATTTTAATGGCATGGTGTTATTAACGATATTTTCGACAGTTGCTATGTAGTGTTCCGTCAGCTCGTTAACTTTTTCCAGGTTGTTGGGTGGCTTTAAGTCTCTTTCACAGCTTTCGACCAGTAGTTCCATATTTGCTTCTTTTGTGTTTCGAGTCCATTTTTTGGTCTTGAAAGGTTGCCTGGTCCTACCTTTTCTCATTGTGGGTATCATGAATGTTATGGCGTGATGATCAGACCAGTCACATGGTGTTATGGAGTGGATTGTTGCCACTTTGTTTCTTGAGATTATCCAGTCTAACGTCCTTCCTTTAGAATGTGTGGGCAGTGTGCACGCTTGAGTGAGGTTTAGTTCAGTGAGGAAACCTTTAAGCATGTTGACCAGTTTGTCATTGCAGTTCTCCCAGTGCAGGTTGAAGTCGCCTAGGAATATGTTATTGGCAGCGTCGTTAGAGTTGGCTGTTATGATCTCCATTAACTCTGCTATAAACTTTGTGTTATCTCCTGGTGGGTGGTAGAAAGTATGCAGGTTGCACCGTTGAGTGTTAGTTGATCTTATGTTAAGACCAAGATACTCACAGGATTCAAGTGGGTCGGCCTGAATTTGTTTAACCTCTATGTCAGATCGATGAATACAGGCTATCCCTCCCCCTAGCTTTCCGTGTCTATCCAGTCTCAAAACGTTGAATTGCGGAGGTATCAACAGATCCATGGTTGGGGATGAGGATTCCCTAAGCCAAGTTTCTGTAAGGATTGCCAGGTCAACGTCCTTGTTGAGGATGAGGTCCGCTATGTCCGATGCATGTTTGGTTGCTGATCGGCAGTTGAGTAGTAGACAGGATAGATGTTTTTCTTTTTTAATAGCGTTCGCATTTTCGGCTTCGTTTGGTGTTAGCTGTATGTGCTGTAAATTGTGGGGGTTGGATGTTCTATCGTTTTTTCTCGCTGTTCTGTTAACGTCTAGTGGGACTGTTTGGATTCTCTCTTCTTCCTTGTGGTCCGATAGGTCATATGTTCGGATTAAGGCCAGCGTTTCCTCTTTCGATAATGATTCCGTCCTGTCTGGTCGGTTGTCTCTCTGTTTTAAACGCATGTCCGCCTCGTTGCTCTTTCTGTGTGAGGAATGTACAAGATTTTGGATATCCGTGACTTTGGCGTGAATGTTCGCTGTCCTCTCTTCGATTTTTTCTATCGCCTGTACGGTATTCATAGTGGCTTGTGCTAGCTTGCTCACTAGTTTCTGAAGCTTATTAAAGTCCTTCTTGTTCTGGAGAGATTTCTTTGGGGCGGCCGATCTGTACATCCGCTCAACTCTTCTCCTTTTTGGAACGGTTCTTAGTTGCGCTGCCATTTTCTTTATCTTCTCTTTTTGATTGTCTATTCCATCTCCATTAGGTGTGTCGTTGGTGCTGGATATGTTCTGAGTTGGTAGGATCATGTTACAGGTTGAGGGTCTGTAAGCCGCTGGTGTTGTATTAGCGTGAGGTGTAGGGAGGTTGATGGAGTTAGATAGGTCCTGTGTAGTTGGGAGTTCGTTTGTTGATGGAGGTGTGTACGAAGTTGGTATAGTGCTGGCGAGGGTTTGTGATGTAGGAAGGTTGATGTCTTCTGTCTCATCCAGTTCCTGGTTGTTAGGTGGCGCTACCCTCACTGCCAGTGTATAATCTACTTGAGGAGTCTCATGGTTCGGGAGTAGGGACGATTCTTCTCTTAGGCGCTGACAGTGTTCTTTGTTTGTTTGATAGGTAGACTTCTCAGCTCTTCTAGTTGTGTTCTCTGGTAGAGGCCTTACTCGACCAGTTAACTTTACCTGGGTAGTCGCTGGTGTTGACGCCGGCGCATGATGGCTCCTGGTTCTAATTGCGCCTCTGATGGTGACATCGTGAATGTCTAGAGTGTCTACTGGTGGTGTTAGGAGAAGTTGATTACTCGGGTCGTCCATTGAGTCTTTTATCGATAGGAAAGTCTTGGCAAATCTCTCTAGATCTCGATTTGCTGCTTGTATCAGCACTATTCCAGATTTATATATCGTGATGTTAAGTTCAGCTCTGCATCTTTGTGATGGTGCGGTTGACATTTTTAAGCCGTGAGGAATGTTTTTCGTAGTTTTTATGGTAAGCATCCTAGTGAAGGCATTGCGCCATTTAGCTGCTCTGAGTGTAGAGAATATGAGGTCATTAATTTTCGTACCATTAGTTGCATTAAAGTATAGGTCTGCGAATAGTATGTCCGGGTTTTTCCTCAGGTAGTCGTGTTTAAACTTTTTAGCTGCATTTTTTGTTAAATTATTGGGGTATTTTATACTCTGGGCACTCAAGCCAGTAGATTCTGGGTATCTTTCGCTCATTTTTGCTCCGTTCTGCATGTATTATGGTGTTTCTTTTTCCGTTTTATTCCAGGTAGCCCCACTGCTGATGCTATTTATTGCTGCTTTTAATCCCAGATCTAGAATTGTGCATTTATAGTTTCCCTGAGTAGTACTGGATATGGCTTCTCTTTTCCATAATTATTCCTCATTTACCTCTAGTAGTTGTACTTTCAGAGTGCTTATTAATTATTCGCCAGCTGACATTTGTTCTGCTCTATGCTGGGTGTAAAAACAATCCTTGTAAGATGGCTGCCGTTATTTTTGTTTTTATACAGGCAGGGAGTCCTTTCTCACTTTCCACTTCTTTCTCTGGTCCAGCTCCCTCGTTGATTGGTCCAATTTCCCTGGCTTTCTTTTAGTTAGTTAGATCGATTGGTGTTGCATGTAAACTTGCAGAGATTCCGCTTTTCTGTTGGTTGCACCTAATCTAGCCGAGTTCCGCTTTTCACACAAGTGTGTGAATACTTGTGTCAGATCCTCTGCGTTATATGTTTAAATGATTATTGTTAATTGTCCGCATTGGCCGCCATTTTAAGGTCAGGCGGGGCGGACTGCAGACTTTTCTCGCTTTCCCGGTCTATCTTGAAGTGTGGCGGCGGGGGGGGGGGGGCGATGACTGGGCGCCGTGGAGCTGCGCCGCAGCAGCGCGAGTGCCCTCACCTCCTCGTCGCTGCTCTCGGTCCCCGATCCCCGTCCTGGCTCGCGGTGAAGCCGCCTCGTCTCTCTCACAGATCGGACCCCGCCCGCACCGCCTCGAGAGTCCTCCGCTCTCCGCCAGCTCCTCCAACAGTTTCCAAGGTGACAGCCGATGCCGTCTTCGCCCGGGCGCCCCCGAGTCCCCTCTCAGTCCGGATGATGCAAGGCTGCTACTTCTCTTACAGAGGTAATCACAATATCTTCTTTTTCTCTCGGTTTCCGTGTCCTAGGTCGTCTTGGCAGGTCTTGGGCTGTGGAGTCGGGATATTCAGGGATTTATGCCAGGATTGGCGATCCCAAATCCCGGAGCCCTTGCCTAGGACTCCTGGTCAGCGGCCATCTTACATACCTATGTCTTATCTGGTGTATCAGAAAACCCCAAAACAGATCAATAACCTGGAAAGATAGTGCTGCTTGGTAACTGGAAGGTACAACAATCATGGCCGGATGGGAACTGAAACCAGCCCACGCAATCAGCTCGACCGGCCCCCAAGGTGGGGAGTTGGGGAGCGGTGCGAGTGGGAAGCACCACTCCCGCTGCCGTTTTTGTTGCAGACGGCCAATATTGCAGCACTGCTGTTAAACCGGCCCCCACTCGAACGGTCCACCGGGGAAACTCCCGGTGCCTGCTACGGCCAGTTTGGCCCTGCCAACAACGTAAGTGCGGGCTCCGTAAACCATGTATGTTTCTATGCAAAGCAATTGCGCACTCAGAGGCGAGCTTTGATGCCGAAGTAGCCTGTCTGGGTCCTCCAAACCATATTCATACCTGAAGGAGCACTGGCAAAGACTACAGGTCTGGCTGTATTATGCTAAAGCAGGCAGACACATGCTGGTGTTAGTACATGAAAGCTAGAGCTGTAGGCAGTGCTTGCTTTAGAGTTGTCCGAGCCTTTTTGTTAATATGACTTTACTTATTTTAGGTAGCACAGTCCTAGCAATGGAGGTCAGAACACCTTACAACAATAAAAACAAATATACAGCTTCAAAATACACAAAAACAATTTAATTAAAAAAGAAAAAGTGGTGATACTAGGAACGTAATATAAGCCTTGAAATCCTTAGGGTGACAGAGGTACAATTACCCTTCACAGGGTCCCCCACTGATTTTTGGACAGAAGGGTAGTGGAAATCTGTGGAGCAGCCAGCGGGTGCGCACATTTTTGGCCCCCTCAGGAATCCCTGGGTTAGGTCATTAAAACAGCAAACATTCTTCAAAACCGAAGAAAAAGAACCGATGAAACATCTCCACTCTGACTCATCCCAAACCCCATTATACTATGATCCCCAAAATAACCCTTTCTAGACTCTTCCCTCTTCCACCCCTCCTTGCATCATCTCAAGCCTCTTTTACTATAAAGATCTCCCAAACAAGCCTTTCTAAACCCTTCCGTCTGACTCTTCCCACTCCACCTCCCCTTTTACTCATCACAAGCCTCCTCCTACTGAAATGAGCTCCAAAAAAACTAGACCCTTCTCTCTTCTATCCCTCCACTATCCTTTTCAATACAACTAACATGTCCACCACTCCAACTAATTTCATATTTCCCTTTACCAATTCCCCACTAATCCTGTTTGGATTCCGGAGCAGCATGCTACCCGCTGAAAAGCACTCTGACACCTCATCAGGGATAGCAAGTGCTATAGAGGCAAACCCTTCCCACTTCTATCTCTCCACTATCCTTTTTCAATCCAAACAAGAAACTCACATGTCCACCGCTCAAATTAATTTCATATCTTCCTATACTAATTCACCACTAATCCTTTTTGGGTTACGGAGTAGCGTGCTACTCACCGAAAAGCACTTTGACGCCTCGTCAGGGGTAGTAAGTGCTATATATTACAATTACAAAACGTATGCAGTTCTGGGGAAAAAAATATGGCAGGGGGTGTGCATTCCCCTCCCCTCTTCTGGGCATGTTCCCGATTCCTCTAGCAGGCACAGAGAGGCTCCCAGAGGAAGAGGCACATCAGTGCAGCGCAGCGAGAAGACTGATGATGTTAGCTCAGTCTAAATTAAAACTACTGTCTGGCACTTAAAAGGCCTGATAGGATCTGATTAAGTTATTTATAAGGTGCGAAAAAGAGTGGGGCTTGTGAAACTGGCATCAAAGAGCTTTTGCAGGAGACAGGGAGAGAGAGAGACAGTAGCAGGGTCGATGCTGGGGCAGGATTGCCTGCTCAGTGAGCCTGCTTAGAGGGAGAAGGCACTGGAAAAGCACAAGAGCTGCTATGTGCATTAATTTAGTGCTTGCACCAAACTAAGCACAGAACTGTGCCCAAAGTACCAATGGGCCAAGCTTGAGGATGGTTAGACAATATGGGGTGAGGAGAGGGCAGGAAGTAAAAGAATAATGGGGTTATGAAACTCCTGAGTAGACCAGGGGGTGACAGCTATGAAACCCCTGCAATAGGGGGGAAAAAGACCTGCCAGCCCTTCTGTGCCATGTTGCCCATGGGGTTCTAAAACCAAATTAAAACGAATCAACGCGGTTTTAAGAAGCATGACCTGTGATTGAATCAAAGGGCCAGGGTGTGCCCGTCCATCCGCCTTCTGTCCTCACACAATCCCGAATGACAACAAAGAAGGTTGAGCTCCCATGCCAACGTCCTCCGACACCCTACGCTCAACTATGAGCTGGAAAAATTCAAGGATACATCCCAGGTCCCGCGGCAGACATCTCCCCACGAGAGTTGGAACTGGCAAGGCTGTTCCAGGTCCTACCTAGTCTGGAAGCATCCCGAGTTCGCCAACGATGACAAAGTGTTGGGATGAAAGAAGCTGAGAAGTCCAACACGATTAGTATCATCGGTGGCCCAATATCCTGGGAAATCTTCCCTGATGATTAACTGCGCTGCTTGTCCCACGTGAGGGGCGGGTCCAAGAATGTCCTACTTCCAGGACTTGTGAAAGTCCCTTTGGGCAAGTAATTATCCGATGATTAACAAATCAGTTATTGTGGCTGGAAATTAGAGACTGGCTGTGGTGACATAACTCCTGGATCCAGGACAGGCCTTTTTATTGACCGGGTGACAACGCCATGCTTAAGGCTTGTAGTCGCTTCACCTGTGGTAATGAGATACTTGCTATGGACTGAAACCAAAGGCCCTGAGACTTGGTAATCTATGGATTAGACTTAATGCAAATGTATCACGTGCGGACACGAAAGGCCTAAGGACTTAACCAGACCAATTCCGTGCAAGTGCCCTTCCTGGGCTGATGGTTTACAGATGCAGGGGGAGGGGTATAGGAGTCTGACATCCAATGGGTTGACACTGTGGTTAGCAGAAGACTAGTAACTTTACTAGGAAAGAAAAACTGCAATGAATCGCCCAGGAACAGAGCAGTGGCTGACAATGAAGTTGGCCAACGGAGCAAATGGCACGTTTAAGGACTTTGAGGATGGGTTTGTGGTTTTCCGCCACCGTTTTTTCTTTTTAGAATCACTAATTCTTGGATAGATGGACAGACTGTCCTAACCCACTTGAAAGACACTTGAACGTCTAGCCTGGAGATCAATGTGGTGTTGATTTCATTTTAACACGATTTTGTTGACTTTACTGTTAAACTAGTGGCAGAAAATGTTCATGAAATATTTCAGGGGTAACTAGTCTGAGTTTAAAGTAGTGTGGATTATTTACAGAATCTGTGTCTTTTTTCATGCAATGCAAAAATTGTTGTTTTTGCATTTGTCGCCCCGAGTGGGATGGGTATTCTCAGTCGTGAGTCCCGTGCTCTCCACACCACTGGAGTCAAGCTATCCAGGCTGATGACGGCTGATAGCCAGAAACCGGTCCTTGGATGCTTGATTCCGGTCCAGGAAAGACATGGCTTGGCAGTTCGGGCTGGACTGTTCCCATGAGGCACAGGGTCAAGGCTGATTTGCATATGGCCATGTCTGACCTGGGGTGGTGTGGAGTGCAAAAAAAACGATGGGATTTATGCCCAGATCTCTGTACTGGGGTGAATGTATGACATTGTTCTGCATTCTGTCCATCAATTGTTGTTTTTGCTTTTTTCATGCAATGACATTTAAAATGGTAACATGACTAATGTAAGATGTGTGTAATTAATGGCCAATACTAACCTAGCTAACAAGTTTCCGGTGGGGGAGACATCAACATATTGAATGAAACCAGATTTTCTAGCTCCGTAGGAGAGTTGACACTTCTCTCTTGCCTCACTGTGCCTAATATATATCTCGAGGGAGAGAGGATACGTAACTAGTAACCATATACTATGGTCACAACCAAGTTTTCTTGAGTATTGCCCCCGGGAATTTGGAACTTCCTGATCTCTGAAATCAGACTGAATCCCTCAACTGCATCCCTCTAAAAGGAAGTTAAAGTACAATTGATGAACACATTTCTGCCCTAGAACGCAGGAACTCTACGCTCCGGGCTCGGCATGACACATTGACCACACTCATGTTTATTACTCACCAGTTACGATTGTGTTATTTATTTGTCAGATTAGTCCTTGGGGTAGTCCCAACCTCAACTGAACATCTAGGTTGTTTTTTGCTTTACATGTTTCTTCTTTCTGGTCATTTGTAAAGTGCTCCGATACCCTAATGGGTCATGTTTGCGTTATATAAAACTTTTAAGTAAATAATATGGGCCAATATTGCCATTGAGAAGGTCTGCTCATATTGTAAGCCATAGGGATGAATGTCACCGGATTCCAGAGATTGAACCCTATTAGTCAAGTTATCGGTTATATAGTTTTGTATAATATGTTTATTTTGTGATACTTTGCTTGAAGAAGCTGTTTCCTACAAACCGCTGCTAACAATAGGCACTGATTGTCATTAGAGTGTTTAGGCTTTGTTTACCTTTCATAACTAAATTGTTGACAAAATTGTTGACAAAACAATAGACAATCATGAGGGCAAGTGGATTTATGAGATTCTGTGGTGCATTGTGTACTGCATAATTATCGATTTACTGCCTTTGCAACATACTTTGCATAACTCTTTCACAAAAATGTTGTTTCTGGCTGAACTGGATCAAATAACACCACTGGAAAATATGCTGTACTATTAGCATTATTTGTCACATAATTTGCGAAATCCTTCTGCAGAATTTGGCCTCCATGCCACATTATACCAGTGACTCTGACAATGTCGCTACATTTTGTGCAATTAAATTATCCAAACATTATATGTGTATATATACACACATATATACGAGAAACAGATTCATAAACACCCTGGTATATGTACTTTATATATGCAAACTAGCTTACCCGTCACGCGTTGCTGCGATCTCAGAAGAAAGGAAATTTAAAGAAACTTGTTATGATAACATTCAATTTACATTGTGTCATTTTTATTGAAACGTATTCATTTTAATATGGAAAACATTTCAAAGCGTTGTTTTAATTCTGTTTTTTTATTCGAGTGCTTGTGGATACACAATATTTTTTGGTTTTCCATCTGGTGCGTAGACTAATAAATCAGAAGGTATTCCGACGCGTGAGCTGGCCACATACAGTTGTCCATGTGAGAAGCACGGATTCTCCAAATCTAGTCTACACACTTGCAGCGATTGTCCTTGTGCTTTGGTGATGGTCAGTGCAAAAGCGAGTGGCACCGTAAAGTGTAAACGTTCAGTATTGGAAACATTATGAAGGCCCTGGCTGGCTGGGGGGCCGATATTTAACAAATTTTTCTTTTTTTTTTTTGCCAGAAACCTTCGCGGGAGTGTAATCAACAACTTCCCAAAGTTTCATGCCAATCGGATGAATGGTGTAGTAATGCATTAAGGACAAACAGACATACTTTGTTTTTTATATATATAGATAGATATTTCATCCATTTAGCATCTTACACAATCACCCTGAACCCATCTCAAAGCTCAAACTACAGAGAGATGAGCAGTCACACCACATGGTTTTGATGAAGTGCAGAGGGCTCTTCTGCAGGAGGCAGCAGCAGACTGACAGCTTGGGCTTCCTGCACTGGTATCTGTATCCTGTTTAGGGTACACTGTACATGCATTCCACCTCAGTACCCTGTAATACCCAGGACACTGTTCCCATAGGAGAACAGGAACAAACAACACGTCTCCACCAGTTGACATCAGTGGGAAGAAGGCACATGCTGTAGCATGCAATCACCAGCAGGGGATGCCATGAGCAAAGCATGTTTGCATAGGAGGAGCCTGACAGGAAATGTGCGGCGTGGGTGCACACGGGAAATCCTGGAGAGTCGCAGCAGAGTTGGCTGTGTTTGTGAATGGGGAGTCAGTGTAGCTCCTCCAGGTGCGGTGAGATGTGGGTGCAGTTTGCAGGCCCAGTATAAGTCTGGTGGTGGCTTTGTGGATGGTTTGGAGACTTTGTAGGAGTTTTTTGGAGATTCTGGCATAGAGTCCATTGCTGCAGTCGATGAGTGCTTGAGTGACGATCTGTCTGGTGTTCTGTGGAAGCCACTTCAAGATCTTTCGTAGCATGCACAGGGTGTGGAAGCAGGTGGTGCTCATTGTGTTGACTTGTGCCATCATGTTGAGCTTGTGGTCTATGATGATACTCACATTTATTGTGTGGAAATGGAGTGTTAACCCCTTCTACGCGGGGCTAATTCCCCTGCGGTGCGGGAGGGGAGAGGCCGCGCGCGGTGCCGCTCATGACGAGCCCTGCTCGTCACGCTGCACAGTGGAGCTGTGCTCATGACGAGCTGAGCTCGTCACGACTCCGCCCACTCCCATGGAACGCCCGCATAGGCGGGGAATTAGCCCCGTGTGGGCCGTCTGCGGCCGTTATGACAAGCTCAGCTCGTCATGAGCACAGCTTCACTGTGCCTCATGACGAGCTGAGCGCGTCATAAGCACGCAAGGGTTTAGGCCCTAGCTTCAACCAACAAAAAGTGAAACATACCACACTGAATCTAGCCAGTCAGTGGACAGAAAGAGACAAAAATCAAACCAAGAGCAGACTGCAGGCTAGGAGACCATCACAAGCAGGACTATCAGAAGCACATGTGACGTCACATGCAAACGTCCAAGCTACAGGAATACCAACCACAGGACTGTCGCAATCGCCATCACAGGCCATCGGATCTCAGGCTCAAGATCCCTTTCCTATCTCTCCATATACTAAAAGCCTCCACCATCCACGACTCCCACGCGTCACCTGATGGCATAAAATTTAAATTATAATGCTGCATCCGCCAATAATTCATTTTTCTGTGCCTAAGATTCACCTCATATTCAGAAAGAGCAAGGAAAAAGGTGTGAGGATTTTTTCCCCGTGACTCCCTAGGAAGGTCCCGAACTGTTACAGATAAATACCCATAGTATAGTATAATTAACGTTGGGAACCATGATATAACTTATGCTAATAGAGTTAATTTAACTTGGTGGACTCCTCCTAGTGTCTTTAATGACTTTAAATAAGACCAGATTATGCACACGTGGTTCTAAAAAACATGGCAAACCCACAAAGGGAGGTTACTTGGATCCCTCGCTATGTTGCGACTAGACTATTGCACCTTGATGGTCAACAGTCTTTGCAGAAAGCTCGGCGACAGACTGCGATGGATTCAGCCGGTCAATGCCCCGGGAACTCTTTGAGCTTGTCGCTGACCACAGGCTGAATTAAGGTTAAAATTCAAGGTCTTCCTGCACAACACCTGGGGCTACCTGCAAAACCACTCAGTGTGTGGCAACCAATCACCCACCCCTCACCATTGCTCAAGCCGGTAAAAGGTATGGAAGCAGCTGAAAACAGAGCTATATAAAGAAGTCTTCATCGGAAGGGGGTGCCGATACACCCCATGCGTATTGCCTACGTAAGAGACCTCTTACTCAGGACAACATTCACAGAAGTACCCAAGTCACAAAAAGCACTTTCTCCTGCCCCACCTGCTAAGTGCATCCCTGAAGAAGCTAACATGTCAAACCTGACAAATAGTAACAAAGCACTGGACATAGGGAATCTCTGAAAACCCAACATACAAGCGAAGAGCAGGCATCTTCATATGTAAATGTGCCGTGAAGCGGCTGAGGAGAGTCATTAATAAATAAATATATACATACATATATACATACATACATACATCAAGGACAACAAACAAATCATAAGTATTTGCAAATATGCCCACGCTATCTCCGGAAACATTTTCAAAAGAGATACCAATGCACCCCTAGAATCATTTTCACGAAAAGGGGAGCTGAATTTAAGGACAAAAAATTAAGGACAAAAAAAAAAAAAGATGTTCAAACCTATTCGACACAAACAAGTTTTTCGAGTCACTGAGGCAAGGAGAGCCTGGTAGAGAATCCATACAAGAAGACATGAAGGCTTCCTTTGAAGTTAAGTTTCAGTTGGCCAAGTTCCAGATTACACCATGCTGGAGAGAAAAGTAAAGAACAGCTACTTGAACCCGCCATGGTGAAGGCAACAACAATAGAAAATTAAACTTGTCGATAGGGAGGGGTAGTGGAGCAAATATTAACCCCTTCCATGCTCATGACGAGCTGAGCTCGTCTTGTAACGCGGTAAATCGAAAAAAGCCGCACAGCGCAAAAATGACCGCAGCACGCATGCGGTTAAAGCAAGGTGGGAGGAGAGGTGATCACGTTATGATACTAGTGAGGGACTATGTTGTACCTTCAGCCGGTGCTCACTTGTGCCTCGGAGGTCAAAAATAGGATTGTTGGAAATCACAAACTGTCCCCTGGCACACCCCAGGAAAGGAATAGAATATTCTAGAGTAGTGCACCACCGAAAACTCAGTTAACCTTTCTTGAATAAACTACTACATGAAAATAGAGTTTCCCCGGGTGCTGACTGCAGTGGCACCAAGTTTGCAAATGTATTTTGGTTTTAAAACCACCTGCTGCGTTCTTTGCCTTCAGCAATTTCCAGGTAATAATACAAATGTCAAGATAACACCAGTGATTAATGTTCTTCCTGGAGAGAGTTGAGGTTTTGAATAATCATAAAATATCACAGAGGATTAATGTGCCTGCTGCAAAGAATACATACAGATCACAAAGTGCATATAATGTAAATAGGTCAGTGGGTTACTGCTTTTGTCAGAGATCCTTTTGTTACTTCCAGTTTATACGTTAAAATACTTACATAAAATAATGAATTATTAACTGTCATCAAAGAACTGCGTGCACACTGCAAAGTGTAGATTAGAGCTTAGATTAAAGTTGCAAAAAGGGTTCATTTGGGTAGAAATTAATTTGTATTATTAAAAAGAACCCCCAACTATGGTGTTTCAATTCTGAGTTTGTGCTTCTCCAGACCAAGCACTATTGAACTATACTGCCTACCAGTATGGATGACGTGTGGCTCTTACACCTTGTAGTCCTCTGGCTTATGCAACATTTCCTGTTAGTTGATTTACACCCATATGATTGATTGTCTCTGTGTAATATGTGTGTGATATAAAGTGCTCCGACATCCTACACTGGTACGAGTGGCCCTATATACCTTTTAGGATGATATACTGTATTGTCTTTTTTAGCTAAAATGTATTGTACAGTTTTTTATGTGCTTTTATGGCCTGTATGGTCGAAATAAAGATTTCTTTGACTGACTTACTTGACTAATTAAATGCATCTGAGAGAGAGCGGTTATGGAGACTTGATGGGCACTGTTAAAGGGTGGTAGTGAGGGAATCCATGGCGGAGGTGATCACTGGGGGGTGCCAAAAAACATTGTTGCACCGGGCGCCACCAGTGCTAAAGCCCGCACTGCTACCATTGTTTTGATTATTATCTTGTTACACCCCATGTGCAGCAGCTCGTTGTGCACAACACCCTTGCTGGTCCTTGTGCCCACCTCCCCTTCACCCACAGGCCCTTGGCACAGATTCTGCTGTGCTGCACCGTGCCCTCACTGAGGGCGGGAAGAAGCGCGGGCAGTCTAAAGCACGCACACCGAACAGTGGGGGTTGCCCTTAGTATGAGACTGAATTGTCAAGTTCTTGGTGTGGGTTACAACTAGCCACAAACCATCTCCGCAGACAGGAAGAGACAAAAAGAGAAACCCAAGCGACATCCTGCGAAGGGGAAGTGTTTTCATATTCACCCGCCCACTTCCTGGCGCTTGCATGCAAAAGTGGTAAGTTACTCTCAAACTTACTTATCGTTGACACCACAGGAAAGAGGGAGGTGTCTCTCAATGACGCATGCAAAACAACAGGTGATGGACAGAATGCAGAACTTTTCCCATGAGGCACAGGGTCAAGGCTGATTTGCATATGGCCATGTCTGAACTGGGGTGGTGTGGAGTGCAAAAAACCGATGGATTTAGGCCCAGATATCTGTACTGGGGTGAATGTATGACATTGTTCTGCATTCTGTCCATCAACTGTTGTTTTGCATTCGTCTCTCAATGACGCCACATCGACAACATGACGGTGGACAAAATCCAATAATAGGTCAATGAGTCCAGCGTCACATCAGGAGGTTGCACACTTCGATACACAACCCTCTACTATGCTATCGTCTTACGCGTGGTAGTAGTGGTTGAGATGATGACCCATGGGCCACTACACCCTTAGTATATTCATGCTTCTGTACAGTAGTATTGGGGGATGGGTTAACACCATGATCCCAAGAGCCCTACAACATTTTTTTTTCCTTTTTTTTTTTTAAGAGTTTTATATAGCGTGAACTAGACCCGAGACATCGGGTATCAGAGCGCTTTGCATGAGCACCAGTTTCCTTACAGACGGACACATTCATTTTTGTTAGGCACGGGGAGATTAAGGGCCGGATGTAGGAACCCTAATACCGGTCGGTCACAGCCGAAATTACCAAATTACGGCCGTTACCGACCGGTATTAGGCATTTGGGATGTAGGTGGCTACATTTTAGATTCGGTAATTATCCGAATCAGTATTTATGAATTGGGTAAATTACCGAATTCTTAAATACCGATTCGGTAAATTACCGAATCTGAAATGTAGGAAGCACTCAAGTGAGTGCTTTTCGCCTGTAAGGATTCGTTATTTACCACCAACTACAAGTTGGTGGAAAATAACGAAAACTGTTAAAAAAGCAATTTTGTGCTTTTTTAACAGTGCCATGTGGCAGACATACATGCCCTTGGCCACATGTCTGCCACATGGCACTGTTAAAAAAGCCACCCATGGCACCCATACATGCCCTTAGGGCATGTATGGGTGCCACATGTGCACCCATGCACTATTCAGGGGTGCAACAGGGTGTCACTGTGACACCCTGCCACCCTTGTAGGTCTTCCCCCCTTACCGAATCGGTATTTACCGAATCAGTATTCCCCATTCATTCTTATGGGCCTGGAGGCCCATAGGAATGAATTGGGAATACCGATTCGGTAAATACCGATTATACCGAATCGGTATTTACCGAATTTTACAGATTCGGTAAAAATTACTGAATTTTTACCTACATACCATTTACCCATTCTAAAATACCGAATTGGTAACATTCGGTATTTTAGAATCGGTAAATGGTATTTACCTACATCTGGCCTTAAGTGATTTGCCCAGAATCACAGGATGTCGAGCGTCGTTGCCGTGCGTTGCCGTGACTCGAACGCAGTTCCCCAGCTTCAAGGTCGACAGCTCTAACCGCAAGGCTACATCCTCTACTGTGATGGCTTCTACACTACAGTGGAGTTGGGCTGAACATGGTTTTCCAAAGACCTCTTAAGTTCACGTGGGAAGACGAGAGGGTACCTGCTGCCTTGGTTACATATAAGGTATCCCCACCCATGAATACATTTCTAGGATTTTTTTATAATTTAATCTCTCTCCCACTGAGCCATGAGAATATTCAAACCTTGTAATTAAGGAATATATTTGAACTTTGCAAAAGTTGGGTGTGTCTTTCAAAAGGCTGATCTTCGCAGTTTCTCCAGATCAACTGGTGTTGCCTCAAGGTCCTTCAGGAAGGGGCTCTCCATCACCCTGAGACAGCTCAATGGGGCACACAGAAACACATCATCACAAAAAATAGGATGAAAAGTGCACTGCACTGCAGTTATAAAGAAAAAAAAAGTTGCACTCGCAGTGGTGAAGATGAAAATTTCCCACGCCTCAGACTTCAAAGCAGCAACACCACAAAGCACATTTGGTCGCCATCGGCTGTAATGTGAGATTACAGGACAAAGCGGCACACAAAGTTATGACGGGTATTAATGAACACGAATATCACAGTCTAGTCTCATGCAATGCAAACATGCTCGATCCTTATATTTTTGGCCTTGAATTAAGGGTATTTTGCTGGATGTTTGCTTAGCTGGCTCGGTGATTTCTTGCGTTCCCAGGGTTGCCTGGTGCCCGGCTGCAGAGTCCTGTCTCGAGCTGCCCGTCCATTGTTGCTGGGAGGTGGCCGCGTGCCAACAGGATGCTGCTATACATGGGTGGCAGTCAATGGCGGAAGGATGAATGCCCGTAAACTAGGATCCTACCAGGAGTAGCACAAACGTGGCAATGGATAATACTTGTCTAGCGACAAGACCCCGCCGGCCAATTGGACACGAATCCCTCCTTCTGACGACTGTTTAGCATCACCTCTGATAATCTAAACTGAGCCATGCCACTCCATCGGAGTCTTTCATACTGGCTGCAAAAGAGCAGAAACAGTCTTAGTATCTTTTTATTTAATAAGGGAGAGGATGTGGCCTAACGGCTAGGGCGGTCGACCTCGAATATGGGGAACCGGGTTCAAGTCTCGGCAATGACCCTCAACATCTTGTGAATCTGGGCAAATCACATTATCTTATCTCCCCGTGCCTAACAAAAATATGAATGTGTCCATATGTAACGCAACTGGTGCTATGTAAAGCGCTCTGATACCAGATACCGGGTCAAGTTTGCGCTATATAAAATTCCATATAAGAAAAAAATGAAAATAAACAAGAAGAGGCGGGTATTGGGCCTCCACTGGTGAATACATTCACCTTGAAGTTTCCATTTGGTGGGGACTTGGTCAATTTGGCTATCACTAAAGGAATATTATAATTGCTGAACTTACATATATTGTTAATATTTGTTTGAAATACCCTTCGCTGTCTTCAAGACCTTTAACGGTAGCTGCATATTACTGCACGCTGATGGACGTCGTCTCTTACTCTGTTCTGCTTCGGTCTTAGCTAACCTCAAATGATACAATATGGTAATATGGATCATCTTTTCTTTGCATTAATGTTAATCTTCTAAAATCTTATTTTCAACTTTTTAATGCTAGCACTATCAATCTGGTGGCAATATTAACTCTCTGAGATCGGATAGCCCCGGATGGTAGAAACAGACTTATGTGCTATGTTGGCGCACGTCTTGGGCGGACATTGAGGTGGGTCTATGCTACGTTCTCTACCTGCTGCCCTCTTTCTGCCACACAGTGAAGAAGGAACCAAGAGGTGGGGTGTGCCGAGGATTTCATAGAGCCGAGTGGAAGCCTGGGAGATGCTTGTGGACCAGGATGGCAGGGCCATCCCAACCAAGCTTCTGGCAGGAGTGATCAGATGTCAGGAAAAACCATAGCTAGAAGTCAACCTGCATTAGAGAGAACTCCAACAGTCCCACCAGATAAGATGCCGAGAGAACATGGTCATTGCGGCCAGGGGGATGGGAGGGACAGCTTCACCACTCTGTCCTAAACAAGGAACACGTTCACGCCTGCATGAAGGTAGGATGGGAGCGCATAAACACGTATGGGTAGATGCATCAACGTTTCCGTTTGCGATTCCTAAATTGCGAAAATTAAGGAATCGCAATTTAGAAATCGCAAACAGCAATGCATGAACAATTCGCATTTATTTTTGCGATTCGGTATTTTTCCTTAATTGCGATTCACATTTTGCAAATCGCAATTAAGGAAAACCCTTCCCATTGATTCCTCTGGGCCAAAAGGCCCATAGGAATGAATGGGAAGGCATTCACATTTTGCGAATTTCAAATTGCGATTCGCAAAATGTGAATGCAATTTCAAGGGTGCAGGGGGGGTCCAAAGAACCCCTCCCTGCACCCCTGAAATGTAACTTTAAATGCAATTTACACACACACATGCCCTAAGGGCATGTGTGTGTGTAAATTAAAACTTTCAAAAATGCAATTTGTTCATATTTGAAAGTTTTCAGTACTTTAGCATGAAGTTCAACTTCATGCTAATTTACCACTTCCAAATTGCGAATTCGCAATTAAAAAATGATCATGCGTTGTATTTAAGAAATCTGAAATTGCGATTTCTTAAATGCAATCGCAATTTTAGAAATAAATTGCGAAATGCATGATGCATTCCAAATTAGTCAATTGCATTCGCAAACGGTCGAAAATTGCGATTCGCACCGTTTGCGAATGCAATTGACTTTGATGCATGTGGGAAGTAGAGTATAGAGGCTTCCACTGATCTTGAGAACTTTATCCACGAGCCCCTTCTTCCATCTTTCACAAACTCTACAACTAAGGCGCCTGGAAACAATTTATCTCATCCCGCTCACGGTGTAAAGCATAATCTATGTTTGCACTAGAGTGAACCTTAACTGGTGATAGATTATCACTTCTCCACTATCATTATTTTTTTAGACGTCTCTCTCTCCTCTTCCACTGCCAATGTGGAGTCTCACCTCTGCTGAGTTTTTCACACGCAAAAAAGTCCACAACACCATCATTATAAGTGATCGCAATCGGCCACTTTGTGCTGTTCTTCCTTCAGGAACATTACCGCAACATTACACACATTAAATGGAGTGAGTATGCTGAGATCGTTGACATGTTTCGGCATATTGTCAATTCAAAGGAGGAGAAAGATCCCACAATTCAGTCAGTCAGTCAAAATACTTTATTTCGATAAATTAATATCATAAAAAGACAATAGTACTATACACAACATGCATAAAATACATACGTTATACATGATAAAAACAGAATAAAATACATTTATATTATGCAAAAAGTACCGAGTTGTGGCCATTTAAAAAGTTCCATTAAAAATCTTCTGATAAAATCATAATTTAAAACTTTTGTTTTCACATGTTTCGGCTTATCAGATTGGACGATAAATCCTGCGGGGGGGGGGATACAGATTATAACCATGAACGGCCAACAATATTTTAACAACTCACTTGGGAATCCTGCCTCGTAAGAGAACGTCACTCATTCGCTGTCCAGCAGCATGAGAATTTTAAATACTACACACATTCAACCCCTTAGGCCATCTTGATAGTTGCTCTGCAACAGGACAGTACATCACTGACAGCTGGTACTTTGAGGTGTAAGTATTTCAAATGTTGCTCCTGTAAGCGTGGTCTTGTGGAAGCTGTTGGAAGACCAGAGAGTGGACGACTAAGGACAGCACAATAAGAGAACACCTAAAGGGATGAGAGTGCTGAATTTGCCAACAAGCGGCTCACTTACCCTGGATAGTGTTGGCTAAATTAGCAACACACATGCCAGATCTTGAAAATTCAGCTCCGACGAGCAATGATTGGCTACGACAGGTTCAGCGGAGCATCACCTGGCTGTATAAATAAGCCACATGACCATTATTCCATTAGTTCAATTAGTATACCCCCACATTTCACATTTCAATAAAGTCATATATGCAACTGACTTTCAAGTCCCAAAAGATGCTAGAAAAGTGGTGTAATTGAACGTGACTAGAGTGATAGAATACCAAGTAATAAAGAATAATAAATAATATCCAATTGGACAGACATTTTTAAAAAATGCAGAAGACATTAGACGACACTGTGCTACTGTCAGGGACAGCGTAATACACACACAGACTTAAAGTTGTATACATCGGTATACAAAAGCAGTGAGACTTATCACAGACCACAAAACAAAAGTTTGGTAATGCAGTGACACAGTGTCAATCTCATGAGCCTACATCGCGGTGAACGGCGTTTCGACCCATGGTAGTACTTAGATCCATAGGTCATCATCAGGATATACATTAATTGCTGAGCAATTGGAGAGCTTTAGAGGGTGTGCTATTGGAACTTTAGGTCTTCACAGAATTATTCAGGGCAGTCAGTGGTAACTCTCTTACAAGACATGTCATGTAGTAATTGATTGGTAAATAAATGGAAAGCTCGTAAATGGAAGGGCTATCGAAGTGCTTGTGATGATGTCGAGATAATGGTGCCCACTATGTTGAATAAGAATGGGCATGGTTGGATCTTCACCTCATCTGGAGGTCTGTCAGAAGAGGCGCTTTGGATGGTCACAATGCAGCCCATGAGTAAACCTCCAACCACACCTTATTGGCGTAGAGGTTCCTACTGAATGTATAAAGGACTCCCGTGTGAACTCACAGCATGCAAATGTTTCTCATTAAGGGATCTTGATAATTCAGAGTGGCCCCAACCCTCCTATTGCTCCTTTGGATATACTCCCACAATAGCCAATCCTAAAGGCGAAATTAATATCCACCCACAATAGCCACTCCTGAAGGAGGAATGGATATCCCCCCACAATAGTCAATCCTTAAGATTTGATGAATATCCTCCCACAATAGCCAAAACTTAAGATGGAATGGATATCCTCCCACAATGGTCGTGCCTTAAGATTGGATGAATATCCTCCAACAATAGTCAATCCTTAAGATGGAATGCATATCCCCCACAATAGTCATCCCTTAAGATGGAATCCATATCCTTCTTCAGTAGCCAATCCTGAAGGCAGAATGGATATCCTCCCACAGTAGCCAATCCTGAAGGTGGAATGAATATCCTCCCACAAGAGGCAATCCTGAAGGCGGAATGGATATACCCTCGTAATAGCCAAACCTGAAGGCGGAATGGATATCCTCCCACAGTAGCCAATCCTGAAGGCAGAATGGATATCCTCCCACAGTAGCCAATCCTGAAGGCAGAATGGATATCCTCCCACAGTAGCCAATCCTAAAGGTGGAATGGATATCCTCCCACAGCAGCCAAACCTGAAGGCAGAATGGATATCCTCCCACAGTAGCCAATCCTAAAGGTGGAATGGATATCCTCCCACAGCAGCCAAACCTGAAGGCAGAATGGATATCCTCCCACAGTAGCCAATCCTAAAGGTGGAATGGATATCCTCCCACAGCAGCCAAACCTGAATGCAGAATGGATATCCTCACACAATAGCCAATCCTGAAGGCGGAATGGATATCCTCACACAATAGCCAATCCTGAAGGCGGAATGGATATCCTCACACAATAGCCAATCCTGAAGGCGGAAGGGATATCCTCACACAATAGCCAATCCTGAAGGCGGAATGGATATCCTCACACAATAGCCAATCCTGAAGGCGGAATGGATATCCTCACACAATAGCCAATCCTGAAGGTGGAATGGATATCCTCCCACAGTAGCCAATCCTAAAGGTGGAATGGATATCCTCCCACAGCAGCCAAACCTGAAGGCAGAATGGATATCCTCCCACAGTAGCCAATCCTAAAGGTGGAATGGATATCCTCCCACAGCAGCCAAACCTGAATGCAGAATGGATATCCTCACACAATAGCCAATCCTGAAGGCGGAATGGATATCCTCACACAATAGCCAATCCTGAAGGCGGAATGGACACAATAGCCAATCCTGAAGGCGGAATGGATATCCTCACACAATAGCCAATCCTGAAGGCGGAATGGACACAATAGCCAATCCTGAAGGCGGAATGGATATCCTCACACAATAGCCAATCCTGAAGGCGGAATGGGTATCCCCCACAGTAGTCAATCCTTAAGATGAAATAAATATCCTCCCACAAAAGTCATTCCTTAAAATGGAATGGATATCCTCCCACAATAGCCAATCCTGAAGGTGGAATGAATATCCTCCCATAATAGCCAATCCTGAAGGCAGAATGGATATCCTCCCACAATAGCCAATCCTGAAGGCAGAATGGATATTCTCTGACAACAGCCAACCCTGAAGGCGGAATCTTCCCACAATAGCCAATCCTGAAGGAGGAATGGATATCCTTCCACAATAGCCAATCCTAAAGGCGTAAGTGACCTTCCACTGAGTGACAATGGCACAAAACTTCCCTCGTCTCAGAAAATAACTTTTTAACCCTTGTATTGTGTAGCTATTTTGGTTTATGTATATTTTTTGATGGTGTAGAAAGGTGTTTTTTAAAACAAATTTATGCGGCCCCGCCGATGGGGTAAGTACCATTACTACGGGCTGCAGTTTTTCTTCTGGGAAGTTTTACCATCAATTCTGAGTTTTGAATGTGAGAATGAGGCATAACTAATGGTCCCATTTTACCTGACATCACAGTCACATTAAAAAATGCATTCGATGGTGGCTAATTCTAGATCCGCATTACCCCGCGTTGTGAGCCTCTTATTCATGATTGCACCATAATGGAAGGGTGATACTGCTCAGCGGCCTTCGGTACGAGTTGGCTGGAGCTCTCGGTGTGGGGGACACTGCCCCAGCCAATTCTGGATGGCCTGGTGTTCATTCACCTGGGGGTGCTACATGCAGGAACACCAAGGTGCCGGCAGAGTACAGAGGCTCAGCCCGGCCCCCAGAACAGCCGGGCTTAGCATGCAGTGATCTTCCCAGCAGGCCAGGAGCCTTCCCTAACCACCTGCCCCCACTCCACCCTATAGCTCCCGCAAAGTAATCCACCGTGGCACCTCTCCCCCCTCAAACCCACCTGAAGCAGGAGGTACATGGAAGCAATAAACTCCCTGTAACTGTACGAACCCTGTGAAAAGGACGCGGTTATTCATGCTCTGGTAGTTATTCCCCATTCTTGGGAGCAAACTTTCTGATCCTCGTTAATAAATCATTCATTTTAGCCTCGGTGGGGCGGGGGGGGGGTCTCTTAATAAAGTGAAGCAATGGTCAGTTTGAATGTAGACGGAGCACACTGTCCCCACTGTGCAAATGGTGATCTGGCTCTTGTATCTGTTTGCAGGTCAATCAATCATCATTTGTAAAGCGCCGCACTGTCACCTCTAAGGGTGTCTAGGCGCTGAGGGTTTGTCTCAGTTGAAATGCCAGGTCAGAGCTCCATCTGCAATGAACTCCGGATGCTGCGCCTGATCATCCAGAATGTCGAGTCCCAGAGACAACTTTTATGGGGTTTTAAACAATTTGTTTAATTTGATGTAATGTGTGTTAAAACTACTTAGAGGATATTTATTTCATCTGAAGTCAGTTTGTCTGTTCGATGTTCACAGATTGGTAAAATCTTGGAATGGCATCGCAGTGGGCTTGAGATGTAAGTCACCAGTTCAAATGCCACCAGAGTCAACTCAGCCCTTTATCCTTCCGAGGTCAACAGCTTTAGTACCATTGAGTTATATGACAAAACTGTAAATCGAGGAAGCACCTAGAGGCAAGGGGGCCCCCTGCAGAAAGGTATTTTAGACGTAAACATGAGCTTTTGTGGCCGTTCTCATACCCCCACTGACTATTTACCACCCCGGAAAGGGTCGTAAAGTCACTGCAGCCATTGGCTGAAGTACCTGCCCTTCCAGGATGGGAAAAGGAATAGATAACTCCCTCATTTTGGGGGGAGTTTTGGGGGAACCACGTTCCTCCATGGTGAAGAAGTGTTTCTCTGCGGAGAGAAAGTACAGTGTGTGTGCTGGCACAGGGCTCATGCCACCCGGGCAGCATCTGATGCCATGCAGATCTCCCCATGGGTTCGAGGGCGGAAGAGGACCTCAGAGGGAGTGTCAGGAAATGTATACTGATAGAAGTCTGGGCCTGACGCCGCCTAACACCTGCGCTGCTTTCAATGTTGCTGGTTAGAATTTTTTTAAGTAGGCTCTGACGGACATGTAAAGCTCTGTTTGTACTTTTAAGTTTTTTTTGTGACTAGGGCCCAATACAGTTTGTGTTTGCGCTGAATGGCCGTCATTCTATTCACCTCCAGAAGACAACAAAATATGTTCAACGTTTTACAACATAGTCAGTTTGTGGAAGCCGCCAATTATTAGATCATATTCAATGAATGCCCTTTTCTTTGACATCACAGTCAGTAAATCGGTCTATGACATCATAGCCAGTACACCTCTCTGTGACATCATAGCCAGTACATCTCTCTGTGACATCATAGCCAGTACATCTCTCTGTGGCATTATAGCTAGTCAGTAAACACCTCTACATCTCTCTGTCTCTGTGACATCATAGCCAGTACATCTCTCTGTGACATAATAGCCAGTACATCTCTCTTTGGCATTATAGCTAGTCAGTAAACACCTCTACATCTCTCTGTCTCTGTGACATCATAGCCAGTACATCTCCCTATGGCATCAACGCCACTACATCTCTCTATGACATCACAGTCAGTAAATCTGTCTATGACATCATAGCAAGTACATCTCTCTGTGGCATTATAGCTAGTCAGTAAATACCTCTACACCTCTCTTGACATCACAGAGTACATCTATTTGTGACATCATAGCCAGAACATCTCCCTGTGACATCATAGCCAGTACACCTCTCTATGGCATCATATGTAGACACTAAATACCTCTAAGACAGCAATCAGTAAAAAATAAAATAATATATATTATATTATACAAAAAATTGCATACTCTGCAGCTTTCTTTCTTTTTTATATACTCATCGAGAATGTATTCTCTGTACACTGTACTGCACTGCAGTTTGCCTCCAACACAAAAGGTGAAAGGAACCATGGTCGCCCTGCTCCCCTCTGTGTATTTACTCCACGGCTTTAGCACTTGAGTGTAAGGTACACACGGGTATAGTGCAGGACAGCACACACTTCTCTGGTGCACACTTACACCTGCACTGCAGCTGAGCTGAAATAATAAACATCGCTTTACTTCGGGAATCAACGCCTCCTTTTCAATGTTTGTGTTACATTTTAAAGAACACAGTCGGCAAAAAGACATTGAGAAAAAATGCATGCATCACAGGAATAACAGCCATGTTTTATTTTAACGTAGAAATAAACAGGAGCATAGCGCTGCAGAAATAATACTCTTTTCGAACGTGTTCCCTAATCTTCAAATAATATCCTTGATGCGCTCACATGGTCGAAAGACAAGCTCAGCACTTTAGAAAAACAAAAAAAAAGTATCGACTCAGTGCACGTTTACGGGTCGTGTAACAATGTAAAATTGTATTAGAATACCGGTATTGTTAATTCATGTTGAGAGGGGTTAAGGTAAAATAACGTATGAATATTATTACTCATTATGAAAACCGGTGAGAAAATGCATCGACTGAAATGACGTAAGAGCCCTTCTTAAACTATCATTGGACTGTATCCTCCTGGTACAGGTAGCGGCAGGGGACAGACCTCAGGCCGGGTGTGAGCAACGCCCTCAAAGCAGCCTGCTGGAGGCGGACGTCACGCGAGGCACGCAGAGGTTACGTAAGCAACGCTTCAGGAACGAAAGTAAAGGAAATGCCCTCAGATGACCCCAGACCGACCTATACAGAAGAGAGACATCTCTATAAACACTGACGGGGGGGGGCTATAAGGGCGACCCCACCTTCACCCCGCCCCCTGCCGGGCACTGCCAGCACTGCTTCTGGTGAATCCATGGAGGGACAAAAACCAGAGGCCACCAATGAGGCAGCTTCTACCTTGCAACAGAGACCACCAATGAGGCAGCTTCTTCTTGCATGAGAGACCACCAATGCGGCAGCTTCTACCATATAACAGAGGCCACCAACAAGACAGCTTCTACCATGCAACAGAGGCCACCAATGAGGCATCTTCTACTTTGTAAAAGAGACCACCAATGAGGCAGCTTCTACCTCGCAACAGAGGCCACCAATGAGGCAGATTCTACCTTGCGACAGACACCAAGATTTGAGACAGCTTCTACAATGCCACAGAGACCACCAATGAGGCAGCGTCTACCATGCAACAAAGACCACCAATGAGGCAGCTCCTACCTCGCAACAGAGACCACCAATGAGGCAGCTTCTACAATGCCACAGAGACCACCAACGAGGCAGCGTCTACCATGCAACAGAGACCACCAATGAGGCAGCTTCTACAATGCCACAGAGACCACCAATGAGGCAGCGTCTACCATGCAACAAAGACCACCAATGAGGCAGCTCCTACCTCGCAACAGAGACCACCAATGAGGCAGCTTCTACAATGCCACAGAGACCACCAACGAGGCAGCGTCTACCATGCAACAGATGTGGAAAAGTAAATTTTGCCATGTTATATGTGCCTACGTGTTCCCCATCTTATGCTATATGTGCATGATCGATATGCATGTATTCCCCTCTGATCGATTAAAGACGCAATTACAGTTGTGTCCATCTCTAGTATGCCAGTTTCCAGTCATCATGAAAACAACGAATATCAGGCCTATGTAAACCTACGTTGCCATATTTCACAGTGTGCACGTTAATTCATTGAATTGTCCCCGTTTCTAGGCCTCAAAAGGGCCCGGACACCAGATTCAGCTCCAGTCTTCTGAACCCTCTCCGAGGAGCGATACAGCCCCCACCTGCATCCCTGACCCTTAGCTTACTTCATGCCTCACAGTGCCCGGCCCGGCTCTGCCTCCCAGTCTGCCAAGAGTATGTTATGCTTCCAGTTATCAGTCCAGCCCTCCTTCTCTGCATTCCTAAGCTACTGAATCGCATCAATAGTTTCCGTCATGGTCTAGCCTTTCTGTCTCCATGTAAGAGAAATACTGTATTAATATTCATAGAATATTCCTCGCACACACAATACATGTAGAATTATGCACGCATCAGTCCTAATGTCTAGTAGCCTTTGCCCTGATAACTTTTGGATTCTATCAACATGTACTCTAAACACCAGATACCAGATATGCCTTGGGTACATGTCGCTCTGACACTCCAGACTTTAGTCTCCTCTTCTAGCGCAGAAGTCATAGCCCCCAGTTCTCCCTGGTAACACGTCATTGCCCGTTTGCGCGCACCACTAGGTTGGAGGTCCCAGCTGCTCAGGTAGCCCCCTCCATGTTTCCGCCTCATTTATGACACTTCTGTTACGTTTACATCACATGTCTATGTCTACGCCCTGTAAACGCCTTCTTGTTACATCATTTTGCCCTTATCTTTCGCGACTGCTACGAGTCACGCCTACTGCTACGCCTACTGTATTGAATGTAATGCAATTGTTTTGATATATATATACTGTGCACCCATATTAAAAGTTACCCCATTATTCCCATTACCGCCTGATCCCCAGTTTCCCTTGTCCCTTCCCGTGCAGCTGCCGTCCCGTGCTTCCAGGTTGTTCTGTTCCTTTTCCCTTATGCCTGATTAAAGCCTGAAGACTCAAGATACCTCGAATCCTGACTCTTATTTATTGAGCTACCTGTTTTATTGCTTATACTGAAAAATAGTACCGGTAATTAATTATTTATTTAGCACATAATGGCGCCCGAATAGGGACTTGCCCTTTCCCCACGCGCCGGAGAAGCCACGCAGGCCCCCTGATCCTCTGCAGCCGTGACGGAACCATACCGTGCACGTGCAGATATTTCTGCTTCAAGTATCCCTCAGGCCCACGGAGGAGACGGAGGTTGCGGTCCAGCATCCAGACGAGGCGGTGAGGAACGCGGCGAGTCCCGACCAGAGCCCAAGCCGAGAGTCCAAGGTCCGAGGTATCCGGAGGCCCACCTGTAACTGAAGTCCGAAGTTCGTAGTCCGTCGTCGTAGCAGTCCAGTCCAGTCCGAGTCCTTCCGTTCTTGCTGCCCGGTGAGTACCGTTGCTGGGGTAGTATCTAGACAGGGTCAATTAATTTGTCTCTGGTCCGTGGGTTTGGGTACACAGATCCAACACGAAGTGTCCACCTAGGTGGATGCGGGTCCTGACGTGTCTCTTTATGGGACCGGTAAGTTCGTGCTGTTTTAGCAGTGCATCTAGTCATTCCAGTAAGTTCTGTTCTCAAGAAATTCAAGTGTTCTGTCCGAACCGTTATTTTAAATGTTATTTCATGTGTCTTCAATGTCGTGGTATGAGTGATTTGTTTTTCCAGTTATTATTGTGTTTACCGTGTATTGTATTGTGTCCAGATTCCAGCCTAGACAATGCCTCTATTCTCCAAGTTACGTCAGTTAAAAATCAGAAAAGGGTTATTAGAGGAAGCAGTTCCTGTCCCGCCGAGGGACAGTCCAGGTCATTTTATGTATCATAAGCATGGCTTAAGTGCCATATTATATCTAGACTTATGGGTGGAGTACACCAAGGAATTAGAAGAGAAATATAGATGGCCTGTATCAGGTACGTGGGATGCCGAGTGCATCATGCGAGTAGAAGAAGCATTATGGAAAAAGAAATCCAGACAGTCCCAGAAAGATGCCATTGAGTTATGGCGCAAAGAATCTCACAGAAGAACGGAAAAAGAAATCAGAAAGACAGAATTAAGTAGGGAATCCTCCGAAAGAGCCCAAGAAAGGGAATTAATCGAAGTAGGTGAACGAGTTAAAGCCGAACAGTCAGACAGACAGAGAAATGCCCTTATTAAGGGTATGTATCCTCTTCTTGCCGAGGGCTTGCCGAAAGCAACCCCGGAAGCACCATGTAATTTTCCGCCGCCATTAGTTCCGATTAAGTTACGTCACAAACCAACCGCAGCTGATATTTTTCTCTCGTCCTATTTGGACGACACAGTCCCAGAATATGCAAATCCTGTTCCGCCAGCTCCCGTAAATAATGTAATTCCTGTTCCTCCAGCCACCGGGGCACCGGTTACAGCACCTGTTACGGCACCCCCGGTCCAGCCTACAGTACATGTACCCACTACATCAGTCACTCTCCCAGCACGTACAGTACCCGTTGACGATTCTAGTCTAGGGGCCACGGGGGGAAGTCCTCCTGGAACCCCGCCTCGACCCAGACGTATCACGCTACTCGAGCTACATGCACGAGCGTTACAGCGTTTGCCCAAACTTCAGTCAGTCGCCGATATCAAGCGAGCCCTGACCGAATGCCGTTATGATCCAGTCCCATCCGATGATGATATGGTCCTGTATTCATTGCATGTAAGACGGGTGACCGAATATTTGGACACCCTACCGAATATGAAAGGTTATCTAGACAGAATATATTGTTTCATCCGTACAGGAGTAGATCCAGGAAGTATTGGCGATGCCATGGCTCAAAGAAAAGTCGAGATTCAGCTCATGCTTTTAAAGTTTCTAATTAATTGTTTAATAAGAGAACAAGATTATCCGGATAAAGATCCGGAAGAAATGAAAGTCCTGACCAGATGGAGTGACCATATAGCCGAGGGAAGACACAAGACACAGAACTGTATAGAGAGTATGTACAAGAAAATCTGTAGGGAAATAATAAAGATACACGAGAAACGAGAAGCAGCACGAGTAACCGAGAAAGAGGACAACTCTTCTACTGAAGAGGTAGACGACGAGAATCCCTCCAGGATAGCGTATGTAGGTAGTACTAGACTTCCCGACCGACATTCACGCCTAGATCACAAGAAAGTTTTCCCTCCTCCAGCACCAGAACAAGGTTCTCTTGAGCAAGTATTCCAAGCTACCGATCACATTCTGAAATCACGAATAGGTTATAGTGAACTTAGTACCATGCATGAACAAGAACTAGCCCGATCAGCAGTCCGATGGACTACTGATTCTACCACTTTTCCAGACGAAATAGTGGCACAAATGTTTCTGAAACTGCCCCCAGCCGAGCAGCGACTGGTGGGTATGTATATGATCCAGCACCTCATTACATTGTATGAGGGACAGCATTCTGATCCAGGTCCGTTACATGATGTTCTGAACGAGTTACTCCAGTATAGATGGAGAGGTCTAGGTACTGATTTAATTAGTATCATTCTAGAACAGCGCCACAAATATCGAACGTTTTTGAATCCGCATTTTGTTCATGTCTCACCTCCAGAAAGTAAATCATTTTACATAGATAGACAGCATCCGTTACGAGAAGTACACCCAGTTAGGACAACGGGTGGTGATCTAGAACGAGTATTTGTTTACACCCCTATCACAAAGATGGAACTCTTAGAGATGAAAAAGTTAATTCCCTGTCACGACAAAGATCCAGCAGGGTTCCACCGAGAATTAAAAGACATGCTCCGTATGGGAGAATACACTTATCCTGATATCATTAAAATGTTAAAGGTCCTGTTGCCCGCAGGGGTATATGAAAAACTCAAGGAAAAAGAATGGGAGGTGGGAGAGAAAAAGATAGATTGGACAGCTTTAGAAGCTGAAGATAAATCACGAGTACCAGGTACCGGTCTTGGGGGTAAAGTTAAAGAATTGCCCGAGTTATTGATCCAGGTTTTGCCAAGATTACTAGCCACGAAAAAGGAAGATTGGGATGCAATCTCAGCTTGTAAACAGAAACAGGAGGAAGATACTAGTGATTTTTATTCTAGATTTGAAAAATGTTTTATTATTAATAGTGGTCTGAAAACGAGTAGTGAATCGTACCCTCATCTTTTTGTTACCAAACTAGTCGAGAATTCAAGTCCACAAGTTAAAAATCGAGTTTTGAAAGTCGAAAGTAGTTGGCAAGCTAATACTCCGTCACAAATGCTCCAGATGCTCCAGATGCTCCAGTATCACCAGAATAGAATCAGGGAAGAGCAAGAACACGAAAGGAGACGTATGAAAGACACGAAAATGAAAGTATTAGTTGCACAATCTGTTCCACAAGACAGTCAGAAGAGGGGTCCGAATCAAGCCAGTCATCCTGCAGCTCCCGTTAAAGGGACCTGCAATTACTGTAAACAGCCAGGTCATTTTATAAACGAGTGTGCAGTTCTGAAACACAACATAGCTACTGGTAAGACTAAAGAAAGACCGCGTCCGCCTAGACAAGAACAAGTTTCACAGACTTCTCAGTCACCCCAGAATGCACAACAGACAGTTCCAGCATCGCAGCCTATCGCTGCAACACAGCATGTTACACAGCAGATGTACCAGTATGTACAGACAGAATATCCAGATTATCAGCCATATTCATGAAACAGCCTAGAGAGGGAGGTAGGCTTGCCTCTCATCGAGATACCTGTAGATCAAGAGGGTCCCTATGTACACAGTCAAGTATTAGGGAAAGACAGAAAGTTTTTGATTGATACAGGGGCAAGTAGGACTACTATCAGTCATGACGAGGTTCCAGGGGCTCCGCTCTCAGGCTCTAAAAATGTCTCCCTTGGATTTTCAGGAAAGCCGATTGTTAATGAAATTTCGAAACCAGTTTCTCTAGAAGTTGGTCCATTGTCCCGAACTACTGATTTGTTACTCACGAAATCATGTCCAGAAAATTTGTTAGGCATTAAGACATTAAAAGAATTAGGTGCAGTAATTTGTTGCTCCCCAGAAGGGGTCCGATTGTTCCTGAGAGACTTTAAAGGTCATTATGTATTACGTGATTTTGATCCAAGATTATTGAATGTACCACAGCATTTATGGGCGCAAGGTCCAACTGATGTAGGTTGTATGTATATCACACCCCATCGTGTGACTCTCAAGCAAGGTATAGTTTTGCCACGAATCAGACAGTACAGATTGCCACCTGAGGCTGTAGCAGCCTTATTCAAAATTATTGACGAGCTCATTGCTCAAGGAGTGGTTGTAGAAACTGACTCCAATGTATGTAATTCTCCTATCATTCCGGTCTTGAAACGTACTGATCCAAATGCACCTCCAGTATATCGATTAGTGATTGACCTTCGAGAGCTTAATAAATGTATCATACCTCAGTATCCAGTAGTCCCAGATATTTCTTCCCTATTGACAGCCATTGATTCTGAAGCTACATTTTTTACAGTTATCGATCTCAAGAACGCATTTTTCAGTGTCCCCATTCATCCAGACATTACAAAAAGGGGGGTTGTACCCATGCAGTCGCGGGGACCTGGGCGTTATGTGGTAAATGTAAATAAGGGGTCCCCGCAAGGAGGAAGTGTCGGGTCAAACACACACACGACTAAAGTTAATGAAACAAAAATAATCATACAATAACCAAGGAGTTATTCAAAAAGCAAATGTTGTCATTTATTTAACAACATTTCGTATGAATCAAAGAACCAATACATTCAAGTTTGAACAATATAAAGCCCCTGGATAGGAAAGGAAAAGGGAAAGGAGGGGGTAGTGCTCAAAGGTGGTGAGAAAGTCTAGCAAAGTACACAGACTTCAAACGGAATAGATATTTACAATTTTCAAAGCATAATCACAACTGTTTTACAAACACAAAAAGGGCCAACATCAATTATGGCATAATTTGAGAATCCAATTTTCATGAGGACATTCTACGGTCACATATATGAATAAACATAATACAGGGAATGTGCCGGAAGAAACAAGAAGAACTCGTCGACGTTTCGACCCCAATAAGTAGGCTAGATTGAGTCCTTTAGCGGGGTCTTCATCAGGGCAGGTACGGGAAGGGGATGAGTTGGGGCTGTCCTATTTCAGATAGAGATAGTGAGACCGCTAGGGTCTTGAATCCAAGTTGTTTGGCTCTTATTGATGCGAGGCTAGCTGCTCCAAGACAAACACCAATTATTAGCTGTCCAGGAGTGGACACTCTGGTAATCAAATTCGATAACAGGTATTGTGCATATTCATCAGTTAAAACTTCATTGGATAGCCGGTATGTAGCACTCGTATCTATCAGTATCGAGCCATGGAGGGATCAGAAGAAATGTTATGGCGTATTCATACGCTCGAGTGGAGATCTTTATGGCAGAGTACACTATTTATTAAAGGGAACAAGCCGCGTTCAATTGCAAGCGTGTGCGGAGCGTGGAAGTGTTATGGCGTATTCATACGCTCGAGTGAAGATCTTATTGGCAAAGTACACTATGTACTAAAGGGAACAAGCCGATGGTCTGACTCGTCTCAACAAACTCCGCCAGTCGCGACTGGCGGAGTTTGTTGAGACGAGTCAGACCATCGGACTCTGCTTTTCTAAGACTTTCTGAATTGGTGACTACACGGATCCATTGACTGCACGTATATAATACGTATTACACAAGGCGGCACACGCTTGCAATTGAAAGCGGCTTGTTCCCTTTAGTACATAGTGTACTTTGCCAATAAGATCTTCACTCGAGCGTATGAATACGCCATAACACTTCCACGCTCCAAACTCCGCAAATCAACTGGCGGTTTTTGTTGAGACGAGTCAAATTACCGGACTCTGCGTTTCTAAGACTTTATGATTTGGTGAATACACGGATCCATTGACTGCACGTATTTAATACGTATTACACAAGGCGGCACACGCTTGCAATTGAACGCGGCTTGTTCCCTTTAATAAATAGTGTACTCTGCCATAAAGATCTCCACTCGAGCGTATGAATACGCCATAACATTTCTTCTGATCCCTCCATGGCTCGATACTGATAGATACGAGTGCTACATACCGGCTATCCAATGAAGTTTTAACTGATGAATATGCACAATACCTGTTATCGAATTTGATTACCAGAGTGTCCACTCCTGGACAGCTAATAATTGGTGTTTGTCTTGGAGCAGCTAGCCTCGCATCAATAAGAGCCAAACAACTTGGATTCAAGACCCTAGCGGTCTCACTATCTCTATCTGAAATAGGACAGCCCCAACTCATCCCCTTCCCGTACCTGCCCTGATGAAGACCCCGCTAAAGGACTCAATCTAGCCTACTTATTGGGGTCGAAACGTCGACGAGTTCTTCTTGTTTCTTCCGGCACATTCCCTGTATTATGTTTATTCATATATGTGACCGTAGAATGTCCTCATGAAAATTGGATTCTCAAATTATGCCATAATTGATGTTGGCCCTTTTTGTGTTTGTAAAACAGTTGTGATTATGCTTTGAAAATTGTAAATATCTATTCCGTTTGAAGTCTGTGTACTTTGCTAGACTTTCTCACCACCTTTGAGCACTACCCCCTCCTTTCCCTTTTCCTTTCCTATCCAGGGGCTTTATATTGTTCAAACTTGAATGTATTGGTTCTTTGATTCATACGAAATGTTGTTAAATAAATGACAACATTTGCTTTTTGAATAACTCCTTGGTTATTGTATGATTATTTTTGTTTCATTAACTTTAGTCGTGTGTGTGTTTGACCCGACACTTCCTCCTTGCGGGGACCCCTTATTTACATTTACCCATTCATCCAGACAGCCAGTACCTTTTCGTTTTTTGTTTAAATGGAAGGAGCTATAAATTCACACGAGCTCCTCAAGGTTTCACAGAAAGCCCTAGTATTTACAGTCAAGCACTTAAGAGACAACTAGACAATATTCACATGCCATCTGACACTGCCCTGCTCCAGTATGTCGATGATCTACTGATCACGGCCCATTCTGAACGTGACTGCGAGCGAGCGTCACTTACAGTTCTGTATTTTCTGGCCGAGCAGGGGCACAAGGTGTCCCCTTCCAAATTACAATTCTGTGTCCAGCAAGTGGTATACTTAGGACACTTACTGTCCAAGTGGGGTAGGCAGTTGACACCAGACCGTATCCAGTTAATAGCGAGTCTTCCACAGCCCAAGACACAGAAGGAGGTACGAGCTTTTATCGGCCTCACTTCTTACTGCAGACAATGGATTCCACAGTATGCATTTCTAGCCAAGCCACTGATACAGTTAACGACACAGGAGGCAGCCGTATCGACTGTCCTCCCTTGGACCCAGGAACATACACTTGTATTCAATGAATTAAAGAAAGCCTTATGTCAAGCACCTGTTCTAGCGACACCCAACTACAGTAAGCCTTTTACACTTTTTGTTACAGAACGTGATGGTACTGCATTATCTGTTCTCACACAAGATCAAGCAGGACAGTACAAGCCCTGTGCTTATTTCTCGAGCACATTAGATCCAGTAGCCCAGGCTCTGCCTGCGTGCCTCAAGTCAGTTGCAGCCACAGCTCTAGCAATCAGACAAAGTGATTCCATAGTGTTAGGACATTCCCTGACAGTACAAGTTCCACACTCCGTGGAAGTTCTTTTAAACCGAACCCAGACTCAACACTTGACCATTGCACGTTTAACAGGTTATGAACTGACACTGTTCCAGCCACACATAGAAATCAGACGCTGCAACATTCTAAATCCAGCCACACTGTTACCGTCAGTTACTTCAAATCCGGCCACACATGACTGTGTGGAAGTTGTCAACACTATGACAAAGCCAAGACAAGACCTGACAGATATTGCATTTCCTAATCCCGACCTGACACTTTATGTGGATGGTTCATGTATGAGAACAAGTACAGGAGAACTAGTAGCCGCGTATGCAGTGACTACTGAAACCGAAGTTATAGAAACACATCGTATTGACACCCTGTCTGCTCAAGCAGCAGAGCTAGTCGCTCTGACCCAAGCCTGCATACGTGCCAAGAACCTGAAAGTAAACATATATACAGATTCACGTTACGCATTCGGAGTCGTACACGACTTTGGAGTGCTCTGGCAGGAGAGAGGTTTCATGACTTCTCATGGAACCAAGATTCAGCATGGTCTCCTCATTCAAGCTCTGTTAGATGCAATACATTTACCGACAGCTATCGCTATCATGAAGTGCAAGGCACATACGAAAGTTACTGACATCATTTCCCAAGGTAACGATCTAGCAGATCGAACAGCCAAGCTTACAGCTCAGGCTTCAGACATTCTAGTTAACACGACACAGACACTCACTCCAGATCCGACTACTTGTATGACAGTCAAGGACCCTACACAAGATGTCATAGACATACAGTTACATGCTACTCCCGAAGAAATCAAGAAATGGTCCGAACAAGGAGGGGTCCAGACAGATCAAGGGTGGTTGACGAAGGGAAAAGCCACATGGTTTCTCCCCGACTCTATGGTTCAAGTCATTATTAATACCGCACATAGTCCAGCACATCTAGGAGAGAAAGCTATGTTAGACAGTATTCAGAACCTTTGGTTCAACAAACACTTACGAGCTGCAGCCAAGCAGAAAGTCCGTACCTGTATGATATGTTGTCAGTTCAATCCAGGTAAAAGTGTCCCGGTGGAACAAGGTGGATTCCAACCCCCTGACCACCCTTTTGAAGTCCTCCAGATGGATTATATTCAGATGGAGCGATGTCGAGGTTTTAAGTATGTCCTCGTAGTTGTATGCGCTTTGTCCAGGTGGACAGAAGCATATCCAGTTCCAGATTACACAGCCGCGACCACTGCCAGGCAGTTGGTTCGTGAATTCTTTCCCCGCTATGGACTCCCTAGGGTCGTGTATTCAGATAACGGCCAGCCATTCTCATCTGAGCTCATGAAACATGTTTCCCTTCTGTTAGGGTACCAGTGGAAGTTCCATTGTGTGCGCCATCCTGAAGCAGCCGGTCTCGTAGAGAGACATATTCAGACTCTGAAAATCCGCATTGCTAAAATTTGTAGAGAAAAAGGTGTAGACTGGCTAGTTGCCCTGCCAGTTGCTTTATTTTTTATGAGGATGGTTGCACATTCCAGATCAGGTCTGTCCCCGTATGAGGTCGTATTCGGCCGCCCCCCAAACATGTGGGGTACACCTAGACCCCGCAGTATTACCGATGTTTCCAGTAATATGCTGACAGATTACCTAGCTTCCTTGATGTCTGCCCTACACTCTTGTCGTTCACAGGTTGCCGCCGCATTTCCAGACAACACCGAGGTGAAACCGCATGAAGTCATTCCAGGCGACCTGGTGTTGGTGCGGAATTTTGATCGTTCAAGTCCGCTGGAGCCCCGCTGGAAGGAGCCCCGCCTCGTTTTACTAACCACAACGACCGCCGTTAAACTCGAGGGCCGGAAGGGGTGGGTCCACCTGACCCATATAAAGAAATTCCATGGAGTGCGTAAACAGACTTTTGCTAAAGACTGCCTAAAAACAGACTCTGAACTTGACTCTGAACTCAAAGTTCCCTTGTTAGAGAAAACTCCGCAACAGGAGTATAAACAGAAGCTCCGGTCTAGTAAAATAAGTCAGCCAGTTTAATTGTCTAAGTCCCTCTCGGGTGAAACGGTTAGACAGGTCCCTGACATGTATGAGATAGACCCCCATAGTGAGAGAGTTAGTCAAAACTCTATAAGATGTATCATTGTTCTAAGTTTTTTTATTATTTTTGAGTCTTATGGTTACCTGCACAAGTTATGCTTTACATTTATGTTTTCCAGTTTCACATGTACATATGTTTTCTAACACTACAGTAGAGCACACATTTAGTGATCTGCCTCCTCACGAGCTATCCTATCGTCTTGCTATGCGAAATAATACATTCATCCGGATGTTACACTATTCACACCAGACCAGCAATGCCACTAATTGTTGGGTGTGTGGTCGACTCCCCCCTTTCCAGACTCCGAAGGGAGTTCTGCCTCTCTTTCCTTATCCGTTTTCACATAATGGTTCGTGTGGAGCATGGTCCACGTTAACATCATCCTCAAATGATATGTCCCTTCTGAATAGAACATGTTTTCCAGACAAGCAAGGTCTCTCCCATAGAACAGGGTTAGATCTAGAAAATGAAGTATATGATTTAGGTAATTATTCTTCGAATTTCATGGTCCTGAATGTTCAGTCTGATACTACTCCAGATTTACCTGCCATTTCAGTACTACCAGTCAAAGGCGAATTATGTGTCAGAAAGAATGGTTCCGCACATGTGGGACATAGTGATTGTACTACTACTATCGAGTATAGTGACAGTGGGAAATCTATTTTCAAAGCCTCAATTCATTCTTATTTTGTTTGTGGTCAGACCGCATATGTTCGTCTGCCCCTCGATTGGGATGGAACATGTTATATTGCCTTCCTACTGCCACCAGTTTTCCTAGCCCCATCTGATTATCACAGAAACACACATCTAGTACACGTCAGACATAGAAGGGAGATCGAGTCCCCAATTGTCGATCAAACTGAAACTACTCTAGAACAATATCAAGACTTCAATAAAGGTTTCTTCTTCTTTATAGGACCTATCCAGAATAGTAAGCTAATACGTAGGTTAACCAGAACCCTTGAAGCAGTAGTGAATGAGACTACTTCCGCTCTAGGTAACTTAACCGAAGAGCAATCTGCTATGAGATTTGTCGTGCTCCAAAATCGTCTCGTTCTTGACGTCATACTGGCCGATAGAGGAGGAGCATGTAGAGTCATCGGATCTAGTTGCTGCATTTTCATTCCTAATAACGCGCCGTCTGTTTATTCAGCTATAACCAGACTTCATAAAATTGCCCATCAGTTACACCAGAATCCAGGCACCTGGACATGGTCCGGTTGGCTCTGGAGTATCATATCTGCTTGGGGATGGAAAGTATTGTCATTCCTAGGTGTAGCAGTAATGATCATATTCAGTTGCTGCCTCTGTATACAATGTGGCCCTGCGATTTGCGGCTTGTGTGCTACATCCTGTATTCCTAGTTCTAAGTCCCGTTCCAAGACAATTCGAGACGAACAAATGATGCTATATGAAATGATAGATGGTATCATGAATATTGATGTTTCCTGATGGAAACGTAGGGCACAAGGAGGGAATGTGGAAAAGTAAATTTTGCCATGTTATATGTGCCTACGTGTTCCCCATCTTATGCTATATGTGCATGATCGATATGCATGTATTCCCCTCTGATCGATTAAAGACGCAATTACAGTTGTGTCCATCTCTAGTATGCCAGTTTCCAGTCATCATGAAAACAACGAATATTAGGCCTATGTAAACCTACGTTGCCATATTTCACAGTGTGCACGTTAATTCATTGAATTGTCCCCGTTTCTAGGCCTCAAAAGGGCCCGGACACCAGATTCAGCTCCAGTCTTCTGAACCCTCTCCGAGGAGCGATACAGCCCCCACCTGCATCCCTGACCCTTAGCTTACTTCATGCCTCACAGTGCCCGGCCCGGCCTGGCTCTGCCTCCCAGTCTGCCAAGAGTATGTTATGCTTCCAGTTATCAGTCCAGCCCTCCTTCTCTGCATTCCTAAGCTACTGAATCGCATCAATAGTTTCCGTCATGGTCTAGCCTTTCTGTCTCCATGTAAGAGAAATACTGTATTAATATTCATAGAATATTCCTCGCACACACAATACATGTAGAATTATGCACGCATCAGTCCTAATGTCTAGTAGCCTTTGCCCTGATAACTTGTGGATTCTATCAATATGTACTCTAAACACCAGATACCAGATATGCCTTGGGTACATGTCGCTCTGACACTCCAGACTTTAGTCTCCTCTTCTAGCGCAGAAGTCATAGCCCCCAGTTCTCCCTGGTAACACGTCATTGCCCGTTTGCGCGCACCACTAGGTTGGAGGTCCCAGCTGCTCAGGTAGCCCCCTCCATGTTTCCGCCTCATTTATGACACTTCTGTTACGTTTACATCACATGTCTATGTCTACGCCCTGTACACGCCTTCTTGTTACATCATTTTGCCCTTATCTTTCGCGACTGCTACGAGTCACGCCTACTGCTACGCCTACTGTATTGAATGTAATGCAATTATTTTGATATATATATACTGTGCACCCATATTAAAAGTTACCCCATTATTCCCATTACCGCCTGATCCCCAGTTTCCCTTGTCCCTTCCCGTGCAGCTGCCGTCCCGTGCTTCCAGGCTGTTCTGTTCCTTTTCCCTTATGCCTGATTAAAGCCTGAAGACTCAAGATACCTCGAATCCTGACTCTTATTTATTGAGCTACCTGTTTTATTGCTTATACTGAAAAATAGTACCGGTAATTAATTATTTATTTACCACACAGAGACCAATAATGAGGCAGCGTCTACCTTGCAACAGAGGCCACTAATGAGGCAGCGTCTACCTTGCAACAGAGGCCACTAATGAGGCAGCGTCTACCTTGCAACAGAGGCCACGAATGAGACAGTTTCTACCATGCAACAGAGACCACCAATGAGACAGCTTCTACCTTACAACAGAGGCCACCAATAAGGCAGCTTCTACCTTACAACAGAGGCCACCAATGAGGCAGCTTCTACCTTACAACAGAGGCCACATATGAGGCAGCTTCTACCTTGCAACAGAGGCCACCAATGAGGCAGCTTCTACCTTACAACAGAGGCCACCAATGAGGCAGCTTCTACCTTACAACAGAGGCCACCAATGAGGCAGCTTCTACCTTACAACAGAGGCCACCAATGAGGCAGCTTCTACCTTGCAACAGAGGCCACCAATGAGGCAGCTTCTACCTTACAACAGAGGCCACCAATGAGGCAGCTTCTACCTTGCAACAGAGACCACCAATGAGGCAGCTTCCACCTTGCAACAGAGACCACCAATGAGGCAGTTTCTACCTTGCAACAGAGACCACCAATGAGGCAGTTTCTACCTTGCAACAGAGACCACCAATGAGGCAGCTTCTACCTTACAACAGAGGCCACCAATGAGGCAGCTTCTACCTTGCAACAGAGACCACAAATGAGGCATCCTCTACCTTGCAAGAGAGACCACCAATGAGGCAGCTTCTACCATGCAACAGAGCACACCAATGAGACAGCTTCTAACTTGCAACAGGGACCACCAATGAGGCAGTTTCTACCTTGCAACAGAGACCACCAATGAGGCAGTTTCTACCTTGCAACAGAGACCACCAATGAGGCAGCTTCTACCTTACAACAGAGACCACAAATGAGGCAGCTTCTACCTTGCAACAGAGGCCACCAATGAGGCAGCTTCTACCTTGAAACAGGGACCACCAATGAGGCAGCTTCTACCTTGAAACAGAGACCACAAATGAAGCATCTTCTACCTTGCAAGAGACCAACAATGAGGCAGTTTCTACCTTGCAACAGAGACCACCAATGAGGCAGCTTCTACCTTGCAACAGAGACCACCAATGAGGCAGCTTCTACCTTGCAACAGGGACCACCAATGAGGCAGTTTCTACCTTGCAACAGAGACCACCAATGAGGCAGCTTCTACCTTGCAACAGAGACCACCAATGAGGCAGCTTCTACCTTGCAACAGGGACCACCAATGAGGCAGCTTCTACCTTGCAACAGGGACCACCAATGAGGCAGCTTCTACCTTGCAAGAGACCACCAATGAGGCAGCTTCTACCTTACAACAGGGACCACCAATGAGGCAGCTTCTACCTTGCAAGAGACCACCAATGAGGCAGCTTCTACCTTACAACAGAGGCCACTAATGAGGCAGCTTCTACCTTGCAACAGAGGCCACGAATGAGGCAGCTTCTACCTTGCAACAGAGACCACAAATGAGGCATCTTCTACCTTGCAAGAGAGACCACCAATGAGGCAGCTTCTACCTTGCAACAGAGACCACCAATGAGGCAGCTTCTACCTTGCAACAGAGACCACAAATGAGGCATCTTCTACCTTGCAAGAGAGACCACCAATGAGGCAGCTTCTACCATGCAACAGAGCGCACCAATGAGACAGCTTCTAACTTGCAACAGGGACCACCAATGAGGCAGTTTCTACCTTGCAACAGAGACCACCAATGAGGCAGTTTCTACCTTGCAACAGAGACCACCAATGAGGCAGCTTCTACCTTACAACAGAGACCACGAATGAGGCAGCTTCTACCTTGCAACAGAGGCCACCAATGAGGCAGCTTCTACCTTGAAACAGGGACCACCAATGAGGCAGCTTCTACCTCGAAACAGAGACCACAAATGAGGCAGCTTCTACCTTGCAAGAGACCAACAATGAGGCAGTTTCTACCTTGCAACAGAGACCACCAATGAGGCAGCTTCTACCTTGCAACAGAGACCACCAATGAGGCAGCTTCTACCTTGCAACAGGGACCACCAATGAGGCAGTTTCTACCTTGCAACAGAGACCACCAATGAGGCAGCTTCTACCTTGCAACAGAGACCACCAATGAGGCAGCTTCTACCTTGCAACAGGGACCACCAATGAGGCAGCTTCTACCTTGCAACAGGGACCACCAATGAGGCAGCTTCTACCTTGCAAGAGACCACCAATGAGGCAGCTTCTACCTTACAACAGGGACCACCAATGAGGCAGCTTCTACCTTGCAAGAGACCACCAATGAGGCAGCTTCTACCTTACAACAGAGGCCACTAATGAGGCAGCTTCTACCTCGTAACAGAGACCACCAATGAGACAGCTTCTACCTTGCAACAGAGGCCACGAATGAGGCAGCTTCTAACTTGCAACAGGGACCACCAATGAGGCAGTTTCTACCTTGCAACAGAGACCACCAATGAGGCAGTTTCTACCTTGCAACAGAGACCACCAATGAGGCAGCTTCTACCTTACAACAGAGACCACAAATGAGGCAGCTTCTACCTTGCAACAGAGGCCACCAATGAGGCAGCTTCTACCTTGCAACAGAGGCCACCAATGAGGCAGCTTCTACCTTGAAACAGGGACCACCAATGAGGCAGTTTCTACCTTGCAACAGAGACCACCAATGAGGCAGCTTCTACCTTGCAACAGAGACCACCAATGAAGCATCTTCTACCTTGCAACAGGGACCACCAATGAGGCAGCTTCTACCTTGCAACAGAGACCACCAATGAGGCAGCTTCTACCTTACAACAGAGGCCACTAATGAGGCAGCTTCTACCTTGCAACAGAGGCCACGAATGAGGCAGCTTCTAACTTGCAACAGGGACCACCAATGAGGCAGTTTCTACCTTGCAACAGAGACCACCAATGAGGCAGCTTCTACCTTGCAACAGAGACCACCAATGAGGCAGCTTCTACCTTGCAACAGAGACCACAAATGAGGCATCTTCTACCTTGCAAGAGAGACCACCAATGAGGCAGCTTCTACCATGCAACAGAGCGCACCAATGAGACAGCTTCTAACTTGCAAAAGGGACCACCAATGAGGCAGTTTCTACCTTGCAACAGAGACCACCAATGAGGCAGTTTCTACCTTGCAACAGAGACCACCAATGAGGCAGCTTCTACCTTGCAACAGAGGCCACCAATGAGGCAGCTTCTACCTTGCAACAGAGGCCACCAATGAGGCAGCTTCTACCTTGAAACAGGGACCACCAATGAGGCAGCTTCTACCTTGAAACAGAGACCACAAATGAAGCATCTTCTACCTTGCAAGAGACCAACAATGAGGCAGTTTCTACCTTGCAACAGAGACCACCAATGAGGCAGTTTCTACCTTGCAACAGAGACCACCAATGAGGCAGCTTCTACCTTGCAAGAGACCACCAATGAGGCAGCTTCTACCTTACAACAGGGACCACCAATGAGGCAGCTTCTACCTTGCAAGAGACCACCAATGAGGCAGCTTCTACCTTACAACAGAGGCCACTAATGAGGCAGCTTCTACCTTGCAACAGAGACCACGAATGAGGCAGCTTCTACCTTGCAACAGAGACCACAAATGAGGCATCTTCTACCTTGCAAGAGAGACCACCAATGAGGCAGCTTCTACCTTGCAACAGAGACCACCAATGAGGCAGCTTCTACCTTGCAACAGAGACCACAAATGAGGCATCTTCTACCTTGCAAGAGAGACCACCAATGAGGCAGCTTCTACCATGCAACAGAGCGCACCAATGAGACAGCTTCTAACTTGCAACAGGGACCACCAATGAGGCAGTTTCTACCTTGCAACAGAGACCACCAATGAGGCAGTTTCTACCTTGCAACAGAGACCACCAATGAGGCAGCTTCTACCTTACAACAGAGACCACGAATGAGGCAGCTTCTACCTTGCAACAGAGGCCACCAATGAGGCAGCTTCTACCTTGAAACAGGGACCACCAATGAGGCAGCTTCTACCTCGAAACAGAGACCACAAATGAGGCAGCTTCTACCTTGCAAGAGACCAACAATGAGGCAGTTTCTACCTTGCAACAGAGACCACCAATGAGGCAGCTTCTACCTTGCAACAGAGACCACCAATGAGGCAGCTTCTACCTTGCAACAGGGACCACCAATGAGGCAGTTTCTACCTTGCAACAGAGACCACCAATGAGGCAGCTTCTACCTTGCAACAGAGACCACCAATGAGGCAGCTTCTACCTTGCAACAGGGACCACCAATGAGGCAGCTTCTACCTTGCAACAGGGACCACCAATGAGGCAGCTTCTACCTTGCAAGAGACCACCAATGAGGCAGCTTCTACCTTACAACAGGGACCACCAATGAGGCAGCTTCTACCTTGCAAGAGACCACCAATGAGGCAGCTTCTACCTTACAACAGAGGCCACTAATGAGGCAGCTTCTACCTCGTAACAGAGACCACCAATGAGACAGCTTCTACCTTGCAACAGAGGCCACGAATGAGGCAGCTTCTAACTTGCAACAGGGACCACCAATGAGGCAGTTTCTACCTTGCAACAGAGACCACCAATGAGGCAGTTTCTACCTTGCAACAGAGACCACCAATGAGGCAGCTTCTACCTTGCAACAGAGACCACCAATGAAGCATCTTCTACCTTGCAACAGGGACCACCAATGAGGCAGCTTCTACCTTGCAACAGAGACCACCAATGAGGCAGCTTCTACCTTACAACAGAGGCCACTAATGAGGCAGCTTCTACCTTGCAACAGAGGCCACGAATGAGGCAGCTTCTAACTTGCAACAGGGACCACCAATGAGGCAGTTTCTACCTTGCAACAGAGACCACCAATGAGGCAGCTTCTACCTTGCAACAGAGACCACCAATGAGGCAGCTTCTACCTTGCAACAGAGACCACAAATGAGGCATCTTCTACCTTGCAAGAGAGACCACCAATGAGGCAGCTTCTACCATGCAACAGAGCGCACCAATGAGACAGCTTCTAACTTGCAAAAGGGACCACCAATGAGGCAGTTTCTACCTTGCAACAGAGACCACCAATGAGGCAGTTTCTACCTTGCAACAGAGACCACCAATGAGGCAGCTTCTACCTTGCAACAGAGGCCACCAATGAGGCAGCTTCTACCTTGCAACGAAGGCCACCAATGAGGCAGCTTCTACCTTGAAACAGGGACCACCAATGAGGCAGCTTCTACCTTGAAACAGAGACCACAAATGAAGCATCTTCTACCTTGCAAGAGACCAACAATGAGGCAGTTTCTACCTTGCAACAGAGACCACCAATGAGGCAGCTTCTACCTTGCAACAGAGACCACCAATGAGGCAGCTTCCACCTTGCAACAGAGACCACCAATGAGGCAGTTTCTACCTTGCAACAGAGACCACCAATGAGGCAGTTTCTACCTTGCAACAGAGACCACCAATGAGGCAGCTTCTACCTTACAACAGAGGCCACCAATGAGGCAGCTTCTACCTTGCAACAGAGACCACAAATGAGGCATCCTCTACCTTGCAAGAGAGACCACCAATGAGGCAGCTTCTACCATGCAACAGAGCACACCAATGAGACAGCTTCTAACTTGCAACAGGGACCACCAATGAGGCAGTTTCTACCTTGCAACAGAGACCACCAATGAGGCAGTTTCTACCTTGCAACAGAGACCACCAATGAGGCAGCTTCTACCTTACAACAGAGACCACAAATGAGGCAGCTTCTACCTTGCAACAGAGGCCACCAATGAGGCAGCTTCTACCTTGAAACAGGGACCACCAATGAGGCAGCTTCTACCTTGAAACAGAGACCACAAATGAAGCATCTTCTACCTTGCAAGAGACCAACAATGAGGCAGTTTCTACCTTGCAACAGAGACCACCAATGAGGCAGCTTCTACCTTGCAACAGAGACCACCAATGAGGCAGCTTCTACCTTGCAACAGGGACCACCAATGAGGCAGTTTCTACCTTGCAACAGAGACCACCAATGAGGCAGCTTCTACCTTGCAACAGAGACCACCAATGAGGCAGCTTCTACCTTGCAACAGGGACCACCAATGAGGCAGCTTCTACCTTGCAACAGGGACCACCAATGAGGCAGCTTCTACCTTGCAAGAGACCACCAATGAGGCAGCTTCTACCTTACAACAGGGACCACCAATGAGGCAGCTTCTACCTTGCAAGAGACCACCAATGAGGCAGCTTCTACCTTACAACAGAGGCCACTAATGAGGCAGCTTCTACCTTGCAACAGAGGCCACGAATGAGGCAGCTTCTAACTTGCAACAGGGACCACCAATGAGGCAGTTTCTACCTTGCAACAGAGACCACCAATGAGGCAGCTTCTACCTTGCAACAGAGACCACCAATGAGGCAGCTTCTACCTTGCAACAGAGACCACAAATGAGGCATCTTCTACCTTGCAAGAGAGACCACCAATGAGGCAGCTTCTACCATGCAACAGAGCGCACCAATGAGACAGCTTCTAACTTGCAACAGGGACCACCAATGAGGCAGTTTCTACCTTGCAACAGAGACCACCAATGAGGCAGTTTCTACCTTGCAACAGAGACCACCAATGAGGCAGCTTCTACCTTACAACAGAGACCACAAATGAGGCAGCTTCTACCTTGCAACAGAGGCCACCAATGAGGCAGCTTCTACCTTGAAACAGGGACCACCAATGAGGCAGCTTCTACCTTGAAACAGAGACCACAAATGAGGCAGCTTCTACCTTGCAAGAGACCAACAATGAGGCAGTTTCTACCTTGCAACAGAGACCACCAATGAGGCAGCTTCTACCTTGCAACAGAGACCACCAATGAGGCAGCTTCTACCTTGCAACAGGGACCACCAATGAGGCAGTTTCTACCTTGCAACAGAGACCACCAATGAGGCAGCTTCTACCTTGCAACAGAGACCACCAATGAGGCAGCTTCTACCTTGCAACAGGGACCACCAATGAGGCAGCTTCTACCTTGCAACAGGGACCACCAATGAGGCAGCTTCTACCTTGCAAGAGACCACCAATGAGGCAGCTTCTACCTTACAACAGGGACCACCAATGAGGCAGCTTCTACCTTGCAAGAGACCACCAATGAGGCAGCTTCTACCTTACAACAGAGGCCACTAATGAGGCAGCTTCTACCTCGTAACAGAGACCACCAATGAGACAGCTTCTACCTTGCAACAGAGGCCACGAATGAGGCAGCTTCTAACTTGCAACAGGGACCACCAATGAGGCAGTTTCTACCTTGCAACAGAGACCACCAATGAGGCAGTTTCTACCTTGCAACAGAGACCACCAATGAGGCAGCTTCTACCTTACAACAGAGACCACAAATGAGGCAGCTTCTACCTTGCAACAGAGGCCACCAATGAGGCAGCTTCTACCTTGCAACAGAGGCCACCAATGAGGCAGCTTCTACCTTGAAACAGGGACCACCAATGAGGCAGTTTCTACCTTGCAACAGAGACCACCAATGAGGCAGCTTCTACCTTGCAACAGAGACCACCAATGAAGCATCTTCTACCTTGCAACAGGGACCACCAATGAGGCAGCTTCTACCTTGCAACAGAGACCACCAATGAGGCAGCTTCTACCTTACAACAGAGGCCACTAATGAGGCAGCTTCTACCTTGCAACAGAGGCCACGAATGAGGCAGCTTCTAACTTGCAACAGGGACCACCAATGAGGCAGTTTCTACCTTGCAACAGAGACCACCAATGAGGCAGCTTCTACCTTGCAACAGAGACCACCAATGAGGCAGCTTCTACCTTGCAACAGAGACCACAAATGAGGCATCTTCTACCTTGCAAGAGAGACCACCAATGAGGCAGCTTCTACCATGCAACAGAGCACACCAATGAGACAGCTTCTAACTTGCAAAAGGGACCACCAATGAGGCAGTTTCTACCTTGCAACAGAGACCACCAATGAGGCAGTTTCTACCTTGCAACAGAGACCACCAATGAGGCAGCTTCTACCTTGCAACAGAGGCCACCAATGAGGCAGCTTCTACCTTGAAACAGGGACCACCAATGAGGCAGCTTCTACCTTGAAACAGAGACCACAAATGAGGCAGCTTCTACCTTGCAAGAGACCAACAATGAGGCAGTTTCTACCTTGCAACAGAGACCACCAATGAGGCAGCTTCTACCTTGCAACAGAGACCACCAATGAGGCAGCTTCTACCTTGCAACAGGGACCACCAATGAGGCAGCTTCTACCTTGCAACAGAGACCACCAATGAGGCAGCTTCTACCTTGCAACAGGGACCACCAATGAGGCAGCTTCTACCTTGCAACAGGGACCACCAATGAGGCAGCTTCTACCTTGCAAGAGACCACCAATGAGGCAGCTTCTACCTTACAACAGGGACCACCAATGAGGCAGCTTCTACCTTGCAAGAGACCACCAATGAGGCAGCTTCTACCTTACAACAGAGGCCACTAATGAGGCAGCTTCTACCTTGTAACAGAGACCACCAATGAGACAGCTTCTACCTTGCAACAGAGGCCACGAATGAGGCAGCTTCTAACTTGCAACAGGGACCACCAATGAGGCAGTTTCTACCTTGCAACAGAGACCACCAATGAGGCAGTTTCTACCTTGCAACAGAGACCACCAATGAGGCAGCTTCTACCTTGCAACAGAGGCCACCAATGAGGCAGCTTCTACCTTGCAACAGAGGCCACCAATGAGGCAGCTTCTACCTTGAAACAGGGACCACCAATGAGGCAGTTTCTACCTTGCAACAGAGACCACCAATGAGGCAGCTTCTACCTTGCAACAGAGACCACCAATGAAGCATCTTCTACCTTGCAACAGGGACCACCAATGAGGCAGCTTCTACCTTGCAACAGAGACCACCAATGAGGCAGCTTCTACCTTACAACAGAGGCCACTAATGAGGCAGCTTCTACCTTGCAACAGAGGCCACGAATGAGGCAGCTTCTAACTTGCAACAGGGACCACCAATGAGGCAGTTTCTACCTTGCAACAGAAACCACCAATGAAGCATCTTCTACCTTGCAACAGAGACCACAAATGAGGCAGCTTCTACCTTGCAAGAGAGACCACAAATGAGGCATCTTCTACCTTGCAAGAGACCACCAATGAGGCAGTTTCTACCTTGCAACAGAGACCACCAATGAGGCAGCTTGTAGATGCAATGTGTCAATCAGGAAGAGAAAACCGGCTGTACCTAAGTTTCTGGGTAGGTGGCAGGGATAAAGATCCAGGTTGTACCAGGTAAGGGCATCGCAGGCTCTGGTACCAGAGACTCTTCAGGGGTTACCACATATGGCCAGATTTTGCAGCTGTAGCAGAATGTTGAGTCTCCATCATGTGGTGCTGCAAAGACAAATTGCTATTTATTGTGCAATGGGTGAAACTTGGGGGTGCTTTACGATTTTCAAGGTTTTTCGGTTGTCGATGCTTCAGGCAAACTCACCACGAAACGGTCTGCGAAGGCAGAAATGCAAGCCACTTACTCACATGAGAGGAGACTGGCGCGTCACCACTCGGTTGTGTTTCTGCGTCTATGATTCAACCAAAGAGCGCAACATACTGCCCAATAATGCCATAAATTAAAACTCTGTGTTAGTTAACCTATGCATAAGAATATGAATATAGGCCTTCTCACTAGCCATCACAATGGGCCGCATAATCAAAGACATCTACACAGGTTTGGTTTACATTTATTATTAGCCTGGTTTACAAGTCTCTGGCCACTTTTGACATTCACAAGTTTTGTCTAACTCTAGGTAAAAGATTTACTCTCAAGAAGATACTCCTGGGAGTACATCTGCTCGCGGTAGAGGGCGAATGGGCCTACGGATCCAGTTTGTTTTGGGGTAGAAAGTTCCTGACAGTCTGTACACACACACACAAATGCACTTGGTTGTGGTTAGTCACAACCTTTCCCTGACTGCTTCACCATCTGGCTGTGGTCAGCAATTTACTCCTGTCAAGGGCCGGAGTAAGTCAATCTCAAGGGTAGGAATGGGCAAGGATCACCTCTAAGATTGGGAGGTGGGAGGAGGAGAAGTAGTTTTTCTACAGAAGTAAATGTTTTTCCCCACGGAAGAAACACGAGCAGCTGCACTTCTGCGAAAGTGTTTTTGAAACGCTGTGCACAGTAATGCTCGTGGACAGCCCTTGCATAAAAACAAGGATGAATTCATAGAGTTTCCCCCTACTGGCGGTTCTACTGGAATACCCAATGAATTCAATTTGTCGTTGAAGCAAAGGGCTTTGAACTTAGAAAGGGCTTTGTCTGTTTTAGAAAGATGACATCCGTCGCACGTTTTAGGGCAACAGTAGCAGGTTTATAGTAACCCTAGGCGTAGTTTGAATAGTAGCGATATGCGTACCTACGCGAAGTGCACTACGCAAGCTACGCTTACTGCGTAGCGTGGTAGGGAAAATGCTGTTCGCACTGATTGCACAGTGCCGTATGCTTTATTCGCACTGAGCAATCATTGCAAATGGTACCTTGCACAGTGCAAGAGGTCGTTTTCTGCCGCTCGAGTGGACTGGTAGTTTCTCATAGCGAGTGGTCGCGAGCATACGCGACCATTCGTAATGAAAAACCTGTGCTCCCCACGTTGAGAATCTTGCCGGGAGGTTCATTTTCCATGCTCGCGATCGGCAACTTGATGTTGCTTAACGCGAACAAGGAAAAAGTCTCGCCGGGATGTTGATTTTGCTATCTGGGGGTCGCCAACTTGACGTTGAGGACCGCGAGCAAGCAAAAAATGCCTGCTACGCGCAAACTACAAACGCTCCGCGAGCGTAGCGTAGTCCCACGCCCAGGCCTAGTTCATAGGAGTACTCTGGTAAACCACTGCAAATCTCTAAACGTTGGATATCTTGCACCCATGCACGGTAGTAAACCTGCCGGAGCGCCTTCTTTTTCAAGAATTCATCCCAGTATGTTTCAAGCATTGGTCGACAGTCACTCATAACCCCCCCCCCCCAAAAAAAAACATGATTCATCCATTCTGGAGTTCATTTAGTAAGACACAGTGAGCATGTTCAAATATCCTGCATCCGTGCAGCACGTAAACACGCCGCTTTTACAAAACTACTCCTTACTAATGGCTGGGTAAAAGTAAAGTTTTGTCATATGAGCAAAAGTTGGAAAGAGATGTCTCCTCTGCTAGATAGCAGATGCCCCTATAACTCTGGCACCAAGCTGCCCCTCTGGCCTGCCCCAGGGCCATGGAAGCTTCTGAGGGGAATGCAGAGAAGTTCCTTTAGTTCCAAACTCTGGACCTCTGATGAAGCAAATCAGTGATTTACAACCCGGACTAATCCAGTCCTGAAACAACACACAACCAGAAGAAGAAGATAAGCAGCAAGAACATGTGATAAGATGCGAAAATATTAGAAAGTGCAAATAGTTCAAGTTATTATGAGCCCTTGCAGATAAAACTGCTTCCTTTTCATGCGTGGCTTTCATATGAAAAAATACTTCTCCATATTAGGTGAAAAGTCCTGGTTTTATTTGCAGAAAGCATAAAAAGACTTCTGCCCTTTGTGGGCAGTTTTTTTCTCGGGGTAAAGCTCTGGACACAGGGCACGGGGGGCTCCGTCTGCACAGAGAGCTGGCTGCAAACTGTGGGCTTTGTCTTGGGGGCTCTGCAGAACAGAGCATGCCCTGGGGCTTCCTGGGGCCACAGGACACTGCAGCCTCTTGTGTTGCCTACTGACCCCCAGAAGCGTAAACCCAACATTATAAAGACCGTGGTGACAACGAAGCACACTTGTCGCAATCCCAGGCACCCTGTAAAGAGTCGTTGGCTTGGGCAAAGGGCACTGGTTACTCATTTTGTGCCAAAACAAACGCGAGGCTGAGGCAGAGTTATGAGTTTGTACTGCAAACAATGAGCATTTATTGTGCAATTGTGATGAATGTGAGAAGGAGCCTGAACAGAGCTGGGAATAGCTCTCAATGGAGGGGAATGTGCCTGGAAGCAACTCTGACTGGATGGACAGAAGAAGAACCCTCTGGGTCAACTCGGGCCTTGGAAGATGCATTCAGTCAATTGACCTGACGGGCAGCGGGCAGGCTGTGCATGAATCATGTCTTTGAAAATATGGCTGACAAGTGTCCTGACGGGCAGCGGGGAGGCCATGAACTTCTCTGAAGACGTGGCCGGTCGAGTGTCCTTACGGGCAGCGGGGAGGCCATGAACTTCTCTGAAGACGTGGCCGGTCGAGTGTCCTTACGGGCAGTGGTGAGGCCATGAACTTCTCTGAAGACGTGGCCGGTCGAGTGTCCTGACGGGCAGCGGTGAGGTCATGAACTTCTCTGAAGACGTGGCCGGTCGAGTGTCCTGACGGGCAGCGGTGAGGTCATGAACTTCTCTGAAGACGTGGCCGGTCGAGTGTCCTGATGGGCAGTGGTGAGGCCATGAACTTCTCTGAAGACGTGGCCGGTCGAGTGTCCTGACGGGCAGCGGTGAGGTCATGAACTTCTCTGAAGACGTGGCCGGTCGAGTGTCCTGATGGGCAGCGGTGAGGTCATGAACTTCTCTGAATATGTGGCCGGTCGAGTGTCCTGATGGGCAGCGGTGAGGTCATGAACTTCTCTGAATATGTGGCCGAGTGTCCTGTCGAGCAGTGGTAAGGCCTTGAACGAATCAATTCTCTGAAGACGTGGCTGGTCGAGTGTCCTGACGGGCAGCCGTGAGGCCATGAACATAAGACGTGAATGGTAGAGTTTCCTGACGGGCAGTGGTGAGGCCTTGAACTTCTCTGAAGACGTGGCTTCTCAAGCCTGTGTATCCTCACGACTGGCCACAACAGGCCATGCGCATCTCAAGCCTGTGTATCCTCAGGACTGGCCACAACAGGCCACGTGCATCTCAAGCCCGTGTATCCCAAAGACTGGCCAGACACAACAGGCCATGCGCATCTCAAGCCTGTGTATCCTCAAGACTGGCCACAACAGGCCACGCATTTCTCAAGCCTGTGTATCCCCAGGACTGGCCAGACACAACAGGCCACGCGCATCTCAAGCCCGTGTATCCCAAGGACTGGCCAGACACAACAGGCCACGCGCATCTCAAGCCCGTGTATCCCAAGGACTGGCCAGACACAACAGGCCACGCGCATCTCAAGCCCGTGTATCTTCAGGACTGGCCAGACACAACAGGCCACGCGCATCTCAAGCCCGTGTATCCTCAGGACTGGCCAGACACAACAGGCCACGCGCATCTCAAGCCTGTGTATCCTCAAAACTGGCCAGACACAACAGGCCACGCGCATCTCAAGCCCGTGTATCCCAAGGACTGGCCAGGCACAATAGGCCATGCGCATCTCAAGCCCGTGTATCCTCAGGACTGGCCAGACACAACAGGCCACGCGCATCTCAAGCCCGTGTATCCCAAGGACTGGCCAGGCACAACAGGCCATGCACATCTCAAGCCTGTGTATCCTCAGGACTGGCCAGACACAACAGGCCACGCGCATCTCAAGCCTGTGTATCCTTAAAACTGGCCAGACACAACAGGCCACGCGCATCTCAAGCCTGTGTATCCTCAAAACTGGTCAGACACAACAGGCCACGCGCATCTCAAGCCCGTGTATCCTCAAAACTGGCCAGACACAACAGGCCACGCGCATCTCAAGCCTGTGTATCCTCAAGACTGGCCAGACACAACAGGCCACGCGCATCTCAAGCCTCTGTATCCAGAGGACTGGCCATACACAACAGGCCACGCGCATCTCAAGCCTGTGTATCCTTAAAACTGACCAGCCACAACAGGCCACGCGCATCTCAAGCCTGTGTATCCTTAAAACTGACCAGCCACAACAGGCCACGCGCATCTCAAGCCTGTGTATCCTTAAAACTGACCAGCCACAACAGGCCACGCGCATCTCAAGCCGGTGTATCCCAAGGACTGGCCAGACACAATACTGCCCGCGTACATCGTCAGAACTGGAATTAAAATGCACTGAGTGTGGCCACTGAACAGCGGTTTCAAAGAGGTATTCATTCAGACCTGTCGGTTCAGTGAAACCCCAGCTTTACCACAGGGTGGTACAGTCTACTTTACTCTGCGCGTACACCGGGGCTAACACGAATGCGCACAAGTACACTCCATGTTCCCCAAAACCTTTAGAAATTGGCCCTTTTATGGCGTTTCTCCTTTTTGGGAGTCATTATATAAATATTTCTCTTAATTATGTTTGGTAAGTCTCTGAATCTTACCTATGGCATAACAGACGCGGCATGATTTTACACCAGTGGGGCCTCTATGCGCTTTATACCTATAGAAGGTCTCCAGTAAAAGAAACCAGAGTCAAAGAAGTTATTTTTCGCCTTTTATAAAACATGTAAACGGCTCCACGGAATGGCAAAGCTGGTGAAGTCAGGACATTCAAACAAGGCTTCTCTTCTTAGCAGTGTAATGCGATTCTGGGAGTGCAATATGCTTTGGCCTCCTCTTCAAACCCACCGCATATTTGGGAAGTAGATGTTAGTAGATCAACTACTTACAAAAACAGATTGAGTGTGGTGTCCTGGAAAACTCAGCTCCTAATTCACTTTGCTACTGGCAGTGTGCTATGTTTTGTTGAAAATAGCACAGAGCACTAAACAGATTGTAAATGTCAATTATTGTTGAATTTCTGCCAAGCCCCAGATCTTGTTAAAGCTGAAAACTGCTCTGCAGGCCACCTGGCTCACAGGCACTCCTGGGAACATTATATCAGAAACCATACAATCCTTTAACGGGCCATAGATTGGGCCTCAATGGGACTAGAGGGGCAGATCTAAAGCACCTGGGGAGCACCAGCCCCGCCAGCCCCTTGAAAAGGCGAGGAAGGAGTAATTTACAGACGGTTCAGTCAGACAAGGATGAAAATATCAGGTCTATAGAGGCGAAGCATCAAATGTGAATAGTTCGCAGGGGCGGCTCCTCTGCTATGGCGGAGGAGCGCAGCCCCACTGCTTAAAGGCAGAAATTGAAAAATAAAATGATAATAAAATAGTTTTGTCACTATTTTATTTTTCATTGACTGAGCCAAGTTTGCAGAGTCCACCGAGTCTTGGGTAGGGGGAGGGGGCGGGTCGCAGCGTTACCAGCAGGGGGAGGAGGGTGTAGTGGACACTCAAAGTGCGCATGTCGGTTTGACCGGTCTTCCACAGCCGTCCAAACTAACATGCGCACTTGTATGTCTCCAGGCTATTTCTTGGAGATATCTGCAGGGCTCAGAAGCACAGGCTCCCAGTCTGTGCTGGAGTGTGAAACTGGCTCCACCCAATCCCATTGTTTCCCTCCTGCTGGGAGCAATAGCATGAGAGAGGCGCTGGGACTACGTGGTGAGCTGGGAGCCTGTATTTCAGTTTCAGCGCTCCGTCCATCATCTTGATGTGTTTGCTATATTCGCCCTTAGTGGCCAAGGGTAAGCCCAGACGTGGGTCCCTTGCTCGCTGTGCCACTGGATTCAAGCTAGCTTGGCTGATGAGGGGTGAAACCCTGAAACTGGTCCCAGATACTTATTTCTGGTCCACAGTGTGAGCGTTAGTCTGATGCTCTCATCTGAATGGACTCAAGCTATTCTGACTGATGAGGGTTAAAAGCCCGAAACAGGTCCCAGGATGCTTGTTTCCAGTCCAGGGAGGACCTGGCCTGGCAGTTCAGGCCGGACTGTTCCCATGAGGCACAAGGTCAAGACTGATTTGCATATGGCTGGGTCCAAACTGGGGTGGCATGGCGAGCAAAAGAAAAATGGATTAAACCCAGATCCGTGAGTGGGGGTGAGTGGTTGAAAAGTTTCAGCGCTCCGTCCATCATCTTGGTGTCTTTGCTAGACTCAATATCTTGCCAGGTATTGTAAGGCTTTTCAATTGATTCTTTAAAGCATCAGGAAAGGGATGTCCAGCACATCTGCAACCGTCCCAAATTGTCCATTGGTAATTCCCTCGAACTCGGACAAGACACTCATGGCACCTTCAAGAACACAGCAATTATGAAGGACTTGAATATCAGGCTAAGAACCACCACATCTCACAGAGTCAAAGACAATGCAGATACTTTAGGTTTCTTTAATGTGACTGAGTAACCCGCACACTCAGGTGTCTCTGCAATTGCCATTCTGTTTTGACAGATTCCCCTTCCCTGGTCACACCATGCTCACATTACATTCTTCAGTGAAGGAGAGGACACCTATAAACACTGTCCATGGCCTAAACGGGTACCCTGGGCATCTAACATGCCCTGCAGGAACCTAGTCCCTGCAGACTCCGCAAGAAATCCTCCAGAACCTTGAATGTAAGTCAGGATCGATTTTTAAAAAGGTGCCGCTTTCAAAAATCATTAGATCTGAAGGATGCACCTTAAAAAAACAAGTGGTTCAACAAACTATTCAACAACAAAGTTGCACCGTGTTTGACAGAAGATCCAACAAGTCACAGTCATACAAGAGAGGCTGACCATTGAGATGAAGGTCAATCGCATAATTCTGCCTCTTCAAAGGATTTGATGACACTGACCACAGAGAGATTTCTACCTGTCCATCTAGTTACCTACAGTGGCACAAGTGAAAGTCGTATTTTGCAGTTCACATTCTTCACCCAAAGATGCACAAGTCACAAGAAATTGGGATCCAGTCTACCAGCCTCCAGTGCCATCACTTCCAGAGTTTCCCAAGTTTCAGCTCTCTTGCAAACCCTCTTCAGTGCATACACAACAATCCTTTCCAGCATACCGGAAGCACACAACAGAGGCTCTAGCATGTAAGCTATGTTACAAAGGTCGATCTTAAACAGGGGTGTGTCTGAGGCACTTTATCAATTATCCAGGTTACTCAAGAACATTCAGCACCTGATACAACTGCATTGGCTCTGTCTGATTGGTTCACATATGGAGATCTGCTCACAGACACAACGGATACTGTACCCAATTACTAGTCGTAAATCCACAGGTCCATGCTCCGTGTCAGACCTTAAGGTATGCAACAAAGATGTCTTGTTAAATAAATCATATGCACCCCAAAAGAGAACCCAGTCACCAAGATCAAATTCTATCAAACGTGAATAGTCTGGTGCACTTCTGCTAATTACCACCCGGATCGTCTCCGCGATTACCTCAAGTCGGGGCTAATGTAATGCCTTTTATGTGTGTCTTACAAAAATATCTCCAATGTTCTTTAAAGGATACGGAGCCATGCTACACGGTTTATACGGTTACTAGTTAAAGGAAAACGACAATTCAAGATATTCTTCTCAGTCCAAAAACTGGACTCCAAGCTGTCCAACAAAGGTCCTTCATTTACACCGGCCCTCTGCGTCCATGATGTCAGCCTGCTTCTCCGACTCACCGTCCACCATCAGAGCCTCCTTAAGACTTCAGAAGAATCTCGATGAAACATACCTTCTGCTTTAAGCATAGAGAGTCCCAACTGTGGCGCCACCTCACCCCAATTTCACCAACACCTCTTGCGTCTCGGCTGTCAGATGGCTAAGACCCACCCTCTGCACTTGCCTACTACACGGGAAGTGACTCTAATGTGCGGTTGCCCCAACTTCAAGGCCTCATGTCTCTTCCATCAAAATTTAAAGAGGTATCTATGGCAAAGTGATTCAGAATATGCTCCTCACGTAAGACTGCAACAAGGTCAACCTGCCTACGTGGTACAAGTCTGAGCAGTGCCAGGTGGATCTGACATTGTACGCTAGTGCGGTCCTCCGACAGCCCTACGAAGCAGCAGAAAGGGTTCATGCAATATTTTACAAAAACCCTCAGAACAGCTACTCAATCCTTTGCTGGGAGCGCTCCCAAAATCTGGAACTCCATCCCAGCAGATATCAGGACTATCCCTTCCTTTTTAAAATTCAAGAAACTCCTAAAAGTCCTCTTCCTCAACCGTGCCTTCCCGAACCGAGAACCGACGCCAAAGCGAACCCGCATGCACTATACAGCACCCTGACACCGTGTCATTAAGACCTACCTCTTCCCGCTCCCTGTCAATCCTCGCCCCCTCCACCCTGAAAGAGGTTCCGCCCAATGACAATGTGCACCCATCGAGGTTATCGCAGGACTCCCTTCCTCAATGTGGCACAGCACGCTGGGACTTTCGAACCAATATATATACCTCCGTCTTACTATGTGTCTTTTGTATTAAAATTTGTTGTAAAGTGCTCCGATACCCTTGGGTCTGGCCAGCGCTATATAAAACTCTTAAAATAAAATGAATAAGATACACAAAATTAAGTAGTAGGTAAGCTACGTGCTGGACATTTGATCCCACAATTTTTCTCACATTAACAATGACAGACGGAAAACCCGATATAAGACATCACGGAGGAATAAAGTTGCATCATGTACCCTTGGAATGCGTACTAAAGAGTCGTAATTATTAGAGCACTTGTTTGTTGCGGGTTATTTTGTCCCGCGTTAATGCTATTCCGCACCACACCTAGAATTATAAGTGTGGAGGTATCATATTATTATAATATGTAACTACCGAATGACTGCTCAACCCAGGCTGGCATCAGTCCATGTATCAGTGACCATAGAGTGATATATATTTAAAGTATGGGGTGTTGGGCCAATGGCATCCATCCATCCATTCTGTAAACAGAGAGATTCGTCTTGTGATGGGAGCAGCACCTGAGGTGAATGTATTTGTGTTTGCCTGCAGGACCTGATGATACTTGGGTCTAATTATGCACTTGAGAGGTAAGTACATTACATAAACTCCTAAGATATTGACACAATTAGAGATGATTCACAAGTGACGTTTACCAAATGGTTGGAGCCTCTTTAAAAAGGAAAATGGCGCGATCCACTAACTCCCAGCTCAAGAAGCAGCCGATCACCATTTATGCAGTGATCCCTAAGGAAGAATAAAATCAGTGATGCAAACTGATTCATATGATAACACGACATTTAAAAACAAGCATTGGAAATGCAATAGGTCTCGCATTAGAAAAGTTGGAGCTATTGGTCTTGTAAATGACAAATATTTTATTTATTTGTTGGTTTTTAAAATAGCTAAATTGATAGCTTTGTCATTTACAATGCCAATAGTTATAACTTTCGCGAATGTGACACCTATAGCATTTGGAATGCAACATGTTTTGTATTTACGTGACTTAGATGGCAGCTCTGGTCGTTAGGCCACATCTCTAGAGAGCAGGAGAGTGCAGCAGGGGAGAGAAGCACAGCAATGCAATAGGTCTCGCATTAGGAAAGTTTGAGCTATTGGTATTGTAAAGGACACATTTTTTATTTATGTGCTTGTTTTGAAAATAGCGAAATTAATAGCTTTGTTATTTACAATGCCAATAGTTTTATCTTTCGCAAATGTGACACCTGTGAGTGAGGGTGAGTGAGGATGAGGGGGTGAGGATGAGTGAGGGTGTGAGGGTGAGGGTGGGTGGGTGAGGGTGAGAGGATGTGAGGGTGTATGAGGGTGAGTGGGTGTGTGAGGGTGTGTGAGGGTGAGCGAGGGGGTGTGAGGGTGAGTGAGGGGGTGTGAGGGTTAGGGGGTGTGAGGGGGTGTGAGGGGGAGGGGTTGAGGGTGAGGGGTTGAGGGTGAGGGGGTGAGGGTGAGGGGTCTGACTTGTTTAATGCCACAGATGCAACAATTATTAGCAGGGACTCCATATACATTCTCAGTAGGACTGCTGCATTTTTAAAAGCCCAGGAGCAGCTCATAGCACAGGAACGGATGTACAAGTAAGAGCACAATACCAGCTACACAGAATAGTGCTCAGCTTTCCTTTTAACAGCCAAATGCATTCTGGGAGTTGTCGTCCTGTTTCATTTCAACTATAACAGATGTGCTAATGCACCCTAAAAGGTAAAGGCAAGCCCAGGGCAAAGCTCTGGAATCGCTGATGATATGGTGTCATCTGGAGAGCATAGTATGGAAGACAACACTTCTTGCAGGAGAACTGATATACATTTAAATGTACAGCAGCAGATACACGTGGAAGAAGGAACTGTAATTGATCTCAATACGACTGCAACTTTCTGTTGAAGGAGCGAAATAACTCAGAAACACATGTCCAGGAATGCATCAAGCATTGGCTGTGCAAACACATATGTTAAAACACATCTAACAGGAACTGCATCTGCCATAATGATTTGCGGTATGTAATGCTGACCTGCAGTGTGCCCCCGCACCCCCTACCCTTTTGAAAATTGGACCAATTTGCCCGAAAACAATGACGTGCAAAAGAAAGGCCTGAACTGGGACCCGGAGTGGCAGGGACCCGAAATAGCTGCTGACGTGATGCCATCTAAGAAGGAAAGCAGCTCCCAGGTTCACAGATGGGTGCCATTTTTCCCATTTGTGCGAGGAAAAAAAAACAAGGGGGCAGGGAGAGAACAGACGAGTGGAAGGAGGGAAGGGGTGTGCGGTGAGAGAAAGGGGAGAGCGGACAACTCAGAGGTAAGGGACAGAGAAAAGTAGAGAACGGAAAAAATATATAAAGGGGAGAAAGAAAGGAGTGAGACATATAGTGAAGAGAGTGAGGCGGGGGAAAGGAGGAAACACGGGGAATCGAGAGGGAAAGAAGAGATGGCGAAGCAGAGGGAAGGGGAGAGAAAAAGGTGAAGTAAGAGGGATAGGGAGAGACAAAAGGAAGACAGACTGCAACAAACAAGACGGAGGGCATTAATGTGGGGAGGGGGGAGGAGAAGTGCGACACGGCCGCAGCAGGGGGCGGAGCGGGGAGAGCGGCAGGGGCCTCTGAAGTGAAGCTAAGCTTCACTTCAAAGGAGTGGGAGGAGTGCTGCTGGAGAACAGATGGCGATTTGATGCTGTGCACGCGCATTTTAGGTCAATGCGCTTGCGCATTGACCTAAAAGCGCACGGGCACAGCACCAAATCGCCAGTCTAGGCAAACCTTGGGTAAACCTTGTTTAAGCGCCTATAGTCTCGCTCAATGCGCATGCGCATTGAGAGGCGAGACCTAAAAACTACTGGCGCCTCCATCGGGTATGTAAAAGTTTCTGAACACCTGTACCCTTGTTGACAGATTTTAAGGTATATATTTGCAGCATCTCACATAGAACAAAGATGGACATTAACTTCACTGAACTTCAGCCACAATCAAGGGAAGTGATTTCATTCCACAGCTGAAAAACTGATTCTGTATGATGAGCAGAGACATCACATCACCTGAATTTGCATCCAGACTCCTAGAAGAAGGCTTTCTGGAAAGCAGCGTGAAAGATCTATGCAATGCTCGCACGCGTTGCATACAAAGGTCTAGATCTTCAACCTCTAGCTGCTCACCTGCTGAATCTACAAATTCTCAGAGGCTTTGAGGGAGTTAAGAAGGGCTTTATCATTGTCAAAGGGCCGGAACCCGTGACACAATATAGACCTGATCCTACAATTTAGACTTGTTGTTGTAGTTAGTAATGCGGCTATGGTGAGCTAAATGGAGCCACTAAAGCAATGAGGTTCAAGATGGCTGTTTGTCCTCTAATGCATCTGGTTGCATGTGATAACACAAAAGGACATTAACCCCTTGGCCGCGGCGGTAATTCCGCGGCGGCGCTAGGGGCAAGGGGGGCCGCGCGGCGCTGCCATGCTCGTGACGGAACCACTCCGTCACAAGTCGCGGTGGAGCTGTGCTTGTGACGGAAATGGTTCCGTCACGGACCCGCCCGCCTAATAGAACCCTCAGGGCAGGTGCGAAATCAGCACCGCGCAGGCGCGGCAGACAGGCCGTGACGGAACCATTCCGTCACCAGCAAAGCACCACCGTGGCTCGTGACGGAATGGTTCCGTCATGAGCATGCAAGGGGTTAGGGAGATGATGCAGCTACCGCAGTCGCAGAAGGCAGCCTCCCACAGGGTTCTGACCTTTTCCCCCTTTCAAGAAATGCATTTGGTTTAACCCTAAAAAGCGAACATCTCCATGTCTTGGGCTGAATCCAAAGGTTGAACTTAACAACCTGAAGGCCCTGCATTATCTGCCACCTTGCACCGAGTAACATTGTCCTGCTCAGGGAGTACTGTTCCTCCCAGCTTGAAGGACAGCACAAGAAGTAACCTGAAATAAATAGTAGAGTCACAACAGGACTCCCTGTGACATGGATAAGGAACGCTATGCACCAGTGCATAAGAAGTGCATTGCCTACTGAACCCGATGCACTCTCGTCCATTTCATGCATCAGAACTGTTTGCAAAGCTTTAGGAATTAGAAGTGCACGAGTGACCCTGCAGTGTCAGCAGGACCCCCGGCCAGTGGCTGAAATGTCTCCTGGTGTCAGCAGCACCACCGCAGTGCATGAAGAGACCGACCGCATCCGATGGATCAGAGGCGGTCATATAACCTCTCTGAAGTGCGTACTGCCTCTCATTTGGGGGACAAGCTCTAGTCTGGCAAATAGGCAAATATGCTTCCTTTGGAATGGTGTGTATGTTGGTAACCGCTGTAACAACTGCAAGGCTAGTAATGCACCGCGATGGACTCTTGGCAGGGTTTCAGCCAACCCAGTAGCGTTTACTTATTGCAGGCAGTCTTTTGTATGAGTAGTAGGGCATCCTAGTAAAGCACCCGATGATATTAGAAACCTCTGCTGGTGCAGGCAGGTTCGAGGCACTGGGCAGGCTATAAACTCATAGGGAGAGTTGATCGTTGTGACTTCGATTTTGAGTCCCTTCCATTGACATTGACTGACTTATATATAGTCACATGCATCACTTCTTGTGATTCGGTCCGATTGGCATATGGGACTATGCATCACTTCCTGTAACACTGGTCTGATTGGCATAAGGAAGTATGCATCACTTCTGGTGCTTCTGTTCTGACTGGCATAAGGGAGTATGCATCACCCCCGGTAACAATGGTCTGATTGGCATATGTGATTATGCATCACTTCCTGTAACACTGGTCTGATTGGCATATGTGAGTACGCATCACTTCCTGTAACACTGGTCTGATTGGCATAAGGAAGTACGCATCACTTCCTGTAACATTGGTCTGATTGGCATACGGGAGTATGCATCACCCCCGGTAACAATGGTCTGATTGGCATATGTGATTATGCATCACTTCCTGTAACACTGGTCTGATTGGCATATGTGAGTACGCATCACTTCCTGTAACATTGGTCTGATTGGCATATGTGAGTACGCATCACTTCCTGTAACACTGGTCTGATTGGCATATGTGAGTACGCATCACTTCCTGTAACACTGGTCTGATTGGCATATGTGAGTACGCATCACTTCCTGTAACACTGGTCTGATTGGCATATGTGAGTACGCATCACTTCCTGTAACATTGGTCTGATTGGCATATGTGAGTACGCATCACTTCCTGTAACACTGGTCTGATTGGCATATGTGAGTACGCATCACTTCCTGTAACACTGGTCTGATTGGCATATGTGAGTACGCATCACTTCCTGTAACACTGGTCTGATTGGCATATGTGAGTACGCATCACTTCCTGTAACATTGGTCTGATTGGCATATGGGAGTACGCATCACTTCCTGTAACACTGGTCTGATTGGCATATGTGAGTACGCATCACTTCCTGTAACACTGGTCTGATTGGCATATGTGAGTACGCATCACTTCCTGTAACACTGGTCTGATTGGCATATGTGAGTACGCATCACTTCCTATAACACTGGTCTGATTGGCATATGTGAGTACGCATCACTTCCTGTAACATTGCTCTGATTGGCATATGGGAGCATGGATCCCTTCCTGTAACACTGGCATATGGGAGTATGCATCACTTCCTGTAACACTGGCCTGATTGGCATATGGGAGTATGCATCACTTCCAGTGAGACTGTCTGAGTGATAGACTCGAGTATCCATCACTTCCCATGGCCCTGGTCTGATTAGCCTAGGGGAGCATGCATCACTTCCAGTGACAGGTGGTTAAATGGTAAATCTCTTCTTCATTCACTGTTCGCATAAATCATCATAAGCCATCAACTTCCTTCTCAACAATCACACGGCCAGATAAAGAATGGGGAGGGGGAGAAGGGGTAGAGAGAGAAAGAAAGAAAGAAAGAAAGAAAGAAAGAAAGAAAGAAAGAAAGAAAGAAAGAAAGAAAGAAAGAGAGAGGGAGAGAGAGTGAGGGAGAGGGAGAGAGAAAGAAAAAAAGAAAGAAAGAGAAAGAAAGAAAGAAAGAAAGAGAAAGAAAGAAAGAAAGAAAGAGAGAGAGGGAGAGAGAGAGAACGAGCTAGAAAGAGAGCGAAAGAGGGAGAGAGAAAGAGAAAGAGGGAGAGAGAGGGGAGAGAAAGAGAAAGAGGGAGAGAGGGGGGGAGAAAGAAAGAGAAAGAGAGAGGAGAGAGAGAGAGAGAGAACGAGCTAGAAAGAGAGAGCGAAAGAGGGAGAGAGAAAGAGAAAGAAAGAGAAAGAGAGAGAGGAGAGAGGAAAGATTGAAAGAGAGAGAGAAAGATGGAGAGAGAAAGAGGGAGAAAGAGAGGAGAGGGAGAAAGAGAGGGGAGAGGGGGGGATGGAGAGAAAGGGAGAGAGAGAGAAAGAGAAAGAAAGAAAGAGAGAAAGAGGGAGAAAGAGAGGGGAGAGAGGAAAGAGAAAGGAAAGCGAGAGAGAAAAAAAAAGAGAAAGAAAGAGGGAGAGAGAGAGAGAGAGAGGAAGAGAAAAAGAGAAAGAGAGAGAACCAATACAACCACTGCTTTTACTGTGAACAGATTTCTCATGAAACAAGAAATGCCTCTGAAGATGGGGATGCTGCTCAGGAACATCTAAATTTAGATTTCCGAGAATTCTTCGAATTCCTGGTCCTCCACGGATGGCTCTGATGAAACGGATTCTATTTCGCTTTGTCTGCTTGGAATGAGCACAGGGGGCTTTAACGGCGCGCGAGAGTCGCCATGGCTGTCAGGACACACTCCCAGCTCTCTGCCACCATGTCTGAAGTTTAAATGTTTGAGTCAATAAATGGCTGCTGTCTGTCAGGTTTAGGACCAGACCTCTGAGGCTCTGAAGGTCTTCTTACAGCAACACCAAGCGCCATGTAAACAATATCTAGAAACACCCCTCTGGGGGTCTGCTCTGCTGGGAACAGGATATCCGGTCTGCTCTGATATGTTCTTGCTTCTCAAGAAGCCATGGCCCAACATCTTGTGTAGAACTCCACATGACAAACAAGCAGACAAGCTCTTAGGACTGGTTTCCCTTTCTGTAAAACATGTCCTACTAAACCAATGCCATCTTTAACTATCTCGGTCTAGTGTAAGATTATAACCAGATGATTTATTCCGAACATTTTGTGCAAAAATAAAATAGCTTTATGAATCGTATTACAGTCTAAAAGAAAATTAGAATGTCTTTTTTTATTTTTATTTTTTTATAAAACATTTAGTTTAGCTTTCTCGCCTGAAGAGGGGATTTAATAAAATTAAAAAATACTTAAAAATAACCTTAACCTACTCCAGAAGGGCTGTGAATTTGTTACACATTAAGACCTTTCTCTAGATTTTTTCCCCACTAGGACAGTACAATACTGTGCTAAGGTTGACCCTGTGCTGTTAGTACCATGACAGAATTCCTTCTCGGTAATCTAAATACTCTTGCACTTCAGAGATAATTTCTTCTTGCATTTATTTTTCACAAGAATCTGCACCATCTTCAACCCCAGAGATCGCAGGGGCCTTCCTCTTATAAAAGGCCTAAAAGGGAGGCAAACTGGGTTATCTATTGTAACTCAGGAGAGGGGTGCTGGTTCTCATAGGGAACAGAGGCCTTTGCATTCTGGGTAATTGCACCTCCTTATCAGCTGGAAGTTTATGCTGAGGAGCACAAAAAACTGGATCCATAATTGTTGCCTCACTGTTCCTAGGTCCCCAATGGAACAGTATAGGATTTGGAGGTGATCCGAAGAAGCATGGGTGCCGTAATGCTGCAGGAGTGAGCGGGTGGCACCGTGCCAGCAAGGCACAGGTCACAGTGCCGCAGTGTCACGAGGACAGCGATGTAGCAGTGCAGACGGGAGACTTGATGCAAGCAAAACAAAAACAAGCCCTCAGTGAGGAGTCAAATGTAGCCATAATTGTCATGAAAAGGGCCCCGGTGCCACTGCACCTGTGCACTGCTGAGAGCTAAACCCCTGTATTGGGATGGATCACAGAAAGCACACGCCCTTTGTCATTCTCTATTTGTGCCCCAACAACTGGTATCCTCCTGGCCGAGCTGTGCTTAGCACCCTGGCTCTTACATTTCAGGAAAGAACTCTACGCAATCCAACAACTGCACTGGCCCGCTTCAAGCTCAGCAAAAATCTGCAAATAAAAGATGCTATATAAAAACATGAGCTGCCATTCAGATGAGTGCAAAAAGAACAATTGATGGACTGAATGCAGAACAATGTCACATATTCACCCCAGTACAGAGATCTAGGCGTAAATCCGTCGTTTTTTTGCTCACCATGCCATTCCAGTTTGGACCCAGCCATATGCAAATAAGTCTTGACCCTGCGCCCAATGGGAACAGTCCAGCCCGAACTACCAGGCCAAGTCCTCCCTGGACTGGAAACAAGCATCCTAAGACCGGTTTCGGGCTTTCAGCCCTCATCAGCCAGGATAGCTTGACTCCAGTGGCATGGAGAGCATGGGATTCACGTCTGAGCATACCCGTCCCACTCGGGGTGACAAATGCAAAAAAAAAAAACATTGATGAACAGAATGCAGAACAATGTCATATATTCACCCCAGTACAGAGATCTGAGCCTAAATCCATCGTTTTTTTGCTCACCATGCCATTCCAGTTTGGATCCAGCCATATGCAAATCAGTCTTGACCCTGCGCCCAATGGGAAGAGTCCAGCCCGAACTGCCAGGTCATGTCCTCCCTGGACTGGAAACAAGCATCCAGGGACCGGTTTCGGGCTTTCACCCCTCAACAGCCAGGATAGCTCGAGTCCATTCAGACGAGAGCATCAGACTAACCCTCAGACTGTGCTGCAGTAATGTGGTATTACCGAAGCACTCGGAACCTGCAGAAGGGGTAGGAATGTTGGGCTCCCCTGTACCTCTATCATCCGGGCCCCAACAATGACCCAAGGCAAGAATTATTCAAGCAACGTCGCTAGATTTATTTTCTTCAATTTTGAACAAATTATGCAATTTCAAAGAAAGTGCCCTAAATCGCTCAGAGCAACAATTACATTTAGAAGGTGGAAAACGTATCCATCATTTTGGCACGAATGCCGTGACGTCAGATAGTTTCACAGAATCTAAACCGGTAAGTAATCAAAGCATTAATTAATTCTCTAGGATGTGTTAACTGGAAGGGGTGGGGGGGGGAAGGAGTGTGAAAGGGTGCACCAAGATATACATTCCTCTTTTTTTAAGAATAAGCGCGCCATAACTGTGAATCACAATCAAAGATGCAGGTAAAGAAATACTGCTTTACATTCAGTTACTAATTCGTTGGATAGTAAAAACGACGAACTACCTCTTTGATAGACAAAAACCTAAAAGCGACCCAGTTACATCCGTCTTCAGAAATCCTACACATGAGGGAAAGCTTCACGAGACATCCTTTTGATCGGGGCTCGAGTCGGGGTACCACGCGGGTGGACGGTGTCCCCCAACTTATTTAACCGGGAAGCTCGATAACTGGAGCAAATGGAGCCACACATTCACTCTTTGGCCTCTCTAGGGCGAGATCGGAGCTCATTCAGAAAGCTACTCACGCGATGGCGTCTATGATGCAATCGCATCTAAGGGGTGAGCGAGGGGAGGCAATGAGTCTAATGCTGCAAGCCACCTTTCGTGACGTCACTTCCTGTCATGACGTTAGCGTCCCCCCACTTCTGATTTTTAGGACTTGTGCCCTGCTTTTGATGGTGATTGTGCGGTCTATAAATTACAGTACCCTAGCATCCCATGTTGTAGCCATATGGGAAAATGCAGTGCGGAATGCTTGCCCCCCCCTACACTTTTTATTTTTTTATTTTTATTTAATGCGATTTTATATAGCGCAAACATTACCCGAAGGTGTCAGAGCGCTTTACATAAGAACCAGTTGCGATACATAAGGACTCAAGATTACGTGCGTTGCATAAAAGATACAAACAGAAAAAATTGCAAATGTACAAGTTATTGTCACACAAGGTGGAGCACTCAAGGAAGGGATACAAATGTATATACTCTAAGAGTCACATAGGAATGGTAGAGAGTACAGAGGTCTACTGCATGTACTAGTGATTAGAGTTATCTCTATATACATAGGGAAGAGATACAAATGGATATACTCTAAGAACTCCACCTCCCCCCACCCCCCCTACTGCTGAATAGGGTAGGCTTAATTGGCTTTTAAAAAGCTTTTGGGTTTTTCACACATCTTATAACTTTAGTAAGACGGCGCTTTTGGCCAGCACAGTCTACAGAGGGCACAGAGAGAGAGACACTCGCTGCAGGCGGCCCTAGTTTCACTTTCGGTTTCATCACTCGGTGATGGGGCCCTGCCCAGACGGCAGGTAGTGAGTCAGCAGCCACTGGAGGGTTTTATTGTCTGCACTGAATAACCCTGCAGAGCTGCCAGCCCAGACTCCCCTTTGTCCCAGCACTTAGACGCTGAAAACGAGAATGAAATGCATTACGTCATCCGCCGATAAAGGCTCCGACGGATGCTTTGTGCTTATTTACTTTTGATTGTCGCAGAGGGAACATCAGGCTGATGGGGTTCAACAAAGGCTGCCACTTAGCTGCTACTTTACCATCTCGATGCCTTATTTATTCACTTCCGGTAATGCTGCTAAGTGGCAATATGTCGAGTGACAATGACTGAGCTACTATTATTCTCTCTTCGCTCAGTTGCAGCCTTGTTGTCAGCTACTGTGACACATGCCGGTCAATATCAGGATCAGAAGCAGCTAGATGGCATAAAACACCTCTTTGATGAGATAGAACCTTGCCACAACTGGGCATGATTGTCTCAAAGTTGTGTCGTTTTAGAAATGTGATTGTATTTCCCCTCCAGACAACATGAAGCAATGTCCAACAGTGATGACTTTGAAACATGTCATGGTGTCCCACTGAAACTGCTCCTTCGGCTGTTTACTGAGCTCCCACTTCCGCAGGTGGAAGTGTGGAAAGTGGAAACTTGACCTTGTCCGCACTCATATTCGGAAAAGTGCAAAAATAATGCGGGATCCATCACAATAATTGTGCCAACAAACAGCATGGTGAAATATAATTTCAACAGAAAGATGAGAGGCAATACAATCTTAACAGGACGTTTCAATGTTCAATAATATTCCATTCACTGTATTCTCGTGTAAGTAGAAAGGTTCTTTATTTCGTTAACTTCCGCGCTATATAAAACTTTATAAATAAATAAATAACTTCTGTAACAAGTAGGCACAGCCAACGCGTTTCGCCCTACAAGGGCAACGTATTGTGTTAGCACTGTCTCAAACTCCAATTCGGAAACGCCAGCCCTCTATCGCACTCAGACTGCTCCTTACTCCCTCACGGAATTAGTAATTCATCACGTATTCACAGAAGTATAAGTGTATAACAGGTTAGTCCCACGTCCAGAAAAAAAGAGTGCTGGCGTTTCCGAATTGGACTTTGAGACAGTGCTAACACAATACATTGCCCTGAAGAAGCCCTTGTAGGGCGAAACGTGTTAGCTGTGCCAACTTACTGAAGTTAACTAAATAAAGAACCTTACTGCTTACACGAGAATACAGTGAATGGAATATTACTGAACATTGAAACGTCCCGTTAAGATTGTATTGCCTCTCATCTTTTCTGTTAAAAGTTTACTTAATTTATGACCATGTGGCAGCTGGTCGTTTGAGGTGGGCAATACACGAGTTGCGACACATGAGTGACTATACTGGGTGGTGCAGTTTTTTTTAGCCTTGCTGCCTTTCTCTGCCCCCAATAAAAGCATGGTGAAATATGTCTGTAGGCTCAAGAGAGCTCCTGAGAAGCAGCCAAACACACTCATGGACTGATAGAGGCTGGTTGCCCACACACAAGCCTAAAGCGTGCATCACGCTTAGCACAGTTGCGTTCCCTTGTGATCAAGCAGGCGAGTCAGCCCTGACCACGATACGATGAAACCATGAAGCTTTTTCTGCAGTACGATCTTGTTTGACCTATCGTGGGCTATTTTTATATTTTTACTTATTGATGTATTTATTACTTATTAATGTATTTATTCAATCGTACAATGACATTTCAAACAGTAATGTTTCCATACAACATGAGCAGTACGTGCTAAAGTGGAAAAACCTGGACAAAAATCAATTCTTGGTATTTGGAGACAAGCGGCAGGGAGGTGAAGAGCTCCAAAGGGTAGTCATGTGCGTTAGGAGAACATTCTAGAGGTAACACAAATACAGAGCTCACTGAAGCGAATTTTCAGGTAATAGCACTCTTCTTCCGCTCGTTACGTAACTTCTCAGCACAGTTTCAAAGTCAGTAAGTGAACAGTGGGCACAAATGTCGGGTGGTAAGAATTTCAATGAGACGGTTCTAACGTCCCAGACCCTGGAAGAGGCATATTGCGTTTTAGGTGATGAGTAAGGGCCTTATTCAGTTCTTGGCTGACGGGTTACTTCGTCACAACAGTGATGGATATCCCTTCTGCCGAAATATAAATCCCATTATAGCCTATGGGGAAGTAACCCACCCATCAAGATCTAAATCAAGCCTTAAGTTTTGGCGGGCTGACATGAAATTGCGGGTAGGTGTTGCAGGAGTGCCCCACAGCACGGTAGTCGCAAGAGAAGCTGTTAATGGAAACGTAATTATGAGTCGTTTACAGATGGTTCTATTTTTGGTGTTAAGCCGACCAACCTTTTACAGGTATGTGGACACAGGAGACAGCTGAGGGTGCAAGTCACAAAGTTGTTGACTTTGCCAAGTGGATCAAAAGAAGGTTTTGGGAGGCCAGCCAGCCGGCAGGCTGATGCAGGGATAAATTCTGCTGAATGCGAGGGAGTGAATATGTGTTTCGGCAGTGCTACCGGGCAGCAGAGACTGGACCTTCTTGCTGAAATTGCGTTACCGCAGCTGTGTTTGTGGTTCTGTTGGAAACACCAATGGTTTTAGTAGGTGGAGTGAAAGGTAGCAATTGGGGGTGAAAGAACGGTGTCATGAAAGGGAGGGAACTGTAGATGCAGGAAGGTACAGAACTTCCATTTCTGAGGAGTTCAGTATCAAAGTGCGAAGTGTCATCCAATCATGAGCTGAGGACGTCAGAGCTGTGAGACTGGAGACGAGTAGTGAAAGCGCTGAAGCAGAAGAAGATTTGGGACGGAAAAGGAAGAGATTATATCATTAAGAGATAATGTAGAGAGAGAAAAGGAGAGGGACAAGTGTTGATCCTGGACAAATTCCCATTGGGAGACAAGTGGATTCGAGAAGTCGCTATTCCATGAAACTAAGTTGGAGCAGATGGAGAAGATAAGACCAAAGTTAAGGAGTGTTCCACTCAAACAGGGGGAGTTAAAGATGAAGACACAACCATAGAAGAGTACATAAAAAGTAATTTTCAGTGTCCTCCTTAACCCCTTCCATGCTCATGACGAGCTCAGCTCGTCATGGCATATACCTCTCAGGTGCTCATGACGAGCTGAGCTCGTCATGGCCACACCCGTTTTCGTTGCTCTCCAGCACAGCAGGGGAGACTCTTAAGCAGCGATGTGGTTCATATGAAACCTGGTCCATGACCCCTTCTACGAGAGATTAAGAAGGTGTTTCTCCAATGTGTTTCTCCCTTCTTGAGCAGTCTTGTGCTCTTTTGCACTCGGGACTGTGCACATCTGGAAGAAATGATGGCTGATTTATAAGTACACCAGCACAGTCAATCTACAGAAAATACAGGGGAGGGGGACGCCACGGAAGTTAGAGGCAGGCCTTACACTCAGAACCATCTCATTAGAGGGTTTCAGCTACTTACTAACAGATCATTCTACACAAAACCAAAAAAATAACAAGAGTCACAGATTCCAAAAAGAGCAACCACAGGTGACGCATCACCAAAGCACAGGGATCATAGAGAATCGTTGTGTCCACTGTGTGGAATTTTGCCACAACCAGAAATCTTAGCGCTCACGGTCTGCTTATATGTTCAACTGAACTTTAGCCTGACACACTGATGCGTGTTGCGGTTTCTGTCCGATCGCCAAACATCTGTTGGGAAATTAGCCATACGGTTTGGGTCTTGGACTTTTGTTTCAACCACAGGATTTTATTGGACCGACAGTGCACCCACAAACATCGATGAGGGCTTTAATACTAACCACCAGTTTATAGTCACTTTGGTTCAAATCTAAGATGTTTACAGTGGCTTTTGCGCCAGTACCCACTGCGGATTATTATGGTGTTTGCTCGCCCTACAGACATTTTTTTGATGGGTAAAGACTGCGATTGGGCAGAGGTGTTTTTGGACTAGAGTTTCCTGTAGACCATAAAACCTAAGCTGGCTTTATTGGACTCGGATTGTTGCTGGGCACGTGGAAGAGATAACGGCTGCTAAGGCCATGTGTTCCTTACCAGGGGTGGTTGGGTGATTTCAACCAGAAGGTTTGACTTGTGGGATTATGGTCTTGATTTGGAGTTTGGGGGGCATGGTACTCAGTTGCAAATTAAATGGATTCAGCCAAACTTTTGGTCCGCCTGCCCCATTTCGAGATAGGAGGACTTTAGGCTTCCGTCAAAAGAGTCCCCATTGGCTTGGTCAATGGAAATCTTACTGGGAAGCAGGGGCTGTTGGAGTATAGTCATCACACCACCCATTTTACATTAAGAGCAGACAGTGTGATTATTTTTTTCTGCCAGTCACTACCAGGAAAATCCTGGTGGTCATTTATTTTTTTGTTTTTCAGAAGCAAACTCCATCTTTTGGAGTTTGTTTCGAGGGGGCGGAAAGTTAAAAGCTTTATGAGCTGCTGTTAAAATGGACGGATATCACTCACCAAATGTTTTGTGCCTTAAGGGCACAGCCATTGGAATTATGCAGCAGGGGGGGGGGGGGTTGGCAAATTATGCAGCAGGATTGAGCAAAGTATGCAGCAAGAAAAGAAAATTATTGCGATAAAATGTGATACATTTTGTGATAATTTTACTTCATTATTTTGTCATTTTTACACTTATTAACACTGTCTGAGCATTGGTTGCACCGCATTATACCAGTTTAACACCTACATCTAGCAATAAGCGGCAGAAAGATAAACAAACAGCTTTTGCAAAGATCTTCCCATTGTGTGGCAACTTGTACAGCTGGGCTTTTAGTAACTTTTGAACCGTTTGAGCTAGAAATCACATTTTTTTGGTTAAAATCTGCCGATTATGCAGCAGATGATGGATTATGTGGCAAATGCGGAAATTCTACAATTATTCAAAAATTGCAGTGGTCGCATAATTCCAGTGGCCCTGCTTAAGGGTAATCAACATGGCAGCATTTACTTTTAAGGGACAGAAATAACCACTGGGACGGTACTCATCTCTATATCTGATAGCTGGAGAACTGTAGGGATGGCGGACTTGATGCCTTCCTGACGGATGCTACTCCATCAGTAAAACAATAAATCAGGCCCTGCGTCCTCTAAGAGCATCACTTACTGCACTGGTATATTATATTCTGGATAGACCACTATTTTCTTCCAAACATGATATTTTGAAAGTGTGAAAGACTAAAGTACATTTTCATCTATATATATAAAAATAAATGTATGTATGTCTGTCTGTCTGTCTGTCTGTCTGTTTGTCCTTTATGCATTATTACACCATTCATCCGATCGCCATGAAACTTTGGGAAGTTGTTGAGTAAACTCCCGCGAAGGTTTCTGGCATAATTTTTTTAAAAATATCGGCACCCCAGGGCCTTCATAATCTTTCGAATACTGATGTACGCACCAGACGGAAAAACAAAAAATTGTGTATTCACAAGCACTCGAATAAATAAATAGAATTAAAAGACCATTCATCCCATCGCCAGGAAACTTTGGGAAGTAGTTGAGTACACTCCCGCAAGAATTTCTGGCATACATTTTGTTTAAATATTGGCCCCCCCAGGGCCCTCATAATCTTTCGAATACTGATGTACGCACAAGACGGAAAAACAAAAAATCGTGTATCCACAAGCACTCGAATAAATGAATAGAATTAAAACAGCATTCATCCGATCGTCAGGAAACTTTGGGAAGTTGTTGAGTACACTCCCGCAAAGGTTTCTGGCATAACAACTTTTTAAATATCGGCCCCCCAGGGCCCTCATAATCTTTCGAAATACTGATGTATGCACCAGACAGGAAAACAAAAAATTGTGTATCCATAAGCACTCAAATAAATAAATAGAATTAAAACGACACTTTGAAAAGTTTTCCATATGAAAAAAGAATACGTTTAAAAAAAATGACACAATGTAAATTGAATGTTATCATAACGAATTTCCTTAAATTTCCTTTCTTCGGAGATCACTGCAACGCGTGACGAATAAGCTAGTTTTCTATACATGACTGAACACATGATTTGTCTCTGTTCGGTTCCAACAAGAAGACTTTTGACTTTTAATGTATTCAAGGTATTTTTTTATTTTTTTATTGAGTTATATGATAATTTGTTTATTATCTAAGCTATTGCCTGAGTGTAGAGTGCATCTTCTTTAAGTAGTGTTAGTCGTTCTGTCGTTCTTAACTATTTCTTTCCCGTTAATTTAATACCAATCGAAAAAAGATACCAAGGTTTAGGTTGAGTATGTCGATCTAAAATGCATTTTAATGTTTTTTTAGTTACTGTAGTTTATATAATTTCCTATTTTCCTATCAGATTTTGTACGCTCCCTATGTATCTTGTATTTGAACTAAATGTGGTATTATGAAAATAACGTTTTTTTAATGGAAAATAAGCAGTATTCTGAGCTGTGGTTGGTGTATGCATTAACGTTCATTATTGAGTTAAATATAGGATGATGTATACCTCAAGGGAACATGTCACGTTACAACGCATGCCATTACATCGCATACCTTTGCAAAGCCAATCTTTACCCCGACTTTGTCGGGGGAGCGCTGGAAGTTGGAATAGATTAATTTTCTATTCCAACTCCAGTGTATGCAACAGTAGGGAACGTGTTGGAGATAAATCCAACACCTTCTACCCACTGCTGCACACCTTTTTCGTTGCAACGGCATGCGATTTAATGGCGTGCGTTCTAACGGTTGCGTAGTAAAGGCTGTTTCCCACCTCAAGGTCACAGCCCTGATGAAGTTAAAGCTGTTTTCTGCAGCACCTTTAAAGAAAGACCCTGCTCTTTTATTCCCAGTGTTTTGGAAAAGTGATAGGTGTGTCCTGAAAGTAGAATGCTTTGCTCGTCCTAAGTAGGTTCAATGCTCTAAAAAACTGGAAAACACCCATCTCTCATCGACACTAGGTAGAATACGACCATTTCAACCAGCACTAGTTAGTTTCCACTCATCACACTGTGACGTCATCTATCAGCCCTCCTTTCACCTGAGTCACAGGGGCAACATTAGCTGCTTGCGGGGGTAACCTGGGGCACACAACTGATTGTGCTACAGACATGTGCCTCAGACTGTCCGGCCCTACCAGAGATTCCACCGATGAGAGGATGAGGCTTAGAGAGCATAAACACCCCTACACCAACAACAACATATAGAATTATAGAAAAACTTTAGAAAAAACTGTGAATTACAGGGACGTTTTTTTCCCCAAGGAGTTCGGAGTGATGAGAGCAAAACTCAAGTTGTCTATGATGTCACTCAGAACCCCAGGGTGAAAAACAGCCCCTAATTCACTTTTTACCCATCTATAATTTTATATTCTGTTTGGCCTCCAAAATCATCCGCCTCTGCCTACAACTAAGCTGTGCTTTTGCTTTCAGTCAAAGCAGACAAGCAGCGCTACCGCGACAGACTCTCAGAGAGCCCGGTTACCTGGCCTGGAGGGCCTTTATGACATCACAACAGTTGATTACCAGTTTTGTTATCAACTGTTGTGATGTCATAGCAAAGAGTTATGAATTTCAGAAACTGAAATAAATTATAGTGGCTGAGAACCACACATAACAGACAAACAATATTCCCAAACACCCCACCTCTGCAGTATTCCGCAACACACCACCTCTGCAGTGTTCAGTAATGCAGTTTGTTTTTCAGAACACACCAATGGCCTTATTCCAAGTATGGCGGTGCTAGGACCATCGTACACGTTGTAAGAAGTCTGACCACTGACACCACTGCGGGTCCACCTGCCGTATTTCGAGTGTGGTGGTCGAACCGTCACAGGATCGCCGCTTCCTCTGGGATCCAGGATTCTGCAGAGGTGGCACAGCGGAAAGGGTCAGGAATATGCTGGCAGTGCTGCTGCGGCACTGCCGAGCGTATAACGAGTTACATTTCTACCGCCCATTTGATGGCGGTAAGCCCACTATGAAAAGGGTAGTGGAGAAGCAACCCCTGCAGCACCATGTGACCCCCTGGAATTGCACTACTGTTAATGCACACTGTGGCATGCAGGACATGGTGCATTCCACACCATGCAGGAACGGGCGTCGGTCTGCTGTTAAGTCTCTCCTATGAGCCTAACAGCCGGCACCATGGGACTGCCGCCGCTCCACACCCCCGCCTTGTATTCAACTCAGAATCCAGTGGGCAGGCGCATCACAGGCTTGACAGTTCTCCTGCCAGCACAGTGGTGTACAACAACACACCACTGCAATTATGTACAACACACTTTGTTTATAGTACTCAACAACACACCGCTTCTGCATTGTCCCTCATCACACTATGTGTACAGTGGCCAACAACACAACGCCTCTGCAGTGTTCCACAACACACTATGTGTCCAGTGTCCAACAACATACTATGTCTCCAGTGTCCAACAACACACTGCTCTGCAGTGTCCCACAGCACACTATGTCTCCAATGTCCGACAACACAGTATCTCCAGTGTCCAACAACACACTGCCTCTTCAGTGTCCCACAACGCGCTATGTGTCCAGGGTCCAACAACACACTGCTCTGCAGTGTCCCACAACACACTATGTCTCCAGTGTCCAACAACACACTATGTCTCCAGTGTCCAACAACACACTGCCTCTTGAGTGTCCCACAACACACTATGTCTCCAGTGTCCAACAACACACTGCCTCTTGAGTGTCCCACACACACTATGTCTCCAGTGTCCAACAACACACTATGTCTCCAGTGTCCAACAACACACTGCCTCTTCAGTGTCCCACAACACGCTATGTGTCCAGTGTCCAACAACATACTATGTCTCCAGTGTCCAACAACACACTGCCTCTTCAGTGTCCCACAACACGCTATGTGCCCAGTGTCCAACAACACACTATGTCTCCAGTGTCCAACAACACACTATGTCTTCAGTGTCCAACAACACACTGCCTCTTCAGTGTCCCACAACACGCTATGTGCCCAGTGTCCAACAACATACTATGTCTCCAGTGTCCAATAACATACTATGTCTCCAGTGTCCAACAACACACTATGTCTTCAGTGTCCAACAACACACTGCTCTGCAGTGTCCCACAACACACTATGTCTCCTTTGTTCAACAACACAGTATCTCCAGTGCCCAACAACACACTGCCTCTTGAGTGTCCCACAACACGCTATGTGCCCAGTGTCCAACAACACACTATGTCTCCAGTGCCCAACAACACACTGCCTCTTCAGTGTCCCACAACACGCTATGTCTCCAGTGTCCCACAACATACTATGCCTAGTGTCCCACCCAACACTATCACTGCAGTGTCCAGCAACACACCGCTCTGCAGTTTTCCTCAGCACATCTGCAGAAAGTCTATCTATCCAGCTGCAAGAAGGAGCCGCCTCTATTACTCTGAAACAGGACACTCCAAAACCTGCTGACTCCGGGGTTTCTCCTCCTCGTGTCGGTGGGGAGCAACCAATGCGTGTTTTTCTTGAATAAACTATTCTAATTGGAGGGGGCCTTTTCCCGCCGCTTCCAGGGCTGCTCTGCAGAGGTGCTCGGCGCTCACGGCTGCGGTGTGCGAGCGAGGGACCCTGCCAGGGGCTGAGCCCAAGATGCTGTCACTCCATAGATTGGGGGGGGCATGCCCCCCCTGCTGCGGAGCCGGACCCTGCTGCATTACTCAACGCCGAGGCTGCATTTCTGATTACCATACTGCACTCTCACCGCAGACACTGGAGGCGAGCAGCTCGCGGATAATTAAGGACAGACATGTCCCTGTGGCATTCGGCTCTGCACAGGCTTACAGGCCCAGACAGGAGGGGGGCGCGCAGGGGCGCGCGCAGGCTGGTCCAGGCGGGCCCTCGTGGCCTGGACACGAGCTCCGTGTCAGAGACTGCATCCCTCTGACCCACCCTTACATAACACACACAGCTCAAGTGCAGCAAGTGGGCGCGCGCCCGGCAGGCTGTGCACTGCACAGCTGCCCAGTCACAGCTGGAGTCTGGGCTCAGCTGGCAACAGGGCCCTTTCAAGCCTACAGAAATATGAACATCACAAATGTGGTGCAGTTATATATGTATATATATGTATATATATATATATACATACACACACACACACACAGAATATTTTACTGGGAGTGGGAGGGGCCACAAATTCCAATAGGGGAAGAAACACGTGCATCAAAAATCCCCTCCCGTCCCTCAACAATGGCAATAAATAGCATACTACAGTCTGGCTGCAGTCTGCATGATCTGGTTATAATAATAATAATAATCCACATTTGTAAAGCGCGAACAATCACCCGTAAGGGTCTCCAGTCGCTGGGGGCCGTCGGGAAGATTAAGCAAGCTATTGCCCAGAGTCACATGGTGCTGGGCTAACCTGCCACCAGAGTCGGGGATCGCACCGTGGTCCCTGGCCGCAGCACCTTCACCTCTTTAGGCAGTCGCTTTACTTAAAAAAAAAAAAATTTATATATATATATATATATATATATATATATATATATTTTAGAATCCTGACCGCCAAGAGTAGCGGTTACACCAGGCGTAGACCTCCGCTCCACTTCAAATCAGGTGAATAATCCAGTGAAAAGACACCAATGAAGCCACATTCTCCGATTTTGAATCAGCAATCCATTTTATTTTTGCATATCTAAGAGCAAGTGCCCTCCCTGACGCGTTTCGCTCCGCAGGCAACTACTAATCCCAACGTGCCTAGCACTAGACTTAAGGCACGGCGGAACCAAGGCAGACAGAGAATCATTGCCACCTGATGAAACGGAAGTTGGAAACGCGTAGTGGCATATCAACAGACTCTCAGCCTCCTGCAAAAGAATAAATTAATCAAATGAACCACTTCTGGGTGTTCGGCGTATTCTTCTTGTGAATATATGTCTCCAGGGGTGTGGTCGTTCCCCTGAAAGCCGAACCAGCAGTGTGCGCGCCTCAATGACCGTTCGTGAATAAATATATATATATATATATATATATATCTGAACAAGTAATATCAAGGCACTACGAAGACCACAGGCCACTGGGGTGGCCACGCCCACAGCGGCGGAATCCATCGAAATACCTGTGGTGCTGCGAACATTGCCGCTCATTCCTTGCTCAAGCCACAACCCCTGAAGAAGTGAGTAATCATGAAACGCGTCGGGACAGTTGGTTCATGAACAGCGGGTTTGACTGTCTCCCCGCACCGCTACCTTGAATAAAATTGTGGCATAACCTTACCTGATGGTGGTCCTTCCTACAGCAGGCAACTTGTTGTGATTGTGTTTAGCGGCTTGCCTGAGCCGCGGGTAAAGGACCAGCTGCTGTTCCAGCAGTCTTGTGGGCGCGCCACTGTCGTGTTCATAAAAGACGTCAGAAGCCGATATTCATGGTGTTGAGCAGTGGGTGCGAGTTAAGACAGCTGAATGCCGCAATCCACATGGATTTTATTTTATTTGCGAGCAGAATTTGAACGGCAGCTCACTGGAGTAATATCAAGGCACTACGAAGACCACAGGCCACTGGGGTGGCCACGCCCACAGCGGCGGAATCCATCGAAATACCTGTGGTGCTGCGAACATTGCCGCTCATTCCTTGCTCAAGCCACAACCCCTGAAGAAGTGAGTAATCATGAAACGCGTCGGGACAGTTGGTTCATGAACAGCGGGTTTGACTGTCTCCCCGCACCGCTACCTTGAATAAAATTGTGGCATAACCTTACCTGATGGTGGTCCTTCCTACAGCAGGCAACTTGTTGTGATTATATATATATATATATATATATATATATATATATATATATATATATATATATATATATATATATATATATATATATATATATATATATATATATATATATATATATATATATATATATATATATATATATATATATTTTAGAATCCTGACCGCCAAGAGTAGCGGTTACACCAGGCGTAGACCTCCGCTCCACTTCAAATCAGGTGAATAATCCAGTGAAAAGACACCAATGAAGCCACATTCTCCGATTTTGAATCAGCAATCCATTTTATTTTTGCATATCTAAGAGCAAGTGCCCTCCCTGACGCGTTTCGCTCCGCAGGCAACTACTAATCCCAACGTGCCTAGCACTAGACTTAAGGCACGGCGGAACCAAGGCAGACAGAGAATCATTGCCACCTGATGAAACGGAAGTTGGAAACGCGTAGTGGCATATCAACAGACTCTCAGCCTCCTGCAAAAGAATAAATTAATCAAATGAACCACTTCTGGGTGTTCGGCGTATTCTTCTTGTGAATATATGTCTCCAGGGGTGTGGTCGTTCCCCTGAAAGCCGAACCAGCAGTGTGCGCGCCTCAATGACCGTTCGTGAATAAATATATATATATATATATATATATCTGAAACGATGCATAATTGTGTAGTGACGTAAAATCCCACTGAACAAGGATTTTAACTAGTCAGAGTTGTCTGCCTGTGAAAAGTTATTGCAACATACAATCTCTGAGGCAGTTAAGAGTTTTTTTTCATGTGACATTCACTGTACTGTCATAGGAACATGGAAGTTGAACTTTGCACTATACTAATACATGTGTCTATGTGCATTTATTAGTACAGTTCCTCTACATAAGTGGGGCAGGTTTATTTCCGCGGGTGTTGTATGTAATATGTATTTATTCTTTTTATAACACCCTGGTTGTGTAATAAAGGAGGCATTCCTTGACTTTCTGGCTACTAACCCTACTCACGTCGACAGCTGTAATTTGCGCCAAGCCTCTGGCCACATGTTGTTCTGAAACCACTTCTAGATCGGGAATACAGATGTTTTGCAGATGTTGAATATAACCCCACAAGGCTTCAGTGCTGAGACATAGAATGCACACTGTGCACACAAACAACAGAGCGGTCTCGGTCTTTCTCTAGTGCTATCATCCCACCGGAGCAAGGGCCATATGTATCATAGTTCCGTTTTGTGAATTCCAAATAGTGATTTTTAACGAATCGCTATTTAGAATTCGCAAAACGGTATGTATGTACAAAATCGCTATTTCATAGCGATTCCTTACCATTCCTAATTTGCGATTAGCAAATTGCTAATCGCAAATTACCCATTCATTTCTATGGGCCAGGAGGCCCATAGGAATGAAGGGGCAATTTGCGATTAGCAATTTGCTAATCGCAAATTAGGAATTTTTTCAAGGGTGCAGGGGTGTCTCAAGAACACCCTGCTGCACCCCTGAAAATGACATTTGGGGGCATATGGAGCACATACATGCCCTAAGGGCATGTATGAGCGTCATATGGCACCTTTGTTTTTTTTTTAAAAAGCTTTTTTAAAAGAATTCGCAACAGGTAATTTGCGAATCCTTATGGGCATTTTTTGAATATTTTTTCTTTGATACATTGCATTTAAGGAATCGCAAAATTTGCAATTCCTAAAGTGCAATCGCAAAATAAGGAATAGCAAATTTTGCGATTCCTTATTTTGCATCAAACATGTTACATACATACCACTTAGCTAATTAGCATTCGCAAAGGCCGAAATTCGGCCTTTGCGAATGCTAATTAGCTTGATACATATGGCCCCAAGAGCATTAAATTCTTCCCAATTTTTTTCAACCAAAAATCTGCAAACATTTATTCTCAACGCAGATGGTGTTTTTGTCATTAAAGGACATCTTGCATGTTCTGACCCATCTACAAGACTTACAGTCACTGACAGTAAGCTTCACTTTGATTTTAACCATCCGTATATATGACAAAAATATATGTCTGAAATGAGCACCGCCGTGTTCTGGCTGGGTTTGTCCTATAAATGCACTGCAGTGATACATGGCAGGTAGAATTGACTTTGCCATGCAGCGAAGCCAGTTTTTATATATTCATAAATCACCCCTAAAGTATACTGTATAAGCCCACAGGGCTAGGTGCTAATAATAAAGATCAAATAAAGAACAATATATATTGGCCTCAGTGTGTCCTCCATTGGAAATAAAAACTAAAATCTATCACACTGTGCCTTGCTAGACATTTCCCTAAGTAAGCTTAGATGGCATTAAAATAAATCTTAACCCCTTGCACGCTCGTTACGGAACCATTCCATCATGAGCCACGGTGGGGCTGTGCTGGTGACGGAATGGTTCCGTCACGGCCCGGCCGCCGCGCCTGCATGGTGCTGATTTCGCGCCTGTGCGGCGTGTTCTATTGAGCGTGCGGGGCTGTGATGGAACCATTCCGCCACAAGCACAGCGCCACCGTGGCTCGTGGCGGAGTGGTTGCGTCACGAGCAACGGGGGCGCCGCGCAGCTCCCCCTCCCCCCTAGCGCCACGGCGGAATTACCGCCGCGGCCAAGGGGTTAATCTCCTAGCTCAGCTTCGGAAAGGCTACAAGAATGCTTTAAAGTTATTCCCTCTTTGGTTTTTAAATTCTGATGTCATGGCGAAATCAGATTTTTTATAGCTTAAGCAGAAAAGTAACTTGATAAAGATGTACTTTATGCTGTCCGAGCCAGAGCTGGCTTAAAACCAGTTCTGCCACTCATCACACCTCCACAGCTGGACTACATATACATTCTTGGCTGGAAGAGTTAAGGACTCTTCCTCAGAAGACAACAGCCTTTCCCTGAGCCAAGGAAAGGCTAAAATGTGCTAACTGTTGTCAATTTAGTAAAAGTTAGCCATCTGGGAGTGGACAGGAGCAGTTGGCAAAACAAAAGGTAGCTTTTCGCTTCCCTTCTGACATAGAGACTCCAGGGAGGGATTATCCTATTCATGCCTAGGACCCTCCTAGACAGCTAGGCGCCAGCTACAGAAAGAAAAAAAAAACAGTTTTGATCCTGTCATCAGGTGGGAGGTCGTCTCATCTGAATAGGGGAATGGCTCTGGAACGGAGGACAGGCCAGTCTGGTGGCAACTGAGTTTTGTGTCATTTTACATAAAAGCAAAGAGGAGGTTTCTGCAAAAAGAGGTGGGGGCTGCAAGAAAATTGGTAAGCTTGAGTGGCAACATTTCCCAATTCACGGGCTACGCACAGGATACATCTGGCACTTCCATCACTACCTCCTCAGAATATTCCTGGAAAGATTTTGTCAGAAGAAGAATGCCCTACTGAAAGAAGACTACCGCCTCCTGTTGGAAGAAAAAGACTTGCATAAGGACTGAAGAGGTCCAAACTTCCGCTTGCACAAGGGACTGGAGCTACTCTCCCAGGTATAAAGGGTTGAACTCCTGCTTTCTTGCTTCAGGGACACAAAAAAAGAATGACTCCTCATCTTAAGAGGGCCCAGCTGACAGATGAGGAATGGGCCTTGTAGGAGATCTGGAGGGAGACAGATCTAGTGCCCAGAGCCCTGTCCTGAGGAGCTGCAGGCCTGACCCAGAGGGAGTTTCCCAGAACTTCGAAAAAGTTTGGATGCAGTCCTTTTTCCAACACACAGAAGTTCAGGCAGGTGGCGAGTCTTGCCTAGGAAGGTCACACCCAAGAGAGCAAGAAAACCACAATTGTTGCTTTTTGGCGTGCTGAAAACCGGTTCAGAAAGAAGTCACAGCAAAGGCATTTGGCTGGAGGAGCCTACCTGCTACAGCTTTCAGACATGCCCCACTGGATGATTTGACTTTCAAAAAAGTGATAAAGTCTGATGGTAAAAATTTGGACTGGGGGGGGGGGGCGAGGAGGCAAATCTAACCAACCGGTGAAGCACTTTCAAAGGCTAAAAAATCCAGGTTTGGTTGACTTGGGAGATTTTGGTGCCAAAACCAATGGCTTCAGCAGGAGTCGATGACAATATATTCAATGTTGAGGGACCCTAACTTGCCACAATCTTGGATCTTGCTCCTCTGGTAAAATTCGACTCAGAAAAAAAAAATAAGTCAAAAGGTAAAAACTTCGGCCGGGTCAAAGCGCTTGGTGTTTTACCCTCTGCTCCATCGCGGTCAACCTGGAACCACAGACAGACCAGGTTAACTATTTACAGTGCCTTTTAATTGACGCACTGTTTTTCTTGCTACTTTTTGCCATACAACGAAAACTTCCCGATTGCGGTTCCCCTTAACATGTTTTGATGAGGTTTGTGTCCTTTTGCTCATTAAATTTTTGTCAATTTTTCTAAATCGATTTGGAAATTTTATTGTGTTGTGTTCTTTACTTTAAAATTGGATCTACTGCTTGAAATTAGCACACACTTGTCTGAGGTCTTCCTGCTGCTTGCACCATATCTACCAGAGCGCGAGGAGAGAGGCTCCTTATAACTGTGTTTTAACCTAAACACAGTAGTTTTATTGTGTTGGTAGGGGAAACACTTTCCTAAAATAATAACCTAATTTCTGAGTGTTATACTTTAAAATGTGGTGCAAAAGTGGGTGGTGATGGACGGAGCATCTGAACCAATCAAACACTCACCCCCAGTCAACAGATCTGGGTTTAATCCATCACCGTTCTTTAGCCCACTCTGCCAACCCACTTCAGACATGGCCATATGCAAATCAGTCTGACCCTGTGCCTCATGGGAACAGTCCAGCCCGAACTGCCAAGCCATGCCTTCCCTGGACCGGAAACAAGCTTCCGAGGACCGGTTTCTGGCATTTCAGCCGTCTTCAGCCAGGCTTGCTTGAATCCAGTGGCAAAGTGAGCAAGGGACTCACGTCTGAGCACACCTTGCCAACTTATGGCGAACAAAGCGTTGGGGCTGGACTGTTCCCATGAGGCACAGGGTCAGACTGATTTGTTGACTGGGTGTGAGTGTTTGATTGGTTCAGATGCTCCGTCTATCACCATCCCCTTTTGTAATACTTTAAAAAATGCCATGAATTACCAAAGCCAACAGGGAATCTGAGTGCAAGAACCCTCCCACATTCAAGGCTCAGCAACAAAGTCACCATAATTATTGTGGCTCCTTGGATGAGACTTTATTTGGGATTCTCTCCACCTGCGGCTTTGATGTCATCAACTAGAGATGATAGGAAGCCAGTTCTTGAAAAGCAAAGCTATCAAGTTGAGCAACGTAAAGGATGACGAAGATACTGTTCCAGTAAGCAGTGGGAGACCAGTTTAACAGCACGGGCTATTGTCGACATGGGTGATCAGATCCTCTGAGCCTTCTTGGCTGTTTCAACTTTCCTAAATATCTTCCCTCATCCATGCAAGGTGAGCAATGAGATTCAGGACCTTTCCTGGTGAACAAACAGATCAAGGAGCTCTGGTCCGTGATCAAACAAGGTACACGGTTAAGAGTCGTGGAGTCCACCGGGTGGCAAAGAGATAGGCTGACGGAAGTCCACTCATCGACCGACCATCCAATGGGAGACTGAACAGCTCATTTGAAATGTTTACGCCTTCATATTCTTCGAGGAGGTGGTTTCGGACAGCAAAGCTGTGGCTAGCGGCAAATTCCCACATTCCCAACGCCAACTGAGAGAGGAGGCCAAACTTGCTTCCTTTATTGTTTATTCAGTTTTACACGGCTATGGTGCAGTCTGTAGAGCCATGGCTCAAATTTCCTTGTGCAACTGAGAAGATGTCAGGAAGAGAAGGAAGGACATCATCTCCCAAAGAAAGGCGTGGCATGACCGAAGCCCTGATGGAACTGAGTGCACCTCAAGTGAACCTAGAAGAGTCTTTGTTATGAAAGTCACGGGACCAGGAAAGGAAACTCCGTAAATACATTAGAGTTCGCAACCGTGAAGCAGGACTAAAAAGCTGGATGGGCTTCAAGCACTTTAGACTGAGCCCACCGTTCCCAAATTCATTGACAACAGACTCTCTGTGCACCGCTCTCCTTTTGAACCTGAATTGTAGCCTTAGATGAATGTGCAAGGCCATCCCTAAGGGCTTTGTTAAATCACAAAGCTGTAGTCTTTTAGGTCCAGGTTTTAACAGCACAGCTGTCAAGCAGACCTACTGCTTACAATATACATTGCGTAACTGCAACAAATGATGGACGGAATTGGACGGATGGATGGATTCAGACATCCCCCCCATTCAAGAGATCTGGGTTAACTCCATCGTTCTTTTGCCCACTACGCCACCCCAATTTGGACCCAGCCGTATGCAAATTAGTCTTGACCCTGTGCCTCATGGGAACAGTCCAGAGTGAGCTGCCAAGAAAGGTCCTCCCTGGACCGGAAACAACCCTCCTGGGACCGGTTTCAGGGTACTTCTTTTGCATACAATATACATTGAGCAGGCTTTGATTCAGCCCCCTTTTAAGCCCTGGCTTTCCAAATCAGCTTCTTTAAACCACTGGCTGGATGCCATGTCAATCACTTTCTTGGTAAAGCCCAGTGGAGTATCCATCTCTCACTTAAAGCTATTGGTCATTTTAGGGCTGTCCTCCTGCCTCTACTCCAGTGTCTGGACTGAATGGCACTATGCGCCACTTAACAGCGATGGCCCTATATCCACTCAACCTGGCTCAGTCTTGCTTGTCTCTCTCTCATGTGCTAACGCTGCACGTGTCAACACATTAAACCCAGATTTTGCCAATGCCTATTTGTACTTGAAAGGATGAGTTTGTCTCCTTGATAAAAGTGGTCAGAATGTCAATTACGCTGGAGCAATTGGAGTTTTTGTACTAATTCTGCATTATTTTTTGATGCAGAATTACTGATAATTACGCGATTACTCCTGCTTGCATAATTTGACGGGAAAAAAAAATCCCACCGCACGAACACATTTATTGAGTGTGAGCGGCTGCTCGTGCTTGCTAATCGTGTTCTGCTGTATTTAGTGCTATTTATTAGTGGCGAAATGCACCCTCACATTCATCTTTTACACAAGGGGGAATTTTGTGCTCCGAAAATAGCAATAAATGCAGAGAGTATGTTGGGGAAAAATCCTACTCAAAGAGCACATTTAGAGAGTGCCCCTTACTCTAGGTATTTGTGTTCTGCACTATTTCTTAGCACAAAATGCATCCTGACGTCCATTTTGGAGGCGAGGGTGCATTTTGCACTAAGAAAAAGCGCTAAATGCAGAATTACTCTGTGTACTCTCGCAGAATGTCTGGGCAATGAATTCCACATGATTATGATACATGGAATTATGTGGGTTACGCCCACCCCTAAATCAATCAATCAATCAGAGCATTTGTAGAGCGCACTAGATACCTGTGAGGGTCCCAAAGCGCTGAGGGGAGGGGCGGGGTGGTGCTGCTACTACTCGAAGAGCCAGGTCTTGAGGAGTCTTCCGAAGGTGAGTAGGTCCCTTCAATAAAACCATGTTTAGAAGAGGAGAGATTCAACACCAGACCCTTGTCTAGGTTGTGAATGTTGACCACAGCCCATGGCATGGCATCAGGACACCCCTGGACTGATTGAGGAAGACAATCAGAGCATGAGTTGAACCAACATGTTGAGGTGATAATTCAAGTCTCTTGATAGTGGTGAACCTATATTCTTTGGCACCAAATAGTCCACCAGTGAGCAGGAGGGGAGGTTCATGCTATTATCAATAAAGATAAGATATAGGGTGTTCTCATGTCCAGGCATCGCAATATGTTTATGACGAGGAATCTTTCTTTTGGTGCTGCGGTCTTCGCAGATGCTTACTCTCCACTAGCGTAGGGGGATGAGCAGTTGTTCTTTGTGAAGCACTTGACTAGACACCTCTGCAGTGCCTAAGCATTATAAGAAACAGAATTAAGCTTCCACAGTGCAAATGTGCTCACTTATGTTTTATAAGCAACATTTTTTGGTTTTTAAACATAAGCCATGACAGTACATAAGATACGTAAGCCTCATAGAAGGAGAAAGTGCACCAAACCTTGCAGTGTTAAATAGTATTAGCCCAGCCCATGATACGCCAGCCATTTCCTCCACAATGGTGCTCAATTAACCATGGATGGATGGATATATGGATGGGTGGAAGGATAGATGGATAGATGGATGGATAGATGGATAGATAGATGGATGGGGGAAGGATAGATGGATATATGAATGGATAGATGGATGGATAGATGGATGGGGAAGGATGGATGGATGGATGAATGGATAGATGGATGGATAGATGGATGGGGGAAGGATAGATGGATGGATAGATGGATGGGTGGATGGATAGATGGATGGGGGATGGATGGATGGGTGGATGGATAGATGGATGGGGGATGGATGGATGGGTGGATAGATGGATGGGTGGGTGGATGGATAGATGGATGGATGGATGGGTGGATAGATGGATGGATAGATGGATGGATAGATGGATGGATAGATTGGGTGGATAGATGGGTGGATAGATGGGTGGATGGATGGGTGGATGGGTGGATGGATGGGTGGATGGATGGGTGGATGGATGGATGGGTGGGTGGGTGGATGGATGGATGGGTGGGTGGGTGGGTGGGTGGATGGATGGGTGGGCCTTGCCGGGAATTTAACTTCTCGCCTGTAGATCACAGCAGACGTCAGCAGTGGGTGTCTAAGTCACTGCAAATTTCTCCCACCTCCTGAGTCGGACAGGAAGCGTACAGCCATGGACAGAAGGATCATGGTGAATCTTCAGCGACGCAGGCTTCACCGATATATAGCACCACTTAAAATTTGAAAAGTTTCACAGATGATCTATATACATCACAGAAAAGGCAGCGAGCTGTCACTGCCGCAAATGGAGAGTGCTGGGCAGGTTTTCTGTGTCTAGTTAAATTATGCAGCGTGTAGCGGAATGCGAGTCTTATGGCGCAGCGAGAGCAGCAGGCGTTGGGAAGTCAAGGTGGGCGTGGAAGTCACCCCACAGCAGCAATTACTGCTGGCTGCCACTGAGGCAGGAGCAGGCCGGGGGTCGGGGCTCCTGCACTTCACTGACCTGATGCATATGTTGCGACTGTGCAGCCCTGATCGAGTGGGCGGGCGAGGAGCAGAGAGGGTGGCAGAGCGCATGCTACTCGATAATATTAATTACTGCAGAGAGTACGCTCGCCCTTCTGTGGAGGCGGGTTTGATTCTTCAGAGCAAAGGCTAAAGAAACTGGAACAAGCATTTGCAATGCAATCGGTCTCGCCTTTGGGACCTTATATGTATTTAGCTATGCAGCACATTAGCCCGGGTGCTGAAACGTCTACTGTTCTTTAACATGGAGGGAAAGTAAGCACCAAACAGCTTGACACGTCGGGTATGGGAACACATGGAGAGAAATATTGCCTTTCAGCTGGAAACGGTATAGTCCAAATCTCTGTTTTTAATATAAAAGCAGGGCCTTTGGTGGACATATCATTGAAAATACAAGATTTGAAATTCTTTTTATTGTCTACAGGGGCTCGTTGATGACAATGTCTATGGACTGGATTTCAGAGAAGCTAAAGTGATTCTGGTATTGCACTGATTTCTGCTGATCGTTTTCTATCTTGAAATATAAATAGAGGCAGTTGCCAGAAAAATTTAAAAAACAAGTCCCTAAGCTGAAAGCAATTCTGGTATTTTACTGACCTCTGCTGGTCGTTTTCTATCAATACAGTTAATAGAGGCAGTTGAACAGAAAAAAGTCCCCTAGTGGAAGCAGACAAGTCCTAGGGCTGATCTCCAGAGCCCACAAAGTACATTCACATATAATTATATACTAAAGTATATATACTAAAGTATATACTAGAGTATATACAAGAGGTCGCATATGCTCGACCTAAAAAAGAATGTCGATGAAAGCACGTCTAGACATGTAAATACCTGATGGCTGGCTCTTGCCAACAGTGGTCTAGGGGGGGTACAAATTGAAAAAGTCAAATTTTTTAACAACCTTGGCATCTTGTTGGAGGCAAATGGGTCGTGGGACAGGCTACTTAAAGGGCCCAAAAGAAGTGCGCAGCAGAAGATGCGATATTCACATTTGCCAAAAGGCTAGGCCACAAGTCGGTCCAGGAAATGGTTCAACTTTATAAAAGCAAGTGCCTCTCGGTGGGCACTTATGGAGCCGGAGTCTGGGGATGCATTGCCTGCATGAAACTTCAAGCAGTCGAGAATAGGTTTTTGTGCAGGTTCTTGGCCATTCCGAAAACTTCTTCAAGTTTCATAGCACATCTGGAATTGGGTATAGGGTTCATGGAGGATCGAACTTCCATGAAGTAATGGAGCTCCCGAAGGCATATCTCTCGAGGACGGCATTGTCAGATTGTCTAAAATTAGATAACATGACTGCAATCCCGTGGTTGGCTAATGTGCGAAACATCTTTCACAGCCAGGGGTACAGTCATCTTTTTGAGTCACCGCAAAGTATAAGTCCTGACCTCAAAATGAAAGTCAAATGGAGCTATGAAACTTATAAAGAGGGAACTAAACTAGAAAAGTCTCTTGATAGGCCTACAGTTACTAAATATATGCAGATTTCTACACCCTCTGATATCGAGCCTTACTTGATTTGGAGAGCAAATCCAGAGCATAGATTTGATCTCACAGGTCGAGAATAAACACAGTTCACTTCCTTGTGGCTTTTTCCCACTAGTGGTTTCCTGGTTTCCCTCCCTCCCATGTTGCCCTTGTGACTGTGTTACTGCCCAATGCACTGCACATTTGATATTCTTTTGTACTTTATATGACTCCTTTAGATTGCACTTTTTACGACCCGTCCTCCTGTAGAAGCACCTTCATCCTTATAAAGAGGGTTTGATCGATTTGCAACGTTTACCATCACTTGATGTTTGCATTGCCGTTCTCAGTTATATCACTGCTGCTATAAAATTTAGAAGAACTTTAATGACAAATGGTTTTCATGATGCTTTTAACATGTTATTTATATTTTTTAAGATGTAAATGTTTTTATTCTGTGTTTTTATGGTTAAACTATGACCGTATAAAGATGCTTTTGACCTTCGAACAAAGCGATACCAAAGGGGATGATGGACGGACCATTTGAGCAAATCAAACACTCACCCCCAGTCAACTGATCTGGGTTTAATCCATCGCCATTCTTTAGCTCACTCCACCACCCCAGTTCAGACATGGCCATATGCAAATCAGTCTTGACACTGTGCCTCATGGGAACAGTCCAGCCCGAACTGCCAGGCCATGTCTTCACTGGACAGGAAACAAGCATCCTGGGACCGGTTTCTGGCTAATCAGCCGTCATCAGCCAGGCTCGCTTGAATTCAGTGGCAAAGTGAGCAAGGGACCCATGTCTGGGCATACCCTGCCAACTTGACCTTCGAACAGCGGTCTCATTGGCTGCATGTATGGATGCACCCAATGTTTCTCTGCTGCTGCAGTGAACCTTTATTTTTAGTCTAGGGCAGCTCTACAAAGTCACAAGATAATTCATGAAATGTGTACGTGGCAGAAAATTGAACGTGAACTGTGTGAGAAGCAGAGTTTGTGCATTCCCCTGCTTTGCTGCTCGCCACTTTTACCACGAGCACCGTTCACATTTCACCTGTGGAGTTAGCATTCTAACCCCGGTCTCCACACTGTTGAAACATATGGACATCCACTCTAGAAAAGTTGCAGTGGGGTCTCTAGCCCTCACCCTATTAGACTAGTACAATGCAAGCACCAGGGTGGCCCTGTAGGAGGTCGAAAGGCCCCCTGGCGTGCCAAAGAAAGATGATCAGGTGTAGGTCTGAGAAACACCCCAAACCTCGACCCTTGTACAGCCACACTGCCTTCTGTAAATGCAGAAACAGCCCCCGCGTGCGTCCGCCCAGGTAATATTGCTTTTGTCTACAGTCATTTTCTCTCCAGGTTTTGATAACGAGTGCTATGTAAACTTCAGTGAACATCGAAAGCGCACAATGTGCAAACACCGTGTCACACAGTCACCACGTAACAAAGTCCATTAGCCACCTCCTTCCGTTTAGCCAAGCCAGCAAGGCATGGATCCAATTCTCAGATGAGGTCTATTTCTTATCTGAAAGTTCCAGGCTGCGAGCCGCATCCGAGGCTGCCACCTTCGTCATTAAAACCCACGATGGAGTATCTAAAAAAGCCCCCACGGTGGCCATATCATCATCTTCTTTCTTATGTGTCTGAAAAAGTCACATTAGTGACTAAACAGACTTCCAAGTGGCCTGGATGGCGCATTTAGGTGTCACTTCGCTGGCCACCTATCATGAAGAGATGCCACTTCAAACTACTCACCCACGCATTCAAGGCCATACACAACATAGGACCAGACTACATCAACCACCGACTGACCTTCCACCAGCTCAACAGACAACTCCGCGCAGCCATCTAGCTCTCACCCGCATCAGTCAAGCCTGAGGAGGGGGCCACTCCTTCACCCTCGCTGCCAAATCTTGGAACCATCCGGACCCTCCACCCCCAGACCTCCACCACCCTCGCTGACTTCAGGAGACCACGAAGACCTGTCTGTTCGACTAATCAGCTCACCCTCAGTGCCTGGATACCCCCCGGGGTGATACATGGCACACTACAAATCTGAATTGATTGATTGGCTTTGGTCACCGATGATAAACATTCATACATTTTGAAGATGCTGGCATGACTCTAAAGTACTTATCAGACACCACATTTGCCATAAGATTTCCATACATTTCCTACACACAGCCAATCCCATCAGCAGCCTGTCTCTTGAGTGCCCGCCTTAAGGTCTTGGTTCTCAACGAAAGCCCTTCTTCTATGTTTACGCCAGTATCGTCTTTTGAGTTTTTTTATCAATCTTGTGTAGAGACCTCTTGCATATTTTCTTTAGTATATACTTATATTTGTATGTACTTTGTGGGCTCTGGAGATCAGCCCTTGTCTGCTTCCACTTTGGGCCTTTTTTTCTGTTCAACTGCCTCTATTTAACTGTCTTGATAGAAAACGACCAGTAGAGGTCAGTAAAATACCAGAACTGCTTTCTGCTTGTTCAACTGCCTCTATTTAACTGTCTTGATACAAAATGACCAGTAGAGGTCAGTAAAACACCAGAATTGCTTTCTGCTGAGGGACTTTATTTTTTTGGCAACTGCCTCTATTTAACTTTCTTGATAGAAAACCACTAGCAGAGGTCAGTAAAATATCAGAATCACTTTAGCATTCTCTAGATTCCAGTCCATAGAAATTGTCTTCAACAAGCACCCATAGACAATAATATTTTTTTCACATCTTTTATTTTCAGTGATATGACCACCGAAGGCTATGATTTTATATTAAAAACAAAGCTTTGGACCATACCATTTCCTGCTGAAAGGCAATATTTCTCTCCATGTGTTCCCATACCTGGCGTGTCGCTCAGTTTGGTGCTTACTTTCCCTCCATGTTAAAGAACAGTAGATGTTTCAGCACCCAGGCTAATGTGCTGCTTAGCTAAATACATATAAGTTCCCAAAGGCGAGACCAATTGCATTGCAAATGCTTGTTTTTAGCCCTTGCCGCTGCTCTGACACAGCGCTCCTGCTGGGCCACCAGACAACAGGATGACCGTGCTGCTCTTGTGACCCAAGGCGCACTCCTCTGGGAAGAGAAGGCCCCCTGCGGCTGAAAAGCATCTCGGTTTGCTTGTGTTGACGTGCACAGGGGACTCCGCTGAGCAGTCTGGGAGGACCGATTCACCAGGCATGGTCAGACTTATTTATATACATTCTTTGCCCTGTTCTGACACAGACAAACACAAGCTAAAAATAGTATCACAATACTGAGTGGGGGTGCTTCCATCAATGTTACATCACTGCGGTTCAAGGGCACTGAGAAAAATCCAAGCGTCACACAAAGAACAAGTGTTGCAAATCCACCATGCCCATTCATCAGAAGAGAGAGGTGAGGGTGCGGTATGTAGCTAGTAGTGCATTTTGGACAGGGGCGGCTCTAGGCTCATGGGGGTCTGGGCAGGGAGCGTAGGTAGGGGGCCCGGAAGAGGGGGTCCGGGCGGGGTGTGCGCGGAGGCCAGTGAAGAGGGGGGGTCAGGGTGTTTGGAAGTGGAACAGAGCCGGAGGCCCCCAAATCCCTGCCAGGTCCCACCAAGCAAATATGTATCCATCCTCAGAGGATAATTATATTAAGGATATATATTGGCGTGGAGGCCCCTGGGGTTTGGTGGCCCTGTGCAGGTGCACAGCTTGCACATGCCTAAGGCCGCCCCTGTTTTGGAGCACACTGTCACAAATATATTACCAAAGCATTGTGTGGTCGCGCACTGTCATTCGGGGCAGCACGTGTTCCACTGAAAGGACCACAACATTTGCACAGACACACAGTTTTTCTGATAATACCATACAGCTCTCAAACAATAATGTTGGGGAATTGGGTTCCAACCCCCAAGGAAAGAGTTTTGATTTGTTTTGATTGAATTAACATTTTTGTTTCCATCCCACTTCAGAGAGAAAAAAAGTGCTTCATTTGTACATTCCTGTTTATTTATTATGAAATATTTGCACAGTTCATTTATAGGTATTTACATTCTGTTGTGTGTTCGAAACAATGGCATCCTACACCCTTTCCTTTCACACCAGTAAGACTGCCAGAAAGTTCACCTTAGAAAACCCTCAGACTTTGCAGAGAGAGAAAGAAAACACCAATCTCCATGTTAAAAGAATAAGCAGCACTTCTCAGAAGACTAGACTGACATTTGACCTCTGTCTTTGAACGCAAAGCAAATGTGACAAGATAAAAACACATTTTAAAGTCAGATTTAATGCTTTTTTACCCCTCGGTGCTCCGGCGTGCCTATTTTGGGGGTGCTGCAGCACCCCGCACCCCTACTTCCAGTGCCTATGCGCAGAGGAATCCCCGATGGGTAGGAAGCAACGCTGAGGTTGCTGTGCCAGACTGTACACAACTTTGGACGTAGCGCCTAGAAGCATCCGGCACCGCGCTGCATTTCACCTCGGTTAGACCAGTACTCCGGATGGAATTACTTCAATATTCCTCACTCCGGACTGAAATTGGTCAATAAAAATAGAGGCGGCCTCTGGCCCCCCGCACTCGGCGCCTCATCAAAGGAAGCTGTGCACAGACGCTCTAGGCGCTTGTCAGGTCCAGTTCCCTAGCATTAATGCACCTTTATCATATGGAGAAGCGAACATCTGGCACGTGCTTCGTAATCACCGCACCTCCCACTCCATGCCCTGCGCCCTCAAAGCTGTTCGGTAACTTTCTTCGTTATCGTAAAGCAAAATGTGACAGTCTAGACCAGATCTATTCAAACCCATTTTAAAACATTAACAAGCTATCTTTACTGCACCAGAAAACACTCAGGGAAAGTATTTGCAACAGCGCACAGACTTGGCACCGCTGCATCCCAGACAGACACGACTGTTCCCAGGAGATCAAGAATCAATTAGTGAGCTGCAGTTCAAAGGTCAAACAGGAGGACTCACTTCCGGCAGCCACTGCTCCTGAGAGAAGGATGCAGGCTGGACCACACCGAGGATAACAGCTCCCATTATGACCCTTCTGACAGTGGGGGCAGGAAAACAGCCTCACTTCAGGACCCAACCCTTAACATCAGGTCATAAGTTTTCATTCTTGATTTTGCCACTGCCCCTACCCTTAATTATATTGCACATCTATTCGTTTCATGAATCTTTATTTCGGTTTTGAAAAACCATAAAATATACATAATAAGATTCATACATATTGGATAATAAAACACCATTAAAAATGGAACATTACATTGGTGCCGCCTTGGCTGGGGCAATTACTTATTATGACCATGTGTTCAGTCCATAAGAAGATCGGTGACACAGGCCCTCGTCAGCAGCAGACTGGACTACGGCAACGCAGTCTACGCCGGAATCCCAGCCAAACACCTACGACGACTACAGCACATCCAAAATGCCTCCTCCCAACTGATCGTCAGCGTCCCTCGCCGCAGCCACATCACCCCCCAACTGAAAAACCTACTCTGGCTCCCCGTCGACAAGAGGATCACCTTCAAGCTCCTCACCCACGCACTCAAAGCACTCCACAACACTGGACCGACATACCTCAACAGCAGACTCAGCTTCCACACCCCCACCCGCTAGCTCCGCTCCGCCAGCCTCGCCCTCGCCGCCGTCCCCCGCATCCAACGAACAACCTCCGGCGGTAGATCCTTCTCCTACCTCGCCGCCAAGACCTGGAACACCCTCGCCACCCACCTACGGCAGATCCAAGACCTGCTGACCTTCAGAAGACTCCTCAAGACCTGGCTCTTCGCGCAGTAGCGCAGCTCCCCCTCCCTCTTAGAGACCCTCACGGGTAAGTAGTGCGCTTTACAAATTTCTGATTGATTGATTGATAAGTCTTGAAAATAAGTACACAATACAATAAATAACACCTAATAATAAAAAGTTAAAAGATTATTATAAAAAGAGGCCACCCAGTACCAACTAATTAAGTGGAGCATTGGCCTGTTTGACATTGATATTCTAAACTACAGTCTAATTAATCATTACTACTCACATTTTATATAAAAAAAGGAATATATATGTTCTCAAAAAACAAGTAAGAATTTAAATCAGTGACAGTCTGAGGCGAGAGGAGGGAAACAATTACTAAGTTTTCACCAGGGGTAGTATTTTTTTCAGAGAATCCAGCGCCTACACCACATTGAGCTTAAAAATCGAGAGACTGCAAATACAATGGGCTTAGAGGTATCAGATTTTAACACTCTATATGCCTCCTGACAATGCACAAACCCCAGGTTTCTACACAACTGTTTGAGCCAACGTTGCCTAGCAAGTTTGTATCCTGGACAAAAAAATAAAATGTGAAACTCTTGCACATATATTCATAAACATTCATAAATCTCATGAAGATTAATACATAAAAAATATATCTGCACTTGAAAAACAGTGGCGATATCCCAACGTCCCAATTATCTACACAAAGTAAATATCTCTAAGAAAAATTTACAAACACATTCAACAAGCTAAATTTAATGTCCTTCCAGCACAACTCCAGACCTCTCATAACCCTTCAAGAGCCTCCTTGAATGTCATGCTCTCCAACACATCACCGCCAGCTAACCCCATCTCCAGCTCCGCCACTGGGGTAAACTAGTCTCTCTAAAACTTCTTACCCAGCAACATTTCCGCCTTACGTTTGGCCATCTGTGTTTTTGGCCTCACAATCTACAATCAGAGCCAAGACAACAAACACCTGGAATATTTTCAAAACTATTTCTCAATCTGACCTCATCAACATTATTAAAAACCTCAACCTCACCACTTATTAAAATGACTTTATCCCCAACGGCCATTACCAAAGCTAATTTTTCCTTATTCTCTGTAGCCTGGGAAAAATTATCAAAAACTTCCTCTCCCAAGGGACCTGATCCGATGCACTCATATGTGGCAAAATAACTCTGCGACTCAACAAAACTCAACCTCCAATCCAACCTTCCGGAAAACTACAAACCAATCTCCAACCTATTGCTGACTTGGCAAGACCGTTGAAAAACTTACCGAATTCATCCACAAAGAAAACATACCAGTACCCTATTTGTCTGGGTTCACAGCTGCACACAGAATCAAACAGCCCCCGTAAAAAACCTAGATGATATCCAAAGTGTTATGGATGAAGGGGATCCCGGTCTGCTTGTTTTACTCGAGCGTGAACCAGCTTTCGACACAATCGACCACTCCAGATTGGTTAATGTTCTTGAACACCGGTTCAGATTTAATGGAATAGTCTTTAAATGGTTTGCATCTTTTCTCTCAAAAGGAATGCGGATTGTAAAAATTGATATCGGCATCTCTGATCCAGCTCCTATCGTTAGTGGAGAGCCTCAGGGATCCGTCTTGGTTTCGATACTCTTCAATCTCTATGTTGAGCCACCAGTTGACATCCTATCTTGGATGGAAAAAAATATCCTCACTCTCAAAACCTAAAAAGACTGAATTCATCCTATTCTCACACAAATCAAAAAAACATCTTTCAACCCCAATCTTCTGCATCACTTTAATCTACCTGATTTCACCCTAATCTCCCACTGACTGTCTGCTTACAAGGAATAACAATAGAACCTTCCCTATCCATGGGCCAACACATGAACAGAGTTGCCAAATTTCAACTACTGACGCTGAAGAAATTGAAACCTACCCTGCAACCAACCTATCTAAAAGCGTCTGCTTCTGCTTTGATAATATTGAGATTAGATTTTGGCAATACGGTCCTAGCTGATTCCTTACAGGCTGACGGTACTCGCCTAAGAGTGGTCGTACATGCAGTAGCCAGGCTACTTGCATTAACCAAGAAATTCGAGCACATCTCCGAGATACTCGCCGACGTACTCCGGCTCCCCTTTGAAGCCAGAATTCATTCTAAGCTGGATGCTTAGCTTCCAAAGCAATCCATGCAAAAGTCCCATCCCACTTATCCAGCCTTCCTGAATATATCTGGTTGTTCGTGGTCCTGAAGAAGTCAAGAAAAGCTTCTCCTGGAAACACCTTTATTCCGAAACTCTCACGCGCTGAGGCAGTCCTTCTCAGGAGCAGACCCAACCTCTGGGACTGCTTGCCTACAGATTCCAGATCTTCAAAATCTCTCTTCTCCATTCAACGTCTATGGAAAAGCCACCTCCTCAAACTTTACCTGCCCCAGTAACCCCTGCTTTTATAAGAGTAACTGGTAACTAGTATGACTCTATGAGAAAGGCATATGTACTTTGTCAACCCTACCCTTGCCATCCACTAACCTCCCCCCTCTCCCACGTCCTTCAGTCTCGCCATCCCACGCTTGCTCTGCCCGCGCTCCCACCAAGTGCCCTGCTTTGCCCACCTTCATCAACGACAATTTCTTTCCATCTCTTTACTCTTGAACAAATATCACGGATGTAACATCTTTCTCACCTACAGCAACATTGCTGGACACTTGCAATGTAGACTTTTATCCTCTCAGGCTTCCTACTCCACGGCAAAGGGATGCCGAGAACAAAGCGAATCCGGACTTGAGATCTCAAAATGGCCACTCAATGCTCAGGAAGATGCTGAAAACCTTCCTCTCCCACAAAGACTTGGACTAAGTGGTGCCATCGCACCGCCGTCCGATGTATTCCTCTAACGTGTCTACAGGGGTGTTTGCAGCCAAGTCTCACTGCTGCACCCTGGAGGTGTCTCACTGCAACATGAACACGCGTCATCCTACAAATCACCTACATACATTGATCTACAATTAGTCAATGAACAGGGTGAGAAGTCCTCCATTGGGCATCGGCATTTCCAGCAAAAAAGTGCGTCTTTCCAGGTTCACAAAGAAGAGATTTTTTGTAGGGATTCCAAAAATAAAGTTCTTGACCCAGAGCTGCAGACCATGCCAAGGTTTTGGCAAGTGTCTTCAGACAATCCGAGGATACACCGGATGCACAGTCCGCAGACCAGGTCTTGTGGGTTCCTACAAGTCCTGGTTGTTTACTTTTATTATTTATTTTGATTGTGGTTAACATTTAACAGTATCGCTGCACTTTATATAACACTCTTAATCCGATCTTGTTTCAGCAAACAAATAAGATCCAATTCTTGGCAGCTGCAGCCTATCACACTTCTTGGAGTTAGCAAATATTTATGTATTTGTCCATAGTTTTACCTTGAATTATATTAATACTGGTAGCTTGAGCCTTGTTCCCGCCATTTTTTACGATGAAAATCTTGTGCTCGGAGAAGCTACAAGAAAACCATGAGCCTTGGTGACTCAAATCATTTTCTGGTTGCTCAGTTGAGGTCCTTCTGGACTTAGGTTTGGACTTGGCAATGGACATTATTTCTAGGACTCAGTTCATTAAAGGCAGATGCAATCTTACACCCTTAGGTCACCCAATTAAAAGAGAAGTGTTGGTCTCAGGAATCATCTCGCTTCTAAAGACCCCAGAAAATTGAAATCTAAGCCAACGAGGAAAAACTAGATTGTTGCTACTGCCACGACGACTGTGGATGCAAACAAACAGGCAACATGGACAACACTACAGCCATTTGCCTCCACCTGCACCTGAACCAAAGACTCCTATGCAGAAGAAGCAGCTGCTTGGGTACCGAGGGGGCAGCCCCCGTACAATGGACAAAATACAAATACAAGCAAGAGTCCCATCATCAAGAACACGTAAGCAGACACACCACTAGACTGCCACACAACCCGCTTAATGACCACCTTCTGGGTGACCCTATTAAAATTCTCATGATCTTTAGGGTTTGAGTATCTGCTCTTTCTAGAAGTGGGTTCAGTTATTTAAGTAGACTATTCCAATGTGATCAATGTGGTAGGGCATCAGGCTATCCTTCCATGATAATGGTTAACGATACAAGGATTTAACGCCTTAACCGCGGCGGTTTTTCCACCGCGGTGCGGGCATTCTATAAGGTGGGCGGGGCTCCGTCGGCCGTTGGCTGACGGCAGCACTAGCGAGGTAGTGCTCCCGTCGGCCAACGGCCGACGTGAGCACGCAAGGGGTTAAAGACCTTGCAAATCTAGTGCCATATTGGAAAAATACCTAGAGAAAGCACTTATTTACAGAGTTTTGTATTGCGCAAACTCGACCCGAAGGTATTGGAGCACTTTACATGGATGACAAGGTAGTAGACTACACAAGTTACATATGGGGTAAATACAATTACACGGGTAGGCAGAAATATCAATTAACACTCCACCAATAAGTATATGATAAACAGTAGCAGTTGCACAAGTTACATATGGGGTAGCTACAGATGCATGGGGTAAGCACAGATATCTGTCAACAGTGCGTAGTGGGTAGGAGGAAGCGTTTGCGGCATAGTTTTGAGGCAGTTACGGTAGGGTGCTTCTACTTAAGGTAAAGGTGTATGCAACAGTGTACACTCTCACTATACGATAGACAGTAGCGGCAGCACAGGTTACATATGGAGTAGTTATTCTAAATACACCTTTAAAGAAAAAGGAAGGGTGGCGCTTAGTTCTACCACCTGTCGCTGTTTTGCAGACAATCCCCCACAAAAACACAGCTGTCCCGCCATGCATTGCTAACGCCCACAGGCCCTTCCACGCTAAGATATACACAACAAAACAAGCATCAAGATGAGAACACAAGAAAAACTGGAAAAGAAGTGCACAAGCCTTAGTGTCCAGTAGCATTAGAGAATTGTGACAGATACGACTAAGTATCACAAAATCGAATATATTAAAACAGCATCTCCAGTTAGGAGACGTGGCGTGTACTTACGAGTTGAGAAAAAGAAGGCGAACGCAGCAAAACTAGAACCACAAGCATATTCCTGCGCTCCAGGGGACTGACGAGAACTTGGACGAGTGCCAACTCTGAAATGAGTACAAACTCACCAAGGTAATGATGACTAACATCCATTATGGGTACAGCCCAAAGCTGACGCGCGGGCTACGCCCCAGTGTATCCGGGCTTCCCTAAGCTGTTTTTTAAGGCTTGGATGTTAGTTTTGTCTCACCTGCCATCTTCTGCTAAGGCACACTTCTTCAGGATAAGGTGGACATGTGGGCTGTTGTCACAGTCTCCATGAGTCTGTTTTCAGCGTTTACGGATACTGTTACAGGGCACTGCATTCTCACCTCCCTTGTCCTCATTTGGCACTTGTGAGAAGAAGGTGTGGTCCGGAGGATTAAGGAACCTGTTCTGTGATGAGTAGAGGTGGGGCTGCATAACTATGACTCCAATTGTTAGCAGAAAACATTGTAATGCAAGGGTTATAAATAAACACAGAAATAGAATATACAGCCATGAAGCTCCATTCGCTTCAACCATAAGTCCCTAAGGTCCATTCTCACATGACTACAATGACCACTAGCCGCAGGTAACTAACACCGCAGGTAGAATAAGGCCGACAGATGAGACCGGTGGTAAAAAAAGACATTGCTTGCAGGTAAAAAACATACTTCCCAAGATAAACACTTGCTGTTGCCCCAAAATCCAAGCATAACCTCATGGGTAAATTCCTCGTCTAAGGCCTGCCCTCAACCACCACAATGTGCCTGACGAATCTAAGACTATCGCTTCTTCTTCAGATCACCAATTCTCCCCGCCGAGAATATGTGCGGCTTTTGTTTTTACTGATTCTAATTATGACTGTAACCATACACTTGTATCCCCCTCTTTTCCCCTATGTTCCAAGCACCCCTGCCCCTCGCCGATCCTTTTTGTACATTTTTGTATATTTCTGCACTTTAGACTTTTTGTTTGTTCACCTCTGTATACTATGCAAAGCGCTCTGATACCCTCACGGGTCAAGTTCGTGCTCTATAAAACACTAAAATAAATAAATAACTCTTTGAAAGGAATGGTATTCTTGGGGAATGGCCTTCCATTTACCAACAGCCTGCTACAGGGAATGCACGAAACAGATACAACTCGGATGTTTAATAGGGCATTTGTGTAACCTTCACAAGCAGCACCAAACTCTGAATCAGTACAAAGCTGCAACAATACTCCTGTTTCTGCGCTTTCAGACATAGGTGATCCAGCAGGGTACGAATATGTGACGTTACAACGCGATGATTTACATCGCTGTACGTTACATCGCAGTTATTACAACAACTTGGGCTGAAGGGCGCTGGACTTAGGAATAGTATGATTTACTATTCTAACTCCAGCCTAAGTAACGTAGGGAAGGTGTTTAAATAGTAAATCATACTATTCCTTAGTGTATAGCGCCATCCAGCGCAAGTCGTTGCAACGACTTGCGTTGTAATAACCGCGATGTAAATGTATCGAAGTGTAACGACCGCGTTGTAAAGGTCGTTTCCCACAGGGTACAACCCACCATAAATAAAACTACACATTTAACGGTATCTGCTTCACAATGTAGACCCCTTAGCCCTTAATCAAGAGATACTCGGGTGGTGAGCTTTAAGTCATGTACAGTTTGTGGAAAATCCCTCACTTTCTAGTGTTTTAAAAATGCCACATTTCTCCGTTACCAACTATTGCACGTCTGACGTGCACAGGGCCTTATGGTCATTGGATCTCCCTACCATACCGTAGCCCGGCTCTTTCTTAATCTTGAAAAGTCTTCTCTGTCTCCACATTCTGGTCTTTCCTCCACTCTTTCTACCCAATAATAGCCCCATCTCAGGCTGGAGCTCTCATTGTGCTTAGTTTTCATCTTGTTACCTATTTTACTGCTCTTCTATTTGACAATACTTTTGATTTCTATATCAACACGATATCTTTGTAGCATCTTGGAAAGTAGGACTGAAGCTGTACATATAAACTGCGACCACGTGGGCAGACGTAACTCAAGCAGAAGCTGCCCCAACCTGGCCTTGGTCGAGGAACGCACTGATGCAACGACTGATCACACTACCTGAAGCGACAACGTGATCGTTCTGTGATATTTCGATCTTCACTGGGGCACCACAGAAGACTCTGCAGTGACCCACTCTGTCTCCACTCTCAGTCTCCACAGCAGTGATCTGATCTGACATAACCTGAAGCCAACACGCATTAAAGGCTCCCTTCTAGAACCTACAATCTCCAAAGGTGACACGCTCGTAGAGTGAATTAACCAATCCCTGATATAGTGGACCGATCACTCGCTTATTCCCTTTACCCTGCGACTCACTCACACCGTGATAGTGAAACAACCAAAAAGAGCAACTACCTGATTTTTCAATACCAGAAACATAGCCATCAATACCCTTAGCAACACAGCTCAGAAGACAACCCTCCATCAGCCCACTACGAATGTGAGTGACGTGACCGCCCACAGCTTTGAATGTCCCTCTGAAGCACTCAACGCTGCAAACACTCGAAAGCAAAAACCATGGCTCAACAAGGTCCTTTATGAAGCTAGGTAAGCCCCTTGAATCTTAGACTTCTGTAACTTTCTCTCGACTGGTCTCCGCAAATCCAACCTCACCTCCAGGACATCGAGCCTACACCCAGCAGCGCGGTTCTTCTATAGGGCCGAAAGGAGCCTTCACAATATACCCATGCTGATCACTCTGATGGCTGCCAATCGACGCTAGGACTATTTACAAAACTACCTGCTTTACCCATAAAGCTCTGCACACTTTCACGCCCCATTAATGGACGGACAAACTCAAGTTATCAGGCAGCTCTAGACCATCACTAAACACTGAACAATTCGGTTTGAACGATCGTCCTTCAGAGAGGAAGGTCTGATGGCACAATCCTTCTCGGGCAGTGCAACCAGAATCCGGGATTTAGTATCTCAAAAACTGTACATAACCACCTCCCGCGACTTTCAGAACAGACCTCAAAGCCCTCTCCTCCAAAGATGTTTTAACTAAGACACTGTAATCAACTCTTGGCACAGACAACGACACTACCTCAATCCCCTTGTACCTCTGGTATATTCTATTTTATGTAATGATCAACCCTGTTCAATTCTCAACCTTTGTAATTATTTATAGTTGTAATTGTACTGTGTAACAAACAATTTCTCTTGTATAGCAGCATAGCACCTTTGGGTAATATCCGCAATACATAACCATGCAAAAATAAAATATATTTAAAATAAATAAATAAAACCAAGATCTGAACTTGGCTAAGTGTGAGAATCCTTGCCAGTAATGTAAGCTTCTTTGGTGCCACTCGTGTGTAACATTATAACTCAATAATGAACAGGGTATAGGGGCATCAATTGTTCTTTTTGCATACAGGGGCATGTATCCAGCGAGAGCACGGCATAAAGACGTGAGTAGGTATCTCACTGTGGCAATGTATGAATGTATGGATGATGTCTGGATAACTCGACCAGCCCAGCACAAAGATGCACCTTGAACCCAGCAAGATGAGGCTATACAGAACAGGTGCACACAAAATGGTAGAAAATCAGAAAAGATGGTGGTGGACTATGTCAATGGAGACTGTTGGGCTCAGGTTCACAAGATGTTATCACAAATCCATACTCCTGATTCAAAATGTCAGTGTCATCGGAGGGGCAATATTCTATTCTTATAATTCATCTTTGTCTCACTTACACAAGATCCATCAATATCACCGCTGTACGGTACCCGGTAGGAGCGCCGTGATGTAAAGTCCACATTTGTAAAGCGCACAATCACCCGTAAGGGTCTCTAGGCGCTGGGGGCCGTCGGGAAGATTAAGCAAGCTATTGCCCAGAGTCGCATGGTGCTGGGCTAACCTGCCGCCGGAGCCGGGGATCGATCCCTGATCCCCAGATTCCGGAGTCAGTCGCCCTGGCCGCGGCGCCACACCTCTTCCACAATGTGGGTTGCAATGGTTTTGTCAGTAAGTCAACTGGTCTGTGGATTATGCATATGTATTGTGATGTATTTTGCAAAACAAATGTATCATATTTGTACCACATAAAGGGAGACTTTTTTTTACAGATCTTCTGTAGGGGAATATCAAAAAGATACTTATAAAAAAAGCTTTTAAAAGTCCTCTGGTCATGTACAACAATTCGGCCTAATGTTCTTCTGTACGCCTTTGCTTGAGTTTACGAGAAAAAGCCTCACCCTGTGCATTACATAAGCATTACAGGATTTAGGTGGAATATAAAGCGTAATATATTGGAAAGGTGAACTGTATTTTCAACTTTCATTCAGATTCTTGTATTATCTTCTCCTTCCTCCAGGTCTTTTTTTTTTTTTACATTTTGTTCAATATTTTTTCATGTGAATTTTCCTGCATTTTAGGACATTTCAGAGGAGTGACCAGCCACATTGTGCTCCCTTCTCCAGGCATGGAGACAATTTGGCCCTACATCCCAGCTCACAATGCCTGGTGCATTCTGATGTATCTTCAAAGTAAGGCACACTCAGAACTCAGCTACTCCCAGTCTTGTAGGCTCCATCCTTAACATGACAACAAGCTAAAGGGCAATTTAAAATAACTCTGCAGTACATAATAATTTTCATAACTCATGATGGAAAGTATAACTGATTTCACCCCTCTATTGCCATGAGTTTGGCCTAACAAGTGAGAAACAAAGTAAGGGCTGTCTTGCATTAGAAACGGATTAATCCTATTTCTGAGATCAAAGAAGGACATGTGGTCTGTATAAGATCAAATACAAGACCAGTTCCCTTTGTGAAAAAAGCCGCCTCATTCAGAGCACTGCGCGAAGAGGGTGACAAGTTGTGCTTCATTCTAGGCACATGGCACTAAGTCCATCCGTCAAGTTTAGGACAAGAGTAGCTACCATTCAGCGAGGGCGCCTCTGATGTCATCAGGCTGTATAAGAACAAGTCCAGTGACAACTTTGAGACTACGGCTATCAGGCCATCGGGCATGTTAGGGACAAGAGTGGCTCATGTTCACGGAGACCATGTCTTTGAGGCTTCATGGAGTCTTGGAACAAGTTCAGCTGCTATCCTGGGACCATTGCGGAAGGCGTTGGGCACTTCAGGGCATATCTGATCCCATTTAGAGAACATATATATGGATGAAAATGTAGGGCAGCGCCATGGATTCAGAATCAAATAAGCTCCAGGAGACGCCGTGAGGCTGTCAGCTGTATTCAGACAAAACACGCATCCATTCGAAGAACATAACATTGGATTATTCTGTCAAGATTAGTACAGACTAGCTCATGCTCAGAGTAGATGACTTTAGACCTGTCCGTCAGGTTTAGTACCAGGCAGGGTCTCAGCCAGAGAACGTTGGATCTGTCTGTCAGGTTTAGTAAGACCCAGACTGACTCCAGTTCATGGAACGTGACTTTGGACCTGTCGTCAGGTTTAGTATTGGGCAGGGTGCCAATAAGAGAACGTGACTTTGGTTCTGTCCATCAGGTTTAGTATCGGACGGGTTCCCAATAAGAGAATGTGACTTTGGACCAGTCTGTTGGGTTTAGAATCAGGTGGGTTCCCAATAGGAGAAAGTGACTTTGGACCTGCCCGTCTTGTTTAGAATCAGGTTGGTTCCCAATAAGAGAAAGTGACTTTGGACCTGCCCATCAGGTTCAGAATCAGGTGGGTTCCCAATAAGAGAACGTGACTTTGGTTCTGTCCATCAGGTTTAGTACTGGACGGGTTCCCAATAAGAGAACGTAACTTTGGACCAGTCCGTCGTGTTTAGAATCAGGTGGGTTCCCAATAAGAGAACGTGACTTTGGTTCTGTCCATCAGGTTTAGTATCGGACGGGTTCCCAATAAGAGAACATAACTTTGGACCTGCCTGTTAGATTTAGAATCAGGTGGGTTCCCAATATGAGAACGTGACTTTGGACCTGCCCGTCGGGTTTAGAATCAGGTGGGTTGCCATTAAGAGAACGTGACTTTGGACCTGCCCGTCGGGTTTAGTATCAGGTGGGTTCCCAATAAGAGAATGTTATTTCGGTTCTGTTGTTAGGTTTAGCAGCACCCAGACTGGCTCCAGGTTCACAGAACGTGCCTTTGAACATGCCCGTCGGGTTTAGTATCAAGCAGGTTCTCAGCCAGAGAACGTCACGTTGTATCTGTAAGTTCAGGTTCACGTTCAGAGAACGTGACTTCGGACCTGTCCATCAGGTTTAGTATCTATCGGGCAGGTTCCCAATAAGAGTACATTGACTTTGGGTTTGTAAAGTCCAGTTCCTGTTCAGAGGACACAACCCTGCGGTGGTCTAGCATGTTGCGAACCAGAGCAGTCCCACTCAGAGACATGACTTGACCTCAGTTTTAGGTTCTGCTTGTTGATGGTAACCAGAGACTATATCTAATAAACTTACTTTCGGGAGCAGTGTGAAGCGGACATGTGCCCTCGGCATGGGCGGGAAGGTGAATTCCACATTGCAGGTATGTGTGTCATCTCCAGTTATGATAGAATGCATATCTTAAAAATGTGTTGCCCTATTTGTCTGCAAGATCAGGCAACTCCCAGATCAGGCAGATTAAGCACACTGTATGACCTAACACACACATGGGTGTGGGTATCCACTAGTAGGGGTTTCTAGTATTAAGGGATACTTGCGCTCTGCGTAGTATCTGGCTGTCTGGTCGACATACGTTCAAGTAATATGGTGCTAACAGGCAAGGGGTGACCCTAATAACCCCTAAACTAGTGTTTGGAACTCTAAACCTGTACAACATTAACCAAGGACCTGTGCACACATCAAATCACACACTGTATGACCTAACATACACATGGGTGTGCGCCAGATACACGGACTAACTGCTCTTCAGCCACACAGGTGCCCCCCGATGAGACCACGGCTTAAAGGGAGTCCATCAGACAAGCCTGAAAAAGAAGAAAATAAACATATTTATAGAATACAGGCATGATGAGATATCTTTAACACCAGGTTCCTTTGAGAGACCGCCTCTTGTCTGTTTGTGAGACCCGTGTCTCTCTCCTGTTCCCCGGGATGATGAGATCTCTTTATCGTCAGCTTCCTTTGAGAGACAGCCTCTTCTCTCTTTGTGAGACCTCTGTCCCATCTCCTGTTACCCAGGATGATGAGACCTTTTTATCGTCAGTTTCCTTTAACCCCTTGTGTGCTGTTGACGAGCTCAGCTCGTCATTAGGGACGGTTGAGCTGCACTCGTGACGAGCATGACCTCATGGGAACAGTCCAGCCCGAACTGCCAAGCCATGCCTTCCCTGGACCCGAAACAAGCTTCCAAGGACCGGTTTCTGTACCGCTTTGTTCGCCCTAAGTTGGCAGGGTATGCTCAGACGTTGAGTCCCTTGCTCACTTTGCCACTGGATTCAAGCAAGCCGGGCTGAAGACGGCTGTAATGCCAGAAACCGGTCCTCGGAAGCTTGTTTCCGGTCCAAGGAAGACATGGCTTGGCAGTTCGGGCTGGACTGTTCCCATGAGGCACAGGGTCAGACTGATTTGCATATGGCCATGTCTGAACTGGGGTGGCAGAGTGGGCTAAAGAATGGTGATGGATTAAACCCAGATCTGTTGACTGGGTGTGAGTGTTTGATTGGTTCAGATGCTCCGTCCATCACCACCCCCTTTTGTACTCCTTTGAGAGACAGCCTCTTGTCTCTTGGTGGGACATGGATCCCCTCTGCTCTTCCTTTGAGAGACAGCCCCTCCTGGCCCCCTGTGGCCCTGTATGTCAGACTTGACTCAGCATCTTTTAAGTTTCCAATAGGACCCGCTCCCATCCCAGAGTTCCCGTGGTGCGGTGCCGAGCCGCTCTGTGTCGCACTCATCACATTAGGAAGTGAAGAGCGTGTATCTTCTCGGGTATCCTGGGGACGCGACAATGCAAAGAGGTACACAGTTGTGTGCATCACGACGCGTCTGTGTGCGACAACGGTGGGGAGCGAGAGAACACCCGAGAGTAAACAAGCTGAAAGTGAAAGTGAAAGGGCAAACGCGGCAGCAAGGGGACGCTGCACGCGCTGCACATTTTGAAAAATAATTTGGCTTTCCTAACGCAATTTTCTTGGAACAGCAGCCACCCTGGGGGAATGGAAGTATTTCTGCACTCCTGGTTCTAGTTCTCATTATTATTATTTTGGGACTTATAGAGCGCATGGCTTCCCAGCGCTAAGAGACACGGTGTTGGTTGAAGTCGGAACGAGATTAAAGGTATTGCTTAAACAGTCATGTTTTAATTGCTTTGCGAAACTGCAATTCTTTGACCAGTGTCCGATATAACCGTGGTAGAGAATTCCAGAGTTTGGGGCTAGGTGGGAGAAAGATCTACCTCCCCTTCTCTCCTTCCTGGCCCTTGTTACTTTTAAGAGTCTCAAATACATATTTGGGATGTAAGGGAAAACTAAACTCTTGGTTTTTCTAGGGCCCCTGTTATGTAGAGCTCTGTGCGTTATGGCCAGAGCCTTTTATTTGACTTTGGCCTCTACTGGGAGCCATTGTATATAAAAGTTTCAGTAGAGATCAAGCACTTAGCTTATTGACAAATATGAGATTTTTCAAATGTGGCATGTGCAATAGGAAGATTCTTAATTGCTATAGAGGAGTCACTGAAGGAAATGGCAGAGGTTGAAATGAACATATGGTGAAAATGCAATCTTACCTATGATCTGGCGAATGTACAAGCATCTCCTTGCGACTTTGGAGAAGAACTGAGAGTTTATATGTGGGCCTTTTATTGTCTATTTTAGCAGGCTTTTACTGTGTAGTACACTGTTTTATGGTAAAACCTTTGGGATAAATCATGTTTTCATTGTTTGTAAAGTGTTATTTTTATGGTTAAATATGCCAAATAAAAATATTCAAACGGAATGGAGCCAATGGAGTCCCTTTAGGTGCTTTTTTACCTACTCCCGAGCAGGGACATTGCACAGCTGCCTTGCTGCTGCACTCTGGACCAGCTGCAGTCTGTGGGTCATATTTTAGGGAGTTGGACATGTCGTGTGCAAGCTTTGAACGGGCAAGGCCTGGCATATAATGGGCCTCGAGGTTTAAAAGGCAGCCTGAGGGCCGGGGCATGGGGCTGCAGAAAGGACAGGAAGCTCTGCAAAATCATAGGTAGGGGCGATGCATGGCTGTGACGTTAGCCGGTGACCTTGGGCGCATGCGGAGGACAGGAGATGCCGCGGGTCATGACCTGGAGCAGATATGTCTATTTTCTGGGATAAAAAAACTCAAAAAACAAAAAGGTCGGAGGACAAAACCAGGAGAACCAAAGCAAAGGATTAAATAAAATGGAAATGGTACAGGTAAAAATTAAAGGATGGAGGTAGGTGATAGGGTTATAGTTTGGTAACGTATAGCCTATGAGTTCAATAAAGTATACCGTAAGGGAAGGGCGAAGGTTAAAAAGGAAAGGAAAAGGTCCAGGTTAAAAGAAGAAAAGATGTATCTCATACTTCTAAAAAAGTTTTAATTAATTTTATTACTTGTATATCTTCCGTTCACGCCTGAGCGTAACTAGTCTTGCGCAAGAATAAGGTGTTAAAGGTCTCTCTGAAAGAAAGTTGGTTTTGAAGACTGCAGGGCAGAGGGCTGTGATCGTCTCACACTTCAGGACCCAAGTGTATGAGGGGAAGTTTGTAGCACTTTGCATGTGGCCACGAGCAGGACACGTACAGCACTCTGTCTAGAGCACCACTGCCCTCCACCGCCCCCCCACCCCGGGAATTTTTCACAATTTTTCTATTAAATTGACAATGTTTAAGTCTGTCTAGACTTATTTAACCCCTTGGCCGCGGCCGTAGTTCTGCCGCAGCGCTAGGGGGGAGGGGGGGCCGTGCGGCGCCACCATGCTCGTGACGGAATCACTCCGTCACGAGCCGCAGTGGTGCTGTGCTTGTGACGGAATGGTTCTGTCACTGCCCCGCCCGCCTAATAGAAGGCTCAGCGCAGGCACGAAATCAGCACCGCGCAGGCGTGGCGGCCGTGCCGTGGCGTAACCATTCCGTCACCAGCACAGCATCACCGTGGCTCGTGACGGAATGGTTCCGTCACAAGCATGGAAGGGGTTAAAGATTGCAGTTAAGTTATTTTAAAAATGCAATCAAATACATGATTGTCAAATATACTATTCTGGTCAGCCAGGCCTTACTAACATGCAAAAGTATCCACGGCGTGATTATTAGAAGTGGGGGTTTTGAAGGATATTTGGAGTTTCTTCCCTTTTGACACATACTCCCGGGTAGATATAAATGATAAACAATGTTAATGATGGCCCATTACAGAGTGACTTATTGCCGCTTGTTTTTTTTCAGCTTAAAACAAAGCACTGCTATCAGCATAATGCTTCTTTTAACCCCTCCTTCCGCCCCTGGGATCAGTTAAAGCCCCCCTAGGGGGGCACACACTCCAGTTTGAAGACCCCTGCTCTAGAGTATTGATCTCACAAGCGAGAAAGCTCAAGCCCATGGTATACCTCATACATAAGGCAGAGGTCTCGCAACTAACCCTTCACAGGGACCACGCGAAGAGGTCTACAAGCCGTTGACACATGATCAAACTTGCTAAGCCCTACTACCTTCCTCGCCAGTAAGTTCTGAACCCCTTGTCGTTCAGGTAAGACGGCGTCAGGAGGGTCCAGGGAGAACACACTGTCTTCGTCTATAGGAGGAAAGAAACATACAGATCACTTTAGCTTGGAAAGTCTTGAGAGAAACAGAACAAACTTCCTCAACTTCCATAACACATGAAAGCACGAGGACACAGCGTTGTTCTGCACTTTTTAATGCTTTAAATCTTTTTATTGTAAGAACTTTTGCATCAAAAAGCACTGCAGCCTTTCCCTCACACTTCCGGCTCTCGGTACACTGCACCGCAGGGTTGCCTTGCCAAGCAAGCCGATGACTACAGGCGAAGCACAGTTATATGTGATTTACTCAGCAGGAAGCCCTGTGGACAACCTGTACCCAAAGGGAAAGAAGAGAAATCAGAGGGGTTAATCAACTGTGTCAGTCCATCACCCGCTGACCCACTCTCCCACGAGAAATCCGCACAAAGGAGGGACATGAGCCACCGCCAACCCCTATGGGGCGACCCCATCCACAGAAGTGACTTCCTCGATAAAAGCTCCTGCAGCCTCGTTCCTGCGCCTGACATTTGCGAGAAACGTCGTGTCTGATTTGAGCTGAGAAGTAGCCTTGCCCCGTCAACCTAAGTTGGCGAGAGGGATGTTCAGCTCTTTCTTAAGGGCTAAAAACATTCTTACAGCCAAACGCTATAGGCCTCGTGACCAGAAGCACATGGCGGTGTCCACTCAAAACTCTTCCCACGCCCACAGCGGAACTTTTTAATTGTCTCGCTCTCCTCCACCGTCTCCATAGTGTCGCCCGCCTCGGAGCCAGGTATGGAACCATTCTGGTGTCGACTGTAAGCCCTCCTCGTTGGGGTAGGTGTCTCCTCACTAGTGGACCCGCGTGAACCGCACCTCAGCTTGCGGCCTCTGGTTTAGCACCGTACTGGTCACTCCTGATGTTCTCAGCATTGCTTCTCACTGAAGATTGTTCAAATTCTCCATCCTGGACTCCATTTTACTTCCTCATCCGGCCAGGCACCATTTAATGGACTCAGCTTCCCCAGAAGCGGACTCAAGTTGAGCGCCTTGAGGTCCAGGGAGCGCTCCCTCGCTTGAGTCTTCTTCTGGGCTCAGTCGTCTCTTGCAGTTCTTTCCAACAGGTCCTGCATCTTTGCATCAACGTGATGGACAGCTAATGGAACACGCCCAGCATCAGGACCAAGATCTGCATGAAGCATTTGCAATGATATTATCAGGACCCTCCTAGTTAAACTGGTGCTAATGAGCTGAAACTTCATCACAGACCGCATTATCATCAAAATCATCGAAATACTTTAGTTGGCTCGCAGCCATAAAAGCACAATACAATAAAATAAAACCGACATAAAACTACAAAAATTCAGACGTCTTATAGCGCTTCCTGATGATGAGTGCAGCTTTGATAACATTTAAAACAACGCAGCATATGTGAAGGGGGCTTTGTTTCTGTAAATAGCATAAAGCAGCGCCATGCTGTCGAATGTTAGCCGTGCTAAGTCTAAAATAGGTTAAAAAAAATCTGTATTGAAAATTTTGGATAAGAGTCGGATACAGTTCGTACTCTATGAAGACACACAGGGCTTAGTGCGCAACCACTGTCCTTAGCGAATCGGCCATTAAATTGCACATCCTAGCCCCATATGTTAGGAATGTTTTTTTCATAATATCTTTGGAAACTTTATCTAAAACCCCAAAGTTACCATAATACTGGGGGGACAAACACGTCTGAAAAAGTATGCTTCAAATATGAAAATGATAGAATTTGAAGTACATTATCATGGGCCAAGAAGTCAACCAAAAGAGCTTTTGAAAGTCCTGAATATGATTGATGCCAAATGTTATGCCACAATATCCTCCAGGTTTGTATTACATGGCCCTTGGCACTGCCAGGAGCCTTCGTAGAAAGCGGTCTTCAATTCCCTGAAGTAAAGGAGAGTTGCTATGTCCCCAAACACTGGGTCCAAATAAGGCCACCACAGAACATTTTGCCTTATGAATATAAATAAATTCCTTCACAGGTCCATGGCACGGGCGTCTTGATACAAATCTAATCACTGCGTCGACAGCTCTCTGAAATTGCAAAGACCTAGCGTTGAGTAAGTGAGACCAGTTTAGCTCTTCATCAAAGGGGATGCCCAAATAATGAAAAATGGGAATCCTATACAACAATGAGGACCCAATCGCGTGTGTTTTGACCTTGATCTTCCTAGGACCTGGGACCATAGTGGAGGATATGGACATATTTACCCTTAAGTCAACCATACGCAAAGGGGGGAGACCCCTTCAACAAAAACTATAGACTGTTCGCCTTTCTTGTCATAAGAACGGCATCGACTGCATATAAGAGGACTGGTATTGATATATGCTCAATTGCGAAAGTAGTGAAAGAGCACCGCCTAAGAATGTGCCGCATTACGGAGGATAAATTGATTCATCACAAAATGTAGTCAACAATGGTGCCCAATTTAGTCATCCATGCCAGATAATCTGGGTGTCGACTACAGTTGAAGTCCAGTGTCCCAGTTTTAGACCAATATACATTGCCTTTCTTACAGACCCTTCAAGTGAGGTGATTAATAATAAATACGTAATGTACGCTACTTCTTCATAGGGCGGAGTCATTCTAGACAGAAGCTCTCCCATACGCCCCGGCCTGTGAATAAAGAGTAAGCGCTACACGGAAGAAAAGTGGTAAAACAAAGCTGGAATGCACAGATTAAAAGTGGAGCACCTTTTATTCCAAGAAAGAGGCCCATGTAGGCTTGTTTCTGCTCACTGGACGCTGTGCATGTTGTACAAAACCTATTTTTGTTCCATGAGATCGAAAGGGCAATGTTCATAAACGGGTGTGACCATGCCACTTGTAAACAAAATCATTGATTGTAAGTGAATAAAGCTGCTCCCTTTGATATCAATGTGTTTGAATGTTAAAATAACTGTTTATGACGCAGATCGTGCTGCGTTATTTGCACTTCATTGGATAATCTGCCGTACAATTTGCCCTTCCTTGCCATAGGATGTTCCTTTGATTGGTGCCTAATCTATTCACCCCTGACAGATCAATCAAGTCCTCTCATAAAAGTTAATCAGTTGAATATGATTACCATCTTCAAAAGGAATGTATTTGCGGATCGATGAATGCGCTTATTTTAAATATGGCAAGCAGAATTTGTTACAGCCATTTAGCTCTAAAAAAAAATGGTTTTAAGGAATCTCTATCGTGAAAACAACGTAACACATCTAGAATCAGACCAATGTCAGCTCACGATAATGATGGAAAATGATGACATGGAACAAACTTAATATTTAAAAACAACTATCATGCTCAATTTCTAACTTTACATTGAAATCTTTGCATCCTATTGTTCATGTTATATTGTATTGTATTGTAATTGCATTTATATAGCGCTTACTACCCCTGACGAGGCATCTATGGCAAGAGATTAGACATTTTAATACATTGTTCAATAACGATGGTATATGCAACTTAATGTATGATCAGGTTTTTGTACATAATGTAAATACGTCTTTATGTTATTTTGTATTTATGTGTGTTTGTAGCCCTGAAGAAGTCCAGCAGGACGAAACGCATTGGCTACTGTGGTTATCCCTTTCTATAATAAGAAGAAGAATGTGAACATGAATAAAGAATTATTTTCAAAACTCAGCTAATGGAGAACATGAATTTTTGAAGTTGTGCATGAAATAATATGGTCTTGTGCTGAATTACCGTGAATAAGACTTAACACCATTTTGAAATGAGTGCCAAACCACTGCAATTGTCTGACAGATAAATCTATCGTCTAGTGCCACATAAATTCTGGAGCTCTGCCGACTGCAATCAACACAACCACAAAAGAGCGAGAAATCAAATTACATTCACAGCCCTTTGCGCACAGCAGCAGGGCCCTGCACTTGAGCCAGCGGTGCAAGGAGACTGTAAACATTTTTTTTCCCTCAAAACCTGTTTATTAGATTTTTCTCATATACAAAGATAGACACACACAAAACACTGTAAACTGAAATTGGGAGGCTTACAATTCTGGCCAATATTCCACTCAAGGCATAGCAGAATCTACAATTTTGGTTGCAATATTCAGCTGCAAATTGAGAAGGGGAGGTAGAAATGTGGCTGTGTTGATTTACCCGCCTCTGAGAACTGCCCCTTTTCTCACAATTGGCAAAAACACTCACTGTGAAATTCGAGGAAAGACAGGATTTTGAAGACTATTAATAGAAACACTCTGTAATTCTCCCATTATGAGGCACAGCTGCCCCTGTCCTTCCTCCCCCACACTTCCGGGGATGTATGACGTTACAACGCATACATTTACATCGCATGCCTTTACAACGCGGTATTTACAACGAATACCTTTACAACGCATAATGCTTTTGGGCGCTGGATAGTGAATAGTTTAATTTACTATTCCAACTCCAGTCCCCGTGGATAGTAAGGAAGGTGTTGGATAGTACATTAAACCTATTCCCTATCCTAGAGCGCCCCCCAGCGCAATGCAATGTAATGGTTTGCGTTGTAATAGTTAAGTCGTAAAGGCACTGCGTGGTAAAAGTTGCGTTGTAAAGGTTGTTCACCCACTTCCCGGTCTCTGTACCCCACACTGCGGGGACTGCCTTCCCGAGCACCCCGATTAGAAGAGAGCAGGGCCCCTGGAAGAATTCGAGTCTGCAGCCGCAGCGTTTTCAGCACCATCACGGACTTGACACATCTACCACATAATCCACCATCTGCCGCATAATTTGTAGATTTCTTCCCCAAAAATGTTTCTGCCCGATTTAAACGGACAAATAGTTGATAAAATAGCAGCAGAATGTGGTTCTGACAACGGCAGACCGTTTGCAATGGTTACACGATTACCTTTCAGGTGCTGGTGACGCACTCATGTGTTAAAGTGCTACTGGGGTGCAACTTTGCCCATATAGTGTTAAATTAAAAATAACAATATCACTTAGTGTGCGACATACTTTGCCTTTACTTGCTGGCCAATGTTCTGAATACTGCCGCATAATGTGTCCCTACTTTGCCGCATAATTTCAGTGGCCCTGCAAGAAAGTCACTGGGCCTCAGTGCACCCCCTAAGGTATAGCCAAGCATTTATACATGTGAACTCCAAGTAACAGAAGAAATGTGCCAACTGGAAACACAACTTCAGCTGAGCGATGGAAACATAAATACAGTGGAGCAGCGAAGGTCGGTGCACCGGTCCTGCACGGGGTGTTCAAACATTGCACAACGCCGCCTTGGCGAGCCCGCCTGGCACAACACCGGTGTCCCGCGGAAACGCAACTAATGGAAAATTCCCAAACACAAATATTTTCTTTCCTGGTGGATGCTGGCTGGCAAACAAACAGTAAAGGGGGAGACGAGTGACCTGGTAAAAAATAAACACAGGGGGAGCTGGTAAGAGGGTCCCAGGTAAGTGCCCCGCGTGCCAGGGGCTCTGTCGCGCAGCGCTGCATCCCGCGCCAGCGCCCACCGGCCCGGACTCTGGGCGCTTCAGGGATGACTCAGGCGCCAGACACAGGGATGCGCTGTGGGCACACATGCCCCGCGTGCCAGGGGCTCAGCCGCGCAGCGCTGCATCCCGCGCCAGCGCCCACCGGCCCGGCCTCTGGGCGCTTCAGGGATGACTCAGGCGCCAGACACAGGGATGCGCTGTGGGCACACATGCCCCGCGTGCCAGGGGCTCAGCCGCGCAGCGCTGCATCCCGCGCCAGCGCCCACCGGCCCGGCCTCTGGGCGCTTCAGGGATGACTCAGGCGCCAGACACAGGGATGCGCTGTGGGCACACATGCCCCGCGTGCCAGGGGCTCAGCCGCGCAGCGCAGTACCCCGTGCCAGCGCCCACCGGCCCGGCCTCTGGGCGCTTCAGGGATGCGCTGTGGGCACACATGCCCCGCACTCACCAGGCTCGGAGGGGTCGATGCTCCGCGTCTATCTCCTGCGCAGGGGGGCCCGCGGGAGGGGGCCGGGCACCGGCATGTCTTCCTGGGGATGCCAGCGCAGAGGTGGGCGCCCGTGACCTGGATTCCTCCCTCAGACGCCAGCCAGCAGCCGCCGCCAGCCGGCGCAGCTCCTCATGATGCAATGAGTCAGCCCCGGTCGGTCCCACGGAGGAGGAGGCGGCGGCAGAAACCACCGATCCACGGGCTCTCTCTGCTCAGCAACACGGGGCGGGAGCGGCGCGCGCCTCCCAGCCGCAACTGGCCGACTGGGCACCTGCCGCAGCCGGGCGCCCCGCCCTGGGCCAAGGAGGGATGGAGAGAGGTGGGTCCGGGGAGGGGGCGAAGGCCGGGGTCATGGCCTGGCATCATGAAAGGGGTTCTCAGCAGGGCTGCTGGCTGTCGTTATACTGGGCAGTGCCAGGGTCTCCAGCAGAGCGGCTGAACTGGGCAGTGCCAGGGTCTCCCAGCAGAGCGGCTGAACTGGGCAGTGCCAGGGTCTCCCAGCAGAGCTGCTGAACTGGGCAGTGCCGGGCTCTCCCAGCAGAGCGGCTGAACTGGGCAGTGCCAGGGTCTCCAGCAGAGCGGCTGAACTGGGCAGTGCCAGGGTCTCCCAGCAGAGCGGCTGAACTGGGCAGTGCCAGGGTCTCCCAGCAGAGCTGCTGAACTGGGCAGTGCCGGGCTCTCCCAGCAGAGCGGCTGAACTGGGCAGTGCCAGGGTCTCCCAGCAGAGCGGCTGAACTGGGCAGTGCCAGGGTCTCCCAGCAGAGCGGCTGAACTGGGCAGTGCCAGGGTCTCCCAGCAGAGCGGCTGAACTGGGCAGTGCCAGGGTCTCCCAGCAGAGCGGCTGAACTGGGCAGTGCCAGGGTCTCCCAGCAGAGCTGCTGAACTGGGCAGTGCCGGGCTCTCCCAGCAGAGCGGCTGAACTGGGCAGTGCCAGGGTCTCCCAGCAGAGCGGCTGAACTGGGCAGTGCCGGGGTCTCCCAGCAGAGCGGCTGAACTGGGCAGTGCCAGGGTCTCCCAGCAGAGCTGCTGAACTGGGCAGTGCCAGGGTCACCCAGCAGAGCTGCTGAACTGGGCAGTGCCGGGCTCTCCCAGCAGAGCGGCTGAACTGGGCAGTGCCAGGGTCTCCCAGCAGAGCTGCTGAACTGGGCAGTGCCAGGGTCTCCCAGCAGAGCTGCTGAACTGGGCAGTGCCAGGGTCACCCAGCAGAGCGGCTGAACTGGGCAGTGCCAGGGTCTCCCAGCAGAGCGGCTGAACTGGGCAGTGCCAGGGTCTCCCAGCAGAGCGGCTGAACTGGGCAGTGCCAGGGTCTCCCAGCAGAGCTGCTGAACTGGGCAGTGCCGGGCTCTCCCAGCAGAGCGGCTGAACTGGGCAGTGCCAGGGTCTCCCAGCAGAGCTGCTGAACTGGGCAGTGCCAGGGTCTCCCAGCAGAGCTGCTGAACTGGGCAGTGCCAGGGTCACCCAGCAGAGCTGCTGAACTGGGCAGTGCCGGGCTCTCCCAGCAGAGCGGCTGAACTGGGCAGAGCCAGGGAATCCCAGCAGAGTGAACTGGGCAGTGCCAGGGTCACCCAGCAGAGCTGCTGAACTGGGCAGTGCCAGGGTCAACCAGCAGAGCGGCTGAACTGGGCAGTGCCAGGGTCTCCAGCAGAGTGAACTGGACAGAGCCAGGGTCTCCCAGCAGAGCTGCTGAACTGGGCAGTGCCAGGGTCACCCAGCAGAGCTGCTGAACTGGGCAGTGCCAGGGTCTCCCAGCAGAGCTGCTGAACTGGGCAGTTCCAGGGTCTCCCAGCAGAGCTGCTGAACTGGGCAGTGCCAGGGTCTCCCAGCAGAGCTGCTGAACTGGACAGTGCCAGGGTCTCCCAGCAGAGCTGCTGAACTGGGCAGTGCCAGTCTCTCCAGCAGAGCTGCTGAACTGGACAGTGCCAGGGTCTCCCAGCAGAGCTGCTGAACTGGGCAGTTCCAGGGTCTCCCAGCAGAGCTGCTGAACTGGGCAGTTCCAGGGTCTCCCAGCAGAGCTGCTGAACTGGGCAGTTCCAGGGTTTCCCAGCAGAGCTGCTGAACTGGGTAGTGCCAGGGTCTCCCAGCAGAGCTGCTTTAATGGGCAGTACCACCACTCTTAGCTAAGCTGCTATACTGGGCAGTATTACCGCTTCTCAGCAGAACGATTATTCTGGGCAGTACCAGCACTTCTCAGCAGAGCTGCTATACTGGACTGTCACCAGCGCTTCTCAGTAGAGCGTCGAATGGGCAGTGTTAGCACTTCTCAGCAGTCTGTTGTACCAAGCAGTACAACTACTTATCAGCAGACTTTACAATGGGCAGTGCAAATACTTTTTAATAGAGCTGTTCTATTGGGCGGGCAGAACCAAAACCTTTTAGTAGAGTTTATCACACAAATGGTTCACATACGAGCGGTACCAGAACAACTCAGCAGATCTGTTACAATGGGCAGCAGTCGCATGTCAAGGCGGAGCTGTTGGGCAGAACAGCATTTTAGCAGACCTTTTATAGCTATAATGGGTAGTAGCACTTCTCACCAGGGTTCCCATACTTAGAACGGGTAGTATCAGTGCACCCCAGCGAGCTGTAGGGTAATAACATTCAGTACTCTCACTCCCCAGAAGAGATGCTGTAGGAATATCATTAGGGCTGGCACCTCTCAGCAAAGGTGCTACACTTAGAATGGGCAAGTACCAGTACACCCCAGCAGAGCTGTTACACTAAGAATATGCAGCACTCATACTACCTAGCAGAGCTGCTATGCTAGTAATATGCAGCACTCATACTCCCTAGCAGAGCTGTTATGCTAGTAATATGCAGTACTCATACTCCCTAGCAGAGCTGTTACACTAAGAATATGCAGCACTCATACTCCCTAGCAGAGCTGTTATGCTAGTAATATGCAGCACTCATACTCCCTAGCAGAGCTGTTATGCTAGTAATATGCAGCACTCACACTCCCTAGCAGAGCTGTTATGCTAGTAATATGCAGTACTCATACTCCCTAGCAGAGCTGTTACACTAAGAATATGCAGCACTCATACTCCCTAGCAGAGCTGCTATGCTAGTAATATGCAGCACTCATACTCCCTAGCAGAGCTATTATGCTAGTAATATGCAGCACTCATACTCCCTAGCAGAGCTGTTATGCTAGTAATATGCAGCACTCATACTCCCTAGCAGAGCTGTAATGCTAGTAATATGCAGCACTCATACTCCCTAGCAGAGCTGTTATGCTAGTAATATGCAGCACTCATACTCCCTAGCAGACCTGTTATGCTAGCAGAATTACCAGTGTAATAATATGCAGTACTTGTTCTTCCCAGCAGAGTTGTCAGTGTAATATGCAGTCCTCACTTCCCAGCAGAGCTGGTATGTCAGTAATGCACAGTACTCATTCTCCCTATCAGAGCTGTTATATTAGTAAGAGGAAATGATCATACTCCCCAGCACAGTTGTTATACTAGTAATATGCAGTACTCATACTCCCTAGCAGAGCGGTTATGCTAGTAATATGCAGTACCCATACTCCCTAGCAGAACGGTTATGCTAGTAATATGCAGTACCCATACTCCCCATCAGAGTTTTTATGCTAGTAATATGCAATACTCATTCTCCCCAGCAGAGCTGGTATGCTAGTAATATGCAATACTCATTCTCCCCAGCAGAGCTGGTATGCTAGTAATATGCAATACTCATACTTCCCAGCAGAGATGGTAAACCAGTCATATGCACTACTCACACTCCCTAGCACAGCTGTTATGCTAGTAACATGCAGTAGCGATACTCCTTAGCAGATACTCCTCAACAGAGTTCTTATAATAGTAATATGCATTACTCATACTCCCCAGGAGAGTTGTCAGTGTAATAATATGCAATACGCATACTCCCTAGCAGAGCTTTTATGCTAATAATATGCAGTACTCATTCTTCCCAGCAGAGCGGGTATACTAGTAATATGCAGTACTCATACTTCCTAGCAGAGCTGTTATGTAGTAATATGCAGTACCCATACTCCCTAGCAGAGCGGTTATGCTAGTAATATGCAGTACCCATACTCCCTAGCAGAGCGGTTATGCTAGTAATATGCAGTACTCATACTTCCTAGCACAGTTGTCAGTGTAGTAATATGCAATACTCAAACTTCCCAGCAGAGCTGGTATACTAGTAATATGCACTACTCATACTTCCTAGCAGAGCTGTTATGTAGTAATATGCAGTACCCATACTCCCTAGCAGAGCTGGTATACTAGTAATATGCACTACTCATACTCCCTAGCAGAGCTGTTATGTAGTAATATGCAGTACCCATACTCCCTAGCAGAGCGGTTATGCTAGTAATATGCAGTACCCATACTCCCTAGCAGAGCGGTTATGCTAGTAATATGCAGTACCCATACTCCCTAGCAGAGCGGTTATGCTAGTAATATGCAGTACTCATACTTCCAAGCATAGTTGTCAGTGTAGTAATATGCAATACTCAAACTTCCCAGCAGAGCTGGTATACTAGTAATATGCACTACTCATACTTCCTAGCAGAGCTGTTATGTAGTAATATGCAGTACCCATACTCCCTAGCAGAGCGGTTATGCTAGTAATATGCAGTACCCATACTCCCTAGCAGAGCGGTTATGCTAGTAATATGCAGTACTCATTCTCCTCAGCAGAGCGGGTATACTAGTAATATGCAGTACTCATACTTCCAAGCATAGTTGTCAGTGTAGTAATATGCAATACTCAAACTTCCCAGCAGAGCTGGTATACTAGTAATATGCACTACTCATACTTCCTAGCAGAGCTGTTATGTAGTAATATGCAGTACCCATACTCCCTAGCAGAGCTGGTATACTAGTAATATGCACTACTCATACTCCCTAGCAGAGCTGTTATGTAGTAATATGCAGTACCCATACTCCCTAGCAGAGCGGTTATGCTAGTAATATGCAGTACTCATACTTCCTAGCAGAGTTGTCAGTGTAGTAATATGCAATACTCAAACTTCCCAGCAGAGCTGGTATACTAGTAATATGCACTACTCATACTTCCTAGCAGAGCTGTTATGTAGTAATATGCAGTACCCATACTCCCTAGCAGAGCTGGTATACTAGTAATATGCACTACTCATACTCCCTAGCAGAGCTGTTATGTAGTAATATGCAGTACCCATACTCCCTAGCAGAGCGGTTATGCTAGTAATATGCAGTACTCATACTTCCTAGCAGAGTTGTCAGTGTAGTAATATGCAATACTCAAACTTCCCAGCAGAGCTGGTATACTAGTAATATGCACTACTCATACTCCCTAGCAGAGCTGTTATGTAGTAATATGCAGTACCCATACTCCCTAGCAGAGCGGTTATGCTAGTAATATGCAGTACCCATACTCCCTAGCAGAGCGGTTATGCTAGTAATATGCAGTACTCATACTTCCTAGCAGAGCTGTTATGTAGTCATATGCAGTACCCATACTCCCTAGCAGAGCTGGTATACTAGTAATATGCACTACTCATACTCCCTAGTAGAGTTATCTGTGCAATAATATGCAGTGCTCATACTCCCCAGCAGAGTTGTCAGTGTAATTACATGCAATACGCATACTCCCTAGCAGAGCTTTTATGCTAGTAATATGCAGTACTCATACTCCCTAGCAGAGCTGTTATGTAGTAATATGCAGTACCCATACTCCCTAGCAGAGCCGTTATGCTAGTAATATGCAGTACCCATACTCCCTAGCAGAGCGGTTATGCTAGTAATATGCAGTACCCATACTCCCTAGCAGAGCGGTTATGCTAGTAATATGCAGTATCCATACTCCGTAGCAGAGCGGTTATGCTAGTAATATGCATTACTCATACTCCCCAGGAGAGATGTCAGTGTAATAATATGCAATACGCATACTCCCTAGCAGAGCTTTTATGCTAGTAATATGCAGTACTCATTCTCCCCAGCAGAGCGGGTATACTTGTAATATGCACTACTCATACTTCCTAGCAGAGTTGTCAGTGTAGTAATATGCAATACTCAAACTTCCCAACAGAGCTGGTATACTAGTAATATGCAGTAACCATACTCCCTAGCAGAACCATTATGCCAGTAATATGCAGTACCCATACTCCCTAGCAGAGTTGTTATGCTAGTAATATGCAGTACTCATTCTCCAGCAGAGCTGCTACACTTAGAATGGGCAATACCATTACACCCCAGTGGAGTTGTTATACTAGTAACATGCAGCACTCATACTCCCCAGCAGAGTTGTTATAATAGTAATATGCAGTACTCGTACTCCCTAGCAGAGCTCTCAGTATAATAATATGCAGTACTCATACTCCTCATCAGAGTTGTTATAATACTAATATGCAGTGTGCATACTCCCTAGCAAAGTTATTATACTTGTAATATGCAAAATTCATACTCCCTAGTAGAGTTATCTGTGCAATAATATGCAGTGCTCATACTCCCCAGCAGAGTTGTCAGTGTAATTACATGCAATACGCATACTCCCTAGCAGAGCTTTTATGCTAGTAGTATGCAGTACTCATACTCCCTAGCAGAGCTGTTATGTAGTAATATGCAGTACCCATACTCCCTAGCAGAGCTGTTATGCTAGTAATATGCAGTACCCATACTCCCTAGCAGAGCGGTTATGCTAGTAATATGCAGTACCCATACTCCCTAGCAGAGCGGTTATGCTAGTAATATGCAGTACCCATACTCCCTAGCAGAGCGGTTATGCTAGTAATATGCAGTACCCATACTCCGTAGCAGAGCGGTTATGCTAGTAATATGCATTACTCATACTCCCCAGGAGAGATGTCAGTGTAATAATATGCAATACGCATACTCCCTAGCAGAGCTTTTATGCTAGTAATATGCAGTACTGATTCTCCCCAGCAGAGCGGGTATACTAGTAATATGCAGTACTCATACTTCCTAGCAGAACCATTATGCCAGTAATATGCAGCACTCATACTCCCTAGCAGAGCTGTTATGTAGTCATATGCAGTACCCATACTCCCTAGCAGAGCTGGTATACTAGTAATATGCAACACTCATACTCCCTAGCAGAGTTGTTATGCTAGTAATATGCAGTACTCATTCTCCAGCAGAGCTGCTACACTTAGAATGGGCAATACCATTACACCCCAGTGGAGTTGTTATACTAGTAACATGCAGCACTCATACTCCCCAGCAGAGTTGTTATAATAGTAATATACAGTACTCGTACTCCCTAGCAGGGTCATTATACTAGTAATATGCAGTACTCGTACTCCCTAGCAGAGCTCTCAGTATAATAATATGCAGTACTCATACTCCTCATCAGAGTTGTTATAATACTAATATGCAGTGTGCATACTCCCTAGCAAAGTTATTATACTTGTAATATGCAAAATTCATACTCCCTAGTAGAGTTATGTGTGCAATAATATGCAGTGCTCATACTCCCCAGCAGAGTTGTCAGTGTAATTACATGCAATACGCATACTCCCTAGCAGAGCTTTTATGCTAGTAATATGCAGTACTCATTCTCCCCAGCAGAGCGGGTATACTAGTAATATGCACTACTCATACTTCCTAGCAGAGTTGTCAGTGTAGTAATATGCAATACTCAAACTTCCCATCAGAGCTGGTATACTAGTAATATGCACTACTCGTACTCCCTAGCAGAGCTGTTATATAGTAATATGCAGTACCCATACTCCCTAGCAGAACGGTGATGCTAGTAATATGCAGTACCCATACTCCCTAGCAGAGCGGTTATGCGAGTAATATGCAGTACTCATACTCCCTAGCAGAGCTGTTATGCTAGTAACATGCAGTACTCACACTTCCCAGCAGAGCTGTTACACTTAGAATGGGCAGTACCTTGCACCCCAGCAGAGCTGTTTTACTAGTAACATGCAGTACTCATACTGCCCAGTAGAGTTGTTATACTAGTATCAGGCAATGTTAGGACCTCTCAGCAGATCAGAGAAGAAGCGACCTCATTATGAGAGGCCTGTTAATTAGAGGTGGATTTACAGGGGCCAGAATTAGCGATTCTATTATATCCCATCCGTGGAATGAGGAATAACATTCCAGACCCGGAATTGCTCAGTCCAACATCATATGTGGTTCCAGATTACGAGGTGTTATAATGACAAAGTTCAGCCGCCTTCAGGGTGAAATGTCTGTCGAAAAACACTCCGTTTTAGCGCGTCCAGCCCCGATTACAGTAAAACTCGTATTGGGGGTGGAGGAGTATCTTTCCCAGGGGTACCTCTCTGCCTGACTCATAATGGGCCCCAACTTTAAAACGGCTTCCCTTGTTTTCATCTGTGCACGAGCTTACATATTTCTAAAATCAAAATAATCCTTGGGCTGGTCTCGGTAGCCAGGAACCTATTGGTGAACAGCCTGCCCACACTTTAGGGATAAACAGCGACCCACCCAGTCTGAGGATTCATCATACATGGCTGAGGTGGACAACACTGCCCAAACCCCGCTGCAGCGCCCTCGGTGGCACCAGAGCTCGAGGAAGTCTGTACAGAGTTAAAGCTGACGTGCCAATGTGTGCTGGCATAGCAATCTAGCCTCGTGGGCAATGCCAACAAACTCCACCACCATGGTTCCACCTTAGGCACGTGCCAATGTGTGCTGGCATAGCTATCCAGCCTCAAGGGGCAATGCCAACAAACTCCACCACCATGGTTCCACCTTAGGCACGTGCCAATTTGTGCTGGAATCAAGGCCGACTTGAGCACTGAGGGCGCCCGGTGCAACTATCTTTTTGGGCACTCACCCCCATGACCTCCTTCTCCATGGATTCCTTCTCTACCACGCGCCACCAGTGCCCCTCGTCTCTCCGTAGCCCCAGTCTCACATACATTTCATTTGTTTTATAGCACTACTCCTACCACCAGAGTAGGGAGTCGGAGCACTTTACATCATACACATTATACAGAGACAGGGAATTATAGAGGTGTGAACCAGTCTATAAGAAAGGTTATGTAAAACTAGAAGGATTACAATCTGTAGGAATCCTGTTATTACCTATACACTGCAGTTTTCGTGCAGCTCTTTGAGGAAGTTTAGTAGGTCGCTGCACTATATAAAGATAGTTACTTTCTAACTGCAACTAACAAAACAAAAGGATCTGTGTAACACAATCTGTAACTTGCAGAGCTATCCACACAAAATACTATTCCGTGATCTGCATGGTACACGTTCTTTGCAAGAGGCGCATTCACCCTCTGCACTACTTTATGATGAGTCAACCCTGTCACTAGACAAAACTCTGATCTCTCTCCAGCAGTAACATTAATCATCAGAGTTAGGTTGATATTTTTATTGTTGCCTAAATACTGCTTGACACACAAGGTACTCTGCAGCATGCGCGTGCTTTTAACGCCATCGCTGCTGCCGACGTCCAACGGACGTCGCGTGTACTACTTCGGTAGTGCTGCGCACGTCCGTTGGACGTCGCGGCCCCGCCCGCGCAATAGCACATTCCGCACTAGCGCGGAACGTTCAGAGCAGGCAAGGGTTTAAAGCCGTGTTATTTCTCAACAAAAATGTTCAGCGCCAGGTGCCCTTGCACAGGTCTCACCGCCCTAGAGCTGGCCCTGGCCTGCAATAGCAAGCTAGTTTGGAGGGGGTGGGGGCAATGCTAGTACACTGCTCTACCGTTGATCCACCATAGCAGCAGGTTCTGGAAAGAAAATAGCATAGGGCCCGATGTAGGTCACCAAATACCGGTCGGTCACGGCCGAATTCGGCCGTTACCGACCGGTATTTGGTGATTGAGATGTAGGAGGCAATTTTTTGCACAATCAGTAAATTTACCGAATCGGTAAAATTACCGATTCTGTAAAATACCGAATCGGTAATTTTACCGATTCGGTAAATTCCAGATGTAGGTCGCACTGTTTACAGTGCTACAGGCCTTCAGAATTCGGTATTTTACCACCCAATCCTATTGGGTGATAAAATACCGAATACAGGTGTACATGCACATCTGTGCATGTACACCTGTGCCATGTGACAGACAGACATGCTCTTAGGGCATGTCTGTGTGCCACATGGCACACATGCCCGTATTTGGGGTGCTAGAGGGTGTCAAAGTGACACCCCCTGCACCCTTGCTGCAATCGGTATTCACCGAATCGGTAAATACCGATTCGGTAATGCCCATTGATTCCTATGGGCTTCAATGCCCATAGGAATCAATGGGCATTACCGATTCGGTATTTACAGATTCGGTAAATACCGAATCTCAACGATTCGGTATTTACCGATTCTGAAATACCTACACCCCCCCTCTATTTTACCACTTCTTAAATACCGAATCGGTATGATTCGGTATTTAAGAAGTGGTAAAATTAAATTACCTACATCGGGCCCCTAGATCGGTGAAAATATGGGTTCTCTCTAAAGCATTTGGACCCTCAGTTCATAAAAAGTGAGGGAGGGGCTGTGTCAAACGCTCCTATCTTATCATGATTATCTGGTGTGTTGTGGTTCGAAGGTTTTGACTCAACTGATTATGCAAATTGCCTAATTAATTTAGTTGTCTTACTTTGAATTCTTTATTATTATGTCTCTTAATGAAGAAATTGTGCCAAATTTCCTTTACTAGAAAAACTTCCAATATGTGTAGAGCCCGGACCCCTTAGGATGTCCCCCGCCCCAACCTCATGCAATCCCACAATCAACACTTGCCAATCCAAGAGTGTGGGTAAAAACGGCCATGTTTAATAACAATCAACATTTAAAAACATGACAAAATGTATTTACACTTTGAATATCTACAATTTTTATCCCTGATCATAACCACTGGTTGTGCAATATTTACTTGCTCCAGCACCAAGGGGCCCTCCGGCTCGCATCCCCTATCTGAGAACCACGCAAGGCGCAACACACCTGCGTCCTTGAGCGGTGAGCCCCAGCCCTCTGGTCCTTGTTCGCCATTTATGGGCCCCACCCCTCTACCACCGGGCTGCCCAGGAGGCTCATAGGGAATGACCAGGGGCCGCTGCCCCATGCCCTAGTTCGTAACCTGGCGCCCTTAACTCCCCAGCCGGTGGGCCCATACTCCCTGCGGAGAGCTTACCGTCTCTCCCCTCAGTGATGGCCTTGGGAGTGTGTAAGCAGGCCTCCCGCTAACCCTGAAAATCAATGTTCTGTGGCCTCTTTTCTGCCAATCCCCCTCTTATCCTTTCCCCAAACCACTAATCTCAGGGACGGGTGAGTGGGAAATTGATAAATCCCAAAAACAATCCTGGGGCCAGGTGCGGGAAAAAAGCGGATGTGCGAAGGTGAACCCAGGGCCTAAATAGTACCCCCCCCCCCCCCCCGGCTCCACCCCTCTACTGCCTGCACTGGCCGGAAACACGTCACGGCCGACCCAGAAGCGATTGCACTGGCTGGTAGCCAATCGGGCTACACAGCCGAACTATGGGGGTGTGGTGTGGGTCCAGGGGCTGGGCCCTAAGGGCGCGCTTGCTGAATTTTGCGCTTTTCAAACATTAAACATTTGTTTCGCTCTGTGGCAAAATAGCCTTCTAGCTTTTTCCAAAGCTAGTAAACTCCTCCGAGGCAGTAACATAAGGCGGTGTGTCACTACACTTTTATCTGTGCAGTTGATTGTCTTTTCAATCTTTTAACCCCTTCGACGCTCATGACGAGCTGGGCTCGTCATGGCGTAGCCTCCTCGCACGCTCATGACGAGCCCAGCTCGTCACGTAAAGTGCGATTACGAAAAACCCAGCGTACGGGCGGAATTCCGCCCGCACGCATGCGGTTAACATGGCTTGGAGTAACAAAAGTGTATTGCCTGTTGATGACTGATGAAGTAGCCTAATACCCCCCTCCCCAAAGATTACAGTAAGGTGGTGGGTTGGGGAGGCTGCAGTTTACCTCACTAGGAGCAGGACCTTGACTCTAGGGGTCAGTGCCCAGCTGACAGAGTCTGTGGAACAGGACCAGTGCTTAATTTGAGCCGGTGGTTCCGGGTACTCAGCACCAGTACTTAATTGTCAACACCGATGCCTGTGAAAGTATGCCACAAGGTGGCACTGTCTGGCAAATTTAGAGATGAGCACAACAGGTAATTATTAATTCAATATACATTAAATAAAACTACCACCAGCTGCCCAAGCCTCTCTTATAGCTTTGGAGGCCTGAGCTAGTCTGCATTGTCACACTTCTACCAGGCAGGGGCGGCCGGAATTACTTGCGGGTGGGGAGGCGTGTGTGGAGGCCGCAGGGAGAGTCGCGAGGGGGGTCTTGGGAAGTGTTGTGGGGGGAAGCGTGTTTAGAAATTTAAAAGAAAAAAAAGTTTCCTCCAACCCGGGTCCCGAGTCTTTTGCACCCCTGCTCTACTGAGACCACTTCCAGGAAGAGGAAGAAGGCAGCCAGGCTCCCACCCCATAAGAAAATCATTTCCCTTTGCGAAACAGTTACCAACCCTACTTGGGCACTGGTAATTAACCGATCAATGGTTTGCCAGGGCAGCTGCAGTCACAAATATCTGATACATCCTTTCCAAAGTGCAAAAAAAGAGGGGGGGGGTGCGGGGGTGACCACTTTCACGCCCCTTCTGCCTGTGAATCGAAAAGGGTCGCAAAATCATTTTATGAGTTAGAAAGAATTTTCAGGGCTGTTGTACATGTTGAAAAACCCCTTTGCACCTGCAAACCCTGCGGTTTTTCGGTATTGCAGGGTTTACGACCACAACAGGCTTGGTACATCAGGCTCCCTCTCCTGACTGACTCTTCCTCTGCCGGTCATCACAAAGTACAACCCTTCCTAAAAACGTGTGCGTGTGGCCAAGAACGGCTCCGCATTTTAACACTCGATGCAGCACATGAAATGAGGAGTTCGAATCCCGGCAAAGCAGACTCAACTTTCTGGGCAGTAACTTTACAATGCGCAATGACTTACAGCGCTTAGAAACAGCAGAAATGTTGTGAAGAGCTACATAAAAATAAATAATAATTTTATAACCAGCGTATTCGCACCTCAACTACACACAAAGCGCTGTGCAGCGATTTGGGGACATGACATGTGCACAGATATAAATATCCCCAATGAGGAACAAATCAACTATACATTAAAGTTTAGGAGAGTTGAAGGAGGAAACCCATGGACGAAAGGCGGTGCAGAGAGGGAGAGGATGGGGGGGGAAGTCATGGGCGTAATGTTGGGCAGAGCAGAAGGAAGGACACGGGGCTGAATTAGAGTTAACTGTGGAATCAGTGGTTTGGAAGGAGCTAGAAAACGGATAAAGAAGGAAGTAAAAATGTGGCGAGAGGGAGGAAGGGTGCATGGAGGAATGAATGAAAGTAAAGGCATTTATATCTAGATTCTTTCTCTGCTGTGCAGTGCTCCCCAGGCTGAGATCTGAAGGTGCTGGTGGTGAAATTGATAGGGGCCTTTCACGGGTCCCCCTTGAATGAATAATTCATTTAAATTGGATGGAAGCCTCCTGTTTTCTATGTTTTCTTTTTTTCTCTCTTTTTTTTTAAATTTCAAAGTATTTTATTGATTTATACTGTACATTCACTAAATATCTACAGGATACAAGTAAGTCTTTGTTAAAGCGAGGCTGTTTCATTCTGACCATGCCTCGGCCAGCTGCAGGGCCGGACCCTACATAAAACAAGGCAACAGATTCGAGTGGGTTGTACAACGGTGCGGTTAGTGGACAGAGAGCACTCCAGCAGCAAAATTATATATTGCCTGGACTTTCAATAATCAATGCACCGTTCCTGGTAGAATGGGAATACAGACTTCCAATCTTGCCCAGAGCCCCACCCTTTATAAATCAGCGCGCCGGGACTTTGCCAGAGGGCCCTGAGTGTATAAACCAAGTAACCCGTCCTTCTGAAGTGTCTCCTGTCAATCATAAATCAAGTATTCAGCACTTTTTTTTGTCATAATTTTTTATTGGAGTTCAAAGATAGGCAATTTCATAGGTTACAAAACAATATAATAAATATAAATCAGTATGTGACAAATAATATACACAGTATTCAGCACTTTCACAGCACACTGGCATTAAACAACCTATTCTGGACCCGGGGTAGGACACAGGACATTTCTGATCCTGAAGACACCAGACAGAGTATTATGAGCTGGGCACAGACAGCAGGAATTTCTTCAAAGAGGGAAAATCAGAAAACACATTTAGTTGTGGATTCAGGGAAAGATGGGATCCATCTATTTGTTGAAGGGAGGAGGAAGGGCATTTGGACTGAGGAGGAGAATGTCAGATCATTTTTGGATTGACGGGCCGGAGTCCAGATATTTTTGGGATTTGGGGAACACAGTAGGTACTCTACGCAGAAAGGCAAGTATGTTCTGAATATAATGTAGGACACTGTTTATATTTAGGATTTAGGTACGATGCAATTAGAATTCAGGGGAGGGCAGAACACAAAGCAGCTTTTGAGAAGGCACTGGCTTTGTTTTGGAGTATAGCAGGGTTATTTTCTTTTTTGTATGTTTATGAAGCTTTATTAACCAGTAATACTGGATCTCTGGCAGGGCACAGCGTCAGCCGGTGATGCCAGGCAGGAGGCTGCTGGCTGAGCCTGGTGATGGTTCTGGCTTGACCACAGGGTCATTGGAGATGGCTGGCATGAGATACTCTGGTGATGCTGGGACAGTTCTTCATTTAAGCACTTTGTGAATTTTTCAAGTCCAGTAAAACCCAAATGACCTTCATGAACCATTCGAGAGAGACTTCCAAAAACAGTGTTGTTTTTATTTTCCGAATTATAGGTTTGAGAAAGTATCCGGTACAGAGAAGAGATTTTCCTCCTGAATTTTTTACAGAGTCCATCTCTGTCCTCCTGTTCAGGGCTTGCAACTATTACAGATCCCTTTGCTATTTAGTTTCTATATGGCTGTCATGGATGCAATTAACATTTCCAAAGACAGCCGCACCTCGAGAGGTATGAAAGGTCAGACCATTCCGTTCCAAAGCCTCTGAGATCATAGATCATATGGCGTTCCCCAGGGATCCTACCTCAGCCAGACGCTGTTCAACATTTACATGGCCCCGCTCGCACACGTAGCCCGACAGCACGACCTCAACATAATCTCCTACGCCAACGACACTCAGCTGATCCTCTCCCTCACGAAGGACCCCATCACCGCCAAAGCCAACCTCCACGAAGGCATGAAGGCCGTCGCCGACTGGATGAAGACAAGCCGTCTGAAGCGGTCTCGGACAAAACGGAGGTCCGACTACAACGGATCCAAAATGCCTCGGCACGACTGATCCTCGACGTACCACGCCACGGCCACATCACCCCCCACCTGAGAAACTTGCACTGTCTCCCCGTCAACAAGAGGATATCTTTCAAGCTCCTCACCCACGCACACAAGGCAGTCCACAAGACTGGCCCAGCCTACCTCAACAGACGGCTCTCCTTCTATATCCCCAACTGCCAGCTACGCTCTGCCGACCTCGAACTCGCCACCGTCTCACGCACCCGAAGAACAACCACCGGTGGGAGATCCTTATCCCACCTCCCCGCTAAGACATAGGAGACCCTACCACTGAGCCTACGACAGACCCAAGACCTGCTGACCTTCTGGAGGATACTTAAGACCTGGCTGTTCGATCGGTAGCGAGCCCCCCAGCACCTTGAGACCCTTGCGGGTATGTAGTGCGCTTTACAAATGATTGATTGATTGGTTGGGGGCTGGTAGCAGCCAGAGATAGGCAAGTGAATACTTGATCACAAGCTCTGCGAAATCAAATGTGATCCAGTGACCCAAAAGACAGTGTAACCAACATATAAAAACCCAAATCCACTGGATCAAGCCTGCTGGCATCTTCCATTGTTCATCGCTCAATGCCTCTATTGAATACCAATCACGGTCATCCTTTGCAGCGCTGCACACAGCAGACAGACACTGAAGCAAGGCAAAGTGTAAGAAAAAACAAAACAGTTTCCAAAAATGCTCCTTGCAAAATGTCTTGCTTCCACAAATCTTTGCATTTCCCTGCACCCCAAACAGCGTCACCTTCCAAGATCTAACACATAATTGCATTACATGTTCTCAGCACGTCCAGCGATGCTGCACGCTCTGTTTCCTGCATCCCTCCGCTTACCATGTTCTGGTTAACTTGACTCCCAGCCACAACAATATTCATTACAAGTAAAAATAGCACAGGGACCAGAGTACAGTGTGTGTGTGTGGGGGTGGTGGGGGGGGTGGAGGTCTGCGAGCAGCCCCCAGCAGAAGAGGAGAGAGAGCATGCTGCTAGCACGGCTCCTGCTGGCTGACGTCATCCTCATCATATGGATATGTGCAGCTGAATCTTGCTGCCACCCGAGGACGCGCAACGACGACACCCTGTAAAATACTGAGCAGGACACGAAAAATACCCCAACAGTGCAGCACAACAAATACCCCAACAGTGCAACACAACAAATACCCTAAAATACCCTAACCGTGCAACACAACAAATACCCCAACAGTGCAACACAACAAATACCCTAAAATACCCTAACAGTGCAACACAACAAATACCCCAACAGTGCAACACAACAAATACCCTAAAATACCCTAACAGTGCAACACAACAAATACCCTAACAGCGCAACACAAATACCCCAACAGTGCAACACAACAAATACCCTAAAATACCCTAACAGCGCAACACAACAAATACCCTAAAATACCCCAACAGTGCAACACAACAAATACCCTAACAGCACAACACAACAAATACCCCGCCAGTGCAACACAACAAATACCCTAACAGCACAACACAACATATACCCTAACAGCGCAACACAACAAATACCCCAACAGTGCAACACAACAAATACCCCTACAGTGCAACACAACAAATACCCTAAAATACCCTGACAGTGCAACACAACAAATACCCTAAAATACCCTAACAGTGCAACACAACAAATACCCCAACAGTGCAACACAACAAATACCCTAACAGCGCAACACAACAAATACCCCAACAGCGCAACACAACAAATACCCCAACAGTGCAACGCAACAAATACCCTAAAATACCCTAACAGTGCAACACAACAAATACCCTAACAGCGCAACACAACAAATACCCCAACAGTGCAACACAACAAATACCCTAAAATACCCTAACAGTGCAACACAACAAATACCCCAACAGTGCAACACAACAAATACCCTAAAATACCCTAACAGTGCAACACAACAAATACCCTAACAGCGCAACACAACAAATACCCCAACAGTGCAACACAACAAATACCCTAAAATACCCTAACAGCGCAACACAACAAATACCCTAAAATACCCCAGCAGTGCAACACAACAAATACCCTAACAGCACAACACAACAAATACCCCGCCAGTGCAACACAACAAATACCCTAACAGCACAACACAACATATACCCTAACAGCGCAACACAACAAATACCCCAACAGTGCAACACAACAAATACCCTAACAGCGTAATACAACAAATACCCCAACAGTGCAACACAACAAATACCCTAACAGCGCAACACACCAAATACCCTAACAGCGCAACACAACAAATACCATAAAATACCCTAACAGCGCAACATAACAAATACCCTAAAATACCCTAACAGTGCAACACAACAAATACCCTAACAGCGCAACACAACGAATACCCCAACAGTGCAACACAACAAATACCTTAACAGCACAACACAACAAATACCCTAACAGCGCAACACAACAAATACCCCACCAGTGCAACACAACAAATACCCTAACAGCACAACACAACAAATACCCTAACAGCGCAACACAACAAATACCCCAACAGAGCAACACAACAAATACCCTAACAGCACAATACAACAAATACCCCAACAGTGCAACACAACAAATACCCTAACAGCGCAACACAACAAAAACCCCAACAGTGCAACACAACAAATACCCTAAAATACCCTAACAGTGCAACACAACAAATACCCCAACAGCGCAACACAACAAATACCCTAACAGCGCAACACAACAAATACCCCAACAGTGCAACACAACAAATACCCCAACAGTGCAACACAACAAATACCCCAACAGTGCAACACAACAAATACCCTAACAGCACAACACAACAAATACCCTAACAGCGCAACATAACAAATACCCCAACAGTGCAACACAACAAATACCCTAACAGCACAATACAACAAATACCCCAACAGCGCAACACAACAAATACCCCAACAGTGCAACACAACAAATACCCTAACAGTGCAACACTACAAATACCCCAACAGTACAACACAACAAATACCCTAACAGCACAACAAAACAAATATCCCAACAGTGCAACACAACAAATACCCTAAAATACCCTAACAGTGCAACACAACAAATACCCTAACAGCGCAACAAAACAAATACCCCAACAGTGCAACACAACAAAATACCCTAAAATACCCTAACAGTGCAACACAACAAATACCCCAACAGTGCAACACAACAAATACCCTAAAATACCCTAACAGTGCAACACAACAAATACCCTAACAGCGCAACACAACAAATACCCCAACAGTGTAACACAACAAATACCCTAAAATACCCAAACAGTGCAACACAACAAATACCCTAAAATACCCTAACAGTGCAACACAACAAATACCCCAACAGTGCAACACAACAAATACCCTAAAATACCCTAACAGTGCAACACAACAAATACCCTAACAGCGCAACACAACAAATACCCCAACAGCGCAACACAACAAATACCCCAACAGTGCAACACAACAAATACCCTAAAATACCCTAACAGTGCAACACAACAAATACCCTAACAGCGCAACACAACAAATACCCCAACAGTGCAACACAACAAATACCCTAAAATACCCTAACAGTGCAACACAACAAATACCCCAACAGTGCAACACAACAAATACCCTAACAGCGCAACACAACAAATACCCCAACAGTGCAACACAACAAATCCCCTAAAATACCCTAACAGCGCAACACAACAAATACCCTAAAATACCCCAACAGTGCAACACAACAAATACCCTAACAGCACAACACAACAAATACCCCGCCAGTGCAACACAACAAATACCCTAACAGCACAACACAACATATACCCTAACAGCGCAACACAACAAATACCCCAACAGTGCAACACAACAAATACCCTAACAGCGCAATACAACAAATACCCCAACAGTGCAACACAACAAATACCCTAACAGCGCAACACACCAAATACCCTAACAGCGCAACACAACAAATACCATAAAATACCCTAACAGTGCAACATAACAAATACCCTAAAATACCCTAACAGCGCAACACAACAAATACCCTAACAGCGCAACACAACAAATACCCCAACAGTGCAACACAACAAATACCTTAACAGCACAACACAACAAATACCCTAACAGCGCAACACAACAAATACCTCACCAGTGCAACACAACAAATACCCTAACAGCACAACACAATAAATACCCTAACAGCGCAACACAACAAATACCCCAACAGATCAACACAACAAATACCCTAACATCACAATACAACAAATACCCCAACAGTGCAACACAGCAAATACCCTAACAGCGCAACACAACAAAAACCCCAACAGTGCAACACAACAAATACCCTAAAATACCCTAACAGTGCAACACAACAAATACCCCAACAGCGCAACACAACAAATACCCTAACAGCGCAACACAACAAATACCCCAACAGTGCAACACAACAAATACCCCAACAGTGCAACACAACAAATACCTCAACAGTGCAACACAACAAATACCCTAACAGCACAACACAACAAATACCCTAACAGTGCAACATAACAAATACCCCAACAGTGCAATACAACAAATACCCCAACAGTGCAACACAACAAATACCCTAACAGCGCAATACAACAAATACCCCAACAGTGCAATACAACAAATACCCTAACAGCACAATACAACAAATACCCCAACAGCGCAACACAACAAATACCCCAACAGTGCAACACAACAAATACCCTAACAGCACAACACAACAAATACCCTAACAGCGCAACACAACAAATATCCTAACAGTGCAACACAACAAAGACCCTAACACCGCAACACAACAAATACCCTAACAGTGCAGCACAACAAATACCCTAACCGTGCAACACAACAAATACCCTAACACCGCAACACGACAAATACCCTAACAGCGCAACACTACAAATACCTTAACAGTGCAACACAACAAATAATCTAACAGTGCAACACAACAAATACCCCAACAGCACAACACAACAAATACCCCAACAGCGCAACACAACAAATACCCTAACAGTGCAATGAAACACAACAAATACCCTAACAGTGCAACACAACAAATACCCTAACAGTGCAATGAAACACAACAAATACCCTAACAGTCCAACACAACAAATACCCTAACTGTGCAACACAACAAATACCCCAACAGCGCAATACAACAAATAGCCTAAGAGTGCAACACAACAAATGCCCTAACAGCGCAACACAAACGGTGCACCAATCACCACATATTATCAAATGGAAAGCAGGGAAGATGGACAACCTAGGAGCTCAGAAGAGGGGCAGAAGGTCAAACGCAGAGAGACTGTGGGGCATGATGGGGCATAGAGAACTGAAGACTCACAGCCAGATCTGATGGAAATGTTGCTCAATATCATAAATCAAGGGCATCACCTGGTTCTGTTCTTCCATGATTGCTGTGAGAGGAAATCCCCCGATGTGCACATGCCCGGTCCCGCCCATCCTTCAGCTGACAGCAGCGGTGTGTAGACACTCACTTGTGTCCTTCAGGACACCATTTTGTGAGTTCCACAGTCCCTTCGCAACAGCACTATTTCGTGCAAGGAATTTTCTATAGTGCCCCACAGCTGTTCTCTGATCCCCACACCAGTGATAGTTTCAAGAGTCCATACCCCCTGCCAGAAAGAATGGTCTCTCCTGGAAGTTCCTCAAAATGCGATGACACTTGGGCGGCCTGCCAAAAAGCTGTGAACATATTGGGGGTCCGCTGGCCACCTTGGGTAATTATATTGTTAGTGACCACAACAATGTGAATAGGGTCTCTGGGTTCCAATGACTTGATCAAAACTGCAAGTTCAAGAGCAAAATAATATCCCAGGAACCAAACCCACATCCCAAGTCGTGCATTATTGGGTAAGTATTGTCGTGGGGTCCAGAATGTTACGTGTTATAGACTGGGACATCTGAGTGATAGACCACACGTATCGCCGTCACTGCATATCCAGTGGACCAAAAGCCTCTCCCCAGAGTGCATGCCAGGGCGCATACTGAGTTTATCTTACAAACAGCGCCATGAATCCTACGGGTGCACGCGCGCTCTAGAAAATTTATTAACATAACATCCTAAATGCCAGATCAGGGCCTTAGCTAGCAATACTACAGCAAGTGCAGTGGCACTGGGGCTCAGGTAACCCTGATGAAAACTTAACTTTTACACGTACTGGACAGTGGTTAATTTGTAAAAAAAAAGAAATTTTAAAGTGCTGTCGCTCTTGTCAGGAGGCAGCTTGCAACAGTCCATTTCTCCTGTTAGCGCTGCATAAAACAGAACCAACTAATAAACATGAAGTGGGGAGAGGATGTGGTGTAATGGCTAGAGCTGCCGACTTCAGAGCTGGGGAACTAGGTTCGAGTTTGGGCTTTGGCTCAACATTCTGTGATTATGGTGGGCCAATCACTTAATCTCCCCATGCCTAAATGAATGTGTCCTTAACTGGTGCCCATGAAAAGCACCAGTGTTGATGATTAAGTACCTGTGCTGAGCACCGGAAACCACCTGCTCAAATTAAGCACTGGCATCGGAGCAAAACATTAAACTTTGCTGGGAAAGGTTTGGAGTGGAGGAAGACAAAATGCTGAATCAAGGGAAGGACCACCAGAAAGCAACGATGTCCCAAAGGAGGTTTATTACAACACTTGATGTGAGGATATAAGCACAAAAAAAAACCTCACTTTTTCAAGACAATTAAAGAACTTGCATTCCCATGAAAAAAATTTGAGCACCCCGTCTAAACAAAAAGTAAGAATTAGAAGCATGCACCTGTCAATTACCTACAAAGCTACACTGTCAAAATGTGCAAGCACGCACCCCATTTACTCTAAATTCATTCACTTCCGGTTCATCCTATCCCAGCCAGCTGCATCGAGGACACACAATCGATCACCCTGTTCAAGAAACCTACACGCGTGGATGCGATTGATCTAATAAACAAACATTGGATTTCAAACCTCGCAAGTTATACTAATGTCTTGGAAACAGGGCCGGACTGGGAACCAAAACTGGCCCTGGCAAAGTGCTCGGCCGCCGCCCCCCCCCCCCCCCCCCCCCCGGGGGAGATGGGGTGCGGCCGAGCTATTTGCCGGGGCGTCCGCTTTTGTTACAGGACCGATTTTGCAGCAAAACCGTCCCCCACCCTTGCGCGCACCGGGGGATTGCCCAGTGCCCGCAACGGCCAGTCCGGCCCTGCTTGGTAAGGAGAGTCGGCAGGCAGCACCACAGACAAGAATGACCGCTTTTATGCGAACAACAATCAGGGTTCACAACAACCAGTGGCATGGAATCCACATGTGTTTATATATGCGAGGAATTAAAAGTAATCATTTCATTTACTTAACATACCCTTATTTTACTGCAGGCTTCTCCAACTAGTAGCTCGGGAGCCATTGGTAGCTCTCCAGCTACTCATAGGTAGCTCTACGGTCTGCAGCCCAGCTTAATTACATTAAAATATGCATGCCAACATTAAAAAGTGTGCATTTGAGGCAAAAATATGTGCGTTTTCAGAAGTCATAAGCTGACGTTTAGAGAAAAATGGTTGAATTTCCAAACTATATTTAAAGCTGACAGTTCTGTGATAAATCATCAAGTGCTGGGGAGGATTATTACTAATCTCTAATACTAATACCTTGGAGACAGGTCCATGTCCATGTATATGGTCAGTCTTACCCAAAAGCACGGGATTATTGCATGTGGAGAAGTGTGGCTCAATGGTTAGAGCGGCAGACCCTGATGCAGAGGTCTAGCCCGGGACCAGGGTTCAATTCCCCTCCTCGGCGGGTCTTGGGCTCAAAATTCCACGGACCTGATAATTCTCGCCTCGGTGCCTATTCCAATCATGGATCCCACTCTGCAACTCTGGGCAATAGCTTGCTTAATCTCCACAACGGCCCCCACAACGCTAAGGATGCCTGGCTTCACCTTGGGGGTGCCCAGGAGTGGACACCTCACAGGGAAAGCCAGGATGGGTTCCACAGCGGTATTCGTACAAGCGCCTTGAGACCCTTGCGGGTGAGTAGTGCGCTATACAAGTATCAATTTACAATTTTTTACAATTTACATGTGAGACCCTATTTTTTTTTTTATTAATGTCGACTTCTTATATCTTTGCACTCTGCTCCGCAGCTATTTCATTGGCTGACCAGAGACCCTGGGCCCGACCAATCCCTTCAATGTCTTTGAAGACACTCCCAATGATCTGTAAACAGGAAACCAGCCTCACATGCAAAACATCCTATCGGCTCATTCACCTGTCTGGGTTTATGATCTTAATTAATGTTTACCAAGAAGTTCACTTTATCTCGAGGTTACACCTTATCTCTCAGTCAGTGAGATATGATGGTCAGTCGCTAAAGGGTATTCCACCCGCCGTTTATCAAAACCTTTATTTTTGGCTGGCTGAAGGGGACAAAATCCAAAGCACTTCCTGTGAAGCACTCACAGAAGGGATTGGTCGGGCTAGAGACTCTAGTCAGCCAATGATACAATAGCATAAGAAAGTGTGGTGATGTAATGAACACAACATCATTTTAAAAGAACTAGGGTCTCACAGGAAATAATTGTGTGCCCTTGGGTAAGAGTGATTTTATTTAGAGTCTGTAAAATTATTTGGATATGCTAAGTACATATGTTGTTTATTTTTAGAATGTAAATGGATTTTGTTATATTGATAGTTTCCCCTCATGCTTATAATAATACAAAGAGAGACTCTAATCGCTATATATGAATGACAAAATATTTCTTATTTGGAGTTTGGTGTCAATAAAGAGTGACAGAAGTCTGAACGGTTCAGATGAGAAAGAAGAATTTATAATATGCATGTTCAGTACATTTAGTTGCAGTTATGTATGCCTACTGTATATCACAATGTAACATATTTCTGTTTCTTTTACAGTTTGGATACAATATAAAAAATATTCAGTGTTTAGGTCATGAAGAAGATGGGGTACACCAAGAAACCACCGAAACACCTGTCAACAGTTTCTGAGTTTGTGCAATATTGTAATTGTTTGTGTACATTCAATTTTATGTATTTTATTTTAAAAAATCTTACGGGTAAAATGTAAAATTATTTTTGTTAATGTGAGATAAAATAAATGAGTTTATCACATAGGTGAGACTTTATGTTTGGTGGGGTTTCTTCTTTTAATACTCCTATCTGCTGTATTCCATCATTGAATCCACAGTCCCTATAGGACTTTTATCAGCAATTTCCTCCAATGGGATGTCTTCTGGGGAAACAAAGCTTGCTTTGGTCACCTCCTTGCACTGGTCAGCAAGCAGATGGACTGCCATTACTTTGCAGTCGCTGTCATTGTTCTGAGCAAAATAGCCTTCCCTGGATTTCCATGCCACGCGCAATAAAAAAAATTAAAAAAAACTTTGAGCAGTTCTCTGTGTGCTTCCCATCACAGGGATAAGGGCAGGGTTTGTAGGATATTGTATCTTTCCATGATCAATATGTGGTTTTTCTCCAGATATTACAGGTGGATTAAATAGGGCACACGCAACCAAGTGACTAAACTTTCAAGATCTCTACTCCAGTTGGAAGTAACAATATTTATTCACAGGCTGTGCAAGAGGACGCCATTTTAACATATGTCCATCACCCTACTGAAAGGACTCCATAAAACATGCACACTATCGGCTCATGCGTTGACCATGGTCTAAGTTACAGAATCTCCCTTAAATTTTCCAACTCAACTTTGATGGCCAACAGGTTAGTTTACACTTTGCACTGTGTTTTAGAACTGTGGCACTGTTAAAGTGGAGAAGTGTGGCTCACCGATTAGAGCAGCAGAACCTGAGGCAGAGGTCTGGCCCGGGACCAGTGTTCAATTCCTGCCTCGGCCGGTCTTGGGCTCAATGTCCACGGACTCGATAATTCTCGCCTCAGCGCCTACTCTAATCATGGGTCCCACTCTGCAACTCTGGGCAATAGCTTGCTTAATCTCCACAACGGCCCCGAAAGTGCTAGGATGCCTGGCCTCCACCTTGGGGGCATCTCACAGGGAAAGCCAGGAAGGGTTCCACAGCGGTATACAGCGCCAGGATGCCTGAAAGGTGATAGTGCGCTTTACAAGTATACATACATTTACAATGCCTACTCCTTTTAATTAAACAAATAGGCAGAAGGTGTTGCTATTAGATATGAAGTTGCAATAATCTACCCTTTGGAATCACTGCATCACATTAAGGAGCAGTCTCATCGTTGCATCAAATTAAGGCGCAGTCTCATTGTTGCATCAAATTATGGAGCGCTCTCTGAATGTGAGACTTTGGCATAGCCCCGGCGGAGCAATGCAGTTCAGTCAGATGATGCAATCTGCAGTCTCTTCCGTCCTGGCCAAGCAATACGAGAGTAGTCTGTGGTGTTCATTATCCGATTGACCCGTTGTATTGCTCACGCCTCCGCATGCGGTCACTCTTGCATAATGTGTGTCTCCGCCTTGACTTCTTATACTTACGTAATGTGATTCTCCACCTCAATGCTGGCTGCCGGCCTCTGGCTGTCTCATTGGTTCCTCTTGGCAACTTCACAAGAGGCAGGCGGCCAAGCCTCTGTAACCGCTCGCATACCGCAGCCTCAACTTGCACGCTGCTGTGACTGTGTGTGTGTGTGTTTGTGCATCGGCTTATCACCAGCAAGTAGTGCATTTCTTTACTTGGCTTATTTCACCATAGAGCAGAGCAGGTACACAACGTGGGGGAGACTTAGCCACAGCATCAACCTGTCCAACCTCGGACTCACCCAGCGAGTGGAAGGCCCCACACATGCCAGGGGACACCTAGTAAAGTAAAGTAAGTATACTTGTAAAGCGCACTGTTACCCCATCTCGGGGAGTCCTGGCGCTGTATACCGCTGTGGAACCCGTCCTGGCTTTCCCTGTGAGATGGTCCCTCCTGGGCACCTCCAAGGTGAAGCCAGGCATCCCCAGCGCTGATGGGGCCGTTGTGGAGATTAAGCAAGCTATTGCCCAGAGTTGCAGAGTGGGACCCATGGTTAGCGTAGACACCTAGGCGAGAATTATCGAGTCCGCGGACATTGACCCAAGACCCTGCCGCGTCGGGAATTGAACCCTGGTCCCGGGCCGATCTCTGCTTCAGGGTCTGGCGCTTCTAACCAGTGAGCCACACTTCTCCCCTATCTTCACCAACTCCAACAACATCATAGTAGACAAGCCAACACCCATCACTTGGTCCGACCACACCCTCATCAACTTCTGCATATCTATCCCACACCATCACAGAAACACCATCACCAAATCTTCACAACAGGACTGGAACAAGGTCTCAGAAGTATCTTAGTCTTTTGAACTCCAACACCACTGGTCTCAACACAACAAAAATGTTCCCACATCCACCTCTGACTTCTATGCCTGGATTACTGCCTGCAGAGATGCCCTGGCTCCTCTCAAAGCCAACAACGCCTCGAGAACCAGACGGTAAGCAAGCAGGTACATGGAAGAGCTCATGTTCATCAAACGCCACTGTAAGCAGTTGAAAGCAGAAGGAGACTGAGCTAAAACAACACTCACAAAACTACCATCAGCAAATCTGAGCCACCAAATGCTCCGTGATCACTGATCACTTCGAAAGCAGCACCAACAGAAACAAGGAAATATTTGCCAAAGGGAAGGACTTCAACTCTCTGGAAGCAAGATCCACGAGTGTAGCCCCCTCTCAGGACGTCTGCACCCAGCTATCCCTACTCTTCAGTAACAAGATCACCAGCATCCATGAAAACTTCAAGCCTCAAAATGGACCTTTCCACTCTTGCAGACCTCCTGCCCATCTCTACCAAAAACCAGGAGACAACCCTGAATATTAGGCCAACCATCCCCATGCATAAAACCGCAACAACCAGTCACTCTGAAGCACCCTCACCACATCTTCATCAAAGGGCTGAACGCTATCAGCACAGCCCTCACCCTTATCCTGAATGTACCAATCGTCAAAACTACCTACCTAGAAGCCTGAAACATGCCACTGTACTCCCCTCCTCAATAAAACCTCAGCAGATACGAGCACCACTCAATACGGGTTCACGCCCAACCAAAGTACAGAGACTGCCCTAATCACCGCCATGGAAAACATCCAAATGATCATTGACAGAGGTGACCCCGCGGTCCTCATCCCACTGGATCTTTCCACCTTCGACATCGGAGTTCCACAAGGATCCTCACTCTGTCCCACTCTGTTCAACGCCTACATGGCCCCACTCACCAGCATCATCCGCGCCCACTGACTCAACACCATATCCTATACTGACAACACCCAACTCGTACTCTCCCTCTCGGACAAGACATCGAAAAAATAGACCACTTTCTCCACCTGCATGACCGAAGTCGCCAGATGAATGAAAAGCAACTCCCTCAGTTTCAACACAGACAAGACGGAAGTAGTAATCTTCGGCAAAGACACTTACCTCTGGGACTCCACCCAGTGGTCCGCAAAACTCAGCCCCACAATACTCCCAGTAGCCCATGCAAAGAACATCAGACTAGTAATCGACAACCAACTCCTCATGACTGCCAACTGAATGCAGTTTCCGTCTCCTGCTTCCGAGCTCTAAAGTTGCTCAAGGCAATCTTGAAAAGGCTCTCCACCAGCATTCGCAGAACAATCACCCAAACCCTGATTACCAGCAAGCTGGACTATGGCAACACACTCTGCTGCAATCAACGCTCAACTGATTAGAAGACTCCAGACCATGCATAACTCTGCGCCAAGCCCACCGTCAATCTCTCACCCTGCACTCACATCACCCCGCATCTCAAAGAGAGCTACCGGCTCCTAGTACAAACAGGCACCCTTCAAACTCCCCCCACACACATACATAGCCTTACTTAACATTGGCCCAACGTACCTTAACAACAGCAGCATAAACTTTCACAAACCTATCAGATACCTCTGTTCAGACAGATTCCAACTTGCACTCACCTCCCCACATATGCAGAACCAGATCCGGTGGCCATGCCTTCTACATCACTGCTAAACCACCTGCCCTGCACATCAGAGCCTCAGCCTTAGTGCTTGAATTCAACAAGGAACCGAGGACCCAGCTCTTCATCGAACCCCGCTTTGGCTAGGCCCATACTGCTCCAACAATGTATAAGTGCAACGGGGTAACCCAGTATCCCTCAGAACCTGGGCATGCGTAACATAGAAAACAATTATTCAAAACGGTGAAATGACGCAAGTGACATCAATATTTGGTGAATAGAGTGCCCAAGTGAAGGGTGGTGACTGGGTGTATATGCATATTGAGTGAATATTTGTTGAATGGAAGATGGAATAAGTTTTGTAAGTCCAAACTATCTACATTACAGATTTCTCTTGTCCGATCACAATATTTCCTTATTATTTGAGGACTAAGAGACCCTAGAGAAATTGGACAGTGAAGCTGTTGATGTTCCGACCCTAACAAACGCAGCAATGAGGAATGTCGTAGCAGGTCTTCTTCAGGACAGGGAGTGAAAGTGGACAGCCCGATCCAAGATTTTATGGATTCTAATGGCTAAGGTTTCAAAACGTCATTTTCTTTATGAGGACGTAGAGCCTGGAAAGGCAGATTTCCAGATGGAGAGGTGGTGAGGGCGCTGTGGTCGTAAGTACCTTAATGGGTAGAAGATCATCCCAGAAAGATGTCTTTTGATGATCGCAATATCAATCGAGATTACTGGAGTGAAGCGTCAAATCATTCCAGGCGCACCGTCGATTTCTTTGAGGTGAGCAGTGTAATGGCATTTCGTTGGACTTCGATCAATCATGGGCGGGCAAATCAGAAAGTTCTTTAAGTCTGACACAAAGGGCTTTCTTAGCTGCTTCTCTACAACTGCACCATAGCATCCTACATATTGATAATGGCCGCCTGCATCGAAAGAGGCCATCCAAGGAATGATCAATCAATCAGTACATTTGTAGAGCACACTACTTACCCGTGAGCGTCTCAAGGCGCTGGGGGGGGGGCGCGGAGTGCTGTTACTGCTCGAACAGCGAGGTCTTGAGGAGTCTCCTGAAGGCCAGCAGGTCCTGGGTCTGTCGTAGGTGGATGGGGAGGGTGTTCCAGGTTTTTGCAGCGAGGTGAGAGAACGATCTGCCGCCGACGGTCGTTTGATAGATGTGGAAGACGGTGGCGAGGGCGCGGTCAGCGGAGCAAAGTTGGCGGTTCGGGGTGTAGAAGTTGAGTCGTTCGTTGAGGTACGCTGGTCCGGTGTTGTGGAGAGCCTTGTGAGTGTGGGTAAGAAGCTTGAAGGTGATCCTCTTGTTGACGGGGAGCCAGGGGAGGTCTTTCAGGTGGGCTGTGATGTGGCTGTGGCGGGGGATGTCGAGGATGGGGCATGCAGAGGCGTTCTGTATGCGTTGAAGTCGTTTCTGGAGTTTAGCTGAGGTTTCTGAGTAGAGGGCGTTGCCGTAGTCAAGTCTGCTGCTGACGAGGGCCTGGGTGACCGTCCTTCTGGTATCGGTGGGGATCCACCAAACATCTCAAAACCCAACTAGACATCATCAAGCAAAGCAGCATTATAGGATTCTAGCTTGGGGGTGTGTGGGCTGGACACAGTATTGTATATTCCCTGAACTGTTGGACTTCTTTAATCAGCAGCAGGGATGAACAATCCTCATATACGCCAAGACACGAAAACACAACTCCTCTGGTGTACGTACATGGGTGCAATGGTAGGACTGGCCCAGTGGTCACAGGAACCTTTTGGAAGGGCAGTGAAGAGACCACCATGGGAATTTGAAATTGAATGAAACATTCTAGTGCAGGGCACTTGACCATCTTCTATGGATAGAACAATGCCTTAAAGGGAGCCGACATCCATGCATCACCCTATTTACAAGAATCATACAAGTCCTAGAATTTCGAGAAACCTCATTTGATGTCATGTTACCTTCATTTAAACGACCTCAGCTAACGTGGTTAATAATAATGTTATTGAATGAGGGAGTCAACTCTGTCGGACACTACCATATGCGAGAGGGAGGCTGCGCTTAGGGCCAGATTATCACAACGTGCATTTTGAGAAATCTCATTGGTTGTGCTGCTGCCAACACTCATTTGAACTCAGCTAACCTGGTTAATAATGCTGTTATTGAATGAGGGCGCCAGCACTGTCATACACTACCCTATGTGAGAGGGAGGCTACGCTTAGGGCCAGATTATCACAACTTGCAATTTGAGCAACCTCATTGGTTGTCCTGCTGCCAACATTCAAATGACCTCAGCTAACCTGGTCAATATTAATGTTAGTGAATGATTGCGTCTGCACTGTCATATGCCACCCTATGCGAGAGGAAGGCTACAATTAGGACCTGTCCAAATTATTACAATGTGCATTCAGAGAACTCTCATTGGCTGTCCTGCTGCCTACATTCAAATGACCTCAGCTAGCCTGGTCAATATTACTGTTATTGAATGAGGGCGCCAGCACTGTCATACACTACCATATGCGAGAGGGAGGCTACGCTTAGGTCTAGATTTTCACAACATGCATTTTGAGAAACCTCATTGGTTGTCCTGCTGCCAACACTCAAATGACCTCAGCTAATCTGGCCAATAATGAAGTTATTGAATGAGGGTGTCAGCACTGTCATACACTACCCTATGCGAGAGGGAGGCTGCGCTTAGGGCCAGATTATCACAACGTGCATTTTGAGCAACCTCATTGGCTGTCCTGCTGCCAACAATCAAATGACCTCAGCTAGCCTGGTCAATAATACTGTTATTGAATGAGGGCGCCAGCACTGTCATACCCTACTCTATGCGAGAGGAAGGCTACGCTTAAGTCTAGATTTTCACAACATGCATTTTGAGAAACCTCTGGTTGTCCTGCTGCCAACACTCAAATGACCTCCGCTAACCTGGTCAATAATAAAGTTATTGAATGAGGGTGTCAGCACTGTCATACACTACCCTATGCGAGAGGAAGGCTACACTTCGGTCCTGTCCAGATTATTACAATGTGCATTTAGAGAAACCTCATTGGCTGTCCTGCTGCCAACACTCAAATGACCTCAGCTAACCTGGTCAATAATACTGTAATTGAATGAGTGTGCCAGCACCGTCATACCCTACCCTATGTGAGACGGAGGCTGCACTTAGGGCCTGTCCAGATTATTACAATGTGCATTCATAGAAACCTAATTGGTTGTCCAGCTGCCAACACTCAAATGACCTTAGCTAACCTGGTCAATAATACTGTTATTGAATGAGGGCGCCAGCACTGTCATACCCTACCCTAAGCGAGAGGAAGGCTACGCTTAGGGCCAGATTATCACAACGTGCATTTTGAGCAAGCTCATTGGTTGTCCTGCTGCCAACACTCAAATGACCTCAGCTAACCTGGTCAATAATAGGTGGAGGAGTGTGGCTCACTGATTAGAGCGGCAGACCCTGATGCAGAGGTCTGGCCCGGGACCAGGGTTCAATTCCCGACGCGGCAGGGTCCTGAGCCCAAAATGTCCACGGACTCGATAATTCTTGCCTCGGTGCCTATTCTAATCATGGGGTCCCACGCTGCAACTCTGGGCAATAGTTGCTTAATCTCCACTACGGCGGCCCACCCGCTGCGGGATGCCTGGCTTTCACCCTGGGGATACCCAGTAGGGGTTATCTCACAGGGAAAAGCCAGGACGGGTTCCCAAGGCAAGCGCCTTGATGCCTTCGGGTGATACGTGCGATATATAAATCGCAATACATACGCAATACATACATAATACTGTTATTGAATGAGGGCGCCAGTACTGTCATACTCCACCCTATGCGAGAGGGAGGCAACACTTAGGGCCAGATTATCACCACATGCATTTAGAGAAACCTCATTGGTTGTCCTTCTGCCGACACTCAAATGACCTCAGCTAACCTGGTCAATAATACTGTTATTGAATGAGGGCGTCAGCACTGTCATACCCTACCATATGCGAGAGGAAGGCAGCGTTTAGGGCCAGATTATCACAACGTGCATTTTGAGAAACCTCATTGGCTGCCCTTCTGCCAACACTCAAATGACCTCAGCTGACCGGATGCAACAGGCGCGCCATGAGGGAACATCCTTGTCCCAATAACTGAACCAAGCTGCCCAGGTCCGGCGGGCCCACCGCTCCCATTGGCTGGAATGCATGAATGTTCACAGCGCCGCCCGCCGAGGCAAGGCCATTCCACAGACAACCCAATTTGGAGTCCTTGGCAAATATTTAAAAATAACTTGCACGTGTTTTTGTTAAATCATTTCGTAATATCCGTTCTGCTGTCCTGATGAGGAATTTCCTGTTTGCCAACAGGCTGCTGTGTGATGTGCCCGGGCCCCGTGTCAGGGCCTAAACACACAGGCAGGTGCCAGGACACACCTCCGGCGTCAGCAGCCGACTCCAGAGCAAGCACTTGAAAAGCACTTTTTTTCAGCAGGCCCTTGCTGGAGTGACGTCCTCTTTAAGAGTGCAACGCGTGCAGCGCCTTGAGTGACGTGTTCACACGCTAGTGCACGGTGCTCTTCCAACCGGACGTAAAGCTGACACAGCCTGGCGTTCAATAAATCACCTGTGGGGCCAATGGTCCCCCCCCCCCACACTGGACACCTTCTGTTCTCCTGGGACATCACCATGTTCGTGTTGTACACCATGTGTGATCCTGGGCAGACGCGGTCCTTCTACCTGTTTACATTTGGCTTTCACATATAGTGGGCTCATGGGAAGCCTCCCATCTGACCTTCCTTCGGGGAGGGGTGTCACACAGGCACCTGAAAGGAGGACCCCTACTCACCCCCCCTGACATGAAGGCACCATTCAAGTAAAGTCCTATGAATCTCTGTGAGGCAGTGGCCTCTCACCCCATTCTGCATAAGAGGGGGCTTACTCCTCCGGAAGGGGGGTCCTTCTCAGAATGGACACACTGTGTGGTCCTGTGCAGACCCCTTGTATCTCACTGTTCACGCCACGGTACAAAGCATGTGTTCTTAAGGGCCCTCTTCCATCTGCCTGTTCATTACGAGCACATCGTGTGCTCTTGGGCAGACACGTACTATCTCCTTGTTCAACCACGTCCATAGCCCTGTGCACGTCATTTTGCGCCTGGGCACGTCAGTCTCTCTTGACAGTTACCACTTGTGCGCCTCAGGGCACGCACCCTGCTCGTCAGACGCGCAGAACCAATTCTGAAGTGCAGACAAGTGAGGCGGTTCTGCTGAGATGTTGCTATGAAGAGCAGCACTTGAGCCAGTCAGCAGCAGGCGGCTGTTCCCCTCTCGAGCCTCTGAGGGTCGCCGGGATCGAGGCCAAGGCAGCTTCCTCACAGGGCTCTGCATTAATATGGAAAGACGGCGACCCCCTTAAACTCCTCAAAGGGAGTGTACTAACAGGAACATTAAAATAACCCCCGTTCGTTTTATAAAAACGCAAACTCCTCAACAGCACTTCACCGGGCTGCCTTCACTGACGCTTCGGTTACAGTTTCCGGCCGGTAAAGTGCATTTTCATGGGCACATCTCATGAACTGTAAAAGGTGGTCTGTGGTCAGCTGGTACAGGTTGATTTAGCAAGCGCGGGACACACAAGGAACACGAAAAGCCACAGTCACAATGCCAGCCTGCGCTGGCACACTTATTGATTGACAGTTTGTTGTATGCAAAAAGCCAGCTGCCTGCAGACTGCTGAGTGCTAGCAGCCTGCAGAAAGCCCACTAGCAGCCGCCTGCCTGCCTGTGTACACACCCAGCCCCCTACAGCTTGCCCACAACAAGCAGATGCTACTAACACAGTACCTGCTGCCTGCAGCTGGCCCAGTAGCAGCCTCCTGCCTGCCTGTGTACACACCCAGCCCCCTACAGCTTGTCCCCAACAAGCAGATGATACTAACACAGTACCTGCTGCCTGGAGCTGGCCAACTAGCAGCCACCTGCCTGCCTGTGTATACAACCAGCCACCTACAGCTTGTCCACAACAAGCAGATGCTACTAACACAGTACCTGCTGCCTGGAGCTGGCCAACTAGCAGCCACCTGCCTGCCTGTGTATACAACCAGCCACCTACAGCTTGTCCACAACAAGCAGATAATACTAACACACTACCTGCTGCCTGAAGCTGGCCCAGTAGTACCCCCCAGAAGTTATCCCAACCATCGCTGCTACCCTGTGCTCAATAGTTACCAGGGCTCGAGTCGGGGTACCACGCGGGTGGACGCCGTCCCCCCACTTATTTTACCGGGAGCTCGATAACTGGAGAAAACGGAGCCACACATTCACTCTTTGGCCTCTCTAGGGCGAGATCGGAGCCTATTCAGAACACTGCTCACGCGCTGGCTTCTCTGACGCAATCGCATCTAAGGGGTGAGCGAGGGGAGGCAATGAGTCTGATGGTGCAAGCCACCTCTCGTGACGTCACTTCCTATTGTGACGTCAACGTCCCCCCACTTCTTTTTTTAGGGCTTTTGCCCTGATAGTTACCCCCCTTTGTTTTTCTGCACTTGCACAAAAACCTCAAAAGCGAATCAAAAAATGTGCGCGTCTGGTGCAATCTGGCACCTCTTTTCTAACCCTGCTTGCTTGCAAAACAATATTCTTGTTTAATCTGCATGCCGGCCTCCAACAGGCACTTCCAGGGGAGTTGGCCAACAACTTCACATTACTAAAGTCATGTGAGCTGTAAAGCAATGAAGTGCCGGCAGTGCTTAGTTTGTAAAACAATAACATAAAATAAGTGCTGGTGCTCTCATGAGGAGTTTTTTTTTTACCTAAGAGGTATTTATCCCCTAACACCTCTTTAAGGGAAGGTTTCTTTTTAACATAGAGGAGACACGCAATATCTAAAATGGAACTTCTTAAAGGTGTCGATAGACAATTTATAGCCCATTTTATGTGTATAGTATTTCACAAAAATATTGATTTTTTCCCCATAGGTGATCATAACCAAATTATACTAATGTTGTTAAGGCACTGTTAGAAAATTGTGATTAGGAATAGTGTATAGAGGACTTTTGATCGAACACTCTGTATCTCCATAGGGAAAGAAATTGCAACTGTACATGAAGACAGAATGAATAAGATTGTCTTGATAAAGATGGTATAATCAAGAAGGAACCATCGAAACGCGTCGACGCACTCAATAGTACAATCCCTAAACAAATTTTCTGTTTTGAAATATTAATTGTGTCTGTATAAAAACAGGATCTCAGAGCAAAATTTGGATGTACAAACTACAATTGATGAATTTTATGTCATAGAGCTTTCTGTCTGTCATAATTTTGTGGGTCATAGTGATGTTTTGTTAATTGTTATTAACTTTGTAGGGAATTTTTCCCTTGTGTATTCTCTTTTTAAATAATTGATGTTTTTGTTAATTAAAGACTCTCTATATATTTTTATTAATGTGTAAATAACATTGTGCAATATTTGCGGTTTTAACTCAGAAATTATTCTTAATAAATAATATGTTTATACAATAGTCAGATTATCTGTGCTTAACTTGTGAGCCCTGGGACTATTCTATTTTCACTGGCTCTCATGAGGAGGCCACTGCAGCTTGCACCGCACATTGCCCTGCCACGCTGCTAACGATGGTAACAACACAACTACTAACCATCACACTCCTACAAGGTTAACAATTTGGGTTCTTTCCGTCCTCCAAAGCTATAAGAATGGGTTGGGCAGCAGGTAATAGTTATTTTTAATGTCTATTGAATTAAGAATCACCTGTTGTTGTGCTCATCTTCTCTAAATTGGCCAGACAGCGCCACCTTGTGGCAAACTGTCACAAGCGCCGGTGATGACAATTAAATGCCAGTGCTGAACACGGGAAACCACTGGCTCAAATTAAGCATTGAGTCCATGTCCAACAAGAGCAGAAGCAACTCAGCGAGAGGGTGGTGGAGCCGAGCATGGGGTTGCAGGAGTGAATTGTGGAGAACATATTACAAATATGGCTAAAACGTGTTAGGATATTGTCACTTACAGGGAGCACATTTTTCATCAGCATTGCCTATTTGTGTAAGTACATTATCAGGAGTTACCTCTAAATAAAAATCCAGCTTTGATTCGGGAACAGTGAGGTCTTTGTTGCTTTCACCATTTACTGGAGTCTGTTTAAAAAAAAGATGTGAGAAGATATGTGTAGATACAAAACTACACTGAGCACGAACCTTACACTCGATTCACAAAGGTAAAGTCAGACTTTTAGTTTAAGTTTAGACAAAAAGTCTAACTTTACTACATTTCAGTATTCACAAAGGTAAGTTACGAGTAGTATCTTTACGTCTGCACTCGGGATGGAATCTCCGAACCCAGGGTGGAGATCCACCCTGAGGTTAGAGATTCCGCCCGAGTGCGGAAATTTCACTCGGAGGGCAGAGTGGAATCTCCGCACTCGTGGCATGCAGAGATTCTGCCCTGCGTGGGAAAACTCCTCCCCAAGTGCGGACGCAAAGATAATACTTCTAACTAACCTTTGTGAACACCAAAAGTCGTAAACTTAGGCTTTTTGTTTAAATGTATCTTTGAGATGTGCCCACATTTTCTCATAGAAGCCTGCAGCCTGTATTGTCAAGTTTCGGGTTCCCAAATACCAAGCAAATTTAATTTTGAATCCACTTCAAGCCTCTTTCATCCATGGCTCATCCACTCAGGCACATTTAGAAGAATACCGCCAAGATTACCCTTGGGTGAACATGCCCTTACAAATACTTTATGTTATGTTACTTGGCTGGTAGGCAAGTAACAGAACAAAGTATTTGTAAAGCGCACGTTCACCCAAGGGTAATCTTGGCGCTGAATAACAGATGTTTGTTGTTACGCAAGTCAATGGTATTAATGTTATCGACCTCCGATGGATGAAAGGCTGAGTGGACCCGCCGGGATTTGAACTTGTGACCATGAGGTCGAACACAGGTCCCTAAAGTGGATGCATTAGTCCACTGAGCCACCGGACCCGGCCAACCAGTAGAAATAATGTTCCATATATGGCGTATTTCAATGAAACAACATAGATCAGTACTGGACAAGGAAACTGGGCTTCTGGGAGCCAAGAAACATTATCCGAGGCTGCTTTCTAAGCAGGGGCTTGGGGCAGGCACCGTCTTGCGTTGTATATATAGCAGAGTAGGATTGCATCATACTGGCAGGACACCACTGCACGTATGATGAAAAATGACACACCAGCAGGACACCGGTGTATAAATAAAGAAAAGAGCACACACGTCTAACCTCACTGCGCCGCTTCTTGTGCCTCCTTTTTCACCATTCTATGTCACGATTTCTTTGCGGATGCCCATGTTTCGGATTTTCTCTTGTGTATAGGGGTAGCACATATATTTTGCGCATGCGCCTGGTACATTTTAGTGGCGGACTAAGCAATCAAAGTGTGTGTTGTAAATGCAATAGCACTTTGGTTTTACTGTAGCTGTATGAATACAAGCCAATTACATGTTTTGCTCTTTGCACTTCATTCCAGATGTGCACTATTTCCAGAACATTTCTTTTTTTCTCAGATGTGCAATTTAATTTATTACTGGTAAACAGCATCCCTTGAGCAATTTTACTTCGAAATTGGGGGAAAATGGAGATCTGCACATATGTACTGCTTAATTAGCTCTCAAAATATTTTTTAATGTGTAAAAAAAGAAACCTGGGTCGGATTCACAAAAATAAACAGAAAAGTATGGGCAGATTTTACGCCTTGAGCTTACAGTTTTCATTATTTCTTTTTGCCTATGGTGCTTAGGAGTACGCCTGGAAAGCTGCAGCAGGTGCAGGTTTCCATATGTACTTCAGGGATGTCAGGTAAATCTTTAAAAATTCCTAGATTCTTCCATGCACAATTTTCCACGCTTTGTATGTACCTTTTTTACTCTGGCAAAAATATATTTCTCCATTAGAAAGGTCTTTCTCTACGCCCCCTCCATATATGGAGGTGATTTTTTTCCCCTTCCCATCCTGGAAGTGGCTATACTCCTGCAATTTGCTGCGGTAATTCACCAACCATTTTTCGAGTAGAATAAGGAGAGAGCGGAGTTTGGGAATGCCGCACCAACATACATATTGGTGGGAATTCCCAAAACTTCCAAGGCAAAGCACACATTCATGGCAAAACAGTGGCGGCTCATCCGCTAAGGTGGAGGAGCGTTGCCCCACTGCCAGGAAGCAGCAAAAGAAAAGAAAAAAGAAAATGAGAACATAATGTTATTATCATTATATTTTGTCCTCCTGCTGCAGCAGCTGGCGTGAGGGGGCGGGGCGACGATGCAGAGCAGGGGGGGGAGTACTAGAACACTCCTAAGTGTGCAATGACTGTTGGGTCGGCCCTCTCGGGCTGCCCAAAACAGTCATGCGTACTTTCTCTATTCTCTATGCAGACTGCATTACGGCCAGCATTGAGAACATGCCCACCCCTACAGCCCCTGGCTGAGCCATATGTCACGGCGCTCAGACCAATCAGAACCTTGCATTGCAGCATTGCAATTGGCAGTGGGGAGCATGGGAGCCCTGGTGCTTCCTGCTTCCAGGTTCTCACAAGAAGCCAGGAAGTAGACAGGACAGAGGAGAGGTGGCGGCAGCCGGCGGGCGGGGTGGTAAGTGATTTTTTAAAAACACGATTTCCCCCTTTCCCCCCGCTCCTTCGCCCCCACCCTCCCCAATGCTGCTTCTAGGCAGCAGCCGAAACTGGGGCCAAAGCAGCCCTAGCAATCTTCTCGCACCAGCTCTTGGGGAAGCCCTGCTTGGCCCCAGGAGGCTGGAAACACTTGCTTGCTGCTTTTGTTACCGGGGGCTGATATTGCTTGCTAAGGGTGGGCGGCGAACTCCATTCCGCCAGCGGAGCTTGCAGAGTTTCACAACTCTGTGCTCCACTGGGAGCCCGGAGTTCGGCAAAAAACGGAGTCTGCTCCCGCCACCTACCCCTAGTATCAAGAGCTGTCTAAGCCATTCTGCTGCTCTGGCTTTCCCAAGACCATTGCAGAGTAGGGGGCTGCTTTCAGAGCGGGAGGCGTTGCCATGAGTCAACCATACCCACGTGTGTTGGTTCTAGTCACGGTCTCCTGCAGTCTGGGGCTGGTTTGAACGTTTTTCCAGGTCTGGATTGGGTTTCCATCTGTCCCTGCTGGGCATCTCTTTGAGGTGCCAGAATGTGCCCTTTGCTTCTAGGCACGGGTTAGAATTCCAACTTGCCCTGGTCAGGGTTTCCCGCTCTCTCCTCCTCAGCACAGGCTAGGTGTTGCGGCAGAAAGCTACTAACGGAAGTAAAAGGCATCCATGGCAAGAAATAATAAATCATTTTTACAAAGCTGGATCACTACAGTAATTTCCGCTGTTTTTGTTGGAAATCTCTGGCTGACCATGGAACTCCATTAACATAACTTGTGGAGGAGTGTGGCTCAATGGTTAGAGCGGCAGACCCTGATGCAGAGGTCTGGCCCGGGACCAGGGTTCAATTCCCGCCTCGGCGGGTCTTGGGCTCAATTTCCTCAGACCTGATAATTCTCGCCTCGGTGCCTAGTCTAATCATGGGTCCCACTCTGCGACTCTGGGCAATAGCTTGCTTAATCTCCACAACGGCCCCCACAACGCTAAGGATGCCTGGCTTCACCTTGGGGGTGTCCAGGAGTGGGCAGTTCACAGGGAAAAGCCAGGAAGGTTTCCACAGCGGTATGCGTACAAGCGCCAAGACACCTCAGGGTATAAGTGCGCTATACAAGTACGAATTCATTTAATTTCATTTCAACATACTGCAGGGAAATGTATCACACCTGCCATTCTGTCTAACTGAATATGACTTGGGCATCTTGTTCAGCCCGCTTGTTGCCCCCAACAAAAATGGCCACCCCACTCCTCCCCGTCCCTAAAACACACAATGGTGTTGGTTGGTGTTTCTAGGCACAGCCACCATATTAAGGTTGTCGAGTTCAATGCTCCCGGAACAAATCGACGCTGAGCTGGCTCTAACATGGCCGTCACACCGGGATACTACGTGCCTCGTACACATGTGCAGTTCAAGGTGACTGGGTGTATGGGGGCCAGTGAGGCGCCATGCTGGGCTACCCATGGGCGCCGCCTGCCTGGAGCTGGCCCATTCCATGCCCAGTGCCCTGGGGGAAAACTCACCTGTCTAAGTGGGCCCACCGGGCCCAGGTAGAGCGCCAGACCGCCTAGCTCATCGTGGGCCACTTGTGATAAAAGGTCACCCCTCTGCCCCGGAGTTGGTTGCTGCCCTCGGCCTACGCTTCAGGGTGAAGGTGAGACTCTGTCAGCTGAGGGTGGCATGGGGGTGACCTATGGAAGAAGCTTGAGGGCTCCGTGACGCTCCCAGGCTGTGTGGGGCTGGGGAGTGCAGGCGGGTGGGGGTGAAATGGTAGCGCCAATTTCTCAGTTCCTGGTTTCCTTGTTCATCGCAGTCCACTCGTGGACTTGTAGTCCGACTCTAAGCAGTGTTCTGGTGTTATGTAATGGTGGACCGGAACTTTGTGGAATTCCACTGAGTTTTTAGGCATACTCTGCGTGATTCAGCGTAGTGCAACTCCACAAACTCCACCCACCCCTAATTGCCGCACCACTTCAAACCCGGCCCCCAGTATCAAAATCCGCCCCCACCGCTGCAAAACCGGCCCTCACCCTTCCAGCCTCCCGGGGAAACGCCCGATGCCCGTTACAGACAGGTCGGCCCTGCACACATCGGAGTGCCCTCTTCACACACATTGCGCGGGACGTACAAAGTGTGACGGACACTGTTTAAACTTAAGAGTGACAGGACAGCCTTTTATGCACCATAGCTGAATCACTTAAACTCTCCTGCACCACAACAAAGTGTCACTGGGTTGAGGCAACAAAATGCCAGCCTGAAAAAGAAAGTATAAATAGATCCTTATGTTTAAAAATGCAGCTGTCTGTCAGGAATTACTGTCCGAACTGGGAGAGTCTGTTTGAAATATTCAGCAACTACACATAGAAAAAAAATCAATGACCTATTAATTAACTATTCGCTATGCGGACTCTTGCTAGATTATGTGGTAGAGCTGCAACACCCCAGGCACTTCTACTTCCAGCAAGTAGCAGTCAAGTCAAGTCAAGAGTTCTTTATTCGGTGATTAAAAAAACACTATAAAAGCACATATATACAAACAATTAAAATACAATTAAATCATTATCAGAACCGCGACTGCAATTACATAAAATTAAAAAGCGGTTAGCAGAATTTTTTTTTTATAATAATAACAACCAGGCCTACCCTCTAGTGACCCTCAATCTCACCGCAACTTTGATGAAATTCATAATGCAACATAATGTCAGGGGGTCAATCGCCTTTTGCAAAAAAAGTAAAGGGGCAAGTAGTATGGGCACTTCACAATGTTTAACCGCATGCGTGCGGCCGCTATTTTCGCGCTGTGCGGCTTTTTGCAAAAAGCCGCGTTACATGACGAGCTGAGCTCGTCATGAGCATGCGAGGGGCGCAACTCATGACGAGCTGAGCTCGTCATGCGCATGGAAAGGGTTAAGCTGCCTGCCGTTATGCACGTCTAACTTTTTAAGATGCATATCCACCTACACAAGACAAATATTACTGGCTGACCTGCATACCTGGATCTACAAAGCACTTCTTACTGTTTAGCACGCCTGCCTGCCTCCCAAGCATGTCGTATTGTTGACTCTCGAGCCCTGCCTGCACAAAGCTTGCAGGCTTCAGTCGGCATGCTATCCGCCGTCATGCACTTTATTCTTATTTTTGCAACTTCATGACTGCCTGCACAAAGTATGCATTCTTTAATCTTCAGGGTGACCTCTCATAGGCACTTCTTACCATTTAGGTCTGTCTTGAAAGCACAGCTTTCGCCAGACCTTATGTGATCAACTAAAAAACAGCTTTAAGCAGCAGCACCGAGGGAAGGGCGTTGGCTCCGCCCTCAGGTTGGTTACCTTCAGTACAGCATTTGATTGGGCAGAAGTCATGTGCTTGCAGCTCTCTCCTACGGGTGTATGGATGGTTCCATGCACCTACATTTGTATTTTTCCCTGTCTTTCACTGAATTGATCACATGACTTTTCATTTATATGAATGACATACTGTCATCCTTCGAAGTGAACTACATTTCATCCAGTCGGGTTCAATGACATGCTCAAAGTCCACCCCCCCCCCGACCCGGCACGAAATTAAAAACTTAAAGAAAATGAGAATCAACATTGATTAAAGATTGACAGGATACTTTTGCAGTGCTGACAGTGCCTGTGCCCTTGGGTCTATTGCACCTTTGTTGTTGGAATAGCTATATTTCCTTTAATTGTGTGTTCTTGGGAAGAGACCATGCCAAGGTGGCATGGCTTTATTCGATTATTTGAATTGTTATAAGAGTGCAGTGTTTGGAACTCTATCTTTGTTGCCAGCAATGTGGAGGCAGCAGCGTAGGTGCTCCAGTGGAGATATATATATTTTTTTAATGCAAGATGGCAGTCACCTGGTGACATCAGATGCCCGCCACGCCAATCATGGAAGCAAATCTGAAAGAGAACTGCAATTCTAAGCCGAGTCCCTTTGCCATGCTGAGAGCACAAGTTGCAATCCTTACCACATAGATGCCATGAAAGCAGGGCCCCTTGTAGCACTGACTTCCAACCCCTCTCGTGCTGAGTGACCCTCTGTCTGTTGACCGCCGCCTTCGATGGGCCTTCTGGTGCCTCCATATTAAAGCCCCTGGCACTGATCCCCAGTTAAAGTCTTATTTCTGCAAACCTATGTTTCTGATATTGATAACACCCTGGGAGACTGAGGAACATTAAAGCCAGATCTACTGAAATTGCCAATGCTTGATAAGAATCAGGTCAGCCTTCATTGTGCAACTTTTATTGTTCAACCTACCTGCGCGCCTCTGTTATGGACTGCCTATTCTTTAGCATGCATGTCTCTCTCACCAGGCCACTACTATTGTGTCACATACAAGTCTGCCTAGACAAGACAGCATTATTTCTAGATGTAATAAAGTTAGTAGTAACAAGGAATACCTTCCACATTAAGCAAAAATTGATAGTTGTCTCACCCCTGAAGTGACGTCACTTCCGTTATTGGGACTTACATGCCCCTGGGAACCCTCCCCAGCAGTGAAGACACTTGGGGGTGGGAGGTGGCAGGGCTTGAGTCGGGGTACCACGCGGGTGGACGGCGTCCCCCCACTTATTTTCCTGGGTGGATGCCGTCCCCCCGCCAAACAGCTGGACTTCACTCTTTGGCCTCTCTGGGGCGGGATCGGAGCCACCTTTCGTGACGTCACTTCTTGTTGTGACATCACTTCCGGTGACAGCGTCCCCCCACTTCTTTTTTTAGGACTTGTGCCGTGGGAGGTGGTCACGTTACTGTGTTGGGTCATGAGTGTTGTGACATCACTCTGGTCACATGCTAGTCATGTGCTCATGGTCCTAAAAAATGGTCAGGATGCTGTCATAACAGGTATGGGCCCCATTGCCCTGTGTATAGGGCTTTGCCACAGGCAACATTGCAACACTCTTGAGGTGCACAGTATGCAAGTCTCTAACAAAGCATGTTTGGGCATGTTCAGACAGCCGCAGTTGTGAAATCTTGAAGAGCCAGATCCAGGGCCCCTCAACGAGAAGCTCAGGGAAATACACAGCACAGAACCCCCAGGGCCCCACTGTCCCCTAAGCCATCTGTCTTATCTTGAACAGTGCGTATTTGTCTTAAAAATGTCTTTTGTTAGACATGTCTGGACAAATTCATAATTGAATCAAAACTGCAATGAAATAGAACTCAAAGGCAGATGCTGCTACTCACCCATCCCACAGTGGGCCCATTGCATAATTATCAAGCGTTACTAAGCATAAAATGCCAGCCCAAGGCTGTTACACACACACAATTAGAAGCAGCCGCGAAACGCTTATTGTAAGTCTGAGGACAGCGGGACCCGAGAAACATGGAGAAAAGCTTCGAGCTGAATAGCGGGAGGAAACTGGGCAATAAACTTCTGCTGCAGGTAAAAACAATGATAACAAACCATTTAAATAATTTTTTCCATTCAATGTGTTGCATGGTGAAGCTCAGTTTCTGTATTTCTGGTCTGAAACAGTCTGCGTTTATAGGTTGAAAAAAAAAAGCGTGTCAGCCTGTAGTTGATAGTTGTGAAAATGCAAAAGTGTCACAGTGTCCTCCCAAAGCCGGGTGACAAGGTAGCACCTGGTAATATCCTGTAATTATGAACCCCTCCTATGCTCATGACGAGGTCTGCTCGTCATGAGCCACGGTGCTCGTGTGCTCGCTCATGACGAGCTGAGCTCGTCATGACCGTTGGAACGCTCGCACGCGGGCTAATTCCCCTGCTGTGCGAGCGTTCTTCACAAACGGGTGCGGTCATGATGAGCTCAGCTCAGGGAGAAGTGTGGCTCACTGGTTAGAGGAGGCAGACCTGGAAGCAGAGGTCAGCCCGGGACCAGGGTTCAATTCCCGGCTCGGCGGGGTCTTGAGTCCTAAAATGTCCATGGACTCGACAATTCTCGCTCCGGTGCCTACTCGATTCACGGGCTCACACTCTGCGACTCTGGGCAATAGCTTGCTTAATCTCCACAACGGCCCCTCGCGGCGGGATGCCTGGCTTTCACCTTGCGGATACCCTGCCGGGGTTATCTCACAGGGGAATACCAGGACGGGTTCCCTAAGCAAGCGCTTAGAAACCGCTCGGTGATTTGCGCTATATAAATTCCTGTACATTTACATTTACATGAGCACACAAGCACCGTGGCTCATGTCGAGCTGACCTCGTCATGAGCCACGGTGCTCGTGTGCTCGCTCATGACGAGCTGAGCTCATCATGACCGTTGGAACGCTCGCACGCTGGGCTAATTTCCCTGCTGTGCGAGCGTTCCACACAAACGGGTGTAGATATGACGAGCTCAAGAGGCTGAATGGAAATCTGCATTTACAAAATGTATAAAATTCACGTTTTGCCAGGGGTTAAAGGTCAGCTGCAGGCTTTGAACCAGGCTACAGTGCAAGCTACGACAGGACCCTTCTTCAGGCGTTGGTTCTGACAGAGGCCTCAGTGCGGCGGTGAACAGGACAGGAACTGTGAGACTGAAGTGTTGGGGGTTAAGAGGCGAGCTGACTCTATAGGCATAGCTGAGATAGTTCCAAAGGTTGGAGCCAAGGTGAGTGAGAAACAGCAACCTGTATGCACCATCCCCAAACAGCTGCAACTGCAAGGATTTCAAAAATGAAAGGGCTGTCTTGTTTTGGTTTTTTTTGCACAGAAGACTCTAGCTCGTGAATATTTACCTGTAAATGTTTAATGTTCTGTGTAATAGCACAAATTATTCTGAGGTAAAATGTGTGTTGATTTTTAATATACTTTGTGCAACTCTGCAAAGGGGGTTCAAAGAACTAACGCAGCCCATGGGCTTAGACGTCTGAACGGTTTAGTGCAGTTTCAGAGCCCCAGCATTAATTAGCCTTGGGGCTACACAGTCAGTTTCCTAAGAAAGCCAGTTCCAGTAAATTTAAAAGAAGAGAGAGAGTGAGTGAGTGTGTGTGCATGCATGTGTGTGTGTTTGTTAAACAGTCTGCTAAACTTCTATTTCCTTTTTTAACCCCTTCCACATTCATGACGAGCTCAGCTCGTCATGAGGTACGCCTGTCGTACGCTCATGACGATGTAACGCGGGATTTGCGAATCTTTACCGCACAGCGGGAAAACGCTTTACACGGATGGGGTTAACTGAGACATCTCAAGGCCCCGTTGTGACTTTAAAAAAAAAAAAGAAAAAGGTTTGGTGCATGCTGCTGAACCATATTGATTGTTTCATTGTGTTGCATTTGCTTAAGAGGCTGCAGGGCGCGTGGAAATCAGCATTTCGAAAAGTGTACAAATTATATCTGTAGTTTAAACCAAGGGTTTGCCAGAGGTTAAAAGTCGGAAGGAGGCTTTGAAATGTGTTTTCAAAGCCCTGAGCAATAGGCTGGGCAGGATGGGTTGTGTGGGGAGAAAGGATTCAGTGTGATAGAGGGGAGGGCAGAGAGGCAGGGGGGAGCAGGTCCCATAGTCAGAAATGAGCTAGTTCCAAAGTTTGGAGCAATGGGGTTGAGAAAAAGCATCCTATATATACCATCCCTCAGCAACTGCAAATGTAAGGATTTCAAAAATGAAAGGGTTGTGTTGTTTTATTTGTTTCTGAGCAGAAGCTTGTAGCCCATTTATATTTAGTTGCAATTGTCGGCCGTTGCCCATCGCGAGCACTAACTGGCTGGTGCTGCGAACGGCCCGTTTCTTCGAACGTTCCGCACTGGTGTGGAACGTTCGAAGCAGCTATAGTGTTAACCCCTTCGATGCTTGTGACGGAACCATTCCGTCATCAGTCATGGTTGAGCTGTGCTGATGACGGAATGGTTCTGTCACGACCGCACCCTGTTCTGGAATGTCCAGCACAGGGGGGGAATCGGCGCCGCACGGAAGCGGTTAAAGATCTAGTGCAGCCCCTGTGCTAAGATGCTGGAACTGTTTAGCGCCGGTTCAAAATCCCTGTGTTCATTAGCCCTGCTGGCTACGCAGCGTGTTAATAAGGCCTGTTCCAACAACTGTAAATTATTTTATTATATTGTGGACAAAACATGCTTAGAATTTTTTTGAAATGCCTCAATCAACTAAGACAGGCGTTGTTTGTTGGAGCTGTTTCAAACCAAATCTGTCTGCTCTGCACACAGGGTCTCCCAGAATTAACGTGGAGCCACGAGGAAATGGTTGAATTTTAGCAACGTACAGATATGTAGAGCGATATAGTTCTGAGACTGTTGCTAACCGCATTGTCTCGACATCGCAAGACATTTTCTCATAGGTATTCTTGTGTACGCGTTTTTACAGGTTATGAGGCACAAGTGCAGTTAGCTGCTGATTCGCTAAAACAATTCTTAGAGTCTAAAGACACATCGGACAGCGTTCAGTATATCCGTGCTATTACTGGTGAATAAAGGGATGGCCTTGTTGTATAAAGGATGTGCAATGATTGGCCCATACTGTCCAAAGCCTCCCAAGATCCCATCGTGCCCTCAAAGAGTGTGCCAAGTCAATGTATTATATTGGAAATGTGACAGTGATTCTTTTTCTTCACAGTTCCACTGCAAGCGCAAAATTATGCCAAACTTGGCAAAAGGTAGACCCCGAGCAAAAGTGGTAGTTGTGCGGCCTCTGCGCTCGCAGGTCTTAGAGACTCTCGTTGCTCTAACCCCTTCACTAGTTTACCAGCAAAACCCACAACCAGTACAACGTACACGCATACAAGAAGGGATTTCTTTGGCTAGGGGTGTAGACCTCAAAGGGTGCACACTTCTAGCTACAGACACACAACAGCCAGGGTCATGTAAAAACCAAGAAGTAGACCTCACACTAAACAAACTAAAATCAAGTCGCCTTTCCTTAAAGAAGACGAAAAAACCCACAGCCTTGGACATATAAACCGCCCCTTTAGATCTATCCTTAAAAAACACAGTTACTGTGCAGCCATGTCCCCATAATCTTCATGCAGGTAAATGTTCACCGTCTGAGAGGGTGAATGTTGATGTGCTTCCCAGAGGATCCCTAAAACAGACTATAAATATCTCACATAGCCAAAAGTGGACACACCTATAAATATAACACATACTTTATTTGACAAAGGGCTTAGAACGGATTATCCATATCAGGACCCATATTCTGCATGTATATGGCTTCTCAGGGGGTTAACCGGTGAGCCACAACAGTGTATAATAATCCCTAGTTAACGAAGGGCTTTTTATTCCCAAATGGACACATTTTAGGTAGGTACAGGGCTTCTCGAGAGCCTGACAGGGGTGCCCTCGAGTTCTGAAACACAACCGGCACCGCAGCCACTCACAGTGTTCCTTCTAATAGAGACCCAGAGGGGGAGAAGTCCCCTGTTCCCAGCCCTAGCGCCTTTACACCTCTACCGCGTAGAGCTATTATGACCAATATTTACATTTACCATACTTTATGCCACTGGTTACACCTCCAGGTGCGTACAATCCCACCAGCCCTGCGTCACTGGCCTCAACATACCCCGACAGCAGTACAGGATGGAGCTGAAGCCATAATCGGAGCTTTGAAACAAAGTATAGCAGCGAGGCATTTTCAGGAGTAGCCGACAGATAATCCGCTGGGTGTTAGGATTGGGAACTGCTTTGTTTGATCACAACAATTTCATACCTTCAGAACAGTGCTAGTGGAGGTAGCGAGAGAGCGGTGCTCAGGGAGATTCAGGGTAATATACGTCCCAACCCTATTGTCACAGAAAATGCCCCAGAATATGTTTTTTTTGCCCAAAAAGCTGTGCTGGGTTAATATGTGACAGACATGCACCAGGTCGTCAGAAAACTAAAATCCAACCTGAACTCTAAGGCCATAAACCTGTTGAAGACAGAAACCGAGAAACAACCCTTGAGTGATGTACAGAGGAAGATAATCCAGAGGGTACAATGGTGTAGGAGAGAGTTGTTCCAATCTTGCGACTCAGCAGTTGCAGACATAGAGGTTATTTTATCTTGACGAGGTCTGCAGTGCTCCCTAAAAAGCGGCGTTCCAGCTTTATTAATAACTCAGTCCAAAGTTCCAAATATAAAAAAAGGTACAAGACATCTTTACTAAAGCACGACAGTTCTTACAAGTCCGCACACAGCAAAAAAGAGTTAGAACCCTGAAGACAGGGCCTAAAAGTTCCAAATACCTTGACAGTGAATCCTACAAAAGGCATTGATTAGACCTACAAACACAAATTTAGGAAAGGGCTGCAGGTGCTCCAGGCGTTTTAAGCGTTCATGGGGCAAAGCTGAGAAATCCGGATACACTGAACACAAATACAGTCTTGAAGTAAAGGTGGTCGGGATTCAGTTAATATAGAGGAATCAATCAGATTAGCAAATAACATTGTAATTACAGGGAGATCGCGATCACAACATTATATGGCTTTATTTGATCTTTATTATACGCCTGGTAAGATATCAAAATGGGGGACAACGGTGGGCATAACCTGTAGTAGGAATACGCAGCTGATGCCCTACATATGTTTTTATCTTGCCCAAAATTGAAAGATTTATTTTTCTCTATAGAACAATTTTTGACTATATTGTTGGGATCAACAGTGGCTATAACTGGGGAAATGGTACTGATAGGTGTTACGCCAGATACGCTTTCCGAAGATAGGACAAATTTTCTGTTTATTGGTATGGTGCTAACACGCTCTTGCATTACGCGAGAGTGGATCAGCAATGCGCCCCCCTCCTTTGAGACCTGGCGAGCGGGGTTACTTGCTAATTTGGAATTGGCTACATATAGAACCAAGGGCCGAAAGAAAAGAACAATGGGAATGAGGATTTGGGCACCTCTAATGGACTGGATCCAGGTGTAAAGTACAGAAACGCTTTTTTTTTGTTTTCTCTTCTTTCTTCTTATATCTTGTATAAATGTATATGTCAATGTATAATAATGTGCTACCTTTCTGATGTCATATGTCCTGCAATCTGCTCTGCTTGTCTTGCATAAAATGGGATAAATACCTAATAATTATTTTTTTTTTAAATGAAGTAAAGGTGGTCTTCAGCAAATACTCCAGAGACCATTCAAACCAGCTCTGTGGGGGTTGCCTAAAAAGAAGTGGGCAAGTAAGAACCAAAATGTGGGCTAATTGTGCCAAGCAGCATAGGCATTTAATCAGTAAATTCAAGAAAGCCAGGATTTGGGCTTGAAGGAGGTTTACAAATACACTGCCTTGGAATCAGAGTCAGCCCACCCCAAAATGATGTGCCAGAGAGCTCAACATCCAACACAAACCCCCAATCTGAGGATTCAGAGATGGGGTTTTTAGAGAGTGTCAGAAGGTACCGGCGAATTGTAGAGAGATTTAATGCTACAGAGTATTACGAAGAATTCAGGTTTGTTAACATAGAACGCATAAACTCATTTGATCATGGGCTTTTAGCTAGTCAACAGACTGTAAAAAGCTCACACAGTGATTGTTACACAACGTGAGGTCGAATGATTTCTTTCAGCTCCGCTTCCATGGGCAGGGTATTGACAGCCCCTTGTTCACCAGATGAATGCCCCATGATGTGCTTGACACTGTCGACATTTTTAGAAATGCTCTCTAAACTTTTGCAAAGTAAAGCAGAAATAGCAGCATTTGGGACCTTCAGAATAGTTGCCCTCATTGTTCGGTGTCACGAGGGGGGTGTTTCCTGACCTTTAAAGAGTATTTTCTGGATAAAGTAATTGGAAAAAACAGCTGTGGTTTCTCAACTTTAAAACCGGCATGGCCATTACGTTTCTGGTGGCTAGCCTCACTGGGTTACTAATGGATCGCAGCACTATCTATGCAGTGGTCAAGTCTAGCGGCCCACGGTGAGCTTGAAATACCTCCTGACAGACTGATAGGCTTTGGAGAACTGGGTTTTTTGAGAACTAATTTGCCATCACGGTAAAAGTTCTTTACTACAGCAGATCGTGGAAGCACTTCTCATTCGGAGAGCCTGTAAAAAGTAAGACGGTTTACATTCTCCATCATGAAAACAACTTTAATGGTATGTTGAAACTGAAGGAGCCAAGTATGTGTGCACCCATTGAGATCACATCTACAACACACAGACAGCTCATCAGTGTGAAATGCATTGTAAAATGTGCCAAAGGGAGGTTTCATCATAGTCACGGATCAGAAGGTGAGATGTCCTAATGTAATCTATCCTGTCGCTCGCAAAACTGCTTTAGCATACACACTGGGGTTATTCAGTGCATCTCCTGTGCGGGTGCTAAACTGCTGCCCATCACAAAATGCAAAGGTATGAAATGCCCCTGGTGTAAGGCGTCTTTTCGTCCAGGAACAAAACACATGTGTTACATGACTAAAGGCCAGCCCCAGACCAAAACAGAAGACTACATAGTGTTCAATATAGAGTGTACCGAAGAGACCAGAGTGCACCAGCCTAGCTATATTTTTGCGCACTACCTAACTCCAGATGAAAACTGGGAGTTTGAAGGGCCTTCTTGGGTGAACTAATTCCTTCGTACATTCATGCAGACAAAATTCAAAGGATATACCCTGATGGACCTTAACTCAAAAGTGTATTAATCGTTCTTTATTTTGCAAAATATGATTTGTGAAAAGATGCCTGTAGAACTCATCACCCAGAACTCCAAACTAATGCCGCTAACAGCTGTACCTTTACATAAAAGGTTCATAGATACTTTGAATTTTCTGCCCATGAAATTAAGCAAGTTGCCGAAAGCCTTTGGTTTTCCAGGATGTAAAGGGTATTTCCCCAACTTTTTTAACACAGGGGTGAATCAGAATTATGAGGGTCCCATGCCCCTGCTTGACTGGTACAGTGTTGCGTATATGTTGCCAGAAGAGAATGAGAGTTTTCTACAGTGTTATGGTAAAAAACGCAAAAAGAAGTTTCATTTTCAAAACGAGTTGAAAGCTCACTGTCAGGCAGATCTGATCATCTTGAGTAAAGCTGACAACCTCTTCAGAGATGTTATTGTAGAGACAACGAAACAAGTCATGTTTTTAAAACCTAATACAGCCAAGATGACAAAATCCATAGAGAACATCAACCCTTTTCAACACGTCACGCTGGCTTCCAAGTGTATGTCGATCTACAAGCTCATGTTTTAACAACCTGAAAGCATCGCTCTCGTGCCACCTGACCTCTTTAATGGTAAACATAAGTGTTATTTTACCCGCTCTATTCAATGGCTCATGTACGTCTCTGACAAGGAAAACATCTTACTCCAACATGCCTTGCAGGGTGATGAATATCGTATGGACCCTTATTTCCAGGTTGGGTATGCTGTATTTACTGGTGCGCCAACGGTTGCTTTTACCACAATTATTCCCACTGCTACAAACCCCACAAGTTTGATAGGCTTTTGGGTACCAAATTTGAACACTTGCCCAGGTGTACTCTGTTAAATGTGCAAAATGTTGAAAATGTCTACATCCATTTGTGAACAAGATGAAGTTATACTCCTTAGGTCACCCCAGCATCATATATAGGGCTTTTAAAGCCATAGACAAATACACTGGGTTAGTCAAATTTCAAGTCTACCCACCCCTGAGGCTTTACTTCCCCATACAATTGTACAGTGTTGATGGTAGGCTATTATTTCTCCTGTGTCGAACATGTGCTGCAAGTAAAGAGACTAGCGAATGCAGACACACTAATGAGCAAAGAGTGCTCACCGGGACCTGGTGAACCATTGAGGTACAGGCTGCCTTAGAGAAAGGATACTGACTTGGAAGAATACACACAATTTGGCACTTTGAGAGGACTACAACCCAACTCTTTTCTGAGTTTGTTAACTTATTTCTCAGAGACAAGCAGGAGGCATCAGGGTTTCCAGAAGGGTGCATTCATTAGGTCGAAAGCAAGAATACATCAATGATTACTATGCTCACAAGGGTATATGCTTGAGACCCGAGTTCATCAAAGTCAACCCTGTCAGACAACACCTAACCAAGCTGTGCCTAAATTCCTTATAGGGAAAATTTGTACAGCGTACAAACTTGTCAAACATGACCATAATCATAGATCCTGAGGAACTGTTTAAAAATCTTTTTGCGCTGTGTTACGAGGTGCCCAGCAGCGAGTTTATCGATGATGAAACCACAGCGCTGTGTTGAAAATACACAAAAGAGTACCCCACAACTTGTAACAATACAACCATCTTCGTAGCATTTTTCACCACCGCTCACACTCATTTACAGCCTTACAATGAAATGGATAAACTTCAGGAACGGTGTCTGTATCACAATACAGATTGTTATTTTTGTAAGCAAATTAGGGGATTAAGACCCCCAACTCTGTGATTATCTAGGCGATTTGACCAGTGAGCTAGAAAAGGATGAGTACATAGTAGAGTTGATGCCACCGGGTCCCAAAACCTATTCTTACACAACTTCTAACAATGCAGCAGGTATGAAAGCCAAAGGCATCACCTTAAATGTGAACAACATGTCCATTTTGACAGTCTAAAGGAGCTGGTGAACAAACACTCTACCTTGTGCCACAGTGAGAATGATAAAAACAATTGTTGTAAAACAACCTACCACAGTTCAATCCCAAAAACTTTGGGAAATTACAGCCCAGCCATTGCATAAAACCGTTAGCGTGGTGTTTGATAAAAGGGTCATGATTTAAGACTACAAAACCCAACCGTATGGTTATTAAATCTGCATTAGAGTCTTGCAAACCCGACTACAGACACCAGGTTGCCGCACCCCTCCTGCGCTTTAGAAGGCCCCTCAAATTGTGGTACAAGCTATTTTATAAAGAAATTATTAGAAAATGCTCCCAGTGTTTTATCCCAAACCCCTAACAATATTGTTTGGTTTTATTCATGCTGGCAAGATTTTTATACAGGACTATCCCTAAGGTTCCCACATATCAAATTTATAGAAGGCATGCCAAGTAATCTCAAAGATGATGCAATGTTACCTACTGGCCTTGTAAACATGGTGATTGTAAATGACCTTATGAACGAAGGTGGGCATCATCCTGTGTTAGAGAAAGCATTTATTCAATAGTCAAATCATTGCAATCTAAGCATATCTTACATTATGCAGAACTTGTTTTACAAGGGTAAGAGCCGTCGTTCTATAGCTCTTAATGCCTGATGCCTATTTTTATTTTAAAATCCCTGAGACAAACAGAAAATATCCATTATAGCTAAATAGATGTACCCCCGAAACATTCAGTTTTTCTTGGAAGCCTTTAAAAACGCTATTGAGAAACCCCATGGTAACTAACTGGTAGACGTAAACCCAATACTCTAGAAGACTACCAACTGTGTGCTGGTATTTTTGATTTGTTCTGCATTCCGTCCATCAATTGTGTATCTTTTGCTTTCTCGCCCTGGTATTTCCCCACCCATTCTCCCCGTTGCTTACATACTTAAAACCAAGCCCAAAGCCTATAAAAAGAATAGTTAAAGAGTCTCCAGTAACATTTACACTCTAGACCTTATATTGTCTGGTACTGACCACGTCGGTGTGTCTATGCCATAATCTAGCCCTCCTAAAAATGCTAATCACAACTAGCTCCCAGCAAAGAAATGCCGTCTTGTGTGCGGCTTCAGACGATTTAGTGGCTGCCATTTCAGAAATCGCTCTAAAACCTAAAAGGTTGTGTCCCTATAGCAGAGCGCCAGTTCCGTGCTTTGAAGAAGAAGCCCTACCATATAAAGATGCTCAGTAATAAAAGGACTTCCCTCATTTCTAAAAAGAAACTGGTAAAGCAGCCAGGAGGTTTTCTAGGCTCTTTGTGGGCATAGCTACACCACTAATTACCAGCCTCCTGACCAGGAAATAATGGATTATGCCCAAAAGATGTACTTGGTACCACAGCAGTATCTGGAACAGCTGGAACCGCTGGAGAATTCTACAGGCAATATCCTAAAAAAATGAGACATAGCACCTGGATGTCGAGATTAAAGACATTTTGAACCATACTGATTAAAACCCTACGACAAAGCAGGTCTATACTCCTGCACTCTTCAAAACTTTTAAAAATATTACAGGCAGGGGAATGATGAAAAATAGGCTGTCTCTATATGCCCCTGACTCTGAATAGCCTCAACTATCCCCTTCAATGCCTCAAGAACCATCACCATCCCTAGACATCATTGTTGAAGAACTTTAACAAATATATAAGTCAAAGGTATAGAGGGGCAGCGCAAATGTTACTAAGTAAAATGTCCGCTTCTACAGACCGGTCCTCATGGAATGACAGAAACAAATTCCTTTTCAAAGGTCAACCGTTTGTTTGGATCTCACATGCACGACCTAGTAAAAGGTCTTAAACACTATCGCTCCACAAAGCGCCCAGAGGTAGTGAACAGTTTCTGCAAGCCTCTGCATAACTCAGCATTCCTTTGATGATTGTCAGTAAGGCTGAACACAGGTGACTGCTTGAAAGTTTAAAGGATCCGACTTACAGCCTCCCAAGTACTCCAACACCTGTTGTTTTTAAGTCCCTTCCTAAGATGCTAGCATCCACATTCTTTTCCCTGCTATCCCCCTCTTGGGGCATCGAGGCTCTGCCTCTGGAACCTAAAAAAAGACATTGTCCAAAATGAACATGTTGTTAAATGTCTGATGATTCTACTGACTTCTGAACCTATGTATATGTGTGCCTGTGTTTGTGTGTATAGTTTTGCCATAGTGAACATTTAAATGTAGTTCCTCTTTTTTTTCTTTAGTACGTTTATCAGTGTGATGTTTGTACTACTAAAAACCAAACTGCTTTGTAAATAAACCTTTTGCCTTTTCAAAGTGTTTGTCATATGGATTTAACAAAATCTGTGTTAAAGGCGAGCGCGTGGGGTCTTTCAGACCCTAATTCACCAGGTAGATTGCTGCTTGGAAAAAAAGCTAAAGATAATTTCTTCAGTATTTATGATGGCTTGAAAAATCCCGAATCTGAACAGTGCCCATTTTACAATATTTTAAAAATAGTCAAACAAAATCTGCCGGGTGTGGTTGATCGGAAGGACGTTTTCGAATACAGAGAATACAACCATGTTCATATTCTGAGCCAACAAATGACTAAAACATATTTTGGCTGTTAGATTTCTATTTTTGATCAAGCTGTAGTGGTCACTGTTTTCTATGTCAGGGGTCAGCGAACAGCATGTAGACATTTCCATATCCTTCTCTTGGCATGATGACTCCCAAGTCACGCAGGGGATTCCCGGTTATCGAAACAAAGAGCAGATATTCCCTGATAAAGTTAGCTCCCCCAAAACTGGGTGTGTACTTTTTTGCAGGAATCATAGCCCCTCGTTGAACAGCGCTTCGTAGTGGATATTGTAGTGTTGGAAATTTAAAGGGTTTGTGGTATAGAGACCACTAAATGCTGCACTATTGACAAAACATATGTGAATAAGTTTCGGTAGTTGCCCCATAAATACATTTTGCTGCTGGGTTAATCGGGTACCAGGTGGGATGCTGAATATCTTCAGAGTTAGTCTTTCACTAGCGTACTTGGCGTTCCATAGCTGTAAGATTTCAGCGTGAGCCATTCTGACATTTGGGGACACTTTCACTCTATTTGCAAACAAACTTGCAGACAGTATGACCAGTTTATACTGTTCCGCATCCCTACTGATGAGACAGAACAAGTCCTTGTTGCTGTTAAGGTTGATCGATACTGTTGATGAGTAGTTTATCTTGGAAGAAAAGGTCTGGAAGTATACGCTTGAGTAAGTCAAACTGTGTACTGCTGGGAGCAAAGCTTGCTCTTTTTATAAAACCTGAGTTGTCACTGTCCAGCTCATTGTCTCCAAAACGTGCCTAAGTATGCTTGTAGAAGAGCCCTGCTAAAAGCTGTGTTTCCATGGCATCATGGCTGTAATTTAGAATACTCTTGATGTAGGCTCTTGAGGCATACATGTTATCACTTTTTGTGATGAGTTGATCGCCGAGGTTAATGTCCACCTGATTAAACATGGTCACAATGGGGTAAGCGATCATCGCCACTTTAGCTGCGGCCGGTATTTTGACCCTGTCCACTTTTACAAACGAGATGCAGCAGAGTATTGTTGAGATCCAGACACATATGCATGGACCCGGACACAAAACTATCAGCATTAAAGCGGCTAGAGGAGATACATCCATGAAAATACTATTTTCGTTACTGGTCTGAGTGGGCTTTAGAGAAAACAAGTCTAACTCTGATTTGGCACACTCTCATGATGCGCAATATATATGAAGGCTATGTTTCAGGTTGCTACATTTTGAAAAATATTTACACTAGCTGGTGTTCTCTAGTTCTTCGACACACTCTTCTGCCTTATGGATCTCCTTTTGTGAGTGCTTTTTGAAGAGATTGTCCTTTTTTTATAGGGTTGACCCCTATGCCTCGCAGACCTTCGATTCTTTTTAAATACTTGTGCTTGGCCTGTACACATTCCTGCCCGTTCTTAAGGTTGTTTATGTGTTTGCGACATCAGAAGTAACAGATCGCACCACACCCTGGGAAATGTTCGAGGCCGCCGCTTTAACGTGGGATGTTGCAATTTCATAGCCTCTTCTCAAGAAAGGCATAGCTATTTTAAACAAACTACAAAAAAACCCTCCAAGTCCCACCTGTTACATATGAGGGACCCCTTGAAAGAATGGTAGCCTTCCATATCCGACCTGGTGTCTTTAATAGTGCCTGTACAGAACAGGCTCACTGTATGATTTCATGATCACCATGATCACTTCTTAATATTTGCCGTTGCGTCACAGTCTTGAATGAAGCTTCACAATAATTTTCCCGTATTTAAAGGACACTGGCTCAGATTCATTGTTGAAGATCATGACCGACAGTGTCAAAATGTTTTTTAGAAATTGCTACATAGTCAGGTATGAGACATTGAATATTAATCACTGTGTTATTTTCCCCCTTCACCTGGACCCATCTTAACAATGGTGAATTACTATCCCTGATCCTCCGTGGCTCTACGATGTCACTATACACGTAGAGTGTACAGAACTCTCAGTTAATATTGGGGCATGCAGAGTCTGACTCTACCTGGCGTTTTATATATTGTACTGTTCCTAAAACTCTTCTAATTTACCCATACAGCTAAACTCTATTGCGATTTAGAGCTTTAGGAAACATCTTCCTTCTAACGGTATCTAATTCTACCTGAATATTCTAATGCGTTTCAATGCTGGCAATGGATTGGTTGATGGCCTCAACCACCGCTGCGATGATGGGGTAATAGCCGTGAGGGAAGCCAGCATGGATGCTCAAGTGTCCCGATTATGCTTTAAAATAAACTTGGCTTTGAGCATTGTAAATTTATTCCTTGTTCTTGTGTAGTGGATTTCAGCTAGGGCTAACTCCCACTCACTGTTTAGGTCCACAGGTTTAGCCAGTTTCAGAGTATAATTAGAAATGTGATTGTCAGGGAACATGTCCTTTGAGGCGTTGGATGGAAAGGTAAGTTAAAATGATGTTGTCTCCATATTGTTGACTTCAGAGAGCCCCCCCCCCGTACTCACACATCCTGCAGGGAGCTGGCCAGCACCCAACTGTTCAATGTATTAGGCCACCCCTCCATTTGACAAAGTCCTGTCTGTTAGCCCCGCTACCTTTCCGTTTCAGAATACTTTCATCACTGTAGACCCAGTGTGGATCGTCTGTTACCTTTCATAACCCTCTGTTTCGCCATCGTAGTCCTTTAAACTGTAAATATATATACCTTCTTTAGGCTCCACACTCTCCACTATAAATATTTGATCAATAAAAGTCTGCTGGTAGCCCTTTGGAAAGACCCTTTCAACTTTTAAACCCTAACATGATCATCTTCTTTTGAAAGGGCTTCTTTACCTTGGCAGCAAAACAGCTCCCGTACCCCGCTCTCCACAACGTTAAGGAATTATCAGTCGTTACCTCTATGGGAAGCATTCTGATGGTTTTGTGATAACTGACATTATAAGCATCTATAAACGCCTGGAGAATATCCATGTATCAGTAGGTGTTGTAGGCAGTGAAATATATCCACATCTTAGGTCTCAAAGTTCTGTTAAAAGGTTTAATAACAGCAGCTTTTACCTCCATGTGCATTACAAAATGATTAACTGCATGCAGTTTTAATAATTTCAAAACATATATATTTTTTTTTTAATCCGGCATCTGTTTGCAGTTTTTGATGTGTTGGCCCTTTCCTGAAGATGGCTTTAACGACCAAAGTGACGCTAGTACCACTTGTATCGCTGAGAGCTTCTGCACAGCCTTACTTGGACAATACATCTATTACCTTAAATATATATTGTGCTCCGTTATTATGCTTGGCTAGATCTTGAAGACTGATTATGTCCACCTGTCATTGATAATCTAGCTACCCATTAACGATGGTCGGTCTCCTCTTAAAACGCCTCCTGGTTGGCGTATGGAGTGAATTTGCCTCTTTCCCAGATAACCAGGTCTTCACCTGCGCTCTTGTTACAGGCTCATATTCAACCAGAGCCCTTCTAACCAGAGCTTTGGCGCATCCGACCGTGCTTGTATCGTGACAAAGCTTTTTTAACCCGTCCCCCAACATGTTATCAGCCCCTGCATCCCACGAAATGAAAAACGATGGCTTTGTTTAAGGGCATTTTATTAAAAAATAAAGAATGGTAGCAGCATATAAACAGGGCATGCTTTACAGTTTCATGGTACACGTCTTGTCAATATAGTTCACGACGTATACATTCAAGATACTAACGGTATTCAAACGATTGTGCAATTCTCTGTCGTGCAATACAAAACCTTTATTTCTGAAATAATCTTCGGCCAGAAGTTTCAAGGTGATATGCAAGCTGGTCGTCGGTGATAGTGATAGTATTAACTCCCTCATACTACTTTTGTACACGCTCCAGTATTCATCCATTGTAGGTAGCCATGCACTGATACAGCAGTTAGCTATGCACAGGACTGTCACTCGGCATCACCATGGGCGGTTCTCTGAGCTTCAGATAGCGCAGCGTTAGAGGTTGGCATTCAGCTATTCTCTCTTTTAGCAACACATAGACAAAACTGGCAATACATATGTATCCTGGACATAACTCAGAAGAGCACCAACATTCTGATGCCTGGCGAAAAAGTGAATAAGTATGTAACATTAAATAATACAACAAAGACACAATAACAGGGGACTCATCATTTTTTGTGTGGGGCTAAAGAGCAGACTCTTCTATTTTTAAAATAAATATTGCACATACGCCTTTCTTTAGCCCTTTCAGTCATCCTTCTAACAAAATACGTACACAAAACGTGCATATGACAGAGTTTTGAGCTTGGCTCACTAGAACATTGGACCTCTTTGAGAGTGGCCGACAAGACCGTAATCATATCAGGGTGGATATTTTTCTTTTCATAAGAGAAACCATACACCAACCTAAACAGATTAGATACTTTGTTTGTGTCTAGCAAGCTACATATATGACAGATTGTTCTTGAAGTGTATGAGTCATATAGACACTCGTGAGACTCCTGCTCCGGATCATAAATGTTATGGGCGTAACAGAGGTTATAATAGTCACGTTTCACACGTGCACTCACAACAATCGTAACAAAACCTATAATAGGCATATGGAGTCATAGGGTATGCCTGCAGCTTCCTTTTCAAAATCTGCCATATTATATGTACCAACACATTTCTTATGCTGCTCTTTTTTTGGATTGTGGCACTTTCAGTCTGTTTTGAACAGCATAAGCAGTAAAAATGTATGGTGTAACCTTTGGCGATGTCCCCTCTATCACAGCTTTTTTCTAACGCTTTCTACAGTTCAAAAAAGAAAGAAAGACAGACTATTAGGTCAAAATAAAATATAGCTGTATACATGGTATAAAGTAATTGTCTATAACAATTGTTACTAACCTCGTCATTTTTGTGGAACTTGGAGGTGGCTCTGAATTTTTTAAAGTCACTGAGGTCCTTCGAGGTGTAACCGGCATCGAAGTATGCGCGCGGCTGTTGCACGATGATAGGCAACAGAACGAATTCCTCCAGAAACCTCATATCTGGAAGGACCGGTGAGTTAGGAGCGGTTATAGAGTCTTCAATATCTTCCATGTTGATGAAATTGTTTCCAGCATTTGCTTCGTTACTTGAGGCTTCACTGGAGCCAGTAATACGGGATGTCAGTTGCAGCAAATCCTTGAGGCTGAGCATTTCCAACCGCTGGCAGAGCTCCTCGTCAAAACCGGTGACATTGTGTCCACCCTCTTTAAGGTCCCACTGCTGCACATTCTACTCCATTGTCGCTGGTGCCAGGCTATAACAAGATCTATTGATAGAGTTTAAACCACCATCGGAGGGCGTCTTCATGATGGTGTGGCTGTAGTTCTTCATAATGACAGAGCAATCTCTTTCTGGAGGGCGGCTCCTGGGTTTGGCGTAGGTTGCTTAGGGGCTCCTTATATGTATTATAAGAATTTAAAAAATGGGGCGTACTCATCTACAATACATCATATCATGGAAACAGGGAGGGAGCACACTCCTGACCTCTCCACCGGGTCGCCCCTTCGCATTCTGGTAAATGCAGTTTCCTGTTTAGGGCTCCCGTGAGCCTCCGTAGCTGACGAGCTATAGGTGAAGCACCTCCGCGCCCGAGAGGCAACGAGGCCTGGATTGTTTGGCAGCCTCTCAGCCACCCCAGATTGAAAACTACTGATGAAGGATACTATCCAGAAACACGATCCATGTCTCGTGTCTAGAGACACCTTATACTAAGCACCTGCTTGCACCAACCTTGGTGTAATACTTACGAACTTTGTCCTGAATCTTATGAACTGCATTTACCAGAATGCGATGGGGCGACCCGGCTGAGAGGTCAGGAATGTGTTTCCAATACAACATATCATGTTCTCCTGATCTTCACGATCTCTGGTTCATTGAGGGCTGCTGCATGGCCCTAACCATGTGATAGAACCATGAGCATGTGACTAGCATGTGACCAGGGTGATGTCACAAGACACATCACCCGACATGGTCACGTGACATCTTATTTTTACGATCTAGGTAGCTATATGGCAATAGTAAACTCTAAATAGTTTAAATTTCATAGCTACTTTAATAAAAAACCTAATTTCTTGAAGGCCATTATTAAACTGAACTTTGTGTGAAGTTCGGGATTTAAATTACGTTATTCGGAGGGTTCTTCAGTGATTGGCTATATGTTGCATCTTCAAGATGGCCACCATTTCAGATATGCAGAACTCCTAATGGATGTCCTTTTTCTATGTCTACCTCTTTCCCTTTCCCAAGAGGAAACTGGGTGCTCTGGATGTACTGCCATATGAGGCTGCTGTGGAGTTGGTTTTCTTGGAAGCATTTGAATACCAGAAAGAGGATTGCACAGGGAGATCAGGTAGCGTAGAACAGAGAAGAGGCTGTGCAGGCGGTAGCGGAGATTGCATAGCAGCTCTTACAATTGCTCGGCCCATTATCATCTGAAGCTGAGCTACAAATGCTGATTCTCCCGCCCAGACTGACAGGCTGTGTGCTCAGTTTGTAACTTAGAGGAATTGAATACACAAACCATATTCCTCGCTATGGGACAAGAATAACTGCTGGAACTGAAGTGCCTCACACAATATAAGTGTACCTCTGTTTGCAGGATAGCACTGCTGTAAAAGAAATACCAATAATTACAAAAAGGGGGTGGTGATGGACAGAGTATCTGAGTTAATCAGAACACTCCTACCCTGATCTTTTGACTGGGTAGGAGTGTTCTGCTTAATTCAGATACTCTGTCCATCCCCACCCCCTTTTGAATCGTTTTGGCCACCACAAGTGTGGAAGGGTATGCTCAGATGTGAGTCCCTTGCTCACTGCACCATCAGGATTCAAGCAAGCCGGGCCGAAGACGGCTGTAATGCCAGAAACCGGTCCCCGGAAGCTTGTTTCCTTTCCAGTAAAGAATTCGCTTGGTAGTTTGGTCTGCCCTGTTCCCATGATGCACTGGGCCAAGGTCAGACTAATTTGCATGTAGCCAGGTTCTGAACTGGGATGGTGCAGTGAGCTAAAAAACGGTGATGGATCAAGCCCTGATCTTTTGACTGGGTAGAAGTGTTCTGCTTAATTCAGATACTCTGTCCATCACCACCCCCTTTTGAATCATAAAAGAAATACCATGCATATGATCGCACAGTCCCTTTAGTGCTGTCCTTCCCTTTGCCAAATTTACTCAGCGCCTACTTTCCCAAACACTCTATATATATGTTGCCTTGCACATATCTAGACATCGCGATCTCCTCTACCCTAAACCATCTCCTCCTGCACCCCAAGCTGTCTCCTCCAGCTCCCTTGCTAGTTAATGTCTTGTTGGACGCTGGTGACTCAGCATCCACCATGGTTCTCCCACCTTGTCGCGAGCTGTGCCTCGCAGCTGTATTCATTACGGCCATGCTGTACATGCATAACTTGCAAAAACACACAGTGCCCGCACCTCAATTACTCAATCAGTTTAAATATTTACAAAACTATATATACTTTGTACATACATAAAAAACACACAATGTTTACAGAATAAAAAACGTTTCTGCATCAAACATAACAAAAAATTATGAATACATCACAAACAACAATATCACAAACATGTGTGTTTTTTATGTATGTACAAAGTATATATAGTTTTGTAAATATTTAAATGTATAGTCCTTCCTTCTGTGATAAGCTTTGTTAAAAAATTGAAAAAATATAGAATGATGGACATAAAATAATTATGTCACGGTTGGTCACAATAAATTGGTTTCTTACCCTCTTAAAAAACTGATTGAGTAATTGTGGTGCGGGCACTGCGCGTTTTTGCAATTTATTATAGGGTCTAGCCCTCACCACCTATTTATGGACCTATCCCCTTTTGTTCTTAGTACATGCATAACAGCAGTGAACCCCTGACCGCGAACCCCTGCCTCTCCTCGGTTTCTCCCTGCAGTCTTATCTGGCCTTGTGAGCGTGGGTTACCACATGGGATGCTTCTGCTCTTCATTCTCCCTGGGGTAGAGTCACTCGCTGCCCACTTCTGCATGCCCTGAGATCTTTTTACTGCCATGGCCATGCTGCTCCTCAGGTTATGAGCCCTTCAGATGGAGTTCCAGTACTCCTTCCCCTCTGTGGGGGGTTATGCTCGTCCCTGTGCCCAGTGATCCTTTTGTGTCTCTACATACCATAGTAGGGTTCCCCTTGCCTAAGGCAGTGTTTGCAATGCCCCTAGTGATGCTGTGCCCATCTTCTACCGCGGGGTGAAGCGCATGCCATTACGGCCACTGGGACTCCTGCTGATGCCAGCTTTCTGGACCCATGGCTGTCTTATGGCATCACAGGAGGTCCCGTAGTGGTACTTGTATAGTAGTGGTACTTGCATAGCGCACGAATCACCCATGAGGCATCTCGGCGCTTGTACGAATACCGCTGAGGAACCCTTCCTGGCCTTTCCCTGTGAAGTGCCCACTCCTGGGCACCCCCAGGGTGAAGCCAAGCATCCTAGCGTTGTTGGGGCCGTTGTGGAGATTAAGCAAGCTATTGCCCAGAGTTGCAGAGTGGGACCCATGAATAGAATAGGCACCGAGGCGAGAATTATCAGGTCCGAGGAAGTTGAGCCCAAGACCCGCCGAGGCGGGGAATTGAACCCTGGTCCCGGGCTAGACCTCTGCATCAGGGTCTGCCGCTCTAACCATTGAGCCACACTTCTCCGTGACTGCTGGCCGATCGTAGCAACATCATTGCTCTTTTGATCTCTTCTTGCATTGGAGGGGCACAGGCCGCCATCCTCTCCCTTTTCCGTGCATCACTAGTGTGAAAGCCTGCTGTATTAGCATGTGCAATGACATCATGTGGCGGCCGCCTGGTACTTTGTCCTCGCCCCATAACCCTAAATCCCTCTCCAACTCACCAAGGGATGCTCCCTACCCTGTGTCTGGGGCCCACTTTTCTCCTGGCCCTTCTAGAGGTGCATTCAGCAGTCATACAACATGTAAATATTACCCACATCCAAGAGACTTTAAAGAACCCAATCATGCTCACTGGGTTGACGCAAGTGTACATGTCATTCAATGACTGAGGAGGCCCTACTCTATATATGCTACTAATTTAAAATGGAACCGATAACTTGACAGACCAATGGCCCCTTTTCTGAATTGACGCAATAGGTGTGCCATAAATGACTCCAGGTCAAACTCAAAAAGACAGGCCTGCCACCAAGCCAGGAACCCAGAGCACAGCCTGGACCATGCAGCAAGAGCTGAGATAACACGAAAGATGCCTCACCCTATAAAATATCAAAGACTTCTTAGCATTGTGTGGCTTTAGTTATATAGGTTTAACGGGCAGTGCGTCTCCGCTAGCGTAGCTTTCTTTGGATGGTGCTGATTCTTTTGCTGTATAAATATTATGAAAAGCAGTAAGATTATATTCGACATGCCATCTCTAAACATGCCCATCTCTAGATATCGCGTCCTGCTCCTGCTACCCCAATCTCCTCTCCCCTCAACCATCCCTTCCTGCACCCCAAGCTGTCTCCTCTCCTCCCAGCCATCTTCAACTAGCTCACTACCTCAAGCCATTCTCTGTTGTTGCACCCAACCCCAAACTCTCTCCTCCTGCCGCACCACCAAAGACATCTGCTGTCTCACCCCCCACCCCAGCCATCTCCTCCTATCTCACCCCCCTCCCCAGGCCATCTCCTCTTGCCTCACCCTCTGGTGTTGGTAACCGTTTAACCGTGGCATATGAAGTAACAGTAGATGGTGTAGCAACAAGGATATTGTGCTGCATAACTAAATACTTATAAGGTCCCAAACAATGTCATTTGAACGCCAAGAGCTTCAACTTTCACAAAGGTGAGACCGATTGCATTGCAAATGCCTCTTTAGAATTTTGACCATGTGGATTTGAAGCAGACCCCACTGTCTCTTGGACTAGCCAGGTTGTACATTTCATTGATCTTATACTACACTTCAGACCAAACTGATCAGCTCCATCTTCTGTTTTCCCACCTTGATTGCTTATTGAATCTCGAGTTTAGTCTCCTTTGGAATTTTGTTATCCAGGCTCAGGTAAATGAACATAATCCAAAGGCTGGCTGACACAAGCAGGGCCGGACTGGGAACCAAAACCGGCCCTGGCAAAGTGCTCGGCCAGCCCCCCCCCCCCGTCCCCCCTCCGGGGGTTTTATTTAAAAAAAAAATTTCTTTAAAAAAGTTTTATATAGCGCTGGCTAGACCCGGAGGTATCAGAGCGCTTTACATGAGCATCAGATCATAGTTACAGGTTACATCATTACAAAGGTTACACAGTTCTTAGAGAAAGGCAACATAGTTACATGTAAGGTCGAGATAAACAATAAGCACAAATACGTAAGGGGAAAAGCAGGCAAGGTGAGAGATTCCGGGGAGGGGGGTTGGAGCACGGGAAGTAGACAGATAATGAGGGCGGGAAAGGGGAGGGGCGGGTGAGAGACACAGCATGGGAAGAGGAGAGGAAGGGTGATGGGGACACAAATCGGTAGACGAGTCAAGGCAACGTCCAAAGTCCAGTAAGGTGTGATCCCAGGGCAGACAAGGGGAGAGAATCAGGGGCGAGAGGATAGGAGCTAGGGAAGAGACAATAAGGAGAGACGAAAAGAAGTCTGCCTAAAGACCGACTGGGTAGGTGACGACCAAGGAGGGAATCCACGGCCCATCTCCTCTATAGCTAAACCAAGTAGCTCCATCGGGCGTCAGACAAAATAGTTCAGTCTCAATACATTGAGAGAGGAGGGAAGGAGAGACATAAATAGAGGGAGGATGCGGTAGGAGACGACAGGAGAGACGAAAGGAAGTGTAACTATGTGGTTTAACAATAAACCAGAAAAGATCAACAAGTAAACATTATATCAAACAATCAGCAATACAATTAGGGGAGGAGAGAAAGGAGAGAGAAAGTAGTGGGGGGTAGAGGAGGAGGGAAAGTGAGGATAAGGGAAGAGACAACGGTAGAGACCCGAGGAAGTCTGTCTAAAGACCGACTGGGTAGGTGACGACCAAGGAGGGAATCCACTGCCCATCTCCTCTATAGCTAAACCAGGTAGCTCCATCGGGCATCAGACAAAATAGTTCGGTCTCAATACATTGAGAGAGGAGGGAAGGAGAGACAAAAATAGAGGGAGGATGCGGGAGGAGACGACAGGAGAGATGAAAGGAAGTGCAACAATGTGGTTCGACAATATACCAGAAAAAGAACATCAAGTAAACATTAAATAGAACAGTCAGCATTACATTAGGGGAGGAGAGAAAGGAGAGATAAAGTAGTGGGGGGTAGGGGAGGAGAGAGAGTGAGTGAGGATAAGGGAAGAGACAACCGTAGAGACGAAAGGAAGTCTGTCTAAAAACCGACTGGGTAGGTGACGACCATGGAGGGAATCCACAGCCCATCTCCCCTATAGCTAAACCAGGTAGCTCCATCGGGCATCATACAAAATAGTTCAGTCTCAGGTGGCGAGGGAAGAGGTTCACAGAAAAACAGGGTGGGGACAAAGGACAGGCGCAAGCGAGGGCAGAGGACAGAAGCTGGAAAGAGTAGGAGCGGAGGGGAGGGGGAGGGTTGGGGGAAGTGGGAGCACATATTGTCAGCAGCCGCAGGTTCATTTCTTTTATATAGCGCTGGCTAGACCCGGAGGAATCAGAGCGCTTTACATGAGAATCAACAATGTAACAGAAAAAGTTCAACAGTTACACAAAGCATTCAAAACATAAGCAATACAGTTAGTAGAGGAGAGAAGAGAGAGGAGAGAGGAGAGAGAAAAGTAGTGGAGGGGGCAGGGGAGGTGAGAAATGGAGGATAAGGAAGGAGACAATAAAGAGAGACGAAAAGAAGTCTGTCTAAGGACCGACTGGGTAGGTGTGGACCAAGGAGGGAATCCACGGCCCGTCTACCCTATAGCTAAACCAAGTAGCTCCATCGGGTATCAGACAAAATAGTTCAGTCTCAATACATTGCGAGAGGAGAGGAGAGACATAGAGGGAGGATGCGGGCGGAGCCGCCAGGAGAGACGAAAGGAGGTGCAACAATGTGGTTCAACCATATATCAGAAAAAGATCAGCCAGTAAACATAATATCAAACAATCAGCAATACATTAGGAGAGGAGAGAAAGGAGAGAAAAAGTAGAGGGGGGTAGGGGAGGAGAGAAAGTGAGGATAAGGGAAGAGACAACCATAGAGACGAAAGGAAGTCTGTCTAAGGACCGACTGGGTAGGTGACGACCACGGAGGGAATCCACGGCCCATCTCCCCTATAGCTAAACCAAGTAGCTCCATCGGGCATCAGACAAAATAGTTTGGTCTCAAGTGGCGGGGGAGGAGGTTCGTAGAAAAAGAGGGTGGGGACAAAGGGCAAGGGCAGGTAAGGGTAGAGGACAGAAGCTGGAAAGGGTAGGAGCGGAGAGGGGGGAGGATAGGGGGAAGGGAGAGGGGGTTGGGGGTGACGCCGAGCTCTTTGCCAGGGCCGGTATGCTGCAAAAACGGCCCTGTAACAAAATCGGCCCCCAGGGTCCCATAATCAGCCCCCACCCGTGCGGCGCACCGGGGGATTGCCCGGTGCCTGCTACGGCCAGTCCAGGCCTAGACACAAGGCAATGCTTGATGTGTTTCCTGCATATCTGCAGCGATAAAATACTTGTTCACGATATGCCTGCTCCTCCAAGCTTCTTCTCATTGTTTACCATGCATGTCTGCCTCTGCATAACAACTCTTTTTGTTCAGCCTGCAAGCCTTCCTCCGGTAGGCATTGCTTCCTGATTACCATGCACGCCTGCATGCGCAAAGCATGCATTCCTCAACCTGGATACTAACCCTCCTCACTCACTTCTTCCTAGGCCTGGCAGAAATTGTAATTACGCCAGAGTAAATCAGAGTAATTGTAATAATTGGGCATTACTTTTGTGATGCAATATTACGCAATTATGCCAGCTTGAGCAATTAAAAGTAATTTAGTGAAAAAATCCTGCCAGGGGAGAGGAACAAAAAACTAAGAGACAGCAGCTGGCAACTTCTGTTTGGCTCTGTATTTTTAAGTGCTATTTTGTTAGCGCGAAATGAATCCTTTGACCCATTTTGGATGCAAGGGTGCATTTTGCTCTAAGGAAATAGTGCTAAATACTGGATTACACTTCTCACACAATTAAGTATAATTATGACTAATGTTGCAGTAATTAGCTAGAGCGGCTTACGCCAGTTATGCCCATCCCTACTTCTTACTTTAAGAATAGGGCTCCCAGTTTTATGGAATTTATTATTTTGACATTTCCATCTGCATTTATCCATATTTATTTTTTGCTAGTTTTATTTGTATTTATTCATATTTATTTTGAGTTTTGTGAAAAAATGAAGCTGAAATTAGTATATTTCCACATTTATTGAACCAATAAATATGCACTCATGCATGAATGCCTGCCAGGTTTCAATTCTATGAATACCTGCAGAAGATGAATCAATGCACTTGGATGAAAATATGCACATTTCAGTATCAATCTTGTGCATACTTACTGCTATTAAACCACTTTACTAATTTTTTTTTTTTTTTTACCCCCCCTTACCTATCAATTCTCACAGCTGTTGGCCTGCAGTCATGGCAGACATCATTTAGAATCATTCTAAAAACGCCACCCAATTTCCATTTTTATCCACATTTAAAAATAACTACAGACTAGAAAATAAATGTTTTTTCTGTCAGTATTTATCTGTAAAAATCAGTAAAAGCAGAAAAACAGGGATTTTTATTTAAAATTCATGCCAGCCTCTACCAGGCACTTCTAAAGTTTTAACCTGCATCTTCTGGGCACTTCATCTTGCTTGACCCGCATTCCCTGCCTGCACTTAGCACAGCCTATTGTGCCATCTTCTGACTGACTCAGCCTGACATTTCTGACTCAGAAGAAAACATGCACTCATTCACATGCTGCACTTCTGGGTTTGCGCGCTCCAGGTTAACGTGCAAGTGCGCGTGCACTGCATCAGGCTGGCGGCACGGATTCAGCTGTGTTGCTAGGCAGCTTCAACGATCAGCTCTCGACATATGTGGCACAGAGATAATTTCACACTGAGCCTTGAATACAAATAATTGTGCCAATAACCACAAGTGAAGGGGCATTTTGAGCACAGGTAAGAACTGGGCAGACCAGGCTGAATTTAAGAGCTCAATGCAACTTTAGAAAATACTATTGCAGAAAGCAGGCCAGACTCAGCCAATCAGAATAGACCACTTTAACCCAGTCAAATACAGAATATTGAGTAGTAATGAGGTTCATGCCCTTTTCTAAAATGTACCTTCCTGATGCCTGATTGCAGTGTCAGTCAAAAGTTAGTTATAGTGCTTACTCTGGAAAACACTGTGGAAAAATGAACCAGGAACAGCTCCCAGAGAAACCACTGTGGAAATTCTACTGTCTTTACCCCTACGTGCTGTCCTACATTTATTTTTCTCTATATGGGTTTTAAAGCACAAGGCTTTCAAGAACTAGCCACAGCAGCAATACCAGTGCTTAATTTGAGCCGGTGTTTTCCGGTGTTTGGCACTGGCACTTAATTGTCAATACCGGCGCTTGTGACACCCTGCCACAAGGTGGCGCTGTCTGGCTAATTTAGACATGATCACAACAACAGTTGATTATTAACCCGTTTACCGCGGCGGACATTCCGCCGCGGTGCGGGCGTTCTACGGAGTGGGCAGGGCTGCGTCGGCCAACTGTCGTGCGCAGCACCCAGAAGGTAGTGCTCGCGTCAGCTGTTGGCCGACGCGAGCACGAAACGGGTTAATTCAATATACATTAAAAATGATGTTTACCTGCTGCCCAAGCAATTCTTATAGCTTTGGGGGCCTGGAATAGTCCGAATTGTCACACTTGTTGGCGTGTGAGGGGTAGTAGTTGTGTTGTTACTACCGTTGGCAGCATAGCAGGGGCAATGGGTGGTGCAAGCTGCAACGGCAATCTTACAAGAGCCCTGGCACTTATTTTGTTTTATAAATTAAGCACTGAGTGACACCTATCTAAACCCACTGCTCCAAGTGCTGGGATAGTCATGTCTCCATTAAGGATCTGTGGGGGTTGAAACCAAAGTACGATCGGGTTGAATTCCAGAGGCTGGTGCAGCACTGAGACTGCCCGGCCTCCTCTACAAGAATACGGATCTCAGGGGTCGTGAAGGGGGTGCAGATCAAAGGGTAGAAGTTTGCAGGGAGCGTAAAGATGGAGGACGTGAGAAGTAAGTAAGCAGGACCTGGCTGAAAACCTCATCTCCCTAATCCTTGCCTTCAACGCGCCAGTGGTCCTCTGGCACAGGGAACGGAAGAAGGGGCACCGTGTGAGTACATAAGGGGACTCAAGTAAACTTTTTCAACAAAATGGAGCTTTGGTGGTACTGCTTCTGGCGGGATGAGCTGCTGTGTCCCACACAGAGGTTGGCAAGTGGGAAACTGGGGATATCTAAGGGAAATCCCGTCAGTTTTCATGAGCCTCAGCCGTCGCCTGACAGTGCAGAGTTCCTCAAGGCTGCTCCACATAGCATGTCACCAGTTCCAGTCAAGTTCTATTAAAATTCATTATTGCTGCTTAAAGAGTGGAATTTAAAAAAAATGCAAAAAACAACCTATTGCCTAGATAAAAAAATCTTATAGCAAACCCAGCCCAGAGTGATTTCTTCAAGCTTTACTTCTTGGCATTCCATTTTTCCACCCTCTTTTTTTTTTTTTAAGGAGCACCAGCAAATTACTGCCCGCTTATCCATGTTAAAAAACAATAAAACATGTACGTATCGATCCCGATCGGCTCATTAAATTGTATTGTATTATAACATTTATACACCACTTTCTACCCTTTTCCCTATCCCTATGTGGGGTGTAGAAGAGCTTGCGCTTGCCTACATGGGCGGGTAGCAAGCTACAGAGTGTAGTGTGAGTGGTTGGAAGCTGGTTGTCTTTGTTTTTTGATCCTATGTGGGAAGTGTTTTTATGACGTACATGATGACCCCTGGGAAGCAGTGCTTAGCAGCGTGGTGGATGAAGAGGTGATTGAGAGAAATGCAGTTTTTGGTTTTCAGTAAACTGGCAGCTCAGAGCAGCTCTGCAGGTCCCTTCATGATATTTCTTAAGATCACAGCCCGCTTAGCTGGTTACTCAACTGGGTTGTCCAACCTGATACCTTGCTTAACCCGTTTACTGCGGTGGACATTCTGTCGCGGTGCGGGCGTTCCACGGAGTGGGCGGGGCTGCATCGGCCGTTGGTCGTGCGCAGCACCCCAGAGGTAGTGCTCGTGTCGGCCTTAGCACGCAACGGGTTCAAGTTTTTTGTTCCTGAGAAAGCATGGTGTCAGTGCTAGTTTACCCTCACTAAGGGGATTCCTGCCATCCAGACAGGGGAGGGACGATGTCCTCTGTAGTCGGCTGGATGGCGGGTATCCCGTTAGTGAGGGTACACTAGCACGGAGACCAGGTAGGAATCACTCTGGTCCTTTCAGTGCATGGTTTTTACTATTGACTATTTGTTAGGCTAGGTTTTTAAGGATCCACTGATCTGGCAATTGCTCCCGACAGGTAAAGGTGTCTTAAAGTAGGGCAGAAACATGTTGGTGAAAAGACGATGGTTTGAGACTTTGTGCGCTCATTCCATTGCATAGCTCGTTTTAAATGGAACAGGGGTTACCACTATTAAAGGAGAAAACTCTGTTACCTTTAGGTACTTGTAGCTTTTTCTTGATCCTCCTGTTTTGTCCAGGAAAATACCTTATCTGAGAACTCCCTCCATCGGGCCCACAAGGAGGTTGATCCACCCCGGTGGTATTGTCCTACCAGGGTGGGGAGCGGTTGCCTATGATGAATTAGAAATAACTGCAGTTGGTCAGATACCGCGGCACCCGACTCCCTCTTTGTGGTCAAGATCCTCGATGAAACCACGCTCCACTGCAGGCCTTGTGTCCCAACATCTGGAGAGAAGATGGCCACTTGGAGGCATGAGGCAGAGCAAACTGTCCCTGCACAATTCTGTGATGCTCTACCGAGTGTTGCCTGACGCAAGCCAGGCGCGTTTGTATCAAAGAAACCAGCCAATATCCTGCAACTTGCTATACAAGAATAACTGGTTCATACCAAGCTCAGTTCTTCTTAGCACCTTGTGCTGCCTTTATTACACTCTGCTGTGTCTGCAGGACCCAAGAAATACAACTGCATTTTGTTACTCCATTATTGTGTTCTATTCTTGAGGCCTGCTCTTTTGATCTACGCCATCGTAAGTGGCGCAGACAGGTACTGTGTGTAAAGGTCAGTGACAATCAGGCGAACTGGTGGACTGGAACCTTCGTGTTCTGGGACAGGATTCTCTCCTTTTCGCCAAAGCCCGTTTGATTTGTCGCTCTCTGTTCCTAGTCAACGGACAGTAACTAGTTGCCTTTTGGTGTTCATCCACGTGTCTTTAGAAACATCAAGGTCAGTGTCCTCTTGACAAATTAAGGACTTGAATTGTTATTAGTGTTGGAACGAGGTGCTATGAAGAATGGGGAATGACATTTAGTACCAAAGAAGATACAGCGCGAATAGTATTTGCGCCATAAGTAGTCGGGATGGTACAGAAAATAATGGTGTTTACTTCTCACCTCTATTGTCCATCTGTAGATTATTTGATGATTTTTAAGAAGAAGGGTTAGCAAGTGCAGAGTTTGGTAGCAGGTTGCCTTCCTTGTTATTTGAAATCATGCCTCTGCTTCCTTGAGTGTTATTCCAACAGTGTGTTGACTTTTTGAGTCCTTCCACACAGCTGCACAGGATGCAGGAAGTTCAGACACCGGTGGGTTAGTTCCAGGACTTGAAGCAATAATTGCTCACAAGCTGTGAGGGAAGTAGCTTAGCAGAAGCCTTTGTATCTAAGTAGGGGATTTGGATTTGAATGTCAGTATGACCCCAAGGTACAACAAGCCTGTCTGGAGTGCTCCCAAGAAAGGAGCAGTCCTTTGTTAAGCCTTCTCTTCTTTATTGAGGGTGAAAAGGCTGAGGCTGCCGAAGGAGGCCAAGTCTAGCAATCTGCAGAGTTCACACTGAGAGCTACTCACAAGTGCGTACACGTGGAAAGTGCATCGCCAAAGAAAGCACTTAAATTGGGAAGTGACTGGTGCACTATCGTCTCTAGGCTTTGCAGGTGTGCAGACCATGCCCGGTCCCTAAGGGTGCTTGCCCATATGCCCCAATTTCTGTCCTACAAAGAAATGAAGGGTGTTCTTGAGTACCAGACCCTTTTTTACCTTCAAAAGGAGGAGGCTCAGCAGCGACCTCTGACCAAATTCTGTGCAGGAAAGTTAAGATTTACCTGGATTCAAGTTCTGAGGACCCCACAGAAAGAGCACTTGCATCGGAGCTTAATTTGAGCTGGTGGTTTCCAGTGCTCAGCACCAGGACTTAATTGTCAGCACTGGCCCTTTGGACAGTTTGCCACATGGTGGCGCTGTCTGCCTAATCTAGGTATGAGGACAACAACTGCTGTTTAATAATTCAATTTACATTTACAATGACTAATACCTTCCTCCCAAGCAATTTTTAAGAATTTGGAGTCTTGGAATAGTATGAATTGTCACATTTATAAGAGTGTGATGGTTAGCTGTTGTGTTGGCAATGTCATTGGCAGCATGGCAGGGGCAACGGATGGGGCAAGCTGTAAAGTCCTCCTGACGAGGGCACTGGCACAATTTTTTTTCTTCAAATTAATCACTGGGCTGCATATCTGCTGACAGGAACTGCCTGTAGTACTTGAGGCACTGTTTGAAAACATCTACTAAAGAGATAGGCAAAGAGTCCGTTTTTTTTTTCCGTGAACTGAAAAAACAAGAAGGTCCAACCTTTCAACGAAGGGGAGACAGCAAAAAGGAGGAAACTATACCGGAGTCCAGATGTAAAAAAAGAAGTGGGCTGTGTCGATGCTTGGGTCATTGTGGGTCCAGTGGGCAAGTATGGAGCAGTCACACAGGAGGGGCCTGTCCACATCAGAAATAACAGCATTACTTCTTACAAACTTTTTACATTGGCCCATCCCACTGGGGAGGAGGGAAAGCAAAGAATAAAAGAACTGGAACTAAGATAATGTTAACTTTGATTTTAGGAGTGTTTTTTACAGCAGGGAGCATTTTCCAAATAACATATAGATTGCTCTGAGACCATCCAGAATGTGAGCTGCTGTACATAAAATATTATGGCGAGGGGAATCCCATTTAGATGAAATTAGAACATGCAGGATGCAGGCAGGGGTGCAAACGTGCACGTAATGTGGTACAGCATTAATTCCCTAAATCTCACATCTATAACAGGAGGCACCGAGAAAATACACCCCTTGCACAGAAGCATGTCATTTCTATTGGGACGAGGTCGTTGAGGCATTGTCTGAAATCTTGGGCATTGAAGTAAAGGTAAGTCACTACCTGATATTAGTTGGGATCAATACAGCGTTAAACCTTCGGAATAAATGGCAAAAAGGACTGCTGATTCTCCTATTATTTGATATTCAGGAGAAAAATCTGTAAGAGCTGGATATCACAAGACACGCCAGCAAGGGAAGACTGGGTATATACAGCATGTTATAGCTGTTAAAGTGACCTAGCCTGTGAGTTTTTTTGTATAGTATGGTTTTGTGGACATTTTGTATGATCCGAATAAAGCTTGTTTGACTGGACTTGACCTAGCCTGTGACACCCACCATTCACGGACTGGTATAACAGGGAGATAAGTGCAATGACGTTCCAATGATTATTCCATTGCTCTGCAACGTTAGAATGGCATTCAGCAAAAGCTCTATCAGTTTTGTCTGGGAACAGCATTGAGGTTCCACCTCTTTTGAGAGGATAGTGAATTAAATGGCAGTGGAATGTGGACAAGAAAAACCAAGCATTTGAAATGCAATAGGTCCCGCCTTTGGGACCTTTTATGTATTTAGCTATGCAAGAAGCAGTGAAAGGCTGCAGTACCACAGGCTGTCACTAGGAGTCCCTTGGAACATCTATTGGCCCTATAAGGTATTGCACCCTGCAACATAGTTAAGGAAATTAGCAATGCAATAGGCAGCACTGTATGTAGGACTTTAAAAACATGGGTCAGGCTGATCTAAGATGGCTAGCAGAATGGTTTTGTTATGGTGTATTTAACAACATGACACGTGGTATTCGGTCCTTGGTGATTACTTATGTGGAGAGAAAGTATATATATATTTTAAGCACAAGGTTACGAATATGTACTTATTTTGTTTTGTTCATTTTACCTGAGAATAAGTATAAATTTAGTTTATGTAAAGTCCTGGGATGTTTAACGAAAAATAATTGAACTTGGAAATCATTTTGATCCATTTGTGAGTGAGATATAATCCGGTTCGGATTTTAACAGTAGCCATGGAACGGAAAGTTTGAAACTCAGCAGTAAACTTTGCAGAGCCAAGCAGGAGTAATGCTTTTTAAAGTCAATGCACTTTTGAAAGTTACGGGGTGGGAGATAAAGTTATACTGTTTCCTAGTATGGAGGAGCAAGCATGTTGCAAAAAGAAAAAATACAGATGGCCAGCCATGCCGAGAAAAAGAAAGGCGCGCAGCCACCAGTGTTCAAGATCAAGAGTGGCGTGCTGCACTTGTTTATTTTTGCAACAGCTTGCTCCTCTGTACTAGGAAATATTAATGTAAAAATACATTGACTTAAAAAAAAAAGCCTTGCTCCTGCTTGGTACTGCAAAGTTTTAAAGTGAATGCATTTTTGAAAGTTATAATGTGGGAGATAAAGTTATAATGTTTACTAGTATGAAGGAGCAAGGTTTGCAAAAAGAAAAAAAGACAGCTGGGCGAGCCCGATTGTTTTTACCACTCTGAAATATTCGTTGGCCTCTTTGCAGGTAACCTGCCTGAATGTGTTGAAAACTGAGCATAGCATGCTGCGCTGCTTAAAAAAAAAATGATATTAAAAAAAGAGTTTGGTGAGCCGTGCATAACAAAAGAAAGACGCACTGCCACCATTGTTAAAGTTAAAGCGCGGCGTGCAGCGCTGCTTAAAAAAAAAATACAAAGATACTGTGTATATGCAGTTTGTGGAGTGGGAGCGTCTTCCAACAGCAGCTAGGAGAAATTCCTGAACCAACTAGTGAACACAAACTGTAAATAACACATACGAAGTAACAACTCATAACAGGGGCAGTCCTTTTGGGAGGTTAGAAGAGTAGAAAAGTAGAGACTGCTAAACAAAATAACCAAAGAAAAAAAAGCATTTACAAAAGACAGTCACAAGAGCCCATTGAAAACATGGGCGGGAAATGGGCGGAGCTTAAAGCCCATATCCTTACCACAGCATGTCTCGAAAAGACAGCGCAAGTGCTGCCTTGGCGGGACCTAAAATCATGTAATTTCTTGGTTAACTGCAAAGCCACACTTAGAACCCAAATCTCGTAGTCGCAGGGTTAGTAACTGAGCCATTAGACCAACACGGCCTCTGAATGTTTGCTAAAGGTTGTTGCACGGAGGATCCGGGCTTGGCTTCGATGATGTACGTGGGTGGAAAAAAGGACAATACAGTCAAAGGCTACTGGTGTGTTCTTCAGTTTCATTTAGGGGCTCTTTGAATCCATCCTCCAGGTGACGTGTACAAAGCATAGACAGTAGTGGTGCAGGGAGATGGGTGGGCAATTTCCAAGGCTGTGTAAGATCCAAGTCTTTACTCAGTCACCAACCAATATGACTGAAGAAGGCATCAGCCATTGGAACTGAGGTTTTGACTTTTGTCGGTCCAACCCGGCACAAAAACAACTGCACTGGTGGGTTTTAGAACCAGGACGCCAGATGTTCACCCATAGATTCCACTCTAGTCCACAAGTCGAAAGCACCACATATTTTCTTTTGATCACTACACCACAGTAACACCACATATGCATTTTACAACCTCTTTCTATGCAGCACAGATAATCTGGGAAAGGACCCGGGCTCGAAAATACAAGAGTCATATGAGAGGAGGGACATTGGAATTCCACTTTAGTCTTTGGAAAACAGTCAAAATACACCGAAGCAGAAACCTGGAGTTCAGGCAAACTCAAGACAAGGGTGACGCATACCTCCACTGGACATATCCTATGAGTAGGAGGGTGCAGTATACCTGCTCCATTGAACATATACTAGGAAGGTGCAGTATATCTGCACCTCCACTGGACATATCCTATGAGTAGGAGGGTGCAGTATACCTGCTCCATTGAACATATACTAGGAGGGTGCAGTATACCTGCACCTCCACTGGACATATCCTATGAGTAGGAGGGTGCAGTATACCTGCTCCATTGAACATATACTAGGAGGGTGCAGTATACCTGCACCTCCACTGGACATATCCTATGAGTAGGAGGGTGCAGTATACCTGCTCCATTGAACATATACTAGGAGGGTGCAGTATACCTGCACCTCCACTGGACATATCCTATGAGTAGGAGGGTGCAGTATACCTGCACCTCCACTGGACATATTCTATGAGTAAGAGGGTGCAGTATACCTGCACCTCCACTGGACATATCCTATGAGTAGGAGGGTGCAGTATACCTGCACCTCCACTGGACATATCCTATGAGTAGGAGGGTGCAGTATACCTGCACCTCCACTGGACATATCCTATGAGTAAGAGGGTGCAGTATACCTGCACCTCCACTGGACATATCATATCCTATGAGTAGGAGGATGCAGTATACCTGCTCCATTGAACATATACTAGGAGGGTGCAGTATACCTGCACCTCCACTGGACATATCCTATGAGTAGGAGGGTGCAGTATACCTGCACCTCCACTGGACATATCATATGAGTAGGAGGGTGCAGTATATCTGCACCTACACTGGACATATCATATGAGTAGGAGGGTGCAGTATATCTGCACCTCCACTGGACATGTTCTAGGAGTAGGAGGGTGCAGTATAATTGTACCTCTGCTGGACACATCATAGGAGTATGAGGGTGCAGTACAACTGAGCCTCCACTAGAGATATCATAGGAGTATGAGGGTGCAGTATGCCTGCACCTCTGCTGGACATATCCTAGGAGTATGAGGGTTCAGTACACCCGAGCCTCCGTTGGACGTATCATAGGCGTATGAGAGTGCAGTATACCTCCACATCCACTGGACATATTCTAGGGGTTGAAGGGTGCAGTATACCTCAGCCTCCACTGGACATATCATAGGAGTACGAGGGTGCAGTACACCCGAGGCTCCACTGGGCATATTCATGGAGTATGAGGGTGCTGTATACCTCCAGCAGTGGTGTAACATTATCTCCCGCAATGAGGGGTCCCTCTGGCACTGTGCACAGTGCCGAAGGGAAGCCCTTGCCTAAGCGCTCCTGACTGGGTCCAGAGAGTGGGGGGGCCCCTTCCATGTCATCTGCAGGGGGGGGGGGCAAATTACGTTACGCCACCAACCCGCACCTCCATAGGACATATTTTAGCTACTAGTAAGCTGGTGTACAACCCCTGGTAATGAATATGTTGTACTACAATACAGAGGGGGTGGTACTGTGGGTGTTACTAGCTATAACATTGGAAATGTCTTTTGGAACCCCCCTAGTGGCTCCACTACTCTTTCAGCAGGTCTTCAATTGCACTGGTTGTTGAGAAGCTTTGAGGGGGTTGCTTCTTTGGCTTACAAAGCTACGTTTTAAACTGGCATTGCATTCAATTTTGACATAATTATGATTATTGGTTTTGTGGTATGGAATCTTAAAAGTGGACGCGCTAAGCCTGCGCATTGACGTGAATCCAGCACCGAAGTCCAGTAGAAGAGCGCTGTGTATATTCCCATCAGGAAGGTACCTTTCAAACTGCACAATAATCAAGCGCAAAGCAAGAAATAGTTAGCTCCAATCACACAGTGTGTGAGGAGCCATCATCGAAAGAGACCAAGAGAGGTCATTTAGGGTTGGCGAAACAGGACTACTGCCGTAAATCGACAGTTGTTCAATCCATGGATCCCCAGTCGCATTTTGAGTTAGGAGGGATGCCATTGTTAGTGGTAGCAACTGCCGGCAGCGGAGGATGAGATGCCGCACTCTACTTCCAGTCCGCGAGCTCTGTGACAGACATGACAGACACAACCAGGGAAATAAAGCAACAACGTCCTTGGCCATAGAGGAAACTCCCCACGTGGCAGGGCCACTGAATTTTAATATTACTGAAACAACCTTCTTTTGGAGTTTCTTTCCAAAATACCCAAACACAAAATGTCACCCAGCTCCCATGGTGGTGCAGCAAGTCGGCATCACAGTTTTGGCTAAAGTCATCGCATTATGTCACCGGGAACACTTTGGTCACAACACTTGTGTAACGAAACTTGAGGGGGCCCCCCTGTAAGGTACATGGAAGGGTCCCCTCCAGACTTCATCAGGAGCTCTCTGGCCAGAGCACTGTGCTGCGGGGATCCCCCTGCACCAAGAGGGCTGCGGGGATCCCCCCTGCACTAAGAGGACTGCGGGGATCCCCCCTGCACCAAGGGGGCTGCGGGGATCCCCCCTGCACCAAGGGGGCTGCGGGGATCCCCCCTGCACCAAGGGGGCTGCGGGATCCACCCTGCACCACGGAGGCTGCGGGGATCCCCCCTGCGCCAAGGGGGCTGTGGGGAGCCCCCCTGCACCAAGGGGGCTGCGGGGATCCCCCCTGCACCAAGGGGGCTGCGGGATCCACCCTGCACCACGGGGGCTGCGGGGATCCACCCTGCACCACGGGGGCTGCGAGGATCCCCCTGCAGCAAGGGGGCTGTGGGGATCCCCCCTGCACCAAGGGGGCTGTGGGGATCCCCCCTGCACCAAGGGGGCTTCGGGGATCCCCCCTGCCCAAAGGGGGCTGTGGGGATCCCCCCTGCACCAAGGGGGCTGCGGGGATCCCCCTGCACCAAGGGGGCTGCGGGGATCCCCCCTGCACCAAGGGGGCTGCGGGGATCCCCCTGCGCCACGGAGGCTGCGGGGATCCCCCCTGCGCCAAGGGGGCTGTGGGGATCCCCCCCTGCACCAAGGGGGCTGTGGGCACCTGCGTTACGCCCCCGGGTCACAATGGTCCTCCAATGGGTTACATCAAGGAGGAGGATGCTGGGTCACGGTTGTCAGACATGGGCTACAGGGCATATATCTCCCTCGAAGCACGAGACATGTCAAAGTATTCCATAGTTAATGCCCTGGAGGATTGAATCACCTGCCATCTGTATATGTTCACGAGGGATTTTTTTTTATGTGCATCTTATGCTCATTAAACGACCTGGCAACCTCCAATGTTTGTTTTTGAGCTTATCTCAGTTGACATGCATCCAGCTTCTTACCAGTGCACAAAGCGGAAAGAGGGCGAGAACTGGAGTAATTAAAGTATGCTAAAATGAAACAAATAAACACAAGGTGTTGTGGCGTTTAGTCGTCTGCCTGTCAGAGACAGACGGACCTAACAGAAAGAGTCAGAGAGACTGCAGAGGTTAAGATGTCTAGAATATATTTATATAGAGTGAGACAGTTCTCGAAGACTAGTTCTCACCACTGGGGTTAGCAGAGTCCGGCAGCAACAAAGGCAGAGAGCTCTAGAAGACTAGTTCTCATCACCGGGGTTAGCAGAGTCCAGCAGCTCCAAAGGCAGAGAGCTCTCGGAGACTAGTTCTCACCACCGGGCCTAGCAGAGTCCAGCAGCAACAAAGGCAGAGAGCTCTCGAAGACTAGTTCTCACCACCGGGGTTAGCAGAGTCCAGCAGCTCCAAAGGCAGAGAGCTCTCGAAGACTAGTTCTCACCACCGGGGCTAGCAGAGTCCAGCAGCAACAAAGGCAGAGAGCTCTCGAAGACTAGTTCTCACCACCGGGGTTAGCAGAGTCCAGCAGCTCCAAAGGCAGAGAGCTCTCGAAGACTAGTTCTCACCACCGGGGCTAGCAGAGTCCAGAAACAACATAGGCAGAGAGATCTCAAAGACTAGTTCTCACCACCGGGGTTAGCAGAGTCCAGCAGCAATAAAGGCAGAGAGCTCTCGAAGACTAGTTCTCACCACCGGGGTTAGCAGAGTCCAGCAGCTCCAAAGGCAGAGAGCTCTCGAAGACTAGTTCTCACGACGGGGTTAGGAGAGTCCTGCAGCTCCAAAGGCAGAGAGCTCTTGAAGACTAGTTCTCACCACCGGGGTTAGCAGAGTCCAGCAGCAACAAAGGCAGAGAGCTCTCGAAGACTAGTCCTCACCACCGGGGTTAGCAGAGTCCAGCAGCAACAAAGACAGAGAGCTCCTGAAGACTAGTTCTCACCACTGGGGTTAGCAGAGTCCAGCAGCAACAAAGGCAGAGAGCTCTCGAAGACTAGTCATCACCACTGGGGTTAGCAGAGTCCAACAGCAACAAAGGCAGAGAGCTCTCGAAGACTAGTTCTCACCACAGGGTTAGCAGAGTCCAGCAGCAACAAAGGCAGAGAGCTTGCGAAGACTAGTTCTCACCACCGGGTTAGCAGAGTCCAGCAGAAAAAAAGGCAGAGAGCTCTTGAAGACTAGTTCTCACCACCGGGTTAGCAGAGTCCAGCAGAAAAAAAGGCAGAGAGCTCTCGAAGACTAGTTCTCACCACTGGGGTTAGCAGAGTCCGGCAGCAACAAAGGCAGAGAGCTCTCGAAGACTAGTTCTCACCACCGGGGTTAGCAGAGTCCAGCAGCAACAAAGGCAGAGAGCTCTTGAAGATTAGTTCTCACCACTGGGGTTAGCAGAGTCCGGCAGCAACAAAGGCAGAGGAGCTCTCGTAGACTAGTTCTCACTACTGGGGTTAGCAGAGTCCAACAGCAACCAAGGCAGAGAGCTCTGGAAGACTAGTTCTCACCACCAGGGTTAGCAGAGTCCAGCAGCAACAAAGGCAGAGGAGATCTCGTAGACTAGTTCTCACTACTGGGGTTAGCAGAGTCCAACAGCAACCAAGGCAGAGAGCTCTGGAAGACTAGTTCTCACCACTGGGGTTAGCAGAGTCCTGCAGCATTAAAGGCAGAGAGCTCTCGAAGACTAGTTCTCACCACGGGGTTAGGAGAGTCCTGCAGCATTAAAGACAGAGAGCTCTCGAAGACTAGTTCACACCACTGGGTTAGCAGAGTCCAGCAGCTCCAAAGGCAGAGAGCTTGCGAAAACTAGTTCTCACCACTGGGGTTAGCAGAGTCCAGATGCAACAAAGGCGGAGAGCTCTCGAAGACTAGTTCTCACCACCAGGGTTAGCAGAGTCCAGAAACAACATAGGCAGAGAACTTGCGAAAACTAGTTCTCACCACCAGGGTTAGCAGAGTCCAGCAGCAACAAAGGCAGAGAGCTCACGAAGACTAGTTCTCACCACCAGGGTTAGCAGAGTCCAGAAACAACATAGGCAGAGAACTTGCGAAAACTAGTTCTCACCACTGGGGTTAGCAGAGTCCAGCTGCAACAAAGGTGGAGAGCTCTCGAAGACTAGTTCTCACCACCGGGGTTAGCAGAGTCCAGCAGTAACAAAGGCAGAGAGCTCTGGAAGACTAGTTCTCACCACCGGGGTTAGCAGAGTCCAGCAGCAACAAAGGCAGAGAGCTCTTGAAGACTAGTTCTCACCACTGGGGTTAGCAGAGTCCAGATGCAACAAAGGCAGAGAGCTCTCGAAGACTGGTCCTCACCACCGGGGTAAGCAGAGTCCAGCAGCAACAAAGGCAGAGAGCTTGTGGAGACTAGTTCTCACCACCGGGGTTAGCAGAGTCCAGCGGCAACAAAGGCAGAGAGCTCTCGAAGACTAGTTCTCACCAACGGGGTTAGCAGAGTCCAGAAACAACAAAGGCAGAGAGCTCTCAAAGACTAGTTCTCACGACCGGGGTTAGCAGAGTCCAGCAGCAACAAAAGCAGAGAGCTCTCGAAGACTAGTTCTCACCACCGGGGTTAGCAGAGTCCAGCAGCTCCAAAGGCAGAGAGCTCTCGAAGACTAGTTCTCACCACCGGGGCTAGCAGAGTCCAGAAACAACATAGGCAGAGAGATCTCAAAGACTAGTTCTCACCACCGGGGTTAGCAGAGTCCAGCAGCAATAAAGGCAGAGAGCTCTCGAAGACTAGTTCTCACCACCGGGGTTAGCAGAGTCCAGCAGCTCCAAAGGCAGAGAGCTCTCGAAGACTAGTTCTCACCACGGGGTTAGGAGAGTCCTGCAGCATTAAAGGCAGAGAGCTCTCGAAGACTAGTTCACACCACGGGGTTAGCAGAGTACAGCAGCTCCAAAGGCAGAGGAGATCTCGTAGACTAGTTCTCACTACTGGGGTTAGCAGAGTCCAGAAACAACATAGGCAGAGAGATCTCAAAGACTAGTTCTCACCACCGGGGTTAGCAGAGTCCAGCAGCAATAAAGGCAGAGAGCTCTCAAAGACTAGTTCTCACCACCGGGGTTAGCAGAGTCCAGCAGCTCCAAAGGCAGAGAGCTCTCGAAGACTAGTTCTCACCACGGGGTTAGGAGAGTCCTGCAGCATTAAAGGCAGAGAGCTCTCGAAGACTAGTTCACACCACTGGGTTAGCAGAGTCCAGCAGCTCCAAAGGCAGAGAGCTCTCGAAGACTAGTTCTCACCACGGGGTTAGGAGAGTCCTGCAGCTCCAAAGGCAGAGAGCTCTTGAAGACTAGTTCTCACCACCGGGGTTAGCAGAGTCCAGCAGCAACAAAGGCAGAGAGCTCTCGAAGACTAGTCCTCACCACCGGGGTTAGCAGAGTCCAGCACAACAAAGACAGAGAGCTCTCGAAGACTAGTTCTCACCACCGGGGTTAGCAGAGTCCAGCAGCTCCAAAGGCAGAGAGCTCTCGAAGACTAGTCCTCACCACCGGGGTTAGCAGAGTCCAGCAGCAACAAAGGCAGAGAGCTTGCGGAGACTAGTTCTCACCACCGGGGTTAGCAGAGTCCAGCGGCAACAAAGGCAGAGAGCTCTCGAAGACTAGTTCTCACCACCGGGGTTAGCAGAGTCCAGCAGCAACAAAGGCAGAGAGCTTGCGAAGACTAGTTCTCACCAACGGGGTTAGCAGAGTCCAGAAACAACAAAGGCAGAGAGCTCTCAAAGACTAGTTCTCACGACCGGGGTTAGCAGAGTCCAGCAGCAACAAAGGCAGAGAGCTCTCGAAGACTAGTTCTCACCACCGGGGTTAGCAGAGTCCAGCAGCTCCAAAGGCAGAGAGCTCTCGAAGACTAGTTCTCACCACCGGGGCTAGCAGAGTCCAGAAACAACATAGGCAGAGAGATCTCAAAGACTAGTTCTCACCACCGGGGTTAGCAGAGTCCAGCAGCAATAAAGGCAGAGAGCTCTCGAAGACTAGTTCTCACCACCGGGGTTAGCAGAGTCCAGCAGCTCCAAAGGCAGAGAGCTCTCGAAGACTAGTTCTCACCACGGGGTTAGGAGAGTCCTGCAGCTCCAAAGGCAGAGAGCTCTTGAAGACTAGTTCTCACCACCGGGGTTAGCAGAGTCCAGCAGCAACAAAGGCAGAGAGCTCTCGAAGACTAGTCCTCACCACCGGGGTTAGCAGAGTCCAGCAGCAACAAAGACAGAGAGCTCCTGAAGACAAGTTCTCACCACTGGGGTTAGCAGAGTCCAGCAGCAACAAAGGCAGAGAGCTCTCGAAGACTAGTCATCACCACTGGGGTTAGCAGAGTCCAACAGCAACAAAGGCAGAGAGCTCTCGAAGACTAGTTCTCACCACAGGGTTAGCAGAGTCCAGCAGCAACAAAGGCAGAGAGCTTGCGAAGACTAGTTCTCACCACCGGGTTAGCAGAGTCCAGCAGAAAAAAAAGGCAGAGAGCTCTTGAAGACTAGTTCTCACCACCGGGGTTAGCAGAGTCCAGCAGCAACAAAGGCAGAGAGCTCTCGATGACTAGTTCTCACCACGGGGTTAGGAGAGTCCTGCAGCAACAAAGACAGAGAGCTCTGGAAGACTAGTTCTCACCACCGGGGTAGAAGAGTCCAGCAGCAACAAAAGCCACAGAGCTCTTGAAGACTAGTTCTCACCACCGGGTTAGCAGAGTCCAGCAGCAACAAAGGCAGAGAGCTCTCGAAGACTAGTTCTCACCACGGGGTTAGGAGAGTCCAGATGCAACAAAGGCAGAGAGCTCTGGAAGACTAGTTCTCACCACCGGGGTAGAAGAGTCCAGCAGCAACAAAAGCCACAGAGCTCTTGAAGACTAGTTCTCACCACCGGGTTAGCAGAGTCCAGCAGCAACAAAGGCAGAGAGCTCTCGAAGACTAGTTCTCACCACGGGGTTAGGAGAGTCCAGATGCAACAAAGGCAGAGAGCTCTCGAAGACTAGTTCTCACTACTGGGGTTAGCAGAGTCCAGCAGCAACAAAAGCCACAGAGCTCTTGAAGACTAGTTCTCACCACCGGGTTAGCAGAGTCCAGCAGCAACAAAGGCAGAGAGCTCTCGAAGACTAGTTCTCACCACCGGGGTAGAAGAGTCCAGCAGCAACAAAAGCCACAGAGCTCTTGAAGACTAGTTCTCACCACCGGGTTAGCAGAGTCCAGCAGAAACAAAGGCAGAGAGCTCTCGAAGACTAGTTCTCACCACCGGGGTTAGCAGAGTCCAGCAGCAACAAAGGCAGAGAGCTCTGGAAGACTAGTTCTCACCACCGGGGTTAGCAGAGTCCAGCAGCTCCAAAGGCAGAGAGCTCTCGAAGACTAGTTCTCACCACCGGGGTTAGCAGACTCCAGCAGCAACAAAGGCAGAGAGCTCTCGAAGACTAGTTCTCACCACCGGTGTTAGCAGTGTCCAGCAGCAATAAAGGACGAGAGCTCTCGAAGACTAGTTCTCACCACCGGGGTTAGCAGACTCCAGCAGCAACAAAGGCAGAGAGCTCTCGAAGACTAGTTCTCACCACCGGGGTTAGAGAGTCCAGCAGCAACAAAGGCAGAGAGCTCTCGAAGACTAGTTCTCACCATCGGGGTTAGCAGAGTCCAGCAGCTCCAAAGGCAGAGAGCTCTCGAAGACTAGTTCTCACCACCGGGGTTAGCAGAGTCCAGCAGCAACAAAGGCAGAGAGCTCTTGAAGACTAGTTCTCACCACCGGGGTTAGCAGAGTCCAGCAGCAACAAAGGCAGAGAGCTCTGGAAGACTAGTTCTCACCACCGGGGTTAGCAGAGTCCAGCAGCAACAAAGGCAGAGAGCTCTCGAAGACTAGTTCTCACCACCGGGGTTAGCAGACTCCAGCAGCAACAAAGGCAGAGAGCTCTCGAAGACTAGTTCTCACCACCGGTGTTAGCAGTGTCCAGCAGCAATAAAGGACGAGAGCTCTCGAAGACTAGTTCTCACCACCGGGGTTAGCAGACTCCAGCAGCAACAAAGGCAGAGAGCTCTCGAAGACTAGTTCTCACCACCGGGGTTAGAGAGTCCAGCAGCAACAAAGGCAGAGAGCTCTCGAAGACTAGTTCTCACCATCGGGGTTAGCAGAGTCCAGCAGCTCCAAAGGCAGAGAGCTCTCGAAGACTAGTTCTCACCACCGGGGTTAGCAGAGTCCAGCAGCAACAAAGGCAGAGAGCTCTTGAAGACTAGTTCTCACCACCGGGGTTAGCAGAGTCCAGCAGCAACAAAGGCAGAGAGCTCTGGAAGACTAGTTCTCACCACCGGGGTTAGCAGAGTCCAGCAGCAACAAAGGCAGAGAGCTCTCGAAGACTAGTTCTCACCACCGGGGTTAGCAGAGTCCAGCAGCAACAAAGGCAGAGAGCTTGCGATGACTAGTTCTCACCACCTGGGTTAGCAGTGTCCAGCAGCAACAAAAGCCACAGAGCTCTTGAAGACTAGTTCTCACCACCGGGTTAGCAGAGTCCAGCAGCAACAAAGGCCGAGAGCTCTCGAAGACTAGTTCTCACTACCTGTGTTAGCAGTGTCCAGCAGCAACAAAAGCCACAGAGCTCTTGAAGACTAGTTCTCACCACCGGGTTAGCAGAGTCCAGCAGCAACAAAGGCAGAGAGCTCTCGAAGACTAGTTCTCACCACCAGGGTTAGCAGAGTCCAGCAGCTCCAAAGGCAGAGAGCTTGCGAAGACTAGTTCTCACCACCGGGGCTAGCAGAGTCCAGAAACAACATAGGCAGAGAGATCTCAAAGACTAGTTCTCACCACCGGGGTTAGCAGAGTCCAGCAGCAACAAAGGCAGAGAGCTCTCAAAGACTAGTTCTCACCACCGGGGTTAGCAGAGTCCAGCAGCAACAAAGGACGAGAGCTCTCGAAGACTAGTTCTCACCACCGGGGTTAGCAGAGTCCAGCAGCAACAAAGGACGAGAGCTCTCGAAGACTAATTCTCACCACCGGGTTAGCAGAGTCCAGCAGCAACAAAGGCAGAGAGCTTGCGAAGACTAGTTCTCACCACCGGGGTTAGCAGAGTCCAGCAGCAACAAAGGCAGAGAGCTCTCAAAGACTAGTTCTCACCACCGGGGTTAGCAGACTCCAGCAGCAACAAAGGCAGAGAGCTCTCGAAGACTAGTTCTCACCACCGGGGTTAGCAGAGTCCAGCAGCAACAAGGGCAGAGAGCTCTTGAAGACTAGTTCTCACCACCAGGGTTAGCAGAGTCCAGCAGCAACAAAGGCAGAGAGCTCTCGAAGACTAGTTCTCACCACCAGGGTTAGCAGAGTCCAGTAGCAACAAAGGCAGAGAGCTCTGGAAGACTAGTTCTCACCACCGGGGTTAACAGAGTCCACAAGCAACCAAGGAAGAGAGCTCTCGAAGACTAGTTCTCACCACCAGGGTTAGCAGAGTCCATCAGCAACAAAGGCAGAGAGCTCTCGAAGACTAATCCTCGCCACCGGGGTTAGTAAATACTTGTAAAAAAAAACTGTACACTTTCAGCAGTTGGAAAAGTAATAACAAAGCATTTTTTTTATTTCTGTAATTCTGGAGTGTGATGGAAACAAATATTTTAATATGATCAAAACAAATTAAAGACTCTTTTACTGGATACTCAACGATAAATATTCACTGAGACCCAATTTCCACAATTACCATTTGAGTGGTGTATAGTTTTATCAATAAAACTGTCTGTGCAAAGGTATCATCCATTTCAATGGCAACTGTGCTGCCTCTAAATGACAGTGCGCTACCACGTGCTGATCTAGTTACATTAAAAAAATTGCCTGCCTTATGTCCATTAAAGTTAAGTGGGTCGCAAAAGTTTATTGTTCTGAAAAGTAGGTCGAGCTACTAAAAGGTTTGGGAAGCAGTGAGCTATCCAAGCTCAAAAGATGACACTCAGAGCCACTTTTAAGAGAAGTGTGTTCCAAAATGCATCCTGGCGACCAAGACACTGATGCTTTTTTGTTCAGAAATGTGCTATTCTTTCAATTTATTCTCTGCTTGGCAGGTGATTTATTTTTTCAGAAACCCGAGTTTGACGAGGTGCCAATGCATGGTTTAAAAGCGCCAACAGAGACGGATTGCTGAATTGGCGGGGTGCACAGACCCACCTGCAAACCACATACTGACAGCTCGTTTGAGGGTCCTTTATCCAAAGGTAGCCAGCGACGCTGACAGCAGCCATGAGCTTAAATAGATTTACCAACATGTACCTCTTCCCTGTATCTGTGGTCACTGTTATTAACCGTTCTCCCGCGTTTGCAAAACAAAGCTATACAGACAATAAATGAATGGGTTTTTATTCAAGTAAGCAGTACGCTTTCGAAACCTAATTATGCAGGATTTAAATAATGCAGCTGCTGGCAAGCACCACTGTGCTCTGCATGTTTTAGCAGAGGGTTCTGAGAAACTTTGTTACAAGTATTTCGTCTTGCTGGCTTCGCCGCGGCGATGCTTCGCCTGACCAGAATTAATTTAGTTTTCCAAGGATTGACTTTCCCCGAAGGGCTTCGGTCTGATTTTTGTGAGAGCCTGCGAACAGTAAAGAAATGAGGTGTAAGTCTTGGCATCAGGACATGGCCGTTACTTAAAGGGGGCATGTCAGGCTGATACCACCTGACCGACTGAGATGTCCTGCATGAGTGGAGTGGTGTGGCTCACTGGTTAGAGGCGGCAGACCCAGAAGCAGAGAACGGCCCGGGACCAGGGTTCAATTCCCGACACGGCAGGGTCGTGGACCAGGGTCAGCAGACTCGACAATTCTTGCCTCAGTGCCTACTGTAACCAGGGATCACACTCGGCAACTCTGGGCATTAAGCTTGCCTCATCTCTACAATGGCCCCCCACAGACGCCGAGGATGCCTGGTTTCACCTTGGAGGTACCCAGAAGGGATCATCTCACAGGGAAAGCCAGGACGGGTTCCCCAGCGGTCTCCAGAGCCGGCACGCTTACGGGCAGCTGTGCGCTTTACAAGTCCAACACATTTACATTTACATTACACATTTACATGAGCAGACAGACAGAACTATCCTAGCAGCAAAATTAGAGGTCAGTGCAACTTACTGCATCACTTTCCAAACTCACTAGGAAGACATGTTTTGTTGCGACTAAAGAAATGCATGAATGAGGGAATTCTTCTGGGCACCTTTCAGGGTGGTTTCAGATCCAACCACAGCACCGATCAAGCCTTAACACCTTGGCTGCTAAGGCAATTCCCGCTGGGCGCTGAGCATCCTAGAAACCCATTGTTCATGACAGGGTCAGCTCGTCATAAGCACAGCTCTAGTGTACTGCATGACGAGCTGGCCTTGTCATTAGCATGGAAGTGGTTAAGGTGGAGGACGACCCTCTCCAGGCTCTGGTCAATGAAGAGATCTGCCTACTGGTTTTACTGGCTTTTTGCGTAAGCTTTTGACACCACTGACCACGACATCCTCTCGCCTCTCCTCGCGATGCGAAGGCACTGGGCTAAACTGGCTCCATTCATATCTCACACTTCTTCCAACAAGTGTAGGCTGCAAACTCTACTGCCATTCCATAAACCTTGGGGTGCCCCAAGGCTTCTTACGAGCTCCAACCTCCTTACCGATATGTCGACCCACTAGGAGGCCTGCTACAGAAACACAGCGTCGCCGTCCACCAATCGTCGGATGTGACCCAAATCTACCTAGGCATGGACTGTCCACACAATCTCCAGAGATGAATCCACTGCTTAGAGGACATACAGAACTGGATGAATCATATGAAACCGCAACTAAATGCACAGAAAACAGGATTTATTGTTTTTAACCCCTAGGCTGCGGGGCCGATTCCCCCAGCTGTGCTGGGGGGTGGGGGGACGCGCACAGCGACCCGGTGCTCATGACGAGCTCAGCTCGTCATGAGCCACGTTTCTCGTATGCTCATGATGAGCTGAGCTCGTCACGGCCACACCCGTTCGTTAGAACGCCCAGCAAAGGAGGGGAATTAGCCCCGCACCTGAACGTTCTAACGGTCATGACAAGCTCAGCTCGTCATGAGCACACGAGAACCGTGACTCATGACGAGCTGAGCTCGTCATGAGCATGGGAGGGGTTAAGCAGGCTAGTCCGCTGCAAAGAGGTAACGAAAGACTTCTTGTAAAAACTGAGCACTGTGCGGAGAGGAAGCCATGGCAACAAAGAGTTGGCCGAGCATGCATGAGAAAGCCCACAAAGCCACCCGCTAAATGTCTGGTAGGTAAATGTCTGGAGACTACCACAGCTGCCGTCCTAGACTTTGTGAAGTGTGCTTGGACAACGGGAGGAGATTGGGCCCCTTGAAAGCCATACTATTAGGTGATACAGGGCGTACGTACTCTATCTGCCAGTGGTGACTTTAAGAGCTGCCATCATCGCTACCCAATGTCACTATCAGTTTGTGGGTAGAATGCAAGTACCCAATGATATCAGGATAAAAGACTACCAGTTTGTGTAGTGTCTCCTTAACAAGTGGATATGAAAATGTCAGAAGCAGTGCTTAATTTGAGGCGGTGCTCAGCACCAGCACTTAATTGTCAACACCATACTTAGGACAGTCCACCACATGGTGGCGCTGCTCATCTAATTTAGAGATGAGCAGAACAACAGTAGTTTCGGAATACAATATACTTTAAAATTGCTAATACCTGCCCACCCCCATCCATTCCTTTCGCTTTGGGGACCTGGAATAATCTGAACGGTCGCATTTACATGCGAGAGAGATGGTTAGTAGTTGTTTTGGCAGCGACGACAAGGGCGATGGGTGGTGCAAGCTGCAGTGGCCTCCCGGTCAGAGCCCTGGCACTTAATATTTTACAAATTAAGCACTGGAAGATCATATAAAATAACATTGGGGTGTAAATGTGGGATGAGTTTTCAAGACCGCCTTCTCCTGGTGGAATACAAGGAATGGTTCTGTGGACCTGCAGAACATTTACCTGAATGACCAATGTTACAGGCACAGAAAGAATTCTTCTCTAAGAGAAACTTCAGGCCATACAAGGCCAAAGTGTTAATGCACACGCTTTGTTAAGACAAAGTTGTGATCCCAAGAGACCAAGGAAAGTCGATCTAAGGGATACATGCTTAAGTCTGGTCAGATGTGTTTTGATGGAGTTCTAGGTCATGGAGGAAGAATACTTTTCTAGGCCTGTTCTGATCAGCTTCAGTGGCCACAAAGTAGGTCTTGTGGGAGCCCAATCACACACCCACTTAAGCCACATGATACAAAAAAGACATAGCATCCTCCACGGAGCACGGAAGTGGGTGGATTTAGTTCAACAGGTTCTTTGTATTGGGGCCCAGGGATGAACCTTTTTTCTCTGCAAGCACCACGCAGACATGTTAAGCAAAGATAGAGGAGTGAAGCTCTTTCGCTCTCAAATGCGAGAATGTCGATCCTCACAGGAGGCAGAAGCGTCCATCTCATGTATATGGAGCAGGCCCAGGAAACATACTTTGTGAAACGATACTAGGATGACCACACATCTTGGGTATCTATTCCGGGATACTCAGAATTAGAGACGGGTGGTCCTAACAATGGGTCATCCTCTAGGAAGCAGGACCGTGGCTCATCCAGAAGGCCCATTGAAGCATCTTATGCTCAGGTAATGGGCACATGTGTCTACAGCTGGGTTGACCCCAGGCCTTCTAGACAAGGTCAAAATCTTACTGAAGAAATTGACCCAACATAACACAGAGGTCTTCCCTCCGTTCCACCATGATTCAGGTATGTGAAAGTAAGTATCCCGCAGATCCACTAAACGCAGTCAGTCGGGTGACCCTGTATACACAAGGCCCAATACATCTGACCAATCCCAGTGGATTACAAATGCTGTTTGAGTTGGTTGTATGTCAAGAAACAACTTGCCATCCAGCGAGCACACGCCAGAGAGGATGTGGCCCAACAGCAAGGGTGGTCGACCTCGAATCTGGGGAATCGGGTACTAGTCTCGGCAGGGACGCACAACATTCTATGATTCTGGGCAAATCAATCAATCAATCAATCAGGTCATTTGTAGAGCGCACTACTCACCCGTAGGGTCTCAAGGCGCTGGGAGGGGGGGGGTGCCGCTACTGCTCGAACAGCCAGGTCTTGAGCTTCTTCCTGAAGGAGAGGTGGTCTTGGGTCAGGCGCAGATTGGTCGGAAGTGAGTTCCAGGTCTTGGCGGCCAGGTAGGAGAAGGATCTTCCTCCTGTTGTCGCTCTTCGGATGCGGGGGACGGCGGCGAGGGCGTGGTTGGTTGATCTGAGGAGGCGCTTGGGAGTGTAGAAGTTGATCCGGTTGTTGAGGTAGCTCGGGCCTTGGTCGTGTAGGGCTTTGTGCGCGTGGGTGAGGAGCCGGAAGGTGATTCTCTTGTTGACCGGGAGCCAGTGCAGATCTCTCAGGTGTCCGGAGATGTGGCTGCGTCGGGGGATGTCGAGGATGAGTCTCGCCGAGGCGTTCTGGATCCGCTGGAGTCTCTTCTGGAGTTTGGCAGTGGTTCCGGCGTAGAGGGCGTTGCCGTAGTCCAGTCGGCTGGTGACGAGGGCTTGGGTGACCGTCTTCCTCGTCTCGGTGGGGATCCACCGGAAGATCTTACGTAGCATGCGCAGGATGTTGAAGCATGACGAGGAGACGGCGTTGACTTGTCTGGTCATGGAGAGGGAGGAGTCCAGGATGAAGCCCAGGTTGCGTGCGTGGTCCGTCGGTTTGGGTGCGGTGCCCAGGGCGGGGGGCCACCAGGAGTCGTCCCAGGCGGAGGGCGTGGAGCCCAGGATGAGGATCACTTAATCTCCCCCTGTCTATAACATACCTGGTGCTCATGTAAAGCACTCTGATGCCTTCGGGTCTAGCTCGCTCTATATAAAAATAAAAAAATAAAACAAAAATAAAAGTTCCATGCTTTGGCAAGTTACATCTTCATGACACCATGCAAAGAACCCTGTGACAATGTTCTAGGTGAGCAATAACAGCTCTCAGATCTACGCAGCGGATTGGCCATTTATTCCATAGGGCATTTCCCCGAGGGGCTGGAGCCAGCGGAGGCCAGCTCTGGAAGGGCAGGGCTGATGCCTTTGTCTCCAGCTCCCTGGGATTTCAACAACAGGCACAGCAGACGAGAGAGTAGAAAGAAGTAGACAGCAAGGGAGCGGGCTGGTTTGAGCATTTTAGGGGTGGGGGGTTGGTGTAAACATAGTTGGTGTCACTGCTTTTGGCTACTATCCCAGCTCTGCAGATGGAGGTGTTTCACAAACCGAACATTTGATTATGAAATTCAACCTAAGTTTACTTTGGAGTGATTCACAAGGAAAAGGGACAGATTCTCAATCCCTAGCTGTGCTCAGAGTTTGACTTCCTTTTCCTTGTTGCACACTTTGCCTCTTTGTGTACCTTGTTCACTTTGCTGTGTTTATCAATTACACAAACTGCTTTATGTGACCTGGGCCCAGATGCATGAAGCTAAAAACCGCTCGCAAAGGGGCAGATTCTCAGAATCTGCCCCTTTGCGACCGGTATTTTTGCATTTGGGATGCATCATCCCAAATGCAAAAATCGCCAATTGAGTATTCGCTAAATTGCGATTACTTGCATTTAAGGAATGTCAAATTGAGATTCCTTAAATGCAATGCATTAAAGTTTAAAAAAAATACCGATTTCGCTAATAGGGCTCGCAAATTACCATTAAGTACAACTTCATGGTAATTTGGAAAAACTTTGAAAAATGCACAAAAGTGCATTTTTCAAAGTTTCATGTTGCGAACACACATGCCCTAAGGGCATGTGTGTGCACAACATATGTGCACAGATCATTTTATGGGGTGCAACAGGGTGTCCTTTGGACACCCCTGCACCCTTGAAATCGCATTCTCATTTTGCGATTCGCTAATTGCGATTCGCAAATTGAAAATTCTTCCCATTCATTCCTTAATTGCGACTCGCAATTTACGAATCGCAATTAAGGAATTTTAAGAAATCGCTATTTTTAAAGTGATTTCTTCTTGCATACCATTGTGCTATTCCTTATTAGCGATTCCTTATTTTTCGCTAATGAGGAATCACAAAATGGATGCTTGATGCATCTGGGGAAAAATTTACTAAATCTTTATGCCGGAACATATTTGCCCATCGCAAGAGTTGGCCCTGCCCCAGCCCCGCAGGCCTTTCACAAGGCTCTGCATTTGATTATACTTTATCTTTTGCTCCCCCCATGAGCCAGAATCTTCTGAAAACTCCACCAGGTGATCACAGAAACATCCAGCGCAGCAGGCAGATGTTGAATACAGAGGCACAGTAAAAAGATGTCTCTTTGATTGGGAAGGGTGTTGGGGGCAGGAACAGGTTTTCTTTGTTTGCAATACATTGGCACAGCTCGCTGGGCGTGCCCGTCGGAATGCCCTTCTAACTGGTTTTGCCAGACCTGGCAGCCTCAGCAGATAGTTGTCATTGTTTCAACAAGCCCGACATTGTTTGAGATTCAAATCTGATTTCTTCTCTTGCTTCGGCGCTGTCAAAACTGGAGCTGCTGAGATGAATTTGTGGGGAAAAAAGGCAATTAACAAAATATGTGTCTCAGGAGCTGAGGTGGGCAAAGAGAAACTAGAAAAGCAGTAAGCAACCATAACCTCATATTTTACCCGGCGCACCAAAAACGGGTTTCTGAAGAACACACGGCGCGCTCTGCTCAAGCTACAAGGATACATAGAAGTCGGAAGGGCCTTGGCAAAGCTGTTGATCAAGGCATGGAAACCTTTTGGCAAGCAGAGCGATTCAAAGGAGGCTGTTCTGCTTAAGCAGCTGGTAAAAGGCTCGAGTTTGTGGTGGAGTGGTGGAAGAACGAGGCGTGAGATGAAAGAACGAGGCGTGAGGTGGAAGAACGAGGCGTGAGGTGGAAGAACGAGGCGTGAGGTGGAAGAACGAGGCGTGAGGTGGAAGAACGAGGCGTGAGGTGTAATAAAGTGGCATGAGATGGAAGAACAAGGGGTGAGGTGGAAGAAAGAGGCATGAGGTGGAAGAAAGAGGCGTGAGGTGGAAGAAAGAGGCATGAGGTGGAAGAAAGAGGCGTGAGGTGGAAGAAAGAGGCGTGAGGTGGAAGAAAGAGGCGTGAGGTGGAAGAAAGAGGCGTGAGGTGGAAGAACGAGGCGCGAGATGGAAGAACGAGGCGTGAGGTGAAAGAACGAGGCCGGAGGTGAAAGAACGAGGAGTGAGATGGAAAAACAAGGCGTGAGATGGAAAAGCACGGCGTGAGATGGAAAAACAAGGCGTGAGATGGAAAAACAAGGCGTGAGATGGAAAAACAAGGCGTGAGATGGATGAACGAGGTATGATGTGGAAGAACGAGGCGTGACATGGAAGAACGAGGCGTGAGGTGAAAGAACGAGGCCTGAGGTGAAAGAAACGAGGTGTGAAATGGAAAAACGAGGCGTGAGATGAAAGAACAAGGCGTGAGATGGATAAACAAAGCGTGACATGAAAGAACGAGGCCTGAGGTGAAAGAAACGAGGTGTGAAATGGAAAAACGAGGCGTGAGATGAAAGAACGAGGCGTGAGGTGAAAGAACGAGGCGTGAGGTGAAAGAACGAGGCATGAGATGAAAAACAAGGCGTGAGATGGATAAACAAAGCGTGACATGAAAGAACGAGGTGTGAGATGAAAGAATGAGGTGCGAGGTGGAAGAACGAGGCATGAGATGGAAGAACAAGGTGTGAAGTGGAAGAACAAGGCGTGAGGTGGGATAAAGATTAGACCAGTGGCGGTTCCTTCGATGAGGCGGAGGAGCGTTTCCCCACTGTTCAAAAGGAAAAATGAAATGATAATAACGTTACGTTATTATAATTTTATTTTTCCTATTGAAGTTAATGGCGGGGCAGAGGTGGAGGAGTGGTTTTCACTCCCTAAATGCTCATGACTGTTTGGCGGGACCTTTTGGGACGGCCAAACAGTCATGCGCACTTTGCATGGTCCCCATCAGGCTCAATTACACAGCCTAGTGAGGAACATGCACAGGCTCCCTGTCCCTGTCTGAGCACCGAACCACGGTGCTCAGACCAATCACAACGCTGCATTGCAGCATTGTGACTGGCTCTGGGGAGCCTGTGTGCCCGGGTGCTTCTTGCTGCTGGCCGGACAGGAAGAAAGAAGAAGATGGAGGAGAGGCAGTGGCCGGCCGTTCAGGTGCGTGCTTTTTTTTCATTCAATACCCATCTCCACCCTGCCCCCCATATGAAGCAGTAACTACTGGATTAGGCAGTCTTGGCATTCTGGAAGCTGGGTATTTGCCAGTACAGGCAGTGAGCTTCTAAGGAAAAACCTTGAGTCACACTCCCAGCACATATTACTATTAAGCCGGGGGGGGGGGGGGAGAGAGAGAGAGGGAGAGAGGGAGAGAAGGAGAGAGAGGGAGAGAGGGAGAGAAGGAGAGAGAGAGAGGGAGAGAAGGAGAGAGAGGGAGAGAAGGAGAGAGAGGGAGAGAAGGAGAGAGAGGGAGAGAAGGAGAGAGAGGGAGAGAAGGAGAGAGAGGGAGAGAAGGAGAGAGAGAGAGGGAGAGAAGGAGAGAGAGAGAGGGAGAGAAGGAGAGAGAGGGAGAGAGGGAGAGAAGGAGAGAGAGAAGGAGAGAGAGGGAGAGAAGGAGAGAGAGAGGGAGAGAGAGAGAGGGAGAGAAGGGGAGAGAGAAGGGGAGAGAGGGAGAGAAGGAGAGAGAGAGGGAGAGAAGGAGAGAGAGAAGGAGAGGAGAGAGAGAGAGAGAGAGAGAAGGAGAGAGAGAAGGAGAGAGAGAGAGAGAGAGGGAGAGAGAGAGAGAGAGAGAGGGGGAGAAGGAGAGAGAGGGAGAGAAGGAGAGAGAGGGAGAGAAGGAGAGAGAGGGAGAGAAGGAGAGAGAGGGAGAGAAGGAGAGAGAGGGAGAGAAGGAGAGAGAGAGGGAGAGAAGGAGAGAGAGAGAGGGAGAGAAGGAGAGAGAGAGAGGGAGAGAAGGAGAGAGAGGGAGAGAGGGAGAGAAGGAGAGAGAGGGAGAGAAGGAGAGAGAGAGAGGGAGAGAAGGAGAGAGAGAGAGGGAGAGAAGGAGAGAGAGGGAGAGAGGGAGAGAAGGAGAGAGAGAAGGAGAGAGAGGGAGAGAAGGAGAGAGAGAGGGAGAGAAGGAGAGAGAGAGAGGGAGAGAAGGGGAGAGAGAAGGAGAGAGAGAGGGAGAGAAGGAGAGAGAGAGGGAGAGAAGGAGAGAGAGAGGGAGAGAAGGAGAGAGAGGGAGAGAAGGAGAGAGAGAGGAAGAGAAGGAGAGAGAGAGGGAGAGAAGGAGAGAGAGAAGGAGAGAGAGAAGGAGAGAGAGAGAGAGAGAGAGAGAGTTAGTTAGTTCATAGTGTGGCTGACCCTTCAGCTGGGGATTTTAGGACTCAGGACGATTAAAAAATAATTATACACACACACACACATATATATATATATAATGCCAAAAAGTAGATGTAAATGGGCAAAAATATCAAATTTATGCCCCCTATATTATATAAATAAATAAAACCCTGCCTTGCTTGAGGAAAGAACAGAATTAAAAAAAGGTACCAACATTCACTTTAAAAAGAGAATTCATGTATATTACATTTCTGCATATTAATGCTGCAAAGTGCCCGGCTCCCCGGCAATCCGTTCTTCAAGAATAAAGGTAGAACGCAAGCTCATTGTGCTACGAGGCAGTTACTGCTCACCATCGCCAAGTTATTCATTCCTGCGGCCACTCAAATAAATCGTAATTGCCACGTGTATCGAAAGCCTGAAATCTAAAATGGCTCTGTGTGCTGTATCCTACAGACAACACTGAACAAGCATTGGCAAGGCCACTAGTCTGGTGTTGCCAATATTTTATTTTTACAATCAAATGCAATAATATTTGGTAAAAATATAATAAAAGTAAAGATGTGACCCGAAGCCCAGACATACAGGCCAATGACTGAAGCGCTCTCCTTTTCAGACAGCTGTGCAAACGTCATCCAGTAAAATGCATCACTGGCGGCGCAAGGCATGGAATAGATAGCTGGGTTTATCCATCGCCCCATGCTGTATGCTGTTTTGGGCAGAACCAAAATGTAAAAGAGACTTGACCAGATCAATGGATAGAGAGAGCTAACCCAAAGCCACTGTCTGTATGTATATTTATTAAGATGTTTTTAGGAAACAGGAGACTGGTGAGACTGCAAAGTCTGTCTGCATCCTAGACGTAATAGTGCTTGTTTCTTTGAGTAACTGAGTGGAATGTATAGTGCTTAATTTTTTTTTTTTAAAGTAAGTGCCAAGGTCCTCGTCTAGAGGCCATGCAGCTTGCACCACAACCCCCTCCCCCTACTAACCATCACACTCCCACAAGTGTGACAATCCAAACTATTCCAGGCCCCCAAAGCTAAAAGAATGGCTAGGGAGGTAGGTATAAGCCATCTGAATTTATATTAATTTAGTAAACAACTGCTGTTCTTCTCATCACTAAATTAGTCAAACAGCGCCACCATGTGGAAGACTGTCATTAGTGAAGGTGCTGACAATTAAGTGCCGGTGCGCGAACCAGAAACCACCGGCTTAAATTAAGCACTAGGATTGTATTAATACAGTACACAGTAAAATCCCATGAGCTACAGTGATTAACCAGATGTTCTGGTTCAATCTCGACTCCGATTTATAAAGTCAGACTCAGTCAACACACAAAGCAGCAATCTTCATCTGGTGCTGTACAGAAGGGTCCTCCCACCCAACAGGTCAAGCATCGGATAGAACTCTGTGAATCGCTTGGTCCTCTACAGGTGGACGACTGAGATAAAGTGACCTTTGGAGAACCAGAGAAAGACATCCATCCGCTCCTACGGTCCAAAACCATGCAGCCGGAATGGATAAAATCAAACCAGCTCACTGAAGCTCTAAAAGAAATTCACCGGCTCCCAGTGGAACAAAGAATGACACTTCTGATTCTGCACGTCATTCTGGGATGCTATGATGGAAATACACCATAATACCTACAGAATCCTTTCAGGTGACTGCCTCCAGACTCTGGAACACTCTCCCCATTGAGATTAGGGCCACTAATGAACTTCTGCAGTTTAGGAAAGGGTAAAAACCTGGCTTTTCCCCGGCTAGCCCGGGTATACTCTGTGCCTCTGTTTCTATCTGGGTTTGGATTTTGTTAGCGCCAGGATGCCTGCAACGGTGACAGTCGCGCTTTATAAGTCTTAAAATAATATAAAAAATAATCATAACCTCCACCACATCCTTGGCTAGGCCCATAAATCCATATGGGTCATCCAATTGAGACTACAAGAAACAAGGGGGGAGGGCCATTAGAGTGCTCGGCCCACAACTATGAAATGGCCTTACCCAATTCTTCAAGACATAACCAGCGTTCTGGCCATTGAGTTACCTCTTCCAGGACGCTGTTTTTGGTTCCAAGTGCCGAGCACTCAAGGGTGCATAGGAATAACTCCTTAATAAACTGGCCACTGTTTACACATGATGAAGTCCTATTATACTCGCAAAAGGATGCACACAATGTGATGAAAATCTACCCAGTACTTATTGCACTGTCTGAGACCCACGCAGAATATCAGATGATTGAATACATACAGGGTTCTCCAAACCGGTCCTGGAGGGCCGGATCCATGCCAGGCTTTTAAAATAACTACAGGTATCTAAATGGGGATATGCACAAAATCTGGCATGGATCCGGCCCTCCAGGAAGGGCCTTATTAAACAGATTAATGCAATCAACATATGCAATCTTTATTATACACGATGAATTATTCTTAGAAAATCAGCTAATGGTGAATATTAGGATATCATTATAACATGCACTTTGAATAAATTAGAGAACTTATAACTTCATTTGCTCTTTAATAAAGAATTTGACAGACACATAATATAAACTCTTTATTAAGCCATCTGAGCAGGATATTCATTATGAAGTAATTATCAATTTGGAAGTTAGATTCATTTTATAAACCTGTATTAAACTGGTGTTGGGTGCACATGACAGCTCTTATTAAAGCAATGGAGACACAGCATGAGGTCCTTGTCAAGTTATCAGATAGAAAAACTGCATCCATATTAAACTAGCTGTGGGATGCATACAAGGCTGTCATAAGAGGTAGGGCTGGGAAGCTTTAAGCTTCAGTTTCCCCAGTGCAACTATTTACAGATTTGTAATTGCAAGCACGTCTACCATCATTAATAATGAGATAGCTTGGTCAGACTGCTAGATGAAATGAAATGAAATGAAATGAAATGAAAACGGGATTTCTAGAGCGCATGGCTGCCCGGGGGCGTCCCAGCGCTGAGATTGTACTGGCCACTGAGAGGGGAAGCAAAAACGGGAAGGGAATGGGCAAATTATTGTGGGAACAGATGGGTTTTGAGAAGCTTGCGAAATTTGTTGTGATTCGCTTCTGCTCGAAGATGAATAGGTAGGGCGTTCCACAGTATTGCAGCTGCAACTGAGAAACGACGTCCTCCAGTACGGGCTTTTTTAATTTTATGTACTGTGGCCAAGTTGCCATGGGAGGAACGCAGAGGTCTGTTGGGTTTATATGGGAAGAGCCTAGTTTTTTGCAACGGGGGGCCCTGACCTTGTAGAGCTTTATGCGTTATACAAAGTGCCTTGAATTTGACCCTTTCACGGATTGCGAGCCAGTGAAGGGTCTTCAATGCAGGTTTAGCTGATGTTCTGCGGGAGGTGCCTGTCAGGAGCCTAGCAGCGGCATTTTGAGTTCTCTGCAAGATGTTCAAGGTTGTTTCAGGGGCTGCCAGGAAGAGGGCATTGCCATAATCTAGCCTCGATGATATCAGCCCTTGTATTAGGAGCTTTTGAGAGGGGGCAGGGAGTAGAGGGAGAATTTTTCTAGCTGAACGAAGTAGGCCTACGCAGATACCTGCGGTTTTTTTGCCTGGGTTTTAAGAGAAAGGTCCTGTTCTAACTAGAAACCCAGACTTTTGAGCTCCGGCTTAGGATGGGGAAGGGTCCCTAGGCAAGATGGCCACATTGCGCTGGGGAGGGGTGATGTTTGTGGTCCCAGTAGCATGAGCTCGGTTTTAGAGCCGTTCAGTTTCAGTCTTGAATCACACATCCACTGATAGATCCCTTCAAGGCAGTCATGAAGGTTTTTGATTCGATCACTCTCTAGCGAAAAAGAGACCACCATTTGGGTGTCGTCAGCATATGTGATGGTTTTTATCCCAAATGGGGAGACCACTTCATCCAGGGGGGCCATATAGGTGTTAAATAGTGTAGGGCTCAATGAAGAGCCCTGGGGGACCCCACACTGGAGGGGAAAAAAGTCGGATCGCTCATTACCTTCACAGACCTGAAAGGTTCTGTTTTTAAGGAAGGAAGTAAGCCAGCGAAGTGCGGTGTTTCTTATACCTAAGTTGGACAGTCGCTGTATCAGGATCTCGTGGTCCACCGTATCAAATGCAGCGCTTAGATCCAGGAGGATCAGTAGCACCTATCCCCCTGAATCCAAGATGCATCTGGCTTCCTCCATCACTTGAAGAAGGGCGGTCTCGGTCCCCTGCCCAGGACGGAACCCAGTTTGAGAAGGGCGAAGAAGGTTGTTGGCTTCTAGGAAAGCCGATAGTTGTTGGTTAACAACCTTCTCCGTGATCTTACTTATCCCTGGTAATAGGGAGATAGGGCGAAGGTTGGTGAGATCCAGTGGGTCGAGACCTGGTTTTTTCTGGATGGCTTTCACTACTGCATGTTTCCAGCTATGGGGGACCACTCCTTGGCTGAGGGAGGCATTGATGAGATCGGTGGCCTGGTGTGAGATAGTGGGTCCCACTTGTTTGAGAATGTGAATGGGAGCAGGATCGTTTGGAGAGCCACTTTTCATCCCTGAGAGAGTTTTAAGAAATTCTTCCTTGGTCATCTGATGGAAACGGTCGAGGATAAGACCATTTAATGGACGGGTCAAGGTTTCAGCGGGGATTTTGTCAGATTTGGGGGGGAGGGTTTGTAGAATGGTAGTTATTTTATTCTGAAAATAAGATCCTATTTGATTGCATCTAGCAACAGAGGGTAACTGGGTTGGGGAGGGATTTGGAATTTTTAATACGTTTTTAAAGATTTTATAGGTCTCGCGGGACGAATTAGAGGCAGATTTGATTTTTTCCTCATAGAAGGAGGCCTGAGCTGACTTTCGGGCTAGTTTATAGATGTTCATTGATTTTTTATATTCTTCTTTGAGAAGAGGGTCCCAGTTTTTCCTCCATTTGCGTTCTTGAACTTTACAATTTTTCCGAAGAATCTTGAGTTCTTGGGAGTACCAGGGGGATTTAAAAGAGGTGCATTTTTTCTTTAGATTTTTCTTCGGAGCGACTTGGTCTAAGGTAGAGGTAAGCCAGTTGTTAAATTTTTTATCTGCTTTGTCTGGGTCGGGGTCAGCATAAGGGGCAGAGTGAGTTAGTTTTTGCATCCAATTTTCAAAAGATATTTTGGACCAAATTCTATCCTGTTGTCTTGGGGTGAGGGTCTGGGGAGTGTCAGGAGTGATCTGCCAAAAAAAAGGAATCAGGAAGTGATCTGACCATGGAAGGGGGAGTGGGTGGGAGACTTCTAGATTAAGGAGATTAGTGAAGAGTGGATCTAACAGATGTCCTTTGGAGTGAGTTGCTTCGGAGTTTTTAAGTTGGATGTCAAATGCTTTTAATTCCGAGATTATATCTCCAGCAACTTTATCTTTGTTGTCCTCAAAGTGGAGATTTAAGTCTCCTAGAAGGAGAAAGCTGGAGGTCAAAGTGCCCATGGATATGGTGGCCTCTAGCAGAGAGTTGACGAAATTTCCTAGACTGGTGGGGGGACGATAGATGAGAAATCCCGAAAGGGTTTTATTGGGATTTATTTGGAGAGAAAAGTGTAGATTTTCACAATCCTCGATACCTCCATTTTGTATTCTGCAGGTAAGGGTGTTTTTATAAACAATCGCCAACCCTCCTCCTTTACCCTTAGGTCTATTTTGGTATAGTATGAGGTAGCCTGTGGGTAGCATATTGACGATGTCAGCTTCGGAATGGGGCGTACGCCATGTTTCCGTAAGAAAAAGGGCATCTAATGTCATATCCTGGATCAGCTGGTTGATTTCTACGGAGTGTTTAGATGCAGATCTGCAATTAAGTAACGCTAGGTTGACTGATTTAATTGTGAGGTGTTTCCCTCTAGTATTGTCAGAGGTTAACGGTATGGGGGTAAGGGTAGATGTGGTCGGGCGGTATTGAAGGAGATGATCCCTCGAGTATTGTATTCTCTTACCTCCTGATTTGGGCATAGTAAGTGGCCCTGTGCCCGGCCTGGCTCGGACGGGCCCAGACGGGTTTGCCTCTGGCGCGCCTCTGGCGCGCCATCGGCGCGCCCGCTGCGCCCGCCCGCTGCGCGGACGAGAAGAGGGCTTCATTTTATGGTGATTGGGCCGAAATCGCCCAGCCACTAGAGCGCTGTCCAGGCCCCTATCTAAGATGGCGGCCGTGGATTGAGTGCCTCGGGATAAGTAAATAAGGCAGACCGGGAGCCCTAAACTGCTTCAGGTCGTGCAATTAGTCTGCACGAGGAAGCGGCTCACTCAGGTAGGTTTAGCAGGAATTATGGACAATAAACAGCGTTTTTACAAAGTCACAATAAAAAACAATTCTGTGCAGTTTTAAAACAGCGTGAGTGCTGGTAAAAAGTTTCAATGCAAAAACGAGCTTTGTAAGTTGATTAATTTAGCAGGAGCAGCCAGTTGTTCTGCTGCTCGAACTCTAGCCTCCCGGCTTCCGCCTCAGGAGGGTACAATCACTCCAATGGCGCCAGGACCCCATGTTTCTCTCCTTACAGGGACTACTTTTTGCTTTTAGCAACAGGTGCTGCTCATCACACCTGGCGAAGATGGAAAACGCATCCCAGTGTTCTGCGTTGAATTTTGGCCCCAGGCCGCGCACTAACTTCTGGCAAACCTGGATGTATAGTACCAAGTCCCTATAGAACTAACACAAAATCAGACTGTCTGATTGATGTATGGAATAGTGTTTACGACATTGGGCTAAAACCGCCTTGTATGAAGTCAATTAAAACTGGCTGACATAGAATGTGTTCTTATTGCACTCGAAAGTCAAGGAGCCATGACTTGAAATCTATTCTGATCTGATGAATGTCTAAGTCTTTATTGAACCTCCCTATCCGGTGGATATACAGTTTAAAAATGATTAAATCAGCTGTTTCATTAGTGGATGACTCTTATTAAAATAGTAGGTGGGTACTTAGTATAACATCCTTATGAAACTGACTGTTTGATAAATCACATGACGTTCTTATTAAAGTGACTGATGGATGAAGAGCGTAAACCGAATGATGGATATAAAGTCCTTATCACACCTGCGGATGGATACAAAGCATGATATATTCATAAAACCTGACGGATACATCCTATGAACTCACACAACATTATCACTCAGGCTGTAAATGTACAGAATGAGACTCTTCAGACACTGACTGATGGACAGATAGCACACAGTGCTTATTACACAGGCTGCCTGGTACATCATCTAAAGTCCATATTGAACGGCTGATGGTATCATCTAAAGATATCCTTATTGGACCAGCATCCGCAAACAGACGTCAGTGAAGTAACAATGCACACATCATATAAGATACTTATTATTCAGGCTAATAGATGCATAGTAGGAAACATTTATCAGCTGCTGGTTGCAGCGCAAAAACCTGTATCCGATGGGCTGGTGGATATAGAAAATATTGTCCATCATAAACTGAGTAAAGAATACATGACTCCTTATTAAAGCAGGAATCAATATACATGTTATTGAACTAACAAAGATATACATGACACGCTAGTGAACCATATCAATGGTAGCATTGTATAAATTAGGGGTGGGCGGAATTTGCGGAGTCACGCTACGTGAAACAGTAAAAAACCTCAGCGTGCATGCAATTGCTTGTCCAGCCCTTTCGCGGTGCTTTTTTGCTGTTCGCGAACACTGTTTGCGTGCTCGGCGAGAAATATCTCGCGAACACGCACTTTGACAGCGCAAACAATAAAAAAAATTCCACGGTTCGCGGAATTTTGGGTAATTCTGCGTTCTCCACAGAACGCGAAATTACCCAAATTCCACGAGCGGATTGGTATTTACCGCCCAGTCCTAGTATAAATTCCTCCCTACGCCCTATGATGGAGACACAGCATGGGACTCATTCTGGAGAAGGCGGTGACTAGGCGGCAGCCTTCGTCACTGAGCGGGGTCACGTGCAGAGTATGACGTCCTTCTTGCGCCGAGAGACTGACACATACATGTTATGAAACCCAAGTTGTACTTAGATGCCTATTTCGCCATATGCCATAATCTTATAATCACTCTCGGTTTGGAACAATAAGGTAAAAAGAGACAGAAGTAGAAAAGGTGAAAGGACCAAGATCACACAGAGTGGCCTAGTTGGGCAGTGAGGTTCAGAGTTCCGATGGCTGGGTCCGCAGCCCTGTACAGCCAGCTGCTGCACACGCCCGTGGACGTGCGGATCACACAGTCTCCCAGAGAGGAAGGCTCTTCTGAAGTCAGTCAAAGTGTTTCTGATTGGACGCGCGCTGGTAACAGAGTAGCGCCGCCTCTCGTCGGGCGCGAGCCGTGGATACACATTTCAACCTCCCTCTTTCAGAGGCAGCAGCTGGATACAAAGTGCCACATCTGTCTCCCGCAGGCCGGTGGTTGCACAAGGGCCGCCAAGTGCAACTCTGTAGCCTCAATACTGTATCATTAGCCTCGCAGCGCTACACGAGGGGGGCTAGCTACAGGTCCTCCGACTGGGAACAGTTACGTGCCTACATCTTGGGGTTTCTTTCAGCTGTGAGGTTTCGCTTCGTTCCTGTGACACCGTGGTTTGGGGCAGACCCAAAACAAACCTTCCCTGCAGGCGTAAGTACCCAGAAGAGGAAAACCGAGCGAACCGAGCTGGAAATCTACTGGCAGGCGAGGCTCCTGGTCGCCTACCACTTTCCTACTTTCCCAGTAGTAGGGTTTATAATGCCAGGTGGACCACCTGCTGGTTTAGGGCTGTACTGCGCTTGGCACCTTTTAGCCCCCTAACCTCCTGGGAAAAAATTATAAATGTAACACATTTTCATCATCAAATGTAAGGCTGTTCTCTTTCTGACCATGGAAACAGACTGAGTGTAACAAATCTTTGTGAATAAGGCCCAAGGTGAAAAGGTAAAGGCCCTTCCAACACTCCCCTAAACTTTGCAGCCACACAACTTCTCAAGTTAGATGAGGGCACGTTCCAGACACAGAGAAATTGCATCCTGTGCCAAGGACATTTGTTGAAAGTTGATGTCGGACAGTTCTTTTATATCAAGAACTTTCTAAAAATCCTGGCCTTTCTTTGAGCCCAGGAGAACTTAAACTCACACCACTTGTGACCTACTCATGCGCCTATAGATGAGCACATTTGTTTACATAAATCTATTCAGAGATTCTTAGTAGGGCCATCTCTGCCTTTCATTCTTCTGAGGTCGATAGATAGGGTAACATTAAGTGGTACAATAGTAATGCCTGTTACCTGCAGTACTGGGATACCATGCGCTATATAGACATGTTATTTTTACATTATCATTAATATAAAAGCAACAAAGAAATGACGTTAGTTTTTCATATTTTGGGGTTCTGTCTATTAACAAAATTCCTAAGTATTTATTACTTTGCTAAAGGGGCAAATGCGGCCCATTAGAAACTAGAAATCCAAACATTGACGCTTGGAGTGCTACCTCCATCGCCAGGTAATGATGCACGAGGTTCCTACAGCTACGGGGACCACATTTTTGAGGGATTCTTTAGAGTATATTCCACTTTCTGCTTGTGACATCAGAGACACGCAAGAACTGTTGTAGTCAGTGCTCGAATTTGTAAAAGAATAAGGCATAGATTCATGAAGGTAAAATCCACTCGCAAAGGGGCCGATTCACAGAATCTGCCTCTTTGCGACCTGTATTTTTGCATTTGGGATGCATCATCCCAAATGCAAAAATCGCAAAATAAGAAATAGCAAATTTGCGATTACTTGCATTTAAGGAATCTCAATTTGAGATTCCTTAAATGCAATGCATTAAAGTTAAAAAAAAAATAGCGATTTCGCTACTAGGGCTCGCAAATTACCATGAAGTTGAACTTCATGGTAATTTGCAAAAACTTTGAAAAATGCACTAAAGTGCATTTTTCAAAGTTTCATATTGCGCACACACATGCCCTAAGGGCATGTGTGTGTGTGCAACATATGTGCACAGATCAATTTCGGCGGTGCAATAGGGTGTCCCTGCACCCTTGAAATCGCATTCTCAATTTGCGATTCGCTAATTACGATTCGCAAATTGAGAATGTCTTCCCATTCATTCCTATGGGCAGGTATTCCTTAATTGTGACTCGCAATTTGTGAGTCGCAATTAAGGAATTTTATAAAATCGCTATTTTTTAAGAGATTTCTTCTTGCATAGTATTTTGCTATTCCTTATTAGCGATTCCTTATTTTTCGCTAATAAGGAATCGCAAAATGGATGCTTGATGCATCTGGGGAATAGTACCAAGACCCAAAGTTTTGTGCAGAAACTTGGGCTGATGAGTATCGGGATTACGAAACACTGATACTACGCAGTCTTGATTCCACCCCATGCCTCTTTCTTCCACCCCTTGTCTCTTTATTTCACTCTTACGGTTACTTCTTCATTTCCACTTTCTCTTTTTCTCACTGTTTTTTCATTATTTCTTCCTCCTTTTTTCCACCTTTAAAAAAAAATATATATATTTTCTCTCTATTGTTCTGGATTAACCCCTTGGGCGCGGCCGCGATTCTGTGCCTGTGCGGCGTTTTTCAAAGTGGGCGGGATCATGATGACCCCCAGCCGTCATCAGCACACGAGCCCCGTGATGCATGACGGCTGGGGGCCGTCATCAGCATCGAAGGGGTTAAAGTCTGTTGAGGAAAAATAAGTGCTGGTCCCCAAAAAAGGAGTGCCAGTGAGCCCCACCAGCGTTCACAGATTCAAACGGTTGTATTCCACCATTGTCACTAGCATCACTGTGCAAAAAAAACTTAATAGCAATTCTTCCAATGCAGGCCAGGTGACTCTGGGTTTCATTAAAGACCAGGTGGCTGGCACTGCACTTGAAACTCTTTATTGCCCCAACCACAGCAGCACTTCAAACAACCACAGAGCCCTCAAATAAAGAGAATGTTTCCTAAAATCATTCTTACATTCTGAAGATTCCCTTTTAGCACGCCAACAGACATCAAATTAGTTTATTATTTTTTAATATTTGTGTTTTCAAGCTAGCACATTACACTACATTGATGTGTTAGGTAAAAAATTTCAATTCACAATTACTAAACACAAAACTTGAAATATTTTAAATGGCATGATGGGCAACATTACTGCCATAAACAAAACAAGGTACACTAAAAGACATCGTAAACATTTCGTGGGCCCTGGGCCAGACATATTTTGGAATGTACCAGTACCCAGCAACTTTCCATGTTTGGCTCATTCAAGCCTGTGAAATTATAGGCTATAATTAAAGAAAGGGTAAAAACAGAAGACAAATGATAGATTATGGGCCCGATGTATGTAAATCTGATTTACCGACTCTAGAATACCGAATTTTACCGATTCGGTATTCTAGATTCGGTAAATCAGATGTAGGAAAAAATTCGGTCATTTTTACTGAATAGGTATGATTCGGTAATTATCGATTCGGTAATTGTCATTGATTCCTATGGGCCTTGAGGCCCATAGGAATCAATGTCATTCGGTAAAATTACCGAATTGTCAAGGGGGACAGGGTGTCACTTTGACACCCTGTTGCGCCCCTGATTCTGGCTTGTGTGCCATGTGACACACATACATGCCACATGGCACAGGTGTACATGCACAGATGTGCATGTACACAGGAATTCGTTATTTACCATGAAATAGTATTTCATGGTAAATAACGAATTATTAAGGGCCTGTGGCACTGTATTCAGTGCCACCTACATCTAGATTTACCGATTCGGTAAATTGTGAGCCCCCTACATGTCAAAAACCAAATACCGGTCGGTAACGGCCGAAATCGGCCGTTACTGACCGGTATTTGGTGACCTACATCGTGCCCCAAATCTTGCATTAAAACTGTGATTCTTTAAACTCCTTCTTTTCTTGATAGCAGACAGATTGGCAATGAAGAGAGACATGTGGTAGCCCAGCTCAAGGCTATGATATACTTGCCAACATTCTATGACCAAACGAAAGGATTTCGCATATTTCTAACATCCTAATTTGCATTATGAAGATGTCACAGGAAAGACATAGTCTGACCTTTAATCTGCCACAAGATCACAGGAAATGACCACACAACACGTGACTGTAAACACACTGCAGGTAACATTCTATGGCGTTTGACCATCACTGTGGGGTGGAAGGGCAGGGCTAAAACTAGGGGTGGGCGGGACTCGCGGAGTTACATAAAAACTCCAGAAGATTCTGTGAAATCCGTGAGCAGGCTGAATTCAGCACGTCACGACGTTCGCGCGGATTTTTAGTGCAGGGAACAAGTGCTGCGCTGTAAATGTTTTGCGGGAACTCTGTGTTCCAATGGGAACGCGGAGTCCATCGACCAATCAATCAGTACTTGTTAAGTGCGACTACTCACCCGTGAAGGTCTCAAGGCGCTGGAGTGAGCCAGCTTCCTCTCACCACATCAAGGCACAAATCCCCATAATTCACACACGGAAATCCGCATAACGAAGGCCAACGAGAAAGGCATTACTTGCTTCAGATGACGTCACCAATCATCTTGCAGTTTTATATTCCCTTTATCAAAGGGGTTAAACATTGACACTGTACAATAGAGTGAGAAGAAAACCAGTCCAATGTTTGACTCCACTTTAGGATATAAAACTGGGATGCACACCGGATGTCGTTCCTACCCTGCTCTCATGTCAGTGTTTACAATTGCAAGCATCATTAAAATTTACCCTAACACAGTTGGACAATGTTTCCATGCTGGAAAGGGCGTCCCACGGCTTCTGGTATCTGGTCATTCACTTACCATGCTGTGCGAGCAGCGTGTTTCGCTCCTTCCTCCCCTCCGTGGACCGTCACGGGGTTAATGTAGCGCTGGCTGCTCTGCGGCCCACCGTTACAGGGTCCTTGCAGCGCTGGCTCCTCTGCGGCCCACCGTCACTGGGTCCTTGCAGCGCTGGCTCCTCTGCGGCCCACCGTCACTGGGTCCTTGCAGCGCTGGCTCCTCTGCGGCCCACCGTCACTGGGTCCTTGCAGTGCTGGCTGCTCTGCGGCCCACCATCACAGGGTCCTTGCAGCGCTGGCTGCTCTGTGGGGCACCGTCACGGGGTCCTTGCAGCACTGGCTGCTCTGCGGCCCACTGTCACGGGGTCCTTGCAGCGCTGGCTGCTCTGCGGCCCACCGTCACGGGGTCCTTGCAGCACTGGCTGCTCTGTGGGACACTGTCACGGGGTCCTTGCAGTGCTGGCTGCTCTGCAGCCCACCGTGACGGGGTCCTTGCAGCGCTGGCTGCTCTGCGGTCCACCGTCATGGGGTCCTTGCAGCACTGGCTGCTCTTTAGCCCACCGTCACGGGGTCCATGCACCGCTGGCTGCTCTGCGGGACACTGTCACGGGGTCCATGCAGCGCTGGCTGCTCTGTGGGGCACCGTCACGGGGTCCTTGCAGCACTGGCTGCTCTTCGGCCCACTGTCACGGGGTCCTTGCAGCGCTGGCTGCTCTGCGGCCCACCGTCACAGGGTCCTTGCAGCACTGGCTGCTCTGTGGGACACTGTCACGGGGTCCTTGCAGCGCTGGCTGCTCTGCGGGACACTGTCACGGGGTCCTTGCAGCGCTGGCTGCTCTGTGGGACACTGTCACGGGGTCCTTGCAGTGCTGGCTGCTCTGCGGCCCACCGTCACGGGGTCCTTGCAGCGCTGGCTGCTCTGCGGCCCACCATCACAGGGTCCTTGCAGCGCTGGCTGCTCTGTGGGACACTGTCACGAGGTCCTTGCAGCGCTGGCTGCTCTTTAGCCCACCGTCACGGGGTCCATGCAGCGCTGGCTGCTCTGTGGGGCACCGTCACGGGGTCCTTGCAGCACTGGCTGCTCTCCGGCCCACTGTCACGGGGTCCTTGCAGCGCTGGCTGCTCTGCGGCCCACCGTCACGGGGTCCTTGCAGCACTGGCTGCTCTGCGGGACACTGTCACGGGGTCCTTGCAGTGCTGGCTGCTCTGCTGCCCACCATCACAGGGTCCTTGCAGCGCTGGCTGCTCTGCGGCCCACCATCACGTGGTCCTTGCAGCGCTGGCTGCTCTGTGGGACACTGTCACGGGGTCCTTGCAGCGCTGGCTGCTCTTTAGCCCACCGTCACGTGGTCCTTGCAGCGCTGGCTGCTCAGCGTTCCACCGTCACAAGGTCCTTGCAGCGCTGGCTGCTCTGCGGACCACCGTCATGGGGTCCTTGCAGCGCTGGCTGCTCTTTAGCCCACCGTCACGGGGTCCTTGCAGCGCTGGCTGCTCTGTGGGGCACCGTCACGGGGTCCATGCAGCGCTGGCTGCTCTGTGGGACACTGTCACGGGGTCCTTGCAGCGCTGGCTGCTCTGTGGGACACTGTCACGGGGTCCTTGCAGTGCTGGCTGCTCTGCGGCCCACCGTCACAGGGTCCTTGCAGCACTGGCTGCTCTGTGGGACACTGTCACGGGGTCCTTGCAGCACTGGCTGCTCAGAGGCCCACCGTCACGGGGTCCTTGCAGTGCTGGCTGCTCTGCGGCCCACCGTCACGGGGTCCTTGCAGCGCTGGCTGCTCTGTGGTCCACCATCATTGGGTCCTTGCAGCGCTGGCTGCTCTGTGGGACACTGTCACGGGGTCCTTGCAGCGCTGGCTGCTCTTTAGCCCACCGTCACGGGGTCCATGCAGCGCTGGCTGCTCTGTGGGGCACCGTCACAGGGTCCTTGCAGCACTGGCTGCTCTGCGGCCCACTGTCACGGGGTCCTTGCAGCGCTGGCTGCTCTGCGGCCCACCGTCACGGGGTCCTTGCAGCACTGGCTGCTCTGTGGGACACTGTCACGGGGTCCTTGCAGTGCTGGCTGCTCAGCGGTCCACCGTCACGGAGTCCTTGCAGCGCTGGCTGCTCAGCGGTCCACCGTCACGGGGTCCATGCAGCACTGGCTGCTCTGTGGGACACTGTCACAGGGTCCTTGCAGCACTGGCTGCTCTGCGGCCCACTGTCACGGGGTCCTTGCAGCGCTGGCTGCTCTGCGGCCCACCGTCACGGGGTCCTTGCAGCACTGGCTGCTCTGTGGGACACTGTCACGGGGTCCTTGCAGTGCTGGCTGCTCTGCAGCCCACCGTGACGGGGTCCTTGCAGCGCTGGCTGCTCTGTGGGGCACCGTCACGGGGTCCTTGCAGCACTGGCTGCTCTTTAGCCCACCGTCATGGGGTCCATGCAGCGCTGGCTGCTCTGCGGGACACTGTCACGGGGTCCTTGCAGTGCTGGCTGCTCTGCGGTCCACCGTCACGGAGTCCTTGCAGCGCTGGCTGCTCTGCGGCCCACCGTCATGGGGTACCTGCAGCGCTGGCTGCTCAGCGGCCCACCGTCACGAGGTCCTTGCAGCGCTGGCTGCTCTGCGGGGCACCGTCATGGGGTCCTTGCTGCACTGGCTGCTCAGCGGTCCACCGCCACGTGGTCCTTGCAGCGCTGGCTGCTCTGCGGCCCACCGTCACGAGGTCCTTGCAGCGCTGCCTGCTCTGCGGCCCACCGTCACGGGGTCCTTGCAGCGCTGGCTGCTCCACGGCCCACCGTCACGTGGTCCTTGCAGCGCTGGCTGCTCCACGGCCCACCGTCATGTGGTCCTTGCAGCGCTGGCTGCTCTGCGGTCCACCGTCATGGGGTCCTTGCAGCGCTGGCTGCTCTGCGGACCACCGTCATGGGGTCCTTGCAGCGCTGGCTGCTCTGCGGCCCACCGTCATTGGGTCCTTGCAGCGCTGGCTGCTCTGTGGGACACTGTCACGGGGTCCTTGCAGCGCTGGCTGCTCTGTGGTCCACCATCATTGGGTCCTTGCAGCGCTGGCTGCTCTGTGGGACACTGTCACGGGGTCCTTGCAGCGCTGGCTGCTCTTTAGCCCACCGTCACGGGGTCCATGCAGCGCTGGCTGCTCTGTGGGGCACCGTCACAGGGTCCTTGCAGCACTGGCTGCTCTGCGGCCCACTGTCACGGGGTCCTTGCAGCGCTGGCTGCTCTGCGGCCCACCGTCACGGGGTCCTTGCAGCACTGGCTGCTCTGTGGGACACTGTCACGGGGTCCTTGCAGTGCTGGCTGCTCTGCAGCCCACCGTGACGGGGTCCTTGCAGCGCTGGCTGCTCTGTGGGGCACCGTCACGGGGTCCTTGCAGCACTGGCTGCTCTTTAGCCCACCGTCACGGGGTCCATGCAGCGCTGGCTGCTCTGCGGGACACTGTCACGGGGTCCTTGCAGTGCTGGCTGCTCTGCGGTCCACCGTCACGGAGTCCTTGCAGCGCTGGCTGCTCTGCGGCCCACCGTCATGGGGTACCTGCAGCGCTGGCTGCTCAGCGGCCCACCGTCACGAGGTCCTTGCAGCGCTGGCTGCTCTGCGGGGCACCGTCATGGGGTCCTTGCTGCACTGGCTGCTCAGCGGTCCACCGCCACGTGGTCCTTGCAGCGCTGGCTGCTCTGCGGCCCACCGTCACGAGGTCCTTGCAGCGCTGCCTGCTCTGCGGCCCACCGTCACGAGGTCCTTGCAGCGCTGGCTGCTCCACGGCCCACCGTCACGTGGTCCTTGCAGCGCTGGCTGCTCTGCGGTCCACCGTCATGGGGTCCTTGCAGCGCTGGCTGCTCTGCGGACCACCGTCATGGGGTCCTTGCAGCGCTGGCTGCTCTGCGGCCCACCGTCACGGGGTCCTTGCAGCGCTAGCTGCTCTGCGGCCCACCGTCATGGGGTCCTTGCAGCGCTGGCTGCTCTGTGGTCCACCGTCACGAGGTCCTTGCAGCGCTGGCTGCTCTGCGGCCCACCGTCACGGAGTCCTTGCAGCGCTGGCTGCTCTGCGGCCCACCGTCACGAGGTCCTTGCAGCGCTGGCTGCTCTGCGGCCCACCGTCATGGAGTCCTTGCAGCGCTGGCTGCTCCACGGCCCACCGTCACGGGGTCCTTGCAGCGCTGGCTGCTCCACGGCCCACCGTCACGGAGTCCTTGCAGCGCTGGCTGCTCCACGGCCCACCGTCACGAGGTCCTTGCAGCGCTGGCTGCTCTGCGGCCCACCGTCACGGAGTCCTTGCAGCGCTGGCTGCTCCACGGCCCACCGTCACGAGGTCCTTGCAGCGCTGGCTGCTCTGCGGCCCACCGTCACGAGGTCCTTGCAGCGCTGGCTGCTCTGCGGCCCACCGTCACGGAGTCCTTGCAGCGCTGGCTGCTCTGTGGCCCACCGTCACGAGTTCCTTGCAGCGCTGGCTGCTCTGCGGCCCACCATCACGTGGTCCTTGCAGCGCTGGCTGCTCTGTGGCCCACGTCAAGGGGTCCTTGCAGCGCTGGCTGCTCTGTGGTCCACCGTCACGAGGTCCTTGCAGCGCTGCCTGCTCTGCGGCCCACCGTCACGGAGTCCTTGCAGCGCTGGCTGCTCCACGGCCCACCGTCACGTGGTCCTTGCAGCGCTGGCTGCTCTGTGGCCCACCGTCAAGGGGTCCTTGCAGTGCTGGCTGCTATGCAGGGCATGGTCACCGGGTCCTTGCAGCGCTGGCTGCTCTGTGGCCCACGGTCACGGGGTCCTTGCAGTGCTGGCTACTCAGCGGTCCACCGTCACTGGGTCCTTGCAGCGCTGGCTGCTCTGTGGCCCACCGTCACAGGGTCCTTGCTGCACTGGCTGCTCTGCGGGGCACAGTCATGGGGTACCTGCTGCGCGGCTGCTCTGCGGTCCACCGTCATGGGGTACTTGCAGCGCTGGCTGCTCAGCGGTCCACCGTCCCTGGGTCCTTGCAGCGCTGGCTGCTCTGCGGTCCACCGTCATGGGGTACCTGCAGCGCTGGCTGCTCTGCGGTCCACCGTCATGGGGTCCTTGCAGCGCTGGCTGCTCTGCGGCCCACCGTCATGGGGTACCTGCAGCGCTGGCTGCTCTGCGACCCACCGTCACGGGGTCCTTGCAGCGCTGATTGCTCTGCGGCCCACCGTCACGGGGTCCTTGCAGCGCTGGCTGCTCTGCGACCCACCGTCACGGGGTCCTTGCAGCACTGGCTGCTCTGTGACCCACCGTCACGGGGTCCTTGCAGCGCTGGGTGCTCTGCGGTCCACTGTCACCGAGTCCTTGCAGCGCTGGCTGCTCTGCGGGGCACAGTCATGGGGTACCTGCTGCGCTGGCTGCTCAGCGGTCCACCGTCCCTGGGTCCTTGCAGCGCTGGCTGCTCTGCGGTCCACCGTCATGGGGTACCTGCAGCGCTGGCTGCTCTGCGGTCCACCGTCATGGGGTACTTGCAGCGCTGGCTGCTCTGCGGTCCACCGTCATGGGGTACCTGCAGCGCTGGCTGCTCTGCGGTCCACCGTCATGGGGTACTTGCAGCGCTGGCTGCTCTGCGGTCCACCGTCACAGGGTCCTTGCTGCACTGGCTGCTCTGCGGTCCACCGTCATGGGGTAACTGCAGCACTGGCTGCTCAATGGTCCACCGTCATAGGGTACCTGCAACACTGGCTGCTCTGCGGCCCACCATCACGGTGTCCTTGCAGCGCTGGCCGATCTGCGTACCCACGTCAGGGGGTCCTTGCAGCGATGGCTGTTCTGTGGCCCACCGTCACGGGGTCCTTGCAGCGCTGGCTACTCTACGGCCCACCGTCACGGGGTCCTTGGAGTACTGGCTGCTCTGTGGGGCATGGTCACGGGGTCCTTGCAGCACTGGCTGCTCTGCGGTCCACCGTCATAGGGTACCTGCGGCGCTGGCTGCTCTGTGGCCCACCGTCATGGGGTCCTTGCAGCGCTGGCTGCTCTGCGGCCCACCATCACGGTGTCCTTGCAGCGCTGGCTGCTCTGCGGTCCACCGTCATGGGGTCCTTGCAGCGCTGGCTGCTCAATGGTCCACCGTCATAGGGTACTTGCAGCGCTGGCTGCTCTGTGGCCCACCATCACGGTGTCCTTGCAGCGCTGGCTGCTCTATGGGGCACGTTCACGGTGTCCTTGCAGCGCTGGCTGCTCTATGGGGCACGTTCACTGGGTCCTTGCAGCGTTTGGCTGCTCTGCGGGGCACCTCTTCCCATTGGCACACGCTCCCTGGTCTGCTTTGACTCCTTTAAAAACTATCTCTTCTGTGCCATCATTTTTCAGGCTCTTCGTCCCCCAATTCGTGAGTAGTCTGGACGTCACGGTTGAGGCACTCCCCCCCCCCCCCCCCAGGTGAGTCCATTTACAGTATGAAAGGGACACATGCCGGGGGACTCTCCTTCAGTGGGACACCATCACCCGCCCCGCAGGACAATCCCTTGTTTCTGGGCACAACATTTTTTTGTGTTGCTAAACACAATGTATGGTTATATGACGAGTCGATTTGGATGTCCTTTGAAATCCACTCCATTTTTGAATTTTTACCCGTGATTTCACTAGGCCTGGGCGGTAAATCCCGTTCCGCTTGAGGAATTTGGGTAATTTCATGTTCTGCGGAGAACACGGAATTGCCAAAAATTACGCGATCCGCGGCTTCGCAGAGTTTTTTGCTTACCCGCGCTTTCAAAATGCGTGTTAGCGAGATATTTCACCCCGAGCACACAAACAGCGTTCGCAAACAGGAAAGAAGCATTACGAACGTGTGGAACAAGCAATTCCGCGTGTTTGCGGAATTCCTGCGTGTTTGCTGCTGAGATTTTTTGCAGTTTCGCGGAGCTTTGCGTAGCGCAACTACACAAATTCCTCCCAGCCCTAGTTTTCACCCTATGTCTTGTGATTGCGCCTCTCCTTAGACTACATACCTTTACAGGAACAGATGTGACTGTGGTTATTTACCCTTGTCGTTTTACTTGCTCTTTTCCCTTCTGGTGTTCTCCAGAAGGTATACCTTAATTTTCCTTTTTTCACGTGTTTACATTCACCGAGGACTACGACACGAGTCCATACTGCAGGGGACGTGATTCTTCCTTCACATACGCACACCGTGCCCTCGAGAGTAGATGAGAATCCCCCAGTCCTGATTAAATGCCACGATCCAACTGGACGATCAGGGAGAGATGCCGAACAGCCACCGACGACAGAATGCCCGCGTGCACTGCCCTCTGCTGCATCACGGGGGTACTGGGAGCACCCCTTGGACTGGACTGGCTGGACGCCGTCCCCACCCCACACCAGCCCACAACCAGAGCGCCATGCAAGGACAGCTGTAGGTAATGGGCCCATCTCACTACTTCAAATACACGGTTTGCCTCGCGGTGTTTGGACCTGTATATGTTCATTTTGAGCTCATACATGTTCGCTGCCCGCAAGTGCATGCACCTGGGAACACCCCCCCTTCAGGTGCCTTCAGGGCAGAATGAAAGGAACATTCCGTTGGGCTGGACATGCCTACTTAACAACAGCATAACCAAGCCCAATCTGAACCTGACTGCTAAGATATCATTATCACGGACTGCTATAACATTATTACTGACTGCTATGATGTCATTATCACTGACTGCTATGATATCATTATCACTGACTGCTATAACATTATTACTGACTGCTATGATGTCATTATCACTGACTGCTATGATATCATTATCACTGACTACTATAACATTATTACTGACTGCTATAATATCATTACTGCCTGCTATGATGCCATTATCACTGACTGCTATGATATTATTATTCACTGACTGCTATGATAGCATTATCACTGACTGCTATGATATCACTGATACCATTATCACTGACTGCTACAAGATCATTATCACTGACTGCTATGATAGCATTATTACTGACTGCAATGATAGCATTATAACTGACTGCTATGATAGCATTATTACTGCCTGCTATGATAGCATTATAACTGACTGCTATGATAACAGTATCAATGACTGCTATTATATCATTATCCTGACTGCTGTTCTATCAGTGTTACCATCATCACTGACTGCTATTATATTGATTCCATTATCACTGATTACTGTGATATTATCACAGACTGCTATGAGATCATTATCACTGACTGCTATGATATCATTATCGCTGACTGTTACGATATAATTATTAACCCTTGCTCAACATTGTAAGTCGCGGTGAGGCATGGATCTGGCTTGCAAACAACAAAACACAAAAGAAAAAACAAGAAACTTTTTTAATTGTGTCTGTAATGATGAAATAAAGAAGATCTCTCATGAAAGTTGGGGTTCGAGGCCAAAGCCCACTCTGACCAGATCTTAAAAGCCCTGATAAACAATTTCTATTTTATTAGCCAGCCTTTAAAACAGTCAAAATTAACTAATATATGTTGCAACATTACGGATGTGAATTTGTTTAAGTTACTGTTCAGCACATGTGTGCATTTAACACTAATGTTTGTGTATGTAATCCTAAATTTGTCAGTTAAAAAGAATGGAATAACATGGGGTAAACCTATTTGCTCAGGATCACACAGCTTGCAGAGCACACAAATTAGAATTTGAGGCCGTTTTCCAAGACACGCATTTCACAACCCTCTCCATATTATTCTCGATTTACAGAACAGACCGATGCTTTTTCGTAGCTGTGTTTCATGATTACATCAATACACCTGCGCAGAAAGAACACGATCAAAAATCTTGACATTCTACAGACATATTTCTAGAAATGAATTACAGAAACCGAGTGCAATTGAATAGCTCGATCATCAAAAGCAGAAACGCGTACAAAGATCTTCAAAATGAGTATGTCAGGAGATTAGATTACAATGCACCTCTCCAAAGAACATTAATCAGTGCAAGGAAATTGAGCACTTTACTTCCATGTCAACAGCTCTGCCCTCCAATGACTCGGCAGCACAATGCCTGCACAAGATGTGCTCGGGAGCTATTTCCTCAGGCAGTCAATAAAAGAAATGAAAGAATCTGTGAAAACACTGAAAGCCCCGGCTCTGAATGGATGAAGTTCGGCTTTGCTGCTTGATACACGCACCTTCTGAGAAACATTTATTTAAAATGCATTTAAGTGGGAGCAGCGCAGTGCTCATTTCAGAACAAGGGGGGCGATTCACAGAACTAATCTGAGACAAAATCCTAAATTTACTACTTTTGGTATTCACAGAAGGCATTTAGTAGTAGTAAAGTTAGTATTTTGTCTTAAATTAGGATTTTGTCTTAAGTTAGGATTTTGTCTTAAATTAGGATTTTGTCCTAAATTAGGATTTTGTCCTAAATTAGAATTTTCTCTTAAATTAGGATTTTGTTCTAAAATAAGACAAAATCCTAATTTAAGACAAAGTACTAGCTTAAGACAAAATACTAAATCTTAAGACAAAATACTAACTTAAGACAAAATACTAAATCTTAAGACAAAATACTAACTTAAGACAAAATACTAAATCTTAAGACAAAATACTAACTTTACTACTACTAAATGCCTTCTGTGAATACCAAAAGTAGTAAGTTTAGGATTTTGTCTCAGATTAGTTCTGTGAATCGGCCCCCCGAAACCTATACTGTGTTGCAGCAGCCTTACCACATCCAGCAGGTTACTGTACTTTTGGGGGCAAATCCACAAGTGAGACAGAGGGGAGAGTGTCTACGGCCTACAAAACAAGCATTTGCAATGCAATAGGTCTCGCAATTGTGAGATTTTGAGCTATTGGCATCGTACATGACAATGCCTTTTATTTATGTGTTTAGAAAACCTGCAACAATAAAAGGCATTGTCATTTACAATAACAACAGGTCAAAATTTCTCAAAAGCGAGACCTATTGCATTGCAAATGCTTGCTGTTTACAAGCGCCCCATGCTGCGCTTTCAAGTTAATTTAGGCCACGTCCCTTCCTTTAGACCAGCCGTATCTAAAAGGTCCGCTGCTCATAAAGTGAAAGCGTGGTCTGGGGCACTTTTTTTTACCACAAAAAGCATTTGTTTGTCAAGTTGTCAAACAAATGCTTTATTTGTAAAAGCGCCCCAGTAAAATGCACATGGTGGGCTGAATGCGCTGATTATTGTAGGAAAGCATGTAGTGCCTGCAGTCACAGAAACTCGTTAAAGAAAATGAAGCTCACAGACTAAATAAGATATTTGTGTAACAACCAAAGTAAAAGGGCCAGTCCTCAATGGAGGTTACAAATGAAGACAAGCCGGTACTAAGGAGGGACTAACAAGCCTATTAACAAATCAGAAGCCATCATTTACAAAGGACAATAAAACAGGCCAATAACAAATGTGGGTGGAGAGTGGGCGGTGCTCCAAGTACATACTCCAATGCAGCGTGCCTCACAGAGCCGCGGTATGCGCTGCCCAGGCTCGACCTAAAAAACTGTAGAAAAAGAATGGTGCGGCAGTATCAGTGACTGACAATGCCCACACTCAGAACAGAAATGGTACTAGGGACTGTCAGGGTGCATGATGACTGGACCCTGCCAGCAGCCTCCAGCACCTGGCCATCCCCTGCATCCCTTCACATGCTGGCCAATCCTGCCTGCCTCCATGGCCAGTACATCCAGGCCAGGCAGGCTCCAGCACCTGGCCATCCCTGCACCTCTCAGCATACTGGACATCGCTACCCACCTCCAGTACCTGGTCATTAATCCCTCCCTGCCTCCAGTACCTGGTCGTCCATACCTGCCTGCCTTCAGTACAGGAGTTAGCTGTTCACCGGTCTTGCCAGCAGCCCACAGCCACAGGTTACTGATCAACCTGGGCCTTTCATTTCGTTTACCACGAACATCAATGAAGAAATCTGAGAGCCTAGACAGCCCAGCTTTCATATCCACAGCCAGAAGCAATATTGCTGTTTTTCTGGTGCCCTCTCCCCTGCCTTCACCTTGGTCCTGATGAAGACCCCACCCACAATGGGCAAAATTGGCTGTTCCGTTAAGGGGTCGAAACGTCGACACTTCTTTACTATATTGTCAGACATATATGTCATATACATATAGACATATATCTGTATTTATGTTATGATTTGACAGTTAATGCATTTGCAGGAAACTGTTTGGATAGTTCATTATTAATTTACTGATGTATATATATATATGCGCAATAGTGTCCTTTCTCACAATCCCTCCCAAGCACTTACCACCTCACCCTTCTATGCACCTGTTGTTCTAAAATTATCCACTTAGGAATTGTTTTGTACTGTATAATTTCAATGTTGTGATGAAATAAAATCACATCCATTGGTTGGAAAACTGCATGGTGGGGCTTGACTTTGTTTGGATACAATAGATTAACTCTTGCAATTATCTATCTGTTTTAATTGCTCTCCTCTGGGACATTATTTTACTGTACCACTATTTACCCAGGCCCAGTGGCTTTTCGGGTTGCTTGAATGTTACATATGCCTCCACAACCTGTTCATCCATTCCTGTCTGTCTCCAGTACCCGGGCATCCATTCCTACCTGCCTCCAGTATGGCCACCCATCCCTGCCTGAGTGGCCCATGTTTTTCGTTGGATTCGAGGCTGGTGCTGTCCAATACCCTGGTTGCGGAACACCACAACTCCTAGTTTTGATTCCACCCCCTTTTCCACCATCCTTCCCTTCTCTCTCATTGTCTCAGTCCAACAAACTCTTTGTCATCCCTGCTTTCTCTCTTTGTCTCCATTGTTCTACCTTTGTCTTCTTTCTTCACTCTCCCCTTCTCTGTCTTTTTCTCTCTTACGCGAGGTCAACGGAGTGGCACTGCCCAACACCGGGAGCACCCCGCACAAATTAGGCACTCGCGTTAATAGCATCAAAGTGAAGCTTTGCATTGTTCTCTGGGTCCGGTGTATGCAGGACCCATCACAAATTAAGCTCTCATAGATCTTTTTTTTTCTTTAAACAGGCCCACCCCCTTTCCCCAGTTTTGTCTGTATTGTTTCTCAGCTTGTATATTAAGTTTATTTTAATATCCCAAACCTGGCCGCTTTCAATTTCAGACTTCTAATAGAAAATCGTGAGATCCTGTGACAGAGTCCTGGAAATGTTTGTAAACACAGATTCCAATTTACGAGTTCACATTGTTTACATCTATTTATGTGGTTACAACACGTAATAAAAACGCTAAACTTAAAAAGAAGAATAGAATGACAGGCCCGTGGCACGGCCTAATGACGTAGCGGGCACCCCAAACGCGCACACTGCTGGTGAGAAGCAGGAGGTCCTGTCCCTGCTTCCCACAGTCAGGGAGGGTGGTCAGGTGGCCCGCCCTGCTCCCCTGAAAGGACACACTTGCGGCCTCGGATCACTCAGCCCGAGCCCCGCCCCTCAGGCGCCCTTTAAAGTATGCTCAGCAGGTTGGGCGCCTGCCAGCTCCGGGGTTCACGCACTGCTGTTCCCGGCACAGAAGGGCCGGCGCGCTCCCTGCCCCGGGCACACGCTCCGGCTGTTTATCCCGCTGCTGAAACACCAAAGGCTTCTGGAAAACCATAAAATTTAGAGTTTTTTCAGAGGTGCACCATAAGTGTAGCCTTTATTATTCAAGAGGAAACAGCAGTGGTCGGCGCTCGCTGCGTTTCAGGCTGTCCTGTATTTTGCAATGTTATATAAAAATGGTTTCACATTTTCAAGGGGTGACGCAACATATGGCGCCCTTCCTAAAAACTTTGTGTGTTTGCTTCAAGTCTTCGGCTGCTGCAGTTCTTTCTCTCTTCAAGCCGGTGGACGCATGACGTCCAAAAAGATGACCGTCTTTTCTTGCATAGCACGCACTCTCTCTTCTAGGCGCTTGTAAGATTTTAGGTTACAAATCTTGTGTTAATGAAAAGTAACAGATTAAGAGCAGTAGGCAAGGGTGCAACGCAGGCCCCTGCAGCGCAACCCTCTAGGGGCCCCTAATGAACCCTAAACCAATAAATATTTATGACATATGGGAGACTAAGACCCCCTGCTACCCCCCCACCCCCCAAATGCTGGTGGGGCATTATTTTGTGTTGCACCACTAGTCTTGGGATCGAACCCCCGAAGTAGCCCATGCTTTGCACGCTGCCCAGATGGAGCATGAGGCTTCACCATAGAGTTGAAGGACCCCCCCCCCCCCCTCCCCTCCCCAGGCAATGAGTGGCAAGATTTTCCAACTTTCTTTAGATGGAAGCGGAATACCAAGTTTTGCAGGGCTCCAGATCAGGGCTTAATTTGAGCCAGTGGTTTCCGGTGCTCAGCACTGGCACTTAATTGTCAATACCAGTGCTTGTGACAGTCTGCCACATGGTGGCGCTGTCTGGCTAAATTAGAGATGGCCACAAAAGAAAGGTAATCATTAATTCAATCTACATTAAAAATGACTATTACCTGCCACCCAAGCCATTCTTACAGCTTTGGAGGTCTGAAAGAGTCAGAATTTCACACTTTTAATAGTGCGATGGTTAGTAGTTGTGTTGTTACTATCATTGGCAGCATAGCAGGGGCAATGTGTGGTGCAAGCTGCAGAGGCCTCCTGATGAGAACCCTGGCACTTTTTTTTTTAACACAAATTAAGCACTGCTCCAGACACTGGGATCTTGGCATCTGAGGGTAAGGTTCCTGGTAACTCAAGGAAGAGCTGAGACAAAACACATATTTTGGATGAACGGAGTATTAAAAATGTCATTAACTGGATCCAGTGTCGGGTGAGCTTGGCAGCAGAGGTGGGCGAGTCAAGGAATTAACAGGGAGAGCCGAACCAAGGGCCCAGCTCGGCTCTTAGAGCCGGTGAAAATGCTAGTCGTGTAAATCGTGCAACACACATGTGCAAATATGATAAAGTCTCTTCAAAATTCAAAAAAGTGTATCTCTTTAACACATATCAGCGTTTCACCTTACTGTATGTATATGCATAAAAACCATAAATAAAATATTTTTTTTTTAAAAAGAGAACTTCGGAATACCTCACTGCACTCTGAGGTATTCATTAAAAGTTTATAAACATCAACTTAGAAACATTCCTGCTCCACGCTTTCCCTTACAACAATACCATTCGTGAACTGTGCGGCAAGACAGCTGTCACGTGTATCAAGTACATGGCCTAAATTCAAAGCATGTTTCTCTCCAACACGTATCCTGCACTTATTTGAATGTGTTCTCATATGCAATAATGAACAAAAAGTGAGGCACAGCGTCATGTAATATTTGCCCAGGATGACAACATGTGGTCAAGTTTGGATTGAGCCATGATCTCTGGTTTCACTTTGTGCAATCCAGCCACTAGATGAGCTTTCACTTTCTTCTGTTTTACATCAAGTTTAATGCTTGTCTTTAATTAATTGGGGACGGACCAGGCACTGGATACAGGAAGGGTTGGCCAACATGTGGAGGACGGCAGGGTTGGCTAGGTACTGGGTGCTGCCAGGGATAGATGACCGGGTATTAGAGGCTGCCAGACCTGGTAACGCCCCCCCCCCCCCAACTTCACAGAACTGCTCTGTATAAGAAGTTATATAAGTCAAAAGAGACAGGCGTGACCGAATCGAATCAAAGTGTGAAGAAAAAACGAAATGATTATTGGAAAACTAAGTATAATCTTGAACAAAACGACGTCATGGACGTTTCACAAACCAAAAGGCTACCAAACAAACCCGCCCCCCGTTCGACAAATCACAGCAGTAGGTCGACAGAATTCTGGCCGAGTCACAAATGTTTCAGTTGAAAGCAACTAGAAAATTGGCAAGACTCGGGCTGTGATTGCGTGGAGTCGAGAAGGTTTGCATTTTTTGTTCCAACACTAGAGTCACCTGCTGTTTGCAGGGACCGCACAGAAAGTGCAGTGCCTTCGTCTGGCAAAAACCGGAATAGGGGAAACAACCCTTGTCATATGCAACCCTCGAAACTCGAGTGTTCGCCGCTGGGCCGGCGCCTTAGTCTGCACTTTTAAAAGGATCTCTTCTGACATGCCAGGCTTTAAACCACAATACCACTTCTGTCGCAGCAGCGCAGCACGTGGGCGTCAAGGCAGCTACGTTCTTGCACGCTAGAAACATGAAACCAGGCCTTGGCAGCGCCCGCTGGATTTGCCATCTTAAATTGCATCAGATGTAAACATGCCTTTCAAAAAACATTGTTATTTTTTCAGTTCTCTTGAAAGGGGTTGGCGCTGCACACAAAATTGAAAGCAAATGCATGAAGCTATGAAGCTTTAAATAGCTTCCTAGAGCTATACGGCGTGCTTCTAAGCGCTCTAGCTTGCAAGTGCATAAGGTGGGGGATGTCACAAACCCAATATGTCACCATAGATCCGAGAGGCCTCCTCTTTGCACTATGTCTTATCGGCGCTGTACCCAGAGTCGCCCCCCTCCCCCTCTTAATGCTGGAACTCTAAACTCCCAATTAATTCTCCATCCGCTAGCGCTTCCCCATACAGGATATGGCTTCACTAGCCCGACTCTAGCCCCTTGCAGCTCAGCTGGTCCTTGCACGGGCACCGGGCCGTGCCCACTCCACACGCACAGGCAGGCCTGCACACTGGCGGGACAACTTGTACTGACAGGGCGGGGACTCATCCTTTATTGACAGGGGCTTCGCTCACACGGGTAGGCATGTCAGTCTTTTCACTGACCCCCTCCACGTCATGTCTAGCAGTGTGGCCAATCCCTGCTCCAGACCGAAAGGTCGTTCCTGCGTGACCCTGCGCACATTCACCATCCATTCAATTTCACTGACCAGCATTCCCTTCCACTGACAGCGCACGCTATGCCCCTGACAGCGAATGGCTCCACTGACAGCGACCTCTATGCCCCTGACAGCTAATGTCTCCACTGACAGCGCACGCTATGCTCCTGACAGCGCACTCTATGCCCCTGACAGCGAATGGCTCCACTGACAGCGACCTCTATGCCCCTGACAGCTAATGTCTCCACTGACAGCGCACGCTATGCCCCTGACAGCGCACTCTATGCCCCGGACAGCTAATGTCTCCACTGACAGTTAATTCCCTTCCACTGACAGCGCACGCTATGCCCCTGACAGCTAATGTCTCCACTGACAGGGCAGTCTTTTCACTGACAGCGCACGCTATGCCCCGACAGCTAATGTCTCCACTGACAGGGCAGTCTTTTCACTGACAGCGCACGCTATGCCCCCGACAGCTAATGTCTCCACTGACAGCGACCTCTATGCCCCTGACAGCTAATGTCTCCACTGACAGGGCAGTCTTTTCACTGACAGCGCACGCTATGCCCCCGACAGCTAATGTCTCCACTGACAGCGACCTCTATGCCCCTGACAGCTAATGTCTCCACTGACAGCGCACGCTATGCCCCTGACAGCGCACTCTATGCCCCGGACAGCTAATGTCTCCACTGACAGTTCATTCCCTTCCACTGACAGCGCACTCTATGCCCCTGACAGCTAATGTCTCCACTGACAGGGCAGTCTTTTCACTGACAGCGCACGCTATGCCCCGACAGCTAATGTCTCCACTGACAGGGCAGTCTTTTCACTGACAGCGGACGCTATGCCCCGACAGCTAATGTCTCCACTGACAGCGACCTCTATGCCCCTGACAGCTAATGTCTCCACTGACAGGGCAGTCTTTTCACTGACAGCGCACGCTATGCCCCCGACAGCTAATGTCTCCACTGACAGCGACCTCTATGCCCCTGACAGCGCACTCTATGCCCCTGACAGCTAATGTCTCCACTGACAGGGCAGTCTCTTCACTGACAGGGTATGTACCCGCAGAATCAGCGAACCCTGCCCCGCACTCTGACAGTGGACCCCCACCGGGCGGCCATTGTTTCTTTCACTGACAGGGCATTCACCCACTGATAAAGCCTTACCCTTCCCTCTTACGTGGCATTCTCCCACTTGCAGGGCATGAGGGGGCACTCTCCACACTGCCAGGCATCCATGCACGTTCGGTCACTGAGGGGAATTCTCCCACGCGCAGAGCATCGACCTTCCACTGACAGGGCATTTTGGGACCCGCAGGGCACTGCCATCCCCGCTGGCGGGGCAGTCTCCGCGCTGCCAGGAATCGCTGGCACTGGGCCGGCAGTGAGGACACTAGGGGGCATGCTCCCGGTTGTAAGGCAGGACTCTCCCCACTGACACAGCTTTCTCGCACTTGCAGGACACAGTTGACACTGACTGGCATTTTACCCACGCGCAGGACATTGCCATCCCACTGACATGGCATTCACCCATTGATCACGCATTCTGGGTCTCGCAGGGCATTGCATTACCACTGACAATGCATTCTGGGACTTGCAGGACATTGCCCTCCCACTGACAAGGCATTCACCCACTGATCATAGAATGCACATTCTATTCTATGCACTGATCAAGCATTCTCCCACTTGCAGGGAACAGCCCTTTCCACTGTCGGGGCACTTTCAACACTGTCGGAGCATTCCACAGATGACACTGCTCCCTCCACTGGCAAGGCAATACCCCAAACCCCCTGCAGGGCACCGCTGGCACTGATGGGCATTCCCCTACTTGTGGCACACTGCCCTCCACACTGACAGGTCAGTCTCCCCCCCTGCAGGGCACTGATGGGCATTCTCCCAGCTGCAGGGCACTGCTGACACTGAGGGGCATTCTCCCACTTGCAGGGCACCGCTGACACTGAGGGGCATTCTCCCACTTGTAGCACCCCCCCCCCCCCCCACCCAACTGGCATGGCATTCCCTCACTGATCACACATTGTCCCACTGCCCTCGCCACTGACAGGTCAGTCTCCCCCCTGCAGGGCACTGAGGGGCATTCTCCCCCCTGCAGGGCACTGCTGACACTGAGGGGCATTCTCCCCCCTGCAGGGCACTGCTGACACTGAGGGGCATTCTCCTACTTGTAGCACACTGCCATGGCATGGCATTGCCTCACTGATAAGGCATCCTCCACTGCCCCCTCCACTGACGGGGCACTTCCAAGAGTGTCGCAGCATTGCACTGATGACGCAGCTCTCCCTCCCCACTGACAGCTCAGTCTCCCCCCTGCTGACACTGACGCTCACTCTCCCACTTTCAGGACACTGCCCTCCCCACTGACGCTGCACTCTCCCCCGTGCAGGACAGCGCTCCTGGGGACCCTTCCTAGCAGCAGCAGCAGCGCCCCCTCCCTCCCCAGCCCTGGCTGGACACCCCTGCCTGACTGACAGCCTCCCTCCTCCCCAGCCCCAGCTGTCAGTGACGGGACACCGCTGGCGCGAGCCGCTCTCACCTGACAGGTGCGCCCCGGGGGTGCTCGCGCGCGCCGCTCTCTCTCGCCGCCGCTGCTCGCGCCGCTCCTGCTGCTGCTGCTGGAGTTGTTGGTCTCGCGCTACTGTCCTGGGCTGACCCTTCCAGGAGCCGCGGCGCGCGCGCGCTGGGGGCACGTGCTCGCGCTCCCTTTCGCACGAGACGGAGGGGGGTAAACTGGGGAGGGGAGTGCCGGCGACACTGAAGAGGGACCAAGTCGAAGCTGCGACGCCGCCCTCAACCCCCCGGGCCGTTTCACAGCGCAGTTTCATATCCCGCACACAATAAAACAGATGATAAGGACTCAAATCAAAATTATAACGGTATATTAATTTTAATTTACATATCATTTAGTAAAAGTATTTCTAAATGTTCGATACCGTAAAATATATTGAAACACTTTTCTTTATGCGATTCTTCAGTAGAATACAAATTTTTATTCAGTTAGTAATTATATTACACGCAAAGGTGTAGAATTAAAGGAGTTGTGTTCGACGGCATTGGAGTTATGAAGACGGCTGCCTCTTCCAAGATGGCCGCTGTATTGTGCGGCTTCCTGCGCAGGCCCTGCAGCGCCCGGAGCAGTGGGTTCACCTTCTGTGTCTGGCTCACCTCACACGCAGTTCAAGCTCAGGCAGGGCCGGGGAGGCTCGGCTGTCTGCACGCTTCACCCCGGCTCCAGAGCGGTCCCCGCGGGGGAGCCGAGCCTGCTCGCACGCAGAGCCGTCTGAACACTGTCACTCTCGCGCCGCAGCCTGAAAACACATTCCAGGGGGCTTAGCCCCCTCTGAAGCTGCACACACTATACATTTGTGGTGCACGGTGACAAATTATTCACCCAACTACCGTGGGAACTCGGCACTAGAATATGTAGTAGACCTTTGTACTCTCTACCATTCCTATGTGACTCTTAGAGTTTATCCATTTGTATCTCTTCTTTGAGTGACTTTACAACGTGTACATTTACAATTTGTTTTCTGTTTGTATCTCTTCCTTGAGTGACTTTACAACTTGTACATTTGCAATATTTTTTTTCTGTTTGTATCTCTTCCTTGAGTGACTTTACAACTTGTACATTTGCAATATTTTTTTCTGTTTGTATCTCTTCCTTGTGTGACTCTACAACTTGTACATTTACAATTTTTTTCTGTTTCTATCTCTTCCTTGTGTGGCTTTATAGCTTGTACATTTGTAATTTTTTCTGTTTGTATCTTTTATGTAACTCATGTAATCCTAAGTCCTTAATTATCGCAACTGGTTCTTATGTAAAGCGCTCTGACACCTTCAGGTAATGTTCGTGCTATATAAAATCGCATTAAATAAATAAATAAATACAATAGCCCATAAGGCAGTGGCATTGGGCTGGGGCGGAGCCAAGGCTCTGGTGCCAGGAAGGAAGCAGCTGATCCGTCAGAATGCCTCTGGCAAATACCCATCAAGCATTGCGTAGGCTTAGTTACTTGCAAACTTTAATTGGATCCCGACCATCGTTTGCATATTATTTACTGGAAGAAAGGCGCAATAAAAGAAAAGGGCACTGTAGAGAAGGCGCTGCTTCCCGGTGTACTCCTTATATTCTGTAGCAACTTTGTTTTCATAACAGTCAGTGTGTGGCAAACCTTCTTCTGAGCCGCTGCCAATTGGATGTGTTCGTTTGTCACATGCTGCTAAATATTCTGCAGCTTTTTTTCCCGCCACCTCACCTAGCAGGAGTCGCAACTTATATTTATATTTTAGCTGATTTTTTTTTTTGAAACTCCCACCAAAACTATATCTCATCGCTGTGTCGTGGTTGTTAGAGTGGACAAGAAAGTGGACTTCATCTGCAATAAAATTGTGTTTCATTGCTTGCAGGTAGATCCTACCTTACTCTGTTTCCAAGTGTGTGAGTGTACAAGGTATGCGTCTGGCTCTGTTTCCCGTGTGTGGTCACGTACCCTGCATTTGATCATTGTGTTAAGTGATTTTTATTTTCATTAGGAATTCTACAAGATCGCAGGCCTTCAATGAAGTGTAAATATTGATTACTTTTGAGAATACTCCACCTCAACCAGGAGAAAATGCAGGGAGTGGGAGGGTAACATCACCCACCATACAGCAGTATAACCACCCTCTATCGCACATCACTTCCTGACCATAGCCACTCACATGAAGGGGAGCCCTGCGGCTGCAGGGGGGCATGGTGAGTCGTAATGACTGTGACGAGGACAGAAGGGACTAAGTATAGTGAGATTTGCTAGTACGTAACTGGGCAGTATCCCTACGTCCCCTGTCATCTTCCCTTATTTTTGAGGCTTGCCCAAGCAAAAGCTGGTCTTCACAACCAACCCAAAAACTTGCTAGAATATTGAAAACACATTACACAAATTATGCCCTGTACATGTTAATCATTATAACAGTAAAACAATCAAACTAAGCAGAAAATGCTGCCTTTAGCATATTTTTCCAAATGATTTGCCCTCCATAGCACTCTCAATCCGATATTTTTTCACATACTTGGGAACTGAGGCCCAAGTAATCACTCTACAGAACTCAGCTTCCTCAATGAACTCTCTGAGCTTCCTCCAGGGAGCTGACACTCCTCTAGTAGCTCTACTTTGTATCTCTTCAGGTAGAGAAACATCAGCCAGAGCATATGCCAACCCAGTACTACCCCAATGTTGCCCCCACAACCTAAAGGGCTGGTGTCCGTTGTTATTAGCATATTTGGTGGCAAATGAAGAGCAGGTCCCCTGCTCAATGATTCCTCTTTCAGCCACCATTGCAACTGCTCCCTGATGAGGTCTGTAATCAGGATATTTCTCTCAAAGTCCATGGAAGATTGTTTCTAATACTTCATCAGGTGAGCCAACAGAGGTATATACATTCTTGCTCTGTACCAGACTGAGAATTACTGTTTCCAGCATTGATTTCCATATTGCGTCCTGAGGGTCTGGAGTTGGAATAATCCTAGAATCCAATGGAGTCTCCAGTAACTCTATCTAATTTCCTTTCTTCACCACCTGACAGACCCACTTGTGGAAAGTAAATTCCTCCCAACCCGTTAGGAGAAATATAACAGGATGGGGAGACAGGTTCCTGGCATAGTCAGGAGTGCTGTATCTGGCCGGAGATCCAGATTTTCTCTTATGCGCGACTTTTTTCCTATTACCTTTGCACTTTTTCGCCTATAAAAAGAGTACTGCTTTTGCTGTCTAGATTATCTGGCAGGTTGTCGAAAAGAGTATTTGGAAAAAAGAGGAGTGAGAACCTGATCCTAAATTACCACCAGAATGTCTAAAGGACTGCAAGTGTTTTTTTTTTGTGGAGATTCTATGTAACTTCTCCTAAAGGTCAGAGCCAAAGAGCTTGCTAAACTTTAAAAACGCGATCCGGTCTGCCCTGCAATGCTGTGGAGACAAGACCTGGCCGCGCGCACAACGTTATCCTATGGGGAAACCCTGCGCGCGGCCAGGTCTTGTCTCACTTCGGCGTTCTCAGACTGCTGAGACGCCGACTATAGTTCTCTGGCGAGAACGCGCTTTCAGCGCGTTACTAGCCGAGACCTAAAAAGGGAGTTAGTTGTATGGCTACTGATTTCTGTGTCACATCAGTGTGTCAGTCCTTCTAATAAAGGTATCTTTTAGCTGAAATGGTGGCACCCCCTGCAAGTCTGGAAGCCGTCACAATATCAAAAGAGATATCAGGCAGAATCTCCACTTGTTTCTGTGAGGCTTCATGAAGTTTAGAACATTCTGTATTCTCATGAACTTCATCAAACAGGTTCTTGATGTCGGAGATTAGTGACTGTGAAGTGTTAGTCCCACAAATGCCAGGTCTCCTCGCTAAATTACCCCCAGCTTAGGGCTTCTTTAAAGCTGAGTCAATTTTCTTTTCAGTCTGGTCCTTAAGAATAGTCTCCTTGGCCATAGATGTCCAGCCAACTAGATCGGCACCCAATGAGTCCACAGCCACAGATTCCATCGTGGACATACCAATGTCTTCTAACAGATAAAGCTTGGACATAGATCAAGGAACATTGATCTTACCCAGATCCAGTGACGTACCAAGAGGAGGCTGTCCGCCCCGGGTGGCATGAGTTTTGGGGGCAGTGACCCTGCCCGCTCTTTCCTGTGGCCGCGAGGGGTAGCAAACGCAGGAATTGATTGCCAGCACCCTTCGTCGCTCTTATGACTGCTGCGGGGCAGCAAGACTGAGACCGCCATGGGTGGAAAAAGGCAGAGCTACTCCACTGCCCGATCCTTCTATTTCCTCTTTGACCATATCAGCAACATATTAATGAATAGGAAGACTAAGGGCTCCAGGCTGCTGAGATTTCCTAAGAACATTTTCAGAAGAGGTACAGGGTAACTCCTCCATAGGAAATCCCATATTCTGGTGAACTCTGTCCAAAACCTCGGGTTGCATGATCTCCATATCACTATATTTACCCTTTAAATAAGAAGGAAGCGCATCTTCTCCTCAGCTCCAGAACTGGAAACAGAAGAGTACTTGTAGCCATCCAAGGGCTTAGAACCCTGAGGATTATTGCCAGAGGACATGGTCTCCAGTACAATCCTTTTAATCTTGTCCTCCAAGGATTTGTACTACCGCTTAGCCCTTATCCTATCTCTAGAGGGAGAAGAGCAGGATGAAGAGGTGTCAGAAAAACATTCTCTTTCTAGCATGTTTGCCCATTCAGCAAATAAACACAGAATAAAGCCCCACAAAACTGTCTTCAAAACACAGCTCCAGGAGAAAATGCCTTCAGCAACTCTGATTCTGCCACCAAAAAGCGATACAAGCAAAGAAATGCCAAATTTTAAGATTTAAATAACCCCCGTAACTTGTGCGCAGTGACAGAATCAAGCGCACCTGACCTGTCAGCTGAAATCATTCCAGAGCACGGACAGACACATACCTTGCATGACCAATGAACCAGCCCTCGCACTGTTAAATATAAGATTACGATGTGAACATTACAGACACCATCTTGTCCCGCTTAGGCCTTTGCGAGCGCGTAAGCGGCAGCCATTTTAGACACTGTGGCCAGTTCGTAACATTGCCGATCGCCTGCACGTCTCCCCGACCCCGCAATGATCCCCCACGCGCTGGCAGCCCCCAAACGCACATGCTAGAATCATAAAGCATCTGCAGAGCGACCCTGCCCCGAAGCCACTTCCCGTGCCGAGTCCACATACCCTTTTATCCCTTGTGCACAAACAGGCCCTTTGACAATCTCCTCCCCTGCACCAGGCTGCTCGATCCGATCCCAGACCATAACCAACCCCTGCGGACACAGTTTATTGCCCCATACAGTAGGATTCCGCCTCTCATCAAAGGAGCCGGAATTAATCAATGCCACAACCCCATGAGATCCGACCGATAGCGCGTATTTAAGCTCCTGCCGGAATGCCCAGCTGCGTGATAGCAATCACCTGCTGAGATCAGGGGTGGGGATACAGTACTGTCGATATATGTGGGAACGGGCCTGAAGCGGGGATTCCAAAGATGGTTTATAATACATCAAAGTAATGTCAGGAATGTGTTACACTGCAATAAAGAAATAAAACTGTATATAAAAGGCCAGGCCACAGAGAAGCAGTTAGAGCACCTCGAAACGACGCCCTGTTCGTCGGTCCTGAAGTGTTTTCCTTCGAAGATTAAATCAGTTTCCTGCTTTCCAATTCCCAGCGCCCGCCTCTTTATTTGATAACTACGATTGAACTAGGGGTGACTAACGCCAAGCAGTACTTGAGGATATCTGGGGAAAATCTGCTTTGTTCAACAGCACCTTCAATGAAAGGGACAATATGCATGGGAGCACCAGGCCAGTGTAGAAATCCAAATTAATGGGCAACACCAATCGATAGCCAAGGCCCGGTGAAACCAGCCTGTTCCACAGACCCTCCAGGACAAGACCACAACCACAGGTCAATCCTTGAAGGAAAGAGGGCGTGGCCAGAGTACTCAAGTGACACTGGCATCCACCACTGACAACATGATTCGGTCATAGGACTCTCCATAGAAGGGGGGCAGGGACAAGTTATACCTCCTGTCCCTCTCATTCTTTGATGCAATGCCCTAAATCCCTCTGTCCGGCACAAGGGAAACCTAGGCCTTGGAACATGACCCCTGCTGACGTCATAGACTGTCAATCTGTCTCTTGGATGTGGACTTGCTGCTGATGACTTCTGCAGAGTGACAGATAGGTCACTTGTGTATTTCAAAGAGAGTAGGGCTCCGACAGCACATTTGTTTCACACCTGGCTCTGAAATTTGAAATGGCCAGAATTTGTTATTAGCTTTGACATTGCACTTGTCCTGAGAGTGCATTTCCTTAATTACATCACTTATAGTTTCTTTTATACTGCTTTGGAGAATATATAATAATAGCTCTGAGTACCTGCTAGAGTTAAGTGATCTCAGTAAAATAGGTGAATACTTATATTTCTGTTTTTTTTTACCATAATGCCTTAGAAGTGTATGCAGGATGTAGACACGATCCATGGCATCTGGTGTGGGATCACTGAGCGGCAGTGGCGGCTCCTCTGCTAAGGCGGAGGAGCATTTTCTCACTACTCTGTGAGCAGTTTAAAAAGGAAAAATAAAATGATAATAATGCAAAGTTATTATCATTTCTTTTTTCCTTCCTGGCTTAGGTGTGGGCCGAGGGGGCTGGACTGGCCAGAGCAGGGGTCAGGGGGAGGAGTGGTTTGCACTCTCTAAGTGCTCATGATTGTTGGTCTGGCCGTCTTGGGTCGGGCAAACAGTCATGCGCACTTTGCATGTTCTCCACCAGCTGTATTGCACAGCCTGGGTGGAGAACATGCACAGGCTCATAGTCCCCGTCTGAGAGCCGAACTACAGAGCTCAGACCAAACGCTGCTGATAGCAGCGTCATGATTGGCTAGGGGACCAAACAGGACGAGAGGCATGGGTGGCCCGCAGGTAAGTGGATTTCTTTTTTTAATCTTACCCCTCTTCCCTGCCTCACCACCCCATTAAGCAGCTGCTGCCATTGCTGAGCAGGTTATAATTAAGCATCTTGTAATCGAGGCCTCAGAGGGCGAGCAAAAGGTCTACTACTAAATCACGTCCCTGTAGACCGGCAGGCCTACCTTGTGCACTTACTCCATAAGCCCAGTACAAGGTTAATGTTTTTAGGTCTCGCCTAGCGACTCAGCGTATGTGCTGCTCGCCTTGGCGAGTTCAATTGTTGTCGGTTTCTTGGCCGAAGGGGGACAGGACATGTGCACGTGTGTGGAAGACAGGACATGTGCATGCGTACGTCTGACGGCTTAGCAGAAGAGACAGCAGAAGTGCGCATACGGGTGACAGGAGATGTGCACGCGAACAGCTCTGCTCAGTCGCTCCCTCTCTCCCTCCCTGTCTGCGCGCATGCAGGACAAGAGATATGCACGCGTTCAGAGCACAACGCGCGCATGGCGAGCTTTCTCTTTCTCTGTTTTGTTTTCCTTAGGTCTTTCACTCTACTGACACGCAACGCTTTATTTCGCGGTGTGGTTTTTATTGTTATACTTCTTTTGCTGAAACCAACTTACATGGGCCTTATTTTCCTTAATTGGTGTTGAGCACTTTTTTTTTTACATTTGTGCAGTGGCGGCTTGTTAATTTACCCAGCGAGGCAGCCTCAGCTGCAATAATGGTGAGCGCCCCTTTGTTTTATTAATTGCGATCGCCGAAGCGGGCGCATGCTTTTTTTTCTATTTATTTACTTCTCTCTAGTAATGGCGGCATCGTGCTTGAGCTTAAACATCTTAAGCTAAATTCGGGTGTCGAGATTGCTTCAAAAGTAAAGAAATAGACTATTCTTTACTTTTGAAGAAATCTCGGCCCCCGCGCTTTAGTTCAAAATGTTTAAAGCTAAAGTGCGGGTGCCGCGATCGATTTGCAATGCGCTGAGCTGTCAAGACAGACCTTGAATTTCTCCTGCACTAAAAATTGAAGTAAAAGTGTGCATCGACGCCCAGAGTGTTAGGTGAAAAGGGTCAAGTTAGAACGCTTTGAGGAGAATTAATTTTTGCGAGCAACAGAGAAGAAAAACATACATTAAAATTAAAAACATGGTAACATTAGGATGTAAGGGCTCCTTTTGATTTCGCTTTCACACTCGGCGAAAGTGTCCCGATATTTCTCGTGAATATCGCTTTCTTTTCCAAAGAGAACTTGTTGTCATCTGCAGGGAAATTATAGCAAAGTTCACAAATAAGTCCAGCCCTGCCTCCACATGTCCTTTATAACGGTTTATTGGCACGCGACCCGAGTGAGTCACCCCGCTACTTGCATGCCTAAACATGAGAGACAGCGCGCTACCATGTCAGGGCAATTCCCAGCTTGCATGCTGTAGCAACGCTTTCCCACCGCCTCCCCTGAGAAGAGAAAGAATGAGCCCGCAGACCTGAAGAACGGCAAAAAGTTTTGGAACCACTTCCTGCTTATGAGGAACTCTGCCTCTGAGGAGCTGGCTCTGCCCATAAAGACGGAAGAAATGCAGCAGGAAAACTGCTGCACGCTGCCCTTCTCCCAGGTAAGAGACTTCTTGGTGATGGCTGTATAAACTACATTTTTACCACTTTTCTCCCTGGTGTTTTAACGCACTGAAGCAGACTTGCAACTGTCCGTTGCAATCTATAAACCAGCAATGGCAGACCGTACTGCAGCATAACATAGTAACATAACATATAGAAAAACTTGGTACCCTATAGTATCGAGTAGCATAACATAGGGCCCAATTCCATTCCACATCATACTGTAACCCAACATCCATGATGTGTTAATGGCGTAAACAAAGTTGTACTATCCATTATGGCGGCTCTAGCAAAGTTGTCCAATTCTTATAACATGTTCATAATCTTAGAATATTGCTCTCATAATTTTATGTGTAATCTAAACTTCTATGTCAAACAGCAGGATCACAGACCTTTGACTAATGCGTGTTCTTCTTCAGATACACACTTTTACCATAGAATGTTTCTATACTCCTCCTTGTTCTGAAAACAAAAAAGGTGCAACTTCAAAACATGGCTGGTCAGAGGCATGCTTTCAAATAACTAGCCCAGCTAGTAGTGTCCCTGTTACCTAGCACTGTGAAGCAACTACAGGGCAGTGTAGGCACTTAAAAAAAAAAACAAGAAATACATAAATACAGTTACCGTGTGTTTCTCCAAAATGAGCGCTACAAGCTGTGGTTACTTACTGCCCATTTCTGACAGATGCGAAGCAAGGTTTCCCAAATGTTAGCACAAGCAAAAAATGTAATTTGCACATACATACGAAATTGCATATCATCAACGCAACACAAACCTTAGAATTGTAAAGCAATTTTGTTTTTTTGAGTAGTGCCTGAGGGGTGTTGGTGCAGCAGTTGATTGAAAGTGTGTGTAGGACTGTGTACTTGAACAACAAATGGAGGAGTGCCCCCTGGGTATAACAGAGAAAGACTCTGTAACCAAAAGTTAAAGATCAATAATGCACAATGTGCCCAACCTTTTTACAGGACATAGCATGTCCTTTTTAAAGACCCCTCACTCACCAACCTAGTATTGGCCCCTTTTTAAATCACTAATCATTTTTTAACATCACTGCACGTATAAAAAGAACAAAACACCCGCTTCACTGTAGTCAGGTGTCGAAGCACACCCTGCTGGCACTCGGCCTGCAGGGTGGGACCCCGATGATGAAGCATGTCACAAACTAGGTTGGTGAGGGAGGGGTCTTCAAAAAGGACATGCTATGTCCTGTAAAAATGTTGGGCACATTGTGCATTATTGATCTTTAACTTTTGGTTACAGAGTCTTTCTCTGTTATACCTAGGGGGCACTCCTCCATTTGTTGTTCAAATATACTCGGAAGGGGACCAGGAGTTCCCGCCCTACACTTATGTAGAACACCCTTTCTCTCTCTTTTGTTTTTGAATAGGACTGTGTACAGACATGTGTCTACTATGCACATTGGGCTAAGACACGTAACTATATGACTATTTAACTATATTAGGCTTGGTTCGGTTTGTGTGCATGGGGCAATGCACAGCATATTTGGCATCTCACTGGCAACAGCCAGGGTCTGATTGGGACCAAAAATATGCCTGGCCACCAAAATAAAAGTGGCCCCCATCAGGGAACCAAATAGCTAAACAAAAGTGTCCCACATTTGCCAATCAGTCCAGTAACGTTTAAGGACAGCTTATATCGTTATTTTGCAAAGTATGGGAGATTGCATACATTTGTGTTTCCTCCTGCAGGCAGTGTTTGTTTAAATATCCGGGAAATCAACCGTAAAAAGCAGCCCACCTGGCCACAAAATAGGTCCACAATCTGCACAAATACAGGCCCATGCACTGATCGGTTAGACCAGCCCATCGGGCACTGCCTGACTGCCCTATAGGCCAGTCTGACAATGGAAACATGTCTTACTGACAATGTGGTCGATACCCACAGACACAGCGCCAATATCCACCTATCCCTGCTTGTAAAGCATCACTTCCTCAGTGGGAAGATAAGATGTTATGAGGCAGAGTGCAGAATGAGCTGTATTCCTATCTCATTGCATCCATGCATAGGGCCTTGGGCTTTAAACGCCTTTGTTTTCAAGGCAAAAACTTCTAGTCCTATTCTTTTCATAGCCTGAAAATATTTAAAATATAATGCAAGCAATGTACAAAGAGTGCACCTGGCCTGCTTTTTCCACTTTACTAAAATTAGATAGTCAAAATGGCATTTGGTTCAACCTTCCATGTGAAGCAATAGCCAGAGTGGAGTCCTAAGAAGAACAAGCTTTTGCAGTGCAATAGGCCTCACATTTGCGAGAATTTGAGCTATTGGCATTGTAAATGACAATGCCCAGGGCCGGACTGTGAACCAAAACTGGCCCTGGCAAAGTGCTCGGCCGGCCCCCCTGCCCCCTCCTGGGGGTTTTGGGTGCCGCCGAGCTCTTTGCCGGGGCCGGTTTTCAGCCGATTTTGTTACAGGGCCGAAAAACGGCCCTGTAACAAAAACGGCCCCCAGGTGCCCCAAACCGGCCCCCAACCCGTGCGGTGCACCAGGGGATTGCCCGGTGCCCGCTACGGCCAGTCCAGCCCTGACAATGCCTTTTATTTATGTGTTTTGAAAACCTGCAAGCGGTGCGTTAACACCCACTTTGTACTTATAGTTGTTGCTTATTGTAAGTAAGGCTGGCAGTAACAGGGGCGCAGTTACTGCCATCCTTGCTTCTCAGAAGCAAGGACTGGAAGTACAAAGTGGGCGTTAACGCACGGCTTGAAAGTTTTTAAAACTCATAAATAAAAGGCATTGTCATTTACAATGCCAATAGCTCAAACTCTCGAAAATGCGAGACCTATTGAATTGCAAATGCTTGTTTATGTATAGAAAAGCATTATTAATGATACTGTTTGATCTGAGCCTACAGCCGAGGCACGTATTCCACACATCCAACACTAAGATGTCCAGTCCCCAAAAATGTGTGTGTCATGGCCATTTCCAGGCCATTTTCTTACACATATTTCTGGAGACTAAGATTTTTTTTTTTAATCATAAGACTTTGACCCAGAACAAAAGAGAGAGATGCGGAAAAGGGAAGAAGATGAAGAAGGAGAACGAAAACCATGACAACCAGAGAAAGCAGGGATGAAAAAGAACATCCAAGACTAAGATAAAAAGTAAGTGTGGGTGGTGGAAGGACGAGGTGTGATGTGGCTGCTTTGGTATTCTGGGCTCACTCCGTCGTCGGAGATCGTGAAGATTTCTCACGCTAGGCAAGGACCCCCATTGCGGACCTGCACTTTTTTATTATTCGATCTTCGGACATGGGCATCGTTCCCTTGGATTCTTTTTCCTCTGCATTGGCGCCTATCCCGTGTGGGTGCAAGTAAAATTGTTATTTCTTTAGGCAATTATTTGCTGTCCTGAGGATGAACCGATATTATGTATGGTTCGAAACGTCGTCGACCTTAAATGCACTAAATGCATAGTTAACATAAATTGTGCATGCATATGTGTATAATGTGGATTATCTGTTTATGATTTATGATATTCAGATGCCCCGATTTTGCCTACTACTTTCCCCCTGGTTGTGTCCCCCTAGTGTGTTAGTCGGACATCGGCTGGTGTCCCACGTCCATCACACTTTGTGTCTTATTCCTCTTGTATTATTTTTATTGAGATATTAAACTGTCCGACTGGACATTTCATAACAATATAGTTCTATTTAGTCTATATTTATTCCTTGAACATTCCTTCTCTCGTCTAAGGACCACTGTTTGTGATAACAGAAACCCCAGCATTTGGCGGCCAGGTGGCGGATGTAAGACAAACAACCCCAAACTTCTGTACCTTTATTCAATGAATGACTGAGCAGCTGTGATTGTTTTAGGTGTGTGTCATGTGGGGTAATATGTGCATCCAGTGATGTTTCTCTCCCCCACATTCAGTGCCTTCAAGCTCTGCATCCACCTAAGCATGTGGGGCATGATAAGCTGCAGATAAAAACACAGCCATCACTTTATAATGTACATTATCTGCTACTTCTGCCCAGTGCTCGCAGGGCACCTAACATGTCCGGGCCCGTAAGAGTACTTGGACATTTACAATTCAGCCATTAGGTGGGCATTGGTTTCACTCAATACCATCACAAACCATCCACATTTCCAACTCAGAATTATAATTAGGGCTCCCGGTTTTTATGGTATTTATTTTTTGGCCATTTTATCTGTATTTATCCATATTTATTTCGTGTTTTGCATATTAATGAAGTTGTAAAACTGTAGATTTCCATATCTATTTAACTGATAGACCCGCACTCATACTTTGATGTCTGTTGTTTTTTAGCTATTTAAGATCCCAAATATTACATAACAGTACATCCACTGGTAAATACTAGCATTATACCATAAATGTATGTTGATATATCGTGTTATTTAAAGAAATGTCATCCTCTTTTTTAATTTCCCTTGCTGCCCATTTGCTCAGCTGCTGGCCTATAATTCATGAAGACTGCACAGAGAATCACTTAAAAGAAGCATGTTTTCTGCATTTATCCACTTTTAAAAATACATGCAGCCGGGGGCGTGGCTAGCAGCCGAGCATGGCGGCAGCTTAACAGCGGAGCTCCGTGAGTGAGGCGATTTCCCTCGTTAATCCGCCGCACTGATCCGTTTTACTTTTTCACTCCAGTGGGGCTGACCGGGTCCGGAGCCGGGCGGAATCCCGCAGAGGCGTCTAGAGGGCTGACGGACACCCAGAACTGACGGTGAACGGTCCGGCGCAGCGAGGCCTGCGCAAGGAGGAGAGCCGCGACCTGCCCTGGAACTGCAGTCCAGGCGGAAGTGAGGCGACGGCGGGACTCGGGCGCAGGAAGTGGTCGGTGCCCGGGACCTGGAAACGCCGCAGCGGAAGAAGGTAGCGGAGGCACACCGGCGCCCAGCGACAGGCGCAGAAGACTTACCGGCGCCACGTCAGGATCTTGGGGAGGTGCCGGACTGAGGCAGTGACGCCCGAGTACCCAGACCGTCCAGGGGCGGAGGTAGGAGAGCCGGCGGCCAACGCACGGTGGGGAGTGCGGGGCAGCATTGGGACCTCCCCCCCCGCAATATACCTGGTGCAAGGTGGCGGAGACCCGGTGCAAACAGGAGGAGCCTGGTGGGGGCCGATAGTCTGCCGGAACCACGCGTGGGCATCCCGCGCCACGGACACACGCCCAGTTTGAACCCCCCAGTGGCGGCCCCCCCCAGCGGGCGACTGCAGGGGTGAGGAGGAGCGTGGGGACGGCCACGAGAGACGGGGGCAACTGGACCTACGCTGGGGCACCCCAATAACTGGTGAACTGGGGCAGTTCAGGACTTGGTTGGGGAGGCGCTGCACACCCCGCAGACGAGACTGAGATCCAGTGCAGCCTGGAGTGGCGGACGGGTCGCAGAGACGACCGGGAGCGGGGGCGCCGCCGGGATCCAGGCTGCCTCCCCCCCTTGAAGTGATCCTGACCTCAAGTGGCCACGGGACAACTGCGGCCGGATAGATTTGTGGAGGCTGGGAGGGGGACCATCGCCTGCACCTGGCGGACGGAGCCTGAAGACACGACGTCCACACGATCCAGAAGTGGGGCGGCCACGAGACAAGCCATGTCAGGGAGAGGCCCCAAAAGCAACGCCGTTCAGGCAAGACGGGACAAATTAGCTTACGATAAGAGCACCCAGCCACCGGTGGAATCCCGTACTTCGTCGGGCGGGCCCCGAGAAGGGGAGGGCACGAAGAAGCCGACGCTGGAGGATGTGATGCGTGCCCTGGCACAGGTACAAACCACAGTGGGCTCCACTGCTACGGAAGTCACCCTGATCAGGGCCGACCTCCACAAGATGTCTGAAAGAGTAAAGCAGGTGGAGGTGGTGACGAAGTCCCTGGTGGAGGATGTCTCAGAATTACAGCTTGCAATGGAGAAAATGGCGGCCGAAAACAAATTCCTCAGAGACAAGATGGACGATCAGGAAGGGCGCTCGAGGAGGAACAACGTCCGAATTTTGGGAGTGCCGGAGTCGGAAGGAAAGGGGGCGACCGACCTATTTGTGGAAGATCTGATCAAGAAGCACCTGCAGCCGAAGGGCCTCCCTAGCTTCTTCTCGGTGGAGAGGGCCCATAGAGTGCCTGGTGGAACGCCCAAGCCGGGGGCGACCCCTCGGCCTATCCTGGCAAGACTCTTCAACTTCCGAGACCGGGACGCCATCCTGCAGGCGGCGAGGGTTTCCCCACCTGTCCGTATTCAAAACTCGACCGTTGCCTTCTTCCCGGATTACACTGCTGAGGTGGCACGCAGAAGGAAGACCTTCTTGGAGGTCAAGAAAGCGCTGAGGGCGAGGGAACTGCCATACTCCATGATCTTCCCGGCGCGTCTCCGAGTGGAAGCAGAGGGCAAGGCCTGGTTCTTTGAGTCGCCGGAGGCAGCGCAGGACTGGTTGGAGGGTTGGAGATCCGCGAACCACTCTCGTCGCACGAAGAGACAGGACCGGACACACAGGAACGACAGGCCTCCTGAATCGCGGTCACCCGGAAGGGAAGGAGGAAATGCCTCACCGACGTTGGACAGTCAGGGCACAGAAGGAGGGGTGGAAAGCTAATTCTACAAGAGACGCTGGCTGACTGCCCGTTCGGATGTACTCTAGCGGGAGGGCAAGCCTGAGTGCTGGGCCTGGAGGACTCACAGGAGGGCAGGGATGTCGCCTGCTCCGGAAGATTCTCCACCCCAGCGCGCAAGTACACTGTTGAAGGGACGGGTTAAGCACTCTGCTAAGTTGGGGAGGCGGGCGGTTGTAAGTCCGTTAGGCAGGGAGGCAGGGAGGAGGGTGGGGGGTAGGGGTTGTTTCTATGTTATAGTAGTTCCGCGAGCGAGGTCTAACGTTCCACTGGTACACATACACACCCTGGGTATGGCACTGAGCGGGCGCACCCTGGGCCGGGGGTCCGGCTCCCGCGCTTCATATAGCAAAACACGCAATGCAGGACACACAACCACGAGCAGCTGAGGAGGAGTCGCGGCGAGCCCGAGTAACGCCGCTCAAGCTCATGTCCTGGAATGTGCGAGGGTTGGGGGACAAGATCAAAAGAGGGTTGGTGCTGAATGCGGTTAGGAGGCTGGGGCCAGCCTTGGTGCTCCTCCAGGAGACGCACCTTACAGGGTCTGCGACAAAGGCGCTTGATAGAAAAGGTTATAGGATGGTGGCGCATTCAGAATTCTCCACAGGTTCGAGGGGAGTGGGCATTCTGTTGAAGAAATCGGCGCAGTTTATTACACTTAGCACCAAGGTGGATGAGCAGGGTTGTTTCGCGGCGCTCCAGGGCCAATGGGAGGGGAGGCTACTGAATGTGGTATCCGTGTATGTCCCTCCGGCACTACACTCGGTCATGCTTCCAGAGCTGGGTAAATTCCTGTTAGGCCTGCCTGAGGGAGACACGATAATAGGGGGAGACTTCAATGCAATACTCGACCCCACTGCAGATAGAGTGCCCGTGATGACACGTGCGGCCGGTCCCTCCCAGTTGCAGAAGTACATGACGGCACTGGGACTGATCGACGTATGGCGATATTTACACCCTGCAGCGAGGCAATACACTTACCATTCCACGGTGCACAATAGTCTGACGCGGATTGACTACTTCATGGCGCTGGGTGGGGGTTTACCACATATTGACACTGCTGAGATACACCCAAGGGGGATTTCGGACCACTCACCCATCACACTCGAGCTCTCCACGCAGGAATGAAAGCGTAAAAGGATATACCCAATCCACGCATCATACCTAGCCATCCCTAAGGTTAGTAAGACACTTAAAACGACGACGTCCCACTACTTTAGGGAGAACACTGAGTCAGTGGAGTCAGCGGCCACCCTCTGGGAAGCATATAAGATGGTGCTACGGGGTCAGGCCATTGCCACTATAACGGGGTACTTAAGGGAGAAACATCGTGAACGGTCGGAATTGGAACTGGCACTGCAGGGGGCAACAGCAACACACGAGGCAGGTCCCACGCCAGACACCGCCCAGACGGTTCTCATGCATCAACAAAAGCTTAGGGAACATATTAAATTGCAGACGTTGTCACAGATCACCGACACGGCCCATAGAATATACGACATAGGGGACAAGGCGGGGAGAATGTTGGCATGGCTAGACAAGAGGGGAGGCAGCGCCAGAGGAATACAGCGCATTCGCGATAAACAAGGGCAGTTATGCACGTGCCCTGAGGAAATAGTCGAGACACTAGCTGACTACTTTGAAGGGGTGTACACGCCGGCAGGCACAGTGACAGCAGATATGGCGAGGGCAGCGCTGGAGACTATTCCCATACCCGCGCTCTCCCCGGAGGAGGGGGCAGAACTAGAAGCGGCTATCACGAAGGAGGAGGTCCAAAGGGCGATCCACGCAGTCAGGCCGGGGAAGGCAACGGGGCCTAATGGAGTCCCGATAGAGTGGTTTCAGGCCGCAGCGGATGGGCTTAGTGGACCCCTGCTGGCTATGTACCACGACAGCCTGGAACGGGCCCTGCTTCCGGAAGATCAGAGGGTGGCGGCCATAATAGCAATCCCCAAGCCCGGTAAGGTACCGGAGGAGTGCGGGTCTTACCGCCCCATCTCCCTGCTTAACGCCGAGCTTAAGATCTTGGCCAAACTCCTCGCCACTCGGTTAATGGCCGTCCTGCCCCACCTAATACACCCAGACCAGTCGGGCTTTATGCCCCACAGAAACACCGCTCTCAACCTACGTAGGGTACATAACGTACTGGCGAAGGCCGACGCGCTGACAGAAAAAGCGGTGATCCTGGCACTGGACGCCAAAATGGCGTTTGATATGGTGGAGTGGGAGTACCTGTTCGAAGTCCTGGGGCGTATGGGGTTCGGACCGAAATTCGTGGCCTGGATTCGTCTGCTGTACACCGAGCCATTGGCGCACGTGGTCGCTGGCGGCCATATCTCCCGGACGTTCCGATTAGGACGAGGCACTCGTCAAGGCTGCCCGCTCTCGCCGTTGCTTTTTGCAATAGCATTGGAACCCCTAGCGACCCTGATAAGATCCACCCCATTGCTAAGGGGGATTGTTTGGGCTGAGGGTTGGGAGGACAGACTGTCTCTGTACGCAGACGACATGTTGGTGTACTTATTGGAACCAGAAAGCGGAGTGCCGGCATTACTGCACATTTGTGACGAGCAGGGGAAGGTGTCGGGGTATACTCTGAATTGGAACAAGTCGGAGCTGTATGTACTGAAGGGCCCGTCCCCCGATCTGGGAGACAGGTGCCCTCTCAAAATGGCGGGGTCCTCGTTCCGATACCTGGGGGTCCATGTTACGAGGGATCCTGCGGAATTCTTCCGTAAGAATCTATCGCCACCCCTTGAACGCCTTAAACAGGATGTTAAATTCTGGGCGGCGCTACCGCTGACTTTGCTGGGTAGAGCAGCACTCTACAAGATGATGTCACTGCCCCGGTTCCTATACATTCTGGAAAATACCCCTTACCCGGTCCACGATAGGTATTTCAGGAAGGTGGCCGCGGTGGTAGCAGGTCTGATGTGGAGTAACCGCCCGGCACGGATAGCTCAGGCCAAACTACATAGGGGGTGGTATGATGGAGGGATAGCGCTACCAAACCTGCAGCTCTATTATTGGGCCGCCCAATTGAAATCCATCAACCAGTGGCTGCATGCTCCCCAGAACGACCCGGCATACCGGGCGGACAGACTCCAGCTGGGTACCAGCACCATCCTGGCCCCACTTTATGACCTGCGTAAGGCGCGTACACTCATCGGACCCACAAAGCTCGCTGTGTCGCTGTGGCATAGGGCACAGGCAAAACTGGGATGGAAAGGGACGATCACAAGACTGACCCCTTTATGGGACTCGAGGGCACTGGGTAATCTGAGGAGTAGTAAGGGCTTTACAGCGTGGGACAACATAGGCATTTCCACAGTGGGAGACTTATGGGAGGGGGGTACTGTGATCCCCTTCGACCAACTGCGACAGCAGTACGAGATGGGGCCCACGGAGCAATATCGGTACATACAGGTGAGACATGCTTTACTAACCGCCATTCCCGGCGGCACGACACTACCGGAAGCCTCACCCTTAGAGGATAGGCTGCTTACGGACTTCATGCTGGAGCGAGCAACCTCCCTCACGTATCGCAAACTAGTCAATAACCTGACGGACCCGACCGTAGCACTAAAAGCCAAATGGGTGGAGGAGGTAGGGGACATGGACGAGTCGGAATGGAATGAGGCATTGGCGGCACCCAGGGAGGTGGGCATATCAGCGAGATTTCGCCTTGTGCAACTGAAAATTTTACACAGGGTGTACTACACACGTACATTGCTCCACGCAATCCACAGAACACAAAACCCGTACTGCCTGCGCGGTTGCGGGGAGGAAGGGTCACTGTTCCACACTTTATGGGAATGCCCCCGCATTCAGGAGTTTTGGAGACAGATCATGAGGACCATTTCGCAAACTTTAGAGGTGTCCCTGACTCCGGACCCTCGGAGATGTCTACTTAACATATGGGAACCCACAGACCTCACCAGACACGGGCGACAATGGGCCACATTGGGTATGGTGATCGCCAAAAGGGACATAGCACAGAAGTGGGGGGCGGAAACCACCCCGACGCTACCACAGTGGTGCGCGACCATGGACAGGGTCATGTTGGTGGAAAGAACAATATATACCCTTAGAGCGTGCCCGCGTAAGTGGAACAAGATATGGCTCCCGTGGAACGCATTTAGGGGGGACCTGTGTGACCCACTAGAAGAGGAGGAATCACTGACTTCCGATGAGGAGGGAGAGGATGACCCATTAGAGTAAGGGGAGAGGAGATAGGCCACATTCCACAGGAGGGAGGTCACACATGCAGCTGGGAGGTGTGGGGGGGGACATAAGGCAGCGGGGGCAAGGGGGAGAACACTGCACACGGTGGGGGGATCAGAAGGCACACAGATATTGGGCAAGCACGCGCTGGTACGGGGGAGCCTGTTCGGGACTAGACGGGGGCACAATTCACAAAGCCAGGAACATAGGGGACCGCAAGTGGTAACTGCTAGTTGGTTAAACGTTCAATGTTTTAAGAAAAAAAAAAAAATGGACCTCTACGATTCGAATTGAGCGGTAGTCAAACCCACAGGAGTGATAGTGAACTGCCGCCACGCCCCAGGGATGGCGGCTGAAAGGCTGTGTAAAAATTGAACAAAGTATCTGACAACTTGATGGCGGCCTGCCCCGGGGTTGTTGGCTAGACGCTGTGTATTGTGTTTGTTTTGGACAATAAAGGTACAAAAAAAATACATGCAGCCAAAAAACACATTGTTTTCTGTCTGTATTTATCTGTAAAAATCCGTAAAAACGGAAAACAGGGAGACTTAATTATAATTAATTTATAATAACCTTTGCTGTATAATTAAAGGCTCCCCTGAATCCAGTTTCACAGCCCCTCCAACAATTCCTCTCCTTTTTGGCTGAACACAGAAATTGAGTCAGCTTCTACTAAACAAAAATGTACACTCCCTTTATCGAAAAATATATAGATGATTTTGTATGTGAAGGTCTGAATATGAGTTATGCATTTATAAATGTAATTTCTGTGAGTGCTTTTCAGATGGTTGATGCATAAAAGCACAATTTTTAGCAGAGCTGCATATCCCAGTGGCCTAGCAAGACATACTGCACAGATAAAAAGTATAAAGATAATTAAAGATTCGCAGCAGGCATCCGCTATCTATCCTCAGCGGCACTTCCAGAGAATATTATAGATTGGAAGGAAAGGCATGGCTCTTCCACTGAGAGCATACCTCTGATGTTTATCCAGAACTGTCCTCTGATTCTTGGGGCTCACAGTGGGCAAATGCTGCTGCTGGAGGATAAAAGGAAGACTGCTCTCATGCCCGTACCAAGGCTTCACGCAGAGGCCCGTAATCACACGCCGCCTATCAGAGCTAATGGCAAGGAATTTTTTTTGATAACAAGGAATCACCGGAACAAGAAAACAAACATGGAAGGGAGAAAAAAATGAAGGCGTTCCAATTTTTCACTGCAGGTTACCTTAATCTGTGGGCATTGTGGAACTTTACAAATATTGTGGGAAATTGTGAATCGCAACATTGCGATATTCCGGAGGGTCTGGAATCTGGATGGTAGGGTAGTCATTGAGTTGCAGTCTCAGATGTCATAAGCATTCAAGCTCCATAGTCCTTCAGCCTCACAGAAAAGCATGTCTGACCTCACAGATGGTATAGTGACCTGAAAGTCCACTGATATTCGGGATCCCTTTTACCATTCATTCATTCGATAACTTTATTTCGGCCACCTCGGGCCATAAAAGTACATTAATACAATCATAAAAAGAACAAGCAAGTTAATAAATAGCATAAAATAATACAATACAATCATGTATTCTACATTTCTTACAATTAAAAAATGTGATTTGACCATCCCTGAAATCAAATAAAACACTTTCAAAATCCATTAAAAGTTATCGATATTAAAAACTAAATTAATAGGTAATACAAATAACCACGTTATATGTGCCTTCATAAATTTCAGTAACAGAAAGGCAAACATAGGGCTCTACACGCAATTATTTTAAAAAACTCCTGCGCTTGTGCCACATCCCATTCAGGAACCGCAAGACAGCAAAAACACTAAGGAGGGGATGGGTATCGTACTTTAGGATCCTAAAGGCTTGAGTACAATTTCTAAATCCTAGGTTTCTACAGATTGGAATTATTCATCGTTTGCGGGATGCAAGATATGCAGGGCAGAGGAAAAACACATGAATTTCAGACTCTGTCTTATATTTACACGCCCGGCATTCTTGATTCATTGCATTATCCCATTTGCTGGTGAGCGACCTAAGTGGAAGAGTCCCCAATCTAAATTGAATGTATAATTTCCTGGCCTGGGGAGGATAGATTACATCTAAAAACTCTTCTTTTTTGTATTTGTCCTCCACTTGTAGAAACTCTATTGTCAAGCGGCCAGGAGTAGAACTTACTTGGAGGATTGTCAGATTATGATACCTATAGTGTCGGGCCAGATCTACCCTAGTCATTAGCGGGCACGCTGTATCCGGTGCTTCCCAGAGTTCCTGCCTCCCTATTCTGGTGCTAAGAGCCCTTATGTGGCTAAGCCAAGGGATTTTCTTATTACTCAGGGTAGACAAAACCTCCCTGAGTTCGTCTCTATAACAAGACAGCTCTGGTGTTGCCAATAGCCTTCACCAGTACATGAGGGGCCTTAAAGCAATCTCTTTGTCAATGGGTAGGAGCCCTAAATCCATGCGGAGGGGAACTAAAGGTGTGCTAGGGGGAGTCGCATCAAATTCCTCATGACATAATGCTCTACTTTCATAAGGTTAGAGGACCTACAGTGTCCCCACAATTGAGCCCCATAAAGAGTGGCCCCCCTAGCCTGTACTTCATAGATTTCAATAATAGGGGTGGCTAGCTCAAACGTAGCCAGTCAGTGCATTTTCATTATCCCCCCCGCTGTTTGGGTTAACTTTAGGCTTGCCCTGGCCAGTTGGGTATCCCACTCCAGCTGTTCTGATAGAGTGATACCCAAATACTCAAAAGTCTTCACTCTCTCCTGGGGAGTGCTGTCTAGATCATGAATTTGGTTTTAGGTAAGTTGATCTCCAAACCTCTCAGGATACAAAAGTCAGCGAAACCATCCAGAATGCGTTGTATGCCCGTTGATGTTTTGGACAGCAACAAGGTGTTGTCCACGAACATCAATGCAGGCACCCTCCCCGAGACTAACCTTGGAGCATCACTGTCTTCAACACCAAGTAAATGGTCAATAAGCCAGTTGATGTAAAGGCAAAATAAAGTGGGGGCCAGGACGCACCTCTGGCGAACCCCCTGCTTCACCGGAAAACGTGCTGACAATTCCCCATGTTTCCCACACCTTACTTGGGCGTAGGTCTCCCTATGCAGCCTCACTAACACATCCAAGAGGTACGGTGGGATCCCAAGGTCACACAGTACTTTCCACAGTTTTTCTCTAGGAACTAAACCGAAGGCAGACCTCAGGTGGACAAAGATGAGGTAGAGGCTGCCACCTTCTATACTCACCGTCTTCCAGTATAGGACCTGGAGTCTAAATATCTGGTCGATAGTTGATGTACTCGGCCTGCCTGATAGGACTCAGGATCTCCATCTCCTCTATCCAGCCCTGAATTCTGTCTAAAATAACCAGTCCAATACGTTTTTGGGTAGTGTCTATTAGGCTAATAGGCCAATAATTGGACGGTAGGAGAGGGCAACCTTTTTTGTGTATGGGGACTATCTCGGCCCCACGCCAAGTATCCGGGGGATCCATACCCTTTAGGATGGCATTAAACAGGGCACACAGGTACGGACCCCAAATTTTCGGTTCCATCCGAAAAAGATCCCCGGGTAACTTATCTAAACCAGGTGCTTTGTTAGGATGTAATTTGTCAATGGCGATTTTACTTCACCTAGAGTGATCTCCCAATCCCCTTCCAGTCGATACTCATGGAAGGGGTTCGGAGAAGGAGAGGTAGAACCCTCTTTGCCCCGGTCAGCTTACAATGCCCCAAAATGTGCTTCACATACTGCTGGGGCTATATTAGGTTCGATGGCGAGTCGTCGTCCCCCTACCCCCAGAGCTGACTATTTCCCAGAATGTTTTCAGGTCTTTTTCATGCAGGGCAATCCTAAGTTCTTCCCACTTCTCAGCTTCCCAATTTATCTTTTCTGAATTAGTAATCCGCTTATAGCTAGTCCTGCACTGCTTAATTGCTAACCTATCCTTCGCCTTCACTGCAGTTAGCAGTCCTAGTTTGACCTCACGACAATTTGCGTTATACCAAGGGCAGAAAGAATCAATTTTTGCCCTTTGCTTTCCTACTGGATAAAACACATCAAGAAATGTTGACGTCAGGTGTTTATGGATTTTTAAGGGCCTGTCCTCAATCCCTGTTTGTATGCCCACTCCACCTGCCTTGCCCATTTCAATTAAATATGGTAGGACCTGTTGGTATATGTTGGCCAATTTAGTTGGAGATTTATGAATATGGCACCACCTCACTCTCTGCCTATTATTCACTAAAGTCAAAACGTTTTGTGCTGGATTGGGTGCTGGTAGAGGGTTAGACAGACACAAGCTCCCTGGTTTGAGGGTCATTTCTAGAGCATTATGGTCACTGTCTTGCCTCTGGTGAACCTGAAAGTCAAGAACCCTGCCCCAGGCTCTAGTTTCGACCAAGATGTAATCAAGCAGCGAGTTCTGCCCTTCTCTATTAAACATAGACTGGCCTGGTCTATCGGATTTTGTCCTCCCATTGCATGCCCTCAGTGATAATGCCAGGGTAAGGGAATTTAGTTGTAGGATCAATGGCGTCCAAGCTTTGACAGGTGGAATCTGTGGATCAGGTATGAGCCAGTACTGGTCCTCCTCAGCAGGGCCATGTAGGATTAAATTGTTTAGAGGCTCATCTGGCAGTTAAAATCTCCTCCTACTATCAGAACAACTGCTGGATCAAGTCTTCTATAGCTCCGGATTCTTGCCCATTCTGAACAGGTCTTGAGTAAACGTTAAGTAGGACTATTTGTATTTTTGAGGACAGTGTTAAAAGAACACATTGTACATCATCAGAGTTAGCTGGAATTTGCTCAGCTTTAACACCAAGATGCGTGCCCACCCAAATACTTAGGCCACCAGATGGTCTCCCCCTACTCTTCGTGGTAGCTAATATATTAAAAGGAGCAAAACCTACTCTCCGATATTCCTCCCGGGCGCACGTTTCCTGGAACAGGAAAACATCACAGTTGTCTACAAAGAGTCCCCACTCTGGACAAGATAATTTATTCTTGATCCCAGCCAAATTCCAGGACAAAATTCTAATATTAGCATCAACATTCATCAATCGATTATTCTGGTAAACCTCGTTGCCCCTATCGCGCATGGCCAGCAGTCCATCAGGGTGCAATCCGGCATGATTGTGCTCTGCCACCACCAATTCACTGCTGACAGCCCCCCTAGCTACTAATGATGGTACATCTATAACTCCACCTTCCGGTGTTATCATTGGTAGAGTACTAAAGGACACACCGTCATTCACGCTACTCCCCCCGGCCATATCAGACCCACAGTAAACTACAGCTTCCCTCTGAATCTTGGTCTGCCACCGAAGTCTAGACCTGTCACCGTTCATTACCATACTGGGCATTAAACAAACTTTAGCCTCCCTGCTATCATCGGTAACTCCCTTAAGAGATTTCTCACACGCTAGGGCACTATTTGGGGTCAATATCTGGTCATGGGCCACACCTCCCTCACCAGTTTCTAGCAAACCTGGCTGGTTATCAAGAGGGTTTGAATGGTGACTGCTTCTTGACTGTCAATCTACCTGGTCCAGAACGCTGAATCTATTGCTTACAGGAAAGGCGATTGATACGGGGATATCATTTATATCTTGACCAAAGTGTCTACTACCTGCCTGGACTCTTGAGTCCCATCTATCCCTATTTCCCCAAGGCTGGCCCCTCTTATTGAAATTGAGTTATTGGAAGTGGCAGGGTAGATATAGGTTACGGGGAGGGACTGTATTTGTGTTGGTGACCGTGCTGAATACTAATTGCATATGTGCGCAACCACCCACCTGTTTGTAAAATTGATCAAGATACAGTCACCCTCAATATGTTTCTTTCGTTGCCCCACCCAGTTTACTCTGCGGGCAAAAAGAATTTCACTAGATGCCTGTGGATGGAGTGGCCTGTTAGAATTGAACCAATGAATACATTCAAGCTCCACAGTCCTTCAGCCTCAAAGAAAGGCACATCTGACCTCACAGATGGTATAGTGGCCTGAAAGTTCACTGATATTCTGGCTCCCTTATACCATTCAAAAAGTGACCAAGAACCGGACTCGTCTTGAGAAGGGTTCACCACCCAGGGGTGAGCCCTTCTCAAGACGAGTCGGGTACTTAGTCACTGTCCAATGGGAGTCCCATTGGAGTCGGACATGCCATGAGTTTGTCTGTCTGTGCAGTGGCATTTCTGCTGCTTTTCTGTGGAGTTTGAAAGGCAGGCACAACTTGCCTTCTGCATGTTGGTCCTTCCAGCGGGTCACCAGGTTGAATCTCTGAGGGCCATGTTCCATATTGCCTATTGACTTTGCCATTGTTCTTCTTTCTCTTTTTCACTTCTGAAGATTCAGGGAGGGCAGAAGTCCACATGTGGTGCAAATGAGATCCTTCTCACTATGGGATGTCCCTGCTGGTTGGTTAATAGGGCACCCTCAGTTGGATAGTGTGGTTTATTTCAACAGTTCTTGGGCCGGAGAATTCGATTAATGCTGGAACTCAGGTTTTAAATATTCCATTTTGACATTAGACCATGAGGGACCCGTCAAGATCAACACTCATCAATCACCCCAACCTGAATTATCTAAGAATTACAAAATAGATTAAACAAGGCTATGAGGAATCATCCGTTTAATATCAACGTACAGAGAGGTTAAAGAGAGGTATTGCTAAGCTATCCGTGACACCCTGCAGGCATCCTTGGTCAACATAATATGTAAGGTCATTGTAAAGCTCTCTGATATCCCTCGGGATCTTGTTCGCGCTATATAAAACTTTATAAATAAATAAATGAATAAATAGAAGTGACAAATCATAGTGGTGGAGTCGGGTGCTCTGGTATCAATAAAGAAACCAGTCATAGGACTCACCTCTTTGATCTGTCACTTCTATCATGTGTACAGTGCAATAAGGAAGGAATCCTGGTGCAGATTGTGTAGGTTCTTTATTAGAGAGCATCCCATCCATAGGTCAAGTAACCTCCAGGTCCAGCAGCAAAGGACCCCGTGGAATCGCATAACTAACTGTGCACCACAAGCTTGAACATCTCTGCATTCTACAGTCCCGCGTGTGAAGAGAACGCTTCCAGGTGCAATACGTATCATCACTAGAGAGCACACCGTGTCTCTGTTTTCTTGCTTATACTGGTCCTCTTTCCGCATTTCTACCACTAGTTCTCCTATGCTTGTGCAGGATATATGATGGTACAACGCGGTACATAACACCGCAGTACCATCACAACACCGCTTTTACAACGCAAGTCGTTACCACGACTTGCGCTGTAGGGTGTTGGACTTAGGAATAGTATGATTTACTATTCCAACTCCAGCCTACGTACAGTAGGGAAGGTGTTGGAATAGTAAATCACACTATTACTTACTCTAGAGCGCCCTCCAGCGCAAGTCGTGGTAACGACTTGCGTTCTAAAATCCGCGTTGTAATGGTACTGCGGTGTTATGACCGCGTCGTAATGGTTGTTTCCCCTTGTGCATGTGGTCACTCGTGCAGGGGGTGAGGGATGCATCACTCCCATTGGATTCTGAGCACAATGCTTAGTGCATCCTGACAACAGAATGTGCCACCCAAAAACAGGTGGATAGTTTAGCGTTAGCGTGTCTTAAGACCGAATTACAACTATCAAGAGGGGAGACACGTGACCTCTGTGTGCACGGTATACTGGTATTTCGTGATTTTAATCTTGGGCATTCTAAAATGATGTTTCAAACAGAGATTGTCACTGAGCAATGTATGTGGGATAGCGGAAGCTGACACATACAAGGATAAAAACACTGGGCAGAAATATTTCCACTCTATGTTGTTTGCACAAGACCTCTGCACCCTGAATGGCCACTCTAGATGGACACATCCATCCACTTGTAGGCTTGCAATTATGGCTAACTTCAGTGACTATGCTGTATTAAGTTAGGGACTGTGGCCCCTAGAGCTTGATATGCGTGTGGAAAATGCCTAAAAAGTGACCACAAACCACTTGTCTTCTTTCTAAAAAGTCAAAATAAATTTAAAGTTGTTTTACATGGGTTGATAAGTTGCTATTTGTAGGGAGGCCAACTATTTCTAACAATCATAGACAGTGTATTTGGAAAACCAGCAGTTATAAAAGGTTTCTCCTTAGGTTCTGGTAGATATAATGCAATGTTTTCATAAAGGGAAGGGTCCTGACTTCATAGATTTATTTGAGCAAACCATCAGCACAGATTGTATGTTTACCGCTGGACCTGGAGGCCCATAGGAATGAATGTGAATTACCGAATTGGTAAATACCGATTCGGTAAAATAGGGAAACATTCAAGGGTGGCAGGGTGTCACATTGACATCCTGTTGCACCCCTGAATAGTGCTTGTGTGCACATGTGGCACACATACATGCCCTAAGGGCATGTATGTCTGCCACATGGCACTGTTGAAAATGCACAGATTTGCATTTTCAAAGGTATTTGGTATTTACCACCAACTAATAGTTGGTGGTAAATAACGAATCCTTAAAGCACATAAGCACTCTTAAAAGTGCTTCCTACATGCCATTTACCGATTCGGTATTCACCAAATCATCCCCTACATCTGAAATGGCTCAATACAGGTCGGTAAGCCTGACATTTACAGAATTTCGGGTTTACCGACCGGTAATGAGCCACCTACATCGGGCCCAAGGTTTTCTGTTTATCGGTTCTCTGTTTATCGAGTCCCCCTGCAATGTGCATCTTATTAAGTTTATTTGGGGCAAGGATTTGATTCCAGGTTTTCATGGGTCCAGCACAAGAAGACAGCAGTGTTTATATTGAAAAAGAAAAACCCGGAGGGGTTGATTTACTTTGTAAGTTAAGGGGATTTATTAGTTTAGGGCTGCAGTTTTTCTGCAGGTTTCTAGGATAAAGGCAGGTTTAAATGGATGATGGTGTATAGAATGCAATTTGTGGCGGGGATCACTGGTGCTGTATTAACACTGCATGAATACAAGTGACAGGATACATTTTTTAAGATCCTTATCACAGCTAGGCCTTTGTACACTGCTATTATCTTTGAGCCTTAAAATAGGTTAATGCTGTAATAACCAACATTATTGCTTTACGCCCAGTGTTGTACTTGGCTAAACTGCATAACAATGTCCATGGTAAAACATACCTTAGAACATTCTTGGACATTTTGATTGTAAAGGATTGAGTAGTTCCCACTGGAAGATCTTTGGGTTAATCCACCTTTAATACATTCTTATACACAGAGGGTAATTTGGGTGGAATATTGCAAGCAAAACAGGTGTCATTGTTTCTTTAAGCTAGGATGTATTGTTATTATCAGATTATCTATTGAGTAAATCTCTTATAAGATTTGAGCCATATTTAGAGGCACTCATCCCGAATTACGACAAACCCTGTATAATAAATCTAATAAATCCAAGTTGTGTACACTGTCTGTTCATCTATCTCACTAGATAGAGGAAATCCAAATGCAGAATAGGCTTATGTGACTGTAGGATTGGTGTCACATGCTGCGATTGAGAGTGTAATGGAAAAAAACAGCCAAACTTACACATGCGGTAAATGCCAATTTGGCGGGGTTCAGTAAATTACTCATATGTTAAATAACACTGGTTATGAATTTCAACAGTTCATGAACCGATATTTACCACCTGAGTTAACTACAGAATGTGTGGTATTTACCACATGTGGTAAATAATGCACTAGATAAATAGCACATGCACAAAACATCAGGAAGTGCTCATTTTCAGGCATTGGAAGCTCCTGGAGTGAACAAAATACGTTTTAGAGAGACTAAACAGCTAGAACAACACACAAAAGGACCTCAGGAGTACTCCAGCAACTCCTTCCTGTGTGGAGATGTGCAGGCATTCATTTTGTGTTGACAAATCACCTTGAAACAAGATAAACAGAATCCATTGTCATCCTCTGATATCACTCAGTCATCACTAGCAGAAACCTGTCATAGTCTTCCATCATGGACCCCAGCATGGAAAGAAAGCACAAGTTTATGGATCCTTAATTAGAAGTCCTGTCCAAGGAGGTGGAAAGGCACCATGACCGTCTAATGTGCAAACTCATGCTGAAAATACCACCAAAAACAAACAAGAACAAGCCTGTGGAAGGAGATAATGAACAAAATCAATACCGTATCAAAATATCCACATGATGATGAGAGCTTTAAACAAGCATTGGAAATGCGATAGGTCTCGCATTAGGAAAGTTTGATCTATTTGTCTTGTAAATGACATTTTTTTTTATTTGTGTTGGTTTTGAAAATAGCTAAATTAATAGCTTTGTCATTTACAATGCCAATAGTTATAACTTTCACAAATGTGACACCGATAGCATTTGTAATGCAATGTGTTGTATTAACGTGACTTACATGTATTGATATTACAAATAACAATGTCTTTTAATGTTTTTAATTAATTAATACTTAAATGAAAGTTATTGTAATTTCTAATGGCAATAGCTTAAACTTTTGTAAATAACTTTTGTTAAGATTATGTTCAGTGTATTTTATTGTGACGAAAATCCAAGAACAGAAGTGAAATATTAATATTTTTTTGTTACATTTGTAATGAAGCTTGAAACATTGAGAGAACATATTTGAACCAGTTGTTGAATGGTTGCACAGATTGATGCTGTGGTGGCGCTGAGTGATGTTGTGGTGCCCCTGAGTGATGCTGTGGTGGTGCTGAGTGATGCTGTATACAATGCTGTTTTGTTTTGCTTTCCTATGTTTTGTTTTGGTATGCTATGCAATGTTTTGCTATCCTATGCTTTTGATTTGTTATGCTATGCTATGCTGTGTTTTGTTATGCCATGCTATGTTTTGTTATGCTATGCTATGTTTTGCTATTCTATGCTTTTTTATGCTATGTTGTGTTTTATTATGCTATGCTTTGTTTTGCTATGTTATGTTTTGTTATGCTATGCTATGGTTTGTTGTGTTTGGTATGCTATGCTTTGCTATGCTATTATATGTTTTGCTATGCTATGTTTAGTTGTGTTTTGTTAAGCTATGTTTTGTTGTGTTTTGCTACGTTTTGTTATGCTGTGGTGTGTTTTGTTATGCTGTTTTGTTATGTTATGCTATGTTTTGTTATGCTATGCTATGTTTTGTTATGCTATGCTATGTTTTGTTTTGCTATCCTATGCTTTGTTTTATTATGATATGCTATGTTAAGTTTTGCTATCCTATGCTTTGTTTTGTTATGCTACGCTATGTTTTGTTGTGTTTTGTTATGCTATGTTTTGTTATGTTATGTTTTGTTATGTTATGCTATGTTTTGTTATGTTATGCTATGTTTCGTTCTGCTATGTTTTGTTGTGTTTTGTTATGCTATGCTTTGTTGTGTTTTGCTATGCTATGTTTTGTTTTGTTATGCTATGTTTTGTTTTGCTATCCTATGCTTTGTTTTGTTATCCTATGCTTTGTTTTGTTATGCTATGCTTTGCTATCCTATGCTTTTTTATTGTTATGCTATGCTGTGTATTGTTAATCTGGTGAGGGTGTGTGAGGGTGAGTGAGAGTGAGGGTGAGTGAGAGTGAGGGTGTGTGAGGGTGTATGAGGGTTGTGAGGGGGTGTGAGGGTGAGTGAGGGTGTGTGTGGGTGTGTGAGGGTGAGGGTGTGAGGGCGAGGGCGTGTGAGGGTGAGGGCGTGTGAGGGTGTATGAGGATGACAGGGGGTGTGAGGATGAGAGGGGGTGTGAGGATGAGAGGGGATGTGAGGGTGAGGAGGGTGAGGGTGAGGGGGTGAGGGTGAGGGTGTGTGAGGGTGAGGGGGTGAGGGTGAGGGTGTGTTAGGGTGAGGGTGTGTGAGGGTGAGGGGGTGTGAGGGTGAGGGTGAGGGGGTGTGAGGGTGAGGGGGTGTGAGGTGTGTGTGAGAGGGAGGGGGTGTGAGGGGAAGTGAGGATGAGGGTGTGTGAGGGTGTCTGAGTTTATAATATCCACCAGACACAAGACCTCACGTACAATTGTTGGTAATCTGCACCAAAAAACAACTCAGAAAAGATCGCGAATGCACGCCATCGGCAAACTGAGCAATATTACTGGACGAACGTCTGGCTGGGCGCAGCAACAACTTTCCACAACCACAGTAGTCATATCAGCGACGCTCCCGAGAACTGCATGCCACGCACCAGACTTCAAACACGCCCAAGCAGCTGGTTTCAACTGCACCACCCACACAGGTTTCAGTGCTAGGTTAACACTGTTTATTAGTTCGGAGTTTTCATTCGAACAATGTGACTCTAAAGCACAGGTCGGCAGAAGGGAACAGTAGACGCTTATTCAGTACTGGCAGATTAATTATGGAAGGAATTCGCCGATGCAGAACAAGGACAGTTTGTTCAAACTAACAAAATAATCAAAAAACAAATACTGCTCACAGCGGAAAAACAAAATAAAGTTACAAATGAACAGTCAGCATAATATGGGCAAAACAGTCCAAACAGGAAGTACAGTTTATTAAATCTAAATAAACTCTGCAGAAATAAGAGGGACCCACACAGTGCAGTCTGAAGTATTGCGTAATGGTGGGAGTGAGGAGTCGGAATGGTAGAATGAGGTACACGTCTGCTGTTAGATAACACGGTTAAAAGAACTTCCCTTGGTTTTAGCACCGCTCTTCCGCAGTACTGCAACCTACACCAAAGGTGCTAAACTGACATTTGCCAGGCAGAGGTAAAGCTCCATTTTCTGTGCTCCCGAGAAAGACGTGCCTTCAGGAGAAAGCAAAGTAGTCTGTTTCCTCTGCGGACAGATCACCCAACCAGAATTGAGGAAGCCAATTAGGCACTCCGGGATCAGTAAGCGGCCTCGGATGACAGCCATAAAACGGAAGTCACATTCATGTGACAAAAAGATGGACCTGAAATATTCTGAATCCACCCAAGACTAATAAAATAGGATTAAGAACGCATTGGTTTGTCCCATCAGTGGCCACATCTACACCTCATTTAGCTTTTGAAAGGGCAATGCACTTTGAAGAAATACAATCGCAGAATGAAGTAGAACAGATGAGTCAAGAAGATCCCGGTGTTGACAGAAGTTCAATCACGAAAAGAAAAGTGGCCACACGGCCTAGCAGAGCAGTAGATCATACTGGGGAGCCAAGCTTAGGCACCGGATACGCTGGAGAGGAAAGCAGGATTAGAAGAACAAGTTAAATAAGGAGACACGGCCGGCCTGGCGGCCGTGAAACTGAAAGCACGGCCGGCCGTGAAAGCCTTTGATCCGGCAGGCGGCGATGAGGGTGTGAAGCAGCAGGGGCTGCGGGAGGGAGGCTGGGCTGCCTTTGATGTGGTAATGCAAGGCAGGCGGCTGGTGGCATGTGCAAGCGCTTTTTAGGGTTTGCGCTTGCGCAATGACCTAAAAAGCACATGCACTGCAAGGAATCGCCAGTGGAATCGTGTGCTTGGTTAAACGCTGTTTAAGCCCCTATAGTCTCGCTCTGCTCAATGCGCATGCGCATTGAGAGGCGAGACCTAAAAACACAGGTTCCAAACCTTGAAATGCAAGTTACCCTAGCGAGTTGCCAAGCCGAAACACTAAAGCATGGCAACTAGTTTCAGTTCCCAATGTCAACTCTTCCTCAAGCAGTGGGGATTAAAAAGTGTGACCATCCTCAACATGTCCGGAGAAGGTCTTGAGATTAGCAGAATCCTAGGTCAGAGCCATGAGAGGGTTGTGGAAGCACACGTGGTTGTTAAAAAGTTGACTTGGCTAAAAATCATCATTGTGAAGAGTAACTGATGTAATTTGTTGCACATATTCACAATGATCCATGTACGTGCTGCTACAGGAGCTCTCAGTTCTCTAATGGTACTGCTGATATGTACTAAGACCGGACTACGACAATCATAATGCATTACACTTTTGATGATGAAGAGTTGATTTGTCTGCTCAGTACTTTCAGTGACGGTGTCTCCACAGTAAGACTAATGTTACTTGTTTTCAGGATAATAGCATTATGGTTTTAATCCAGGACACCTAACACAGCAGTTTAACGCACACATGTCCTCATCACACATCATTTGCACATTGATATTGTGCCTTATTTTAAGGTTACAAAGCGAAACAAAAGGGGATGGTGGACGGAGCGTTTGAGCAAATCAAACACTCACCCCCAGTCAACTAGTCTGGGTTTAATCTATCACCGTTCTTTAGCCCACTCTGCCACCCCAGTTCAGACATGGCCATATGCAAATCAGTCTGACCCTGTGCCTCATGGGAACAGTCCAGCCAGAACTGCCAAGCCATGTCTTCCCTGGACCGGAAACAAGCATCCTGGGACCGGTTTCGGATTCATAATCCTCATCAGCCAGGCTATCTTGAATCCAGTGGCCAAGTGAGCAAGGGACTCACGTCTGAGCATATCCTACCAACTTAGGGCGAACAAAGTGAAACAAAAGCCGGGCTGAAGATGGCTGGAATGCCAGAAACCGGTCCCAGGATGCTTGTTTCCGGTCCAGGGAAGACATGGCTTGGCAGTTCGGGCTGGACTGTTCCCATGAGGCACAGGGTCAGACTGATTTGCATATAGCCATGTCTGAACTGGGGTGGCAGAGTGGGCTAAAGAACGGTGATGGATTAAACCCAGATCTTTTGACTGGGTGTGAGTGTTTGATTGGTTCGGATGCTCCGTCCATCTCCACCCCCTTTTGTGTCACCACCCCCTTTTGTACCGCTTATTTTAAGGTTACGGCACACTTGTTCCTTTCTACGTGAGATCATCAGGTATACATGAAGGAAATCAAAGGATATAGAGAACTCCTTCTGTTGTTTTGCTTGCATTGGCTTTGTGGGCATTCAAGGGGAACTGCATATGCTGGCCACTCATTTTCCGATAGGATCCATCACTCTGCACAGTATTTTGCTGAAGGTTGACTGAGAATGCCGTGCACCAATCCTACCGTCCGCTATATGATGCCTTTTACAAAGAATTCCAGCACTGCTATCACTTTCAGGAAGGGAAGTTGGCAGGGGCTGCTTGTGAAAGTCTACAAGTTATCCGTAGTGATGAAAATATGTTTTGTACGGTGCCCATATCAAGCCTGTATATTCTCTGGATCTCAAGCTGACTCATGTTTATGGGTTTGAGCCTTACTCTGTTATTTCTGGCTCTCATCCTGAGCTGCGGCACCATCTGAGGTACTGATTGCTGGCATGGTTTCCACCCTCATGCTGCATGGTTTATTGTAGCAAAAAAAAAGAGCTGGCATAGTATGATATAGTTGCCTCACCGTGCTGCCTCCATGGGAGTGTAATGTGGAATGGAAGTGTGACCTGCTGCAATCAAGATGTGAGAGCTTCACACGTCCATGGCTGTTTATCGGGGTCTGGCTTTGTGCTCAGGCATGTGTGTGATTTGATTTTTTCAGCTCAAACAGTGCATGCACTATGTTTATTGCATTATTGTGTTAGTTTTCGCTTTTGTATTGTTTTACAATTTTCCTTTCATTCTCTACAATTTGAGGAGTTTTTATCACCTGCTTTTGACAGGCGGTATTTTAAAGTGGTATTTTTCAGTGGTTTTCAATGACCTCTTATACATGTAATTCAGTATTATTTACCATGTGTGTTATTTTTTGCAAATGGCAAGAATCACATGTGATAAATAGTACATGCACTAAATTGCGCACATGGACCACAGAAATGGTGTATTTAGTACATGTGATAAATATCAAGTGCGATTTTTTCACTTGTGATCAGACGAGATGGTAAATGTATGTACGAATATCATGAAAATATGGGTTTATTGAATTTTTATATGGACTTTTACGGTTTAGCTACGAAACATAAAGTTGAAATTGCCACTCCCTTATGAATCGGAAGAGACTCAGGTCAGTTTCATGTCCATGCCTAGACCAAGTCCGATGCAATGTTTTCTTGAGGGTACACACAAGTCTTAACACCATTTTATTTTTTCTAAGGCCATCTGTGGTCACCTACTCGATTATTAAGCCATCTCTACCTTTTTTATTTCTCTTCCACCTTAGATCACACAACAAAGGTGATGTGTGGATGCCTCTAAGCCACATGCTGTAATGTGCCTTCTACATTCTGTTTGCAATGACACTCCATGGTGATGGACAAGGGCTGATGTGCCTCCAGAATACCACCTATATGAGTGCAGTATATATAACACAGTGCAGTATTATTCAGCTGCAGCGATTTGCTGGTGTTGCAACTCAATGAACTACCTGTTCTGACTTCAGCCATTAATATCTTTGTCGTTACCTATTTTTCCCCGTGAAGTACTACTGTCTAGGACCTTCCTCTGGCCAGGATGGGGGAGTGAACAAGTGAGGTTCTCACGGGGGAAAGAATGTAAAGAGTCTTGATTTCAAGAGCCTAAGTACAATGATGTAACATCAACTCCTTATCTTCAACGTCATCTAAAGAACGCCTTCTGACCTCAATGCTAATGTAAGATTAGACGTGCTACAAAAACATGAAGATCACCGCAACAAACACTAACATCTATGCAGCCTGACAGGATATACTACAAGTCTTTCACCACACACAGAAAGCTAGGGTAAAGAACAAAGAGTAAAAGAAAACAACAAAAAATAAAGCAAAACTTATAAAAAATAGTGCATCTTCCTGGCTAACGACTGGTATGGGCAACTCCCTCTGGGCAGCATCTTTGCACTCCGCAAAATTGACATCATCAGCACCTCTCAGTGTTTCTCTTCCCATTTCCAATCTGCATACCACAATCAAGACACAATTGGATGCCATGGAGTACATTATCAGATATAACCAAACGTTTGGAGTGGTGCACCACGCGATATTGAAAAGATTGTTGGTAAAATAGGTCAATAAGTCATATGGTCTTGATAAAGTTGTCTTAATCAATCCTTTATTTTCATAAGTGTCCAAATACAAAAAAACAGCCAACGCGTTTCGTTCATAAGGGCATAAATTCACGGTCCTGGGAGAGACAATTTATGTGTGCAATTTGGGCTGTGTGAGCCTCCTTCATAAGGGCCAGTGTGCGTTGAGTATGAAGCCAAAGAAAGTAGTGAGCCGTCCGCTTCAGAAATAAGAATGGCTGTGAATTTATGCCCTGAAGAAGTTCATTCTTATGAACGAAACGCGTTGGTTGTTTTTTGTACTTTGACACTTATGAAAATACAGGATTGATTAAGACAAGTTTATCAAGACCATATGACTTATTGACTTATTTTACCAACAATCTTTTCAATATCGTGCGGTGCACCGCTCCGAAAGTTTGGGTTCATCCATTATCTGCATTGCAGTTGGCACCCAACGACGGCAGGTGCTGGAGTAGCTTGTGCACACTCAACAGGATTGACTGTGGAAACAAACACGAAGGGAATACAGCAGGGGAGTGCGGTCCAGCACCCGCCGTTGTCCGCAACCGTACCTTGTACATAATCAGATATGTGCTACAGAAGGTGATGTGTGGAAAATAGCATTCATCCCAGTTATGGCCAATATGAACATTTTGTGATGTCCTTCAGTCTTTGTAATGTGAGCATCACGTATCCTAATATTACCGCTGCCTTCCAGCAGTGACATCATGCACCAATTTACAGTAGTCTTCCTTGACGGCACGCTTACTTCCTCTCCGTCAATCACAAAACGGATATTCCTACAAAAACTGAGAGAACAGTTCTTGTATGCCGAGGTAGGTTGATGTATGTTTGAAACCTGAACTGTGGAATTCTTGGGGTTCATGACCTGTAGGAGGGTGCAAGGAATGATTGTTAAATAGATACAGATGTTTATTGGATTGGCCAGCTTTACACTTGATGTACATCCAGTCTACCTGGTTTGATTTCTCCTCTTATGCATTTAATCCATAAAGACATACCATATATGTCATCACATAAAGCACAGCAAGCTTTTGGGTTGTTGAAACAAACATGTATCATGTCTCCTGTCCTCCAACACCCTAGTACATTGAGGCTGGTCATGGCTCAGGCAGACGCATCCAGCGAAGCCGGTGGGCACCTTCACCTGCATAGGATGGCAGAGACACAGGCAACCTTCACCCAATAGAGTATTTCTCCCAGAAGATTTCTCCTGCTCAGAGGAATGATTCAACTGTGGATGAAAAGCTGCTGAGCTACAAAACAGCCTTCTGATAGGGTCGGTAATTTCTCCAAGAGGCCCAGACGCACTGCTATCGTGATCTCCAATATTCATTTGGCTCAATTCACAAAGACATTCTTGCTCATAACTTTTGTTTTGTTCGCAGCATCAGATCACTCTTCATTCTGAGCAAGCTGAATGCCCTGTTCCTTCATCCCAGTAACACCACTGCCTCAGATACCGGGTACAATATTCTGGACCATGACTTAATTGCAGGAATCAGTTTTTTAGTGTCTGTGGTTTGTCTGCAGCCTTGAGCACTATTGATGAATCCTGCAGTTCACGCCATGTTTACCATCAGTCAGAGTCTACCTTTTTACACACTTGCCCGCTCCTTAGTGGTTCCTTAAGGTTGACTCAACGGTGCCACCAAATAACTGTTAAAAGATCAAATAAGCATTGGTAAAGCCAATAGGTTTGCAAAGACAGGCATGTTAAAGTGTACGTTTCTGCACATGCTAGCAATGAGGAGCCTACAGATGGATAAATAATCCCTCCCCTGCAGCACCTGTGCTCCTGTGGAGGTGGAAGGATACACTTAAACTGCCAATAACAATAGGTGAGAAAGTTGTACTCTTCTGGGCTTAGGTAAGATGTGATTGACAAACTCTCAAGCTAATAGCTAAAAGAGGCAACTTCGAAAAGTCAGTGGCTGAAAGGGTCAGGCCCAGAGCCCATTGTTCATATATTGGAAACAGTCTGCCTGTTTGATAGCTGTAGTATCTGACCAAGGCCTAAAAATAAGAATCATTTTTTGAAATATTGACCCCCATTCCAGCTGTTCACTCCCATTCCTGCATGCACCATCAAGTTAAAAATGATGCCATGATACTCACCAAGGTACTGGGACATCCTAAAAAACGTAAGGCAAGGAGCTGAAAAATATGTCCAAATGTGTGCTGTTTGTGCCCTAACAAAGCAGAGACTAGGGGCCAGATGTAGGACACCAAATACCGGTCGGTAATGGCCGATTTCGGCCGTTACCGACCAGTATTTGGTTTTTGAGATGTAGGGGGCCCAAATTTTAACGATTCAGTAAATTTACCAATTTGGTAAATTTTCCGAATCGGTAAATTTACAGAATCGGTAAATCTAGATGTAGGTGGCCCCTAAAATAGTGCCACAGGCCCTTAAAAATTCGTTATTTACCATGAAATACTATTTCATGGTAAATAACGAATTCCTGTGTACATGCACATCTGTGCATGTACACCTGTGCCATGTGGCACACATACATGCCCTAAGGGCACAAGCCAGAATCAGGGGTGCAACAGGGTGTCAAAGTGACACCCTGTCCCCATTGACAATTCGGTAATTTTACCGAATCAGTATTTACCGATTCGGTAATTGACATTGATTCCTATGGGCCTCGAGGCCCATAGGAATCAATGGCAATTACCGATTCTGTAAATACCGATTCGGTAAATACCGAATCCTACCGATTTGGTATTTTTTACCGATTTTTTACCTACATTGGATTTACCAAATCATAAATACCGAATCGATAAAATTAGGTATTTATGAATCGGTAAATCCAATTTACCTACATATAGCCCTATGAGACATATGTAGGTAGCTAAATACCGGTCGGTAACGGCCGAAAATCGGTGATTTTCCCGTTACCGACCGGTATTTAGCCCTTCCTAATGTAGGAGGCTGGAAAAAGGATTCGGTAATTTACCGATTCCTTTTTACCGATTCCTTATTTTAAGGAATCGGTAAAATACAGATTCCTTAAAACCTATGTAGGTAGCACTTAAGTGAGTGCATTTTTGCTTTAAGGATTTGTTATTTACCACCAACTACAAGTTGGTGGTAAATACGGAATACCTTTAAAAAAGCAATAATTAGCTTTTTTCAAGGTGCCATGTGGCAGACATACATGCCCTTAGGGCATGTATGTGCGCCACATGTGCACACATGCACGATTCAGGGGTGCAACAGAGTGTCAAGGTGACACCCTGCAACCCTTGAATATGCTCCCGCTATTACCGATTCGGTAAATACCGAATCGGTAATAGTGAATGGCTTCCCATTCATTCCTATGGGCCTCCAGGCCCATAGGAATGAATGGGAAGGTATTCCTTATTACTGAATCAGTATTACCTATTCGGTAATAAGGAATATTACTGAATCGGTAAATGTTACCGATTTTTTACCTACATCATATTTACCAATTCCTAAATATCGAATCGGTAAAATTCGGTATTTTGGAATCGGTAAAATGAGATTACCTACATCGGGCCCCTAGCAATTAAACGCCGTTGAACCATGCGAGTGAGTCTTTTGTTAGTGGTCAACATTTTCAATAATGTCTGTTCTTAATGTTGTAAATAAAGGAAAATGAGGTACAGAGAGGTTAATCTAGTGGGGAGAGCTGGGATTTCAGGCCAAGATTCCCATCTACATCGTCAGGATCAAATCTCATCTTTTGTTTAATTTTATACATAATGTACAATGCCTGTTGTATATCTGTGAAAAGCTTTACAAAGTGATATGAAGGTCTCCTAAATCTTTTGAAGGGTTAGTGGACATACCTCTGCTCTGGGGTTGCACGGTATATTCAAATGATGACGTAAAGGGAGCACATCAAAATTCCACTGTTTTATAAGGCATTACATATGCAAACTTTGATTGACACCCCACAGCAGGAGCTCGAAAGGTGATGATGGCCTATGGCACAATAGGACCAGGGGTAGGCGATGAATAATGCACCAAACGGGGACACGTTATCCTGTGCAAAGCGTCGCGAAGCCTCTCGGTGACCTTTTGACTCTGCAGAATATCTTCAGATTACTTTGACTCCGCTTTTCATCAATTTTTGATCGAGTTTGCTGGTTAACCTTTCGTTTCTGGCAGCCACTTCCCAACCTGTTAGGGTCAGAAGTACATCTGTCATCCGCCTGTCAGCCAGCGCCCAGCAACCGACAGATCGAGTCCTGGCACAACAATGGGGCAGCATTTATGCGGCAACACCAGACAACTTAATACCATAATAACCCGAATACCTTTGAAATTGCACATAATTATTTGCGTTCGTTTTCAAAGTTGCCTCCCTTCTTTGCCGAATATAATTCTATCCTTAGATGATTCCTCCTGTTTGAAGTCTCTTCAGAGGGGACCCAGCTGCAGGACACCACAGCTCTCACCCCCCAACCAAAAGCTACAGAATAACTCTAATACAACACCGTTTATTTTACTGGAGTTTTTTTTAACGTTGTTGCAAGTTTTTTTTTTTTTTTATGTTTGCAGCTCTCTTTTTATTTTCATTAATCATATGTACAGCTCTCTAAAACCCTCGGGTCATGTCCACGCTTTATAAAACACCAGAAATAAATAAATAATGAAAAACACCCATGTGATCTTCAGTGATCCTTTCTTTGCAGCTAGAGGCGCCCAGCAGAAATGTGTGCTTCGTCATTGTCTGGCAACAAAACGAGTTTTTGTAAAGCACACATTCACCCAGATGGGTATCTTAATAACAGATGTGTATTGTTACCCAATAGCACTCATATTATCGACCTCAGAAAGATGAAAGGCTGAGTGAACCCGTCAGTATTTGAACCTGTGAAAATGAGTTCAAACACAAGCCCATACAGCAGCCGCTTTAGTCCACTAAGCCACCAGACCAGCCTACACGTCATTGATAAAGGCGTGTTAATTACCAAATATTTTCACATTCGAAGGGCGCTGAAACTTCCACCCCAGTACTTTACTTTATTTTACAAAATTGTTAATCCTTGTTCCTTCACAGGGGAATATTAACTGGTTATTCCATAAATACTTCTGCTGAAAGCAGTGCTCTGACCAAACCTCTAGAGGTCTGAATATCTTCTGAGCTGTAAAATGACGTGAATCACCTGGAATCCCCATGGACTGAAACATTCTGCACTATTTAGTGGATTGGCGTGTATGGCCAGGAGAAGAGGTCCTGGGAACCTGCACCATCCGTTCATGCACTTTGTCTAGGCACATGGAAACTTGCACTAGCAGTTCATGCACCTTGGCTAGGGACATAGAAACCTGCACCATCCATTCATGCACCTTGCCTAGGCACATGGAAACCTGCACCATCCATTCATGCACCTTGCCTCGGCACATGGAAACCTGCACCTTCCGTTCATGCACCTTGCCTAGGCACATGGAAACCTGCATCATCCATTCATGCACCTTGCCTCGGCACATGGAAACCTGCACCTTCCGTTCATGCATCTTGCCTAGGCACATGGAAACCTGCATCATCCATTCATGCACCTTGCCTAGGCACATGAAAACATGCACCATCTGTTCATGCACCTTGCCTAGGCACATGAAAACATGCACCATCTGTTCATGCACCTTGCCTAGGCACATGAAACATGCCCCATTTGTTCATGCACCTTGCCTAGGCACATCGGAACCTGCACCTTCCGTTCATGCACCTTGTCTATGCACATGAAACATGCACCATCTGTCCATGCACCTTGCCTAGGCACATGAAACATTCACCATCCGTTCATGCACCTTGCCTAGGCACATGAAAGCCTGCACCTTCCGTTCATGCACCTTGACTAGGCACATGGGAACCTGCAGCTTCCGTTCATGCACCTTGCCTAGGCACATGAAGCATGCACCATCCATTCATGCACCTTGCCTAGGCACATGGAAACCTGCACCTTCCGTTCATGCACCTTGCCTAGGCACAAGAAACATGCACCATCCATTCATGCACCTTGCCTAGGCACATGAAACATGCCCCATTAGTTCATGCACCTTGCCTAGGCACATGGAAACCTCCATCTTCCATTCATGCACCTTGCCTAGGCACATGAAACATGCACCTTCCGTTCATGCACCTTGCCTAGGCACATGAAACATGCACCATCTGTTCATGCACCTTGCCTAGGCACATGGAAACTTGCACTGGCGGTTCATGCACCTTGTCTAGGGACATGGAAACCTGCACCATTCATTCATGCACCCTGGATAGGCACATGGAAATCTGCACCATCCATTCATGCGCCTTGCCTAGGCACATGAAACATACACCATCCGTTCATGCACCCTGACTAGGCACATGGAAATCTGCACATCCATTCACGCACCTTGCCTAGGCACATGGAACATGCACCACCCATTCATGCACCTTGCCTACTCACATGAAACATGCACCCTCTGTTCATGCACCTTACCTAGGCACATGGAAACCTGCACCATCCGTTCATGCACCTTGCCTAGGCACATGGGAACCTGCACCTTCCGTTCATGCACCTTGCCTAGGCACATGAAACATACACCATCCGTTCATGCACCCTGACTAGGCACATGGAAATCTGCACATCCATTCAAGCACCTTGCCTAGGCACATGAAACATGCACCACCCATTCATGCACCTTGCCTACTCACATGAAACATGCACCCTCTGTTCATGCACCTTACCTAGGCACATGGAAACCTGCACCATCCGTTCATGCACCTTGCCTAGGCACATGGAAACCTGCACCTTCCGTTCATGCACCTTGCCTAGGCACATGAAAACCAGCACCTTCCGTTCATGCACCTTGCCTAGGCACAAGAAACATGCACCATCCATTCATGCACCTTGCCTAGGCACATGAAACATGCCCCATTAGTTCATGCACCTTGCCTAGGCACATGGAAACCTGCACCTTCCGTTCATGCACCTTGCCTAGGCACATGAAAACCAGCACCTTCCGTTCATGCACCTTGCCTAGGCACAAGAAACATGCACCATCCATTCATGCACATTGCCTAGGCACATGAAACATGCCCCATTAGTTCATGCACTTTGCCTAGGCACATGGAAACCTCCACCTTCCTTTCATGCACCTTGCCTAGGCACATGAAACATGCACCATCTGTTCATGCACCTTGCCTAGTCACATGAAACATGCCCCATCTGTTCATGCACCTTGCCTAGGCATATGGAAACCTGCACCTTCCGTTCATGCACCTTGCCTAGGCACATGAAAACCTGCACCTTCCGTTCATGCAACTTGCCTAGGCACATGAAACATGCACCATCCATTCATGCACCTTGCCTGGGCACATGAAACATGTCCAATTAGTTCATGCACCTTGCCTAGGCACATGGGAACCTGCACCTTCCATTCATGCACCTTGCCTAGGCACATGAAACCTGCACCATCCATTCATGCACCTTGCCTAGGCATATGAAAACCTGCACCATCCGTTCATGCACCTTGCCTAGGCCATTGGAAACCTGTACCTTCCGTCCATGCACCTTGCCTAGGCACATGGGAACCTGCACCTTCCATTCATGCACCTTGCCTAGGCACATGAAACATGCACCATCTGTTCATGCACCTTGCCTAGGCACATGAAACATGCCCCATCTGTTCATGCACCTTGCCTAGGCATCTGGAAACCTGCTCCTTCCGTTCATGCACCTTGCCTAGGCACATGAAAACCTGCACCTTCCGTTCATGCACCTTGCCTAGGCACATGAAAACCTGCACCTTCCGTTCATGCACCTTGCCTAGGCACATGAAAACCTGCACCTTCCGTTCATGGACCTTGCCTAGGCACATGGAAACCTGCACCATCCATTCATGCACCTTGCCTAGGCATATGAAAACCTGCACCATCCGTTCATGCACCTTGCCTAGGCCATTGGAAACCTGCACCTTCCGTCCATGCACCTTGCCTAGGCACATGGGAACCTGCACCTTCCATTCATGCACCTTCCCTAGGCACATGAAACATGCACCATCTGTTCATGCACCTTGCCTAGGCACATGGAAACCTGCACCTTCCGTTCATGCACCTTACCTAGGCATATGGAAACCTGCACCTTCCGTTCTTGCACCTTACCTAGGCATATGGAAACCTGCACCTTCCATTCATGCACCTTGCCTAGGCACATGGAAAGCTGCACCTTCTGTTCATGCACCATGCCTAGGCATATGGAAACATGCCCCATCTGTTCATGCACCTTGCCTAGGCATATGGAAACCTGCACCTTCCGTTCATGCACCTTGCCTAGGCACATGAAACATGCCCCATCTGTTCATGCACCTTGCCTAGGCATATGAAAACCTGCACCTTCCGTTCATGCACCTTGCCTAGGCACATGAAAACCTGCACCTTCCGTTCATGCACCTTGCATAGGCACATGAAAACATGCACCTTCCGTTCATGCACCTTCCGTTCATGCACCTTGCCTAGGCACATGAAAACCTGCACCTTCCGTTCATGCACCTTGCCTAGGCACATGTAAACCTGCACCATCCATTCATGCACCTTGCCTAAGCATATGAAAACCTGCACCATCCGTTCATGCACCTTGCCTAGGCCATTGGAAACCTGCACCTTCCGTCCGTGCACCTTGCCTAGGCACATGGAAACCTGCACCTTCCGTTCATGCATCTTGCCTAGGCACATGAAACATGCACCATCTGTTCATGCACCTTGCCTAGGCATGTGGAAACCTGCACCATCCGTTCATGCACCTTGCCTAGGCACATGGAAACCTGCACCATCCGTTGATGCACCTTACCTAGGTATATGGAAACCTGCACCTTCCGTTCATGCACCTTGCCTCGGCACATGAAACATGCACCATCTCTTCATGCACCTTGCCTAGGCACATGAAACATGCCCCATATGTTCATGCACCTTGCCTAGGCACATGAAACATGCCCCATCTGTTCATGCACCCTGGGTAGGCACATGGAAACCTGCACCTTCCGTTCTTGCACCTTACCTAGGCACATGAAACATGCACCATCTGTTCATGCACCTTGCCTAGGCACATGAAACATGCACCATCTGTTCATGCACCATTCCTAGTCACATGGAACATGCCCAATCTGTTCATGCACCTTGCCTAGGCACATGAAAACCTGCACCTTCCGTTCATGCACCTTGCCTAGGCACATAAAAACCTGCACCTTCCGTTCATGCACCCTGGATAGGCACATGGAAATCTGCACCATCCATTCATGCACCTTGCCTAGGCACATGAAACCTGCACCATCCGTTCATGCACCCTGGATAGGCACATGGAAATCTGCACCATCCATTCATGCGCCTTGCCTAGGCACATGAAACATACACCATCCGTTCATGCACCCTGACTAGGCACATGGAAATCTGCACATCCATTCACGCACCTTGCCTAGGCACATGAAACATGCACCACCCATTCATGCACCTTGCCTACTCACATGAAACATGCGCCCTCTGTTCATGCACCTTACCTAGGCACATGGAAACCTGCACCATCCGTTCATGCACTTTGCCTAGGCACATGGAAACCTGCACCTTCCGTTCATGCACCTTGCCTAGGCACATGAAAACCTGCACCTTCCGTTCATGCACCTTGCCTAGGCACAAGAAACATGCACCATCCATTCATGCACCTTGCCTAGGCACATGAAACATGCCCCATTAGTTCATGCACCTTGCCTAGGCACATGGAAACCTCCACCTTCCGTTCATGCACCTTGCCTAGGCACATGAAACATGCACCATCTGTTCATGCACCTTGCCTAGTCACATGAAACATGCCCCATCTGTTCATGCACATTGCCTAGGCATATGGAAACCTGCACCTTCCGTTCATGCACCTTGTCTCGGCACATGAAAACCTGCACCTTCCGTTCATGCACCTTGCCTAGGCACATGAAAACCTGCACCTTCCGTTCATGCAACTTGCCTAGGCACATGAAACATGCACCATCCATTCATGCACCTTGCCTGGGCACATGAAACATGCCCAATTAGTTCATGCACCTTGCCTAGGCACATGGGAACCTGCACCTTCCATTCATGCACCTTGCCTAGACACATGAAACCTGCACCATCCATTCATGCACCTTGCCTAGGCATATGAAAACCTGCACCATCCGTTCATGCACCTTGCCTAGGCCATTGGAAACCTGTACCTTCCGTCCATGCACCTTGCCTAGGCACATGGGAACCTGCACCTTCCATTCATGCACCTTGCCTAGGCACATGAAACATGCACCATCTGTTCATGCACCTTGCCTAGGCACATGAAACATGCCCCATCTGTTCATGCACCTTGCCTAGGCATATGGAAACCTGCACCTTCCGTTCATGCACCTTGCCTAGGCACATGAAAACCTGCACCTTCCGTTCATGCACCTCGCCTAGGCACATGAAAACCTCCACCTTCCGTTCATGGACCTTGCCTAGGCACATGGAAACCTGCACCATCCATTCATGCACCTTGCCTAGGCATATGAAAACCTGCACCATCCGTTCATGCACCTTGCCTAGGCCATTGGAAACCTGCACCTTCCGTCCATGCACCTTGCCTAGGCACATGGGAACCTGCACCTTCCATTCATGCACCTTCCCTAGGCACATGAAACATGCACCATCTGTTCATGCACCTTGCCTAGGCACATGGAAACCTGCACCTTCCGTTCATGCACCTTACCTAGGCATATAGAAACCTGCACCTTCCGTTCATGCACCTTACCTAGGCATATGGAAACCTGCACCTTCCATTCATGCACCTTGCCTAGGCACATGGAAACCTGCACCTTCTGTTCATGCACCATGCCTAGGCATATCGAAACATGCCCCATCTGTTCATGCACCTTGCCTAGGCATATGGAAACCTGCAACTTCCGTTCATGCACCTTGCCTAGGCACATGAAACATGCCCCATCTGTTCATGCACCTTGCCTAGGCATATGGAAACCTGCACCTTCCGTTCATGCACCTTGCCTAGGCACATGAAAACCTGCACCTTCCGTTCATGCACCTTGCATAGGCACATGAAAACATGCACCTTCCGTTCATGCACCTTGCCTAGGCACATGAAAACCTGCACCTTCCGTTCATGCACCTTGCCTAGGCACATGGAAACCTGCACCATCCATTCATGCACCTTGCCTAAGCATATGAAAACCTGCACCATCCGTTCATGCACCTTGCCTAGGCCATTGGAAACCTGCACCTTCCGTCCGTGCACCTTGCCTAGGCACATGGGAACCTGCACCTTCCATTCCTGCACCTTGCCTAGGCACATGAAACATGCACCATCTGTTCATGCACCTTGCCTAGGCACATGGAAACCTGCACGTTCCATTCATGCACCTTACCTAGGCATATGGAAACCTGCACCTTCCGTTCATGCACCTTGCCTAGGCACATGGAAACCTGCACCTTCCGTTCATGCACCTTGCCTAGGCACATGGAACCCTGCACCTTCTGTTCATGCATCTTGCCTAGGCACATGAAACATGCACCATCTGTTCATGCACCTTGCCTAGGCACATGGAAACCTGCACCATCCGTTCATGCACCTTGCCTAGGCACATGGAAACCTGCACCATCCGTTGATGCACCTTACCTAGGTATATGGAAACCTGCACCTTCCGTTCATGCACCTTGCCTCGGCACATGAAACATGCACCATCTGTTCATGCACCTTGCCTAGGCACATGCAACATGCCCCATCTGTTCATGCACCTTGCCTAGGCACATGAAACATGCCCCATCTGTTCATGCACCCTGGGTAGGCACATGGAAACCTGCACCTTCCGTTCTTGCACCTTACCTAGGCACATGAAACATGCACCATCTGTTCATGCACCTTGCCTAGGCATATGGAAACCTGCACCTTCCGTTCATGCACCTTGCCTAGTCACATGGAAACCTGCACCTTCCGTTCTTGCACCTTACCTAGGCACATGAAACATGCACCATCTGTTCATGCACCTTGCCTAGGCACATGAAACATGCACCATCTGTTCATGCACCTTTCCTAGTCACATGAAACATGCCCCATCTGTTCATGCACCTTGCCTAGGCATATGGAAACCTGCACCTTCCGTTCATGCACCTTGCCTAGGCACATGAAAACCTGCACCTTCCGTTCATGCACCTTGCCTAGGCACATAAAAACCTGCACCTTCCGTTCATGCACCTTGCCTAGGCACATGAAACCTGCACCATCCCTTCATGCACCTTGCCTAGGCATATGAAAACCTGCACCTTCCGTTCATGCACCTTGCCTAGGCACATGAAACCTGCACCATCCATTCATGCACCTTGCCTAGGCATATGAAAACCTGCACCATCCATTCATGCACCTTGCCTAGGCATATGAAAACCTGCACCATCTGTTCATGCACCTTGCCTAGGCCATTGGAAACCTGCACCTTCCGTCCATGCACCTTGCCTAGACACATGGGAACCTGCACCTCCCATTCATGCACCTTGCCTAGGCACATGAAACATGCACCATCTGTTCATGCACCTTGCCTAGGCACATGAAACATGCCCCATCTGTTCATGCACCTTGCCTAGGCATATGGAAAGCTGCACCTTCCGTTCATGCACCTTGCCTAGGCATATGAAAACCTGCACCTTCCGTTCATGCACCTTGCCTAGGCACATGAAAACCTGCACCTTCCGTTCATGCACCTTGCCTAGGCACATGAAAACCTGCACCTTCCGTTCATGGATCTTGCCTAGGCACATGGAAACCTGCACCATCCATTCATGCACCTTGCCTAGGCATATGAAAACCTGCACCATCCGTTCATGCACCTTGCCTAGGCCATTGGAAACCTGCACCTTCTGTCCATGCACCTTGCCTAGGCACATGGGAACCTGCACCTTCCATTCATGCACCTTCCCTAGGCACATGAAACATGCACCATCTGTTCATGCACCTTGCCTAGGCACATGGAAACCTGCACTTTCCGTTCATGCACCTTACATAGGCATAGGGAAACCTGCACCTTCCGTTCATGCACCTTACCTAGGCATATGGAAACCTGCACCTTCCGTTCATGCACCTTGCCTAGGCACATGGAAACCTGCACCTTCTGCTCATACATCTTGCCTAGGCATATAGAAACATGCCCCATCTGTTCATGCACCTTGCCTAGGCATATGGAAACCTGCACCTTCCGTTCATGCACCTTGCCTAGGCACATGAAACATGCCCCTTCTGTTCATGCACCTTGCCTAGGCATATGGAAACCTGCACCTTCCGTTCATGCACCTTGCCTAGGTACATGAAAACCTGCACCTTCCGTTCATGCACCTTGCCTAGGCACATGAAAACCTGCACCTTCCGTTCATGCACCTTGCCTAGGCACATGAAAACCTGCACCTTCCGTTCATGCACCTTGCCTAGGCACATGGAAACCTGCACCATCCATTCATGCACCTTGCCTAAGCATATGAAAACCTGCACCATCGGTTCATGCACCTTGCCTAGACACATGGGAACCTGCACCTTCCATTCATGCACCTTGCCTAGGCACATGAACATGCACCATCTGTTCATGCACCTTGCCTAGGCACATGAAACATGCCCCATCTGTTCATGCACCTTGCCTAGGCATATGGAAACCTGCACCTTCCGTTCATGCACCTTGCCTAGGCACATGAAAACCTGCACCTTCCATTCATGCACCTTGCCTAGGCACATGAAACATGCACCATCTGTTCATGCACCTTGCCTAGGCACATGAAACATGCCCCATCTGTTCATGCACCTTGCCTAGGCATATGGAAACCTGCACCTTCCGTTCATGCACCTTGCCTAGGCACATGAAAACCTGCACCTTCCGTTCATGCACCTTGCCTAGGCACATGAAAACCTGCACCTTCCGTTCATGCACCTTGCCTAGGCACATGGAAACCTGCACCATCCATTCATGCACCTTGCCTAGGCATATGAAAACCTGCACCATCCGTTCATGCACCTTGCCTAGGCCATTGGAAACCTGCACCTTCCGTCCATGCACCTTGCCTAGGCACATGAAAACCTGCACCTTCCGTTCATGGATCTTGCCTAGGCACATGGAAACCTGCACCATCCATTCATGCACCTTGCCTAGGCATATGAAAACCTGCACCATCCGTTCATGCACCTTGCCTAGGCCATTGGAAACCTGCACCTTCCGTCCATGCACCTTGCCTAGGCACATGGGAACCTGCACCTTCCATTCATGCACCTTCCCTAGGCACATGAAACATGCACCATCTGTTCATGCACCTTGCCTAGGCACATGGAAACCTGCACCTTCCATTCATGCACCTTACCTAGGCATATGGAAACCTGCACCTTCCGTTCATGCACCTTACCTAGGCATATGGAAACCTGCACCTTCCGTTCATGCACCTTGCCTAGGCACATGGAAACCTGCACCTTCCGTTCATGCACCTTGCCTAGGCATATGGAAACATGCCCCATCTGTTCATGCACCTTGCCTAGGCATATGGAAACCTGCACCTTCCGTTCATGCACCTTGCCTAGGCACATGAAACATGCCCCATCAGTTCATGCACCTTGCCTAGGCATATGGAAACCTGCACCTTCCGTTCATGCACCTTGCCTAGGCACATGAAAACCTGCACCTTCCGTTCATGCACCTTGCCTAGGCACATGAAAACCTGCACCTTCCGTTCATGCACCTTGCTTAGGCACATGAAAACCTGCACCTTCCGTTGATGCAACTTGCCTAGGCACATGGAAACCTGCACCATCCATTCATGCACCTTGCCTAAGCATATGAAAACCTGCACCATCCGTTCATGCACCTTGCCTAGGCCATTGGAAACCTGCACCTTCCGTCCGTGCACCTTGCCTAGGCACATGGGAACCTGCACCTTCCATTCATGCACCTTGCCTAGGCACATGAAACATGCACCATCTGTTCATGCACCTTGCCTAGGCACATGGAAACCTGCACCTTCCGTTCATGCACCTTACCTAGGCATATGGAAACCTGCACCTTCCGTTCATGCACCTTACCTAAGCATATGGAAACCTGCACCTTCCATTCATGCACCTTGCCTAGGCACATGGAAACCTGCACCTTCCGTTCATGCACCTTGCCTAGGCATATGGAAACCTGCACCTTCCGTTCATGCACCTTGCCTAGGCACATGGAAACCTGCACCTTCCGTTCATGCACCTTGCCTAGGCACATGGAAACCTGCACCTTCCGTTCATGCATCTTGCCTAGGCACATGAAAACCTGCACCATCTGTTCATGCACCTTGCCTAGGCACATGGAAACCTGCACCATCCGTTCATGCACCTTGCCTAGGCACATGGAAACCTGCACCATCCGTTCATGCACCTTACCTAGGTATATTGAAACCTGCACCTTCCGTTCATGCACCTTCCCTCGGCACATGAAACATGCACCATCTGTTCATGCACCTTGCCTAGGCACATGAAACATGCCCCATCTGTTCATGCACCCTGGGTAGACACATGGAAACCTGCGCCTTCCGTTCTTGCACCTTACCTAGGCACATGAAACATGCACCATCTGTTCATGCACCTTGCCTAGGCACATGGAAACCTGCACCTTCCGTTCATGCACCTTGCCTCGGCACATGAAACATGCCCCATCTGTTCATGCACCTTGCGTCTGCACATGAAACATGCCCCATCTGTTCATGCACCTTGCGTCTGCACATGGAAACCTGCACCTTCTGTTCATGCATCTTGTATAGGCACATGGAAACCTGCACCTTCTGTTCATGCATCTTGTACAGGCACATGGAAACCTGCACCTTCCGTTCATGCACTTTACCTAGGCACATGGAAACCTGCACCTTCCGTTCATGCACCTTGCCTAGGCACATGGAAACCTGCGCCTTCCATTCATGCATCTTGTATAGGCACATGGACATTTTCACCATCCGTTCATACACCTTGCCTAGGCACACGGAAACCTCCAACATCCGCTTATGCTGTTTGCCTAAACTTATGTGTACCTTTGTCCTCCTTCATGCACTCTGCTTGGCTAATCTGAACTGCATGGTCCATTCATGCACCTTACCTGGTTCATGAGAACCAGCACCTGCGCAGGGATCAAGAGATAACGAGCCAGGCATGCAGGGATCACTGCCACAGCTGTCAAGAGGGAGCCACCTGGGGTAAGGAACAGACAGCAGAAGCTATAACAAGGGTGCAGCTGCTCTCCTCAACCTGTCACTTTCTTGGTAAGGCCTTCAGGTAGTCCAGTGGCAGTGACTGGCTCCTTCCTGCTGCTGAACTGGGGCACGTGTGTGCACTCAAGCAGATGACACACTTATGAAGCTTCCAGGAAGACCACACTGCCCATGGCCAGCTCTGTACTGAACACCAAAAGATACATTCAATGAGGAGAGAAGCCTGAAGGTGGCTCCTTTACCAGGGGCACAGGGGTAAAGAATATTTGAGAGTAATGAAATAGAGAAAAGAGTTGGTCAATATTTCTAGCTAATGTGGAGTATTCCTTTTAAAGGGGGTATTCCCTCAACCACTATAAGTGGAATGCTTCATGATTGGAAACCTCCGGGCACTGTGGTGCCGAGTCACACTGTGGGCTACAAGTTGCTAGGGGTGGGCGTAGTGGGCATAGCAGGGCTACGTGGAGTGCCACGGAGACCGAACTAATCTCCGCACACTCTGCGTAGCTCTGCTACGCGCCGCCTGCCTCCCGCCCGCACTATTAAAATGTTAAAAAAGAACAATTTAAAACACCTTACCTTATCGGTGGCGTCCCCGGGCTTCCCTCTTCATCCATCGCGACTTCTTCTTGAAAACTGCGCGGGCATTCCTCACTGAGAAATGCGCAACCGTGGACGCATGCGCAGTTTTCAAAAAGAAGACGCGATGGAGGGTGAGGGAAGCCAGGGGATGCCGCTGACAGTGTAAGGTGTTTTAAATGGTTCTTTTTTAAAATTTTAATAGTGCGGGCAGGAGGCGGGTGGGAGGCCAACTCCACTCCGTCGCGAGTGTGCGGAGATTTGCCTGCTCCTCCTACTTCGCAGAATGCGGAACAGGCAAAATTCTGCACATTTTGTGCGCGGAACAGAGTTGTCCGCCCACCCCTAGCTACAACCCCCTCACTATAGGGAGAAGTTCAGGGATGTTTTCAGAGGTACAATAAATATCTTTGTAATGAGGAAGGAGTGGTGAGGGAATCAGAGCGTGAACGAAAAAGTGTGAAAATTAAAACTTGATCCAGGCTATGCAACACACTTTATTCATGCATCCCTCGGTCAGGATTAAAACAAGCAAGCCCAGCTGGGTATGCTATGCCCGCTGGATGTTACCAACAAAGTAGGTCAACATGTTTCAGCCTGTAACCCTCCTCAGAGGTGTTGCAGCTGAAACATGTCGGCCTACTTTGTTGATAACATCCCGCAGATATAATATATTTTGCTGGCCTTTGCTTGTTTTAATCCTGACCCGGGGATGCATGAATAAAGTGTGTTGCATAGCCTGGATCAAGTTTTAATTTTCACACTTTTTCGTTCACGCTCTTCTTCCCTCACCACTCCTTGCTCATTAGAAAGGTATTTATTGTACCTCTGAAAACATCCCTGAGCTCCTCCCTCTAGTGAGGGGGTTGTAGCCCTCACTGTGACTCAGCATCACAGTGCGAGGAGGTTCCCAATGATGAAGCATTCCACCTATTGCGGGTGAGGGAATTCGTCCTTTAAAAGGAATACTCCACATCAGCCAGGCATATTGACCAGCTCTTTTCTCTTTTTCATCTGCTTCATCTAGACCTAGGTGTCAGTTTGTGTTTTGCTTCTAGTATTGGGGAGTCAACTCCTGCTGGTCTTTACATCTCCTCTGGCACACATTTTGTTTATTTATCATTTGGGAGAGATACCATGAACCATACCAGGACAACTCTTTCCACAAAGCCTAGAAGCAGTGGATTCGTTATGGTGACAATCCTTCTCTTCAAGTCCATAGGCGACATCCTGATTGATGTTCTTTTAATGATTGGCGTGTCTCCATGCCCACTGATATTATCTATGTTTAGTATTCTGATGTGTTTGTATAATAATGTTCCTTTTGTTTGTAAGATAAAGCATTGGATGGACATTCAATTACTAATTTTCCTTTTTCCTTTCCTTCTATGTCTTGTCTCCTGTGCACTGTCCACTCAACATTCTGAGTGTTTGTCCCACTGAAATATGGTTAGCGATACCTCTATCCAGCATCGTGTGAGTCTTTCATTGATTATTATTGCAGTAAAGTTAGTGCTTAATTTGTGTCAGTGTCTTCTGGTGCTCAACACTAGCCCTTGTTATGTAAAAGTTGTCTGGTCTTCGACAGTGTCGACCAGCTTTTTTGGCACTAAAACACTTGGACAACGGGCATGGTGTTTTTTGGATAGCAATTTCCTTGAGAAAAGTGCTGAGTCAAAGGAAAGGTATGCTCATTTAATGCCATATGAAAGAGGGCTATGCTACCTTACCCCGTCCTAATTAATATTCTTATTGAATTGCGTGTAACGAAGAAACACAATTTGTCTCTCCCCAAAGTGTTTTAAGACTATTCGCTATGAGGAAAGTGATGAGCCAAAGGAAATATATGCTCGCTTAATTGTTTATATGAAAGAGGTCTATGCTAGTTTAATACTGTTTTAACTAATATCTTAACTGAATTTTTATTGTATGTAAGGAAAAATATTTTTTTTAACTTGCTTTTATGATTGTCTGATATAACAATCAAATAAAGCCTTCTTTTGATTTGATTTTATGTAACACCATTACATATTTAAGGCAGTGTACCACATAGAGGCGCTGCTAGTCTATTTTTTTAAAAGCACAAGATCAGTGTGGTTAACAATCAAATATACAATTAAAAGCCAGTGTTTGATTTCAAATTTATATATTGGTTTTAAAGTAAACCATATTAACAGTGATTTTTTTTTAAATTTCAAGACCTCATGTAAAAAGAACATATTTGACATACATTTTTGTAACATTCAGAGAACAATTGAGTATTACTTTGTTCCCAGAGAAGAGAAGAAAGATAAAAGTTGGAGAAGAATAGAAAATAATGTGGAGAAGGAGAAGAAAAGTAAGGTTCATAGTGTTCTAGTGCAACCAGTTTAGTGTAAATATTACATAATACAATATATAATCTCAATACAATTGTGATAACAAATATGCCTTTGTTCATAGTGGAGTAGTCCAGGTTTTCCCATACAGCACGTGTTTTGATTTTCCATGGGAACTGTGGAAGAGTGATATTGTGCGAGCCTCTGGTATAGAATATTACATTCCATCCAGGCCAAAAAGTAAGGAACCTGGGCATCATCTTTGATGACAAAATGTCCTTCCAACACCAGGTCAACAAGGTTGTATCAATGATATAGGGGAGAGGATGTAACCTTGGGGCTAGAGCAGTCGACCTCGGACCTGGGGAACTGGGTTCGAGTCTCGGCAATGATGCTCAAAATCCTGCGATTCTCGGCAAATCACTTAATCTACCGTGCCTAACAAAAATGAATGTGTTCATCTGTAACAAAACTGGTGCTCATGTAAAGCGCTCTGATACCCGATGTCTCGGGTCTAATTCGCGCTATATAAAACTAAAAAAAAATAAAAAAAATAAAAATAAGTTAAAAAAAACATCATGTGTGTAGGGACTCCAGTCATTACAGTACAATTCCAGCACAAGGGGTCAACCATCAATTTGTCAAAGGTGATATTTGGTTTTAGATAGGGAGGGTGTTATCTTTTGTTTAACCACTGACAACCAGATCCCTTGCCAATTGCAGTTAGATGGGCTTATGGTTCCCCTTGTTTTGTGTGTGTGTCTAAAGTCTAGAAGATTTCCGCAGTAGTAGGGAGTATATATTCGAAACAAAGTGACCACTGCTAGAAAATATGGTTATGAGAGCTATGATTGATGGATGACAGTCTGTTATCTTAGTCTTTGAGAATGCCACTTTTAATTTAAGAAGTTATACAATTCCATATTATGTATGTGGGATGTGTGTTGCAAATTTAAGAATGAGAGAGGTGCTTGTTTTGAGCCTAGTTGACTTTTTGATGTCTGGTAAGTCCAAATTATGGTGGTACCATTTATATTAATTGATTTAATGTTCCATATCGATGCAAAGTAGGAATGACTGAGTTTAGTGGTGGATTTTGAGACTATTGACAAATTATTGTTTTTAGTTATGGAATGTGGTTTCACAATGATGAAAAGTTGATTTTGTGAATATCAAAAATGAGACTCAGCTGGAGTGTTGTAGAATTTGCTTCTCTACCTCAGGCCATACCGGGTAATGCTGGTCAGTTTGGGTTAACCATATGCAGCTTTGTTTGAAGTAAGCCTGGGCGGTGAACTTCGCTCCGTTTGAGGAGTTTCCTGCACTCCGCGGTGCTCGCAGAGTGCAGAAAACTCGGCTTCGCGATGTGCAGAGGAGTTTTTTTCCCGCTCGCAATTGCGAACGGTAAGTTTGCGATCGCGAACAGAAAGTTTGTGCGCGCGAACTGCCGCTTGGGTACAATTTCTACCTGAGCTGCAGGAATACCAGCACAAACTGCAGTTCACACTGCACTCCACCACTCGCGGGACTTCGCGGAGGTTTTTTGTAACTTTGCGAAGTTCTGCGTAGTAAAACTCCACGAACCATGCCCAGGCCTAGTTTGAAGTGGAAGGCAGGTTAATTCGGGATGAATCAGCCAATTTAACTCCACCTTGGGATCTGGGTAGCCTTCATTATGAGCAGGAAACCCTTGTTCTTTTTACCATTCTAGAGGAATTTATTTAAGATGATATATAGTCTTGAAAAGAAGTCATCTGACAGCATAATAGGTATCGTGGGCTTTCAGGTGGTGGCAGCTCCTGGGCTCATTGGGGGCTTCCCTGCTAGATTACAGCTCTGCTGACTTAGCGCTGTTTTACTTTCATTGTTAGCAGTGATTATGACTGTTTGCATTTTTATATGTTGCCTTGATCATTTTAATTTTGCCTCATATTTCACCTACCGCGTCTCTTAGTCCAGGCATCCTCTGCCCCGGTCCCGCGCGGCTTCCAGTGCCGATCGCGTGGAGGGCAGCTCTATCAGCGCGGCTTTCGTGCCGGACTGCTGTAGAGTGGGCGCCATATTGGAGGTAGCCGGAAGGGCGCGTACACCGCAGGCAGCGGTCTAGCGGCCCGAGGCTGTCCTCCATAAAGCGGCATTTAGCGCGGTGCTCTCGGTGGGCTTTCAGGTGGTGGCAGCTCCTGGGCTCATTGGGGGCTTCCCTGCTAGATTACAGCTCTGCTGACTTAGCGCTGTTTTACTTTCATTGTTAGCAGTGATTACGACTGTTTGCATTTTTATATGTTGCCTTGATCATTTTAATTTTGCCTCATATTTCACCTACCGCGTCTCTTAGTCCAGGCATCCTCTGCCCCGGTCCCGCGCGGCTTCCAGTGCCGATCGCGTGGAGGGCAGCTCTATCAGCGCGGCTTTCGTGCCGGACTGCTGTAGAGTGGGCGCCATATTGGAGGTAGCCGGAAGGGCGCGTACACCGCAGGCAGCGGTCTAGCGGCCCGAGGCTGTCCTCCATAAAGCGGCATTTAGCGCGGTGCTCTCGGTGGGCTTTCAGGTGGTGGCAGCTCCTGGGCTCATTGGGGGCTTCCCTGCTAGATTACAGCTCTGCTGACTTAGCGCTGTTTTACTTTCATTGTTAGCAGTGATTACGACTGTTTGCATTTTTATATGTTGCCTTGATCATTTTAATTTTGCCTCATATTTCACCTACCGCGTCTCTTAGTCCAGGCATCCTCTGCCCCGGTCCCGCGCGGCTTCCAGTGCCGATCGCGTGGAGGGCAGCTCTATCAGCGCGGCTTTCGTGCCGGACTGCTGTAGAGTGGGCGCCATATTGGAGGTAGCCGGAAGGGCGCGTACACCGCAGGCAGCGGTCTAGCGGCCCGAGGCTGTCCTCCATAAAGCGGCATTTAGCGCGGTGCTCTCGGTGGGCTTTCAGGTGGTGGCAGCTCCTGGGCTCATTGGGGGCTTCCCTGCTAGATTACAGCTCTGCTGACTTAGCGCTGTTTTACTTTCATTGTTAGCAGTGATTACGACTGTTTGCATTTTTATATGTTGCCTTGATCATTTTAATTTTGCCTCATATTTCACCTACCGCGTCTCTTAGTCCAGGCATCCTCTGCCCCGGTCCCGCGCGGCTTCCAGTGCCGATCGCGTGGAGGGCAGCTCTATCAGCGCGGCTTTCGTGCCGGACTGCTGTAGAGTGGGCGCCATATTGGAGGTAGCCGGAAGGGCGCGTACACCGCAGGCAGCGGTCTAGCGGCCCGAGGCTGTCCTCCATAAAGCGGCATTTAGCGCGGTGCTCTCGGTGGGCTTTCAGGTGGTGGCAGCTCCTGGGCTCATTGGGGGCTTCCCTGCTAGATTACAGCTCTGCTGACTTAGCGCTGTTTTACTTTCATTGTTAGCAGTGATTACGACTGTTTGCATTTATATATGTTGCCTTGATCATTTTAATTTTGCCTCATATTTCACCTACCGCGTCTCTTAGTCCAGGCATCCTCTGCCCCGGTCCCGCGCGGCTTCCAGTGCCGATCGCGTGGAGGGCAGCTCTATCAGCGCGGCTTTCGTGCCGGACTGCTGTAGAGTGGGCGCCATATTGGAGGTAGCCGGAAGGGCGCGTACACCGCAGGCAGCGGTCTAGTGGCCCGAGGCTGTCCTCCATAAAACGCCCATGTGTTACCGGAAGCGCAGCGGACGAGCGCAGCGGGCGCGCCTTTTGCGCGCCGAAGGCGCGCCTAAGGCAAGCCCGTCTGCGCCCGTCCGCGGCCAGACGGGGCTAGGGGCACGGCATTATGCCAATTTTTATTCCTACTCGCCCGCTCAGCTCTGCGCCTTCCAAGGCCCCTGGAGTCTGGACTCTGCCATAAGGGAGCATATTGGTTATTTGGATATTGTCCGCACTTCCCCTTTACCTACCCTCCCTCCTAACTTACCCTCCCTTATGCCCAGTCCCTGCTCAGGGGTTCCCCTTTATAATGACCCTATCCCTATTCCCCTTACCTCAGGGACTTCCCCTCCACCCATTGCTGCTTTTTTGCTGAACACGCGCTCGGCAGTACAACATCAGTCGGACTTGTTTATCTTTTTAGATACTCACAAGCCCGATCTACTGTTCCTTACGGAAACATGGTTCCGTCCTGAGTCACTGCCCAATCTGCTGGCAGCTCTGCCCTCCTCGTATTATGCTCTGCGAGCTGACCGGCCTGGAAAATTGGGAGGGGGGGTTGCCCTGTTGGTCCGCTCCACTATCCAGTTCCAGCTACTTTCATTTCCCTCTATATTGGATGTCGATTTTTTAGTGGCCCGCTCAACATCGTTCCCTACTCCCATTACTTGTGTTCTCATGTACCGACCACCTAAAAACATGGTTCACTTCCTCCCGGCCTTTCAAGAACTTATAGCTACCCTGGCTGTTAACCACTCAGCGGTCTTGGTACTGGGGGATTTTAATTTCTGGCCCTCCCATCCAGCTGAGGATGTACCTTCCAAAGACTTCACCGACTTTCTTAGTAGTCTGAATTTTGTTTCTCACATTCACACTCCTACCCATGCCCGTGGTCATATTCTGGACCAAATCTGGTCCCTTAACATCTCAATCCCTGTTCCTATTATCACTCCCTGTCTGTGGTCTGACCACTTTTTGATTTCCTTCTCCCTTGACCTGGGCCTAGCAAAGAAGTCCCCTTTACCCAAAAACATCTGGGCACGCAACTGGGGAAAAGTGGACATGCCATCTCTGTGTTCTTCTCTCTTAACATCAAGCCCTGCCATCAATAATCTGTCCATCTCGTCCCAGGCAGTGGCCATTAATAGTTGGCTGTCCTCAACATGCGATCTGGTGGCCCCCCTTAGGCGTGTCAAAGTGAAGCGTTCCCACGATGCGAACAAATGGTTCGGCCCTGAGCTTAGGGCGAAAAAGCTGGCCGCTCGACAGGCGGAGCGCACTTGGAGGCGTAATTACAGCGAGCCCTCCAAACTCCTGTACAACTCCATTCAGGCGGAGTACAAGAGAGCCATCCTCAAGGCTAAGACCGCCTATTTCTCCGATAAGATCCTCCGAGCGGAGAGTCAATCGAGGGAAATTTTCGCCACTGTATTTGAACTGGCCACTTCAGACAGAACTTCAGTTAAACCAGTCCCTTCTCAACTCCTATGTGATTCCCTTAATGATTTTTTTATTAACAAGATTACAGACATTAAACTCAACATTCCATCCCCCTCCTCTGGTTTTGTTGACATTATTCCACCGCCCAACTCTTATCATTTTGACCACTTCACTCCGTTATCCGAAGACACCTTTCTTTCTATCCTCCCTACTGTGAAATCTGGATCCCCGGTGGATATCTGTCCTGCCCACATCTTGTGTAAAATTTTTCAAGCTTGTCCTTTCCCTCCCTTTGTTGCAGGGTTTCTGTACTCACACAGAACTGTGCACAGAGGAGTGGAACCTCGGCAAATTAGGATGTCCCAAAACTTACCTTAGCAACCAACTCACCCCTTACCGAGCTAGCTACAGTGTCTCATTGGACATATCAAACACCCAATGTTTAGACAAACCAGAACATGAACTTACAGTACCTCAGGGTACGTGGGACTCATGAACACTCTTTCGTTATATTATCATTACAAACCAGAACATGGAGTAAAGAAGACACATGTGCATTTGAAATGTTTATTTACTAATGCCGTCTTCTCAGGCGCAGTATCTTTGATAATACAAGTATACTTATTATCAGTAGCAAAATTATCAGCATAGTTACTAAGACATAAAAAGCGAATGGTGACAGCATGTTAACATGCTGTAATGAATAAGAGTTAACAACACTTATATCTCACCCTCCCTAACACATATATTATATTATTATCTAAGAAGGTCTCTTTGGGTTGTTTTAGGGCGGGCCCATACCTTAGTGTCCTAGCATGAAGGAATCACATCAGCATACACCAGCTCTCTCTGCATGTGCACCGCATCAAGTGTGTTAACAATTCTCGTGCAAAGCAATATCAATCCCGCCTTAAGCCCAAGTTGGCAAAGGCTGCACTTGTGTTATGACTATGAAGGCGTGGAGATCAGACCTCATAACAATTCCATATCGTGTTGCTCCTGAAACTTCAGCACTCTCCGTGCAGACATGCTTTATTAAACAAAGCAGATATCAGAGCAATAACATATTATTCTCACATTCACCACGGCAAACCACTAGGTTGAAAGCTAAGTCAACAATTAAGGGTCGTGTGCAGAAGTTGCAAGAAAGGAAAAATGGCGATTAAATCTGAAATGTACCTATGCTAACTTAACACGAAATATGGATATATAGGAACTATACAACACCCCCCCATGATCCGAGAACGGACTAAATAAGGTAACAGAAGTGCCATCACATGAGAGCAGAATCCATTTAAAAACGAGCATGAATAAAAATTCAATTAAAAAAAACTAATGCTAAAAAATAGCCCACAAATATAATGTGGCTCAAGCCAATAGGCAAGCAAAAATAAAAATGTCTTGACCAAAAAGTCAATAAAATCAAGGAAATGCTATCAATCAGCATGCCAATCTGAGGCAGTGTCTATGATAAGACCGTATATGAAAAGTAAGCTGCAACAGCCTCAAGGAGGAAGTCACTGTCCTCATCCGAAAACAGTTCAGCCATCCAGTTTAAAAGATGAAAGGAACATACGTGATCTTCCAGCACCGGATCCTTTATAACCATCAGAGGACAGCTCGGTGGGTTTTCAAGAAAACTTTGTTCCAAGAAATTTCGCGCTGCCGACAACACATCCCAGGGACCCATTAGTCCATGTGCCACCGCCAAGGCCATAATCCTTTCGTCAGAACAAACCAACTCGTGAGCAATGATAGGACTCATCAGTTGATCAAAATCGACGTCAGAAGATGCTGGTCCGCAGAGACACAAATCAATGGCCCAAAGGAAATCACAGGTCAGGCAGCGAAATACAGGCTGGACACAGGTGAAATAGGAGAACCGAAAAGATAATCCAAACGCCGTGCTTAGAGTCGCCAACGGCAGTGTGCCATAATAATCAAGCATGCGGTTGCGAAACCGCGTCAGTAGTAGCTGTGCGTGGTCTTGCACAGGAAGGGCATCCATATTTAAAAAGGCAGAAAACCACCAATGCGCCTGCCGCTAAAGCAAGTAAAAACGGGAACCCTCCAAATAAGGAAGAAAAAATAGAATGGAAGAAAGCAGGGATGACTCCAAAAATCTTCTCAAAGGAAGTCACGAGACCACCGCTAACAACTTTAAAAAAATGTGCTAGGCCCGTTGTGGAGGATGCGTTAAAGATAGAACGGACCATGGCTCCGAAATGCAAGGGCAAATCAGTGTTTAAAAGAGCCTGAACCTCCGTGCGGGTGTTAGCAATGTGAAGCACGAAAGTTTCACGGGCCGAGCTCAAGGCCACCTCTTTCTGGGACAATAGAGCTCTTATTCTAGCCATGCCGCTGAATTCTGCTCCCAAGGTCGGTATCTGTGGCCAAATGGAAGACTCCCTATGTTCACGTGTGGGAGGATAAAGAACATTTCTGCAGCAAATAACTCGCTCACTAACTGTTACTATGAAAGCTATACCTTTAATTAAACCACAACAGTTTTCATTATTGAGCATTAAATAACTACCATTCTCTAACAACTTAAACGTGGGGATGATAGCAGGAACTGGCGTGCCCTGTAAAACGCAAGCCATATTCGGGCGGTCCTTATTACATGAACCGTGTAACTGTATGTGTCTGCACATTAAAGAATGATCTGGCGTCTCAGTGCACTCATCCCCTGTTAGATAAACCTCTTGGTCATCCTTGAAACATCTGTATGTGTATGGGAGTGACCAGACCTCATGAAGAAAACCGCTACCTAAGGGTTCAAAACGACCTATTGGCACATATTTCATACAATTTGAAAACTTATATAAAGCAAAAGGCAGTGTTATTAAACCGTGGATAAGCCACGTAGCAGCGGTGGATTCTGCCACAGAAAAAGGTAAAGATTCCAACCTTTCAATATGTAGCATGGAAAAGGAAGCATCACGCATTGAAAGCAAGCGTTGTTTGTCTGTCAAATTAAACGGTGCAAATAAAGAAGAAACGTTCATGTATCCCCAGGGAACTTTACCCATTTTCAGAGTCTGAAGTGTCCACGCAAACTGCATGATTGAACGTAATTGATTTTGACCATGGTATAATACAGATACTTCATCATGTACAATATCAACAACAGACGACACAATATTATCCAATGTGTAAATTCTTGAGGAAAGCACGTTAATGCTATTGTCAACAACTGCAAGAACTTTCTCAAGATTTGCCTGATCAATAGCCCTAAGGCGTGAAGCAGCCTCAATTTGTGAGAGTTTCCAAATTTCATTGTAAACACCATATAACCAGCGTTTCGACCTGCCACTAGCTGGGCCCTTAATGAAATCATTCAAATCCACGTCTGCATTCAGTTTGGAAAGGTGATACTTAACCGCAGGTAAAGTTGAATGTTTCAGCCAAGCTTGACACAACTTGCCAACAGAGTAAGAGGTGACAGTATGACTCAAATCAAAACGGGGATCAGATCTAACAGTCTTAAAACCGTCAGTTATATTTAAAAATCTTTTTTGGCAAGCATCAGCACTACGGTGCCAAAGCAGCCAACCCTTGGGATTCATACTGGAAATGTTAAAGGAGGAATTCAGAAGCAGAGCCTGTATTTCTCTAATGGACAATTTAGTAAAATTACTCCAATTCTCATATTCCTCCAACTCCTGGAAAGACGGGGTGTTTAACCTTTTAGATGTAGCCAATCCAAAGCACGTGGTCTGGGAAATGGTTTCATTCAAAAACCACATATGATTTGGGATGAGACATGCACGGTGCAAAGCCTCAGTGCCTTGTACCTGCCAGGCCCTTGAGCCCCAAACTGATTTAAGGTCTATGGTATCCTTCCATAACTCATACCCTCCAGCAACTAATTTATCCAGGAAGGCCTTTGAATACAACAATTTTGTATTTGTAAGTCGAACCTTGGACAGTGGCTGTTTGTTAAATTTAAAATAAAATGACTCGGGATTGGACTGATTAAAGTCAGTGAAATAAGTATACTTTTTAAGAAACGTTTCTGAACTTCCTTGTTTTGGTGCTGGGCAATGTTCCCACTGAGTAAAATTAACCGCATCCCTATCATCAGAACGAATGTTTTGTTTCACCACATCCCCCATATTAACTCTTAGTACATTAGGAACATTAACGACTTCCGTTGGGCCATGAATCTGAAAACGAACTGCATCCCACGCGATTCCATCCAGAACAGGCCATGCTGTGATGTTAACCAAAGGCAAGTCTCTTTTTAATCTGTGTGTAGAATGTGAAGAGGAAAGTGGGGCCAAAGTTCCATTTAAATGAGTAATGCAAGTTCTCTCCTCGACATAGTGTCCATTCATAATCCGAAAAAAATAAAACACAAAACCAATTGACATAAAAAGGTAAACTGAAAAAAGGACCAGCCAAATGTATATCCAAGGAGGTATCAAAAAATGTTTTTTAAACAGGCTGGCATATACTGCAATTTTAGAGGGTTTTTTCGAGGCAAGGGAAGCAGAGTCAAATGAAAATCTGGATTCCGTGGCTAAACGAGCTTGCAGGTCAGGCATGGACAAATCAGTGGGGTATGTATAGTCTGTCTCATCAAGGTTAGTTCCTGGTAAGTTATTCAATAATGGACTGGAAATAGCAGGTAATTCGATGGCCACCTCAGGTTCATTATTAGAAGCAGTGGGCATAATTGAATTTCTCACAATGGAAGGACAGGAAACAGCCGGTGTCATGCTAAGAAGAATCGGCCACTCTGTGTATCTTGACATTGTCAATAGAAATAAACCTGTTTTCCTTACGACCTGGAAGTGGTGGTAGAATGACTGTTCTTGTGCCCTTCACTCCAAGCACTGGGACTGGAGCTCGATAGGAGGGACCAAACTCTTTCTTGTTGTCGATCTTCTCTCGAACCAGTTCTCCAACTTGGGGTAGCCAGCCAACTACCGGGATCTGCAACGCATCATCCGATGTGGAGGGCAAATGTTCCTTAGCAAGAGTGTCTCTCGTCTTTTGTAGATTCTGTAAAATATTGCAATGTTCATCTGCGTCAAAGGAAGTGGCGCGAACCACCGAGTCTAGACCGTCAAGGTCAGGGACGAACATCTTGATGCCAAAGAGCATTTCGTATGGGGTCCGCCCACCCAGAGACCTTCTAGGGAGATTATTAAGAGCACGCTGCACGCCATAGAGGTGGGCCAGCCAGTTTCTGCCAGTGCCTATAACTCGGGCTGTCAAAGATTGCTTTAAATCACGGTTCATTCGTTCAACTACACTATTACCCTCGGGTCTGTAGGGTGACGAAAACTTGACTTGGACCCCCATCGAAGTCATGGCATCCTTATACGCCTTAGAGGCGAAAGCCGGACCCTGATCCGAATGGAAGGTACCACAGGCAAAAATCCCTATAAAGATACGCAAATCTCTGATGACAGTCCGGGAATCAGCGCTGCGATGTGGCCATAACCACACAAAGCGTGTGCATGAGTCAACTGCTACTAAGATGTATTTATACGCAGTATCAGATGAAAAAGGACCGCAGTGATCTAAATAAACACAGCCTAGTGGTTTATTAGAAATGTACAACTGAGTCTGAGGCGGACGCGTAGCAGTTGAAGGTTTAATCTGCTGGCATATGTCACAAAGAAGGACATAATCACGCGTCTGTTTGTACAGTCCCCGCCACCAGAAACGTTGTTGTAGTTGCGTTACAGTGGCTGAGACGCCCGCATGCGCAGACGCCACACCTTCATGAGCCGCTGTAATCAAGTCTGTTCTGCGATCCGAGTTGGGAATCAGCCGTTCCCCAACATCAGGAATTGTCACAAAAGGAACCTTTTCGGGACTTAAGTGGTATTTATACTTCGAAGGGAATCCCGAAGGATGTTTACTTCCCTTCTCAGAGGCAGCAACCGCTGCCAAGATGTCGCTATCAATCTTGGTTTTAGACCTAGTAACCGCTGCAACTAAGTATGTAGATACTGCTGATTTCGCCGCTTCATCAGCAAGCGAGTTGCCAAGAGCGTGTACTCCCACGCGCTGATGACCGAGAGTATGAATCACATAAACGAGTGGCAACATAGCCTTAAGCTCTGCCACTCGAACCCAGATCATTTTATGTTTTATTGTGCTACCCTTGGAATCACGAAAGTCATTTTGAATCCAAAAGAACAAGTTTTCATTGTAAGACTGGACACAGTAGTAAGAATCACTTACAATTAGAGTAGTAACACTTGGATCTGCGTACTCCAAAGCTAGTAATAGAGCACGAAGCTCTGCTAATTGTGCAGTGCAATCGCCCAGGGGCAACGTGTGTACCTCCCTGGAAATGAACTCGTCATTCAACATAGCACCGACCACAATGGCGCATGCGGAAACGTAGGCATGTTTAGAGCCATGCGCAACCTGCGCCGACCCATCAGTGTAAATGATGCAATGGAAGTCCTCCAAAGGTCGCATCGACAGAGGAGCAGGATGAACGAATTCATACTGCAAGTACTCCTGTGACCGTAAGGAGGCGTCAAAAATAAACATGACATCTGCGGATGACAATGACGCAGCCCACTGAATCCACCGAGGGTGCAAAGCCTTTGAATTTGGTACACTGGCTTTCGTGACTGCCTCCAAATGAGGACAGGGTGTTACCACTAGCATGCGTTTCCCCTGTGACAGAGCACGTTCTTTTAGAATTGCCATCTGTACAGCAGTTAAAACCTTTTCTATGGTGGGAAACCGCATCTCAGCCGAGGTGTACAAGTGTGACTTGTAAGCAATAGGTACTGTGTCACCTTCATTAAAAGTGAGGTAGGTGAAACCCACCGTCCCAGGAATTATTCTTATTACCAGGTTGGTGTGGTTATCACGAGTCAGTAAATATTTAGAAGCGAGCAGATCAGCCTGCAACGATTGCAAAATGGCTGAATGCTCAGGCAGCCAGCATGATTTTGAGAAAGTTGGTTGTATCAAAGCATACAGAGGCTTGACACGTTGGGCATATTCCGGAATGTAAGTTCTGCCGAAATTCAAAAAGCCCAGTAAGGATTGTAATTTCTTCAGTGTTGTTGGTGCGCGCAATTGTGCGCACTTCTCCAAGAAGTGAGGAGCCAAACCTCTACCTTCATTGTTGAGCTCATAGCCCAAAAACAACACTGTATGTTCAGCAATGTGCGATTTTGCAAAGTTGAATTTGTAACCCATGTCTGCGAAGTTGCAAACAAGAGAATTCACACGACACAGATGCTCCCAAATATCGTCGTCTGTGAGATATATATCATCCACATACGAAAAAGCATCAGGGTCGAGTGCCTCCAGAATAGAGACAATTCGAGCGGTAAATACACCAGGACTATTCTTGTAGCCCATTGGAAGACGCCGGAATTGCTTTTGGACTCCAGCGCTTGTAAAACTGGTCCATTGGGAGCTAAAGCTGTCCAATCTGTGGGCATAAAAACCATTGGATATGTCAAGCGTTGTCTTGAAACGCTTACGCACGAGACTATCCACTAGGGCAGAGCCGTGGGTATTCTGTACTGCACAGTTACGGCAATGCGAGTTCAAATGCCGGTAATCCAAAACCAAACGATATGATCCGTCAGGTTTATTCACAGTAAAAAGGGGATTATTCATCGGTGACACACACGTTTCAATAACTCCCTGATATTCCAATTGTTCAAGGATTACTGCGACGGAAGATTTTGCTTCACGTCGAATGGGATATTGAGGTTGAGGCTGCGGCTGAGACCGCAACGGAATTTCGTGGCAAGGCGACAATTTATCCCAACCACATTGGTTACGGTACAGAGCCGGCGCGAGAGCCCGAGCCCACTCTTCTGCAAAATGCTGCGCATGCTCCTTCGAGACAGTGTTCGCGAAACTGGGTAGGATTACCTCCTCCCCTCGCGGCGCCGCGAGCACAAAAGGTGGGGGCCAGTCAGCCTCCGAAAGTAAAATATCATATGTGGAAGACAGATTCTCCCAAAATACACCTTTAACGGTACGCTGTATGTCACCTTCAATTAACAGGACGATTTCATATAGTCTTTCAGGGGGAGCAAGTCTTGTATCCGCTGTTTCTATCACAACGTAGACATCAGTCGCTGTCACCCTCAGTAGTGGACGCAGCGCCTCTCTGACTATTGTTATCTCCGCCGCGCTGTCCAGCAAGGTCAGAGCCCACGTCAGATTCCGAAGCCGCGTTCTCACTATCTGTGGCATATCGATGCGCTGTTAAGGCTGCGACTTTCTTTTTCGCAAACTGCGGACGCCTAGGCGTAGAATCCTCCTGCTTCACTGCGCCGTCCGTCTGGCGGGACTGACCACGTCCTTGTTGGCCACCACGTCCACGTCCACCCCCTCCTCCTCCACCGGTTTTCTGGGCCGATGCGTCCTGAAAGGAACGAGGAGAGCGTTGATCAGAAACCTGAAAACGATCAGGTGATTTAATCATCGCGCGGTCGCGCAAATCATAAACTTTGTCGGATGGTGCAGGAGCTTCTATTGCAGGAAAAGAACCCTGAGTCTGCATTGTCTGCTTCCCCTGTGTCTGTTTTTTAGGCCAATTTTGTTTCTTGGACTTTGGCTGGGCATCTGTCACTGCAGACTGCCCCTGTGGTTGTTTTTTCTCCTTCACTGGAAAATATTTCAGACCTCTACTGGTGCGGCCAATCGTTTTATAAGCGGCCACCACAATCTTTGCTAACTGGCGGGGTTTGTCGGCATCGGGCAGAGCAGCCAAAGCATTCGACACCTGAAAGTTAACTGCATCTCCTTTAACATTGGAGAGAATGAGATCACTTACAATCTCAAAAGAACCACACAGGCGCATACCCAATTCAACCGCTGCCTCTGGACCGTGATCATTCTGAACACGTCGAACGATTTCAGGCAGGGCAGTCATAGACGGGGTGCCGAAGCACCTTGTATAAACTGCCGCAAATGTTTTTCCCCAGCTGTCACAGTCAGCAAGTTCAGGAGTAATATCCTTCGGGAGAGTAATCGTCAACATTCTATGTTTATCAGCAGGAGTGGAATTCGGAAAAACCGCTTCCAGTTGATCAAACTTCTCTGCTAGCCAGAATGGGAAGTCATCGTTGTCAACAGGACGCGCACCAAAAACCGAATTTACCATCACTGGATTGAGACGCATTCCGCCTCGTTCCAAGGGAGCGGCCGCACCCCCCTGGGGACCACCAGGAAGATGTCGACCGATGTATTGCACTAATGCACGAATCACGGAAATGGAAACTACATGTAGCCGGCGAATTTCCGCCAGGGTACAAGCCCCGTGATTCGGGTGCGGGGTAAAGCCACCCAACGCAGGCCAATTAGTACCTGGAATAGAGAGTGGACCTAACCTCGCACGGGACAAAGAGTGGGGGAGGGCGCCATCAAACCAAACTCGATGCTGCCAATGATCAATAGGTATTTCCAATGCCCTGTATGGCGTATATTCAGCCGGGACATCCGAGGCGGTGTAGGAGTGGTACAAACCAGAATTAGCGTCCACAGCCGGAAACGTAACCCAAGAGTAAAACAACTCGTAAGGAAACGCCGGATCCGCACTCACCACGAAAATCACAGCCATCCCATCTACTGGGACCTGGTACGTCTGAAGATGGTTGCGTATCGCTACGCGACTATGCTGCGCAATAGCCACCGCTGCCGCCATCACAGAATTGGAAACAAGAAAACACAAAGAATACTTTGTAGCACAACTGGGTAGTAATTCAAAGAAACCGTTTAAGTAAGAATCAAGCTTGAATAAAGACCTATTTCAAAAAATAGGTAGGTTTCACCAACACCCCGTTTTCCGGAAACGGATGTGAAGGGGTTAAGGCATGAATGATAAACTACTCGAGTGTCATGATATAAGACCACCGAAACCGTTGGGCGCCATGTTGCAGGGTTTCTGTACTCACACAGAACTGTGCACAGAGGAGTGGAACCTCGGCAAATTAGGATGTCCCAAAACTTACCTTAGCAACCAACTCACCCCTTACCGAGCTAGCTACAGTGTCTCATTGGACATATCAAACACCCAATGTTTAGACAAACCAGAACATGAACTTACAGTACCTCAGGGTACGTGGGACTCATGAACACTCTTTCGTTATATTATCATTACAAACCAGAACATGGAGTAAAGAAGACACATGTGCATTTGAAATGTTTATTTACTAATGCCGTCTTCTCAGGCGCAGTATCTTTGATAATACAAGTATACTTATTATCAGTAGCAAAATTATCAGCATAGTTACTAAGACATAAAAAGCGAATGGTGACAGCATGTTAACATGCTGTAATGAATAAGAGTTAACAACACTTATATCTCACCCTCCCTAACACATATATTATATTATTATCTAAGAAGGTCTCTTTGGGTTGTTTTAGGGCGGGCCCATACCTTAGTGTCCTAGCATGAAGGAATCACATCAGCATACACCAGCTCTCTCTGCATGTGCACCGCATCAAGTGTGTTAACAATTCTCGTGCAAAGCAATATCAATCCCGCCTTAAGCCCAAGTTGGCAAAGGCTGCACTTGTGTTATGACTATGAAGGCGTGGAGATCAGACCTCATAACAATTCCATATCGTGTTGCTCCTGAAACTTCAGCACTCTCCGTGCAGACATGCTTTATTAAACAAAGCAGATATCAGAGCAATAACATATTATTCTCACATTCACCACGGCAAACCACTAGGTTGAAAGCTAAGTCAACAATTAAGGGTCGTGTGCAGAAGTTGCAAGAAAGGAAAAATGGCGATTAAATCTGAAATGTACCTATGCTAACTTAACACGAAATATGGATATATAGGAACTATACAACACCTTGACCTTCCTTAATGACTCCCTAAGTAGGGGAACTGTTCCCACGTTGCATAAATTTGGCACAGTTATCCCCATCTTAAAAAAGCCTGGGGTTGACCCTACAGTACTGTCCAATTACCGGCCCATCTCCCTCCTTCCTTACCTGGCTAAGGTTCTGGAGCGGTACATCACCAAAACACTGAGTGTTTTTATCGAAACTAGTAAGTTTCTTGCCCCTTCTCAAGCGGGCTTCCGTCCCCTGCACTCCACCGAGAAGGTGGTGGTATCCGTGATGGACACACTTAGAGAGGGGCTGGACTCTAATCTTCCTCAGGCGCTGATCCTTCTTGACCTTTCTGCCGCCTTCGACACGGTTGATCATACCATCCTTCTTTCCCGTGTCGAGGCGGCGGGCGTCAGGGGCTCAGCCCTGTCCTGGGTTAGATCGTTCCTCAACGACCGCACCCAGGCTGTTCATCTAGCGGATTTCTCCTCCACAGCTCACAAGGTACAATGTGGTGTTCCCCAGGGCTCTTCTCTTTCCCCTCTCCTCTTTAATCTCTACATTTTCCCTCTTATTTTTGCGTTACAGCAGATGGAGGTCACAGTGTTTAATTACGCTGATGACCTCCAGCTCATCTTTAATCTATCTCACTCCTCCTCCTCTATCTCTAGCCTCCAGTCAGTGATGGTATTCATCAGGGATTGGATGAACTCTAATCATCTAAAACTCAACCCTGACAAGACCGAGCTTGTCCTGACTGGTGGGCATCTCAACCCTTGGTCCTCTGCTTTCTGGCCCTCTTCACTTGGCCCTCCCCCTCTACCTTCCTTTTCTGTTAAAACTTTGGGGATCACTTTGAATCAACACCTTACTCTCCATTCACATGTGAGCACGGTGGTTTCGGCTTGTTTCTTTATTCTACGCACCATCCGCAAAATTTCACGTTTTTTTTCCCTGTCAGCCCTTAAACTTGTTCTTATGGCAATGGTCCTTTCACGTTTAGACTACGGTAATGCACTCTATAACGGTATCCCCAACTATGCTTTACGTCGACTTCAGCTTGTACAAAACCAAGCGGCCCGGTTGGTCCTTGGTTTACCCAGATCCCAGCACATCACCCCCGCCTTGGGTTCCCTTCACTGGCTCCCAATTAAAGAGAGAGCTTTGTTCAAACTTGGCTGCCTCACTTTTCAAGCCCTGGCCGGAACAGCCCCGGCTTTTATTACGTCCATTGTTCACCCTTATGTTCCCAGCAGACATTTGCGCTCATCCGCCCTCTCCCTCCTGGTGGTTCCCCGCTTTAGGAGGAAGAGGTCGGGAGGATGCAAGTTTGCTGTCCTCGCCCCTTCCTTTTGGAATTCCTTACCCTTACCCATCCGTTCCTCAGCCTCCTATATTGAGTTTCGAGGGAGACTTAAAACTTTTCTTTTCCAACAGGCATTCCCAGCCTGAGCTGGTTCCGAGTCTGTGATCTGAATTTGAGCCACCTCCACAGCGCCATGAAACCGTCCGGTATACGCGCGCTATACAAATACGTTTAAATTCAAATTCAAATCATGGAAAGTAAATAATTTATCATGGGTGTAAACAACATTTTAATTGATAAGTCTGCCCCATCATTTTAAAGATTCTCCAGACCATTCTTCTAAGAAATCAGAAAATTTCTGCATGGTGATAGATTCATTATGTTTAGTAGCTTATTTAATATCATCAGTAAACATAATTCCAAAATATTGTATGTATTAAACTTGCCAGATTAGTCCTGAGGCACCTAACACTTCTTTACCTTCCAAATTGTTACAATCAATCACTTCTGCCTCATCTCTGTTTAATGTATAGCCTGACACTGGGAGTAGGAATCAATGGTGTTAGATGCTGCGTGGGTAAATGTTTCTGCCTTTTCAGGAAAAAATAGAATGTCATCCACATATGCAGCCTCCTTCCCGGTTACATTACCAAATGTTATTCCTGCAATATCTTATTTTTTTTTGGATTGTAATATTGGTTTAGCAATCAGAAGAAACAGTGCAAGAGACAGTGGCAGCCCTGCATTGTACTTGGTTTTAGGTCAAAATAATCTGATAGTGTACAATTCAATCTAACCCTAGCTCCGGGCTTGGCATACAAGGCCATAACCTTAACCATCCAAATAAAATCCTCTTACAAGTTAAATTTGTGAAGAGTTGCTTTGAGAAATGACCATGCTACCTTGTCTAAAGCCTTTTCAGCATCAAGAGCAATAGCAACTGTTGGTGAATCCGATGAATGAGCTTTTTCAATGACGTGACAGAATAATTTGATATTGTCACTGGAAAGTCTGTTATCAAAAAAACCTACCTGTGTAGGATTAATCAGTTTTGGTATTAAGTTTTCTAATTGATTGACAAGGACTTTGATATACGTTTTGAAGTCTATGTTAATCAATGAAAACTGGTCTGTAATTTTTAGTAAGGGAAATATCTTTAGGAATAATCAATCAATCAATCAATACATTTATAGAGTGCACTACTCACCCGTAGGGTCTCAAGGCGCTAGGAGGGGGGGTGCCTTTACTGCTCGAACAGCCAGGTCTTGAGCTTCTTCCTGAAGGAGAGGTGGTCTTGGGTCATGCGCAGGTCGATCGGGAGGGAGTTCCAGGTCTTGGCGGCCAGGTAGGAGAAGGACCTTCCTCCTGTTGTCGCTCTTCGGATGCGCGGGACGGCGGCGAGGGCGTGGCTGGTTGATCTGAGGTGGCGCTTGCGAGCGTAGAAGTTGATTCGGTTGTTGAGGTAGCTCGGGCCTTGGTCGTGTAGGGCTTTGTGTGCGTGGGTGAGGAGGCGGAAGGTGATTCTTTTGTTGACGGGGAGCCAGTGCAGGTCTCTCAGGTGTCCGGAGATGTGGCTGTTTCGTGGGATGTCGAGGATGAGTCTGGCTGAGGCGTTCTGGATCCGCTGGAGTCTCTTCTGGAGCTTGGCGGTGGTTCCGGCGTAGAGGGCGTTGCCGTAGTCGAGTCGGCTGGTGACGAGGGCCTGGGTGACAGTCTTCCTGGTCTCGGTGGGGATCCACCAGAAGATCTTCCGTAGCATGCGCAGGATTTAGAAGCACGACGAGGAGACGGCGTTGACTTGTCTGGTCATGGAGAGGGAGGAGTCCAGGATGAAGCCCAGGTTGCGTGCGTGGTCCGTTGGTTTGGGTGCGGTGCCCAGGGCGGGGGGCCACCAGGAGTCGTCCCAGGCGGAGGGCGAGGAGCCCAGGATGAGGACCTCCGTCTTGTCTGAGTTCAGTTTCAGGCGGCTGGTCGTCATCCACTCGGCTACATCTCTCATCCCTTCGTGTAGGTTGGCTCTGGCGGCGGCGGGGTCGTTGGTCAGGGAGAGGATCAGTTGGGTGTCGTCGGCGTAGGAGATTATGTTGAGGTTGTGTTGGCGTGCGATGGCCGCGAGGGGGCTCATGTAGACGTTGAAGAGGGTGGGACTCAGCGAGGAACCTTGAGGGACGCCGCAGATGACTTCGGTGGCCTCTGACTTGTACGGTGGTAGGCGGACTCTCTGTGTTCTTCCGTTGAGGAAGGAGGTGATCCATTCCAGTGCCTTCTCCTGGATTCCGATGTTGCCAAGGCGCTGCACTAGGGTGCGGTGGCAGACAGTGTCGAATGCCGCGGAGAGGTCCAGGAGGATGAGGGCCGCTGTTTCTCCGTTGTCCATCAGGGTTCGGATGTCATCGGTGGCAGCGATGAGGGCGGTCTCGGTGCTGTGGTTGGCTCGGAAGCCAGACTGTGAGGGGTCGAGGGATCCATTCGTCTCGAGGAAGGCGGCCAGCTGTTTGTTGACGGTCTTTTCGATGACTTTGGCCGGGAATGGGAGGAGCGAGATGGGGCGGTAATTCTTGAGTTCGGTGGGGTCCGCTGTAGGTTTCTTGAGTAGAGTGCTGAGTTCGGCGTGCTTCCAGCTCTCCGGGAAGGTGGCGGTGTCGAAGGAGGTGTTGATAATGTCCCGCAGGTGGGGTGCGATGACAACGTCGGCCTTGTTGAAGACGTGGTGAGGGCAGGGGTCGGTCGGAGATCCGGAGTGGATGGAGTTCATCGTGCGGATGGTGTCTTCGGTGCTGATCGGAGTCCAGGCGCGGAGGGTGGTGGTGGGGGGCGTTGGTGCGGTCATGGGGAGCGTTGTTTGTGTGCTGAAGCTGTTGTGTATGTCGGTGATCTTGTTGTGGAAGTAGGAGGCGAGGGAGTTGCAGAGGTCTTGCGATGGGGTGATGTCGTTGTTTCCGGCGTTGGGGTTGGAGAGCTCTTTCACGATGTTGAAGAGTTCCTTGCAGTTGTGTGCGTTGTTGTCCAGCCGGTCCTTGTATGCATTTTTCTTGGTGGCGCGGATCAGTTGGTGGTGTTTCCGGGTGGCGAGCTTGAGGGTGGTCATGTTGTCCATTGTTGGTTCCCTTCTCCATACTTTCTCGAGGGCTCGGCAGTTCTTCTTGGAGCTCTTGAGTTTGTCGGTGAACCATGGGGCTTTTCTGCTGCCGGGTCTGCTGGGCGGGGTCCTCAGAGGGGCGAGTTCGTCCGCGCAGTTGCTGATCCACTTCGTGAGGTTGTCGGCGGCCTGGCTGGGGTTCGTTGAGCCGGCCGGAGGGTGCTGGCTTAGGGAAGCGGCGAGCTGGTCGGCTGTGATCTTGTTCCAGCTTCTTCGGGCAACCTGTTGCTGGTGGTGGTGGATCGTCGTTCTTTTGAAGGTGAAGTGGACTCAGCTGTGGTCCGTCCAGTGGAGTCCTGTTGCGTGGCTGAAGGCGATGTCTTTGCTGGATGAGAAGACGGCGTCGAGTGTGTGTCCGGCGAGGTGGGTGGGGGTGGATACCAGCTGCTTGAGTCCGAGGTTGGCCAGGTTGTCGAGCAGGGTGCTGGTGTTGCGGTCGCTGTTGTTCTCCAGGTGGAAGTTGAGGTCCCCCAAGAGGATGTAGTCGGCGGAGGGGAGGGCGTGTGGGCTGATGAAGTCGGCGATGTCCTCGCTGAATCGTGTGCGTGGACCCGGGGGTCGGTAGATCAGGGTGCCTCTGAGGGTGGTCTTCGGGTCGGTGTGGATCTGGAAGTGCAGGTGTTCGGCGGTGGTTAGTGTGTCGTCGGTGTTGGTCGTGATGCGGATGGTGTCCCTGTGGATGATGGCGATGCCTCCTCCCATCTGGTTGGCGGTGCGGTCCCTCCGGGTGATCTTGTAGCCCTCTGGGATGGCGATGGCGATGTCGGGCGCTGAGGAGGCGTTCATCCAGGTCTCCGTGAGGAAGGCGACGTCAGGGACTGTGGTGTCGAGGAGGTTCCAAAGTTCGACGACGTGTCTGTGGACGGAGCGGGTGTTGAGCAGGATGCACTTCAGGTGGTTGTTGCTGGTGTTCGGCTTGGTGAGTGCTGGTGCAGGGTAGTTCCGGATGCAGGTGAATTTGCAGGCGTGGCAGCTGAAGGGTCCGTGGGTGTGCTTCGGGGTGGCTCGGTGGCATCCCGGGATGCCGCCGGTGTTGAGTGCGATGAGTTCGGCGGCGTTGTAGGTTCGTCGGGTCGGCTTCCGTCGGTGGGGGCCAGGGGTCCTGGCACTGGGCGCGGTCCAGGCGCGGACAGGCGCAGACGGGCTTACCTTTGGCGCGCCTTCGGCGCACAATCGGCGCGCCCGCTGCGCGTCAACGCTGCGCGTTCGCACGGTCGCCATATATGGCGAAGTGCGCGGGGGTGCGGAGCAGCCTGGACGCGGGAGCGGGGAGGGTACAGAAGGCAAAAGGGGCGGGGTTAGCGGCGGTGGCGGGAAGCGGGGAGCGGGGAGGGGGGACGAAGGGGCTGGCGCAACAGGCAAAACAGAAGGAAAAAAACACCAAATTACAGGGAGACAGGCAACAATAACAGCAAACAGTAATCACAGCAAAACGACGGGGGCAGGTCGCGGACCACGCTGCAAGAAGGCAGGGGGCGTGGCCACACGGCGGAGCTCGGCTAGCGAGGCAGCAGGCAGGGAACACGCACACAGCAGCTGGTGGCCGTGCGGCGCGGGGGTGTCCTAGAGCTAGGTCACACTCACCTGCGTCGCACGGTCGCCATATATGGCCAAGTGCGCGGGGGGCGGAGCAGCTGGGAGGCGGGAGCGGGGAGGGTACAGAAGGCAAAAGGGGCGGGGTTAGCGGCGGTGGCGGGAAGCGGGGAGCGGGGAGGGGGGACGAAGGGGCTGGCGCAACAGGCAAAACAGAAGGAAAAAAACACCAAATTACAGGGAGACAGGCAACAATAACAGCAAACAGTAATCACAGCAAAACGACAGGGGCAGGTCGCGGACCACGCTGCAAGAAGGCAGGGGGCGTGGCCACGCGGCGGAGCTCGGCTAGCGAGGCAGCAGGCAGGGAACACGCACACAGCAGCTGGTGGCCGTGCGGCGCGGGGGTGTCCTAGAGCTAGGTCACACTCACCTGCGTCGCACGGTCGCCATATATGGCCAAGTGCGCGGGGGGCGGAGCAGCTGGGAGGCGAGAGCGGGGAGGGTACAGAAGGCAAAAGGGGCGGGGTTAGCGGCGGTGGCGGGAAGCGGGGAGCGGGGAGGGGGGACGAAGGGGCTGGCGCAACAGGCAAAACAGAAGGAAAAAAACACCAAATTACAGGGAGACAGGCAACAATAACAGCAAACAGTAATCACAGCAAAACGACGGGGGCAGGTCGCGGACCACGCTGCAAGAAGGCAGGGGGCGTGGCCACGCGGCGGAGCTCGGCTAGCGAGGCAGCAGGCAGGGAACACGCACACAGCAGCTGGTGGCCGTGCGGCGCGGGGGTGTCCTAGAGCTAGGTCACACTCACCTGCGTCGCACGGTCGCCATATATGGCCAAGTGCGCGGGGGGGCGGAGCAGCTGGGAGGCGGGAGCGGGGAGGGTACAGAAGGCAAAAGGGGCGGGGTTAGCGGCGGTGGCGGGAAGCGGGGAGCGGGGAGGGGGGACGAAGGGGCTGGCGCAACAGGCAAAACAGAAGGAAAAAAACACCAAATTACAGGGAGACAGGCAACAATAACAGCAAACAGTAATCACAGCAAAACGACAGGGGCAGGTCGCGGACCACGCTGCAAGAAGGCAGGGGGCGTGGCCACGCGGCGGAGCTCGGCTAGCGAGGCAGCAGGCAGGGAACACGCACACAGCAGCTGGTGGCCGTCGGCGCGGGGGTGTCCTAGAGCTAGGTCTATCACTGGTTCTGCTGGTCTACCAGTAATGTTACTATTAGCAGAGAAGGCTTTATTTAAGTTTAATAGTGCAAACATCAAATCCCATGTTTCAAAGGATTATACATATCAAATTCTACACTACATTTTGTTTTTGTGCATTATGCAGAATTGATTTACTAACCTCTTATAAGTAGATGGTGTCTAAGGTTGTTTAATTTATATAAATATATATTGCCTAATTCTTTTTTGTGGTTTTTATTTTTACTTGTACACAAGGTGTTAACATTCTGAGAACTAACTACTCTGAGAAGACTAAACTAATGAAGGTACTTTCTCCTTCCATCGCCTGTCATGCTAATTTTCAATTCTTTTCCCTTACAAGTATGGATGCTCTTCCAACCCTATCACCAACATCCTTACATGGCAGATCTAAGGATATGTTAGGTTAACATTATGGGATGTACCATATATTCATGGTCTTTTGGTACTTTAACTTTTTGATATCATTGTTATTGACTTGAAATGTGGCTCCAACCATAAATAACTTAAGTGTAACTTCACGCAATTAAATAGGTTTAAACCACACAGTCAATAGACATACAATCAATGATTACACATATAAATTAAAAGGCAATATTATCTTTCTTCCTGAAAGCAAAATTGGGGAATAAGAGATAGCTTCTTTTGTAAATAAGTGGCTATGTGAGGAAAAATGGTGTACTTACCTTAGTAGCCAAAAATGACAACATCTCAACAATCTCAAATTAAAAAGATAAGGAATGCAGATGGATTATATCCAAAATGATTAAGGAGGGGAAAATGTTTCAAATAATCAAAATATATGCACCTACTGGTGACCAATAAGAATTCGTGAATGACTTGGATGCAAATACAGACTCTATTCCAAATGATGTGTTGAACTAATGGGTAGAGAATTTAATCTACCAATAGATTGTATTACTGACAAATCATCTACATGTAAATACCGACCACTTGAATCACACAAGTTTATGATAAATTTATTATCAAGATACAATTTAAATGATGCCTGGAGGATACAACACCCTTGTACGGCTGATTTAACTGTCCTTTTAGTCACCTCACCAATCCTATTTAGAATAGACTACTTATTGATCTCCGGTGATCATACCCATTACATTGATGGAACCAGTATAGAACCCAGACAAATATCAGTCTAAACGTGTATCACTTTATCACTTATTTGGGGTGCTTCTGTTTCTAATCATAATCTTTGGGGACCGAACGAAAAAATTATAAATAGCTCTGACCATAGATATAAAATAAGAAAATAAATCATTGACTTTATTAAAAACAATTTTACTTCTGGCACATCACCTCCTCTAGATAGGAGGCACTAAATGCCACTATTAGAGCCTCTCTGATAAATATTAGATCTCACATGAATACAATTACAAATGAATCTGTTGACAAACTGTAGAAATATATTCAATCATTTGAATTTCAACATAGACAATCAAACAAAAATAACAATTTGGTAACAAGATTAAATAATAAAAAACATGAATATAATAAAAAGTATACAAATTTATAAGCAGAAAAGTGTTGGACTCTGTGAAGCCAACAAACGTGGAAAAATATTTGCATCATATTTGAAATTTAAACAAAACAATCCTCTACATCTAGCATAAAAGATAAAGAAGGCAACTTAACCCAGAAAGAATTGCTGGAATTTGTAAAAAATCTTTTTATAGGTTTGTATGACAATAATGAACATATTGAGCTAAGAAATGTGAAGAATATTTTGACAAACTAAATCTCACTTAAACCTTTAATGAAGAGAAGATATCCCCATCTTCTCCTATATATTTAAAAAGTAATAATACCAGGGTGCTCAGGCCATTCTTACAGCTTTGGGTCACTAGGATAGTCCAAATTGTCTCAATTTTAGAACTGTAAAGGCAAGTATGTGTTGTTGGTACTGGTATTTGGCAGCGCTGGACGGGGACCGGCGGTGACACAAACAGCATTGGTCTTGTAAGAAATATCTTGGACTCTAACACTTATTATTTTACAAATTAAGCCCTGAAAAAAGTGTATTCCCTCTCCTTCCTTGCAGCAATGCATTAAAATTCCCAGTTTGCAGTATTGTGTGTGTGGCTTTGTTCACATTGTTCTTGTTTCCTCACCTCGTGTGAGCTTTCTTTACTTGGTTTATATTTAAATGTACAGACTTGTGTTGTTCATTAAGGGTGTTCTGGTGAATGTTCCACATCAGTTGCTCTTGTTAGCCTTCCTAAATACATTCACTGGCTATAGGATCTATGTATATACCTGCCAAGCTTCTTAAGCTTTCTGCTTTGCTCTATACAGTGGCAACAGACAACGTTAGAGTCCACAGGCAGGTTTGTGTGGTTGGCGATCTTAGAGTTTGGTACTGGTCACTCTGTCTGACCACTGCCGCAACACCTTAGATGCCAATCTAAGGTCTGTAGTAAATTTCCCAAAAAGCCAATGGAGAACACCTGGCGGCAGCTGCTTGCATCACTCTTGAAACTTGGACGGTGCTGTGCCTGGCTTGAAAGTCTGCTGATTGAAATTAAATGAAATATCAGTATTTGTAAAGCACACAGCTACCTCCGAAGTGGTGTTCCGGTGCTGGGGGCTCTCTGTAAGATTAAGCAAGCTATTGCCCAGAGTCACACGGTGATGGGCTAACCTGCCGCTGGCACCGGGGATAGAACCGTGAACCCTGTAGTCCGGAGTCAGGCACCCTGGCTGCTGCGCCACACCTCGTGCACTAGAAGCACACCTGGAGCACGGCAGGAGTCACCCAGGACCTAGGTGCACCGGCTCAGTTACAGGTGCAATCCAGCACATACGTGTGACAACAGGAGCTGAGGTCACAGAGGTCAAACACTACTGCGTCACTACATAGTCCACCAACTAAATGCTGTCCAGCTTGCTAAACGAGAAGCGACTCATAGAAAACATAAAAATAAAAGATACTTGTTTATGACTCTGGGCCTGATTACAATCTTGGCGGATGGGATACTCTGTCCCAAACGGGACATATATCTTGTCCGTCGTATTTCAAGTGCATTAAGTCCTATGGCACTTGCAATATGGCGGATGGGAGATCCGTCATGTTTGTGACGTAGTATCCCATCCGCCAAGATCGCAATCAGGCCTCTTACCTGCTAAGATAACATTCTGGACATTGTTTCTGGTACAAGTTCCTAGTAATCATTATCTTTATCTGAGATTTTTTTTTTTTTGGTTTTTTTTTTTTGCATTTGTATGGCGCGCAGCTACCCAACAAGGGTTTCCCGGCGCCGATGACAGAATTGAAGCAATTTTTAGGAGAATGGTAAATGACGGTGGATTATTTCTGGAAGAGCCAGGTCTTTAGCTGTTTTCTGAAGATGTTATACCTGTCTTCTTTACGGATATGGGGGGGGAGTTTGTTCCAGAGTGTGGGCCCCATGACAGCGAAAGATCTTCCTCCCATTCTTGCAAGTCTGAACTTTGGGGTGGAAAAGTTTGCAGCATTTTGAGAACGTAGTGCTCTAGCCGGGGTGTAGGGAGTGGCGAGGGTTTGGAGATATTTAGGGGCGGTACCAGATTTGATCCTAAACATATAGCTCAGGGCTTTGAACCTGATGCGGCTTTCCACCCTGAGCCAATGTAGGTCTTTTAGGTGGCTGGACACACTGGAGGTTTTCGGGATATTACAGAGTAGCCTAGCCGCTGAGTTCTGGACCACTTGTAGTCGGTTAATGACAGCTTTGTTGGAGCCTAGGTAGAGAATGTTGCCGTAGTCAATCCTAGATGTAATAAGTGCATTGACTACGGACTTTTGGGTGTCAAGGGGCAACATCCAAAGGATCTTCCTTAACCATTTCAGGATGGTGAAGCAGAGGCCAACCACTCTGTTAGCCTGCTGCTTCATGGACAAGGTGTTGTCGATGATGACTCCCAGATTTCTAACTTGAGTAGCGGGAGTGGGGATGGAACCGAGCTCGGAGGGCCAGTGAGATGCGTTCCAGAGGTCTTTGTTTTTCCCCAGAAGGAGGACCTCGGTCTTGTCTCCATTGAGTTTCAGCTGGTGTGCGGACATCCAGCTGAAGATGTTTTGGAGACCTTGTTTGAGACGAGATGGGATAAGTGGGTTTGCTTCTGACAGGGAGAAGATGATTTGAGAATCATCAGCGTACGTCATGAGGGTGAGGCCAGATACATCAGCTAGATCAGCCAAGGGCCGGAGGTAGAGATTGAAAAACAGAGGGCTTAGGATGGAGCCCTGTGGTACTCCATGGGGGGCGCTCATTGTATCGGAGCAGGCTATTGAGGATGTAATTTGGAAGGTTCTCTGTGACAAGAAGGACTCAATCCATTTTAGTGCATCCCCCCTGATGCCATTTCTCCCCAGGGTGGCCAGGAGTTTGGAGTGGGAGATGGTGTCGAAAGCCGCACTCAAGTCTAGTAAAATGAGTGCGACTGTCTGACCATCGTCTAGGAGTTTCCTGATGTTTTCGGTAACTCCTAGTAGGGCAGTTTCAGTAGAGAAGCCGGCCCTAAACCCAGATTGAGATGGATGGAGAAGACAGTTTTCTTCGGTGAAGAGGGTGAGGGCAGAGTGAATATGTCTTTCCAACAATTTTGAAAAAATAGGGAGGAGTGAGATCGGCCGGTAATTTGAGGAGAGCTCCGGATTTGCAGTGGTTTTTTTTAAAAGTGGGCTGACCATGGCGTGTTTCCATATTGAGGGTACTGCGGCGAGCTGAAGGGAAGAATTTAAAGTTTCAGCAATGATTGACAGGGCAGGAACGTCCAGATTTTTAAGAACAGAAGCGGGTACCGGATCACGAGGGGAACCTGATTTAACAGTTTTTAGGGTGGAAACAAGTGATTCTATGGTAAAAGGAGGCCAAGATTCAATGATGTTAATGTAATTTGGCCAGGAGGGAGTTGATTCGCCAGGGTCACGGGTAGGGAGGTTACTCCTAATGCCAGAGATGATATTCTCAATTTTCTCATTAAAAAAGGAGGCAAGATCTTGGCATTGTTTTTTGTCTAAAGGGCGAGCCGATGCGGCCGTTTTTTCCCCTGCGAGGTTCTTTACCGTGTTGAATAGCATTTTCGCTTTGTTTGGCGCAGTATTGATGGTTTTGGCCACGTGAAGGGCACGGGCTTTGTTGCAGGCTGAGTGGTATTCGTTTCTGGCTTTGTGGTACGTGATTTTTTTATCATGAGCGAAGTCTTTCCGCCAATTTCTTTCGAGGGTTTTGCATTTAGATTTAATGGTTTTCAGGGAATCATTAAACCAAGGAGCCGGGGGGCGGTGGGTATTACTTTTTACTTGGGATAGGGGAAGACATCTTTCGACGGCGTTTTCTAGCCAGGAGCGAGTGGCCAGAGCAATATTTTCTATGTCAGTGACTGGACCTGGTAGCTGCCTTTCTAGAGTACGATTAAGTTCCTTCATATCTAGAAGTTTCCAGTTCCTTATCATAGATGAGGGCCGGATGGTGTTTGTTATCGGAGATGTTGGTAATTTTAGACAAAAATGAATAAGGTAATGATCTGACCAGCAAATCGGAGTCGTGTCTAGCCAGGAGAGTTGAGGAATGTTTGTGAAAACGGGATCAAGCAGATGCCCCGCCTTGTGGGTAGCCCCAGTGTTAATTGGGGTTAAATTTAAAGCTGCTAGATCGTCGAGTAAGTTAGTGCAAGCCGTATTTAGGGGATCGTCCAAGTGCAGATTTAGGTCTCCCAGAAGAGTGAAGTTTTTTGAGGCAAGATGAAAGGGAGTAATGTAATTTATCAGATTTGCAGCCCAGGAGTTGGCATATCCAGGGGGCCTGTATATTAGGATGCCAGAGATCGTAAAATTAGGGTTAAGGGAAATTTTAAACGAAGCTGCTTCGCAGTCAGGGATGGGGACGGATTCAAGCGTGCATGTAATGTCCCGCTTGAATATGATAGCGATTCCTCCTCCTATATGACCTTCTCTGTCTCTCCTGACTATGGCATAGCCAGGGGGAAGTGCGGTTGCTATGTCAGGGCCAGCGCTGTCATGCAGCCATGTTTCTGTTAGGAAGAGGGCGCTTGGTTTGTTGTCCATTAAAAGATTAAAAATGTCAAATTTGTGCTGTGGTAAGGATCTGCAGTTGACACTGTAGAAGGAGAATTCACGAGTCTTTGGGGTTGCTCGCAGTTTAGGTGTTAACTTGATGGGTGAAGGGTCAGGGTGGGGCTGAAAGTTAGACAGGCTCAAATTGCAGTTACAGCACGAAGTGCCACTGGTAAGAGAGGGCATTAGTACACAGCAATCTTTGTGTTTTATTGGGCGCAGGCTTTTGAGATTACATTGGGATTAAGGGCAAATGCTAGGCTTTAATTTTTGTTGACACTTAAATTGTGTGGTACCAGCAAGAAGCAATGCAAATCTGCCACTGCTGATTTTACAGTCAACAGGGCTCCGCCACTTAGTTGAGAAGCATGGTTTAGGCTGATCGCAAACGACAAAAGAGCTACTGATGGGAAAACGTTTTCTATATGGTTGTATATCAGGTTATTGTAGACAGAAATTTCATCTGACATAAATATTATGGCCTAAATATTATTTACTAAAATGTGTGCCTATTGGGTGTAGATGTTCTTTTATTAGCTCAAAGGACTCAATAGTTTTGTTAACCCCTTCGCCGTGCTGCAAATTCCGCCGCAGTGCAAGGGGGGCGGGGCAGGGCGGGCACCCAGGTACCCAGGACGTCTCCCGGCCATCATAAATCACGGTGGGCGTGTGCTCATGACGGCCGGGAGCAGTCCGAACTCCTCCCACCAATTAATTTGCCCGCACAGGTGGGAATTAACCGCGCGTGGGAGGAGCGGCAACGGTCGGACGGCTCCCGGCCGTCATGAGCACACGTCTACTGGCTGAAGACCCTTTCATTGGGCAAAGGCAAGTAGTTATTCAGCCACATAAGGTTTATTTGCAGTATCAGTACTCTCAAAAGCCTTTTTAAAATATCTGTTGTGGCCTGCAATTTCAGGAACATTGCTCAATAGAATATTTGGGATAAGTACGTTGCACACAGTGTTGGATGGTTCCCAAAATCTGTTAAGAAGTTGAGTTAGAAGATGCAGGCGAGAGAGGGTGTGTATGGTTGGTGAAAATCAAGTGTCAGATAGAATCTAGACATACTGTGTATATTTGTGTGATTTGTATAATGGGAACCTAGCCAAATGGCAATGGAGAGCTGTAGAGGAAAGGATACAGTCAAAAGGCATTGAAGGAGAAGCTTAGTTCTGAGACGGGAGTTAGACTGTTCCTTCATCTAGCTAGCTTCCTATGTACATATCTATGTAAGCATTTGGCATCTGAAAAGAGTGCACGGTTTTGTGACTTTGAAGGGAAGAGGTAGCTCCAGAAATCCCTTGGCAAATATTATGACTTGTCCAACTTTAGAAAATGGATGAGAATGCAAATAGTACAACAAAGTAAAGGACTTTACAAAGGTCTGAAATAGTCCAAGCAGATGGCCAAATTGATATAAAATATTGTAAACATATGCAATAGTTCTGGAAAGAAGATCAAATTGGTATAGACCAGTGATATTCAAAGTATGGCCCGGGGACCGCATGCAGCCCTTCTGACCTTTACAGGCAGCTCCCTGGTCACCAGCTGCAATTGACTACTGTTTTATAAAGTTAGCACTACCATTAAAAAGATGTTAAATAAACTACAATTATGTATGTAAAGGTTCATTGAAGTTAAAGAAAGGACGTAAATAGGGTGGCCTGCACTGCTTAACTTTAGGAACACCTTCATTTTTAAAGACATCTTGGAGCAAATGTGTTAAATTATAATAAACTCTCTTTAAAATTAAAAAAATCTTAGAACTTGAGACTCAGTCTCGAATCCTAGGAAAAACATTAAAAAATACATAAGGCCTAGTGGTGGTGTCCCGGAGGGACCCCACCTAGGGCTAGAAACACTTTTTTATAAAAAACATTGCAACAAATTTGTAGAGGATTCACAAATCCGTGGTAAAATTAAACAAGCATTTACAATGCAATGGTCTCGGCATTATTAAAGGTAGAGCTATTGGCATTGCTCATGACATTTTTTTTCATTTTTTTAAAAAACATAAATAAATGGTATTGTCATTTACAATGGCAATAGGTGAGCATTAGAGAGTAGTAGAGAGTATTCGTGGACACAGAGCCACACACACACACGGACAGAGCCGTGCACACACACACACACACACAGAGCCGCACACACACACACACAGAGCCGCGTACACACACACACACACAGAGCCGCGTACACACACACACACAGAGCCGCGCACACACAGACAGAGCCACGCGCACACACAGACAGAGCCGCACGCACACACAGACACAGCCGCGCGCACACACAGACAGAGCCGCGCGCACACACAGACAGAGCCACGCATAATCGTACAGTAGGTTGTGAGTAGTTGCGCTTGATTGGTTGGGGCGTCTCCTTGCTGCTCCCCTCACAGAGGGCCGGCTGCCTCCATGAAGCTCCCAAGACAAGTGTTCAGCTGTTCTTTGTTTTAGCTCCTGTGTGTCAGTGCACCGTGTAAGCGCACAAGCATACCCTGCTCTCTCTGCACTCACTCTCACTCTGCACTCACTCTGCACTCACAGTCACTCTCGCACTCACTCTGCACTCACAGTCACTCTCGCACTCACTCTGCACTCACTCTGCACTCACAGTCACTCTGGCACTCACAGTCACTCTGGCACTCACTCTGCACTCACTGTCACTCTGCACTCACTCTGCACTCACTGTCGCTCTCGCACTCACTCTGCACACACTCACTCTGCACTCAGTCTGCACTCACAGTCACTCTGCACTCACTGTCGCTCTCGCACGCACTCTGCACTCACTACCACTCGCACTCACTCTGCACACACTCACTCTGCACTCAGTCTGCACTCACATTCACTCTGCACTCACTGTCGCTCTCGCACTCACTCTGCACTCACTGTCACTCGCACTCACTCTGCACTCACTGTCACTCGCACTCACTCTGCACTCACTGTCACTTTGCACTCACTCTGCACTCACTGTCACTCTGCACTCACTCTGCACTCACTGTCATTCATTTTGTTAATTAAAGATGTTTTTTTCCTTTTGGAATTGCAGTTCAGTCATGTGTTTAGTATGCAAATTAGGTTTCCCTTGTTATCGTTTCTCTCTCAGAGCATGACTGCCGCGGTTAATCAGTGTATGTTCAGCTGAAAGACCTGTTTCAATTATGCTTCTTTGCCTGTTGAGTTGTTCTAAGCATGCCTGCACCCTAATATTAACAATGTACTGCTTGTTGTAAGGCCCTCTCCCCTCGCGCACCAGCCGCACCGTTTCCCCTGTAGGTTCCCTGTCCTTAGGAGTGTTAACTGCGCTTGGCATTTCGGGAGGCGGAAGGACAGTGCTTTGAAATGAGATAATGAAAAGAAGATTGAAAAAAGCCAGCAATAAAATATTTGGCTATCTTTTCACTGCCACTGCTATGGCTCTTGACAGTACAGGATCTCTCTGCAGTCGTAGCAATACAAACATTTCCAGAGGGTGTCCCAGTCATTGTTCATCATACACCTCGTACTGTTTGTGACTGTAAACGTCACAAGAATGTAAAGCCCCACTTATACCCTGCCTTCCTCCCATGCAAGGTTAAACATGCAGAAGGAAGCGAACGGGTGCAGAAAAGTAGCTTAGCGTATGCACTCAAATGGGTTTTGACGGGTATGGTATAGTCCACTGTATATGAAAGCCCCCTATTAAAATATTCCCTTAATACACTATAGCCATATTCGGGCAGCTCCGGTGCAAAGGTAATCGGATCCAGAGACGAAATGATATTTTGCTGTTTGGGGGCTCCCATTCCCCTAACAACATGGGCATTTCCAGAATATTTGTTGCATACTGGCACCATCTAGTGCCCATTTGTGCTAGCCTTTTGTGGTTTTAATGGTATTACATTCTACTGCATGTGTAGTTAACTATAGTAATAGTTCTGTAGTTGGTTGTTAAATATGACGAAACAGTTAAAAGTTTCAGCTCGGTGACACCCTAAGTTTAGAGTAGCACACTGATTAGAGAGGAGACAGAGTGTTCGCAGAATTCCTGTGCTCTGTGCTTGAGAGCGATATGCGACGTGATGTATTTCTTAAACTGAGAGTGGCGCTTGACTCCACCTCTTTCTTCTGAGAGAGTGGGCCCTAGGCGCTGTGCGCAAAGTCTAGAGGATAGTACCAGCGCATGCTACCTGGATGTGAATGTGGAGGCAAGTCTGAAATTCGGAAAGCAACTCCCGAGGAAGACGCCAGGTGCCCCTCGCCTCCAGGAACACGCTGGAAAAAGTTTCAGGTTTGACTGCGACAGGCTAGGTGTGACTTTAGAGCGTGATGAAGGAATGTTTGCAGGATGGAACAAAAGTAAATCGTTTTTCAGTAAAGCATGGAATTGAGAACTCCGCTGTTCACAGAGAAGAGGCGCTGACAGGGAGAGCTCCGTGAAATGGATAAAAAAAAAAAGAAACGTGCGCCCAGCATCTGTCTTCAATTACCGCGGCCCCTGACAGCCGCGATAATTGAAGACAGATGCTCTTCTGCTGCGCGTGTCCGCAGGGAATATGAACTAGGCGGAGCAGCTCTAACGCCTATGGCCTATTGCGTGCTGGCTTTTAAAAACACAGGCATGCTAGGCCCAATTGCCATGCAGCTGCCATAAATAATGAGCAAAAATCACGAGCTTTTCTGGAATTCGTAGATTAGATTTTCGAAGTCCTCATAAAAGGACTCTTAAGCCACGCCCACTTCGTGGGACGTAGGCCGAGCCCTAAAAAACCGAGGGCTCCAGCGCATTTTAAAAACATTTCCTCTGCAGTCGCTCAGGGCTTGGGGGTGGGGGTTGCCGCATTGCTGAATAAAGGGGGAGGGGGTGCATACCCCATCTAAGCCTTCTAGGGGCTCCGGGGACCCCATCCCCAAGGGCAACATCTGCTGTAGGAACAAGAGGACGGGAGTGTGCAACCCCACTCCCTGTGCCTAAAAAGGCCCGGCAAACCCATCCAACTGTTGCTGTTGTTTTAATGAAGAGGAGGGGGCCACTCGGCCTACCTCGAAGAGACTCTGAGAGTTCCAGAGACCCCTTCCCTTGGGGCCATAATTCACTTAAGGGAGAGAGGGGCATGCGCCCCATCCTTCCCAGAGCCATACATGGGCCCAGGGACCCCATCACTGAGGCCGGCTCAGGTACGGTGTCCCGGGGTCCCCACCGTCGGGTACACCATCTATCCTCTGCCTTAGTGCGTGGGCAGAGAAAGAGTATTATTCTCCCACAGGGTGTGAGCACAGAGTTGCTCCCACCCCATGTGAGAACAAAACATTTTCCCTGTCCACACTCTTGGGCAGGGAAAATACACAAAATGTTTCCCACTCCACAGGAGTAAAAGAAAACTTTCCCTGTGGGGTGGGAGCAATGCTGGCTGCTACAGCACCCACAATGGGCTCCCCTCAGTGGAGCACCATCAAAAGTAATTGTCTTAAAAAAAGAATGCTGGCTCCTGTGCAGCCCCAAGAAATGGGGCTGCTTGCAGGGAGATGGCGGCGGCCCTGTGACTTCCCCCGTTGCTCTTTATAAAAAACAAAACAGTGGGTGTCCTCGGTGGGACCGGGATACCCAGAAAGATGAAAAAAACACACAAAAAGTGAATAATAAATGAGAGGCCATAGCTGCCGATTTATTATTCAGTGCTCCTTTAAGGAGTGCCCCATAATGCCTTGTGAGGTCTATTTACATTTCCCTAGAAGGGGCAGCACCCACATTTCTTTATGTTGTGGGGGGCTGCAGGGAGTTTTGCAGCCCCCCAGCCACATTACAGTGAGTCTCCTGGGTCATTTAAACCATGACCTCTGGAGAACATACTATATTTTTTAAAGCATTTCCCAGAATAGAGCTTTTGCTCTACATTTAGAAATGCAGCACTCTATAGGGGCTTCTTCTATGGCTGAGTTTTATGTCGCCTAAAGATGTACAAAAAATATATATTAGGATCTTATGTAGTTGTTTTCATGATTCAAGTTTTTGGGCTAAACCATGGCAAAAAAATTTAGAAACACGTTAAAATAAATATATATATACATGTCTCTGACTTTATTTTAACATGTTTTACTCACAGAATGTAATAATAAAAACAATGTAAAAAGAAAGTCACAAACGTGCTTTAATAAAACTTCATTAAATGTGTTTTTTTAATTAATCAATATTATTAAACATTGATTTGTCTGCATTATTGAAATATACATTTGAATAAATTACTCATGAATTTTGGAGAAAGATGATAGATCTGCATTATGTATTTGGGGTAGGTTGGGTGGGTTTTGATGCCTGACGGCGGTAGCTGCCTGCGTGGTGGGGATTGGTGGGGGAACGGGGTGATTTGACTTCTGGTCCTGCAGCCAAACCTCTGCTGTGCAGGGCTGAAGGCCGTGTGCGGAACGGGGTGACTGCGTACTGGGGGTTGGAAGCAGAGGCTGGCCACATGCCAGGCATGCGGCCAAGCCCCCACTGGGCAGGGTCGAAGGCCCCGCATGGTGGGGGCGTTTGATTTATGTATAATAATAAAATAATACTTTACATAAAAAAAGCCTAGAATTTCATTGAAAAAATAAAAGGTTAAAGTAATGTAATGTTATAGCTAAGTGTAATAATACCATCTTACTTTGCATTAAAAAATTCTTTACAAAATAACTGAAAAAACCCAAGGTTAAAGGGGTGTAATAGTTAGTTGAAAATGTCAGTTAAAATATATTGTTTTGAATAAACAAAACAACTGAAATTCATCAGTTGTACTTATCTCAAGTAACTATAACTCATCTGCTAATGTAAATAAAGCTTGGGCCCTTGCCAGGGGCAGTTAATGACCTCACATTACATCACTCATGACATCTTCTATGACATAATTGATAACATCACTGCAACATCTGTAATGACATAATTGATGACAAGACTGAGCATTGCGAGGCGAGAGTTATAGTGACCTTAGAGCACGAGTTATAGTTACTTGAGATAACTATAACTGGTGAATTGCAGTGGGTTTGTTCATTTAAAATGGTATATAGTAAACGTAATACATGAAAAGAGGTGGGTGGCAATATAGTTTGAAATTAGGAGTAGAATTTTTTCCACTAACAGATCAGCCTCACATCCAAGCAAGCTCATGCATATTATCAGGGTGTAAGTTTAATTGGCCTTTTAACATTGGGTTCAAGAACACACCTTGGCTCCGCTAAGGGCATCACTGAACTCTGCGGCTAGATTGGTGTCTGGTACCAAACGAAATGGGCATATATCCCCAGTCCTAAAATCTCTTAAATGGTTGCCCTATGAAGCTAGAATTCAGTTAAAGATTGCCGTTCTGGTGCACAAAGCTCTGCATCTCAATACTCCCTGATACCTTGCACAAAAGCTGGAATAATCATGTAGTGGTAGAACCTCATAAGTGCTAACACTTTCTTCCTGAAGCCTTTCATCCTTAGCAAAAAGAGAACTTGTCACCGAGCCTTCTCAGGCGCGGACCCAAAGATATGGAACTCTCTTCCACCGGAAATTCCCAGAATCTCCTCAATGGCTGCTTTCAAACTAGAAGCCAAAAGAGTCCTAATGAATACATTTTTACCATAATTGGGCTAGGTTTCTCCTGCTCGAAGCTAGTGAACCTACATTTACAGTACAAACATTTGATGCTGTTCTTCCTTACCGCATAGTGTGCCTTCCTGCGTAGCCTGCTACATATCTGTTTATTGTATTACTCATCCTGTCGTATTTGCCTTGTAATCATGTGATTATTCCTTTTTTTTATTCTTACTCGATGTCGTCATTGCTCTTATGTCCTTCCTTCCATCATTTTTGTAAAGCGCTCTGATATCCTTCGGGATCTCCTTCGCGCTATATAAAACTTTATAAATAAAGTAAATAAATGAATAAATAAAGAACGCCCTTAGGACAGAGAAGCTACGAATAAGGGATGTACGTTGTTACAACGCATGCTTTTACTACGCATGCCTTTACAACGCAGGTTTTTCAACGCAAGTCGTCACAACGACTTGCGTTGGGGGGAGCTGGATAGTGAATAGTTTAATTTACTATTCCAACTCCAGTCCCCGTGGATAGTAGGGAAGGTGTTGGATAGTAAATTAAACTATTACCTATCCTATAGGCCCCCCAGCGCAATTTGTTGTAATGACTTGTGTTAAAAAACCTGCGTTGTAAAGGCACTGCGTGGTAAAAGTTGCGTCGTAAAGGATGTTTCCCACGAATAAGACAACTTGAGTGTCTAAGGTATAAGTGAATAAGAACAAAGATGCATTATCAAATGAAGCTCAGGAGAGGATCTATAAGGAGAGAATTGTGGAGGTACAATATAGCCATCATTGTATGGCTATCATCAACGCACAGCAGAACATGTTCTCTGTATTAAAACCTTTTCTCAGTCTTCTCTCTGTATTAAACTCTCTTCTCAGTTGTCACTCTCTTGCGAGTTCGGTGCACCCATCCCAAGGCAGCTGTGAAGCTCCAACTTTCTTCTTTTCCTTGAAAATCCAAGCCATAGACACAAATATTAGATCTACCTGGGATATCTATAAAACTCCTTTCTGTGCCTCCCCTTTAGCGAGGCCTTTTGTTCTTCGGTCTTTTTGGCTGCATATATAACAGAACTGGAGAGTCTTCTCTTGAGCATTAAATCAGGCTCTGGAAATAAACCTTGTGTCAACTATTCTTGATAAATCTGCAGCCTTATTCAACAACTCACTCTAACTGGGAGTTATTCCTATTTATATATTTAAATTTCTAGTATGCAATACCACCCGAGGTTCTCTTGGCAATAGAATGGCAAAACGAGAAACAAAAGGGGAAAATGATGTGAACAACCAGATCTTAAGGGATTATTCACCAGACAAGTGCTTTGCTTCAAATCAACTTTTACATTTCAAATCATCGCATGGCATGTAAACATCCCAATCCCAGTAGCATCTTAAAAGCTATCAACAGATAATAAAGTTTAAAATATTCAATCAATCAATCAGTAAGATATGTAGAGCGCTACTTGTCATCCGTAAGGGTATCAAGGCTAAATATTTATGATAGCAATACTACTTTACTGTACTTTGATTGAAAACATTTGTTGGTTGGCTCAAGACTAACTTTTCATTGCCTGTGCAATCTAAAAAAGGCAATATTTCTTCTGCCCTTGACAACCAAACCTCAGTGCTGTATCCTACTAGCCTATTCAACAATCACAGGAAATTCAGTCTGATAAAACACAGTGATGGAGCTCTCCTGGGAACATATGTCAATGGCAAAGAGAAGCACTCCAGTTTAAATTGTTGCTGTAGTCCAAGAAATAGGCTCTCGAGTGAACGTTTTATTTGTGTGGAAAATGTCATTTGAAAAGGGAGCTTTCAATGTCTGTTCCCAGAGTGCACTGGAAAGTGTGATTCATTCTTGTCTGCAGTGAAAAGGTAATTGAAAAATATATCCTTCAGCCAGGGCATGCCAGATTCTTAGAGAAACTACTGCTTGTTCTGCCTTCAGCCCGTGTTCATGTGAAGGGTTCGCTTACCTACAAGAGCTTTTTTGTGTCTGTCTTCAAACATTTTTCTGTTTATTAACTTTTTTTGAAAAGCAACCAATGCCTAGAATGGAATAGACTGTCGCAAAAAATATGGCCTAACCCTGAACTGTATAAAGATGTTCCATTGGATGCTAAAACTATTTAAACTCCTTCCGTGCTCATGACGAGCTCAGCTCGTCATGAGGCACGGTGCTCGGGTGCTCATGGCGAGCTGAGCTCGTCATGACCGTTGGAACGCTCACACGCGGGGATAATTCCCCCGCTGTTCTGAGCGTTCCATTAAACGGGCGCGGTCATGACGAGCTCAGCTCGTCATGAGCACAGCGCTACCGTGCTGCGTGATGAGCTCAGCTCGTCACGAGCACCGTGGCGCTGTGCGCACCCCCCGCCCCCCAGCACAGTGGGGGAATTACCCCTGCTGCGAAGGGGTTAAAGTGAAAATAAACCTAGGAATAATTCTGCAAAACTGCTCCTCAGCTAGACAGAGAATATTTACATTTAAATTTTGTTGTAATCCTTTTTGCCTTTTTCAGTAACTAGTAGTTTTTTTTTAAAGATTATAAAGCGTCTTAGTACCAGTTTCATTTTAGTTTTGCAAAAAAGTGGCCACAAATTGTCAGCAGACTTTTTGCAAAAGGAGAATGATTTTGCGAACAGACCTAATAGCTCGGATTGTAAAATAAGAAATCTTGGTGAATCGCAGACCATGTTGCCTAATGATATTCATTAGGCAGAACGTAATTTGCGACTCACTACGACTGCTCACATTCACAGGGATACTGGCCCTCTTGGGTCAGCAGACCACCATGTCTGTGATTGGCTTTCATTTTTTTTAAATGCAGTGCATTTTCCTTAAAGAAAACAGGACTGTATTAAAAAAAATGCAGGTTACTTTTTCTTTAAAGTTTTTTTGAGAGTTGACTGAGGTCTGCGGAAGCCCAGCTTGGTCTCTGACAGATCCCTTTTTCATATTCACAAACGGAAAAGGATACCAAGGAGATCTGTCCTGTTTTATGATAGGTCACTACCTCAACTGGGTAGTCTTTAATTTGACTGTGTTTTGCAACCAGATGATGGTTGCAAAACACTGCTATATCTCATGCTGATTTGAAATTGGCAAGGGATGCCTAAAACACACCCCTTCCAAATTGCGAATTGGTGTCTATTCACAATCCTATTTTAGGGGTCATTAAAAGTTTGCCAACTTCTAAAGTGGAATTAGTAGAGTAACAACCTATTTTGTAGTCAGTAAACATACATATGCAAATCACAGCATTTGAGACTGTAAAATAGGGTACTTTATCGACCCCTAGTATCAAAATACTCAGAAATGATTATTTATCACATTCTTACCACCTTCAGAATGGCAGATGTTGCTATCTTGGGAAATGAAATTAATATGCGAGGCCACTCTATACCATCTGTAATTAAAGTCTGGGCTTTCTAACTTAGGGGTCGATTAGGATGGCGGACGGACTCGCGTCCGTCCGCCACCCCTGAGGTGGAGGGACCGCCCGCAAGGGCAGCGGCGTTCCCTCCAAGCCAATTAGGATGTGACCGCCACCCTGGCGGTCACATCCTGTATCTTTAACATTGCGGCGGGTGCTGCTTCAAGCAGGACCCGCCGCAATGTTAAAAATGCATGCATTGCATTTGCATGCACAAAGCGGAAGGCACCGCGCGGTGCCTGCCGCTTTATGCATGCAAATGCAGGGGGGTACCATAGGTACCCCCATGTGCACCCCCACGCCCCCCTTCACCCTGGGGGCCCGCAAGGGCCCCCCAGAAGCAAAGGTCCACATGCTTTTCCACGGCGGAAAAAACGCCATGGAAAAGCATGTTTACACATGCTTCCTAATTTGGCTGGCGGTGTCTTGCAGACACCGCCCCCAAATAGCGGTCTACACCCCGCGGATCAGTGGCGGACGGACCTGCCGTCCGCCGCTGATCCCACCGCCATCCTGATCTGGCGGGTGGTGTTCTATGGGACCGCGGCGGTGAATCTGCATCCTCCGGGCCGGTGGTGGCTTCCACCGGCCCGGAGGATGCGGATTCACCGCCATCCTAATCGACCCCTATGTTTGGTGGCTTTATATGCTAAATACTTTGGTGCTTCTCCTACTCTGCTCTTCTCCTCCTTGAATATATTAACCCTGGCAACACTGCCTAGTTAAAGTCCAACAGGAGAATGGAAAGACCAATCGTTTCACACATGTTCTTTGATTTCTCAAGATTTAAAGTAAATTTCCTCTGCTATTGAGTGAGAGCACTAAGAAGCCAGAATATGGTCAATGTTATTCTCTTTTGTTAACGTCCAGATAGTGTAATGTACTGAATATTTTATACATGAAAGTTAAATTATGTGAATAGACATATTCACTGAGACTGAAGCTGTTCTGACACAAGCATTGGCATAGCCAATAGGTCTCGCCTTTGGGACCTTATTAGTATTTAGTTATGCAGCACAATATCCAGGGTCGGACTGGCTACCGGGCATTTTGTCATGCTGCTGAACTGGGGGCTGATGTCACAGCGGTGGGGGCTAATTTCGTTGATGGAGACCTGCGTGTGCTTTGAAATAAACAAAGCAAAAATAATTTCGTTCAGCACATGCAGGTCCCCATCAACGAAAACAGCCCCCAGCTTGGCAGCATGCCCAAAACGCTTGGTAGCCAGTCCGGCCCAGACAATATCCTTGGTGCAACAACATTAACTGTTGCATGGCTAAACACTTATAAGGTCCCAAGGGCGAGACCTATTGGCTATGCCAAGGCTTGTTGTACTTGTAGTTTTTCTTCTGTCCCAAATCTAGTGTGTTAAATACTTAGAAAAAAGAAAAAGGGTTGGTCTACTACTCATGCTAGAACTATTGCCAATCATTATAGAAATGTCAAACTTATCGGCTTTACCAATTCTTGTTTATTCAGTTTGACAGAGTTGCAGAAGGTAATTTTCAACTTTGTTCAGAGCATTACAACATCTAACAAAATTCCTATCTCAAATTATTCGTGCAGTTATGACATGAACGCCTGTCAGTGGGATACCACTTACCAGTGCCGTATTATTAGCAAATCCATTAATTACTTTTGTGAGTTGTAATCTTTTTGTAATTTAACTGCACTGGAATGCTTGAAAAAAATGATATGTGAACGATAAATCCAGAAGTAGAAATGTTGTAATGTGTACTGATTTGCTATGACAACAGGAACACGCATGCTGACATTTTACATTTCATCTGGTGCCATAGTTACAAAATGGCCCCAGGTCATTTGTGTCACCGCCGGCGTGTCCTGACCTTTACTTCAAGTAGAACCTTTGAACGTTTAAAAAGCTTAATAAAATCACTGATGTGTTTAGTGTGAGTATCAATGGGTATGCCCAGAATAACATCACCTCATACTAATACACAAATATGCACAATAGCATGGTAAGTTGTTGAATTGATGGTACAGGTTGACATCCGTGCATATCTGCCCCGGACACAGTTTTCACGTGCACCATCTTCAGCAAGTCCTGACTTTGAGTACAGCAGCAATTCTCATGCTGAAACTGCTTGCTGTATATTGAAACGGCTTATGAAAATTATAAGGGCCAGATTTCAAAATGTTCTTGAATCAAAACAGCATGCGGCCGAAGGTGTGGCTGGCGGCACATGACCGCTAAGCAACTATGTACGTTTATGAGCATGGGCGGTTCCTCCCCCGCTTTCTTCTGTTGACCTATTGGCAGAGAAGCAACTAGAGCCAAATGTGGGTGGGGGCTAATACCAATTTTGAAGGGGGGCAATTCCTCCAGCAATAGACAGAGTGGAGATGCAGGGGCTCTAAGAGGGGGTAAAAAAACAACAAAGCCTCGTTAACAAGTAATTGGTATTTTAAAGACCTGTGAAGTACTCGGTGTGGCTGCAATAAGACGGATGCCAGACCACCCAGCCTACAGCAGCTCAAAAACTGACTGTGTATGTGCCCGGGCTGACACACACAAGGCGGGGGTCTGAAGCCCTTTGAGCGATGCTTGCCTCTAGCCACTAAAATACCAAAGCACACCGTATTACTAGTCTGAGTATAAAAATTCTGGGAATGTGGACTAGTGGTGTCAGTATTGGTGTTCTGCGCGCGCATGAATAACTGGTCTCGGTGAGCCTTGACGCATCTTTCCTGCGGCGCCCCTGATTCTTCCAAGGCTGCCTACTTGGTATTTCTAGGTGGTGGATTCTAGGTGCTAGTTTGTTCAATGAATCCCTGTAATAGCTATTGACTAACTTGGATGATTTAAAAGGAGCAGGGACTTTTCATCTTTGATCAGAGTGACTAGATCTACAAGATTAGCGTGATTAATTCCTGCTTCATCCAGCTATTTCTGTCAGCTGCTTAGTGAAAAAATCCACAGTCCGAGGTGGAAGAGGGGGACCTTTCCGCTTAGCGCCATTGCAGAGGATCCCAGCTCTTCTGAGGGGACACAGGCAGGCGGCATCTCGGTTTGCTTTTGGGATGCAGGTGGCACTGTGCCTGCATGGATTCCTTGTACACAACGTCAGCTGGCACAGTTGCTTAAGAAGGGCTCAGGACATTTTCAGAAGTGGGGGGAGTGCACAGAATGGAAGAGGCACCCTGGGAATGCTTCCAAACGCAAACACGCGCACTCGAAAATGAAAGCCACCGCGCTAGCGAAAATGAAAGCCACCACGCTAATTTGAGCGCCGCTGCTCGCTCCCGCAAAGTGGATGCCGCCACATGCATGAGTGTCTGAAAAGTGCAGACCGATCCCAAAAGGTCATCTCCTAGACAGCGCATGCGTGCTGCGCTAGGCTTGACCTAAAAACACTAGCTTCCTTGCTCGACCACATCTCATCCAGCAGCTCAGTGCTGCCCCTGACACACAGTGTTTTCCAAAATGTAACACGACAAGAACCCACATTACAGTGAGGTCAGAATGTTAAAGGAGAAACAGAAGGGCCAAGTGTTGGTATATGTTAATAACAATGTGCAACAATGAACCCTGATTTAAGAATGATCACATCGACTTACTGCCTGCCATTAGTGACAAGTCTTACAACATCTTTGCTATGATCTAGTAAAGTTTGAAACACAAATGAGTCTTTCAATGCGCTCCTTTACCACGGAAGTTGTTACAATGACTTGCGTTAGGGAAAGAGTTGTTGGGCTGATGTTGAACTTTAAGTCCAACACTTTCCCCACTGTGGGGCAGACTAGAGATGGAATAGTAAATTATACTATTCCAAAGTCCAGCGCTATCCATAAGGCAAGTCGCTGTAATAACTTGCATGGTAAAGGAATGTATTGTGAAGGCGCATTTGTGGTTCTGACCACATTGTAAAGGCATGCGTGTTAAATGCACACATGGTTTGAACATACAACCCAATGTACAATGCACAAGCCATGCATTACCAGCTGACAGTTTCACGGCTCTAGAATCTCCTTTGGCCACATCTCTGCCACCCCAGTACATCAAACTCATTACACAAATGAAAATGTAACACTTTCTACTTTTATTTTTAAAAAGACATGTCTAGTACAGTGCATAGCAAGTGACTGAAACCACACCATATTCCTCTTCAGAAAGGTTTGCCTGATAATTGGATCACATGTTTAAAGGGATCATCTTCCATGGAATGGACAGGGAACTTCCTCGTCATTTGGTGAGTTGTTGGCCAATTTGGTCTCGGTGTGTACTCCCCCTTTTCACAGAGCCAGAGCAGGCGGTCGCACCTTCAAAGTCCAGGCGGCGCACCTTTGGAATTCTCTTCCAATTCCCATTAGAGGACTTCAGAACCATCTGGCCTTTCGAAAGGCTTTAAAGACCTGGCTCTTTCCAGCTTAGGTTGCTCTCCTCTTTCGAGTGATCTTAGCCCTTACTTAGGTAGCGCTGGGACGCCCCGTCACTGGGGCAGCTATGCGCTTTATAAAACTTAAAATAAATAAATAAGAAGAATAGGTTTTCCTCTTGGAGAAATATATATATATATATTTGGGGAGAGGAGTTGGCCTAATGGCTAGGGTGGTCGACCTCGAATCTGGGGAACTGGGTTTGAGTCTCTGCAATGACGCTGAACATTCTGTGATTCTGGGCAAATCACTTAATCTGCCAGTGCCTAACAAAAATTATGACATCGTCATAGCCATTCCTGATGGCTACAAGATCACCCGCAGGAACCGCACCAACGGAGCAGGAGGAGGAATCGCCATCGTCCACAGAAACACCCTCAGAATCTCGACCAGTACCAATGACACCCTCAACGCCGCCGAACACCTGCACTTCCAGATCCACATCGACCTCAACACCACCCTCAGATTAACCCTCATCTACAGACCCCCTGACCTCCGGCCACAATTCAGCGACTCCATTGCCGACTTCGTCAGCACGCAGGCCGTTGCGTCCACACACTTCATCCTCCTTGGAGACCTGAACTTTCACCTCGAGAACACCAACGACAGCAACTCCACCACCCTGCTCAACAACCTCGCCAATCTCGGACTCAAACAGCACATCACGACTCCCACCCACTCCGCCGGACACACGCTCGACCCCCATCTTCTCCGCCAGCAACCACGTCACCTTCAGCCACACCACAAAACTCCACTGGACCGACCACCGCTGCATCCACTTCACCTTTGAGAAGCCCACCGTGCACTACCACACAAAACGGGCCCCCCGCCGCAGCAGGAGCAAAGTCACTGAAGACCAGCTAAACACCACCTTCGCCGAAACCCACCAACTGACACCACTGACACCTCCGACACCGCCACCGCCACCCGCAACCTCAAGCAATGGATCGATGACTGCGCCAACACTCTTGCCCTGATCAAGAAACCCTCTAACAGATGCACCAACAGAAAGGCCACCTGGTTCACCGCCGACCTCCAGTCATCCAAGCAGGCCTGCCGCAGGCTCGAGAAGAGGTGGCACCACGAACAGACACCGGACAGCAATGCAGCCTACAAGAGCGCCATCTGCAGACACCACCAACTCACCTGAACCGCCAAAAGGACCTCCTTCAAAGAATGCATCGACAACAATGCACACATCAGCAAAGAGCTCTTCAACAGTGTGAAGGAACTCTCTAACCCCAGCTCCAACTCCAATGACATCCTGCCATCGCAAGATCTCTGCGACTCCCTAGCCACCTTCTTCCACCGCAAGATCGCAGACATCCATGACAGCTTCCAAAACCAGGCCCCCCCGGCAGACACCGACACCTCAGACTCACCACCCCCATCCACACTGACCCCCTGCTTTCCTGGACCCACATGAACAACGACGACACCATCAAAATCATGAACACCATCCACTCCGGCTCACCATCAGTCCCCTGCACGCACCACATCTTCAACAAAGCTAGCTCCGCTGAGGGAGCGCGGCTTACTGATCCCCAGAGTATTGTCGATAGCTTCGCGACATATTTTCAAACTGTGTATACCTCGGTCTCGGATCGGCCGGAGGAGGACTCTCATGTGCTGCTCCGAGATATACAGCTCCCGTGCTAGCCCAGGCTATTGACTCCTTGAGCTCGGGTAAGGCACTGGGACCCAATTGGTTCCCCATTGAATTATATAAGCTTAGGCCGGATAAGCTGGCTCCTTACCTAAAAGAAATGTTTGTTGAGGCCCGGGAGAGGGGGATACTGCCTTATGATCAGAGAGTTGCATCAGTGGTGGTAATTCATAAGGATGGCAAACCAAAGACTAATTGCGCCTCTTATAGGCCTATTTCCTTATTGAACGCAGAGCCCAAAATACTTGCCAAGCTTCTCTCGAATAGACTGATTAAAGTGATTAGCGGACTGATACACCCAGATCAATCAGGCTTTATTCCACACAGAAATACGGCCCTGAATCTACATAGGTTACATGGCGTGATTGCCAGGGCTCACACCCTGCAGGAACCGGCCATAATCGCCTCGCTCGATGCAACAATGGCTTTTGATACTGTAGAGTGGCCATATTTGTGGGCAGTTCTGGCTAAATTTGGATTTGGCCCCGATTTTATTCACTGGGTGCATTTATTATATACTGAACTGCTTGCGCAGATAGTGGTTAATAATCGTGTCTCGACGTCCTTTCTTCTTGGTCGGGGCACTCGGCAGGGTTGTCCCCTCTCTCCCCTTCTCTTCTCGCTGGCCCTGGAACCCCTGGCGGCTTGGATTCACTGGGAGCCATCAATTTGAGGCATTCGGTGGTCCCCTGATTGCGAGGACCGGATCTCCTTGTATGCTGATGATATTCTACTCTATCTGACTTCGCCTAGGAAGTCCCTTATTGTTGTCTGTGATGTTTTGGCCTCCTTTGGTAGAAATTCTGGGCTTTCCATCAACTGGGGGAAGTCTCTCTTGTTTGTTCTTAGGGGGGAGACCCCGGTTCCTCCGCGTAATTGTCCTATCCAGGTAAACACAGGCGGTTTCAAATATCTGGGGATTTTCATCTCGCTGGATCCGGCGGTCCGGTATGCTAAAAATCTCCTTCCCCCTTTGCAGAGGCTTAGAAGCGACATTGCTATTTGGAAGGGACTCCCCTCTCGTTATTGGGGCGAGCAGCTCTCTTTAAAATGATGTCTTTGCCCCGTTTCCTCCACGCCCTTCAGAATACCCTGGATGTTGTGCCGGCCAGCTATTTCCGTGAGGTGGAAGGGTTGCAGCGTAGTTTATTATGGGAGGGCAGACCCCGTATTGCTTTGGCTAAACTAACGCTTCCTTGGTATGATGGAGGCATTGCCCTCCCAGACATCAAAAGATACTACTGGGCTTCTCAGCTGGCTGCAATCAACCAGGGAACATATGGGCCAGTGGCTGATCCCGGATATGCGATGGATAGGTGGCTCCTCCCAGGAGGTAGTTAGAAAAGGGCGCTGTACTCTAAATCAACGAAGCTGAACTTAACAGGGTCTACTAAACATGCGGTGAGGATCTGGCACGATGCCACGTGCTCTTTGGGATGGAGGGACAGGTTGACGCTAGCTACCCCTCTGTTTGATTCGGAACGTCTGGGATCTGATAGGGATCTCAACTGTTAAAGACATCTGGGGTAAGGGGAAGATTAAAACATTCGAAGAACTACAGATCGAATTTGAACTGATGGGAACTGAGTACTTTCGCTATGCGCAAGTCCGACACGCATTGCAGACGGCCCTGCCTGAGGAGGCTGACCTGCCTGAAGCCTCACCTCTCGAGGATAGAATTTTAGATGGTCACCTCCCCGAGAAAACGATCTCCTTGATCTATAAGAAATTAATTAATCAGAGGGCGGATCTACTTAGGGAGTTGAGGGATAAATGGACGCGAGATGGCATAGAATTGGACGATGAGGACTGGCAATCGGCTGTGTCCTCTCCAAAAGTGGTTGCGATCCCAGCGCGATTGCGGCTTGTTCAGCTAAAAATACTACACAGGGTTTATGTTACAGGCCCCCACCTTGCCCGGATGGGACTGTCGGAAGTAGGATTGTATAGACGGAAGTGTGGTCTTGTGGGTACATTTCTCCATATCCTTTGGGAGTGTCGATATATTGCTGAAGTAAGATCCATAACACTATGCAGGAGGTTTTGGGGGTTGCTGTGCTGCCAGAAGCTAGGAGATGCCTCCTTAATATATGGGAGCCTACTGACCTTAACTGCGTACAAACACAATGAAAAGGTTTCATGATAGCAAAAAGGACTATTGCACAGCAGTGGTGATCCGAGTGGCCTCCTCCCTTGAGAGTTGGAAAGACGACCTGGATTGGTGTATGTATCGGGAAAAAGCTGTTTATATAGCTAGAGGCCGACCTCCAAAATGGGCATCAGTTTGGGGGCTTTGGAACAAATATAGGGGAGAGATCTGTGTGCCACCTAGAGATTCTGTGTTTGATCTTCCCCCATCCCCGTGATTTCATTGACAATGTATGTACCTTGATCCCCTTCCCCCCCCGGGAGATGTAATATGGTGTTAGGATGTGATTCTTCTGTACTATGCTCAGTATATTTGATGCCTTGTTTTCATAAAAAGAAGTATAAAAAAACTAAACAAAGCTAGCTCCACCATTGCACCCCATCTCCGCAAGATTATCAGCAATTCCTTTGAGTCCACCACTTTCCCAGAGAGCTGGAAGCACGCCGAGATCAACGCCTTACTCAAGAAACTCCAGGCGGACCCCAATGACCTCAAGAACTTCTGGCCCATCTCCCTACTCCCGTTCCCAGCTAAAGTCATCGAGAAGATTGTCAACAGGCAACTGACCTCCTTCCTCAAAGAGAACAAAATCCTGGACTCGTCCCAATCCGGATTCCGCAGCTACCACAGCACCGAAACCTCCCTCATCACCGCCACCGACGACATCAGGGCCCTGCTGGACAATGGAGAACCCGCGGCCCTCAACCTCCTGGACCTTTCGGCCGCCTGCAACACTGTCTGCCACCACACCCTACGCAATCGTCTCCACAAAGCAGGTATCCGCGACAAAGCCCTGGACTGGACCACCTCCTTCCTCACCGGTAGAACCCAGAGTGTCCGACTCCCTCCTTTCCGATCTAAAGACACCAAGATCATCTGCGGGGTACCCCAAGGATCGTCCCTCAGTCTGACACTCTTCAACGTCTACATGGCACCGCTCGCCCACATCGTCCGATCTCACAACCTCAACATCATGTCATACGCCGATGACACCCAGCTGATCCTCTCCCTCACCAAGGCCCCCACCACCGCCAAAACCAACCTCCACGAAGGAATGAAGGCCATCGCTGAATGGATGAAGAACAGCTGCCTGAAATTGAACTCTGAGAAGACAGAGGTCTTCATCATCCGATCCACCCCTTCCGCCTGGGACGACTCATGGTGGCCAGCCGCGCAGGGAGCTGCACCGATGCCCATTGACCACACACGCAACCTGGGGGTAATCCTGGACTCATAGCTGTCAATGACCCAGCAAGTCAACGCCGTCTTCTCCTCTTGCTTCAACACCCTCCGCATGCTCCGCAAGATCTACAGATGGATCCCCACCAGAACCAGAAGGACGGTCACCCAGGCCCTTGTCAGCAGCAGACTGAACTACGGCAACACCCTCTACACGGGAACCTCAGCCAAACTCCAGAAACAGCTACAACGCATACAGAACACCTCTGCACGCCTCATCCTCGACATCCCCTGCCACAACCACATCACATCCCACCTGAAGACCTGCACTGGCTCCACATCACCAAGAGGATCACTTTCAAGCTCCTCACCCACGCTCACAAAGCACTCCACAACACCGGACCAGCATACCTCGTTGAGCATACCTCAACAAATGACTCACCTTCTACCCCCGAACCGCCAGCTTTGCTCCTCTGACCTTGCCCTCGCCACCATCTCCCGCATCCGACGAGTGATCCCCGGTGACAGATCATTCTTCTACCTCACCGCCAAGGCTTGGAACACCCTCCCCATCCACCTACGACAGACCCAGGACCTGATGACCTTTTAGAGACTTCTCAAGACCTGGCTGTTCGAGCAGTAGCAGCACTCCCCCCACACCTCCCCCCGCACCTTTAGACCCTCACGGGTGAGTAGTGCACTCTACAAATGGATTAATTGATTGATTGATTGACGGGTATGCCCAGATGTGGGTCCCGTGCTCTCCATGCCACTGGAGTCAAGCTATCCTGGCTGATGAGGGCTGAAAGCCAGGAACCAGTCCCAGGATGCTTGTTTGCAGTCCAGGAGGACCTGGCCTGGCAGTTCGGGCTGAACTGTTCCCATTGGGTGCAGGGTCAAGACTGATTTGCATTTGGCTGGGTCCAAACTGGAAGGGCATGTGAGCATAAAATTGTGGATTTAAGACCCAGATCTCTGCACTGGGGTGAATGTATGAAATTGTTCTGCATTCTGTCCATCAATTGCTTTTCTTTTTGTAATTGGCGGTAGCGCTGAGGCACCGCCAAGCATCTTATGAGTTTCCTCTCCGTCACGGATCATATGGCATTGAGCCCGCCATGAAAAATGTGGTAGAGAGAAAACAGAGAGGGGCCCTATAGAGTCAACTGTTGCCTCTGGGCCATGGGGTGAATGCAGGGGGGCACATGTTGTACCCCCCTGTGTGCATGCACCCCAGTTCCAGCATGGCATGGACTGGACCAGTCCATGTTGTGTAGGGGCTGCCTTTGACACTCCCATTGTGGTGCCTTTTTCATGGGCACCGCTGTGTGACCGCCACAGAACCGCTTGTCAGAGACTAAAAACGTCATCTAGCGGGCGGTGTCAGTACAGCTTTGCTGGTCTTGCAGCAGGGCGGTGGCATGGAGGCCCCGCTCCAGGACAGCCAATGTTGTAATTAATCGGTTTCTCTTCAACCGCTAATGCCGCTAAGGGACCAGACACACGTTTTTTTTTTTCCAGTTGCTGCCACCATCTCTACTTCTGAGTGTCCATTTTCCTGTTTTTCCCCAGGTGCTCTTCTGGCGAACTCTCCCTGTGCCATCTCAGGAAAGCTTTCTTTCCTCCCTATTGGTTGCTTTAATTTGTCTGCCATCCGGTGCGGCTCTCTCCCCATTGGTAGGTTCTGAGCATCAGGTTCCTCCCCTTTTGTTGCTTGGGCTGCACTGCAGAGAGCTCTCTTGTGGTTTTGTGCCACTTCCTGTCCAAGGATTATTGTTCAGGTTACCAGGGTTCTCCATTATGGCATTTATTTGTGACTTTCACCATGACAACCTAAAGAGAGAGAAAAGTCTTCTGGGTCAAGTGCCATCTAAGTTAGAGTCCCACAAGGCAACATTCCAGCCATTCACAAGTTGGAAAAGTTATTCTTTTGGAGTTGTTCAAAATGAAATTAAATCCTTCTAATGCACCTTTCAGTTGGATGAAGGCTGCCCTATGTACACAATGCTGTTGTGTGGAACTTTCTAATGCCTTTGCAAATGTCCAGGTACACAGAGTAGGAGCTCGTCTGCAAATGAATATCTCATGAAATATTTAAAGACTTAACAGCGGAAACTGGGGAAAATGTGCTAATTTGCCAAGATGAATTAACAAAACATGAATGTGTAATTACTAACTGTTCCCAGATAGTTATTGCGTGTAGTAAACTTCAAGAGCAATTATCTGGCAGGGCTTTCATGAGCACTGTTGCTATTAACAACCTCACCCAACATACAACAGTTGGCGGCCCTGTGCATTGCAGTCAGACAGCTCCATGGCAGGCGGCCATTTTACATGGTTAAAGCGGCTTCCTTTCTACTGATTGCACTCACCGCAAGAGGACAAAGGAGCTGACCTGAAGCAGATGATGCTATTGGGGAAGGAGAAAGGGAGGCACAGCGGGGGCACCGGGTAGCACAATTGCATAATGAGGATTTCTGGGAATCGGTCAGATCAGGCATGGAATGGACAGGTCAGGGAGATGGACCTCCAGGAGATCTGATCCCCAGCCGGGGTCATGGCCAGCTTGCAGAGGTCATGCAGCAGGGCATTAGAAGGTCAGTCCTTCCATACAAGGCTGGACTGAAGAGATCATGGCAAAGCACTTTGCAGAAATCAGACCTTCAAACAAGGTCTGGGTGGTCTGGAGAAGTAATAGTGTGATCTTTAGGCTGAATTTGTCTCAAGACTAGGGTACACAGGTAGGTCCTTCAGGGCGAACCTAGGATTCTCACTGTACCCAGGACCAGGGTGGTCTGCAGAATGAATGCGATAGAGTTAGGAAATCAGTCCACCACGCTGGGGTGGTCTCTGGAAATGTGATGCTGTGGGATGTTTACAAGACTGGTCCTTCCCAGCCATTGGTCGACGGAGAAGGACGTGGAGTAGAGCCCTCGGGAGCTCATTGCACCCAGGTGAATGGTGGTCTGGTGGGATCGCGTAGAAGGGTCTTCAAGAAGGCACTTCACCAATGACAAGAGGCTAGCTGGAGAGGATATTTAGGAGATGGGTTCTAGTAGATGGGTCCTCAAGAGACGGCGCTCAGGATCTCGATGCTCTGAGATCAAGGTAGGCATGAAAAAATCATACATATGGGTATATAGTACATCAGTCCTTACCTGGTCAGTTGTGCTCTGAAGATGTCATGCAGAAAGTGCCTGATGAGGTCACTCTTCTCCAGGGCTTAATTTGAGCCGGTGGTTTCCAGTGCTCGGCAGTGGCACTTAATCGTCAACATCGGCACTTATGACAGTCTGCCACGTGGTGGTGCTGTATATCTAATTCAGAGATGAGGATAACAATAGTTATTTATTTGTTAAATATCACATAAAAATGACTAATACCTGCCATCCAAGTCATTCCTATATTGGCCGGGGCCTGGAATAGTCAGAGTTGTCACACTTGTAGGAGTGTGATTGTTAGTGACTGTGATGGTGCTGTCATTGGCAGCGCTGGCAGGAGCAATAGGTGTCACAAGCTGAAGTTGCCTCCTGACAATATATATCTATATCTATATCTATATCTATATATATATATATATACACACACACACACATATATATATATATATATATACACACACACACACACACACACATATATATATATTTTTTTTTTACAAATCAAGCACTGCTTTGCTTAGGTAAAGGGCAGTCTGTAGGGAGAACGTCATATCTTCATCCCAGATCAAGCTGGCCCGGAGGGGTCACGCATTAGGGTGTGTAGGAGATGTGTCATGCATGGCTTAAAAGTAGACTAAAGAGACTGATAGAGCGCGCGGGTCACCTGACCAATAATTTTGCCACTTCTGGCTTCGGGCCCATATATTTCAAATCACCATATACATTGATCAGATGACCTCACGATCTGCTATCAGATATTTGTGAGTTCCTTTCGTTATTCTTCAGCGTACCCGACTTACCATCCACCGACACGGGTACCTATGACCACAATGGATCAGGAAGCTAGCTGTAAAAGGAAAGGCAGCAAAATACAAACCCAACAAAATAATATTCAATACCTTTTGTAAAATGACCACGGACAACTGGAAGTTTTAAAGTCTTTATCTAATTTAGTAAAATTCAGAAATCATCAAATTCACAGTAATTAAGCAATCGATAATCAGAATAACAGAAAGTACATAGCTGAATAGCAAATAAGTCAATGCAACCATTTATAAGCTAATGGAACCAGGACACACTTAAATGAAAGATCAGGAATTAAAACGTTTAAGATGACTCACTAAAGATGGGATAGGCTTTGATTAGGACTAGTATTCTAGAATTATTTCAAGGGAATGAGACAAGAGTTCGGGACACTCATATAACTATAGGAGAGTCTATAGAGAGAGACACGCTATGCTTTAAGGCAAAAGTTCTTTAGACAGTTTAAGTAAGGAGGTTCTAAACCATATCAGGAAATGACAAACTGCAATGCAAAATATAATTTCTAACAGGTAGGGTAACATAGGAACATGTTATGGAACAAATGCAAATGACTTTATGATTCAATGGTTGCGGAAAAGCATGGAAAATTAACATATGCAAAGGTATGTCTTTATTAAAGCAAAAGACAGAAATATAGAAAGGTGCAGTTTCAGGAGATTCTGAGTGATATTTACCTAGACTGGTGTGGAAACCAAACCCTGGCCACGGGTCAGTTAAGGACAGGAAACCCTCAAGGAAGGATACCCCTCAGTGGACAGCAGGTGCAGAATGGACACCCAGGACAGGACAGGAAGACCAGATTAGAAATCAGGACAGGACCTCTCGGACAGGACCCTCAGGACAGGACCAGCACCCGCAGTTCGGAAGCAACGCCTGCGCTCCACCCTCTCTGCAGTTATCGATCAAGACCCCGATTGGGTCAGCGAACTCCCAGCAAAGTGCTCCGCCAGCACTTTAAGGTTTAGTAAAACCTTAGTCTATGGTCAAATTTCGGACAGAGTGCTCCGCAGTACTCTGTATCTTCAGTCACCTATTGAGTGCGTTGGGTCAGTGACAGGTCAGCTAAACCAGACAAGTCGGACAATTTCCCTAGGTGAACCCATGGTAGTTATACTGTTTTGGGACGGTGTACCACCCCCCAATGTTGCAAAGTGTCAGAATCCCTCAATTTGGATTGGTTCTAAGGTAGGCTTTGGGTAACACACCAATCAGAATAGACTATTTGGAGGCCTAATTTACATCTCTGGGTACCGCCTAGCGAGATTGGGGTTCCCATGAGAAAGACCAGTGGAATACAATGAATTGTTAACAATTGTTTCAATATGGGTACACATGACTCCGTCCTGCTGGGTCGCAGGTCATTTTCTCAGGAGCATCTTGCCCATCTCTGCCAGCTGGCTGAGTTCCACTGTCCAATGTTGCCACCTTTCAGTGCACCACGAGTCTGCGCAGAAGAGACCTTCAATATGGCTCCCAACCGGTTCGGACCCCCATTTCCCGCAGTACATGAAAAGTAAGCGAGAACAAATTAATACATAGAAATAAACATATGTAAACACATCATTGGGTTTGTACTTTAAACTTATCATTATAAAAATATACTATGCAATTGAAATGTTAGCAACATATACACGCTCACAAGAGCATTACCACGTTATTCACGAAAGCTGTGTATTACGCATGCGCACCCTTTCCCACCAAAACTTATAACTACGCCAGGTCACGTGAGTGTGACTGACGCATGCGCAGAAGAACTTTTCAAGCGGCGGCCATGTTTTAGAGACATGGATTAGTTGTATTAGAAAACACATACGTAAGCTTCCTCTACCTCGTTTGAATATAAAAAATAAAAGATTAGTAAGACGTACAATTTATTAATTGATTACACACGGGCGAGGTTCATGACTCGAGCAAGTCGCGATGCGATGCTTGCTCTATCAATCCCCTCTTTGATGATATTTACTATCATCACAAAAATAATGGAACCAGATGCCAACTTCTCACACCTTATACAACTCTATCTCTTCCAACAAGCGATTTAGCTTCTCTTTCTCATTTTTGGTAGGGTGAGAATTTTTCACCCTTTTGTATATCTGATTATTCATTTCCTCTAATTCAAGCTCATCCACACTTCGTTTCACTCCTCTTGCATTCACTTGATGCTTTCTGGTGTGCTTACGACATTTGCAACAGACAAATATGAAAAATAGGATAAGACCTATAATTCCAATTGGCATCAGTACCTTGAACAATAAGCTTTTACCTAAGCTAGCAAGCCAATGACCTACATTTGAGAGACCATCTACCAGTCTCTTCCAGGCACTGTCAACCTCGAGTGGTTTGAGTTCCCTTTCCAAATTAGTAATGTTCTTCACATATCTTTTGAGCTGCACACTTTTGTCCGGAATATAAGTGCAACAATGTTGCGCCTTCAACATCCGGCAGACTCCGCCCTCTTTTGCTAATAAGGTATCAAGAGCAAGTCTGTTCTGTAAAACCATTGATCTGATCGCAACCATTTCGGTATTGACCAGCAGAAATCCATGAGCTGTGTCAGTAGACAACACATCCACTATGGTGGACAATTTGCAAATTCTGTGAGTGTTCAGAACCACTCCCACTCCAGGTATCATTGCACTGAAAATACTACCCATTATTTCACCTACGCTTTCTCTTTTACTGGTGCACAGACATAATATCGACTCCAAAATATCGTCTGGACAGAATATCGAGTTTTAAATATCGTTTGGAGAAAATATCGACTAGACAGAATATCGACAGCCAAAATATCGTTTTTAAGGTAAGTGAAGTAATATCGACTGTAAATAATATAGACAGTGAAAATATCCAAGTATATAATCTAGATAGTAAAAAATATAGTTTTTTAAATAATATTTAATTATTTATAGTGTGTTTATGTTATAATATGTGTGAAAAGTGTCAATTTTTTTTTTTTTTTTTTTTAATTAATTATTTTTTTAATTATTGTGTAATTTAATTCTGTAGCGGGTTGTGGGTTTATAGGGGAATAGGGTGGGAAGTAATTTAATTATAATTAATTAAATATGTACATTTATTAATTGGTAGTAATAATTAATTAATTGGTAATTAAATAATATATGTTAATTATTTAAAATTTAATTGGTAATTAATTTTATTTAATTGATTAATTGCTAATTATGTCAATTAAAATAATTTATTTTCTCTAGCGGGTTGTGGGTTTATAGGGGAATAGGGTGGGAAGTAATTTAATTATAATTAATTAAATATGTAAATTTATTAATTGGTAGTAATAATTAATTAATTGTTAATTAAATAATATATGTTAATTATTTAAAATTTAATTGGTAATTAATTTTATTTAATTGATTAATTGCTAATTATGTCAATTAAAATAATGTATTTTCTCTAGCGGGTTGTGGGTTTATAGGGGAATAGGGTGGGAAGTAATTTAATTATAATTAATTAAATATGTTAATTTAATAATTGGTAGTAATATTTAATTAATTGTTAATTAAAAAATGTTTGTTAATTAATTAAAATGTAATTGGTAATTAATTTTATTTAATTGATTAATTGCTAATTATGTTAAATGAAAGGGGTATTTTTAGGGTTCAGGGTCAGTTTTTAGTTTTTGGGTAAAGGGGTATTTTTAGGGTTCAGGGTCAGTTTTCAGTTTTTGGGTAAAGGGGTATTTTTAGGGTTCAGGGTCAGTTTTCAGTTTTTGGGTAAAGGGGTATTTTTAGGGTTCAGGGTCAGTTTTTAGTTTTTGGGTAAAGGGGTATTTTTAGGGTTCAGGGTCAGTTTTCAGTTTTTGGGTAAAGGGGTATTTTTAGGGTTCAGGGTCAGTTTTCAGTTTTTGGGTAAAGGGGTATTTTTTGGGTTCAGGGTCAGTTTTTAGTTTTTGGGTAAAGGGGTATTTTTAGGGTTCAGGGTCAGTTTTCAGTTTTTGGGTAAAGGGGTATTTTTAGGGTTCAGGGTCAGTTTTCAGTTTTTGGGTCAAGGGGTATTTTTAGGGTTCAGGGTCAGTTTTCAGTTTTTGGGTCAAGGGGTATTTTTAGGGTTCAGGGTCAGTTTTCAGTCTTTGGGTCAAGGGGTATTTTTAGGGTTCAGGGCCAGTTTTCAGTTTTTGGGTAAAGGGGTATTTTTAGGGTTCAGGGTCAGTTTTCAGTTTTTGGGTAAAGGGGTATTTTTAGGGTTCAGGGTCAGTTTTCAGTTTTTGGGTAAAGGGTTATTTTTAGGGTTCAGGGTCAGTTTTTAGTTTTTGGGTAAAGGGGTATTTTTAGGGTTCAGGGTCAGTTTTGGGTTTTTGGGGTACATATACAATATTGCCTATTATTTAATTAAATGTTGTCACTATATATATATGTTTTAAGAAATATGATTAAAAATATTTTTTTTTTTTACTTTCATTAAATATTTAATTATTAAAAGTTATTTTAAGTATTGTTAATTATATTTTAGTAATCAATTTTTTATATTAATGTAATTAAACATTGTTTTTAGTAAAGTCGATATTTTTTACAACGATATTTTTGTAAACGATATTTTGTAGTCGATATTTTTGTACTTACCTGTTTGTACATACAAACTCGATATTTTTGTAGTAGATATTTTCACCTCGATATTTTGGGTACTCGATATTGTGGTAGTCGATATTCTTTCAGTGATCCTCTTTTACTACGCACTAAGCCATTAGTGTTTTCACTGCTTCCAGCAACTTCATTCACATGGTATATTTTCGGGAAGACAATGCCAAAGTAGCAGCTTCCATACCAGTGATCCGGCAATTTGAAATAAGCCTTGTCTCCACATATATAATAGATTCCAGGAAACACAGGCTCTGACCCATTTTTGAAACCCCATCCTCCAATTACCTTGTAATTATGTTCACATTCACTGGAACCAATGAAAATGTTATTATAGTAGCTAGTCTTCTCGCGGTGAAGACATAGCTTTCCTTTTTTTTCAAAATCCAGCAACAGAGCAGGACCCGCCCCACCATTTGAGGTGCCTTCCATGTTCTCAGCCCATTTTGGTGTTTTCTGTCTTTCGTCATCTGCCTTTCTTTGTATTTTTATTCTCCTCTTCTCTGCCATGTTCAGGAACATCTTTTCCTGCTCACGCAAAGAACAGGTCAAGTTATCTCTGTGTGCGTCACCTATGTCTATATTAACTATAGTCAGAAAGTATTCGCCCATGTAGCGAGTAACGTCACTTTTAGTATGTACAGGATTCAAGTTCCCACGTATAGGGAGTTCAGAAAAGATCACGTCATTGTTTGAGTAATAGTACTGTAACGGTCCTCTTTTGTAAAATAAGCTTGCTAAAATGCTACAGGAAATTCCATAGGTCAAGGGCAGGTGATGGTATGTCACGCCTTCAGCCACAGAAGTAGGTAGCTTCATGCAGACATAGCAATCTTCAATTTCCATAGTCTCTACATAGTGTATTAACAAGTTTGCGAAAACATTTAAATGCGTTTTATTCTTTACTCCATGATAATGTAGTCCTCCCTCATCTGATGCTTCTAGGTCTCGTTTTGTTTGTCTGAGTGCTCTCTCATGTCTTGCTACACTTTGTGTTGTTAGTTCTTCAGTCTCAGTATTTACAATCTCAGTAGGGTCAATATTAGTATTTTTGCTCACCGCAAAAGGAATGAAAACTGTTAGTCCTATCCAAACTAATATCACTATAACTATACTACATACACATACCTTGCAGCATGTTTTGCAACGACTGCAACTAGGTCTACCATTCACGTTTGAATCAGACATTTTGGCTCAGAAGAAGTTTCTCGACCCCTCTTTGTGTCTTTACACCAGTAGCTTACTTTGTGCAAATTCACGGTGGCTCGTCTTCTTCTTCGGCAGAGTACTCAGTGACTGGTTCTCCGTCGCTCTCGTCAGTTATATCAAGGTCTTCAAATTCCTCCAAAACGAGCGTCCATTCAGGAGACTTGTACTTTTTGTTTTGTCTTTTTATTCGATCGCTCCTTCTTTTGGAAGAGTCTTCTGGTTGTTCTGCTATGCGAGCACTTCTCCTTTCTTCTGCACGTTTTTCTTCTACCGTTTTTATTCTCAGTCTCAATTTCTTTATGAATCCAGGCTCAATGTGCTTTCTTTTCTTAAGTCTTTTAGTTGGCACTGAGACTTCGTTCTCTTCTCTTGTCCTTTTATTTTCATTAGTTTGTGGCAATTCTGCTTCTTTTTCCCTTCATATCTCACTAGTTCCAGGTCTTGCATCTATTTCTTCTGCCTGGTTACTAATCTGGCCTTGTTCAGGAGAATTTTGTTTTTGCTTTTCAAATGTCTCTGTTTCTGTTTCCTGAACACTTTCTCCTAACCCTATCTGATCCTGCTCGAGCACTTCGATCTCTTGACTTTCTTCCGCTCGAATCTCTTTACTAGGTCTAATCTGTTGTTTTCCCACTTCTGGAGTTTGGGGAGGTGTATCAATTATTTGCTCAGTCCCTGTCTGACCTTCTCCTTCCTCAGTTTTGACGTGAATCTCAAGAGTCTGAGGTTCTTCGCCTGTGCCTTGCTTTGCCTCTCTATTCCACTCTCTACCTTTCCAAATTCGTTCGCTTGTTCTGATGGGGTCTTCGGTAAGGTCAATCAATGGTATCCACTCATCTGGCCATATGCTTGTCAGCTCGTCATCAGCTACTTCTGGACCAACTTTTGGGAACCCTTCAGCAGGCTGGACTCTTGGTAGCTCGTCATCAACTACTCCTGGACCAACGTCTGCAGACCCCTCAGCTCGACTGGTTCTGGGCTGTGCGTCGTCAGTTACTTCTGGTCTTGCTTCTGCAGGCCCCTCTGCTGGACCGTCTTCTTCTCCAGGCTCTTTGTCGGGTTGTACCTTCTGGGTGTGGCTGGCGTGGATCCAATGGGGAACACCTGCACACTTCACTGCTGTGGTCGTTACCAGGATCACTTGGCGCTTCTCTCCCCACCTCGGTTCCAGGCAGCTCGACCGAGTATGCTTCTTTATTTTGACCCAGTCCCCGGGAACCAGTTTGTGGAGAGGAGTCGTTGGATTGGCGACGGCGTCTTCTCCGATCTGGCAAGAGATATAACGCACTTGGTCACCTAATCTCTTGCAGTATTCAAGCACCAAATCATCAGTAATACTCAACAGTTTGCTTCCTGGTACCCATGCTTGTCTCATTACTCTTCCCATCAAGATTTCATGAGGGCTCAGGCCTGTCTTCCGGTCTGGAATACTTCGGAGTCCCATCAGAACCAGAGGCAGGGCCTTCCCCCAGGTCATGCCAGATGCATCACACAATTTCGCTAGTCTTGTTTTGATAGTCCCGTTTATTTGTTCCACTACTCCAGATGCCTCTGGACGATATGCACAGTGGAGTTTTTGTGAGATCCCAAATGCCTTACAGAGTTGGTCGATTACATCATTCTGAAAATGTCGGCCTTTATCTGATTCAATAGTGACTGGAACCCCGAATCTAGGTATCAGTTCTTTCAGTAAACACTTTGCTACTGTCAGTGCATCACTTTGGGGAGCAGGGTAAGCTTCCACCCATTTTGAAAATAGGCAGACAATGACAAGGACATAACGCTTCCCTTCACAACGTGGCATGGTGATGAAATCAACCTGTATTCTCACAAAGGGACCCCCTGACCTCCCAATTTTCCCTAGTTCCACCATTGTTCTCTTGCCTGGGTTCATCTTTTGACATGACAGGCACCTCTGGCAGAGGGACTCTGCTACTTTCCTGAACTTTTTGCTATACCAAGTCTGTTGGAATACCAGAATCATGGCGTCCCTACCAATGTGTGATCCCTCATGTATCAATCTCGCCATTGTGCCAAGCAAGTGTCTGGGTAACACAGGCATACCATTTGGGCCCAAGATGACACCATCCTCACGTCTTGGTCTACACCCTTCTTCCTTCCACTTCTCTCTCTCTTGCCAGGGTGCCGCCTGCTGCCATTCTCTCACTTCATTCCATGTAGGCACTTCTTCAAACACTCGAAGTTGGCAGCTGGTTCCGCCCCCCCCCGTTTTGGATTTATGATATATCGATCCCTGGCGCATAATTTTGCCACTCGATCCGCGAAATCATTTCCCAAAGATACAGGGTCAAAGTCCTTCTTATGGGCAACACACTTGACCACTGCCAGTTCCTTTGGTAACTGGATTGCCTCTAAAAGGTCTTGAACAACTTTTCATTTTCGAATAGGGGTACCTGATGAAGTCAGGAACTCCCTTTGTAGCCATAATTGGCCAAAGTCATGCACAACCCCAAAACAGTACTGACTGTCAGTATACACTGATAGGCGTACGTTTTTCCCAATTTTGCAAGCTTTTATCATAGCGATCAATTCGGCTACTTGTGCAGACTTTACTTCAAATAAATAACCTGCCTCTACAATTTTGGTTAAGGAGACTACCGCATAGGCAGCACTCAGGCCTCCTTGTTCATGTCTTAGGCATGAACCATCCACAAACAATTCCATGTCATGTTTAGGCAAAGGTGTTTCTTTAATGTCTGGGCGTGGCTTTGTGCAAAACTCTGTTAAATCAATGCAGTTATGCTCCTCTTCCTCCCCATCTTCCATATCCATTGAGTTGGGAAGCAGAGTGGCGGGGTTCAGAATGTTGCACCTGACAATTGTTATATTTGCAGCACCCACGAGAATCCTCTCGTATTTAGTCAGCCGACTAGGGGTGAGATACTGAGTTTTCGTTCTTGTTAACAAAATTACCACTCCATGTGGAACATACACAGTTACAGGATATCCCATGACAATGGATTCACTCTGCTCTAAACTTGTGCAAGTAGCAGCTACTGCTTTCAGACATCCTGGTAATCCAGCAGCCACTGGATCCAGGGTGGCAGAGAAATATGCCACAGGCCTTCTGGTTGTGCCATGTTCTTGAGTTAGGACTGATAACGCGCAATTATCGTGAGTGTCACAGAACAGGGCAAATTCCTTGGAATAGTCTGGCATTCCCAACGCAGGGGCTGTACACAGACAATCTCGCAATTTTGTGAAGGCTGTTAAGCTTTCCTCATCCCATTCTACGATATCCGGTGTTCCTCTCTTGGTCATTTTTATCAAAGGCCTAGCTAGGACTGCAAATCCCACAATCCATTGCCTGCAGTATCCTATCACTCCAAGGAACATTCTGATTTCTTTCTGAGTACGGGGTAACTGCATCTTTTGAATTATTCTTACTCTTTCTGACGTTACTTTCCTGATGCCTTTCTCTATCTGGTGCCCCAGATATTTCACTGATTTTGCACAGAACTGTAATTTTTCAGGGGCCACTTTATGTCCCTTCTCACTCAGGTGATTTAGTAGGGCAATGGTGTCAATCACACAGTCCTTATGACTTTTGGACGCCACCAAGAGGTCGTCAATGTATTGCACCAAGACAGAATTTCCAGGTAAGACCAAAGTTTCCAAGCATTTCTTCAAGATCTGATTAAAGATAGAGGGGCTCTCTGTGTACCCCTGGGGGACCCTGTTCCAGACATACACGTGACTGTTGAAGGCAAATGAGAAAAGAAATTTGCTGTCTGGATGCAAGGGAATGGAAAAGAATGCATGACATAGGTCTATCACAGTGAACCACTCAGCATCCCAGGGAATCTGGTACAGAATCACTGCTGGGTTCGGGACAATAGGGCAGCAAGGAACCACTATTTTGTTTACCTTTCTTAGGTCCTGCACTACTCTGTACTTGCCACTAGGCTTTTTGATGCCCATAATCGGTGAGTTGCATAGGCTACTCATTACTTCCTGTATGATGTTTCCCTCTAGCAATTTCTGTATTTCCAGGGCAACCCCTGCTCTCACTTCTGCATTCATTCTGTAGGGTTTAGTATTAGGGTATACTGCATTGTCCTTGATGGCTATCTTTATGGGGTCTACGTTTTTCATTAATCCTACATCTTTTCCGGTAAAGTCCCATACCTCTGGCTTCACTGTTTCTTGGAGTTCTTTGGGCAAATCCTGCATAGTCATTCGTTTAATTTCTGAGTCCGGTCTGATTAACATTAATTTATAAATGCCATCTTCATCTGGGGTCTGAATTTCAACACCCTTTGGTGTGCAAAAGATGGTACAGTTCATTTTGCACAGCAAATCACGTCCCAGTAAGTTCACTGGACTGGTGTCACAAACGACAAATCTATGCATTTCTTTAAAGTTTCCAATTGAGATCTCCATGGGCTCGGTAACAGGAGTACTAATCAATTGATTAGATACACCCACTACTTGGATGGCTTCTCCCGAGAGGGGTAGGTTTGGAACGTCCACCTGTTCTCACAGTAGAACGGGTAGCGCCAGTGTCCAACAGAAAAGTGACATTATTTCCGTCAACCTTTCCTTCAATGTATGGTCCGGACTGGTCTACCGGCAAGGAGGCGCCAAGTACGCACTCCTCGTCCTCCCCTCTCAGGCCCCGTCAGTACTGGTCATCACAAAGGAAGGTATCATTTAGTAAATACTGCGAAGTTGCTGTATTTCTGTTCTCATTGCTTTCCCAGACTTCTACGTCATCACCCTGCGTGGATTTTCCCTTAAATACTTGCTTTGGTGCTCGGGGCAACTGAATCGTTTTTACCTGTGGTTGGGTCTTTCTTGGTCTTTCATTCTGCGTCTGTGGAGTTAAATCAGGTGTTTTGGAGTTATCATCGGGCAAATAGGGACACTCGTCTCGCCAGTGTCCAATTTCTCCGCACTGGTGGCAGGGAAATTTCTTTTTAGCCTCCTCCCTGCTCATCTTGGGCCGGGGCTTGCCTCCTCCCCCTCCCCCAGGACCTTTGTTCTCATTAGATTTAGCCATTTTACTCAATTGTTTTTCCTGCTGTTCTGCGAGCTTCACTTGAGCCCACATAACCTTCTCCTTAAGAGCCTTTTTCTTTTCTGCCATCTCGTCCTCACAGTACTTGGCGTACCGTAGGACCTTATCCATCTTTTTAGTATGCCAACATATTTTGTTATCTTTTATCCACTGACAAATTTCTGGTCTTAAACCATTTACAAACCTGTAAATAAAATGTGTCATATCCTTCATCTCGATGTTGTCTATACCGCTGTATGTTTTCAACACCTGCAACAGCCTTTCATAAAAGGAGTGCACTGTCTCGTCTCTTTCCTGTGTTGTTCTATCTATCTTGGTCCAATCAGTTTCCTTTGCTGGCACTTTTAGTTTCAAATGCTGTATTACTTGTTCATATTTTTTCATCACTTCTTTCGATGGTTCCCCTGTGTTGCCATCTCTCGGGTATTCGTCACTAGGCCAAGCTATGGCTATTTTACACTCGGTCCACAGATCTACCGGGACCACAATGTCGAAAAACCCATCCAGGTCTTTCCACAGCCATTTTTGCACCTTTACGAACCTTTCCACCTGCCTGTACCAGTCTACTGGCTTTTCGCGCAATTTGGGGAAATCGTTAGTAAAGGACACAATATCCTGTCTGGACCATGGAACGTGCACATACTTTCCACCTGGTACTTCGCGCATAGGGCATAACTGTTCTGGTTTTTCAGCTTCTTTTAGCAAGAATTCGGGAGTTGCCTGCCTAGACCTGGCCTCATCCTTTTTCTTGGCCCATCTGGCTTTCCACCTTTCCACATCTCCCCATTTCTCCAGTACTGTCAATAGTTCTTTGACCTGCGCTTTCTTCCCCGACATATTCAAGTTTTCCAAATCTTTGTCTGAGAAATCTGCCCTGTATGGTTTTCGCAGCGGTTTCGATCTTGAAATATCTATTCCCATGCTAGCAGCCGTGTCTGTCAGTTTTTCATGAAGTACTCTGGTACTTCGGGTGAGACTTTTGCAGATAAACAGCATTTCGTCTTCAGAGTAGGTATTTAATCTGTCTAATCCTACGTTTCCTGCCATCAATTCCTCTATTTCTATTCTCAGCTTGTAGAGATCTAAAGGTTTCGTTGGGGACGCTTGTTTTTCCAATTCTTGACTCCATCTTTCGATTTCTTCAGGAGTCACCAATGTGACACTTTTCGTACCTGAGGTCGATTCCATCTGAATTTCCCACGCATTAAAAGTATTATGTCCTTTCGGTATCCTTTTTCCAGTCTTTCTAATGGGCAGATCTAGCAGCGAGACCTCCGACTCGCACTCACTGGTCTGGTCATCTACAATTAAGGGTTCTGGTCTGGTCGGTGCAATGACAGGAGTAATTACGGGAGGTTTCGGACTCCCTTGACGGTCCCCGTACAGCGGAACCACCGGTCCGATCGTTACTGGGATCGTTAAGGCTTCGGGACTTGCATTTAGCTTTGACATTTTCTGTATTATCTCAGCTCTCTGGTTTGCTAGCGCTTCTCGCTCTTTCTCTTCTAATAACCTGTCCAATGACTTGTCATGTAACACCTGCGGGGTTAGAATGGGAGCATAACTCGGGGCAGTGGGATGAGTCTCACTCGACCCTCCACCATAATTAGGTTTCTGAAACAGACTTCCTGTGCCTAGAATTCTCGGATCTTCCTCACTCTGGGGCTGTAATAACGGCATTCCTGAACCTACGGACCTCACCTCTCCTCCATAAGGGGGACAAGGGAAAAAATCTCCTTCACGTGAATATCTTGTCTCCCCACCCACGGGTCTCCTGGGGTAAATACTTCTGGTTTCTATGGGTCCCAGATTCTCAGTATAAGGAGGAATTAGATAATCCCCTCCTACACTTGCGGACCTGACCTCTTCCCTTTGTAGGGGTCTCCGGGGAATATCTCCTGCACTCGAAGGTCGGTGTCCCTCATTATAAGGAGGCGGACTTCTCATGCACATGTCATCTAACAATTCGTCATCTGACTCTCCCAGGGGCCCCCAATGTTTAGTCTTTTCTGTTCTTTTTCCCCCCCCAGGAGGATCTTCTGCTGGCATCATGGGAAACAGTCCCTCAACAATCATGCTCTGTCTCCATTGTTTCAATTTTTTATCTCGGGATTCTTGTCTCAGTTTTCGCGGCTTCTCTCTTTGGAAAGCCTCAATCTCCCATTCCTCTAATGCCTCATACTGCGTTAGTCTCGGTCTGGGATGTAATTCATTCATTCGGGTTCTTAAGTTGAACAAGATCCTACCATTAAAGGTACCTTCTAACGTAAAGGCCATTATTCCGTCGTCTTTTGTGTATTTTACCCAATTTTCTAACCACACACACGTATTGTACCCTCTGTCAAACATCATGAAAGAGGCGGGAGTATTTGGTGGTGGAATAACAATGCCCTCTCTAGTTTTAATCGGCTTGTCCTTTTTGAAGTAATTCTTTACCTTATTTACAAGGGACAATTTTCTCTTAGTTCCGTACATAATGTCGTATCTATTAGCCTTCCACTGATCCCTTTCAAAACCTAAGCTTCTTGGATCGGGTCTAGTCTCAGTAGAATACGAGTGCCACATACGATTTCTACGCTTAACTTTGTTTACAAAATTACCTCCAATCAGAATGCGTCTTGCAATTCCGTGCGACCAATGGGTGCACGCGTTAAAATATTTTCGGCCAATGGGTGCGCGGCCTTTTCGCGAGACAGTTCTCACGCTTCGGTGCTCACCCCTCCTTCACAATTCCAGCCCCGCTACCCGCCCGCTGTTTCTACCAATCCCAGCGCGGCACAGAGTGACGTCAGAGACGCTTCGCGACTGACTCCCTCCCTTCACAAGGTAACGGAAACTTTCTTTCTAAAGTGCTAGTGCTTGGTTATTTTACAACGAATACACATTCGCCACAGTGCTCAAGTGTCTAGACAGGAAAGAGTTATTTTACTGCAAGTAAACTACTTCCATTTACTTTTCACACGCTGCGGGTAGATCTCTTCCGCCTACCCTTCACTCTAGCATCAGTGAACCTGTTACTTCCCTAGACCCATCCACTCTTTCCGGGATATATCCGAGTCTAAGGTTTCCCAGCGGACCCCTTTGCTTTCACTCAAGCTCCGATGAACCTGCTACTCTTCCGATGTGACCCTTGCTAGGTTACGCCACTATTGGAATTTTGCCAATGAACCTCGTTACTAACATTTATTCACACACGTATTCAGAAAAAAACCCCTAGTTAGTGCTTCTGGTTTTCTACCTAACCTGCACCTAACTTTCCTTGAGCCTGCGACCTCAAGGCAATGGATTCTATTCACCACTTGCCTATTCAATTCCCCGGTGAGTTCTGACAACACTTAACGATACGTTTTACATACGCTTGGATTAATACATATAACAATATAAGAACAAGAATAACAATTTTAAAACAATTCATAAATTTCAAAAGCAGCGCATTCTCAAGAGAGTGATCAGGTCCCTCGAAATGACCGCTCTTATAGCAGCAATACTGTTTAGCAGCTACCGGCTTGGCTAGTTTAACTAGTCCTACCTAACCTTTAACTATTCCCTAACCATAACTCTGCTACCAGAAAATACTGATAGAGCGCGCGGGTCACCTGACCAATAATTTTGCCACTTCTGGCTTCGGGCCCATATATTTTAAATCACCATATACATTGATCAGATGACCTCACGATCTGCTATCAGATATTTGTGAGTTCCTTTCGTTATTCTTCAGCGTACCCGACTTACCATCCACCGACACGGGTACCTATGACCACAATGGATCAGGAAGCTAGCTGTAAAAGGAAAGGCAGCAAAATACAAACCCAACAAAATAATATTCAATACCTTTTGTAAAATGACCACGGACAACTGGAAGTTTTAAAGTCTTTATCTAATTTAGTAAAATTCAGAAATCATCAAATTCACAGTAATTAAGCAATCGATAATCAGAATAACAGAAAGTACATAGCTGAATAGCAAATAAGTCAATGCAACCATTTATAAGCTAATGGAACCAGGACACACTTAAATGAAAGATCAGGAATTAAAACGTTTAAGATGAATCACTAAAGATGGGATAGGCTTTGATTAGGACTAGTATTCTAGAATTATTTCAAGGGAATGAGACAAGAGTTCGGGACACTCATATAACTATAGGAGAGTCTATAGAGAGAGACACGCTATGCTTTAAGGCAAAAGTTCTTTAGACAGTTTAAGTAAGGAGGTTCTAAACCATATCAGGAAATGACAAACTGCAATGCAAAATATAATTTCTAACAGGTAGGGTAACATAGGAACATGTTATGGAACAAATGCAAATGACTTTATGATTCAATGGTTGCGGAAAAGCATGGAAAATTAACATATGCAAAGGTATGTCTTTATTAAAGCAAAAGACAGAAATATAGAAAGGTGCAGTTTCAGGAGATTCTGAGTGATATTTACCTAGACTGGTGTGGAAACCAAACCCTGGCCACGGGTCAGTTAAGGACAGGAAACCCTCAAGGAAGGATACCCCTCAGAGGACAGCAGGTGCAGAATGGACACCCAGGACAGGACAGGAAGACCAGATTAGAAATCAGGACAGGACCTCTCGGACAGGACCCTCAGGACAGGACCAGCACCCGCAGTTCGGAAGCAACGCCTGCGCTCCACCCTCTCTGCAGTTATCGATCAAGACCCCGATTGGGTCAGCGAACTCCCAGCAAAGTGCTCCGCCAGCACTTTAAGGTTTAGTAAAACCTTAGTCTATGGTCAAATTTCGGACAGAGTGCTCCGCAGTACTCTGTATCTTCAGTCACCTATTGAGTGCGTTGGGTCAGTGACAGGTCAGCTAAACCAGACAAGTCGGACAATTTCCCTAGGTGAACCCAGGGTAGTTATACTGTTTTGGGACGGTGTACCACCCCCCAATGTTGCAAAGTGTCAGAATCCCTCAATTTGGATTGGTCCTAAGGTAGGCTTTGGGTAACACACCAATCAGAATAGACTATTTGGAGGCCTAATTTACATCTCTGGGTACCGCCTAGCGAGATTGGGGTTCCCATGAGAAAGACCAGTGGAATACAATGAATTGTTAACAATTGTTTCAATATGGGTACACATGACTCCGTCCTGCTGGGTCGCAGGTCATTTTCTCAGGAGCATCTTGCCCATCTCTGCCAGCTGGCTGAGTTCCACTGTCCAATGTTGCCACCTTTCAGTGCACCATGAGTCTGCGCAGAAGAGACCTTCAATATGGCTCCCAACCGGTTCGGACCCCCATTTCCCGCAGTACATGAAAAGTAAGCGAGAACAAATTAATACATAGAAATAAACGTATGTAAACACATCATTGGGTTTGTACTTTAAACTTATCATTATAAAAATATACTATGCAATTGAAATGTTAGCAACATATACACGCTCACAAGAGCATTACCACGTTATTCACGAAAGCTGTGTATTACGCATGCGCACCCTTTCCCACCAAAACTTATAACTACGCCAGGTCACGTGAGTGTGACTGACGCATGCGCAGAAGAACTTTTCAAGCGGCGGCCATGTTTTAGAGACATGGATTAGTTGTATTAGAAAACACATACGTAAGCTTCCTCTACCTCGTTTGAATATAAAAAATAAAAGATTAGTAAGACGTACAATTTATTAATTGATTACACACGGGCGAGGTTCATGACTCGAGCAAGTCGCGATGCGATGCTTGCTCTATCAAGACCATGCAGTTGGGTCCTCAGAGCTCACTGCACTAGGTCAAGAAAGCCACGGAGAAGTCATGAAGTAGGGTGTTAAGGAGACAAGCCGTTCCTGGGTCAATGGAGCAGTGGCTTAGCACGGTCAGGTGGTACCCGGTGCGGAAAATTTCTTGTTTTCCTGGCTTGACAAAATGTCTGAAATATATGTTTAAAACACATCTTTTTGCCATTTTGTTACCTCCCCCCTCAGTGATGACACCCGGGGAGGCCCCCACCCACTGCACCCCCCTTCCTACGCCACTGCAATGGAGGCCTGGGGACCTCAAGCAGCAGGGCCTGGGGGAGGTCCCTCTGCGCAGGCGTGCACTGGGGCGATTTCATTGGCCTTCCATTCTGTAATGTTGCCATGGTAACAGATAAACAACATGTCAGAGGCTGACTCTCAACCACTGGTACTTTCGCCTGGCTGAGCACAGGTCATACATGAAGAGGCAGGGCACATGGCAAGAGTACACAGCTGTACTGTGGAGCAGCCCTTGGCTCCAGGCGATAACTAGTTAAATGTCAGTTTTTAGCTGTCAATGTAAAGAAAGTTCTATGTTTCCATGTACAACCCAGTGTCAGTGGCACTCACCTTTTACACCAATGGCCTTCAACCTTTTTTATGATGCCCTCACTCCCGTGTATAATAATTTTATTGGTCTCCCCAAAGCGACAAACCTTTTCTCACAACTATTCTATAACATTTAAACCCTGCAAGCAAGTTAAACAAATGTATGGGCTTGAGAGAACACTTAAATATAGAAAAGGTAATATGCTGCAGTGCTGTCACTTTATTACACAACATCCATGCAGGGTAAAAGATAGCAAGAAAGCCAGGCTTTTCAATTGAGTGTGGGCCAGAGGACTGTATAAAAAACAAATTGTCCAAAAGCAATGTTTTCTTGTAATAAATCCCAAATGTGGAATTAAAAAAATACTGCGAGTAAAGGAGGGATAAAATGAGTGATGGGCGTTAGAGGATGTAAAGACAATTTGCCTTTTTAGGTTTTGCTTGGCAATGCGTACGAAGTACGCATGCGCTAGCAAAATCTAATGATATCTCTATGTGGGGTCGGGTATCCGCCCCCTCCTCCCATTGGCTAGCTCCATAAATGGAGGCTAGCCATTGGTAGACGGCTCTGTCCGTCAATCCCGGACCAGATTCGGGGGCGTTCCCGAGAATTTTTCCACTTTGGCGACGTCACGCTACGTCAGCCAAAAGCCAGGAACGCCCCCGAATCTGTTCCGGCATTGACGGCACCCGCCCTCAATACCGTCCCTTGCCGATTTTTTGGAGCCCCCTGGCAGGTGCCCACCCTGCCAGGGACATTGCCGCCTCTGAGCGAGTGCCACCTCGCTTTATATTTTAATTGAAGCCGGTGCCCACCCGGCATTGCCCCGTGTTTACACCGCCGCTGTCCGGCCTCCCGACCCCAGGGCCGCGCTGCGATTGGCCGCGACCCGGAAGTCAGGCAGGCCGGGGGCGGGACAAGCGGAAGTGCCGGAGAAGAAGAGCTCCAGCGCAAGGAGAAGAAGCCGCCTGCCGTGTCCTTCCCTGGGCTCCCAAGTGAAGGGGGAGCCCCGGAGTTCTGGCCAGTCTCGAGGGAGGAGCGGGAGTCCTCCAGCCCCTGGCCGCCCTGTGTTGCGTAGGTCCCGCCCCCCCAGCGCGGACAAGGAGAAGCAGCTGCGCCCACCGGCAGGACTCCATGGTCGAAGAGGAGCCCCGCCGCCGCCCGTGAGAGCACCCGGCCCCAAGAAGCGGGACCGGGTGAGGAAGAGCTGCAGCTTCCCGTGGTAAGTGTTCCAACTTGTTCCGAGGTGGAGTCAAGTGTTACTGAAGTTATTCTACAGCACCTCTTAGGGATTTTTTCGGCCTCACTGCTAGCGATGAAGGGTACATACCACCCATCCCTGCTGTTGTGGTGTTGCCTCCCACGGGGCTCTGGGTCACACGCCCTTCCATGTGACCAGGTAAGCTTGCTGGCAGGAAATCCAATGTGCGTATGTGACGGCCTGACCCATCTGGTCCGACGTATTAGTTGCGCAAAGGACTACTATACTTCTGTGTGTACATACTTATGTGTGTATGTACTATGTGTATGCGCCTGTGTGTTTGTGCGCGTGTCTGTGCGGGTTTCTTCATGTGTGTACGTCTGTCTGCGCATTGTGTGGCTGAGTGAGTGTGCCTGTGCGTGTCAGCTCGTCCGTCTGCATGTCTCTCAGTCTCTGCATATGTGTCTACGTGTTGAGTATCAGTGTGAGAGTGTGCAGTGTGTGTGTGTGTGTCCGCCTGAGTGTGAAAAAATGTGCGTGCAGTGGGGCGGGCACACATTGCACAAGGGCTGTCGTGACGCCGTCGTGCCCCGAGAGGAGTGCACTATCCCAGGACACATTCTGTGTGTGTGTATAAGTTGCTGGCGATGCCCTTGCAGATTAGATGAATGAGGGTGAAAACCCTTTGAAACTGTTCACAATTGCCCGGTACGTCTGAGAAGAAATGGTGGTTGTCCTTTAGTTAAAAAATGTCAAAGACTCTCAGTGTATAATGGCTAACATCATAGTCTGCTAATGTGGTGCAAGATAACTTGCTGTTCATATTTTAATTTGCCTGTGCTTCGTTTTATAGTGGAAGTGCCTAGCTTAGCCCCTTGCGTGGAAAGGCGTTTGTCTTGTCCCTCTGATCTCTTTGGGCTAAGATACTCTTTTGGTTCTCAAATTGACTTGTTAAAAGAGATGCTTCACTGACTGCTGAGAAGTTTGCACTGTATGGTGTCTTGCATGTTCCATGAATTGTAGCTCGTGTTTTTCCCATTGGTTCAGTGTTTACTTTCTTGGTATTGTAAGTTTTATAGTGGGCTTGGTATTCCCATGTGACATTATCTTTGATGCATACTATGGCCTTCATTACAGTACCTTTGGCAGTGGCATTGGAAACCTGCAGTTTCTGTAATGGCGGGCAAAATAAAACTAGATTAGAACGGGTTATTGTGCTTTGTAGTAAAGCCATGTGATCACCCAGACATCCCGGGCATGCGTGGTGTAAACTTGGCGGGGGGTGGGGGGAGATGTAGAGGTAGAGGTACCTCCCGCCCCCTCTGATAACCCAGGCAGCCTGGCATGTTTTGTTTTTTTCAAACCGGGGTTGGGTGAGGAGGGGGTTGATGTAGTGACCCCTCCCCGCCCTCTGATAGCTCTGCAGGTCTGGCCTGGTGTTTGTTTGCCTGCCAGGTGTGTGGCTCACATTACAGCCGCAGTGACTCATCTCCCGCGGGCAGGCTGGGAGCCTGTCTCACACCCAAGGCCTATTCTGGGGGAGGGGTGGGGTGGACGCTAATACCGACTGCCACAGGTCCCTACCTATGCAGCACCAAGCCACCCCCATTCCGTCCCGGCTGCCGCAACTCCCAGTCCTACTGCCCCACCCCCACTACCTTGTTTCCCCTGTCCCAATCTTATCTTACTGCCCACCCCCAGTCCTTCCCCCTTACTGCCCTGCCCTCTCGCAGCCTGCCCTCTCGCAGCCTGCCCTCTCGCAGCCTGCCCTCTCGCAGCCTGCCCTCTCGCAGCCTGCCCTCTCGCAGCCTGCCCACTCCCAGCCTGCCCTCTCCCAGCCTGCCCTCTCGCAGCCTGCCCTCTCGCAGCCTGCCCTCTCGCAGCCTGCCCACTCCCAGCCTGCCCTCTCCCAGCCTGCCCTCTCGCAGCCTGTCCTCTTGCATCATGTCCTCTCGCATCATGTCCTCTCGCAGCCTGTCCTCTCGCAGCCTGTCCTCTCGCAACCTGCCCTCTCCCAGCCTGCCCTCTCCTAGCCTGCCCTCTCGCAGCCTGTCCTCTCGCAGCCTGTCCTCTCGCAGCCTGTCCTCTCGCAGCCTGTCCTCTCGCAGCCTTTCCACTCCCAGCCTGCCCTCTCCCAGCCTGTCCCCTCCATGACCTTTCCCAGCCTGTCCTCTCCCAGCTTGTCCACTTCCAGCCTGCCCTCTCCCAACCTGCCCTCTCCCAGCCTGTCCCCTCCCTGCCCTCTCCCAGCCTGCCCTCTCCCAGCCTGTCCCCTCCCTGCCCTCTCCCAGCCTGTCCTCTCCCTGCCTGTTGTCGTGTCCCGGCGGCAGCAGGCAGCAGGCAAGAGTGTGCACTGCGTCCCCGAAGTAACAGCCCTAAAGCAAGCAAGAAGTACGCCCCCCTCCTACCAATCCCTGTTAGGTAGTGGAAACTGTCCAAACTGGGGTGCAGACAGCCCCTCTCACCTTTCGGCCTGGTACCACTGCACCAGCCGCACTACTTCCCTACTGACCGTTCTGCACTTCAGCCCCGTCTAAATTACAATTCCTGCTTGTGACCCTTTTGCCTGCTTGTGCTTGTTTTCGTGACCCTGTTGCCTGCTTGTGCCTCCGTGTGCCCCTGTTGCCTGCTTGTGCCTCCGTGTGCCCCTGTTGCCTGCTTGTGCCTCCGTGTGCCCCTGTTGCCTGCTTGCGCCTCCTTTTTCGTGCCCCTGTCGCCTGCTTGTGCCTCAGTTTTCGTGCCCCTGTCGCCTGCTTGTGCCTCCGTGTGCCCCTGTCGCCTGCTTGTGCCTCCGTGTGCCCCTGTTGCCTGCTTGTGCCCCTGTTGCCTGCTTGTGCTGTGTGGGTGTGTGTGGAAGGCTCTGTGTGGGTGTGTGGAGGGCTCTGTGTGGCTGTGTGTGTGGGGGGCTTTGTGTGGCTGTGTGTGTGGGGGGCTCTGTGTGGCTGTGTGTGTGGGGGGCTCTGTGTGGCTGTGTGTGTGGGGGGCTCTGTGTGTGTTTGTGTGTGTCATTTGCGAGAGATAAAGCTAGTGGGATTGTAAATGACAATGCCATTTATTTATGTTAAAAAAAAACATAAATAAAAATAATGTCAAGAGCAATGCCAATAGCTCTAACTTTAACAAAGGCAAAACCATTGCAGTGTAAATGCTTGTTATCACATTATCATCATACCCAGATACCAACTGGCGTACACCTCCAGCCAGTCCTGTCTATTATGCAAAAAACACTCGAATTTTTTAGCCTATGGTTACAATGTCAAATATGGAACTACAGGTTCCAAAATGCATCTTTTTGCTGACAAAAAAGAACTTGCTGTAGATCTCGCACAAGAAAAGGGACCGCTGAACATAATTTAACAATTGCACTTACGTTTACTTGTCTCTATAACAATTGTGATGACATACATGATTGGCAGATGCTATTGCTAGACTTTTCACCTTAAATGTTGGGAATACACTGTTGTAATAGTTCTCAAGAAGAATTAGACAGGAAACTGATATCGAAGAATCCGTCTTTATTTGTAGCAAGTGCATCTTCATTAACAAGGCGGACTGAGAAGAGAAAGCAGCAAGGAAAATACCCTGAAAGTGCTGATTCACTGTATACTGTGTATGGGTTTCAGCCCACGAGCGACATCTAGTGTCAAAACACAAGTTTGTCAGTTTATCCCCGCTGAGCAGCCCCAGAACAGAAGCCGCGTCTCGTTCGCCTCATATCATATTTTCAAAAAAATCGAATGACTGTCCTCTTTGGCCCAGGGTCGGCTTTCATCTGCAGGGCCAGAGAGGCGCTGCAGCAAGGGGGTGGGGTGGACTAACGTCGCTACAGGCATAAAGAGACTGCAGGCAATGACGTGAGCCCCGCGCCCCCGAGCTGCAAGGGGCCCCTATTGGCTGTGTGCACGGGCAGCAGCCCCCTGGCCTGAGAGCTCCGCACAGGATCCGGAGCATGCCCCCACCTCTATGTACTTTTCACGGGGGGGGGGGGGGGGGGGGGGGGGGGGTTAGGAGTGCTCTTAAGCAGGGCACAAGTCCTAAACAAAGAAGTGGGGGGGATGCTGACGTCACGTCAGGAAGAAAGGTCACGAAAGGTGGCTTTCACCATCAGACTCATTGCCTTCCCTCGCTCACCCCTTAGATGCGATTGCATCAGAGAAGCCAGCGCGTGAGCAGCGTGCTGAGTGAGCTCCGATCTCGCCCCAGAGAGGCCAAAGAGTGAATATGTGGCTCCATTTGCTCCAGTTTTCGAGCTCCCGGTAAAATAAGTGGAGGGACGCCGTCCACCCGCGTGGTACCCCGACTGAAGCTCTGTAATCTCAAGTTCCTTACACCAGTGACTGATACGTGCTTTAACCCCTCCCCTACTGGTGACGGAACCACTCCGTCATCAGCTGCGGTTGCGCTGTGCTGATGACGGAGCGGTTCCGTCACGGCCCGCTCGGCACGCCTGCGCGGCGCGGAATCCGCGCCTGCGCTGAGCGTTCTATTGAGCGGGCGGGGCCGTGACGGAACCGCTCTGTCATGAGCACAGCGCAACCGCGGCTGGTGACGGAGCGGTTCCGTCACCAGCATGCGTCCGCCGCGCGGCCGCCCCACCCCCTTAGCACTGCGGCGGAATAGCCGCCGCAGTGAAGGGGTTAAATGAGCAGAGGCCTCCATGACCGGCAAGTTTTCTTTCCTTCCCGCTTGTGTGACAGCTGGAGGTTTTCAATGTTCTTATGTGTGATATTTCTATACCATAAGTGTGACATTGTGCACAACATCTTTCATAGAGCAAAGAAGAGCCATCCATGTGATCAAATACATTACACACACCACCCAGTTCTGTGTATTCTGTGTACACTCATAGAGTAGAAAAGGCCATAACAAGTGCAAGGCGCTACACGTGCTAATGCAATGGACTCAAACCTACCTCTCCTTACAGGATTGTCCAGAAGGGTCAGGAGCACCCCTGCAAGACGGGAAGTGCTGCTGACCTGAGCTCAGGGAGGAATGCAGCACTGCATAGAGCAGTGGTTCCCAAACTGTACGCCGTGGCTCCCTGGGGAGCCGTCAAACCTATCCTGGGGCACCGCGCACCAAGCACTTTAATGCATTTAATGTTGAAGGATCTGTTGGCTTCAGTTAAACTAATTAGACTTAAATGCATGATGATGATTTGTAAGTGACATGCCTAAAGTAAATCTGTAAATGTAGTGCTTAATTGATAGCATGTTGAGGGAGATGATAATATCCATATCTTACTGGATTCCCACGTTTTCGTTAATAGTTTCTTTTTTTTCAAATGCATTTTACACCAATGCAAGTTATCAAGAAGGAACAGTTGTCCTGTCAATTAACACTAAGTATTATTAAGTATTGACATTTGTACTTGAATCATAGGTACTTCCAATACACATTTCTTTCAGTACACACACATCTCCAGAGAGGCCTGCTCTCTCCTTGAGCACAGGGAAGTAAAACAACATATGCGGCATAATGCCAACATATGGAAGCAAGAAAGAGGGACTTTAATATTTTTTTGGAATGTATTTTACTTGCATTGATTTGGAGGGAATTTTAGAGCAGAGACAGCAAAAGCAAAGCTGTATTTGGTTTAAAGAATCGTGAGTCACCCTGCTGAGACAGGTGTGTTGACATGTTGGACATGGGTAGAAATGGAAGTGCATGCAAATATTCTTCAAGCGCAGAAACACTTTGGCAATAGGGTCTACATGCATATGGGTGCTATCTAGCACTGTATGTGGGATAAAAAAGTTTGAGAGGGTACTCTAAAAAGGCATGGGCAAAGAGGTGTAACTAGGAATATTTTATTAGAGACGCTGCCTTAGTAATAAGAAACACCCTGCGTATATGATTATAAGACCTTCATCAGCTTCATCCCAATTATTTTCAGGGAGAAAAACGCAAGTACTCCAGAGATTGTGCTTACATCACCCACACCCTCTAAAAAAAGTAACAGTGGGGAGCCACGGGCAATGGCCAATGGTTGAAGATAGCAGCGGGTCAAAAAAGTTTGGAAACCACCAGCATAGCATCCTGAGAGCAGCTGCTATCTGCACCAGCACAACTCCACAAAGATCCATTGAGAGTGGGCTCTCTAAGTCACAGTGCCACCTACCAGACCTGCACCACCATCGCGACACTGCATGAACTGGGTGCGGCACAGCGCCAGGACATTGCAAGCAACCTGCAGCCCGGTACGGCCAAGGGTATAAGTCAGTGGTCAAAGTGGGCTGGATCAGACGGGCATGATGTGCCCCAACATTTTTGATTCAAGTGAAAAAGTTAAGCTACTTTTTTAGAAAAAAGAGGATCGTCCCAGGATGGTTAATTTTAAGAGCTGAAATGGATCAGCAGAAGTGTAAGGCAAGGATTCTCCTCTGCTTTGAAACCAAGGGAAGGGCCAACAGCTAAGCAAACCTTCTTGCCAGGGTGCCTGCTTGCCTGATAGAATTGTAAAAGTGTGCAGCTAGTTAATCTGAAAACGTAAAGGGTGTTCGGAAGCATTTGTTGCCTTTAATAGATGCATTCACTTGAAGCTTCCTGCTGACAATTTTATCAGTCGTGGCTTGCAAGACTCGCGGGTGGGGGGTTCTCGCAGGGGATCGCACTGGGAGGAGGGCTAAACATTTTTTTTTTTAAACTTACCTAACCGGGTCCTGCGCCGCCTCAGCTCCTGGCCGGGTCCCGACTAACGCGTTCCCTAGAACAGCAATCATCAAGCAAGGTTGCTCCCTCCCCTCCCTAAGTAAATCACAATCCTGTAAAAGCAGCCTTGAGATTGGTGTGGACAGCACCAAGGCGGGCGCCTATAGGGAGGCCATTTTCTCTATGCAGGCTGCATGCAGCCTACATATCGAAAACATAGAGTGCACAAGACTGGTTTGGTCGGCCAGAGGGCTGACCAAACAGTAAGGGCCCACAACAGTGGGCAAGCCACTCCTCCCCAACCTGCCCACCTGCCCGCCCCAACCGGGCATACCCTCCCACCCACCCCCAACCATGCATACCCTGCCTTCTGCTTTCTCGCAGTGCGAGAGACAGAAACATAACATTATATTTAAAATACCATTTTATGTTTCTGCTTCTCGCACTGCGAGAAAGCAGTGGGGCGACGCTCCTCCGCCCTAATGGAGGAGCCGCCCCTGAGTTTTATTGCAAGGGAGTTACCAGTTGAGCTTTGAAATGTGTGCTTTAAAGGGACAGTTACAAATAAATTGCAATATGTACAGTCTGAGTATTACTAAAATCTATATTTTTTGGAAGTACTTTCTTGAAATCTTTTTGCCCATTTTGCAGCAGCCTATCTTATTATACTGTGTGCAATGCAAGTTTAATATAATGACTTACATATTCCCAGTGCTTTCTGTTACAGACTGAGACCTTGTAGCATAAAACACACACAAGTGACTATCCTCCCCTGCATCAACCATGATTCGATTCTGCGGCTCTCTGGATACAGACGCAGATCTCTGCAGTGCATTAACTAACAGAGGTTTCATAATGTACAATGGTGCATTTCCCACTGTTTAAGTTAACTTGCATTTATTTTGTATTTAATCTGTGCCTTATTTTAAATGTAGTTATCAGCTCGTGAAAGAGCGAAAAAAGTTACAGTAAAGTTTATGAAAGGCACGCCTTTGACTCCGCCCCGTGCTCACTCACCCTGCCCACTTCGTGTATAGCATCACAGTTCCCATTCTTTTTTTTAATCACTTTGACCACTGGTATAAATAAAAAGACGTAAGACTACTTGTTGTTTGAGTGTCCCGATCGTATTTCCAAATTGAGCATGGGCACCTCAATCGGGCCGATACCCCAACAAGGACAAGTCCTACTGTAGAAAGGGCAACTCTACCTGGTTTTTAGTGTGTCTCAGAAAAGTAAGGTTCAGTCTTCCGTAATATTGCATTGCCACTCAGTAAAAACACTCAGTAAGACACTGAGTAAAACCCACTGGATGAATATGAAGTCACGTCTTTGTGCTGGAGACACATTTTAAAGGCAGGGCCGTGCCAGGCTGCATATGTCGTGCAGTGGCTGTCTGTGGGGACTGACAGCCACTGTCCCTTCAGTGCTGTCCGCTGCCTCTGTGGTCACTCAGCCTCATCTCAAGGAGTGCAGCACGCGCCAGGCTTGGGACCAGTCAGGACAGGTGCCCCTGCAGGGGGAGGGAGGGCGCAGTGCAGCATGACCCCAAAGCTTCTCCATGAGTTTGAAAGGCTGTCTGTCCGTGCAGTGGGGGGGGGGGGAGAGGGGGCGCAGTGCAGCATGACACCAAACCTTTCCCCTGCAGGTGGAAGGCTGTCTGTCCCTGCTTGGTGAGGGTAGGGCGCAGGGCTGCATGACCTAAAAAGATTCTCCCTGCAGCTCAGGGCACGAGTCGGGGGTACACGCAGGTGGACTGCATCCCCCCACTTTTTTCACAGGGTGGACGCCGTCCACCCTGCCAAGAAGTTGGGCCCCACTAAAAACAGATGCTGAATTTGTCCTGGTGTAATTTCCAAACACCGGGACACTTTCAGCAGCGCCTGCACATTGTTTGCTTTCGATCGCAACAACATACGGGCGCGGACGGGGCTCTCTTATTTCTGACTCGTGCTGGGCCCATAACAAAGCGATACCAAACGGGATAATGGACGGAGCGTTGGAACAAATCATACACTCGCCCCCAGTCAACTGATCTGGGTTTAATCCATCATCATTCTTTAGCTCACTCCACCACCCCAGTTCAGACATGGCCATATGCAAATCAGTCTGACCCTGTGCCTCATGGGAACAGTCCAGTCCGAACTGCCAAGCCATGTCTTCCCTGGACCGTAAACAAGCATCCTGGGACCGGTTTCTGGCTAATCAGCCGTCATCAGCCAGGCTAGCTTGAATCCAGTGGCAAATTGAGTCCATCATCCCCTTTGGTATTGCTTTGTTCGCCCTAAGTTGGCAGGGTATGCCCAGACATGGGTCCCTTGCTCACTTTGCCACTGGATTCAAGCTAGCCTACAAAACCACTGGGAAGAATTACACCAAACCCGATATGACACCAGTGCATTACCCAAGATATGGCCTTTTGGTGATTTGATGTAAGCCTGTTCAGTAGTTTAAGATGTGTGTGTTACAAAAGAGTGTTGGGCGAGCTTCAAACATTTAATCAAATCTATGATTTTTGGTTGCTGTAAGGAACCAGTTCCACAGGGCATTCAAGAAGGATTTATGATTTCACAATAGGGAAGAGAAACACATCTGCTTGGATGTGAGAACATTTTTTCTTCTTTTGAGGCAGTATCCGCCTTCCTCAGACGATTCATGAATCTGCATCATCTAACTGGCTGAAGCAGCTGAAAATATTTGTTCTGGTGACTACTGCAGGACTAAAGCACTGTATCCTGACTCCTGCTAGGAGAAGTCTAGCGAAGAAAGGGTAGCAGGAGCAACTGATGACCCCAAGGAGGATGTGGGAAGGGCAAAAGTGCAAAACTACCAGAAACTAAAAAAAAGTCACTGTCCCACAAGCAGACTTACAGATCTCCTTGGTGCACATTTTGCACTAGGTTAATGGATTCAAATCCAGGCCTATGAATCTGCAAATCTGCAGGGGATCCTCAAAAGTGTAATATTGTAGATGTTCTTTCTGGCTGCAGACTTGTGAATGCTGTAAAAATGCAGCGCACATCACCCTAGGCCAGGCCCTGAGAACATTGCTCTGCACATGGTCAGGCCCTGCACCCAGAGCCCTCTGTGATTGACCAAAGGGCAGGAGCAACTGGTTTTGCATGGAATGGAGGCTAGCGAAGGGTGTGACGCTGCCAACCGCTGCCATGCATGACTGCAAACCTGCACAGCGTGGGTTTATTGCATGAATGTTGGGCACAGGACCTGACCACAGGACGGGCACGGTGGCCAACCCCTGCTGTGCATGAAAGAAGGCTGCGGGTAGCAGGGTGTGTGCTGCAATTGCTGTTGGGCGCAGGACCACATGGCACTATGCCCAATTCAGATGCACCCAATCCGCACTCTGTGAGGCTTTCAGCCACCAGCAGCCAGGGTTGGCAATGCCACTCCTGTGCCAGCCTCTTTCCAGCCTGGAAGGGTGCAGGTCAGTGGAAGTGGCTGGTGGATGGAACTAGACTAAGTGGGGGCCTCGGCGTGTTGTGGAGGTTCCTTCCCCTTGGTAGATAGGCACCCCGATGATGTCCCCAAGTACCCCTCTTATAGGGCACATCCATACACATGGTAATACAGGAACTGGAGGGATAATGCCCTTCTTCACTGTCCTCAACCAGTGAGCAGTGCTTAATTTGAGCCATGGTTTCCAGTGCTCAGGACCAGCACTTAATTGCCAGCACCAGCACTTATGACAGTCTACCACAAAGTGGCACTGTCTGCCTAATTTACGTATGAGCACAACTGTTTATTAATTCAATTTACATTTACAATGACTAATGCCGGCCTCCCAAGCCATTGTTTATATCTTTTGGGGCCTGGAGGTGCTCTAAATGGGCCAGTACTCTCCGGTACTGAGTACCAGCACTTTTTTCTTTTGAGACCAAGAGTACCTGCACTTCTTAAGAAAAACATAATACTTTTAATTGGAGAGTACCAGCACTTCTCAGAAACAAGCAAGTCCTCTGGTACAAAGTGCCTGCACTTCTAGTTTTCCATTTCAAGCACTGCCTGGAATTGTATTCACTGTCACACTTGTAAGAGTGTGATGGTGAGTAGTTGTGTTGGCACTTCCATGGATGGTGCAAGCTGTAGTGTCCTCTTGACCAAAGCCCTGGCAATTTTTTATTTATTTTTATTTTTTTGTACAAATTAAGCACTGCAGCAGTGAGACTCGTCTCTGAAGCACCAATGGAAGTGTTTGTCCTGAGGCAATTTAAAAAACACCCGATGGTCCAAGACAGGCCTCTCTTGCGCCGACTCCAAGTTTCCAAAACTTTCCTGGGAAGAAGGAATGTGCAACGTCCCCAGAAACGCGCCGCTAATCCATCATTCTGATTGAGGAGACGCACGTGGCCAGACGTTCTCTTCCGGATACGATTGCCAAACGTAGATCAATGTTTTTCATAATCCCCGTTCCTTTAATTGCCTGCAATTACTTCATTTGATACTGTTCCAACTCCGAGGCAGAGCCTGCACAGACAGCCGGGTGCGAGCCAGCCGCCACATCTGCGCCGCGGCCTTTCCTCTAATGACTCTCACCGGGGGGCACTGCAGCTGATTGGCTGCCGGGAATGGAGGGAGCTTGCAGATGAATGCATCATTTTTGCGCATCATGGGGCCGAGTCACAAAACATTTTCCAGGCATAATTGTGACCCACGCCCACTAATTTCTGGTATCCATGTCCTTAACTTTACTTGTAAATTCTTTGATACATTTATCAACTAAGGCTGTAAAACTAAAAACCTTTAAAGTATTCCATATCAGTGATACAATCCCTGTTTACATATTACGTTATACTTAATTCTGCATTCCAAGAGTCTTTGCTTTTTTTCCAGGATGTGTTTCTTCTGTTGCTTTTTTTAATGCAGCAGTTGACTCAAGTGTAGCACCTACTTTGAACTCAGTCGCTTCCAGGTGCGTTTAAGTTGTGGGCGGGTGTTTACGAAGGTGCTCCACTGAGAGGTCTGAAGTTGAGGCCGAAGACAAGTGAGAGTTTCTCAGTGCCGGTCAGTGGGTCATAATGGTGTGCAGACCACATGCACATCCAGTTATTGGCCTCTCTGTTGAGCGCATGGATCTATGGTTGTATATGTGCCAGTTGTAATTGAGGGGAAGTGTGTGACGGAGATACATAGCTGTCAAAATATGGGCAGCTCCAGGGAAAATGAAAACATACTGCTCGTGATTTTGTGGGGTGTTTGTGTGTTGAGGGGATGATGACGTAGAGGAGATTAAAAAAAGAAGTGCATGCAGAAGGAGAGAGTGAAGAGGAAAGAAATGAGGTTTGAGAAGATAAGTACCTACAAAGAAAACATGGAAATACAAGAAAAACATTTCACATTCCTAGGATAGGAATAACAAGAATAAACCAATAATGTGTGAAAATAACATGGTTGAGTATTCACAAAGGAACTTCATTTGGGTAACTCTGTTAAGGACTGCCAAGAATTCACAAAGGGATTTCTGGCAGGTGTAAACCCATTTTTGAATGTGCAAATCTCTGCAGCCATAAATTCATCGGAAGTGGTGGAAAGTGGCCATTCAAAGGGGTGGTTTGCCTTGGAAGTTTGGGAATGCCTACAAAACTGATCTATCTCATTTTCACCCTGGAAAAGGTTGTGGGCCTCCTTTATAAGATACGGCTCATTCCTGTCCTTTTCCCCTGCGCCGGCGCACAATGGGCTGCCTCCGCCGACTCAGGCACCTTTGCACAATGGTGCAAGGGTGTCTGCGTTGCGGGGATGATTGTTATTTTATAGGAAGGGGAACCTTTCTGTACAAAAATAATCACAAGAGGCTTTTCCTCTTTCTACGTGTGCTGCAGAATGTTCATTCCTTCTCCTTTTCTTCTTGTTGTCAGGCTCAATCTGAGGAAGCAAGGTTCAGGGTACCCCCTAAATACTAGATTTAGGGGTTTACAGGTAGGTAAGGGCAGGGACCAATGGGTCCCTTCCCTGAGGTGGGTATACTCCCTATCGTGCCACCCTCCAGTGGGTGGGGGGCAGAAGCCTGTCCCTGGTTGGCTAGGTCCTTCCAACCTCAAGATGGCGGGGACTCAGAGTTGTGCTTCACCTCGCCTCCCCCATCTGAGGGGTGGAGTTGGCAGAGGTGGGCACATCTCTTTCCCTCACTTGTTTTTCCTGCCGATTCTCCCGCCCAAAGTGGGGGGGAGAACCAGTGGGGACCAGTTGCTGAAATCAGCAAATGGTCTGGGGAGGCTCATAAAGGCGGCAAGCCTTTGAAGCTTCCCTTTCGTGAACCCTGCCCATCCTGGGGGAGGAGGCTTGGCACCTCATCCCAGGATGTGCATTGTTTGAGACCCCCGAGAGCAGCAGGCTCTTGACCCCGGGGTCCAGAAACATGTCTGTTTGTGGCAGCCTAAACAGCCACTCAGTCAGGTCACTAGAAGTTGGTTGAGTTTCAGGGGGCATCTATAAGATGCCCTCTGTTGTGCCTTTTACATTAAATCCCACACTGGCATCAGTGTGGGTTTAATGTGCTGAAAAGTTTGATACCAAACTTCCCAGTCTTCAGTGTGGCCAATATGGTGCTGTGGAGTTCGTAATGACAAATTCCCAGCACCATATACTCTTAATGGCAGCACTACACTTACAATGCCCAGGAATTGACTGGGGCACTGTAGGGGTACAGGGTTCATGCACCTGTATCCTCACCACTGGCATAGGGCATCCAGCTAGAGGGGTGACTGATGTATGCCGGGGCAGTGGTTTGTGGACATGGCACACAGGGATGTGTGCCATGTCGACTCTTCACTTTGTTCTGCACCAAGACATGCAGCCTGCAAAGGCAGTGTGGGAGTGTCAGGGTACAGGACCTCTAAGGGTGACACAATAAGTGCTGCAGCCCTCAGAGGCCTTCTCTCGTCACAGTGCCCTGGGTACCTGTGGTACCATATACCAGGGGCTGACCTGTGGCCATAGATGCCGGTTGGGTTTAGGCTTCAATGCAGTTTTAGGGAAGGAACTGAGGTTCCATGGTTATCGGGATCGGACTCCATTTTGTTTGCGTTGTTCATAAAAGATCTTCTGCCAAACCTGCCCTTAAGGCCCTTCACTGGCCGCCGATCCGAGCAAGAGTGAAGTTCAAGTCCCTCTGCATTGTGTTCAGATCACTTCAGGGCGTCGGCCCCCCTATCCTGAGGGACTTGATCCGCCCTTATAAGTGGTTGCGCTCCCTTCGGTCCGACCATGGCAATCTGGTGACAATTCCGAGATCGAAGAGGGCACGGTCTGGTGGCCGCCGGTTTTCCGTTAATGCTGGTCAGCTGTGGAATGCCCTCCCAGTTGCGATTCGGAAGGAACCAAGTCTGGGGAAATTTCGGAAAGCCCTGAAAACCCACTTATTCCCTCTTGACGTCTGACTTTTTGGTGCACGCTGTTAGTAGCTTTGTGTTTCTTTTAGCGCTGGGATGCTCTAGGCAGGGCCGGCCTAAGGCATGTGCAAGCTGTGCACCTGCACAGGGCCGCCAAACCCCAGGGGCCGCCACGCCAATATATATCCTTAGATACATATTTGTGTGGCGGCCCCTGGCAGGGATTTGGCGGCCTCGGGCCCCCTACCTACAGTCCTTGCTCAGGGCCTCTGTGAGCCTAGAGCCGGCCCTGCTCTAGGGCAGCCATGCGCTCTACAAATCAATTTTCATTTCATTTCATTTCATTAATTCATAACGCCATTTTGTGTTGCCCTTACGTAGGCCTTGGAAGTAAACGAACGAACAAAGTTGCATGGGCTTCGTTTTCCATGTACATATTAACTTGCCCTTTCTGACTTGTGAGTGAACTGCAGGACGCTGACCTCTTCACCTGAAACTGACCCTTCACGAAGCCAATTTCCCTTGGTTTGATTCTTGTCTGAGATTGCCAATCAATGTTCAGGACCTCGTTAACTTTTAGTTTCCTTGCACATATCTTATCCTAATCAGCATCTGAATTGTTTCTTTCCTTACAACTTTTCATTACAATTATGGGTTTGTCCGGCTTGCAAAGATTGAATTTGGGACATTCCTAATTGTGAGAAGTTGGCCTGATATATGATGTTTCCAATTCTGGAACCACCTTGTATCAGTCCAAACAACCCTTATGGTGTCTGGTTGTAAGTCAACCTTATTAGACAAGCTATCCTAGGGGTAGCATGGACTAAGCAGCCTTAAAGGCTTAACTTAAGAGGTCGTGTTAAGCGAGCTGTTTTACCACATACAATCCTGTAATATCAAATGAAAGGACACCACACAAGTATATATTATAAAAAATATGTATTTATTACTAAAAACAATCCCCAGTATTCTTTATGAATAAAGGGGCACAAGCGTTAAATCAAAAGCACAGTATAACATACAAAGTTGCACAATTTTGGATGAGGCCAAGGGCCCACTCAAACCATATGCTAAAAAAATGGTATAAGAGGGACCATTCGATCAGTGGTTAGGCCTAGGGCCTAGGGAATCGCTGGGAGCAGTCGGGACAAGCAATGCTGAAGTCGGGAAAAGCCCGCGGGATTCGGGTGCAGTGCAGAAAGTGCACGCATGCATCAATGTTAACCAATGGTGGGTAAAAGTTACAAAGTTAGAGTTTAAGGACACTTCCGCTGAACCTAGAGGAACAAAACTTAAGACACAGACCCTAGATGTGTGTACCAGTGTGGGAACACCGGCGTTGCAATGTTACCTCACCCACAGGAAGTGGGTGCACAGGGTCGAAGTTGAGTCGGGTTTCGTCACGCAGGCTCTTGGTGCTTGGAGCTGAAAGGGCTGCAGGCGGGGTGAAAGAGAAGTGTCCGGTGGAGTCCAAGGGTGGACTCAAGTCGAAAAGTACCTGAAAGCAGAGGGGACAGAGTCTGGGTCACTCAGCAGTGACCAGGGTGGAACCAGGATGGAACCAGGCAATGTCGGGCGCAATCAGGTGGATGTTGAGGAGCTTCTCTCCATTGTCACGTGGGCTCTGGGGCATCTACGAAGTCCAGGAGCAGGTCACGATCTGTCCCACGCAGGCTCTCGCCGTCGGCGCTGTCGGCTTCAAGATTGGAGCAAACAACACTTGGCAAAAGCAATCCACGCGAAACCGGGAGATTGCTTCTCACTCAAACCAGGAGGGTCAGAGTGGGGGCTCCTTTTCAGGGGAGCTGGTGCAAATCTGGAGCAACCAGAATCGCAAGTCGAATTTCAAGTTTCGTCGGCACAGGGGCCACAAGCCAGCTGGCAAGTGACCGGACCAACGCGTTGAGCCAAAAGAAGCAGAAGGGTCCCACGCAGCACTCGTCAAGTGTGGAGGGCTGAACTTTGGTGCAAGAGTGGCTCAGGGTTGGGGCTTCTCAAACCCCATTGTACAGCTTCGAGGGTCACTCGTGGGCTGCACGGTCAGCGTCTCGTGGTCTTTCCAAGATGGCGTGCCCCACGCTTCCGGTCGCCTCCACGGGTCTCAGCTCTGCAGGGACTGTGGATCGGGCTGTTAGAAGGCAGGCAAGCTTGATCTCGTTGATCTCTGTCACTCGAGTTCCGGTGGGAACTGCAACAAAGCAGACGTCGAGGGCTGGATGGTGCCTGTTTGCACAGGGTGGTCACTCCTTGACCACAAGGGAGATTCTTCAGTCTTCTACGTTGAGTAGGATGTCGAAGGGTCCAGAGTTTCGTTTCTTATGTTTCATCAGGATAATCTGAAGTGCATTGGCACTGCTCCCACTCTTATTCGAATCTGGGGGGCTGGATTACCTGCTAGGTCCCCTCCTATGGGTGGGACCCAGGAAGGGGGTGGTTACACCCCTTTCCTTTGATCCAGGCCACCCTGGGACTGGGGCTGGAGTGCCCCAGAACTGGTTTGGCCGGATTATGCAAGGGGCAGCCTTGTGCTCCCCATGCAGTGTCTGGTTTCTTTCAAACCTCCCTGCTACAATCCACTATCTCCTGTCTGCGGGGTTGTGACACCGCCCTGCGACAGGAAACCCTTTGTCCAGGCCCCCTTGGCTGAGTTTCGGTCAGCTGCAGGGGGTCAGACCTGTGTCTGTGGCAGAAGCATCCATTTTGTGGATGTGAGGCTCTTTTAAAATTAACCGCATTTCAGCAAAGTAACATGTCTTCTCCCTCTAGAGGGGTGGAATGCTATCCCCGTCGCCAGAACTGGCGAGGGGATAGTATTCCAAATCGTATGACACCTTACACGACATGTTTTGATAAAGCCAAACCAAAGTTGCTATATAACCGCGAGGATAATAATGCACTTAACAGTATATGGTATGACATTATCCTGAAACAGCTTAGGGAGTTGTTCCCGACAGCTGCAGACAGGCTCAGCTCATGCTAGAGCTCTATCTCTCATTAAACTACGCACTCTGCCTCCAGGATTGATGAGGCCTTCCATAGGAGTGGCTCACAGGTTTATATGTGTCCAGATATAGGTTTAGATATAGGTATACTATATCTAAGCAAGGGGTGATTACACCACCTTACCCCAGCTGGGTGATCAGCCAGTTGTGTCAATTTAAGAACCAGCCAGGGGTGGCAAAAGATATGCTGCAGCCCCTGGTAGGCCTTGGTGGCACCTATGCCCTGGGCACCTATAGTGCATTATACAGGGGCTGACAATGAGTCCATTTCCAATTGTGGTATGTACCTAGGGTACATGGAATCCATTTTACAGAGAGAGCAGGTGGTCTGGGGCCCTGATTAGCAGGGAACCAGGCCAACTAAGTCGAAAACCAGCTAAACACAAGGCAAAAAAATCTGGGGTAACCATAGTCAGGTAGCCACCTTCCTACACTAATAATTAACTTTTGGGTTGGGTTACTGTAAATTGGGTTTTTGTTAATGTGATACTCAGTTAGAAAATGTGTCCTATTGGTCAGAATTTTGCGCAGTGGGTGTACATTTATAATGAGAATATTGTATATAAAAGATGATGTCTTGCTCTATGAAATTGAACAGTTTCTTGAGTTGTACACCGTGTTGTATTGCTGGGATTACTGTTACTAGCTGCAGCTAATAAATTTGATCTCTGACGCCACCTAGAAGTATTCCGTGTCTCTGTTTGCCAAGACAGGTGAACCCGAAGACTTTGGGCGTGTCCCTGGCGCCGCTGGGTTCTAAAACCCGGTTCTTCAGTTGGCGCCCAATGGTGGGGCGACTTCAGTGGTACCGGTCCAAGCCCGAGGATCGTGAGGAGCCACGTGAGGAAATTCTGGAGGAAGGCCGCCACTTCATTGACCCCTGCATGTCGACATGGACCGAAGGTCTTTTCTGCGAGGCTTCCCGCTTTCCAACGGCTACGAAGGACTGCTGCCCTGACTGTCGCCCTATCTTGGACCCTTGATTGATCCTTTGTAGAGCGAGACGATAGACGGTCTTCTGGTGGCGTGACAGATATTTTGGTTAAGTATAAGTGGGTCGCTCCCACGACTTTGTTTTGGTTCTTGGTTTTGATTTGATTTTTGCAAAAATCGAAGCCGAGGGGCTCGTATATTTACGAGTGTATCTATAGTTGTTAACCCCTTGAAGTTTGAAGCTAGATTAGTGAGCTATAAGATGCCTGGTCTTAGCAAAATTAGGAAATGGTTTAGTTGTGGTTGCAACAGGGATTCCCGATTGGAGGATTCGTCTCCGATACCTCCGGTTGGAACTCCGACTTATGAGCTCTATTCAAAACACGGAGTGGGTCCTATTACTTATAATGAAGTGTGGGTCCGCTATACTAAAAAAGATGGTGTTTTACGATGGCCCCAACATGGTAGTTTTGAAGTAAATGTTTTAGATAATCTGGAAGTTGCGCTATTTAAGAAGAAAGCCCGGCCGGCAATGTTTGACTCTTTCCGCCTTTGGCGAAAGGAAGCCAAACAGCGAGAAATTAAGCAAGCAAAGAGAGATAGGAAAGATAAGAATATGTCAGTACTACAAGCTGCTAGGCAGTTTAAGTCAGATGAGGAAGATTGAGTGTGTGAAGTTTTAGATAGACAGCGTTGCATGGCCATAGATAAATGTTATCTGGCCTTGCCGTCTTCTCCTCCAAAAGTGACTGAAGACCCTGAAAAAGATCCTTTGATGTCTCATTTACTGAGAATGCCACCCCATTATGTGCAGAGTGCTACTGCGCCGGGAAACCCTTTTTGGGTAGCTGTTGCGCTTTACAAACTGAAAAAATAAATAAATAAATAAATAAATACTGCGCCTCCATTACCCCTGGTTGTTCTATCCTTTGTTGTTCAACCTCCTGCTGTTGGTCAGCCACCCGGTGCTCCACAGATGGTTTTGCCTCCTACTGAGCAACCCACTCTAGGGTCGCAAGCTTTGCTTCCAGCTTTGCCTCAAACTCCTTTGCCTTCTGCTTCTCCATCTCAGACTCTTACTGCTCTTGTTCCTACTTTGTCTCAAGAGTTTAACTTTCCTGTTTTTACGCCTACTTCTTCTCCTTCTGCTCGAAAACGAATGACTGAAACTGTCGTTAATCTGTTGTCTCCATTGTTTGGGCCACTGAGTATGACCCCTGTTTCGGAACGAAAGCAGAGTCGTAGTCAGCTTCCTAGTTCCGAAGAGCGAGCAGTGTTGGATTTGTTGGCTCGTAGATGGATTTTAAATGCTTCCAGATATAATTTGCCAGCAGTTATGGATGTTTTCTTTCAGTGGGAGCCGCCTAAGCACAGGTATGTTTTTGATGTGATGTGTGCTTTTCTGCGGCAGGAATGGGAAGATAATGAGTTGGGTCCGATTCCGCAGGAAGTGCTTGATGTTCAGTCAGAATTTGCTAAAGGGACGATAGTGGAATCTGATGTTACAAATGCCGTGGAGACGATACTTGTCTTTAGGTCTAGATTACCGTCTCAGCCATTGTACAAACCTGATCCTTCTGTTAGGAGAAAAGTGAAGCAGTATCCTATGAGACAAGTTCCCCCTGTATGGAGAGAGGCAGTTGCTGCTTATGTTAATTTGGGTATTCAGGCTGCAGAAGCCCATTTTCAGCGAGTATGGGTACATGTTCCATGGAAAAGAGCAGAGGTATTGGCTCTTAAGCAGACCTTACCTGACCCCCGTAAGAATCCTGCCGGTTATTACAAGGAGTTGTCCCAGACAGTTGAAGCGTGTATTATGAATTTAGCTGACATAGACATGTTAATGGGTAATGTAGTTCCTCAACCTTTTTCGGCGAAGATTCGTCATGAGAATCATGCGGCAGAATTAGGAGATACGTGGGCTAATATTGTTGCTGCAGATGGTCGACAGGTTGGAGGTGCCAAACCTGAGCCTTTAATTGCGGAATTACCTGGTAGAATTATTAATTTAATGAAAACTATGATGCCTGCTTTACGAGTGAATTGGGACAAGTTAGCAGCATGCAAACAGAAGAAAGACGAGAGTGTGTCTGATTTCTTCACTAGGTTTGAAGAAACGTTTATCGATCATAGTGGTCAGGACATGAGTACGGAAGGTGGTCAAAGGTTGTTCGTGGACAAATTTGTCTTTAATTTGCTTCCCAAACTTTCTAATAAGTTAAAGGACTCTGAGAGTTCATGGGCTGTTTCTTCGTTGGCCCAGATATTGGCTACTGCACAATATTATGAGAATAGGGATAAAGATGAGAAGGATAAAGCAGAGAAGAAGACTAAAGCTCTAAAGACGAAAGTTCTTTTTCAGCAAGCTTATCCGCCTCGTCAGAATCAGCCTCAGTTTCAGCACCCTCCACAGTTTCAGAGATTGTTACAGAAACCTGAGCCTTGTGCTCCGCGATTCTTTCCTGGTCCTAATCAGTGTGCTTATTGCAGGGAGGAAGGTCATTTTAAGAATAGTTGCCCGGCTTTGTTACAGCGTGCGAATGGCGTATCTGGTCAGAGAGGTCGTAGTGGTTTCCAGCAAGCTCCTAGGGGTAGGGGACGTGGTGTGTTAGCCCAGATTGAGCGTTCCTCTTCCCTTCAGAACTCTGCAAATTATTTTGACTGACAGAATGTTCCGAGAGGTCAGTCTGCACAGTACTATGTTGATGATTATTATGTCGAGAGTGAGAGTGCTGGTTATAATGATAGTTAGGACAGCCATGGGCAAAGAGAGGGAGTAGTGTCAGTTCCAGTAGACCAGAGTGGACCTTATGTTGAAGTGATTACATCAGGTGTGACAGAACCTTTTCCTTTGGATACTGGTGCGACAAAGAGTTCTATTATGCACTCTAAACTTCCTGGCGCACCTTTGTCTGGCTTGACCAATGTTTCCGTAGGATTTTCAGGCGCCCCAGTTCGTAACCCGATTTCTAATCCTTTGCCCCTTTCTATTAGCACTTGTAAATTGGAAGCTCCTCTTATTTTGACGACTGGTTGTAATGAGAATCTGTTGGGTTTGGACTTGCTGAAAAGATTGTATGCGACATTACATTGTTCTCCTTCGGGAGTACATCTTACCCTAGGGTAAGAAAGTGATTTCTTCGGTGTATTTGTCTAAAGATTGTCTTCCACTGGAATTGCGTTCGCTTCCTGATACACTTTGGGCTACAGGTCCAAATGATGTCGGTCTTTTGCAGATTCCACCTTAAGTTGTCACCCTTAAGTCGAATGCTAGGCTACCTCGTATTCCCCAATATAAAATTTCTAGCGATGGCGAGAGAGCTCTTCTAGCGATTGTCTATGATTTGGTTGAGAAGGGTGTGCTTGAAGAAACGAGAGGTAACGTGTGTAACAGTCCTGTTTTGCCTGTCCTTAAGCGTACTGATGCTTCTCAGCCACCTGTGTACCGGTTTGTGATCGACCTTCGAGAGGTCAACAAGATTGAGGTGCCACAGTTTCCTGTTGTCCCTGTTATCACTGCTTTGTTTACTCTGATTCCTGCTTTGGCAGCCTGGTTTTCTGTTATCGACTTGAAGAATGCTTTCTTTAGCATTCCGATTGCTGAGGAGAGTAGAGATATTTTCGGCTTCTCTTTATGAGGTCGAAGCTTCCGCTTTACGAGAGCTCCCCAAGGTTATTGTGAAAGTCCCTCCATCTATAGTCAGGCGTTGAAAACTCAGCTTGATAGTTCTGTGTTGCCTTCTGGTGCTACTCGTATCCAGTACGTTGATGATCTGTTGGTTGCCGCTGATGACGAAGAGATTTGTAAAGAGGCTACTCTTTCTTTGTTACGACATTTGTCTGACCTTCATCATAAAGTGTCACCTTCAAAGTTACAGTATTGCAGACAAGAAGTAACCTACTTAGGTCATCTCTTGTCGAAGGAGGGAAGAAGGTTGACCCCAGAACGAATTCAAACGATTGCGCAAATGAGTGTGCCATCCACTCAGCGAGAAGTGCGTGCTTTCTTAGGTATCACCTCGTATTGTAGACAATGGATCCCTAATTTTTCCCTGTTAGCGAAACCTCTGTTGGCGCTGACTCTTAAAGATACTCCGCATCCTCTCCCTTGGTCTGATGAGTGTCAGAAAAGTGTTTCTGAATTACGTGATGCATTGTGTTCGGCTCCAGTATTGGGTACTCCTGACTACAGTAAACCTTTCACGTTGTACGTTCACGAGAGAGAAGGTTGTGCAGTGTCAGTGTTGACTCAACAGTTTGGAGACAAGCAACGCCCATGTGCGTATTTTTCAGCGACGTTAGATCCGGTAGCTAAAGCGTTGCCGAGCTGTTTGAGCACTACATCGGCAGCGGCTGTTTCTATCCGACAGTCTGCTGGTTTGGTATTGGATAATACGTTGATTGTGATGGTTCCACATGCAGTGGATACCTTATTGAACAGGACCAAGACACAGCACCTTACTAGTGCACGTCTGTCAGGTTATGAGTTGACTCTTTTGGCTAGCCATGTTCACATTAAAAGATGTAATGTATTGAATCCAGCTACGTTGTTGCCGATTTCTGTAGAGTCAGATGCTCAAGAACAGCATGATTGTTTTCTTCGTACAGAGGAAGAAACGAAAGCTAGAGTTGATCTGAAGGATACTCCTCTTGAGAATGTTGATGGTACTTTATGGATAGATGGTTCGTGTTTTAAGCTCCCGATTGGTGAAACGACTGCAGCGTATGCTGTCACTTTGCATACGATTGTCGAGACAGCATGAATTGCACAGAATTCAGCGCAAGCAGCAGAGTTGATAGCGTTGACGAGAGCGTGTGTATTGTCAGAAGGAAAGCGAGTCAATGTTTATACTGATAGCCAGTATGCGTTTGGTGTTGCCCATAGTTTTGGACGTTTGTGGAGAGAAAGAGGATTCCTTACTTCCCATGGCACAAAAATTCAGCATGGGCAGTTAGTGAATGAACTTTAGGAATCCCTTACTCTCCCAAAGCAGATTGCAATTGTGAAGTGTAGTGCGCATAAGAAAGTTGTGGACGATGTAGGTCGAGGGAATGCGTTTGCGGATGAAGTTGCGAAGGAAACGGCGAGAGACATGATGAGCCGTATGTATGTGGCAGGTCCTGCAAGATGGGTTGTGGAAAGTGGAATGTGTGAAGACACAATAGAAAGTGTGAAGATGATTCAGGCTGAAGCTACAGAGAAAGAAGTGAATACGTGGAGAGAGAGTACGGGTATGTTGGATTCGACAGGTTGTTGGGTTGAGTTGTCAGAACACCAGCGATGGTTGTTGCCTGATGCGTATGTGCTCCCAGTGGTTACTATGGCTCATGGAATGGCTCACATTAGTTCGAAGGGAATATGCAAGTTGTTGGCTCCAGTATGGCAGAATGCTGGAATTCCGAAATGTGCTGAGAATGTTGTGAAGCATTGTATGATTTGTCTGAAGTATAATCCTGGCAAGGGAACTCCAACTCCAGCTGGTCATTTTGCTCCTCCAACGTATCCTTTTGAAGTGATACAGCTAGATTACATTCACATGGAGAGATGCAATAATCTGAAGTATGTCCTTGTGGTTGTTTGCGCCTTTTCCAGATGGATAGAGGCCTACCCCCTAAAGGATAATACTGCCTTGTCTACAGCCAAGGTTTTGCTCAAAGAGTATTTCCCCAGATTTGGTTTGCCGAGAATTGTATGGTCGGACAATGGGAGTGAATTCGTGGGTCAAATCATGAAGAAAGTATGTGTTGGTTTGGGTATCAGGCAGAAGTTCCACGCAGCGAATCACCCCCAGTCTGCTGGACTTGTTGAATGTTACAATGGTACCTTGAAGCTGAAATTAGCTAAGGTACAAGCGAGCACTGGTCTTACATGGCCGGATGCCTTGCCGTTGGCTCTTTTGTCAACAAGGACGACAGTGCATTCTTGTGTGGGACTTAGCCCATACGAAATAGTTTTTGATCGTCCAGCGAATGTTTGGAGTGTGCCTCGTCCTAAAAAATACAGTGACCTTGAGTACCCTATGTTGGTGGATTACTTACATGACTTGACTGCTAAATTACGTGTTCTCCACCAACAGGTCTATGACAGCTTGCCGACAGCTACTACAGATCCAGGCCACGCGATCCGACCTGGCGATTCAGTTCTCATCAAGAATTTTCAGCGATCCAACAATTTGGAGCCAAGATGGACTGGTCCCTATTTGGTATTGCTGGTCACTAGAATTGCTGTTAGAGTAGCTGGTAAAAAGAATTGGGTGCATGCCACCCATACTAAGAAAGTTCCTTTGCCTTTATCGTATGATCAGTGGGTGAGGGATGGAATAGCTGACACAGATTGTGAGAAAGTCCCTAGATTTGTGCCTTTTAGTGATGCTCATTTGACATGGACTCAGTCGGAACGCGAGGATGATGATGTTCTGCAAGCTGCTGTGCCTCCGTCTCTGAGACTCGACACGACGAATCCTGAACTCCTCTTTAAGGATCAGACTGTGCCTGGCAAAGAGCACTACAATCTGAGATCGAAAGAGGACGTTTGAAATGGAAAAATAAATCTAAATTTTTTTATGTAGTGAATTACACCTTGTCAGATCAAGAGACTTCTTTACTTTTTCTTTTTCGAGTCACCATCCGGACTCAGCTGCAGGGTCACTGTATAAGTTCTTAAGGGGTGAGCCGCGTATTGACACAAGGTCTGTGGTTTAGGGTCGTTAGTACGATCTTGACGCACACTTAAGTGAAGAAGGAAAATTGCCGTGAGCAGCACGTTAGAGGATGGAGTCTTTGGAGTCCGACAAGGGTGTTAAAAGAGTTGATTTCAGAGTGCAAATGTGTATATTGGTTCATAGCAAATGTTTTTTAATAATGTGTTTTCTTATGCTTTTGAACATTACGTTGGTTTGTGTGGGTTTGATTTTCTATGCATCACAACAGACACTTGCATCTACTTCCTAACCTACTCTTTCTTTTCCTACTGTTTCCCCACATGAGTTTCATACGTTGCCTGAACATGAACAGACACGAAGATTAGAATTTGTGAACATTCGTTTATACAGATGTTACATCAGCATCAGCTAGTTGTAAATACCACGAATTGTTGGGTGTGTGGTCTTATGCCGCATACGACTGATAAGGGAATGCCATATTTGGTTTTGCCTTTTTCGCCTAATGGGTCAGTATGGGCACTCCAGTCAATGTTTATCTATGCGAATGAAGCATCTCCTGTACGTTCTGTCAAAGATAGTGCGAATAATAATGCCTTGAGACAGGGAACAGTAGATATGGTCAGAGATATTGATGCATATAATGCTATCCCTAAAGATGTGGTACGAGCATATATTGGTTGGAACAAGACTGAATATAGCATTAGTTTGACTGAGAAGGAGAGACGAAAAAGGTCTCCCGCGATTTGGATTGTACCCCACCAAGGTCATTTTTGTCTGCAAGGTAATGGTCAGAATCCGAGAGCTCAGCTTGGTAAGAGTGTGTGCATTCACACCTATGTCTATACGTCCCAGAAATCTCCACCGTTCGTGCCAGCTAAAGGCACGTATTTTGTTTGTTATGATAGAGCATATACATGGTTGCCTTCTGACTTTTCAGGCACATGTTATGTGGCATTTTTGCTTCCCCCTACATACACAGCTGTTTTCAACTACCATAAGACAAGATATGGTAGAGGTGTTATCGATGCGAAAGACACTGCCGCACAAGAAGTTGGAGACTTCTTTAAGGGTTTCTTATCCTTTTGGGGTCCTATGGCTAATGGTAGGACTATTCGTCAGCTTACGAGAGTGGTCGAGGCCACTATAAATGAGACTGCAGGTGCCCTTAGCAATATTACAGCTGAGCTTCAAGCGGATCGCCTTATGACATTACAGAATCGCTTTGTTTTAGATATTATACTTGCAGATAGAGGTGGGGTATGTAAATTGATCTGGTCTAGTTGCTGTGTATTCATACCAGATAACGCCCCGACAGTGTACCAAGCCAACTTGAGGTTACATAAGTCCGCTGAGTCTATACATGTAGACGAAGGGAACTGGTCATTGATAGAATGGTTTTGGGAACTGCTGTCCAAATGGGGATGGAAGATTCTGATGTTTCTTAGTATGGCTTTAGCAATCCTTTTCTCATGTTGCTTATGCATCCAGAGTGGTCCCGCCATTTGTAGTCTTTGTGCTAAGATCTGTGTGAGAAGACCCGTCCCGAGAGAAGTGAAGGATAATAAGATGATGTTACAGCAACACCTTGATGACCTGATGAGAATAGATATAGACCTGGATTCAGATTGACGTGAGTTTAGGTCATTGCCTACATAATGGCAAAAGGAGGGTCTGAGGTTCTGTGGTTATCGGGACCGGACTCCATTTTGTTTGCGTTGTTCATAACGCCATTTTGTGTTGCCCTCAGGTAGGCCTTGGAAATAAATGAACGAACAAAGTTGCATGGGCTTCGTTGTTCATGTACATATTAACTTGCCCTTTCTGACTTGTGAGTGAACTGCAGGACGCTGACCTCTTCACCTGAAACTGACCCTTCACGAAGCCAATTTCCCTTGGTTTGATTCTTGTCTGAGATTGCCAATCAATATTCAGGACCTCGTTAACTTTTAGTTTCCTTGCACATATCTTATCCTAATCAGCATCTGAATTGTTTCTTTCCTTACGACTTTTCATTACATGGGTAGTGCTTTCAATTATGGGTTTGTCCGGCTTGCAAAGATTGAATTTGGGACATTCCTAATAATTAACTTTTGGGTTGGGTTACTGTAAATTGGGTTTTTGTTAATGTGATACTCAATTAGAAAATGTGTCCTATTGGTCAGAATTTTGCGCAGTGGGTGTACATTTATAATGAGAATATTGTATATAAAAGATGATGTCTTGCTCTATGAAATCGAACAGTTTCTTGAGTTGTACACCGTGTTGTATTGCTGAGATTACTGTTACTAGCTGCAGCTAATAAATTTGATCTCTGACGCCAGCTAGAAGTATTCTGTGTCTCTGTTTGCCAAGACAGGTGAACCCGAAGACTTTGGGCGTGTCCCTGGCGCCGCTGGGTTTTAAAACCCAGTTCTTCAGAACATAGGCCCTGGGTACCTGATTGGCAGGAGCCCAGGGCACACTTAGTCAAAGAACATCAGCAATTCAGCAAAAAGTGGGGGCATACCATGCAATAAAGAAGGCACTTTCTCACAACTAGGGACTGGTGGCAAATGCTCTACCCTGAGTAAAAGAGTAAAATACTATTTCATTGCCATCTCATGGTCCAGTGATTTCAACGTCTTTGTGCTTACAGAACTCCATTGTGCTGGGGGATGGACGTCAAGGGAAGGGTATTTCAAATACATGTTTACAGTTCAGATATCACGGGCTGTCAATCACCATCCTTCTGGAATCTGCAGAGTAAGTCCTTGTAGTTCACCTGACACCCTAAGTGTGTGGTGAGCTGTTCACTGGCAATGACTGCCCTGGGGGGAGTTTACTCTAGCAGCTGCCAAGCATTGCAAAGACAGAAACATGCTTGAAAAGTCAGTGAACAGACCCCAAAGAAGTAGAGTGCGCAGCCCATTACTGTCCCAAATACCTGGCTCCCCGATCACACCCTGGTGCTATGAGTCGACCCCAACTGGATCCTGTACAATGTTTGTTGTAAAGTGCTTCTGCTATAACATAAGTGTTATTACCTTCTTCTTTCACCACGTTCCCTGTTCTCCCATGCCTCCCCTTTTCATCCTTGTGTCTCACTCCGAGCATACCCCCTCCTTATCCTCCTCAGTGCTCCTCCTGTCCACACGGTCATGTTTTGTCATGTTTATCTTTCCGGTGACCATGAATGCATATTAGCATTAAAGACCATGCCAGCCTATGTCACCCTTTCTAACCTTTGAGTGTGTGTTTTACACTGGTTTATACCAATAGTTCTTGTGTAACATAACATAACATAACATGTGTATTTGTAAAGAGCCCATTTACTACAATGAGGCATCTTGGTGCTGAATAATAGATGTTTATTGTTACCCAACTCAATGGTACTCATTTGATCAACCTCTGAAGGATGTAAGGCGGAGTGGACCCGCCAGAATTTTAACCTATGACCATGAGGGCAAACACAGGCCCCTACCGTGGGCGCATTAGTGCACTGAGCCACCAGACCCGGCTGTATGACTCTCACCAATGCCCCAGAGAGGGCTACAGAGATGGGAGTGCACCGAGTGTGAAGTACCAGGAGCAGGGACTCACCCTCTTGACTTCTTATCATTAATTCCACACTCTTGGCTTCCCGAGGACAAATAAGCTTGTCATCCTTGGTGCATGAGAGCCAACACTGGGGAGATGATAGGGTAAAAGGACCGTCAAGGGATTTTGATCAAACAAGATTTTTAACAATTTTTTTTTTTTAATTCTTAGTTGCAAGACCCAATATCAATGGAAGTCTCAAAGCATAAATGGACAACTTTGTTAGTTAATTCAATATAATTGCACTAAATATCAATAAGTGTAGAGCTATTAGTCTCTAGATAGAAATGGAATATCGAGGCAGGTGTAGATAGAAAAAACTAATTTTATCTGTACATTTTCATAAAATAGGGTACAAAACAGTATATCAAAACACAGTGTTACATGAAGTACAAAGTCCAGATTGTAACAACTTCTCTCTAATAAGGGTACAAGCTTTTCTTCTTTAGATGTACAGTAATGGAAGAAAAAGCGTCGGTCGACGTTTCGGTCTTTTAGTAATCAATATATAAGACCATCATCAGGACTAAATGGGATAAATACTCGTGACCCCTTATCTGCTAAAAATCTTCAGGAATCACTACGTTTGCGTTTTGTAGAGGAATCTCTTATTACAAGGAGCAGTGTCAGCTCAGTGGCCAAACCTGTTGTTCTCACAGATCGCTTTCATGTAAAACGATAATCTCTTAGTCGGCAACAAAATCGCTAGTCTTGTCTAAATTCAGACAGCGTGAAAGGGCTTCGGATACAAAGTTTTCCGTGTGTCTAATCGCCTTCGTTTTTGCCAAAGCTGGGGAGAAGCACCTCTATTCCGAAAATGCATGTAATCAATAAATAAAGCAATAGTTCTCTAAGAGTGTCTCCACTCTGCCGGTTTTTAGGGGAGCTATCTATATGAGGGTCCTTCCCCATAAGGCAATATTATTCAGTGCATATGGCAGCACACTAACTATCCAGATGGTAATTAAAATGCATCAAGCAATAATAGTACAAGTGTGCACCCAACACATTAATGAATTATATTTGCCTCTTCAAATATGATTACAAAAATATAACATTGAATTGTTACCGAAACAGCTCCTGATGTTCCTAACTGCTTAATTCGGTAAGTAACCAATTTTTTCCTAAAGTACTAAATTGCTACAGTTCTCTACTATTAAAAATAAACCATAAGTAACCCATTGTGTCTTTGAAAACCAATGTTTTTTTTTATTTAAAAGTCTCTCTCTCTTAGTTCAGTTCAGATGAGAATAAGCTGGATTGGTTGCTTCAGCATAGGACAGAATTATGTAAATGCCTCTTGAGCGTCAGCAGCTGCTGTAGCTGTAAAAGCAATTCCACTTATGGAGCACACTGGAGCCTTTTATTCGTCAGTTCTGCCTCAGTCTATGTTCCTGTTGCTAGGTAGACATGGAAACACGACAACTCGTCCTTGCTTTGGAATTCTTTTGGAGAGCTAGTCCAGTTAACTTCATGGAAGAGATAAATGCTCTAAAGTTATTAGTGCCTGTCTGAGATACATTAAAAACAAGCAACGCATGACTTTCCTTTCTGTGTTTCATTTCTCGTGAATGGGTTTTCAGGGCCCAATTTCAGCTTCTGAACCATTTTCAGCATTCTAGTCTGCGAAGTGTCATTAGTGAAGCGTCGAAGTGAAATCAGTGGTGTCATCAGTGAAGTATCATCAGTGAAATCTCATCAGTGAAATCAGTGAAGTGTCAGCAGTGAAATCAGTTAAGTGTAATCAGTGAAATCTCATCAGTGAAGTGTCAGCAGTGAAATCAGTGAAGTGTCATCAGTGAAGTGTCAGCAGTGAAATCAGTTAGGTGTCAGCAGTAAAATCAGTGGTGCCATCAGTGAAGTGTCAGCAGTGAAATCGGTTAAGTGTCATCAGTGAAATCATCAGTGAAGTGTCATCAGTGAAATCAGTGAAGTGTCATCAGTGAAGTGTCATCAGTGAAATCATCAGTGAAGTGTCATCAGTGAAATCAGTGACGTGTCATCAGTGGAGTCATCAGTGAAATCATCAGTGAAGTGTCATCAGTAAAACCATCAGTGAAGTGTCATCAGTGAAATCATTGACGTCTCATTAGTGAAGTGTCATTAGTGAAATCACTGAAGTGCCATCAGTGAAGTGTCATCAGCGAAATCATCAGTGAAGTGTCTTCAGTGAAATCAGTGATGTGTCATCAGTTAAGGGTCATCGGTGAAACCATTGGTGTCATCAGTGAAATCAGTGAAGTGTCATCAGTGAAATCAGTGAAGTGCCATCAGTGAAGTGTCATCAGTGAAGTGTCATCAGTGAAATCATCAGTGAAGTGTCATCAGTGAAATCAGTGAAGTGCCATCAGTGAAGTGAAATCAGTGGAGTGTCATCAGTGAAATCATTGAAGTGTCATCAGTGAAGTGCCATCAGTGAAGTTTCATCAGTGAAGTGTCAGCAGTGAAGTGTCATCAGTGAGCACATTTTACAGACCCTTAGCTCAATGTAACTATTAGCATTATATAGAAGTGCTGTGGAAGTGCTGTGGAAGTATTCGTTAGTGCAGACCCCTCCCCTGTGAAACCTTACGTCTCAGCTCCTGGCAGATGTAGCATCGTGCTACAAAGAAAACACAGACTCAGATTCTTAGTCTACTGGAGCTTTATTGCATGCTTCTGTTGCCTTCCCTGTCCCTATTCTAACTGCCCTCTTCCTGTGTTCGCTCCTCCTCTTCCTCTGGCCCCTTAGCTCCACCCACTCCCAACTACTAGTATGCTAACATCATAACATCTCCCCCCTTTGTGACAAAAAAAACAAACAAAACATACTGACTTCTCAGTCGGTCTCTACGATCAGTCTCTTGAGTGGATGTATGTCACGATGAGGTCGTGGCGACCTGGCTCTCGGACTATTAGTACTTAGTGTCTCAATGATCGGAGCAGTGCTCTCACGATCATCTGAATGCAGTTCATCCGAACTGGGCATGTCCATTTCACTCATCAGGATTCTGGAGGTATCCTGTGACAGCTTCTTAAAGTGCGAGATGTTTCTCGTGACTCGCCACTGCTCGGACTCCGCCGTCAACATAGTTCCTTTCCTCTTCGTGATCGCCAATGGTTCGTCTGTGAATAGACAAGCTCTGTTGCTGATGTCTGGAGAGATGGAGCCTTCTGTGTCTGAGGTGCCTATGGCAAGCTCAGTTTGATATCGGCAGTCTGTCCTCCTTTGTGGCTCTTGCTCACGTGACGCTCGGCCTCTTTTCCAAAGGGATGTTATCCTAGTTCCCTGGCGAGTGTCTGCATGTATTTTTACTTCCTTTTGCTTTGTCAGGTCAAGAACAACACTGTCTTCCTGTTTCGAGTCTGGGATGCCAGCCGGTGGGGTATGAACGGTGGAGGTCATCTTGGTATGACTTGGAGATTGATTTGCTGTCTCGGGTTGTCTCTCCCACGCCTGCTCGCGCCTAGAACAGGCAAACCCTGGAACCGGCTGAATATTTGCGTGTCTTGTTCTCATCCGATGATGACTTGGCTCTCCTGACATGTCTGGCTTCCTTTGCAGATCGACTGGTTGGTCCATTTTTATTTGGGTGCTAATGGCCACGATGTCTGATTCCATTTTATAGGACCAGGACCAGGACCTTCGAGTCAACCTTGCTGCCCCTACCCGGGGTGACGGTGTAGTATTTGTGTCGCGATGCACCTGTGCTCGATGTGACAGGTTGTCTGGTAGAGTGATCGAGTGTGCATTGACATTGGTGTGAGACATGTCGCTCTTGACGGGAAGAGTGTCCCTTGGTTCGCTGATGTGTTCAGGTGCTTGGCGCCATGGCCGTTGTCGGGACCACGACTCTGTCGACTCAAAGGATCGGACCGAAATGCTATCTGAATCAGAGGGGTTCTCCCTCACTTCCCTCTGAGAATGTTTCTTTAAGAATGTTGCGCGTGGTCGTTGTCGGGACCACGACTCTGCCGACTCAAAGGATCGGACCGACGTGCTTTCTGAATCAGAGGGGTGCTCCGTCAGTTCCCTCTGTGAGTGTTCCTTTGGGAATGTCTTACCAGGTGGCCTTCGGAACCGGGTAGTCCGTGACGAGCTGCTTTCCACCTCGGAATTGTCTTTGAAAAGCTTCTCTGTGTGTCTTTGTTGGAACATCTTCAAGGTTGTCTCATTTGGGAGATTGTTTGAAGAGTCCGTGCTTGTTCCTTGTGCTTGATCCCAAGCTTTTGCCTCTTCGTCCTTCTCGCCTGATGTTACCCATCTATGCTCTGTTTCTTCGTTGTCGTGGGGCCCATGGATGCTTTGGGGCCCATGAATGCATGGATCTTTTCTTGCTTGTTGTTGTTGTGAGGGACCAGTCCGTCTTGTGTGATCTGGTTCTCCTTCCCAATTGTTTGTTGCTCTAGTATCTCTGATCTGTTGGTGGTGTGTTCTCCTGCCAGCTGTTTCCTCGGACTCATCTTCACTCCTTGGCGATTGATGTTCCGGCGTCGATTTCCTGTGTTGACCACTGCAGCCCCTTCTTCTATGGTTTATCTTTCTCCCCCACTGGTTGTGCAGAATGCCATTTTGTCCAGGAGTGCAATCTGTCCCACTGGACGCTCCCTCTTTATCAGAGTAGCGTGTGTTATGCTTTGACTGACTTCTTGAGGGACTCCTGGGGGATGAATAATTCCGGGGAGTTGTTCTTTGGATGGTTGACTCTGAGTAATCTTTGATTGTTTCTGAGTGGTCGGACGCTGAGTAATCTGACTCTGAGTATTCCTTGTCACTTTCCTTGTCACTGTGTCTCCCCCGCTGTCTTTTCTGTCTTTTCGCTGGTCTGCCTTCTCTCTCTCTCCTTTTGTGTTTGTTGGATTTCTGGGTTCTCTCTTCCCAGGTATCTCGAAGTTTTGTACTCAGATGCACATCCCTCAATTTGTCTCTTGTTTGGACTTGCATTCCAATTTCGGCTTTCTTGATAATTTCCTTTAGCGACCAATGCCCTCTCAGTATTATGTGCCTTGTTTCGGGGTTTTTACAGCCTTCAATTATTCGGAGCCGAACAGCATCCTCATTTGTAAACGTGTTGAAATGGCAGCCTTGTACCAGACTTTGCAACCGAGTGATGAAATGCGGCAATGGTTCGCCTGGTTCCTGCCGTGCTGTGTTGAAGACCATGCGATTATGATCCACCTCTGCCTGTGCATTGAGATGGGCACAGAGCTCCTCTTGGAGTCTGTCATAGATGTCCGCTTCTTCTTTGGAAAATGTTCTAATTGGGCATCGGCCCCCGGGACCCACCAGATGGAGGAGTAGCACCAGACATTTTCTTTCTCTTTGCTCACCGTTGGCTTTCAAGAAATTGTCCAATGCTTCCAGACACCAGTGCCGTTTGAGGCCCTGGATCCAATCGTCAATCCGCGCCGCTGGGGGCGATACTTCAAGGTGTGGATTGAAACATTGAGCTACGTCTCCTCCCGCCATGAGAGAAGAAGGTTCTGATCTGTCGTAGACGCGGGGCATTATGCTGTACACTTTTCTTCAGGTTTCAGTTGCTTCTGCTTGTGTTTTAGCTTGAGCTTGATTGTCAGTTTTTTTTTCAGTGCACTCGTGTTTGGTCAACATTGCACCCTTGAATTTATCCATGGTTAGTGACAATGTTGGGTTTCACTTGCTTGTTGTGTGTGTTCACCGGCTACTCCACACTTGCATTGGCTTGTGCTCGTTGCTGGTTCCGTTGTAATTATTTGTGCGTCGTCTTTGTTTATGTTTGCTTGTCGCTTCTTTTATTTTATGGACACGCGTTACTGCATTACATTCGCCACTGCGCATTCGCTTGCGTTTCTCACTGTTCGCGTTTCCACCCGTGCTGACCTTTGTTTGTCAATGCTTGTTTGTTAAGTCACTCTTGTGGTTGTTCTTGCTTGTTAGTTGATTCACTCTCGTGTTAGCATGTGCTTATTCTGTTTGGTCGCCAAGACTTGTTCATTGTTGTCCACACGCCGTTATCCACGCTTACTTCTTTGCATGGATCAATGCTTGTTTCTTTGCATGTACCAATGCTTGTTTACTCTTCGCCAATACTTGTCTTTGCATGTACCAATGCTTATTTACTCTTCGCCAATATTTGTTTCCGTTTGTCCAATGCTTGTTGATTTGCATGTATCAATGTTTGTCTATTTGCATGTACCAATGCTCGTTTCTTTGCATGTACCAATGCTGGCATGCCCTTCGCCAGTGCTTATTTATTTGCTCTTGCCAGTGCTTGTTGACTTCCTTTTACCAATGTTTGTTTCTTTGTTCTTGCCAATGCTTGTTCACTTTTGCCAATGCTTGTTCACTTTTTGCCAATGCTTGATGATTTCTTGCTGTTGCCTGACTTCAAGATGGCCGCCTATGGACCACACAGGGTATGTCCTTAGAGCCTGCCTGACTCAAAGATGGCCGCCGTAGTTGTCTGCAGGCACTACTTTCTTTCACTGCATTCAGCCCTTTTTCTTCACCCAGGACTCACCGGCAGTCGTCTTCAGGAGCAGCACCCTCCAGATCTAGCTCCCTCTGGTCACCACTGCAGTCAGGTGAGGTTGGGGTGGGCTCCCGCCTCACTTTGCAGGGTCCTTCGACGGCGGCGTGCCAAAACCCACGCATTCGGAGTGAGGTTTTTCCGACGCCGGGCTCCAGATTTACCGCGCTCAGCAGCGCTTGACAGTGGACCTTCGCAGGGGCAGTCCACACCAGGAGGCACTCTCTTTCGGCCACAAAGAAAACACAGACTCAGATTCTTAGTCTACTGGAGCTTTATTGCATGCTTCTGTTGCCTTCCCTGTCCCTATTCTAACTGCCCTCTTCCTGTGTCCGCTCCTCCTCTTCCTCTGGCCCCTTAGCTCCACCCACTCCCAACTACTAGTATGCTAACATCATAACAGCAGAGAACTATTTCTTTTGAAGCTTGGGGTTCTTCTCCTTTGCATCTGTCCCTGACTCTAATTAACACTCTCTCTCTGTTACTCCCTTCCTCCTGGTTCGCCTGACAATGGTAATGAAAGCAGGGTCCGTGGGTCACGGTGAACCTTGGATCAGCACATGCTGTTTTGTGGAAAATAACACAAAGACCTTTCTGTTTACCATGACGCGCATCATCAAAATATTTATTAGAAAAAATTAATAAATACTTTACAAACTCCCATTTGTAAACAAGCATTTGCAATGCAATAGGTCTTGCATGTGTTAGAGTTTGAGCTATTAGCATTGTAAATAGCAATGCCTTTTATTTATGTGTTTTGAAAACCTGCAAGCGGTGCGTAAACAAGCACTTTGTACTTATAGTCGTTGCTTACGAGAACCAAGGCTGGCAGTAACTGCGCCTCTTTCATTGCCAGCCTTGCTTCTCGTAAACAACGACTCTAAGTACAAAGTGCGCGTTTAGGCATTGGATCAAGGTAACCCAAATAAAACCCTGATGTTTGAACTGCAAAGCATGCTAGAGGCGTTCCAGCTGGGGAGGCACAGAGCGAGCGACACAGTAGTAGCTGGCGTCCCGGTCGGCAGGGGGTGGAGATAAGGGAGGGAAAAGCACTGTCGGGATAAGGGGAGCCCCCCCCCAAAGGAAGATGGGAGCAACCAAAACAGTGTTGAAAGAGAAGCAATAGGGGAAAGTAACCCCATGGGCTCCGAGGCTGCCATGGTATGAAAAGTGGATCTGCACAGACACCGTAGGGTGAAAGGAAGGACCTCAGGAGACAGGGCGGAGCCACGGCAGAAATCAGTGCTCCTGTGAATTATTTTAGGTTAACGCCGATGACGGGAGGTTATTTAGGAAGAGAGAGACACTGCAGCTAACTCTGATAGACAGGGCACCTGATGGTGTGTGAGTCAAGGAGTCAGCCAATGGCGCTGCAGAGGCACACCCACTGGTTGAGATGGAAGATCAAAATATGCTGAGTTGGGTGAGCAGTGGTCAACGAGACGTGCGATCACCATTATTTTAGATGTTACAAAAAAATTAAGCATTTGCAATGCAATAGGTCTCGCATTTGCAAGAGTTTGAGCTATTGGCATTGTAAATGACACTGCCTTTTATTTATGTGTTGGTTTTGAAAACAGATACTCTTAAGGCACTTTACAATGGCAATAGCTTAAACTCTCGTACATGAATCTGAATAGGTAACTCATTTGATTGTTGACAAAAGTATTGATCTTAAATTTAATGTGCAATTTGTTTACCAAAACAAGTTTAAATGAAATATCCTGCTTGTAAACTTTATGAGTTAATTATATGTTGGCAGGTGTTGCCCATGATGTAGACTAATAACTCAAAATGTATTGAGCAAAAGAAAGGTTTTGGTTACGTGGACAAATGTTTTGAAGACACATATTGCTAAATTAGAATTGTGTGAAGATTTTGGTTCAGAAGAATTACGGTCAATAAAATGAGTTTTTACCTGATATAGGGCCAGATGTAGGTAAATTCCATTTAGCAAGTCCTTATTAGCGATTTTTACTGAATCGCTATTAAGGACTCGCTAAATTGAATGTAGGTAGAAATCGCTAAAATATTAGCGATTCCTTAAAATTCCTTAATAACGAATCGCAAATTGAGATTCGATAATAAGGAATACCTACCCATTCATTCCTATGGGCTAGGAGGCCCATAAGAATGAATGGGAGGATATTCACTATTTACGATTCGGTATTAAAGAATCGCAACTAGCGGGAGCTATTTCAAGGGTGCCAGGGTGTCAAAAGGACACCCTGTTGCACCCCTGAAATGTGCATGTGTGCACACGTGGCGCACATACATGCTCTAAGGGCATGAATGTGTGCCACATGGCACTTTAAAAAAAGCAAAAAAGTGCTTTTTTGCAGGAAATCGCTAATTACCACCAACTTGAAGTTGATGGTAATTAGCGATTCCTTGAGCCTAAAGTGCACTTTCTTTTGTGCTACCTACATTGCATTTAAGGAATCGCAATTACGATTCCTTATTTTGCTAGTAGGTTTAAACTCATCTACATTGCTCTCAGCCAAATACTGGTCGGTAATGCAGAAATTCAGCAAATTTCCGCGTTACCGCTCGGTATTTAGCCACCTACATCTGGCCCATAGACTTTTTGGTCACAGTACAGACCGAGGGCCGTGAGGATGGAAATAGAGGTCTATGCTACAAACACAGGGATTGTGCCGCTCCTGGAGGCAGTGTCACACACCAGCACCGGCAGAGTTCGGAAACGGTTAAAACATTTCCAAAATAATGTAAAACACTGACTAGTAGACAATAATCAACACTTTGAATGAAACTCGAGTTACAGCAGATTTTTAGAAAAGAGAAAATGAAACATAAGTTAAAACAGCACAAAAAAAGAGAAAGCCCTTTCCATTCACCACTGCAAATTGTTTATTCAGCCAGGATGTCAGGTGCACCTCACTGTGCCCAGGCACATGTTTCTCCAACTAACATGTTTGATGGCCTAAGCATATGAAGATGGCAGGAAACATGGAGGAGGGATGGTGGCCTGAAGGGGGGAATTGTGGAGTACACCTCCACCATAACAAAGGTGATAAACTGCCCAGGGAGAAGCAATCTCAGAGCAGGGCAGCTAACATAACATAACATAACATAACATAACATAACATAACATAACATAACAGCTGGTAATCTGAAGCCATGAATGGTGTGGGGTACCAAAGAGTGGAGAGCAAACAGAGAGGAAAAGAATGGCATTTAAGTAGTACCCACACTGTATAATGTAACCAGTAGGTGGTACACAAAGTGCCATACGGGCAGGGCCGGACTGGCTACCGGCCGTTTTGGAATGCTGCTGAGCTGGAGGCTGATTTCGTTGATGGGGACCTGCGTGTGCTGAACGAAATTCGTTTTGCTTTGTGTATTTCAAGGCACACGCAGGTCTCCATCAACGAAATTAGCCCCCACCACAGTGAAATCAGCCCCCAGCTCAGCAGCATGCCAAAACGCCCGGTAGTCAGTCCGGCCCTACACAGGCTTTTAATATCATCAAGACGAGAGCAGAAGAGATTCCCGCAACAGACATGGTAAAACCGAAATTCCAAATACAGGAAATTTTAAGAGCGTCCAAGCAGGGCCGGACTGGCCATAGCGGGCACCGGGCGTTTCCCCGGTAGGCCGCTAGGGTGGAGGCCGGTTTTGGGCCCCTGGGGGGCTGTTTTTGTTACCAGGGGCCGGCAATATCGGCCCCGGTAACAAAATCGTCCAAAACCGGCCATTGCAAACTGCTCGGCTGCACTCTCCCTCACCCCAGGTCAGCTGAGCAGTTTGCCAGGGCCGGTTTCTGTTCCCAGTCCGGCCCTGCGTCCAAGCCGCACCTTGGTGAAAGAGAGCAACGAAACAGCAAAAACAAATTACAGGTGAGCAGGTGGTGACCTTTACAGGGGGATCCCCAAGAGCGCAGGAGACCCTTTTGAGTAAACTGGAAACCACGGACTAAGAACACAGGCTGCATCAGAAGATGGAGCTGATCTGAAATACCAAGCCGAAACTGGAGGCCATTGGAGGGTGGCAAGAACAAGCCTGGAAAGAGGAATAAAGAAATAGAAACAGCATTAGAGGCTACAAGAATTCAACAACCACAATGTTAGTTCCATTATACAGCCTAATGCAAGGAAGGAGACGTTTGAGAATTTAAATAGGGCACCATATGTTTGCAAGCTGGATGTGCCTGCATTTTGTACCATGAGAATGACAAATAAAAGTCGGAAAAGTTATACAACTATCAACAAAGAGGAAAAGCATCGGAGTGATGCAAAAGGGAACAGTCTTGTGGTGCTCTGACACTTAAATGGCTATCTCATTGACTAAATTGACTACTTAAAATGTAAAATTACAAATCAAACACTATAATGGAGAGATATAATTTTGGATCAACAGTACAGATATTAGAACAAATAAATGAGAGTGTTTGAAAATCCCTTGAAAGCCACGTCTTCTCTTTCCACGAGATCAGTGAGAAGCAAATAATTTGGAGGATATACAGCATAGGCAGTTGAAACTGCCTGCACCTACTGACATGCATCCTCCGGCAGTGGTCTGCCTGTTCATTCCACCCCTCACCACATTTTACTACCCAAGCTAACCCTCCTCTCTTCCCAAACAACTGTAGAGCATATAAGGAAGGCTACACTCCTTTGAGAACATAGGAGGAGATGAGGTCCAACATCCAGACCAGCCGATTTTGGAACATGTTCGAGCCCAGTGTTGACTCAACATCCTGTGATCCAGGGCAAATTACTTTGGCCTAAAAAAGACTAACCTTTTGAAATGTACTCTGATGCTCATGTAAAGCAACCTAACGCCCTCGAGCCAACTCCACGCTATATAAAACTGAAAATATAATAAGACACTCATTTCACTACCATACATTACTAAATGACATTATTAGGGGACAAGTGAAAGAGCAGAGTACACATTTCTAGGCTATACTCTAAATCCCACCTCAAGATGTTCTTTTAGTACCAATGGAGAGGTCAGCTGGCGATAATAACATCAACAACATGCAGGAAAACTGTGTGTAAAACAAAATACGACGATAGCACAACGATGACAATTGTGAAGCATTTTATCAGCCCAAAAATTAAATCGCTGTGATTACTTTGGAGCGCCACGGCGAGCAGTTAGTAGTGAGCCCCGCAGCCTCAGCTCGGCGATCTGTGAGTGCAGGGCCAGGTGCAAGGGTGGGGGCGCACCAGGCTTCCTTCTGCTGGGGGGGGGCTGTGGGTTTGGCTTTAGCGGGGAGCGTGTCTGTGCAATCTTGCACCTGCCTACCAGAGTGAGCAGCGCGTGGTGCACATCTCCCGTCCGGGCACGTGGTACACGTGCACATCGCCTGTTCGGAAGCTAAAACGTCAACAATAGATCTCGCAAGCAAGCAGCGCATGTGCTGCGTCGCTAGGCGAAACCTAAAAACGAGTTGGGCGAGCCGCGCACAGCAAGATGCATGGCCACCATTATTTAAGATGGCACATGAATGTTAAAAGTTGCACAAAGTTTAGTACTGAGTGTTGTATCATGGTAATTGAATATGGTAATTGAATATGTTAACATATATTTCGACGGAGATGTCTCCAGGAGGAACCAATGAGACAGCTGCACAGAAGCAGACATAAAACCCAGAAGACTTCAACCAAATCTCATTGCAGGAGCCCAGATTAGGCTTCTGCTATTCACCAGCAAGTGCCCCGTGACATCTTATGCCCGCTCGACACCACGATTTACCTTTTCGTTCTTCCTCCGGTTCTACAGACTGCTCACCATCAGGTCAGTGTAAAAGACTGGCTTGCAGGGCCTGGAATGCTTGAGCCACCAATAGCAGAAGGTCTCCATACCTCCGTAATTCCACCCGTAGTGCACTGAGCACATGGAGAAGGACTGTGTGCTTAATGGTGCTGTGAGAGAGTTGTTTTTGGCGAGCCATGCAGAAGAAAACAAAAGCATGGCTGCCATTTTAAATAACAAGCACGGTGCACAAAAGGAAGGCATGGCCACTACTACAATACTGAATGCACGTCATGGTGAGTTGTTAAGAATTAATAAAATAATGTTTGCAAAGTTGCTTTTGGTCAGTGTTGGACCTGGCCCTTTTTGGCAGGTTCACCCCGAAACTTTTTGCTTTTTCCTAGCCTGTTTCTGGAACCTGGTGTTAGTGATTTTAGGCCTTTGCGCACTTTTTCACTGTGGTACAGTGTAAAGTGCGTGAGCTCTCTGTGTATGTGTGGTGAGTGACCTGGCCTCCCATAGGAATGCATGGGGAATATGTGTGACCATGGTAGTTCCTGATGTGTGGGGAGTGCAGGGTCGAGTTTGGTATGAGCGAACTCGTGAGATTGAATGCTGCGTAATGATGTATGTGGCATGAATGTGTCTAGTGTGGAAGTGCCACTTCTAGACATGGGTGTGCGTGTGTAGTGAGTCTGCTGGCACGTGATTGGCTGGAGCCTGGCTCCAGGAGTGTGCCTGGGCCTGCTTGTGGATTGACTGTCTGGTTTGAGGGTGACAGGGGCTGGGGAGCCCCCAGGGGGGTGTCTGAGTCAGCCCTTGGTTGAATGACTGCATCTGCAACTAGAATGGTGGGAGGAGATAGCACCTGGGAGTGAATAGGGCTGTGCCTGCCACAATGCTGGCTCCGCCCCCTGTGGTGCGACTGATGACCCTGCCCTGCCAGTGAATAGAGTGAGGGGCTGAGCACATCCAGGGTGCTCCCAAACCAGCTGCGCCTGGTTTTCCCCCCACCTTGCACCTTTAGACAAAGGTTTTTCCTGTATAAAAAGGGTCTGTGTCCCCTTACAAAATGTTCTTGTTTCTGACTTGAATCCTGCCAGGGGCGTGCTGCTGCTTGGGCCCAGGGGAAGGCTTGCCTCCCTGGGTCCTGCCCAGCCCCATGATACCTGATGGCCCTGGATGATGGATGGACTTTGTTTTAGGGACCCCTCTGCTTTGCTTGGGGGCTGAAGGACTTCCTTTTGACCCTCCTGCCCTCTGCTCCTAGGAGGGCCTTGTTGCTGGGTCCCTGGTTTCTGAAGGGGGCCATTCCTGAGGAGCCTTGTGCTGTCTGTGCCCCTCAGCGCTTAGAAGCGCTGTAATTTGTGCTTTAGCGCTGAAGAGCGCTTTATTCTTGTTCTGGCGCCTGGGAGCGCCTTATCTGCCTAGCCGGTGCCTACCCGGCGTTATGCCCGTATTTGCGGATATTTATATTATATCGAGGGTACCCACCCCTCATTCTGCCCCCTTCGTTTCACCACCGCGGCCTGAGCCGTTTTTGATACTGGCCGCCGGAGAGTAGCTTTCCCGAGGCGCTGCGCTGTGATTGGCGGGCCGCGGGAGGCTCGCCCTGGAAAGCTGCGCGGTAATTGGCCCGCGGCTGGAGGCGCGACTGAAGGGCCGCACTGCGATTGGTCTGCGCTCGGGGAGAAGGAAGCAGCCTGCGGTGTCTGGCCCGAGGCTCCCGAATGAAGGGGGAGCCCCGGGGAAGAGAGAAGAGCCACCCGCAGCAACGGAGGGTCCCGAGGAGCGGGAGCTCTCCTCCGACGGCCGCTGCCAGAGCCGGTGAGTGAAGGAGGGCTTTGGCCTCCCAATGGAAAGCAGAGCGGCCGCGATTGATAGCGGGCCGCTCCACCGACAGGGGCATTGTTTAGTAGAGCCCACGAGAAGGCTCCGGGGGCCATTTTAGTTAGAGGGGGCGTCGGGGCACATTGCTGGTGCCCGCCCCCTCCTGCCTGCGAGATATTTGTTTAGAGCGCCGAGAGGCTCGAAAGCGCCTCATTTGTTTGTAGAGCCCTGAGAGGGCTCCGGGGGCATAAGTGTATTTCGGGTCCCCAGGAGGGGGACTCCCACGGCCTGGGTCATTCTTCGTTAGAACCCAGAGAGGCTCACAGCCCCCATTGTTGTTTGCTCAAGCCTAGAGAGGCTCTTGAGGGCATTTTATATTTAGAGTCCAGAGGGACTCACCACCCACATGATGTTTAGAGCCCAGTGAGGCTCTTGGGAGACAAGAGTGTTTTGTTCAGAGCCTGGAAGGCTCCAACGTTGGCCCCACCACTGTCTTCACAGCTGCCCAGCACTTCGTGGGCAGCTGCCACGTTTAGGCCCCTGACTTTTGGACACAGGGCGTCCCCTAGCCCCAACAAGGCCAGTTGGCCTAGGGACTGCCACAGGTGGTGGCTTATGTAGTTTTGCGCAATTGTGTGGTTTTTCCTGCACCTCTGAATGTTTTTAGGCATCATGTGTTTCTGCGCTATTGAGTTGTGTTCTGGCACCTCTGAATGTTTTTAGGCATCATGTGTCTTCCTTGTTCTTACACCTCTGAATGTTTTTATGCATCATGTGTTTTCATTCCTTACACCTCTGAATGTGTTTTTATGCATCATGTGTTTCCCTTCCCTACACCTCTGAATGTGTTGTTTATGCACCATGTGTTTTGTTCTTGCTTATACCCCTAAATGTATTTTATTCTTAGGTGGTTGTGTTTTGCCTAGTAGAGTTTATACTAGAGAGGTTATGTGTCCATGCGTGATCTAGGCCTATGGTTATTAGTATTGCGTAGTGTGTACCTACCTTTACCAGTAGTTACTGGTTGTGACCTATAATTGTTCTTTTGTGTTACCCTTATTCTATGATCTACAAAGTGCTATTTCTGCTAAGTGTTGATTCCTGAGAGTGGTCCAGGTGGCCCTGTCTTGTACATAATCCCTTGTGAATATTGCCCGTGCCAGTTGGCACAATGTACATGTGTGACTTCTATCTGATGTGTTTTGACAATACAAAAGTTATTTTTATATAACCTTGTGTGGAGTTCCTTTTGTGGTGTGCCTAGGATGTTGTTGCTGTTGTGTGCGTGCGCAAATGCTTTACACATTGCCTCCGGGATAAGCCTGTCTGCTTGTGCCAAGCTACCAAGGGGGTGAGCAGGGGTTATCTTGGCGTGTGACTCCCTTGCCCTGACTAGAATGGTGGTTTCTGCCTGGCTTTGGCGTCACCCTTAGCCTACCAGAAATCCCAGTTCTAACAGTGCCTTCGCTCGTCTTTGACCGAGCCGTGTGCTTCCTTCCTGCCGGAGCTGTGACCTTGCCCCCTCGCCCCCTCCTAGGGCCGTGACACCCAGGAGCCTGGCCGCCATTGCCCGCTGAGAGCCCCGCTCTTGCTGAGTCGCTCTCTCCCCGTCGGGCCAGGCCGCCTGCTCCCTTGTCACCCTGCCTGCTAATGGAGCGCGTGGTGTTCTCCCTCGCCCTTGCCGCCGGAATTCAGCTTGGAGCGCGATCCTATGCCTCGGGCGGCCGCCTGTACGTGACACGTACCCAGCCGCCCCGCTTTGCCCTCCGGCACCTGAAAGAGGCTGCGCCGCACCCGGAAGAGACCCCCAGTACGGTCCGTACTGGAGGCCCTGTGCCGTCCCTGCCTACTGGAAGCCACCAGCCGTCGAAGATCCAAAGATACGCTTGTCCGCCGGTGCGTACTAGCCGAATGCGACTCGTCCTCCTGACGTACGCCGAGTGGGCCCAGACGCCGCGCCTAGGACGTCTGCAAACCAAGGTACTGTGAATAACAAACTCGACAGCGAGTCTACAACGGACTCGGGGTCCGCACCGTTCTGTTTTCCCCATAGCGCTATTCGCCTCGACCTTCATAGCGCTGTACGCCTCATACGCGAGGCACGTAGAAGTTGAAACCACTTTGTGTACGCTAGCGAGGTACGCCTCGCACGGGAGTGCAACAACGCGCACCCCATTGTAAGCCATAGCGGTGTACGCCTCGCACCAAGCGCTGCGCCTCGGACTAACGTGTCCGCGAGGTGCGTGAGGGTTGGCGAGAGGGCGTCCTGATCACTGTATACCGCATACAGGAGCGATAGGAAGCACCCAGCAGTGAGAAGCACTGCTAGAACAGAACAGAGCTTTACATTACCGTTTGTGGAAGCAGCTTAAACCATCTTTATGAACTTTGAAAGAACACTTGCCTCTTTAAGATCTTGTGGCCTCATTTTTACATGTTATATTGATCTTGTGATAGTAACTGCATAATATCCTATATTTTTACATAAAGCCTACGTATTTTTTATACAAATCTTACGCCTGGTGTCCATTTGTGGTGGGTCATTGTGTTTACTGTATGTGGTCATAAATGCTTAACTAATTTAGCGCCCTGAGGATTAGCCTTGTCTGCTCGCGCCACGCAACCTAGAGGGTGAGCAGGGGTTATTCTGAGGAGTAGTTCCCTTGCCCTGACTAGAGGAGAGGGTCCCTGTTTGTCACAAGTGCATACCTGTGCCAACCAGAGACCCCCAATTCTAACAAGAGGCATGTGTCAGCAGCAGATGCCTGTGTCAGAGGCATATGTCAGAAGCAAAGGTGTGTGTCTGCAGCAGAGGCATGTATCAGCAGCAGAGCCTTGTGTCAGCAGCAGAAGCTTGTGTCTGCAGCAGAGGCATGTGTCTCCAGCAGAGCATGTCTCAGCAGCAGAGGCATGTGTCTGCAGCAGATTCATGTGTCAGCAGCAGAGGCGTATGTCAGCAGCAAAGGCGTGTGTCAGCAGTTGAGGCATGTGTCAGCAGCAGAAAAGTGTGTCAGCAGCAGAGGCCTATGTAAGAGTTATGAGTCAGCAGCAGAGGCGTGTGTGAACAGCAGAGGCGTATGTCAGAGGTATGTGTCAACAGCAAAGGCGTATTTTAGAAGCATGTGTCAGCAGCAGAGAAGTGTGTTAGAGGCGTGTGCCAGCAGCAGAGGGATGTTTCTGCAGCAGAGGCATGTATCAGAGGCAAGTGCCAGCGGCAGAGCCATGTGTCTGCAACAGAGGCATGTGTCTGCAGTAGAGATGTGTGTCTGCAGCAGAGGTATATGTCAGCAGCAGAGGTGTGTGTCAGCAGCAGAGGCATGTGTCTGCAGCACAGGCATGTGTCAGCAGGAGAGGCAGGTTTCAGTGGCAGAGGCTTGCGTCATAAGTGGAGGCATGTTTCAGCAGCAAAGGCGTGTGTCAGAGGCGAACAAGTTACTTACCTTCGGTAACGCTTTTTCTGGTAGATACAGTATCTGACTGTGGATTCCTCACCTTGTGATTCCTCACCTTGTGAATATCCCCCTTGCGTCAGCAACGTTCGGAAAATTCTTCGTAGCACGCCGGCGTAGACGACGTCATAGGAACGCGGCATCGCGCGCGACTCCATCTGACATCACTGACCCCTTATTAGGCCTACGTCGGTGTGATGACATCAGTTCCGCCCTTTATTCCGTGCCTTCGAGGCACCCGGACAGACCAATGACAGCCAATATACATATATACAGTGTACATAGTACAGACAAATCAGAACAGCACACATAGTGCGTAGCAAAGCTATCAAAAACCCAATATATATACAAATAAACTCAGGTATAGCAGAGTGGACAACGGGGAGGCGGGTGGGTCAGTGAGGAATCCACAGGCAGATACTGTATCTACCAGAAAAAGCATTACCGAAGGTAAGTAACTTGTTCTTCTGATAGATACATCTGCCTTGTGGATTCCTCACCTTGTGAATAGAGTCCTACAGCAGTCCCACTCCCGGAGGAGGGTGTCCACTCTGCTATACCAGGAAATCTTGGAGGACAGAACGCGCGAAGTGGCCGTCCTTCCTCACCTCGGTATCCAAGCAGTAATGCTTCGCGAAAGTGTGGAGGGAGGCCCAAGTCGCGGCTCTGCAAATGTCCTCAACAGGTACACCTCTAGACAATGCACAAGTAGCAGACCTTGCCCTGGTAGAATGAGCTCTTAAACCCTCAGGAGGGTCCTTACCCGCCAGGGAGTAGCAAATCTTGATGCACAGGATTATCCACCTGGAAAGTGTGCACTTGTGCACCGCTCTGCCCTTCCGACAGCCAGCAAAACCAACAAACAGCTGGTCGTCCATCCGGAAGTCTTTAGTTCTGTCCAGATAAAAAGACGCCGCCCTCTTAGGGTCCAGACAGTGCAGTCTCTCTTCCTCCTTAGAAGGGTGAGGGGGAGAAAAGAAGGTAGGAAGGGTAATGGATTGCCCTAGATGGAAGGGAGTTACCACCTTAGGCAGAAAAGCAGCGATGGTCCTAAGAACCATTCGATCAACATGAATGGTCAGGAACGGGGGCTTAGAACTAAGAGCTTGAAGCTCACTCACCCTCCTTGCCGAGGTGATCGCAACTAAGAAGACCGTCTTGAAAGACAAAAGCCTCATGGGACACTTGTGTAAGGGTTCGAAGGGAGAACCCATCAAGAAAGTTAAGACAAGATTTAAGTCCCATTGAGGCACGATAAATGAAGAAGGAGGGAACTTTTTTGTGAGGCCCTTCAGAAACCTCAAAACCACTGGAGATTTAAAAAGAGACGGCTGGTCTGGCAAGCAGAGGAATGCTGATAACGCCGAAAGGTAACCTTTGACTGTGGCAACAGCAAATCCTTGCTGCGCCAAAGAGAGAGCAAACTGCAAAATATCAGACAGATGAGTCCTCAAAGGGTCAAAAGCCTTCTCCCTACACCAAACAACAAATTTAGACCATCTATACGAATAGATGGATTTGATGGATTTGGTGGAGTCACGCCTGGTCGAAAGAATGACATCCACCACATCGTGAGGGAGAGAAAAAGAGTTCAGGTTGCCCCGTTCAATCTCCAGGCATGAAGGTGTAATGTCTGGAGGTGGGGGTGTAGAACCTGCCCCTCCATCTGAGAGAGGAGATCTACCCTGAGAGGGAGACGGAGCGGCGGGTGAGAGGAGAGGTGGAGTAGGTCCATGTACCACACCCTTCTTGGCCAATCCGGGGCGACCAATATGACTTGGGCCCGGTCCTGGCGAATCTTCCTCAGAACCCGAGGAATCAAGGGTATGGGAGGAAACGCGTAAAGGAATTGACCTCCCCAACTCAACTGAAACGCGCCCCCCAGTGCTCCTTGCATCGGATATTGGAGGCTGCAGAATGACAGGCAGTGAGCATTCTCGCGAGTGGCGAACAGGTCCACCCGAGGAGTACCCCACATCTGAAAGATGTCGTGAACAACCTCCGGATGGAGCCTCTACTCGTGGTCGGCAGAGAACTGCCGACTGAGAACGTCTGCACGTACGTTCAGAACTCCGGCTAGATGATTTGCCATCAGACAAATCTGATGGTCCTGAATCCAGGACCAGAGACGCAGAGCCTCTTTGCAGAGACACCGCGACCCTACTCCTCCCTGCTTGTTGATGTACCACATCGCGGTCGTGTTGTCCATCAGGACTTGAACCGACTGACGCGAAGGGAAGGGAGGAAGGCCTTGAGCGCCAGACGTATTGCCCGCAACTCTAGAAGGTTGATATGAAGCAACCTTTCCTCTGGTGACCAAAGACCTTTGACCTCCAGATCCCCCAGATGAGCACCCCACCCGAGAGTGGATGCATCCGTTATCACAGTGGCAACCGATGGAGGCAGGTGGAAAGGCTTTCCTTTAGACAGATTGCCTTCCACGCCCCACCAAGACAGATCCACTGCAGTTTCTCTGGAAATCCTCACTGACTCCCTGAGATCTCCGTTGTGCTGATACCAGTGCCTGCGGAGGCACCACTGGAGTGCCCTCATGTGCCAGCGTGCATGGTTGACCAACAGAATGCAAGAAGCCATCAGACTGAGCAGACGAAGGACCTTCAGGACTGGAACGACCGCTCCATTGAAGAATAAAGGAATCATTTCCTGTATGTCGCGAATCCTTTGAGGTGGAGGGAATGAACGACATACAGTAGTGTCCAGTACCGCACCTATGAACAGGTTGCGCTGGGAGGGCACCAGGTGATACTTGGGTATCGAAAAACCCAACCTGTGCAACACATGAGTTGTCTCTTGCAGATGAAGGAGCACCTTCTCTGGCGACTCTACTTTGATCAGCCAGTCGTCCAGATACGGGAATACAGGTATTCCCGACCTCCTGAGATGTACTGCCACCACTGCCATCACCTTGGTGAAAACTCGAGGCGCAGTAGTAAGTCCAAAAGGAAGGACCGCAAACTGGTAGTGTTGCGACCCTACCGTAAAACGGAGATACTTCCTGTGCGACTTCAGGATGGGGATGTGGAAATAAGCATCCTGCAAGTCGATCAACACCATCCAGTCTTCTTCCAACAGCGCTTGAAGAACCTGCGCAAGAGTGAGCATCTTGAACTTTTCCTGTTTCAGATACAAGTTCAAGATCCTGAGATCCAAGATTGGACGAAGTCTGCCATCCTTTTTGGGGATCAGGAAATACCGTCAGTAGCACCCCTGTCCCCTCTCATGCTCCGGAACCACCTCTATCGTACCCTTTCTGAACAGTGCCAGGACTTCTTCCTGCAGGAGAAGCAGGTGGTCCTCCGAACAATATCTCACAAAAAAGAGAGTTTCCCAGGGACCAGAAAGGACTGGGTCAAAAGTTATATCAAAAAAGGTTCCTTTCTGGGTACTTATTTTACCAGGTGACCATGAGGCCTATCCGTAACAATTGGCTGTATGTAACATTTACGTTTGGCAAATTCAAGAAGTCAAAATTTAAGTCTCCACACTAGGATATTTGTACTTTTTACTCAAAGTTTATTTTATAGAAATTCATATTTAGGCATTCATTTTAAATACACTGTATAATTTAACACCGTGGTCCTCTGGTACAAATATATATCTAATAACTAACAATTCCGTATTACGGTTATCTAACACAGAGTCACCACTTAATAGTATGCATTCAAGAAAAATTAAAATACAATAATACCACAAATTAATAAAAAAACATTTTATCACAGTTTTAAAAGGGTTCAGAGAGTCGACGCGTTTCGGTGCGTTTATTATACTGAATGCACCTTCATCAGGACAGAATGAATTAAAAACAGGTATTCATCTTCTTTCTGAAAAAATGAATAGAATGCATGTTAATGGTGCGAAATTTCTAATTTGAGTTTTTTATCCTAGTGTATGGGCTTAATATTTTGAATTTGCGGCACACTTTCCTTACTTTAAGTTTAAGAAAAAAGCTCGTCCTACAAATGAATTTCTGGGACGTATTGTTCTCTGGTTATTCTGGTAGCACGTGTTTATTAATTCACGGCCGTCAGTGATCTGTAAACATAATTTTCCTTATTAGTGATGTCTATACATTGTTTGCATTTTCAATTTACAACTCGATTATGATTTAATAGGCTGCACTTACTTATATTAATATTCAGAAACATGTAATCACAACACCGGGATAAAAGATGTCTTCTCCAGGAGGCGTATTTTTCTTCGAGTATATACTCCCCTCTTGTGCGGTCTCCCGACAAAGCTCTTAAATAAGGGAAATATAACACGTCTTTTAAGGCTTTTGACATGTTTTAGAGGAACTGAATAACCAACATGCTGGTTTTCTACCTACCAACTCTGTGAATCCTGTCAGTTTCAAAGGCTTTTAGCTCATTAAGTTGATCTTGACGGTTCTAAGAATTGCTGTCGTTACCCTCTCTTGCCAGCCGTGCTCCTTTTATTTAATTCAGAGCTGTTGGTTGGATATGACAGGAGTATAGATATTAATATAATGTAGACAGTTTGTACGCTGTCTTTACAACACATGTATTCTTATTATTCCCTGATAGTCTAATGTGGCCGTACTTTGCATTTATACCGACCCTATTAGCATGACACTACGTAAGCAACAAACTATTTTCATGAGTCCCCATTTAAATTGAGACTATCCTGGTGTCCCGTTTTGGTTATGCGGGCACTCTTTAAGTATGAATATCAATATTTTCATAAGTCCCCGTTTAGATTTGGGAATATCCTCGTGCCTCATTTTAGTTATGCGAGCACTCTTTAAGTATGCACCGTTAGAGTTTCCCCCGCCATCCCGCTAAACCTGCGGGCTCTCTCTTCTCTATACTAAGCGTACTTGCATTGTTCTCATGCTCCTTTAACTCCGGGTAGCGAATTACCGAGAGCGTTCTTACCTCAAGTCTAGCTCGTGCTTCCTTCGTGTGGCTGGCGTCCGCTTCACTGGAGATGACAACCACACGAAGGCTGCCGGGTACTATTTATACCGAAGGTAATTGAATTATTGTAACCTCGGCTGCATATCCTTAAGCGTTAAATATCCTTAATTTAGTTCGTTTCGGCCATGATTGTAGTTTTTTTAGTCCAGCTTGCTTCATATGACCCGGGCACTTTCTAACGACACACCGGAAGTATTAAATGTTTGCTACGCACGGCGGCCATATTTGTAGTTTATCGACCGTGCACTCCCAACTACGGGGCCAAAATTGCTAGACACACGGCAAATCTAATAGCTGGCTCAGTTATCACGGCGGCCATTATAGTGTTGTCTATTCAGCGCGTGAAAAAATGAATGAATAAACTTTCGATGGTGCAAGTCGGTCGCCATGTCAGCCGCAACTTATATTAAAATAAGAGAAGCACATCTGTGTGATGATTGACTCTACACATTTATCTACGTTTGTTGAACTACGTATGCCTTAACGTATATTCACATTCACATTGTTTATTCTAAGCATTCTCATGCAATTTTATTTTTTCTTCTTTCAGACAGTCAAAATCCATTTTTTACAAACAGGGCGTGCATATGTCTCATAACACTGTAAATGCAAACACTGGTACAATACAATATTATTTCTAGATATAAATACAGTACAGTATTATACATCGCTCTCTGTTAGAAAAAAAGGAGAGAAAACAAAGATAAGGCAAAAGAATAGAGAAAACAAAATACATCTAGATGCATTATTGCTGTCAGGCAAAAATGTCTCTTGCTCTGATTATCGACAATTCTACCATATTCCATCTGCTTTAATGACTTTAATACATGGCTATCTATGCAATCTCATCAAGCGAGTACAGTTTGTTTAGCAGTTACACGTACACTACATTTTGTAGCCACCTTTAGTCTCTCAGTTCTAAATACTTCTGGTTGTCATAGAATCCCTAGCAATATCAGTTAATCCTCAACATTATCTGATTATTTTGTCCCACTCTTCACGGTTGTTGAGCCCTTGGTAGTAGGATTTAAATTTTGACATATAGAACTGTTCCCTCAGTTTGCGCTTTTTGTTGGCATCTCCACCTCTCACAGAGATTTTGATTTTTTCCAGAATGAACCATTTTAAATCATCTAGTTTATGGTTCTCTGCCATCCAATGTTCCACTAATGGTGCATTTTGCCTTTTAAGTCTTATTGCTGATCGGTGTTCTGTCAGCCGCAATCGTATTTCTCTTCCTGTTTCTCCTATGTAACATTTGTTACAGGGGCAAAGGATTAGGTATACCACATTGGAGGTCCGGCAATTTACGTGCTCGTTCATCCAATGGGTAACACCATTCACTTCCACTTTATCAGATTTGATGATACCTTTGCAGTGTGTACAGGTCCCACACGGCAAATTCCCTCTAATAGGAGCACCATTGAGGACATTTCTCTGTCCATTTCTTTTAGGTTCTTGATATGTATGCACTAACTGGTTTCTAATAGTTCTATTTCTTCGAAAGGCATAAGTGGGTTTCGCTAACGGGGTGACTCCCGTTTTATTTAGTATTCCCCAGTTTTTGTTTATCAAGTTCTTTACTTTGTTGCTGAAACTATTGTAATCGGATACCATAATTATATCGTTCTTCTGTTGTTTAAAATTCTCAGTTGTTTCAAAAAGGCTCTCTCGATTATAATATTTTGCACGCTTGTAGGCTTGTTTTATCAAGCGTTTGGGGTAGCCTCGCAGTGTGAGTTTTTCTGTTAAAGTCTGTGCATGTTTCTCATAGGTGTTTCTATCACTGCAATTTCGTCTAATCCGTAAGAACTGGCTAAAAGGTATGCCATCTTTTTGGCATTTAGGATGATAGCTGGTGTGGTGCAACAAAGTATTTCTATCTGTGGGTTTCACAAATAGTTCCACGCTTAATGCTTGGTCTTTTGCATAAATTTTAATATCTAAAAAATCCACAGTAGATTGACTCTTATTAAAAGTGAATTTAAGATTTGGGTCACCACAATTTATCCATTCAAGGAAATGATCAAGATCATCCTCCGTACCGTCCCATATAAAGAAAATGTCGTCTATAAATCTAGACCATACTTTGACATTTTCAAAATATGGGCAAATCTCATTATATACATGTTTGGACTCAAAGCTACCTACATAAAGGCAGGCGAGACTGGGAGCACAGGTGGCTCCCATGCTGGTGCCCTTGATTTGGCAATAGTAGTCTTGTTTGAACAGGAAAATGTTATTTTTAAGGATAATTTCAATACAGTCCAAGATAAAAGTATTTTGAGCATTTAAATCACCCAAGTCATTTTTTAGTATCTCCTCCATCATTTTCACCGTATCCTCCTGGGGGATATTAGTATACAACGCTTCAATGTCCATACATACTAGCCATTGGGTCTCCTTATTAAAACTTAATCCCTCTACCTTGGAAATCATGTGGGTTGTGTCTTTTATAAAGGACGGTAATTCTGCCACCAAAGGCTGAATAAAATGGTCCACATATTTGCTAAGGGGCTCTGTTAAGGACTCTATACCGGAAACTATTGGCCGCATTGGTGGATCTTCTGAGTTTTTGTGGACTTTGGGAAGTCCATACATAGCTGGGACTTTTGGATTTTCATTGATGAGGAAGCGGTATTCCTCCTCACATATTACACTGTCCTCTTTGGCAAAGTCTACCACTGTCTTGACCTTTTTCTTCAGGTTTTCCCATTCGCTAATATTACTGGGTCTATAATGCATTTCGTTATTAAGGAGTTTGTACATTCTAGATTCATAGTCATCCGTGTTGAGGATGACTATGCTCCCTCCCTTGTCTCCTGATTTTATTGTTATATCATCATAGGATGACAGTGATTTTAACGCTTCCCTTTCTAGTTTAGATAGGTTATTCTGTGTCCACACTTTTGTATCCAGTAGTTTCTCTAAGCCCATGGTGACCACTTTTTCAAAGGTATCAACCTCCGGCCCCACCATGTTTGCATTAGGTGTCCAGTTTGATAGTGGTTTGAGGCCTGATTTGTTGTTAATCACTCTATTTTCTTTCCCCTCAAAGAATTTTTTAAGACGAATTTTCCTAAAAAGGTCCCTGACATCCCTCTCTATGTTGAATCTGCTACCTGTGGTACTAGGTGCAAAGCCGAGGCCTTTCTCTAGTACTTTTATTTCATGCACAGTGAGTGTTCTATTTGATAGATTTATGATTGGGGCTTTTTGGGTCAGTGGTTCCGTTTTATCATTTCTTGGGTCTTTTTGATCTAATCCCAATCCCAATCTTTTTGACTGCGGGTTCGCATGTAGGGTCTCCTCATGGTCCCCCCTGTCTGTCGATTTCCCTGACGTCCCCTCCCCCGGGTTCTGAAACCCCTCTGCTGGCGTCTCTGTTGCTGGCCTAAAAAAGCCGGTTGGTACTCTCTATTTGAGCCCTGTGCTCCCTCTCTGTCCTCTGTCCTATTTCTGGGGTCTGGGTTTCTCTCCCCCTCTGAATCAGAGCTATTATATGATGTATCAGAGAAGGTGACATTTTTCCTAAAGTACCTATTTCTATTATAGTTGTAATGTTTACCATTATATTCTGTGGGGGCTGGTTGGTCGTAGTAATCTTTTTGAGTATATGGATAGACTAATTCGTTTTTATAATTGGCTACATCTTTACGTAGTTTGTTGGTTTTTTTATTAATCATATACTCTTGATAGCCACTGATATCTTCCTTAATTTCCTCTAGTATTTTTTTCGCATCATCTAATGCGGTGCTCTCATTAAGTTGTCTCTCTAAGGTTTCTATCTCCTCTCTTTCTATAATGATAATGGCTTGAGCGGTCTCTATTATTAGCAACATCCAGTCGCGACTGCACCTATTCGCGATTAGGGTCCAACTTTCCTTGAACTTCTCATTAGTCACGAACAGGCCTGGTTCGTTCCTAATTTGAAGTCCCACGGGGATAATCCCCTTTCTACAGTATTGGATAATGAACTCTGAATGAAGTTCAGTACGTATCATCTTTTTCTTCAGGTTCCATAGTTTGTTCCATTTTTCATCATCCTTATTGGATAACGTTAAGGAACTGATGGATTTAGAGGAATCACCTATCAGTTGTTTAAATTGGTCCTCTGTGAACCCGAAGGTACGTAAAGTATCCATTTAATTAAAGCACCCACTCTCCAGCTACAAGAGCTGTCGAACAATATCTCACAAAAAAGAGAGTTTCCCAGGGACCAGAAAGGACTGGGTCAAAAGTTATATCAAAAAAGGTTCCTTTCTGGGTACTTATTTTACCAGGTGACCATGAGGCCTATCCGTAACAATTGGCTGTATGTAACATTTACGTTTGGCAAATTCAAGAAGTCAAAATTTAAGTCTCCACACTAGGATATTTGTACTTTTTACTCAAAGTTTATTTTATAGAAATTCATATTTAGGCATTCATTTTAAATACACTGTATAATTTAACACCGTGGTCCTCTGGTACAAATATATATCTAATAACTAACAATTCCGTATTACGGTTATCTAACACAGAGTCACCACTTAATAGTATGCATTCAAGAAAAATTAAAATACAATAATACCACAAATTAATAAAAAAACATTTTATCACAGTTTTAAAAGGGTCCAGAGAGTCGACGCGTTTCGGTGCGTTTATTATACTGAATGCACCTTCATCAGGACAGAATGAATTAAAAACAGGTATTCATCTTCTTTCTGAAAAAATGAATAGAATGCATGTTAATGGTGCGAAATTTCTAATTTGAGTTTTTTATCCTAGTGTATGGGCTTAATATTTTGAATTTGCGGCACACTTTCCTTACTTTAAGTTTAAGAAAAAAGCTCGTCCTACAAATGAATTTCTGGGACGTATTGTTCTCTGGTTATTCTGGTAGCACGTGTTTATTAATTCACGGCCGTCAGTGATCTGTAAACATAATTTTCCTTATTAGTGATGTCTATACATTGTTTGCATTTTCAATTTACAACTCGATTATGATTTAATAGGCTGCACTTACTTATATTAATATTCAGAAACATGTAATCACAACACCGGGATAAAAGATGTCTTCTCCAGGAGGCGTATTTTTCTTCGAGTATATACTCCCCTCTTGTGCGGTCTCCCGACAAAGCTCTTAAATAAGGGAAATATAACACGTCTTTTAAGGCTTTTGACATGTTTTAGAGGAACTGAATAACCAACATGCTGGTTTTCTACCTACCAACTCTGTGAATCCTGTCAGTTTCAAAGGCTTTTAGCTCATTAAGTTGATCTTGACGGTTCTAAGAATTGCTGTCGTTACCCTCTCTTGCCAGCCGTGCTCCTTTTATTTAATTCAGAGCTGTTGGTTGGATATGACAGGAGTATAGATATTAATATAATGTAGACAGTTTGTACGCTGTCTTTACAACACATGTATTCTTATTATTCCCTGATAGTCTAATGTGGCCGTACTTTGCATTTATACCGACCCTATTAGCATGACACTACGTAAGCAACAAACTATTTTCATGAGTCCCCATTTAAATTGAGACTATCCTGGTGTCCCGTTTTGGTTATGCGGGCACTCTTTAAGTATGAATATCAATATTTTCATAAGTCCCCGTTTAGATTTGGGAATATCCTCGTGCCTCATTTTAGTTATGCGAGCACTCTTTAAGTATGCACCGTTAGAGTTTCCCCCGCCATCCCGCTAAACCTGCGGGCTCTCTCTTCTCTATACTAAGCGTACTTGCATTGTTCTCATGCTCCTTTAACTCCGGGTAGCGAATTACCGAGAGCGTTCTTACCTCAAGTCTAGCTCGTGCTTCCTTCGTGTGGCTGGCGTCCGCTTCACTGGAGATGACAACCACACGAAGGCTGCCGGGTACTATTTATACCGAAGGTAATTGAATTATTGTAACCTCGGCTGCATATCCTTAAGCGTTAAATATCCTTAATTTAGTTCGTTTCGGCCATGATTGTAGTTTTTTTAGTCCAGCTTGCTTCATATGACCCGGGCACTTTCTAACGACACACCGGAAGTATTAAATGTTTGCTACGCACGGCGGCCATATTTGTAGTTTATCGACCGTGCACTCCCAACTACGGGGCCAAAATTGCTAGACACACGGCAAATCTAATAGCTGGCTCAGTTATCACGGCGGCCATTATAGTGTTGTCTATTCAGCGCGTGAAAAAATGAATGAATAAACTTTCGATGGTGCAAGTCGGTCGCCATGTCAGCCGCAACTTATATTAAAATAAGAGAAGCACATCTGTGTGATGATTGACTCTACACATTTATCTACGTTTGTTGAACTACGTATGCCTTAACGTATATTCACATTCACATTGTTTATTCTAAGCATTCTCATGCAATTTTATTTTTTCTTCTTTCAGACAGTCAAAATCCATTTTTTACAAACAGATTTCCGAACAATAACCTTGGCAAGGAGGGTAATTGGAAGGGAACTCCTGGAAAGGAAGTGCATACCCATTTTCTACGAGATTGAGAACCCAAATATCTGATGTAACCGATTCCCAATCCCGTAGAAAATGAGTAAGCCGACCCCCTACCGGACCCGCATGATCCGGAATGGCGGATCTAGGGCTGCTTTGCTGTTGTAGGTGGGGGGTGGGTATTAGAGGAGTAAGTAGAGGAGGAAGAGGCCTGACGTCCACGTCCACGACCCCTCTGTCTACCTCTGTAAGACTTGTACAGAGGGTTCTGTTGCTGCTGCTGCTGCTGGCCTTGTTTGAAAGGACGAAAGGAGGACCTGCCAAAGCCCCTGAACTTCCTGGTGGCTGAGCCTTTCGCTTGCAGGCCCAAAGACCTAGCCGTCACCCGGCTATCTTTGAACCTCTCTAAAGCTGCATCTGCTTTCTTCCCAAAGAGGCCAACTCCGTCAAAAGGCAAATCCATAAGAGAAGCCTGTACGTCAGCGGAAAACTCTGAGGACTTTAACCAAGCAGCTCTTCTGGTTGCCACTGAAGAACCCATCACTCTAGCCACAGAGTCCGCCGTGTCCATGCCACTCTGAATACCCTGGCAGGCTGCCGCCTGAGTGTCCAAAATAACCTCATTAAAGTTTTTCCTGTCTTCCTCCCGAAGCTTAGCTGACAACTGCTTGACCGAGTCCATTAAGGCATGCACATACCTTCCTAGTAAGCAAGTAGCATTCGTTGATTTTAAAGCCATGCTACCTGAGGAGAAAACCTTTTTAACAGCTTGATCCAACTTTTTGTTGTCTTTATCTCCAGGAACTTGGGGAAAAGAGCCTGCTGATCTGTTCGCACAAGCGGCCTGCACCACCAGACTCTCCGGCGAAGGGTGAGATGACAAGAACTCAGGGTCTCCAGGAGCCACCCTATAACACCTAGCCACTGATCTAGACACCGCAGGTGCAGACAAAGGCTTTTTCCAGACCTCTAAAATCGGTTCAGTCAGAGCCTCAGTGAATGGCAGAGTCGGCTCAATGACTGAAGAAGGCGAATGTAAGACCTCCGTAAGGTTATTAGATTTGAACTCCACTGTAGGCAAAGTCAAATTCAGCAATTCAGCAGCCTTTCTGATTACCGTATGGCATCACATCCCTAGTGGGCGCATCCGAAACCACAGGCAACCCCCATTCTGGAGAAAGTTCAAGACTGCTTACACTATGCAGATCCCCAAAGCAATCCACATGCTCCTGAAGCTCGCCTTCCTCCACTTCAGGATCCCCATACTCCTTCTTCTCCAAGAGACGCTGGGCTCTACGCCTCGACCACTCCAGACGAATCGAAGTCGACGGATCCGGTAACGACTCCGACGGAGTCAGAGCCGGCGTCGAACGAGGAGCTGGAACAACAGGAGGTTGAGAAACAGGAACCGGCGTCGAGCCCCGATCCAAACCTCGAGGTTGTTTCGGAGCCGGCGAAGCCATGCATGGAGTCGATGACCTCGGCGGTGCCGTACCGAGCCAAGAAGGATATGGAGTCGGCATAAAAAGTAGAAAAGGCACCGGTGCATAAGCTTGGGGGACACCCAAGTAAAAGACAAAGGACCCATGGGACCCGCAGGTGCTCCAGTGGGGTACATTGCCCTCGCATATACTCCAAACATAGCATTTAGGAAATGCGAAGAGTCCTGACCAGGACCAGGAAAGGAAGGGTATGAACCCATTGACGGCTCTGCAGGAGGCTCCGGATTCGGTTCCTCCTGACCCTTTTGACCCTCCATGTCATCCTCCGGAGTCAGTGACTGTGGAACTTCCACGACCTCTTCATGCTCCGAAGACCGGCCCGAAGCCGGATTCGGAACCAACTCCGGATCCGGAGTATGCTCTCGAGACCGTATCGGCGTGGCTCCACCAGCAGGAGAAGGAGACACAAAGTCCTTGTGATGTCTCCGAGAAGACCTCTTCTTCGAGTCCGATGACCCCGAATGATGGTGAGAACTATGCTTCTTTCTCTTATGTTTTCTCTTCGAAGAACCTGAAGCATTCCCAGAAGCTGACTTCGACGCCGACTCCGATCTGGCCCTTGACCTCGATCGCGACCTCGATCGCGACTTCGACCTTGACTTCGGCCTCGATCTGGAGCGTCTTGATCTTGATCTCGAAGATCTATTGGCTTCTTTACCTTTAATCTTGGCTATGAAAAGTTTAGCCTCCCGCTCTCGCAGAGACTTCGGATTCATCTTAGAGCAGGATCGACAGCCCTTGACGTCATGATCCAAACCCAAACACCACAAGCAATCATCATGTGGATCGGTAATCGACATCATCCGGGCACACGAGCCACACTGCTTGAAACCCGTCTTCTTCGACGACATCCTCGACGAAGAACAGAGACAGTAACACACAAAAAGCAACAAAGTCTCTATCTGTAACAACAGAAGATCCCAGAAACCGTTAGCGTCGAGGACGCGGAAAAAAGGGAACTGATGTCATCACGCCGACGTAGGCCTAATAAGGGGTCGGTGACGTCAGACGGAGTCGCGCGCGATGCCGCATTCCTATGACGTCGTCTACGCCGGCGTGCTACGAAGAATTTTCCGAACGTTGCTGACGCAAGGGGGATATTCACAAGGTGAGGAATCACAAGGTGAGGAATCCACAAGGCAGATGTATCTATCAGAAATGTGTCAGCAGTGGAGTCGTGTGCTTGCAGCAGAGGCATGTGGCAGCAGCAGAGGCATGTTTCAGCAGCAGAGGCATGTGCCTGCAGCAGAGGCGTGTGTCAGCAGGAGAGGCAGGTTTCAGTGGCAGAGGCGTGTGTCATAAGTGGAGGCATGTTTCTGCAGCAGAGGCGTGTGTCTTCAGCAGAGGCATGTGTATTCAGCAGACTCCTGTGTCAGCAGGAGAGGCAGGTGTCAGCAGGAGAGGCATGTGTCAGCAGCAGAGGCGTTTGTCAGCAGCAGATGCCTGTGTCAGAGGCATGTGTCAGTGTTAGACCTGTCAGCCCTAGGGTGGTCTTACCCCCTTTTTTTTTGCCCCTTTTGCCCTAATTTTTGCCACCGTCTTTTGTTGTACCTAGGTCTCTGGGCTCCTTACTTCCGCCAAACAGTGCTGGGGTGCAGGTGCTCTCTCCCAACAACATGGCTGCCACAGGCCCCTGTTACTGTGGAGTGGCCGTTGTAGACATGCACTAGTAGTTAGGAGCAGGCTGGAACTTCATGTTACAGTATCACTGCCATCCCGCCTTTTTGTTCCATAGTCTAGAATGTGGAAGCTCCTCGGACCTTCCAGCCTTGGGAGGGGTTACGCTTTGGCACCTTTAGAGGAGGATCACCTGACCTAGGGATATAAAGAGTAAAGGAGGGAAAACTGACTGTCAGTTGGGGCACCACTGGACCTGGAGGAACCTCTGCAGGAGTCTAGGCGGTTGGGCCTAGGGGAGGAACCTCCCCTAGGCCCAACCGCCTAGACTCCTGCAGAGGTTCCTCCAGGTCCAGTGGTGCCCCAACTGACAGTCAGTTTTCCCTGGGACTGCTGTTCTAAGTTAGATAAGGGACTCTGCCAGCCTGCTGATATAGCCCAGCGAGGGGGAACCCAGGAAACCACCTCCAGTGGGCAAGAGGGAACCATCCTGCCTCTGAAGCCCACCAACTCAACCCCCCTTCTTCCCCCAAGAACCTACACTAGGACCTGCCATCCATCCCCCCAAGAAAGCCGCTGTGACCACTAAGCGCTGTCAGGAAGCACCTGCCTGATATGGGCACTGCTGGGAGATCAACCAGGTAATCAGCGCTGTACCCCCTGGGCGCTTTACTGCTAAAACTGTGCCCCCTGTGTGACTGACTCCAAGCGCTGTGACTGATCCTAAGCTGTACCCCCAGCGCTATTCTGTCCAGAACTGTTGCTGCCTGTGCTTTGTCATCCAGCAGTGCCCTTCCAAGTGCTACCTATCATCACCATCGCAGCCCCGGACTTATCTGCATCGGTGTGGGTCCCCTGCCTGCTGTGAACCGCCACGCGTGGGTAGCGCGCGACCATTGCCCCAGTATCTGCCCCCTAGCGCTGGGTCCCTCGAGTGCTCATCTGCCGAGGATCACTGCTGTGGCCTGGGCGCGGGGAGTCCTGAAGTGCTGTTGGTGGCCCCCGTATCTGAGCTGGAGTTGGGTGCTGTTCCGGATTGCGCCTGGGGGCCTGTCATCACCACCGCGGCTCCGGTGCCTAGTGAGCGAAGTCACCGGCCCCCGAAGCCTGGGGAGGGCCGCCGCAGTATTCCTGAAGGCCGCGCTGGGCCTCTGAAGCTGCTGCGGCCACCGTCATGTGACGAGGGCGCCAGCCGCGTCATAGGCCACACCCCCACCAATGCCGCGCAGCCATTGGACGAGGCCGCCGCGCCCCCGCAAGTCACGCTGCCATTGGCGGCTGCGGGCACGCCTCTGGCAAACCGCTGCCTGATTGGCCCTGATGCCCGGAGAGGCCCCAGAAGTCCCGGAACCGCCCGGAACGCCGGCGAGGTGTAAGCAGCAGAGGCATGAAACAGCAGAGGCATGAAACATCAGCAGAGGCATGTGTATGCAGCAGAGAAGAGTGTCAGCAGCAGAGATATGTGTCTGCAGTAGGGGCATGTGTCTGCATCAGAGGCATGTGTCAGCAGCAGAGGCGTGTGTCTGCAGTAGAGATGTGTGTCTGCAGCAGAGGCATATGGTATAGGTATGTGTCAGCAGCAGAGGCATGTGTAAGTAGCAGCGGAGTGTTTTAGCAGCAGAGGCATGTGTCAGCAGCAAATGCATGTGTCAGCAGCAGAGGCATGTTGTTGGACTTGGCCCTTCTGGCAGGTTCACCCCTAAACTTTTTGCTTTTGTAGGTGACTTGGTGTTAGTTATTTTTGGCTTCTGCGCACTTTCACTGTGTCCCAGTGTAAAGTGCATGCGCACTCTAAGTGCATGTTGTGAGAAAGGCCTGCCCTCCCATAGGAATGCATGGGGAATGTATGTGTCCATGTTAGTTCCTGATGTGTGGGGAGTGCAGGGTCGAGTTTGGTATGTGCGGACTCGTGTGATTAAATGCTGCACGATGATGCGTGCGGCATTAATGTGTCTAGAGCACGAGCCCCCCGACCGACCCGCCTTGCCCTAAACTGAAGTTACGCCGTAAGGGCCTCCTCGAAGGGCCAAAAATTAAGGTAACCCCCTGGGGGAGGCGGAGGACCCAGGAGAAAGCGGGGGCTGCTGAGGAGCCTCAAGGGAACAGAGAGGCGGGCCCGCGACTGCCCCTCCCCTCAGGAGACTGCAGTTTGCTTGTTGGCCCTGGTTAACCCTGTGATGGCCCTAAAGAACAAGAGTAGGGAGGAAGTTAGAAAAGGGCCTCCTGAACTGGGCGCTAGCCTGAATTGGTGACTGTTTTTGTGCCTAAGTTAACCCCTTGCTAGGGAAATGTTCTTTCAGCCTGCCCCTGAGCAGGAAACACTGGCTATGTTGCTGGTGCTACATTTAGGCCTCTGTTGAGTTGTTGTAAGGAACTTTTTGCTTTTGTAGGTGACTTGGTGTTAGTTATTTTTGGCTTCTGCGCACTTTCACTGTGTCCCAGTGTAAAGTGCGTGCGCACTCTAAGTGCATGTTGTGAGATAGGCCTGCCCTCCCATAGGAATGCATGGGGAATGTATGTGTCCATGTTAGTTCCTGATGTGTGGGGAGTGCAGGGTCGAGTTTGGTATGTGCGAACTCGTGTGATTAAATGCTGCACGATGATGCGTGTGGCATTAATGTGTCTAGTGTGGAAGTGCCACTTCTAGAAGTTAATAACAAAATTACAAATTGTCCCCTTAGGAGTTATTTAAATAGTTTTCCTCAATACTCTTTTAGTCACAACAGTGATCTATTATTCATATGAAAGCAAGGAAGATACAGTCTTTTACTGTTGTTTATTTTTATGAGTTATTTTCTTTAGCAAAAATATGACATGGCAACAAAAATACTACACAATATACAAATTTGGTTTCTCGTAGTATTCAACACCTTTTGTTCTTTACATGGAAAATCAAACTACCATGTGGAGAGGATTTTATCTCAACATATTACATTCATTGTAACGTCACATCAAATGGTACAAATGAAACAAAGCGGTGTCATGCGTCAACGTTTCGGTCCCTCGTCGGTTAAAGCAAATCCATAGGACCATCATCAGGACAAGTTGCACATATACATCTATAAATAAATATAACAAGCATTGGAAATGCAATAGGTCTCGCCATAGGATAGTTTTGAGTTTTTGGTGTGGAGAAGGTTTTTTTTTTGTTAAGTTTTTTCCCTTCTAAATAAAAGTATTAATTTTGTTTTTAGATTTGTGATTATTTTAGCAAATAGAGGGGGGGGGGGACGAGAGCGAAGGACGGAGGGGAGAGAGAGGGGGGGAGAGAGGAGAGAGAGAGAGAGATGGGGAGAGAGGAGAGGTAAGAGAGGGAAAGGGAGAGAGGGAGAGGGAAGTGAGGTAAAGGGAGAGAGGGAAAGGGAGAGAGGGAAAGGGAGAGAGGGAAAGGGAGAGAGGGTAGAGGGAGAGAGGGAGGGTTTAGAAGAGAGGGGGAGGACGAGAGCGAAGGACAGGGGGGAGGGAGGGAGAGAGGAGAGTAGGCAGAGAGGGAGATGGGGAGAGGGAGAAAAATTAGAGCAGAGGGAAGGTAAAGAGAGGGAGAGAGGAGAGAGAGGGGGAGAGGAGAGAGGAGAGAGGGAGGGAGAGGGTGAGAGAGGAGAGAGGAGTGAGGAGAGAGTGAGAAGGAAGTGAGGGAAAGGGAGTGGGCGGGGAGAGAGAGTGGGGAGAGGGCAGAGCGGGAAGAGCTGCTCTCGGCAGGCTGGGGAACAGATGCTGCTGGGGAACGGATGAGGGGAGGTGCTGGCGGCTGGGGAGGCAGGTGGCGGAGAGCAAGGGGCGGAGCGGGAAGAGCTGATGGCGGAGCAACCTTGTTATGGGCGATGTGTTGCTGTAAAGTGGATTATAGGCTGATCGACTAAGAGTAGACCAAGGTCTATGTGTCAGTGTGAGTGATCTCAACATCACAGAACAAAATAGTGTGTAACTTTCTTTATTTACCGAGCAGTTTATGCAATCTCTACAAGTTGCGCTATAAGAATCTGGGAAATTTTCCGCATGTCCTGCTGATGCCTGAATTCTGTGCTGTATGCTGGAGGGGGAGGTGTGCTGGGAGAGAGAGTGGGGAGGGGGCGGAGCGGGAAGAGGGTCGTGAGGGGAGAGAGAGTGGGGAGAGGGCGGAGCGTGAAGAGCTGCTCTCGGCAGGCTTTGTCAGTGTGGAGTGCTGGCGGCTGGGGTGGCAGGGGGCGGAGAGCAAGGGGCGGAGCGGGGGGAGGTGTGCTGGGAGAGAGAGTGGGGAGGGGAAGAGCTGCTGGCGGAGCATCCTTGTTATGGGCGATGTGTTGCTGTAAAGTGGATTATAGGCTGATCGACTAAGAGTAGACCAAGGTCTATGTGTCAGTGTGAGTGATCTCAACATCACAGAACAAAATAGTGTCGAGCAGTTAATGCAATCTCTACAAGTTGCGCTACATTGCTGCGGAAACTGGAAGATGACATAGCGAGCGTTGTTGCCGAGACTGAAGATGGCCTCTCGTGCGGCGGTGAGCGCGTGCTGAATCAGCAGCGCGCAGCGGGAGGAGGCAGCCCACGCTCGGCTTCAGACACACAACTTGCTGTTTGTTGTCTTGGGAGTGTGAGGGTCAGGCAAGGAAAGAGCTGGTGGGCGTGGCTTTAAAGGGAAAGCAACATTTCCGAATTCTGCTGCCAGTTTTAATTTGGAAACTGTGGTTTTAAATTAAGAATTGTGGTGTCGGCGGCATGATCTCTCGTCTATGTTGTCGACTGTGATGCAGGCTCAGGATGGGACAGAAAACAGGCCTGGACACAAATATAAAAGTGGAATTAGATAGTTAAACAAGCAAAACAAGTCAAATAAGGAGACACGGCCGGCCAAGCGGCTGTGAAACTGAAAGCACGGCTGGCCGTGAAAGCCTTTGATCCGGCAGGGGGTGGAGCGGCACCAAGCTGGGCAACAGATGGCTGGCGATTTGATGCTGTGCACGCGCATTTTAGGTTTATGTGCTTGCGCATTGACCTAAAAGCGCACGGGCACAGCACCAAATCGCCAGTTAGTTAAAGTCTGTTTAAAGCCCTATAGTCTCGCTTCTCTCAATGCGCATGCGCATTGATAGGTCACGAGACCTAAAAATTAAATCTACAATTCCTTGCTTATTAGGTATCGTCTAATCACCCAAAGAGGGAACGCAAAACCAAGACATGCAACCCAGGTGTAAAAAACTACAAACAATTACCACCACTATCAGAGTGCACAAATCCGTGCAGTGTAATAGTCTGTGACCTATGTACAATAAAAGTCAAAAAGGTCTTACCACAAACCTCCAGTCGGAGGTCTTAAGGCCTAAACAGACAGAAATGTCCAATCAATCTAAAAACCAAAGCGAACACCATCGTCAGACTGGTGCAAGAGTGGAAATTAATCAATATGTGAAGTGTGACAGACCAAGTCCATACTTACAGGCTGCCGTATTTACAACATCCAAATATTTCGTCACAGATGTACTTATTTCTGTATCACAAAAAATAATAAATGACATGAATTGACCTCTCACCAAACGCTCTCTCCTATTCAGAAACTAAGTACAGTGAACCAGGAACCCATAATCTATATAAAACGAGTACTCACATACAGAATTACTCAGGAGCGACTCAATCACCTGTAACGAAACAACTAATTAGTGACGACTAGAATATAGAACAAGGCTCACAAAGCCACAGCCCCCAACGCGTTGAAGTTAAAAATGCTCGGCTTTCACTTACTTCGAACAAAGAATACAGTGTTCGTTATCCTCTCGACTCGATGGTCAGAGATTGCCGGTCCCGGTTTGTCGTATACGTAACCCCTGACCTAGGCAGCGTCATGACGTATGACGTGATGCCTATCTCTCTGTTTAGAAATGCTCGTGATTCCAATCATAAATGTGAATAACTGGCCACCTCATTCTACAACGATATTAGATAATGCTTTACCCAAACCTCGTTAATGTGTACTCATGTGAAGGGAATTAGAGTTTAACTGTATGTATATATCCACACAAACACCGGCGGCCATCTTAAAGCAGGTTCTGGAGCTTAAAAAAGTATGGGCACACCAGATATTTTAGTTCTAACCGGACCTATTGGAGTGTCACAAGTGCCCATATTTCAGAAAACCTACTTAACTATAACGAGTGAACGAATTACATAGTCCACACTTGCCTGAAATGCCAGATCGTAGACAGATCTTTATAATGTAGATACAGCATGCCATTCAATTAAAGAGTTTAACCCCATCTCAACCGTGTTGCATGTCCAGATCCATTTATTCTCCCTTACGGTGAGGAGACGATCCACATTATGATGACGTTTCGTGCATTTAATGACATCAATAAAAAACCAACACATTTCATTGGGTAAATGAGCTTTTTGATGATAATGTTCAACAAGTGGGGCAGAAGTTACATAGCATCGGATTCGGGATTGATGTTGTAAAACACGTTTCTTTACCTCTTGGGTCGTTTTACCTTTATACAGCAGTGAACAAGGACATTCTATACAGCAGATGACTTTTTTTGTATTGCAATTTGAGTGATGAAACATTTTGATTTCTTTACCATTCAATTGACAACTTTTCATTACTTTCGTTGTTTCACAAGCTGCACAATTCCCGCAAGGGTAATGCCCTGTAATTGGAGCTAAACCCCACTGTGACTGTAATGTTGTTACTGGTGGTTCTTTGTAAGCTTTCACCAAGTGATCTCTTAAGTTTCTCCCTCTCTTAAAAGCAAAACGGGGTTGGGCTAGATGTGGTTCAACCTTTTTGATCAGGTGCCAGTTGTTTTTAATGATTGATCTAATCTGATTAGATTCTGAACCAAATGTCATTACACATGTCAGAGGATTTGTAATGTTAGCATCTGTGTCTGGATTCACCTTTTTAGTGAGTAGAGAATCACGATCATAATACCATGCGCGTTTCATGGCTTTTTTTACCAATCTGTATGGATAAGCACGCATCACCAGTTTAGACTGTAAGACTTTCGCTTCCCGGAAATAATCCTCCCTCCTGGTGCAGTTCCGTCGAAGACGCAAAAACTGTCCAAAAGGGAGGTTATCCCGTAAGCTCCGCGGATGTTGACTGTCATATTTCAAAAGAGTGTTCCTTGCCATGGGTTTTGTGTAGAGGCGCATTGACAAGATGCTGTTGTCATTATATATCGATAAGTCCAAAAAACTAATCGTATTCCTGTTACTTTCTAAAGTGAAATGTAAATTCTCATCCTGTTCATTCAGCCACGCAAAGAAACTATTCAGTTCCTCCTCAGTGCCATTCCAAATGAGACAGACATCATCAATATACCTCAGATAATGTTGTAGATTGTCTCCGAACGGGTTGTTATGATATATTACTTTCTCCTCGAAAGCAGCCACATACAGGTTGGCTCTATTCGGCGCAAAAATTGCGCCCATGGCCACTCCTTGGAGTTGGCCATAGAATTCTGTTCCGAAGATAAAGTAATTCTCCTTTAGGGCGATCTTTGCACATTGAACAATGAAATCTGTGGGGACTTGGTGAGGACGTGTCCTTGTGTCTAAGATATTATTGATTATAGCAAGGGCCTCATTTTGCGGAATGCTTGTATATAGATTTACAATATCCATAGTTACCAGAATGTTGGACTGTGGATCGAATGGTTGACCTTCAAGTTTAACAATGACATCTCTACTGTCCTGAGTATAGGATTTAGTGAGAGGAACAAAAGGTTTCAAGAAAAAATCTACATATTCAGCTAATGGTTGTAGGATGGATTGACAACCAGCCACAATTGGTCTCCCAGGGGGGCACTGATTATTCTTATGAATTTTCGGTAGCGTATAAAACGCTGGAATAGTATAGTCACTTTTGTTCATATAATCGAACTCTTTCTTACTTAGCCACTGTCCTTCCAAGCCTCTACTCGTCAATGATAAGATTTCTTTGCGTATTCTAGCTGTTGGGTCACCTCTTAGTTTTTTATAATGACTAGCATTATTTAGTTGTCGTAGGACCTCAGTCTGATAGTCCGTTCTGTTCTGTAAGATAATACCTCCCCCCTTATCTGAGGGTTTCACAATTAAATCATCACGATTCGATAAAGTTTGGAGAACTAATTTGTCTCTTTTGAAAAATTGAACTTGACGTACTTTCTTTCTTGAAATAGTTGTTGTATTTCATTTAGCACTACATTTTCATACTTTTTTAAGCTCCAGAACCTGCTTTAAGATGGCCGCCGGTGTTTGTGTGGATATATACATACAGTTAAACTCTAATTCCCTTCACATGAGTACACATTAACGAGGTTTGGGTAAAGCATTATCTAATATCGTTGTAGAATGAGGTGGCCAGTTATTCACATTCATGATTGGAATCACGAGCATTTCTAAACAGAGGGATAGGCATTACGTCATACGTCATGGCGCTGCCTAGGTCAGGGGTTACGCATACGACGAGCCGGGACCGGCAATCTCTGACCATCGAGTCGAGAGGATAACGAACGCTGTATTCTTTGTTCTAAGTAAGTGAAAGCCGAGCATTTTTAACTTCAACGCGTCGGGGGCTGTGGCTTTGTGAGCCTTGTTCTATATTCTAGCCGTCACTAATTAGTTGTTTCGTTACAGGTGATTGAGTCGCTCCTGAGTAATTCTGTATGTGAGTACTCGTTTTATATAGATTATGGGTTCCTGGTTCACTGTACTTAGTTTCTGAATAGGAGAGAGCGTTTGGTGAGAGGTCAATTCATGTCATTTATTATTTTTTGTGATACAGAAATAAGTACATCTGTGACGAAATATTTGGATGTTGTAAATACGGCAGCCTGTAAGTATGGACTCGGTCTGTCACACTTCACATATTGATTAATTTCCACTCTTGCACCAGTCTGACGATGGTGTTCGCTTTGGTTTTTAGATTGATTGGACATTTCTGTCTGTTTAGGCCTTAAGACCTCCGGCTGGAGGTTTGTGGTAAGACCTTTTTGACTTTTATTGTACATAGGTCACAGACTATTACACTGCACAGATTTGTGCACTCTGATAGTGGTGGTAATTGTTTGTATTTTTTACACCTGGGTTGCATGTCTTGGTTTTGCGTTCCCTCTTTGGGTGATTAGACGATACCTAATAAGCAAGGAATTGTAGATTTAATTTTTAAATTTATTTATAGATGTATATGTGCAACTTTTCCTGATGATGGTCCTATGGATTTGCTTTAACCGACGCATGACACCGCTTTGTTTTCATTTGTACCATTTGATGTGACGTTACAATGAATGTAATATGTTGAGATAAAATCCTCTCCACATGGTAGTTTGATTTTCCATGTAAAGAACAAAAGGTGTTGAATACTGCGAGAAACCAAATTTGTATATTGTGTAGTATTTTTGTTGCCATGTCATATTTTTGCTAAAGAAAATAACTCATAAAAATAACCAACAGTAAAAGACTGTATCTTCCTTGCTTTCATATGAATAATAGATCACTGTTGTGACTAAAAGAGTATTGAGGAAAACTATTTAAATAACTCCTAAGGGGACAATTTGTAATTTTGTTATTAATCATACCCAGTCCTCACGGGATTATTGGGTGGCTCTGTCTTATTTAACACTTCTAGAAGTTGGCATGTCTGTCTAATAAAGGTGAAATGACTGTCTGGCTTGTGATTGGCTGGAGCTGGCTGGTGTGCCTGACTCCAGGAAGTCAGGATGAGTCTGCCCCGGTGGTGAGTGGAGAGATCTGCATGATGATGGCAGGGAGGAGTGCACCTGGGACCTGATTAGGGCTGGGCTTTCCCTCCACAATGCTGGCTCCACCCCTGTGGTGCGACTGAGTACCCTAGCCTGTCCAGTGAATGGGGAAGAGGGGCTGAGCACAACAGAGTGCACCAAAACCAGTTGCATCTGGTTTTCCCTGCAGCCTGAGACAAAGGATTTGTGTCTATAAAAAGGGGCTGTGACCCCATGTAAAATGTTCTCTTTCCTGATCCTAACTTGAGGGGGGCCTGCTGCTGCTGGGCTCCAGGAGGACCGCCACTGGGGACTGCCTCCTTGCCTGGAGGGCCCTGTGAGCTGGCCCCTGGGCCCAGCCTTTGCCCCCCCTGCCTTCCTAAGGACTTTTTGCTGGGCTTTGCCTGGAAGAGTGGCTCTGTTCCTGAAGCGCCTGGGAAGCGCTTGATTTCTCCTCCAGGGGAGCGTTGTTGTTTCCAGCTGCATGCCGGAGCTGCAATCCCCTTTTCCCGAGGTTATTTGCGGCACTCGTGCCCACCCCGCATCTCTGCCGTGTCGTGCTTGGATTTCGACGCGCAGGTGCCCACCCTGCGTCTTTGTGTGCTGGCGATAATTCATTCCGGGAGCCTACCCCGTTTCTGCCGGTTTATATCCCTGACAGGTGCCCACCCTGCCAGAGACTTTGTGCTTTAAGCGGGTGCCTACCCCGCTTTATATTATAGATTATCTCTGGAGCCTACCCCGTATATTGCCCGGGAAAATCACCGCCGCTGCCCGAGGCCGAGTTCTTCCCGAAGAAGGCAGCCGCCGGCGTCACCCTAAGGCCGTGCTGGGATTAGCCCCAGCCGGCCAAGTCTCCCGCAGCGTCATTGGTGGAGGGCGCAGGGATTGGTTCCCCCTTGAGGGCTTCCCCACGCTCCCAACCTGGAAGCCCCGGCCGGTGAGAGGCTGCGCTGAGCCTCGCGGACCACCCCCACATATTGGCACGGAGAGGAGCCTCCGCCCCAGGTCCCGGTGAGTGGGGGCCCGTTGTGGTGATTTGGAGAGAGGAGGGGCGTCGGGGCACATTGCCGGTGCCTGCCCCCCGGTAGTGCTATCTTCATTTTTGGGGCCAGTCTCGGTAGGGGTAGAGCGGCCCCGGTTGGCAGCGGGCCGCTCCCCCAGGTGGGCAGCATTTATCTCGAGCCCACAAAGGCCCCAGGGGGCATTTCCTTTCTCGAGCCCACGAGGCTCCAAAGTGTTGGCAGCATTTCTTGAGAGCCCACGAGGCTCCACCTGATCTAGGGGCACTTTATTAATCAGAGCCCACGAGGCAAAGGGGGCATTGTTGTTTAGAGCCCACGAGGCTCTAGCATGATTTGGGGCCATTTTCCATCCCGAGCCCACGAGGCTCCCACGTTGTTTTGGCCCTATTGTTTCTTATGAACCCCAGAGGAGAGCCAGGAAGCACGCTGGTGCCCAGGCTCAGTTCCCCAGCTGCCCAGCACTTAGTGGGCAGCTGCTTCGTTTAGGCCTGAACCCTGGCGCATTCTTCTTTGGCTGCCTGCGCAGCCTGCCCTGACATTTTGGACATAGGGCGTGAAGCCCTTTGAGAGGTCCGATGGCCTGGGGCGCACTGTGATTCTATGCCTATGTGATTTTGGCGCACCTGTGATTACCTGCCAAATGTGATTTATGCATAATATGCAATGCCTTTTTGCCTATACCTCTAAATGTATGTTTATGCTTAGGAGGTTGTTTTTCCTAATATAGGTTCTGCTAGTGAGTTCATGGTTCCCTGCGTGATATATGCCTAAGGTGGTTAGGGTTGCGTAGTGTGTACTTACCTTTTACCAGTGGTGACTGGTTGTGTGCTACATTTGCTATTTGGTGCTACAGTTATTATATGTACTATGTGCTAAGCATTATTCCTACAAAGTGCTAATTCTACCAAGTGCTTATTCCTGACAGTAGTCCCCTGTGGCCCTGTCCTGTGTATATAATCCCCTGTAAATTCCGCCTGTGCCAGTGGCACAGTGTAAATTGTGTGTTTTTTGTCTAATGTGTTTGGTATAATACAAAGGCTATTTTTATATATAACCTTGTGTAGAGTTTCCTTTGTGGTGGGCCTTGGGTGTTGTTGCTGGGTGCGCGCGCAAACGCTTTACACATTGCCTCCAAGATAGGCCTGACTGCTCGTGCCAAGCTACCAAAGGGGTTATCTTTGGCGGGTGACTTCCTTGCCCTGACTAGAGTGGTGGTTTCTGCCTGGCTTTGGCGCAAGCCTTAGACAACCAGAAATCGCCATTTCTAACACATGTGTCAGCAACAGAGGCGTGTCTTAGCAGCAGATGCATGTGCCTGCAGCAGAGGCATGTGTCAGCAGGAGAGGCAGGTGTCAGCAGCAGAGATGTTTGTCAGCAGCAGATGCCTGTGTCTGAGGCATGTGTCAGCAGCAGAGGTGTGTGCTGCATCAGAGGCATGTCAGCAGCAAATGCCTGTGTCTGAGGCATATGTCAGCAGCAGAGGTGTGTGCTGCATCAGAGGCATGTGTCAGCAGCAGAGGTGTGTTTCAGCAGCAGAGGCATGTGTCAGAGGCATGTGTCAGCAGCAGAGGTGTGTGCCTGCAGCAGAGGCATGTGGCAGGCATGTGTCAGCAGCAAAGGTGTCTTTCAGAGGCATGTGTTAGCAGCAGAGGCGTGTATCAGAGGCATGTGTCAGCAGCACTGGCATGGGTCAAACGGCAGGTGTCTGTAGCAGAGGCATGTGTCAGCAGCAGAGGTGTGTGTCAGCAGCAGAAGAATATGTCTGTATCATTGGCATGTGTCTGCAGCAGAGGTGTGTGTCAGCAGAAAAGGCATGTGTCACCAGCAAAGGCATATGTCTGCAGTAGAGGTTTGTGTCTGCAGCAGAGGCGTGTGTCTGCAGCAGAGGTATATGTCAGAAGAAGAGGCATGTTTCAGCAGCAGAGGCGTGCGTCAGCAGCAGTTACGTGTGTCAGCAGCAGAGGTTTGTGTTACCAGGAAAGGCATGTGTCAGCAGCAGAGGGGTGTGTCAGCAGCAGAGGCGTATTTCAAGCAGCAGAGGCATGTGTCAGAGGCATGTGTCTGCAGCGGTGGCGTGTGCCTGCAGCAGAGGCATGTGTCAGCAGGAGAGGCATGTGTCTGCAGCAGAGCTGTGTGTCAGCAGCGGCGGTGTGTCTGCAACAGAGGCAGGTGTCAGCAGGAGAGGCAGGTGTCAGCAGCAGAGGTATATGTCATCAGCAGAGGCATGTGTCAGCAGCAGAGGCATGTGTCTGCAGCAGAGGCATGTTTAAGCAGCAGAGGCATGTGTCTGCAGCAGAGGCATGTTTAAGCAGCAGAGGCATGAGTCAGCAGCAGAGGCATGTGTCAGCAGCAGAGGCATGTGTCTGTAGTAGAGGCATGTGTCTGCATCAGAGGCATGTGTCAGCAGCAGAGGCTTATATGAGCAGCAGAGGCCTATGTCATAGGCATGTGTCAGCTTCAGAGGCGTATGTAAGCAGCAGAGGCTTGTGTCTGCAATAGAGGCGTGTGTCTGTAGCATAGGCATGTGTCAGCAGCAGAGGCATGTATCTGCAGCAGAGGTGTGTGTCTACAGCAGAGGCTTGAGTCAGCAGCAGAGGCGTGTGTCTATAGCATAGGTGTGTTTCAGCAGGAGAGGCAGATGTCAGCGGCAGAGGCGTGTCTCAGCAGTCGAGGCGTGTTTCTGCTGCAGAGGTGTGTGTCAGAGGCATGTGTCAGAAGCAGAGGCATGTGCCTGCAGCAGAGGCATGTGTCAGCAGCAGAGGCGTGTGTGAGGCCTGTGTCAGTGTCAGAGGCATGTGTCAGCAGCAAAGACATGTGTTATAGGTGTGTGCCAGTAGTACAGGCGTGTGTCAGCAGCAGAGGCATATGTCACTGGCATGTGTCAGCACTAGAGGCATGTGTCAGAGTAATGTGTCAGCAGCAGAGAAATGTGGTACAGGCATCTGCCAGCAGCGGAGGAATGTGTCAGTATCAGAGGTGTGTGTCACTAGCAATGGCATGTGTCAGCAGCAGAGGGCTGTGTCTGCAGACGAGGCATGTGTCAGCAGCAGAGGCATGTGCCAGAGGCATGTGTCAGCAGCAGAGGCATGTGTCAGGCATGTGTCTGCAGCAGAGGTGTCTTTCAGAGGCATCTGTCAGCAGCAGAGGCATGTATCAATGGCATGTGTCAGCAGCAGAGGCATGTGTCAGCAGCACAGGCATGTGTCATAGGCATGTGTCTGTAGCAGAGGCATGTGTCAGCGGCAGAGGCGTGTTTCAGCAGCAGAAGCATGTAGCAGAGGCATGCATCAGAGGCATGTCAGCAGCAGAGGCATGTGTGTGCAGCAGAGGTGTGTGTCAGCAGCAGAGACATGTGCCTGCAGAAGAGGTTTGTGTCAGTAGCAGAGGCATGTGTCAGTGGCGTGTGTCAGCACTAGAGGCATGTGTCAGAGTAATGTGTCAGCAGCAGAGAAATGCGGTACAGGCATCTGCCAGCAGCAGAGGAATGTGTCAGTAGCAGAGGTGTGTGTCACTAGCAAAGGCATGTGTCAGCAACAGAGGGCTGTGACTGCAGACGAGGCATGTGTCAGCAGCAGAGGCATGTGCCAGAGGCATGTGTCAGCAGCAGAGGCATGTGTCAGCAGCAGCGGTGTCTTTCAGAGGCATGTGTCAGCAGCAGAGGCATGTATCAGAGGCATTTGTCAGCAGCAGAGGCATGTGTCAGCAGGACAGGCATGTGTCATAGGCATGTGTCTGTAGCAGAGGTATGTGTCAGCAGCAGAGGCGTGTTTCAGCAGCAGAAGCATGTAGCACAGGAATGCATCAGAGGCATGTCAGCAGCAGAGGAATGTGTCTGCAGCAGAGGCATGTGTCTGCAGCAGAGGTGTGTGTCAGCAGCAGAGACATGTGCCTGCAGAAGAGGTTTGTGTCAGTAGGAGAGGCATGTGTCAGCAGCAGAGGCATGTATCAGCAACAGAGGCATGTATAAAAGGCAGTGTCAGCAGCAGAGCCATGTGCCTGCAGCAGAGGCATGTGTCTGCAGTAGAGATGTGTGTCTGCAGCAGAGGTGTGTGTCTGCAGCAGATGCTTATGTCAGCAGCAGAGGTGTTTTTCAGCAGCAGAGACGTGTGTCAGCAGCAGAGGCATATGTCAGCAGCAGAGGCATTTGTCTGCAGCAGAGGTGTGTTTCAGCAGCAGAGACATGTCAGCAGCAGAGACGTGTGTCAAAAGCAGAGGCGTGTGTCAGAGGCATGTGTCAGCAGTAGAGGTGTGTGCTTGCAGCAGAGGCATGTGTCTGAGGCAGATGCATGTGTCCGCAGTAGAGGAGTGTTTCAGCAGCTGTGGCATGTGTCTGTAGCAGAGGCGTGTGTCAGCAGGAGAGGCATGTGTCAGTAGCAGAGGCATGTGTCAGCAGCAGATGCCTGTGTCAGAGAAATGTGTGAGCAGCATAGGTGTGTGTGTCTGCAGCAGAGGCATTTGTCTGCAGCAGAGGTGTGTGCCAGCAGCAGAGGTTTATGTCAGAAGCAGAGGCATATGGTATAGGCATGTGTCAGAAGCAGAGGCATGTGCCTGCAGCAGAGGCATTTGTCAGCAGCAGAGGCGTGTGTGAGGCCTGTGTCAGTGTCAGAGGCATGTGTCAGCAGCAAAGCCATTTGTTAGAGGTGTGTGCCAGTACTACAGGTGTGTGTCAGCAGCAGAGGCATATGTCAGTGGCATGTGTCAGCAGCAAAGGTATGTGTCAGAGTCATGTGTCAGCAGCAGAGAAATGTGGCACAGGCATCTGCCAGCAGCAGAGGAATGTGTCAGTAGCAGAGGTGTGTGTCACTAGCAAAGGCATGTGTCAGCAGCAGAGGGATGTGTCTGCAGACGAGGCATGTGTCAGCAGCAGAGGCATGTGCCAGAGGCATGTGTCAGCAGCAGAGGCATGTGTCAGGCATGTGTCAGCAGCAGAGGTGTCTTTCAGAGGCATGTGTCAGCAGCAGAGGCATGTATCAGTGGCATGTGTCAGCAGCAGAGGCATGTGTCAGCAGCACAGGCATGTGTCATAGGCATGTGTCTGTAGCAGAGGCATGTGTCAGCAGCAGAGGCGTGTTTCAGCAGCAGAAGCATGTAGCAGAAGCATGCATCAGAGGCGTGTCAGCAGCAGAGGAATGTGTCTGCAGCAGAGGCATGTGTCTGCAGCACATGTGTGTGTCAGCAGCAGAGACATGTGCCTGCAGAAGAGGTTTGTGTCATGAGCAGAGGCATGTGTCAGCAACAGAGGCATGTATCAGCAGTAGAGGCATGTATCAGCAGCAGAGGCATGTATAAAAGGTAGTGTCAGCAGCAGAGCTATGTGTCTGCAGCAGAGGCATGTGTCTGCAGTAGAGATGTGTGTCTGCAGCAGAGGTGTGTGTCTGCAACAGAGGCATATGTCAGCAACAGAGGAGTTTTTCAGCAGCAGAGACGTGTGTCAGCAGCAGAGGCATATGTCAGCAGCAGAGGCATGTGTCTGCAGCAGAGGTGTGTTTCAGCAGCAGAGGCATGTGTCAGAGGCATGTGTCTGCAGCGGTGGCGTGTGCCTGCAGCAGAGGCATGTGTCAGCAGGAGAGGCATGTGTCTGCAGCAGAGCTGTGTGTCAGCAGCGGCGGCGTGTCTGCAACAGAGGCAGGTGTCAGCAGGAGAGGCAGGTGTCAGCAGCAGAGGTATATGTCATCAGCAGAGGCATGTGTCAGCAGCAGATGCCTGTGTCAGAGGCATATGTCATCAGCAGAGGTGTGTGTCTGCAGCAGAGGCATGTGTCTGCAGCAGAGGCATGTTTAAGCAGCAGAGGCATGTGTCTGCAGCAGAGGCATGTTTAAGCAGCAGAGGCATGAGTCAGCAGCAGAGGCATGTGTCAGCAGCAGAGGCAGAGGCATGTGTCTGTAGTAGAGGCATGTGTCTGCATCAGAGGCATGTGTCAGCAGCAGAGGCTTATATGAGCAGCAGAGGCCTATGTCATAGGCATGTGTCAGCTTCAGAGGCGTATGTAAGCAGCAGAGGCTTGTGTCTGCAATAGAGGCGTGTGTCTGTAGCATAGGCATGTGTCAGCAGCAGAGGCATGTATCTGCAGCAGAGGTGTGTGTCTACAGCAGAGGCTTGAGTCAGCAGCAGAGGCGTGTGTCTATAGCATAGGTGTGTTTCAGCAGGAGAGGCAGATGTCAGCGGCAGAGGCGTGTCTCAGCAGTCGAGGCGTGTTTCTGCTGCAGAGGTGTGTGTCAGAGGCATGTGTCAGAAGCAGAGGCATGTGCCTGCAGCAGAGGCATGTGTCAGCAGCAGAGGCGTGTGTGAGGCCTGTGTCAGTGTCAGAGGCATGTGTCAGCAGCAAAGACATGTGTTATAGGTGTGTGCCAGTAGTACAGGCGTGTGTCAGCAGCAGAGGCATATGTCAGTGGCATGTGTCAGCACTAGAGGCATGTGTCAGAGTAATGTGTCAGCAGCAGAGAAATGTGGTACAGGCATCTGCCAGCAGCGGAGGAATGTGTCAGTATCAGAGGTGTGTGTCACTAGCAATGGCATGTGTCAGCAGCAGAGGGCTGTGTCTGCAGACGAGGCATGTGTCAGCAGCAGAGGCATGTGCCAGAGGCATGTGTCAGCAGCAGAGGCATGTGTCAGGCATGTGTCTGCAGCAGAGGTGTCTTTCAGAGGCATCTGTCAGCAGCATAGGCATGTATCAATGGCATGTGTCAGCAGCAGAGGCATGTGTCAGCAGCACAGGCATGTGTCATAGGCATGTGTCTGTAGCAGAGGCATGTGTCAGCGGCAGAGGCGTGTTTCAGCAGCAGAAGCATGTAGCAGAGGCATGCATCAGAGGCATGTCAGCAGCAGAGGCATGTGTGTGCAGCAGAGGTGTGTGTCAGCAGCAGAGACATGTGCCTGCAGAAGAGGTTTGTGTCAGTAGCAGAGGCATGTGTCAGTGGCGTGTGTCAGCACTAGAGGCATGTGTCAGAGTAATGTGTCAGCAGCAGAGAAATGCGGTACAGGCATCTGCCAGCAGCAGAGGAATGTGTCAGTAGCAGAGGTGTGTGTCACTAGCAAAGGCATGTGTCAGCAGCAGAGGGCTGTGACTGCAGACGAGGCATGTGTCAGCAGCAGAGGCATGTGCCAGAGGCATGTGTCAGCAGCAGAGGCATGTGTCAGGCATGTGTCAGCAGCAGCGGTGTCTTTCAGAGGCATGTGTCAGCAGCAGAGGCATGTATCAGTGGCATTTGTCAGCAGCAGAGGCATGTGTCAGCAGGACAGGCATGTGTCATAGGCATGTGTCTGTAGCAGAGGTATGTGTCAGCAGCAGAGGCGTGTTTCAGCAGCAGAAGCATGTAGCACAGGCATGCATCAGAGGCATGTCAGCAGCAGAGGAATGTGTCTGCAGCAGAGGCATGTGTCTGCAGCAGAGGTGTGTGTCAGCAGCAGAGACATGTGCCTGCAGAAGAGGTTTGTGTCAGTAGCAGAGGCATGTGTCAGCAACAGAGGCATGTATCAGCAGCAGAGGCATGTGTCAGCAGCAGAGGCATGTGTCAGTAGTAGAGGCATGTGTCTGCATCAGAGGCATGTGTCAGCAGCAGAGGCTTATATGAGCAGCAGAGGCCTATGTCATAGGCATGTGTCAGCTTCAGAGGCGTATGTAAGCAGCAGAGGCTTGTGTCTGCAATAGAGGCGTGTGTCTGTAGCATAGGCGTGTGTCAGCAGCAGAGGCATGTATCTGCAGCAGAGGTGTGTGTCTACAGCAGAGGCTTGAGTCAGCAGCAGAGACGTGTGTCTATAGCATAGGTGTGTTTCAGCAGGAGAGGCAGATGTCAGCGGCAGAGGCGTGTCTCAGCAGTCGAGGCGTGTTTCTGCTGCAGAGGTGTGTGTCAGAGGCATGTGTCAGAAGCAGAGGCATGTGCCTGCAGCAGAGGCATGTGTCAGCAGCAGAGGCGTGTGTGAGGCCTGTGTCAGTGTCAGAGGCATGTGTCAGCAGCAAAGACATGTGTTATAGGTGTGTGCCAGTAGTACAGGCGTGTGTCAGCAGCAGAGGCATATGTCAGTGGCATGTGTCAGCACTAGAGGCATGTGTCAGAGTAATGTGTCAGCAGCAGAGAAATGTGGTACAGGCATCTGCCAGCAGCGGAGGAATGTGTCAGTATCAGAGGTGTGTGTCACTAGCAATGGCATGTGTCAGCAGCAGAGGACTGTGTCTGCAGACGAGGCATGTGTCAGCAGCAGAGGCATGTGCCAGAGGCATGTGTCAGCAGCAGAGGCATGTGTCAGGCATGTGTCTGCAGCAGAGGTGTCTTTCAGAGGCATCTGTCAGCAGCATAGGCATGTATCAATGGCATGTGTCAGCAGCAGAGGCATGTGTCAGCAGCACAGGCATGTGTCATAGGCATGTGTCTGTAGCAGAGGCATGTGTCAGCGGCAGAGGCGTGTTTCAGCAGCAGAAGCATGTAGCAGAGGCATGCATCAGAGGCATGTCAGCAGCAGAGGCATGTGTGTGCAGCAGAGGTGTGTGTCAGCAGCAGAGACATGTGCCTGCAGAAGAGGTTTGTGTCAGTAGCAGAGGCATGTGTCAGTGGCGTGTGTCAGCACTAGAGGCATGTGTCAGAGTAATGTGTCAGCAGCAGAGAAATGCGGTACAGGCATCTGCCAGCAGCAGAGGAATGTGTCAGTAGCAGAGGTGTGTGTCACTAGCAAAGGCATGTGTCAGCAGCAGAGGGCTGTGACTGCAGACGAGGCATGTGTCAGCAGCAGAGGCATGTGCCAGAGGCATGTGTCAGCAGCAGAGGCATGTGTCAGGCATGTGTCAGCAGCAGCGGTGTCTTTCAGAGGCATGTGTCAGCAGCAGAGGCATGTATCAGTGGCATTTGTCAGCAGCAGAGGCATGTGTCAGCAGGACAGGCATGTGTCATAGGCATGTGTCTGTAGCAGAGGTATGTGTCAGCAGCAGAGGCGTGTTTCAGCAGCAGAAGCATGTAGCACAGGCATGCATCAGAGGCATGTCAGCAGCAGAGGAATGTGTCTGCAGCAGAGGCATGTGTCTGCAGCAGAGGTGTGTGTCAGCAGCAGAGACATGTGCCTGCAGAAGAGGTTTGTGTCAGTAGCAGAGGCATGTGTCAGCAACAGAGGCATGTATCAGCAGCAGAGGCATGTATCAGCAGCAGAGGCATGTATCAGCAACAGAGGCATGTATAAAAGGCAGTGCCTGCAGCAGAGGCATGTGTCTGCAGTAGAGATGTGTGTCTGCAGCAGAGGTGTGTGTCTGCAGCAGATGCTTATGTCAGCAGCAGAGGTGTTTTTCAGCAGCAGAGACGTGTGTCAGCAGCAGAGGCATATGTCAGCAGCAGAGGCATTTGTCTGCAGCAGAGGTGTGTTTCAGCAGCAGAGACATGTCAGCAGCAGAGACGTGTGTCAAAAGCAGAGGCGTGTGTCAGAGGCATGTGTCAGCAGTAGAGGTGTGTGCTTGCAGCAGAGGCATGTGTCTGAGGCAGATGCATGTGTCCGCAGTAGAGGAGTGTTTCAGCAGCTGTGGCATGTGTCTGTAGCAGAGGCGTGTGTCAGCAGGAGAGGCATGTGTCAGTAGCAGAGGCATGTGTCAGCAGCAGATGCCTGTGTCAGAGAAATGTGTGAGCAGCATAGGTGTGTGTGTCTGCAGCAGAGGCATTTGTCTGCAGCAGAGGTGTGTGCCAGCAGCAGAGGTTTATGTCAGAAGCAGAGGCATATGGTATAGGCATGTGTCAGAAGCAGAGGCATGTGCCTGCAGCAGAGGCATTTGTCAGCAGCAGAGGCGTGTGTGAGGCCTGTGTCAGTGTCAGAGGCATGTGTCAGCAGCAAAGCCATTTGTTAGAGGTGTGTGCCAGTACTACAGGTGTGTGTCAGCAGCAGAGGCATATGTCAGTGGCATGTGTCAGCAGCAGAGGTATGTGTCAGAGTCATGTGTCAGCAGCAGAGAAATGTGGTACAGGCATCTGCCAGCAGCAGAGGAATGTGTCAGTAGCAGAGGTGTGTGTCACTAGCAAAGGCATGTGTCAGCAGCAGAGGGATGTGTCTGCAGACGAGGCATGTGTCAGCAGCAGAGGCATGTGCCAGAGGCATGTGTCAGCAGCAGAGGCATGTGTCAGGCATGTGTCAGCAGCAGAGGTGTCTTTCAGAGGCATGTGTCAGCAGCAGAGGCATGTATCAGTGGCATGTGTCAGCAGCAGAGGCATGTGTCAGCAGCACAGGCATGTGTCATAGGCATGTGTCTGTAGCAGAGGCATGTGTCAGCAGCAGAGGCGTGTTTCAGCAGCAGAAGCATGTAGCAGAAGCATGCATCAGAGGCGGGTCAGCAGCAGAGGAATGTGTCTGCAGCAGAGGCATGTGTCTGCAGCACATGTGTGTGTCAGCAGCAGAGACATGTGCCTGCAGAAGAGGTTTGTGTCATGAGCAGAGGCATGTGTCAGCAACAGAGGCATGTATCAGCAGTAGAGGCATGTATCAGCAGCAGAGGCATGTATAAAAGGCAGTGTCAGCAGCAGAGCTATGTGTCTGCAGCAGAGGCATGTGTCTGTAGTAGAGATGTGTGTCTGCAGCAGAGGTGTGTGTCTGCAACAGAGGCATATGTCAGCAACATAGGAGTTTTTCAGCAGCAGAGACGTGTGTCAGCAGCAGAGGCATATGTCAGCAGCAGAGGCACGTGTCTGCAGCAGAGGTGTGTTTCAGCAGCAGAGACATGTCAGCAGCAGAGACGTGTGTCAAAAGCAGAGGCATGTGTCAGAGGCATGTGTCAGCAGTAGAGGTGTGTTCTTGCAGCAGAGGCATGTGTCTGCGGCAGATGCATGTTTCAGCAGTAGAGGAGTGTTTCAGCAGCAGAGACGTGTGTCAGCAGCAGAGGCGTGTGTCTGCAGCAGAGGCTTGCGTCAGCAGCAGAGGCATGTGCCTGCAGCAAAGGTGTGTGTCAGCAGCAGAGGTGTGTCCCAGCGGCAGACCCGTTTGTCTGCTGCAGAGGCATATGTCAGCAGCAGAAGCATGTGTCTGCATCAGAGGCGTGTGTCAGCATCAGAGGCATTTGACAGCAGCAGAGGCATGTATCAAAGGCATGTGTCTGTGGCAGAGGTGTGTGTCAGAAGCAGAGGCGTGTGTCAGCACCAGAGGCATTTGTCAGAGGCATGTGCTAGCAGCAGAGGCATGTGTCAGAGGTATGTGTCAGCAGCAGAGACATGTGTTAGAGATGTGTGCCAGCAGTAGAGGTATGTGCCAGCAGCAGAGGCATATGTCAGAGCCATGTGTCAGCAGCAGAGGCGTGTATCAGAGATGTGTCAGCAGCAGAAACGTGTGCTAGAGACGTGTGCCAGCAGCAGAGCCATCTGTCAGCAGCAGAGACTTGTGTCAGCAGAGGCATGTGTCAGCAGCAGAGGCATGTGTCAGAGGCATGTGTTGGCAGAAGAGATGTGTTTCGGAGGCATGTGTCAGCAGCAGTGACGTGTTAGAGGCATGTGTCAGCAGCAGAGGCATGTGTCAGCAGCAGAGGCATGTGTGGTGCTGAGTAAAGCTGTTCCCTCAGAGTAAAGTACCAGCTGCCATTTTCAAGGGAGACATTGTTGAATAAAGGTACTGCCTTCTCAGAAACTGTTTGATGCCGGTAGTTGCCATGTGTATATCACTTCTGGACCCGACTAGAACACGCCTTCACTTTACAGGTGGTTCAGCATCCCAAATCTCTTGCTCGATCCATTCAAAATGCGTTGCTTGATATCTTCCTGTAAGTCAGTAAATGTAAATATAAGGTACTGAAAACTCGGACTGCCAACAATGTAAAATATTTTGCGTGGCAAGTTTGTTTTATTTAACTATTGCAAAACTATAACTTGTTACAACAGTGTCCCAACCCCGGAAGAATGGAAGTCTGAGTTGGCCTTGCATGGATTAGAAGTCATAATATCCTACAGATCACAACATCTAGCCATGTTTGTGGCAAACACATCAAATTAGTATTTTGTACTCTGCAAAGAACCCCAAAAAGGCGAAAAGGCGCGGTTATGGTACAAGCATGGTACGATAATTACATGGACTAAATGCCGTCGGACAAAAGTATTATGCCTTAAATATTGTTCACAAAAAATGTCGCCCATTGGAGTTAGTATTAGAAACTTGATACTCAATGGGCTATTTTTGTAAACGATATTTAAGTCAGGCTATATTTTCGTCAACGGTACCAGTCTGTGATTCACCAGTTACTCCCACGGGTCTTTTGGGACACTAACACTAAACACTGCTTCATGTAGCCAGGGAAGGACCCAAATATTGTGTTTTCCATCCAAGGGCGCTGTTGGAAAAGGAATAGTTTAATTTTCTATTCCAACACCTTCCCTACTGTAACGTGGGCTGGAGTTGGAATAGAAAATCAAACTATTCCACTATCCAGCGCTTACAGCGCAAGTCGTTGTAACGACTTGCGTTGTAAAAACAGCGTCGTAATGGCACGCGGGGTAAAAGCCTGCGTTGTAATGTCATACAACCGTGTTAACATTAGATTTCAATGTCCTTGATCACAAAGCTTTACCATTATCTATTTTAGAGCAAGTAACCACTCTAACAATATAATTTGCAGTGCATACCCTCAGCGCAGGGCCGGACTGGCCGTAGTGGGCACCAGGCGTTTTCCTGGTCGGCCAGAAGGATGGGCGCTGGTTTTGGACTGGCGGCCCGTGTTTTTTACCGGGGGGGGGGGCAGTTTTGAAGGAGTGCTGTAAAATCGGCCCCTTGTAACAGTGCAGCAGCGGTGTTCCCACCAGACCGCTCCCTGCCCCCGCCGGTCAGACGTAATTGCCAGGGCTGGTTTACGAGCCCAGTCTGGCCCTGCCTCGGTGCCAGTCATGACAGCAGTGTATACCCTTTGGCAACCTTATATAGGCGGCAGTAATCACTGCAGAGTATGTAAGGGCGCTGAGGGGTATACACAGCAGTGCATACCCCTTGGATGTCTTTATGTACTCTGCAGTAGTATGTAAAGGCGCTGAGATGTATGCACTGCAGTGTTAACCCTTATAGTCTGCAGTAATCACTACAGAGTATTTAAGGGCGCCGAGGTGTATACACAGCAATGCATACCCCTCGGATGTCTTTATGTACTCTGCAGTAGTATGTAAAGGCGCCGAGATGTATGCACCTCAGTGTATACACTTCGGCACCTTTATATAGTTCGCAGTAATCAATGCAGAGTATGTAAGGGCGCTGAGGGGTATACACAGCAATGCATACCCCTTGGATGTCTTTATGTACTCTGCAGTAGTATGTAAAGGTGCCGAGATGTATTCACTGCAGTGTATACCCTTCAGCCCCCTTGTATAGTCTGCAGTAATCACTACAGAGTATTTAAGGGCGCCGAGGGGTATACACAGCAGTGCATACCCCTCAGGTGCCTTTACATACTCTGCAGTAGTATGTAAAGGCGCCGAGATGTATGCACTGCAGTGTATACACTTTGTCACCTTTATATAGTCGGCAGTAATCACTGCAGAGTATGTAAGGGCGCTGAGGGGTATACACAGCAGTGCATACCCCTCGGATGTCTTTATGTACTCTGCAGTAGTATGTACAGAATCACTGACAAAATATCGACCTAGAAAATATCGATCTACAGAAATATCGATGCTGAAATATCGATGGCAAGAATATCGACATCCCATCTACAACATGGTAAGTACAAAAATATCAAAATAAAAATATAGATGTTAAAAATATCGATGTTAAAAATATCGTTTTTTCTGTAAAAATATAAATGTAAAATAAAGTAAATAACACTAATAAATAAACATAGTTAAAATACCTAATAATGTTAAAATTAATAAATAATACATATATAATAATAATACATTAATTAAGCATATACAGACAATATATAATATATACTTACTTAATAATAAGTTTTAATAATTATTTTAATAATTTATAAATTAATAACAATTATAAATTACAAATACATTTACAAACATAAAACAAAAACATAAATAAAAAGTAAATAATTATGTTTAATACATAAAAAAATTAAATATACTTTTAATATTTTTAAAATTAATCATATACTACATTATCTAAAATTATACAAAAAATATTCAATAGTTAAATAAATAAAAAATTCTATTCAAAATCCATAAAAACAATACAGTAATAAAAATGTTGTATAGCATATAACTTAAAATTACCATTCCCACTCCAGAGAGCACAACAGTTGATAAACCATTGGATAGCGTAGAGGTAAAAATTACTATTCTAACTCCAGAGAGTTCAACAGTAGGGAAAGCGTTGGATAGCGTAGGGGTAAAAATTACTATTCCAACTCCAAAAAGTGCAACAGTAGGGAAAGCGTTGGATAGCGTAGGGGTAAAAATTACTATTCGAACTCCAGAGAGTGCAACAGTAGGGAAAGCGCTGGATAGCATAGCGATAAAAATTACTATTCCAACCCCAAAAAGTGCAACAGTAGGGAAAGCGTTGGATAGCGTAGGGGTAAAAATTACTATTCCAACTCCAGAGAGTGCAACAGTACGGAAAGCGTTAGATAGTGTAGGGGTAAACATTACTATTCCAACTCCAGAGAGTGCAACAGTAGGGAAAGCGTTGGATAGCGTAGAAGTTAACATTTCTACTCCCACTCCAGAGAGTGCAACAGTAGGGAAAGCGTTGGATAGCGTAGGGGTAAAAATTACTATTCCCACTCCAGAGAGTGCAACAGTAGGGAAAGCGTTGGATAGCGTAGGGGTAAAAATTACTATTCCCAATCCAGAGAGTGCAACAGTAGGGAAAGCGTTGGATAACGTAGAGGTAAAAATTACTATTCCCACTCCAGAGAGTGCAACAGTAGGGAAAGCGTTGGGTAGTGTAGGGGTAAAAATGTACTACTCCAACTCCAGAGAGTGAAACAGTAGGGAAAACATTGGATAGCGTAGGGGTAAAAAATACTATTCCCACTCCAGAGAGTGCAACAGTAGAGAAAGCGTTGGATAGCGTAGGGGTAAAAAATACTATTCCCACTCCAGAGAGTGCAACAGTAGGGAAAGCGTTGGGTAGCGTAGGGGTAAAAATTACTATTCCAACTCCAGAGAGTGAAACGGTAGGGAAAACATTGGATATGGTATGGGTAAAAAATACTATGCCCACTCCAGAGAGTGCAACAGTAGAGAAAGTGTTGAATAGCGTGGGGGTAAAAATTACTATTTCAACTCCAGAGAGTGCAACAGTAGGGAAAGCGTTGGATAGCGTAGTGCTTACAATTACTATTCACACTCCAGAGAGTGCAACAGTAGGGAAAGCTTTGGATAGCGTAGGGGTAAAAATTACTATTCTAACTCCAGAGAGTGCAACAGTAGGGAAAGCGTTGGATAGCGTAGGGGTAAAAATTAGTATTCCAACTCCGGAGAGTGCAACAGTAGGGAAAGTGTTGGATAGCGTAGAAGTTAAATATTAACATACTTATAAATAATTGTTGTAAATAAAATAATTAATAATTACATTTTTTAATAACTCTACATCATTTGCAAATACCCATTAATAATTATTAAAAACATAATTACAATTAAATAATTAATTGACAATAAATTAACAATAAATACCAATAAATATTAAATAATAAATAGTAGTTACAAAATAATAAATAGTGAACACTAAAATATTTTTCTAAACAAAAAACATATTATTAATTAAAAATTAATTAACAATTAAAATATTGTAAACAATACATTTATTTTTAAATCCAAAAATATTTTTAATGAAACAATAATTACCAATTAATAAAGGTTAATTTCCAATTAATAAAAAGTAATTAACAATTAAAAATCTGCATGACCAATTAAAAAAATTAATTACCAATTAAAATAATTAATTGCCAATTAATAATTAATTAAACATAAAATAATTATCAATACCAATAAAAAAAATCATTACTTCATTACAGTTAAATTACTTCCCACCCAATTCCCCTATAAACCCACAACCCGCTACAGAACTTAAACGCAAAAATGAATTAAAATTAATTTACAATTACTAAAAATTCATAAATAATGTACTATAATTAAATTACTTCCCACCCTATTCCCCTATAAACCCACAACCCGCTCAGTACTAAAACTTAAAATTATCTTAAAAATAATATTATTAATATATAAAAATAGTACACATATAATTCAAAACAAATAAAATACTTAACAAAAAACATATAACACATACATATAAAATACATAAGAAAATACATAACAATAAACAAATATCGATATTAGCAACATCGAAATTAGTAACATCGATATATTTGATATCGATATTACTAACTTCGATATTACTCACATCGATATAAAGAAATTAGATATTACTTACCTTAGGGTCGATATTCTGTCCAACGATATTCTTGACCTTGATATTCTTCACCTTCGATATTTCCAACTCGATATTACTGCAGGTCGAAATTTCAGAATCGATATTTAGACTGTGCACCGTATGTAAAGGCGGCGAGATGTATGCACTGCAGTGTATACCCTTCGGCCCCCTTATATAGTCTGCAGTAATCACTACAGAGTATTTAAGAGCGCCAAGGGGTATAGACAGCAGTGCACACCCCTCGGGTGCCTTTACGTAATCTGCAGTAGTATGTAAAGACGCCGAGATGTATGCACTGCAGTGTATACACTTCGGCACCTTTATATAGTCGGCAGTAATCACTGCAGAGTATGTAAGGGCGCTGTGGGGAATACACAGCAGTGCATACCCCTCGGACGTCTTTATGTACTCTGCAGTAGTATGTACAGGTGCCGAAATGTATGCACTGCAGTGTATACCCTTCGGCCCCCTTATATAGTCTGCAGTAATTACTATAGTATTTAAGGGTGCCGAAAGGTATGCACTGCTGTGATTTCTTGTGGGGAGGGAGAGGGAGCAGTTCTTGTATGTTTCACCCCGTCGGTGCTGATGACGGCTCCCGGTCGTCATCAGTTATGGTGGGCGTGTGCTGATGACGGCCGGGAGCCGTCATGACCACGCCCGCGATCGGAATTTGCCGCACAGGCGCAGAATTCCAGCCGCAGCCAGGGGGGTTAAAAACCACTGTAGATAAAGCTTTAAATAATCTGCAGAGTTTTTTAAACGTACAAGGACTGCTCCCTGTTTAGAAACCAACCCCTGCATGTTAATTCTGCCAAGGGAGTGGAGGAATCTATCAGTAAATCCGCATTGCAGTAGGAATGCGGAGTTACAAAATTCCTCCAACTGCGCCAACTAAATGAACATTTCCACGAGGTCTGTTAGTTTCTTCTGCAGAGGGGTAAATACTCTGTAGACAGAAGAGTGCAAACCATAACTAGTGATGCAACCGACCCTTTTCATGGCGTCCATTTGTCCAATAACTTGATGGTCCAGCCTAGCCTCCCTCCCTTCATCTGTGCCTCTGTGCCCCACATGTGTGTTGTCTGTTTCTCTATAACAGGTGTGTGTGTGTGTGTGTGTGTGTACGTGTGTGTGTGTGTTGTTTGCCTCTATGCACATGGGTACCTTTACTTGTTATCTCTTTGTGCACTTGGGTCACAAAGTAGCTCCATGCCATGTGTGATATCCCTGGTCCACTGCACATTGCACCTCTACAGGATGTTCTGTCTGCTTCTGTCCCACAGGACAACTCCACACTAGGCACAAATACAACAGATCATACAGTGATATCAGCCACCCTGAATGTGTGACATTACAAAGCATACATGTACAACGCATGCCTTTACAACGCAGTTTTTACACCGCAACATCCCTTACAATGCATACATTTACATCGCATGCCATTACAACAATTTTTTTTAAACTACATTTACAACGCATTCCATTGCATCACCTTATACCTTTACAATGCATACCATTACAACGCATAACATTACATTGCATTTAAGGTAAGATTTGTATAGTGTAGGGGTAAAAATGACTATTCTAACTCCAGGGGGGCGCAACAGTAGGGTAAGTGTTGTATAGTGTAGGGGTAAAAATTACTATTCTAACTCCCGGGGGTGCAACAGTAGGGTAAGTGTTGTATAGTGTAGGGGTAAAAATGACTATTCTAACTCCAGGGGGTGCAACAGTAGGGTAAGTGTTGGATAGTGTAAGGGTAAAAATTACTATTCTAACTCCAGAGGGTGCAACAGTAGGGTAAGTGTTGGATAGTGTAGGGGTAACAAATTACTATTCTAACTCCAGGAGGTGCAACAGTAGGGCAAGTGTTGGATAGTGTAGGGGTACTATGCGTTGTACTGGTATTCATTGTAATGACATGCGAGGTAATGCCTGCGTTGTAGTGTCATGCGTTGTAATGACATGCGTTGTAGTGACATGCAATATAATGGTTGCGTTGTAGTTTGTAAAGGATGTTGAGAAGTAGTGACTGCGTTGTAAATGTAGTGCGATGTGATGACTGCGTTGTAAAGGTTGTTTCCCGCCACTCTTGACCCTGATCAACAAGCAGTCTCAGAACCTACATATAAGCCTACCTCTGCAGCACACATTAGTCACAAGCCCAGCACCATCACGTGCACAATATGGCAGCAAGCCAAAGAGTTGCCTGTCATCTCCCCCTCATTCAACACAGGCCCATCTACCCATTGGTCCACATATGAAGCATCCAGAGGAAGTCAACTGAAATATACCGCATCCACATACCGACAAAAGTGCCTCAAAGACACATGACCAGCTCAGACCCCTGCAAACCAACCATCGCCTCAGGGAAAGGACAAAAAAGCAAATGCAAGCGGACTGGGTGCTAATAAAATACATCATCATTGTAGTATGAAGGGCTGAGCCAGAGAGCTGGTCCTTGCACTTAAGGCGTATGACGTGGCACGCAGCAGGAATGGAGGGCACCGCGTCCTTGCACGCCTTGTTCCTGGCACCTGCTGGCATCTGCATGCAAGACCCGTGGCGGCAGCAGGAACCCACCGGCATCACAGCGCGTGCACAGCGTGCTTGGCACTGCCCCCGCAGAGGGCTGGCAGCGGAATCATTCGGCGGGTTATTAATTCAGGCTAATAATATCCCCAGTGCCTCGAAAGCGCCTTTGTTCGCAGCGGGTTCCAAAAATAGAGTTACGTTTCTAGGAACTAGTTAACTCTCAACAGAAAGAGAATACGAGGAAATCTAACCAGGGGTGAACTTCAGACAAATGGAGGTATGCCAACAGAACAGCGCCGCTGACAGGCTTACGAGGGGTGTCTAGGCGCTTTACAGGGTTTGTGACGGATCTGCAGTGATCAATGGATTCGCACCTTTAGATAGCCCAGTGGGTGGAGTCCCTCTCGCAGATATTGGTATGTGTAGCTCACAGGGTCTGTGAACCCCTTTTGAGGTCTGTAAAACAAGTGTTGTTCCTGCTTCTGCAGCAGGGGTCTGTTACTGGGGGCTTCCGGCTCAATGTACGCTTTGGGGGTGCCTGGTCCGAAGGGGTAGGTGGCTTGTAGTTTGGCTGGGAAGGAAGGGATGGCCTACGCTATTCACAGCAGGCAGTGCTTAATTTGTGCCAGGGTCCTCGTCTGGAGCCCACTGCAGCTGGCACCACCCACTGCCCCTGCCAGGGCTGCCAACGACAGTGCAACACAGCTCCTAACCATCACACTCATACAAGTGTGACATTTCAGACTATTCTAAGACTTCAAAGCTATAAGAATGGCTTTGGAGGCAGGTAATTCCTCATTTATAAGGTATATTGAATTAAAAATCAACAATTGTTGTGCTCATCTCTAAATCAGACAAACAGCGCCACCAGGTGGAAGAGTGTCATAGGTGCTGATACTGACAATTAGGTGCCGGTGCTCGACTGGAAACCACTGGCTCAATGCAGCTGTAGAATGCAGCATGCATTGAAAGAGGAACAAGCATTGAAAATGCAATAGGTCTCGCAATAGAATAGTTACACATTTTTCGTTTTGCAAATGGATGAGTGGTGTTGCGTGGATGAGTGGCGTTGCGTGGATGAGTGGCGTGTGTGAGTGGCGTTGCGTGTGTGAGTGGCGTTGCGTGTGTGAGTGGCGTTGCGTGTGTGAGTGGCGTAGCGTGTGTGAGTGGCGTTGCGTGTGTGAGTGGCGTTGCGTGTGTGAGTGGCGTTGCGTGTGTGAGTGGCGTTGCGTGTGTGAGTGGCGTTGCGTGGATAAGTGGGGTTGGAATGCAATAGGTCTCGCATTAGAAAAGTTCTAGTTATTGGTCTTGTAAATGACATAATTTATTTATTTTTGCGTTGTTAAAATAGCTATATTGATGGCTTTGTCATTTACAAAGCCAATAGTTATAACATTTGCAAATGTGACACCTATAGCATTTGGAATGCAACATGTTTTGTATTTACGTGACTTATATGGCAGCTCATGTCGTTATGCTACATCTCTAGATAGTTTTATCTTCCGCAAATGTGACACCTATTGTAACACAATATGTGTTGTGAGGGTGAGTGAGGGTGAAGGGTTGAGGGTGAGGTGTTGAGGGTGAGGGGTTGAGGGGTTGAGGGTGAGTGAGGGTGAGGGTGAGTGAGGGTGAGGGGTTGAGGGTGAGGGGTTGAGGGTGAGTGAGGGTGAGGCTGAGGTGTTGAGGGTGAGTGAGGGTGAGGAGTTGAGGGTGAGTGAGGGTGAGGGTGAGTGAGTGTGAGGGGTTGAGGGTGAGTGAGGGTGAGGGTGAGTGAGGGTGAGGGGTTGAGGGTGAGTGAGGGTGAGGGTGAGGGTGAGTGAGGGTGAGGCTGAGGGGTTGAGGGTAAGTGAGGGTGAGTGAGAGTGAGGGTGAGTGAGGTGTTGAGGGTGAACGGTTGAGGGTGAGTGAGGGTGAGGGTGAGGTGTTGAGGGTGAGTGAGGGTGAGGCGTTGAGAGTGAGTGAGGGTGAGGCGTTGAGGGTGAGTGAGGGTGAGGGTGAGTGTGGGTGAGGGTGAGTGAGGGTGAGTGAGGGTGAGGGTGAGTGAGGGTGAGTGAGGGTGAGGCTGAGTGAGGGTGAGTGAGGGTGAGGGGTTGAGGGTGAGTGAGGGTGAGGGGTTGAGGGTGAGTGAGGGTGAGGGGTTGAGGGTGAGTGAGGGTGAGGGGTTGAGGCTGAGTGAGGGTGATTGAGGGTAAGGGGTTGAGGCTGAGTGAGGGTGAGGGTGAGGGTGAGGGGTTGAGGGTGAGTGAGGGTGAGGTGTTGAGGGTGAGTGAGGGTGAGGGTGAGTGTGGGTGAGGGTGAGTGAGGGTGAGGGTGAGTGAGGGTGAGTGAGGGTGAGTGAGTGTGAGTGAGGGTGAGTGAGGGTGAGGGGTTGAGGGTGGTTGAGGGGTTGAGGGTGAGTGAGGGTGAAGGGTTGAGGGTGAGAGGGTGAAGGTGAGGGTGAGTGAGGCTGAGGGTGAGGGGTTGAGGGTGAGTGAGGGTGAGGGTGATTGAGGGTGAGGGGTTGAGGGTGAGTGAGGGTGAGGGTGAGTGAGGGTGAGGGTCATTGAGGGCGAGTGAGGTTGAGGGGTTGAGGGTGAGCGAGGGTGACTGAGGGTGAGTGAGAGTGAGGGTGAGTGAGGTGTTGAGGGTGAGGGGTTGAGGGTGAGTGAGGGGGAGGCTGAGGGGATGAGGGTGAGTGAGGGTGAGGGGTTGAGGGAGGGTGAGGCTGAGTGAGGGTGAGGGTGAGTGAGGGTGAGGGGTTGAGGGTGAGTGAGGGTGAGTGAGGGTGAGTGAGGGTGAGTGAGGGTGAGTGAGGGTGAGGGTGAGTGAGGGTTAGGGTGAGGGGTTGAGGGTGAGTGAGGGTGAGGGTGATTGAGGGTGAGGGGTTGAGGGTGAGTGAGGGTGAGGGTGAGTGAGGGTGAGGGTGATTGAGGGCGAGTGAGGGTGAGGGTGAGGGGTTGAGGGTGAGTGAGGGTGACTGAGGGTGAGTGAGGGTGAGTGAGTGTGAGTGAGGGTGGGGGTGAGTGAGGGTGAGTGAGTGTGAGTGAGGGTGAGTGAGGGTGAGGTGTTGAGGGTGGTTGAGGGGTTGAGGGTGAGTGAGGGTGAGGGGTTGAGGCTGAGTGAGGGTGAGGGTGAGTGATGGTGAGTGAGGGTGAGTGAGGGTGAGGGTGAGTGAGGGTGAGTGAGGGTGAGTGAGGGTGAGGGTGATTGAGGGTGAGTGAGGGTGAGGGTGGGTGAGGGTGAGTGAGGGTGAGTGAGGGTGAGGGTGAGTGAGGGTGAGTGAGGGTGAGGGGTTGAGGGTGAGTGAGGGTGAGGGTGATTGAGGGTGAGTGAGGGTGAGGGTGAGTGAGGGTGAGGGTGAGTGAGGGTGAGTGAGGGCAAGGGTGAGTGAGGGAGGGTGTGATGCGAAAGCACAACATCTGAATCCCTGAGCTTGTGTTTGAATAGAAGATTGGAATACATTCTGAATGGCGTGCACTGTTAAAGCTTACCAACGGCCGGTGCCATGCTCTGCTAATAAGAATTAAGCTGCAAAAGCGCCTCACTCATGAGCCTGCACACTTCATTTCAAAGCAATATAAAGATGACTTGTTCCCGAGAATGTTTTATGGCTGCCTCGTTGTCGCTCTTGTACTCATCCGACCTTATTAATGTGTCTGGTATTAACAAAATAATTTTCTTTTTGCCGATCTTGCTTTATTGCTTTCCAAATTTAGAAAAAAAAAGAAACGATAACGAGCTGGCAAACAGGCTAACACACTCGTCAAGCCAAGTTGTTTTTATTGCTCATCACAAAGGAATCAAAATGCGCTCCGAGCACTTTCAATGCAGGTTTCCGTGATTGCCCGAGACAGCGTTTGCCCAACAATGTCACAGAGGTCAGCCGAGAAATAAAATATGATATGCTTTTTTCAAGAAAGCACAACATCTGAATGCAGTGTCCGCGGTGTAAGAAGAGCCCTGGGGGAGGGAGCGAAAGGGATGCACTTGCAGAACAAAAGCAGACCTTCTGCTAATTGACTGAAAAATTAGCCCGGCCCCCTGTGGGAAGCACGCAGGCCAGCAGCAGATGGAGACACTTCGGACACTGTTGCAAGCCAGGCTCCCCACAACCTGCTGTGAAGCTGCCCGCAATTAAGGGTCACAACACTTTCTTGTTTAACAGAACACAAGCAAGATGAGAAAAATAACAAGCATTGACCGCCAGTACCACTCATTTTTAGCCAGCAGCCCTTTTGTCATCAGACTTTCACCTTGAGCAGGAAAGAGGAAATCATTAAATAGAACAAGGGAGGAGAGAAGGAAAGGTGACAGAGAACTGCTGGAGGAGCAAAGAGGAGAAAAGAAATGCACACGGCGGGCAGGGGAGGGGGCGGAGCGGGGAGAGCGGCATGTGGGTGTGAAGAAGCCGGGGCCTTTGAAGTGAAGCTAAGCTTCACTTCAAAAGGTGTCGGAGGAATGCGGCTGAGGGAACAGACGGCGATTGCGGCTGAGGGAACTGATGTGCACGCGCTTTTAAGCTCAATGCACATGCGCATTGAGCTTAAAAGTCACGGGCACTGCAAGGAATCGCCACGATTCCTTGCAAGTTAGTTAAAGAGTGGTTAAGCCGCAATAGTCTCGCAAGCTCGATGCGCATGCGCATCGACAGGCGAGACCTAAAAAACGGGGAGAAATTAAAACATTTCTCCTCGTTGCACCTCGCCACGCTGGGGTGGCGTAGCATTCTGACGCATTTCTAGGTTTACGATTGCTCGTAAATCTGGAAATGCATCAGTGGACATGGGTGTTGCGTGGGAACACCCACAGCAACACCCATGTCACGCCCCTAACACGCAAAGTGTTGCGTGAAAAGGTGCAATATTTACAAGCACAGGTAAAGCCACGCAGGGTGGCCTTACGAGTGCTTGTACATTTCAAGCAGTAGGTTTGCGCTGCTGGTGCGTCACGCAACATGGTGCATTCGGCGGCGCAAGGGGCTTGTAAATCTGCCCCCTAGACGGGTGGGTACGAGGAACTCTTGTGAGAGTTCCTCTAACCCAGTTTTAAATTAAAATGAGATTAAACAGGGGAGGGGTGCACAACCCCACTCTCCGAGGCTTAGGAGGCCTTGGGGACCCCATCACCCTGGGACAAAAATAATCAAGTCCAAATGGGCCCAGGAACCCTATTCCCCCAGAGCCAATGTGTGTAGGAGACGGGGCTCATGGTCCACCTTATCTAGATGAAATAGGCCCCTGGGACCCCTTTCCCAGGCGCTAAACAACATCATCAAGAAAGGGGGCGCGAGGCCTCCCACCCGAGCCTTACAAGGCCCTGGGGACCCCAACCCCTGGGGCCAGCTTTTTAACTGTGTCCCGGGGAGTCCATCGCCAGGGACAGTACTATTACCTGCCTGCAGGGCCGTGGACAGGGAAGGAACTGTGCTCCCACCTGGTGGGAGCTTTAACAATGCTCCCGCCGGGTGGGAGCACACTTCTGTTTCCCTGCCTGTGCTCTTCAGGGCAGGGAATCTGGGGCAGGGAATCTGTGACTGCTCCCGCCCGGCAGGAGCAAGACGAAATAGCTGCTCCTGCCGGGTGGGAGCAATACCAGCTCTAGTATGGGAGCCGGCTAGATCCCTGGGTCACCCCTCCCGCAGCCCCAATGTTATGTTTGGCCCTAGGGGATAACTTTGTAGAAAGCATTGCGGTCTCAAAATCACATCATTCTAGTGGCGATGGTTATACCTTTCAGGGGGCTCTCTGTACACAGGAAACAACCTAGTATTCTTACTCAATTTAACAAAAGTACAACTCATCAGCAATGAGGGTTCGAAAATGTTAATTTCTTTAACTCCTTCCGTGCTCATGACGAGCTCAGCTCGTCATGAGGCACGGTGCTCGTGTGCTCATGACGAGCATGACGCGTGTGGAACGCTCAAACGCGGGGCTAATTCCCCTGCCGTGCTGAGCGTTCCATTAAACGGGCGCGGTCATGACGAGCTCAGCTCGTCATGAGCACAGCGCCACCGTGCTGTGTGACGAGCTCAACTCATCATGAGCACCGTGGCGCTGTGCCCGCCCCCTGCCCACCAGCACAGCGGGGGAATTACCCCCGCTGCGAAGGGGCTAATGATGCCCAGTTCGGTTGTAAAACGTATTATTTCGTTTAGAAATGAAAGTCCTGGCAGAGACCAGACACCTTTTGTGAGCAAGACCCAGCTCTGTACATTGTTCTAGTGCTTAGAAGCAATAGCGGCCTGTGGTGGGAGTGCTGCTGGGCGCTGACGTGGGGCGGGGGAAGGTAGAGTGGGGCTTAGTAAACTCTGGAATACGGCCGCACAGAGGTAAGTACACAAACAAATAAATAAAACGAATTTCAGTGCTAGACAGTACATAGAAGTATGGTGCCTCAAACTGATGTCAACCTTTAGTGTCCGCTTTCTGTCCTCATGTGACTCTGACGGTTACTACAAGACCTGTGACTTTCCCTCTAGTAAATGAATGTTAACAATATGTATAGAGCTCGAGTCTCCGCCTGCCCTTTGTCCCCGCTTCCTCTGCAACTCGAAACTTAAGGGATATAGCTCAGTGGGCATGAGCCAGTGCTGCAGATCAGTTGCTCAGAACGGATGTATGACGTTACCACGCGGTACATCACAACGCAGCTTTTACAACGCAAGTCGTTACCACGACTTGCGCTGTAGGGTGCTGGACTTAGGAATAGTATGATTTACTATTCCAACTCCAGCCTACGTACAGTAGGGAAGGTGTTGGAATAGTAAATCACACTATTCCTTAGTCTAGAGCGCCCTCAACTGCAAGTCATGGTAACGACTTGCGTTGTAAAATCTGCGTTGTGATGGCACTGCAGTGTTTTGACCGCGTAGTGAAGGTTGTTTCCCCTCAGAATGCAATAGCCCACCACCCAACAGTGAGGTGTGAGCCCAAACCACAAAAAGGTGTGCTATGGACTAGATAAGTCACAGGTCACGTGGGTGCATGATGGACCAGGGCATCACGCTTTGGTACTGGCAATGCCAGCTCAGGACACAGTTCAGGAGCCAAGCAACCAATCCAAGCTGGGCACACGTATGCCTATGGTCCCAAAGGTGTCCCGGGATGCAGCTCGTGCTTAACTGCCTGGGGTGCTTAGTGTCGGGTTACGATTTCCCAGTGGTGGGAGGACCCACAGGTAATGGGACACTCACTTAACTGGTTGGCAGTCAGCGGGAACAAATGGACATCCGAGGTCAGGTTTCTACAGGAGCTTTACACCTTAATAACCTGGGAAGTGTTAATGATGTGAGCATGGCTACAGCGGATCCAAGCTCAACCCAGCCAGCCCTAGACAACTGTCTGGGGTGAAAAGGAGAACCCATAAAGTTCCCCTTGTGCTCGGAAGGTGCTGTACAGGCGTCTACCATATCAAGGGTGGTTCTGTGGCCTCAATCATACGGTACTTGTATAGCACAGCTTAACACCTGTGAGGGTATCCAGGCGCTAGCCTACCTCAGAACACACATCTAGCCACCAGAGGATCACCTTGTACCAGATGGATGAGTGGGTGACCAGGGGGCAGGTTTAGGGTACTGCAGGATCCCGAGCAGGTGCAGTCTGTTGGCATCTTCTGCCCATTCTCTGCCCCTTTGGATGCATATGATGGTCCCTGTTTCTCAGGTGTGGGCCAGGTCTGCTGGGATAATCCTTGTGATCCCGAGCAGGCATTCAATGCAGCTCTTATCCAGTGGGGTTTGGCTTGACCACCAGGTAAAGGCAGCTCATGTCTTCGCTGGGCCTTCTACTCACTGGTCATCTATGAGGGGCAGGGCGGCAGGACTTTCCCTCTGGGTCCAAGGCCTCCTCCTGCGTGGGTACCTCTAGGTGTCTTGTTCAGTGGCCCTTCTTGCGGCTGCTGCTGCAGAGCTTGACATGATTTGAAGAATAATGCAAGGTACTGACTCCATTTCTCCCTGGGTGGGGACAGCAATGGACATTGATATGTGGCCTTTCGAGGCAACAAGCTGGTCATTCCAAGGCTCAGCCAGTGTGTTGATCCAGTTTGTGTCTTTTTGCTGAACGTGGATTGCAACCCACACAAAGTGACAGGGGAAAGTCCTAAGTGCAATGAAGGGTAAAGGCTGCTCTCTCAGGGCAGAAACCACCGGAAGATCATTACCACCGATACAAGGACACTCAATTCAGTGGCGGCTCCTCCTTTAAGGCGGTGGAGCATCGCCCCACTGAACAAAAGCAAAAATAGAATGATAACTTTTGTTATTATCATTTTAGTTTTTTCTATTTCATCAGGGGCTCTCGGAGCGGGGCGGGTCTGGCGAGAGCAGGGCAGGGGTGGTTTACACTCCATAAGTGCGCACGACTGCTTGGCCCGCCCTCTTGATCCGGCCAAACAGTCCTGCGCACTTTGTACCTTCCCCACTAGGGTTGCTTTACACAGCCTGGTGAGGAACATGCAAAGCCCCCATTCTCCGTATGAGCGCCGAACCACGGTGCTCAGACCATTGCAGCGTTGTGATTGGCTCAGGGGAGCTTGGGAGTCCGGGTGCTTCCTGCTGCTGGCCCGGACTGCAGGAAGAGAAGGAAGATGATGGAGGACGTAGGAAAGGTGGCGGCCGGCCGTTACAGGTATGTGAAGTTTTTTCTTCATTATTTAGTTGTCTCTCCCTCCTCCACCCCACCCGCTCCCCAACCCCGGGGTCGGTAGCAGCCGCTACTGCCACAATTTACTGCAAAATGCAATGTGTGCTCGGAGAAGATACACGTCAAAGAGCACACAGTCTCTATGCGTGCCACATGTAGTCAGGAACACACAAAACACACCCTTGGGGCAGAGGTTGAAGTGTGCAGGATCTTTTGGGAACAATGTTCCCTAGATTTTGTATTTTCATCAAAACAGTTCCCCTACTTTTTGGTAAAGAATAACCATTCCTGTCTGTTAATGACAACCTCAGGTTGCTTCAAGTTAAGAGGAAAGAAAGAAGTGTCCTGAACTGTAAAGATTAGTTAATGTGCATTTGTTTTTTATTTCAGGTGTGTACATCATATGCTTCCTCGAGGTTAAAGTCCAACGACAGAAGTACAGAATGTTTTTTTTTCTTTTAAGGTATGCGTCTTATTCCGCCACGCACTCACTGACCCCCCCCCCCCACATGTGCTGAGGATCAGAGTTCCCTTTTTTTTAGGACCTTTCACAGCTGTCCTGGGGCAGTGAAGGAGCTCAGTTACAGTGAACGAGATGCACTTTACTGAAAGTTTCAATAGACATCCTTTCCAATCACTGAGTGGCAAGGCCTGTGCCCCTCATGATGTTATATTATGATTAAGGCTCCCTGTTTTCCGTTTTTATGGATTTTTACAGATAAATACAGACAGAAAACAATGTGTTTTCTACCTGCATTTATTTTTAAAAGTGGATAAATACAGAAAATTGTGGTTCTATTAAGTGACTCTCTGTGCTGTCTTTCATGAATTAGAGGCCAGCAGATGGACAGCAGGGGAACTTTAAAAAAAGGATGAAAGTTCTTTAATTAATGGCATATGTCAACATACATTTATGGTATAATGCTAGTATTTTTTCAGTGGCTGTATCGTTATGTAATATATGACAGCTTAAATAGCTAAAACACGGCAGACATCAATGTATGAGTGCGCGTCTATCAGTTAAATAGATACGGAAATGTACAGTTTTACAACTTTATGGAAAACACAAAATAAACATGGATAAATACAGATAAAATGGCCCAAAAATAAATATGGATAAATACAGACAGAAATGGCCCGAAAATAAATACCATAAATTCGGGAGCCCTAATTATGTTGTGTTGTGCTGTGTTGTGCTGTGATGTGATGAGATCCAATGTGATGTTATGTTATATTATGTTATATTGTGTTGTGATGCGATCTGATGTGATGTGGTGTGGTGTGATGATATGCAATCTAATATGATATGATGTGCTGTGATGTGAACTGGTGTGATGTGATGCAATCTGATGTGATATGGTGTGATGTGATGTGCTGTGATGCTTCAGCACACAACCAACGCTCCCCACGAGCGCACCAACGTCCTCCACCACCTGCATCCGCGCCTGGTCCCCGATCACCACCGAAGACACCATCCGTACGATGAACTCCATCCCCTCTGGATCTCCAACCGACCCCTGCCCTCACCACGTCTTCAACAAGGCGGACGCTTACATCGCTCCCCACCTGCGGGACATCATCAACACCTCCTTCGACACCGCCACCTTCCCGGAGAGCTGGAAGCACGCCGAACTCAGCGCTCTACTGAAGAAACCATCAGCGGACCCCACCAAACTCAAAAACTATCGCCCCATCTCGCTCCTCCCGTTTCCGGCCAAAGTCATCGAGAAGACCGTCAAGAAGCAGCTGGCCGCCTTCCTCGAAACAAATGGATCCCTCGACCTCTCGCAGTCTGGCTTCTGGGCCAACCACAGCACCGAGACCGCCCTCATCGCAGCCACCGATGACATCCGAGCCCTGCTCGACAACGGGGAGACTGCGGCCCTCATCCTCCTGGACCTCTCCGCGGCATTCAACACTGTCTGCCATCGCACCCTAGTGCAGCGCCTCAGCAACGACGGAACCCAGGAGAAGGCACTGGAGTGGATCATCTCCTTCCTCGCCGGAAGGACTCAGAGAGTCCGCCTTCCACCGTTCAGATCAGAAGCCACCGAAGTCATCTGCGGCGTACCACAGGGATCATCGCTCAGCCCCACCCTCTTCAACATCTACATGAGCCCCCTCGCAGCCATCGCACGCCAACACAACCTCAACATCATCTCCTACGCCGACGACACTCAGCTAATCCTCTCCCTCGCCAACGACCCAGCCACCCCCAGAGCCAACCTACACGAAGGGATGACAGACGTAGCCGAATGGATGATGACCAGCCGCCTGAAACTGAACTCAGACAAGACGGAAGTTCTCATCCTGGGCTCCTCGCCCTCTGCCTGGGACGACTCCTGGTGGCCCCCCGCCCTGGGCAGCGCACCCAAACCGACAGACCACGCACGCAACCTGGGCTTCATCCTGGACTCCTCCCTCTCCATGACCAGACAAGTCAACGCCGTCTCCACGTCCTGCTTCAACATCCTGCGCATGCTACGTAAGATCTTCCGGTGGATCCCCACCGAGACCAGCAAGACGGTCACCCAGGCCCTCGTCACCAGCCGACTGGACTACGGCAACGCCCTCTACGCCGGATCCACCGCCAAGATCCAGAAGAGACTTCAGCGGATCCGGAACGCCTCAGCAAGACTCATCCTCGACATCCCCCGACACAGCCGCCTCTCCGGACACCTAAGAGACCTACACTGGCTCCCGGTCTACAAGAGAATCACCTTCCGTCTCCTCACCCACGCACACAAAGCCCTACACAACCAAGGCCCAAGATACCTCAACAGCCGCCTCAACTTCTACACTCCTACCCGCCAGCTTCGATCGACCAACCACGCCCTCGCCGCCGTCCCCCGCATCCGAAGAGCCACAGCAGGAGGAAGGTCCTTCTCCTACCTGGCCGCCAAGACTTGGAACTCCCTCCCGATCCACCTCCGCCTGACCCAAGACCACCTCGCCTTCAGGAAGCAGCTCAAGACCTGGCTGTTCGGGCAGTAGCGGACCCCCCCTCCCCAAGCGCCTTGAGACCCTCCGGGTGAGTAGCGCGCTATATAAATGCTTTGATTGATTGATTGATTGATATAATGAGATCTGATGTGATGTGATGTGATCAGGTGTGATGTGATGCAATCTGATGTGATGTGATGTGATCAGGTGTGATGTCATGTGATGCAATCTGATGTGATGTGCTTTGATGCGATATGATGAGATCTGATGTGATGTGCTCTGATGTGATGTTACGTTACGTTATGTGGATTTACAGAGAGCGACTAATCACCGGCGAGGGTATCCAGGCACTGAGTAGGGCAGGCCTGAGAGGGTGTTGGGGAGAGTAGATCATGCCTGTTTCGTCTGGAGCCATGCCTTGAGGTTCCTTCGGAGGTCGATGAGGGAGGGGGCGGTTCTGAGGTGTTTCGGGAGGTCGTTCCAAGTCTTGGCTGCAAGGAATCAGAAGGAGCATCCTCCGCTTCTGGCCTTCTTGATGTAAGGGAGGTGTAAGTTCTTGCCGGGGGCACAGATCAATGGAGTCTGGTGTGCTGGTAGATGAGCCGGTGCTTGAGGTGACCAGCTATCTTGCAGCAGCTGTCGGCCCCTCCCTTACCTGGCGGGGGAGGAGCCACCGAATGGGAGGGTACAAAATAAGGCCACTCCAGTTAAACTGGAGACTACTACCTTCTTCTGACCCTGAGTGCCTTGTGTGTCTGTGGTGTGATCGTGGGTGACGGAACAACAGGGCGGCAATGTGTGGTACAGATTGTGGTGTGTGTAGTGCTGGCAGGTGAATGCTGGATGTGAAGCTTACCTATTTTGCTCTACTCTGCTGTACGTAGATGAGGCCCTCAGCCTGTGAGCGGAATCTCTTTTGGGAACACAAGTGTCTTACTTCAGGACTGGGAATGCTGTGTAGTTCATACTTCTAGCGCAGCAGACACTACAGAGATTAAAGGGATTTAAAATAAATGTTTTAATGTTGATACAAAGAAATGTCACAAGTAATTTCTTGAGTATCAATATTTTCGCCGGAGCAGGTGGGGACCAGCTTCGTACGAAAAATGTTTGATGTCCTGACGGTGTATCTGTCTGTGCAACAGGTCTGGGACAGAGACAGACACATGGACCATATATGGCTTACTTTGCCCTTTTCCTACTGCACCTACAGACTCTGTTTAGCTTTAGCAAGTTTTGTTTTAGCTTATTTGGATTTGTACCTGTTATTTTCTTACAACAAGTTCACCTAACAAGCACTAAGGTGAAGCCCTACTCTATCCACTTTACATTGATGTATTGTCTACGAAAAAAAAACATTTTCGAATTACTGCTTTATTTCCTTATTGAGCAGTGCACACCCCTCCCAACAGATCCCCTCAAACACTGTCTTTACATGTTATCACCTTTGAATGTTTGAATCTGATGTCCTTTAAAAACAGCCTATGTGCAAACTTATACAGATGTTTCCAAAACTTCTTAGTGGAAAAACTCCACCCTGATAAAAAATAAAGCTTTGAACTATGTGGCTGGTCTGATGTTCATTAAAAGCACCAATGAATGAATGAGCCCAATGACAGGCAGACGGGTGGGCTCAGATCGCCTGATGGGAGACGAATGGTGCGATGAGGTTGCAGGAGATGTGAGAATCTTCCCCAAGGCTGTCGGGGTGGGAGTGCCATACTACTGTGATTAGGGTTTTTACCCAAAAACACTTTGCGGACACACAGTAGATACCTCATATGTTCTAGGGGGCAGATTTACAAGCCCCTTGCGCCTCTTTTATGCCTCCGTTGTGTCCCTTTTGTGACGCAGTGGTGGTGCAAAAGATGCGCCATAGTGCGGGGTATTTACAACGGGAGATGCGTCACGTTGTAAAGCCCTGCGCCAGGATTGACGCAGCATTAGCAAGATAGGGCACCCCCAAGCATAACTGGTGCTGCATCATGCTTGCGACGCAACTCCAGCAATTCGCCGCCTTAACGGCACAGATGCGTCATGCATCTGTGCCATTTTTGACCCATGGTCTGCCGCATTGTAAATGCGGCGCATCAATGGTGGCTGAGGCATGGCGCACAATAAGTGGCGCATCCCTGCTGATATGCAAGGATGCACCACTTATTGTAAATCTGCTCCTAGGTTTTTACCCGAAAACACTCTGTGGACATGCAATAATTAGCTCATCCTTTCCAGGGGGGGCAGATTTACAAGAACTGACACATCTCTGCATATCAGCAGAAATGTGTCAGTTAATTTGCGTCAAGCAACAAAAACCCTTGCGCCACCATGGATGCGTCGCATTTACAATGCGGCGCACAGTGGCCCAAGGATTGACAGATGCTTCACGCATCTGTTGAGATAAAGGCAAAGCATGCTGGGGTCATGTCACAAGCACGACACAACTCCAGCAATGCTCAGGAATGTCTATTCCTATTATGCTGCGTCGCTCCTTACACATGCTTTAATGCAGTGGCGTCATAGAAGTGACGCACTGAAATCTTGTAGATTTCACTGCGTCACTTTTACGAGGCTTTCTTACATCGGAACGCGCACCCTGCGTACATTATACCTGACGCAGGTATAATGTAGAGCAGGGCGCTACAACTTGATGCATCTCGCTAGAAGCATGTTGTAAATGTGTCACAATGTGGCGCATTATTTACAATGCAACTGCGTCACAAAAGTGATGCAAAGGTGCCGTGAAAGTTTCGCAAGGGGCTTGTAAATCTGCCCCTAGGTTTTTACAAGAAAACTTTCTGTGGACACACGGTAGTCACATCGTACTTTCTAGGCTTTTACCAGAAAATATTCTGCAGACATGCAGTAGTTACATCCTGCTTCCTTGTTTTTTTACCAGAAAATGCTTGCAGATGAGCGGCAGTTACCATCGTACATTCTAGTTTTTTTTACCCGAAGACACTTTCGAGACACACAGTAGTTGCCTCATACTTTCTAGGTTTTTACCCGAAGATACTGGGCAGACACACAGTAGTTACCTCTTACTAAGAACCTAACTGACAATTAACCTGCAAGACCAGTTGTAGACTAAACACAAAGTTTTTTTGAGATTTCAGACTCAACTCCATGTGTGTCTCTTGGCAGTAATATAAAAACATTGCTAAGAGTACCAGCATGCAGATGCGGCTGCTCTAATTTTGGGGTAGTGGGCCAATGGGAATGCAGGGGGGGGGTGAGGGGAAAAGAATACATAAATAAATACACTTACCTGCCCCTGCGGCCGTTGCCTCGGGGCTCCTCTCCCGACACTGGTCACGCCGCACAGGCTCCCAGGGGTCAATCACCGCACTGCTCTCAAGCTAGTAATACTATTTGCCAGCATGAGAGTAGCGCCGTGATTGGCCTGAGCGGACTGACTCAACGCTCACTCAGGCACAAGGAGCCTGTGCTTTTCTCCAACCTGGTTGTGCAACACAGCTGGGTTGGAGAAACATAAATGCGGCGCATGTCTATTTGGCCGGTCTAAGACAGCCGACCACACTGGCATGCGCATTTACAAGTGCCCAACACTCCTCCCTACTGTGACGTGCCCCTCGTCAGGAAGGCCCCGCCCTTGACCTAGGCTAGCAGTAAGAACAATAAAATGATACTAAAATGGTTTTATTATCAGTTTATTTTTCAGTGGGGTGTCGCTCTTCCGCCATAACGGAGGAGCCGTCCCACCACGGCTTGCGTGTAGATTTTGACTCTGACTGTTGAAAGTCCTCTGTCTAAAATCCTAAATAAAGGATCATGCTCGGAATTCGAGCTTGGCTGGGAGTTCTTTTTTTGTGTAAGGCTGTCCTTTGCTGCCACCTGCCGTTCATTTAAGGATGTGTCACTAGAACGTGGGTTCTGTTCGTTCTGTTTAAAAAAAAACAGACTCACTGCTGTGTGGCTCATTCACCACAAACTATTCTAAAGACCTGAGAGGGTTTTTACTTTTTCCTAAAACTGAACATTTTTTCTATTTATTACCTGCTGTATATTAGGCCGCATTTTCCTTAGGTCAAGACAGCTTCCCGGCATCGACAGCAGGGTCGGACAGGTGAACCAAAAGCAGCCCTGGAAAAAATGTTCAAACCAGCCTTGCTTTCCTCGCGCCCTCTCTCTCTCTCTTTATATGCAAACCCTTCTCCCTTCTTCCCCTGTGTAATGAGGTAGGCAGGCCCCAATGACTACTCTGAGACCTTGCTGTGGTTAACTCTTATTTATTGGTTATATCTCTAACAATCCCCAAAGAGCGCCGAGCCTCCGCTCCAGCGCCCGCTCTTCCCGCTGTGGTTTTCGCGCTCCTCGCTAAGCCACGCCCCCAACACCCGCAGCCAATCCTGGCCGCCTGCACGTCACGTCCGCCGACGTGCCGTGCAACATCTAGAGCGTCTCTACATATCTCCCTTTTTTCACACAAACATTTTCAACTTACAGTCCGTCGCTCAAATCATAGTCTCTGAATCTCGTTGGCCTCACCACAGCTCTACCACTCCGTGTCCGTCTCGCAGGGGTGGTGTTGTTCTCTTCTTCGCCTTGTCTGTCTCTGTTATCTCCATTCTCCTCGACTCTTATCTCCTGCTCGCTGTTCCTTGCTTCTCCTTGTCTTTGCTCTCCTTCTTTCAATGTGATCTCGTTCTCCTGATGTTCTCGCTCCTCACTCTCGCATTCTTCTGATTCTCCCCCTGCCCTTTCACAGTCCCAATGTAGTGTAGCTCCTATTTTCCCAATAGGCTCTGCGCATTGGAATAGTACCTACAGCAGTAAAGGCCTAGACCAGACGTTAACTAGGTCTACTACTGTCGATACTAGACTTAATTTTTGGGTTTGCCAGCTAAGCTCAGAGTTCGCTAGAAACTTTCTCGAATGTTCAAGGAAGGATTAACTCCCCTGATTAGACAAGAAGGGATTTAGTTTCTGACAACCATAGAACATGACAACTTTGCTCTCCCCTAATCAAGAGTCAATCTCAAGAGTCGTGTGAGCACAAGGCAATTATTTTACTCAGTCAGTACGTGCATTCTTAGTCTCATCAGAATGTAGAGAAAAGGAAGAGACGGGCGTGTTCAATAAAAGATGTTATTTATTGATCAGTCTCTTTTCTCGTACAAGAGAAATGGATCGATATTATTGCAATACTTATAGTTAAGTAAAGTGCATACATTAAAAGCAATAGTATAAAATAATACTGTAAAAACATTGATATGGTTTCTGAGCCATATGATGTTTAAAATGATTAAAATATATTTACATACACATATACATTTGACTAAACGCACTCAACTGGTGTTTCTAAATACGCCTACCCCGTGTACCTGACCTAAGTCTAATGCGTGGGCGGGAATAGAAAGTTACAGTTTAAGTTAAGTTTGTTTTTGCCAAGTGAATAACTAAAGAATTCTCTAGGAGGGGTTATTCAGTTCTGTACCTGGAATTTAGGATGAATGAGGAATGGTATCTCTTTCTCTGCTCTCGATATTCCAGGCTGCCTGCGAGGGCTGCCCGGAAGCGCCGGTGCTGGGTCTCTCGGCTTGAGATAGCAGCGCGTCTCTCAGCGCGTCAGGAAGGCGGGGCTGCTGCCTGCGGGGTCTGCTTCTGCTCTTGGCTTCGGCAAGTATGGCTGCTCCGTCTTGTCACCACGCGTGTGTTTGCATAGGGCAAGGTCGGCAATATTTATACCTTAAAGGTGCCGAGATTGACGTAAGGATGGACATAGGTACGTCAATAAAGATGTCATACGACTTGCTCGTTAGCACATTCTTTACTAAAGTTCTCTGTGAAATCAAAACAATGGCCGCACGGATTATCCAGGTTGTCATAGGTTTGATTTGTTATGAGAACGTCGTATGCCTTATCAGGGGCTGGAGGAATGTCGCTTGTCTAATTAGATCTCAAGCGTTATGACCTAATCAGATAACACGTTCCTGTGCCGTAGTGTGACTGCGTCAGATAACGGTATCTGCATCATGGGGGTTTTCTTGCCTCATGGGCTGACTGTTAGTTAACTTGATAGTTAGTTTAACCAGAATAGGGTCAGGAATAGGGGGACTGATTCAGAACCTATAGAAATACACGACACCCACTCCACGCTAACTATGGTCATATCTACTAAACTATGCATAGTATAACATAGTACAACATACTATAGAGTATAGTGTATACCTTACCACCCCAAAATACATAAATGCATTTCGAAATTTTCAAATATACTGAAAAATTGCAGTCATATATATTGTATGCACTTAAGCTATGAATTAAATGCAAAAGTAAACACGCATTTTATGCATTATTGCTTGTTGGTATATGAGAAATACACATGAAATGGCTCTTAATATGGCTATACAGAAAAAAAGTCGAAACCATTTCATCACATAAAATATATTGTGAACATACCAGCGGGCAGCTAAAGTCTATATAAAGTCTATAAAGTATCTAAAAAAATAGAAATCTTAGTTCTCTAGGAATAGTTTCTTACTTTAAGCAGAAGATCAGTGTCCCGGGAAAAAATATATAGAAAAATATTTTAGGGGCTTGCTGAAAAAAGTTGCTGTCCGTGAACTGGATTGTAATTGTTCATGTGACTTTATTGTTAAAGTTGAAGGCCGAATTCAGGGAACGCCGTGTGCGAGTTTACTCAAAAGTCTCTATTTCTGTTCCGGAGAGAACATCATATCATTCAGGCTTTCGAAAAAACTGTCAACAGCTTCATGGGAAAGTTCCTCTAAGTCGGAAATAGGGGTAACCATGCATTCATGCGCATGATTGTCTCCATTGACATTCTGATTTGCATTGCTGACAGAAGGTCGTACCTGTTCGATGCTGCTTTCATCTTGAACTTCACTACTCTTCAATCGCAGTGGTGAAGATTCCAGGAATGCCGTCATCAGAATTGGCAGCCTTTGAGGGCAGCACAGTGCGTGAACCTTGGTAGGAACCAACAGTGTATCTGCATCCACCGGCGCATCCGATTGTAGCGTCAGACAGGTGTCTAACACGCATTCTTCTCCGCATAGCAGACACCTTAGTACAGGTAAAACACACCTTTGCCACATTGGTCGAAATGATAGAAACCAAGTCATGTTCAGGTCTCTAAGCCGGGAGAGTCCCAGGATTTTTGATATCCGGTCCCGGTATCCAATGGCTAGGATCGTTTCTTCCATTGTCGTCAGAGTTTGGTCTGTGACATGGGTTGCCATAACGAAAAATAAGGACTAGGAATAGGATTCCTGCAATTAGTCCCAGGATCAGGGGAAGTCCGCCAAAAATCGAATGGACGAAATCTGGAAAAATACCCAGTATGGCTTTGAATGGTGTTAATGCCATCGAAAATACTGTCTTAAATACCTTTGAGACCCCAGTGGTATCAGAAATATTTAAGATTTCGCTCAGGATTTCCGCGAAATGTACGGGGGAATTGGTTGATAATAATGTATGTATCTCTGCAGTCGTCCTTGCGACTTGTAGATCATACGTTTCTTTTGATGACGTGAGCCTTGTAGGCGTCTGAAGAAGCACTGTTTTCATTCTGCTTAAAGTGTCTATTCGAATAGAAGTAATTTTCAAACTGGGCCATGCCCTCGCCTCCCTGTCTGGAAAGGAGCTGGGGAACAAAGAACGTCCACAGCACTTGACCTTCGCCGTCGTAGTGACGAGATAAGGAGTCCCGGGCATAAGACTACAGCATCTGCGGTCTACAATAAGAATGTAACTCCCATTATAGAGTCTTTGAAAGAATGGTTCTATTTCAGTTGCAGGTGCGCCTTGCTGGTGACATGAAAGGTTGTATGAATTCCCTTCACAGGCTCCGTGCAAACTAATACCGTTACACAGAAGCGTGCCGCTTAGTGACATAGCACAATTGTTGCCACTAAGAAACACTTTCTGTCCTTTGTTACTGACACATGCATGTGAATAGGGCAGGTTCCAAGTTGTTTTAAGGTACCCCTTTCCCAATTTCTCGTACATGCCAGCCTGTATATATTTTTGGCAGTATTGAAACCTGAAGGTTGAGATTGGAATATTTATGATTCCGTGGATTATCCATTCACTGACAGGTCGTTCTGACATTGTCATTGGTAATCTTTCTAGTTTTTCAATGCTCAAGATTGTATAATCAGCACCCTTCTGCGCCATACCGATTTGTCTATCAGTAAGGTTAAAGATTTGGAATAGTGACGTTGTGTTGATTAAACGCCAAGGCACGTAGCCTGAACGCAGATTTTGTAACGTCCAGCCAAGCTGTACAATAGAACGCAATTGTGACTGACCATGTTGTAATAACAGTAAGTCTTGCGATAATATATCGATTGCTGAAGACACAATGCTGTCCAATGAAAATATTCTGGAGGACAGAGTCATTAACCCATTGTCCACTACAGAAAGTGATTTTTCCAAATTAATACGGTCAATTTCCCGTATTCTTTCTGCTGTCTCAATTTGAGTAACCTTCCAGGCCTCATTGTATGCTGCATATACAGAGGCTGCTATGAAACGCTTTTGACGCTGTTTGCGTGGTCCCATTATGAAATCACGCAAGTCAGCACCATCAGTAAGTAAAGTTAGGTGGTGCTTAATTTCAGGCAGTGTGGAAGTTTGTAGCCATTGAAGGCATAATTTGCCCACACTGTAGGTTGTTATTATCCCTGGGTGATGTCTTTGGGGATATCTAGGGTCTGGCCTGGTCATTTTGAAACCCTGTGTTTTATTCAGGAATCTATCTTGACAGTTATTTGTATCTGTGGGCCAGATCAACCATTGTTTCCAATCAGGATGTGTTCTGTTTTGGTTAAGTATATGGTTTATGTCTATTTCTTCATCTGTATCAGAGTTATTGCTAAACATTGTTGGCTTTGGAATAGACAGGTTATTTAAATCTTTGATTTTGGCTAAGCCAAGACAGGTGGTTTGTTGAACAGTGTCATTTAAAAATATCATTTGTTCTGGGATCATGCAGGCTCTAAACAAAGCTTCTAAACCCTGTACTTGCCATTCTTTTGTGCCCCAAACACTTTTCAAATCAACATTTTTGTCCCAATAATCGAATCCAAAAGTATTCATTTTTTCAAAGAATGAATCAGAATAAATCAATTTTGTGTTGGTTATCATGGTTTTGGTCCCTGTCTTGTTTGACAATTTATAATAAAATGTTTCAGCATTACTAGTGTTAAAACCTTGAAAGTATGAATATTTGTCATAAACGGTTCTAGAGCTCCCTTTTGGAGGAGTAGCACAATGTTCCCATTGATTAAAATTTAAAACATTTCTAGGTTGTGCAGATTTATGCAAGAAATGGTTACCATAGTGGTTATAGCAATACATACTATCATAATTTGTAGAACCTTGCAAATAATCATGTTTTGTAAATTTAGCAGACATTACTAAGTCAGACATCATATTGTTTATACTTTCAAAGTCCCAATCATCAGCAAATGAGTTTGGTTTTGCAAAGTCACTCAAAGAGATCTTAATTTGGTGTGGATATTTGAGGATCTCGACCGGACCATAAATTTCATAGTCAGTGTTGTCCCAGGCTACCCCACCAGGTATTGGAATTGCTGTGAAGTTGGCTGAAGAAAGTTCTGAAGAAAGTTCTCGTTTCTCGACGTGTGAAGATGTGTGTGGTTTGAGGACCAAGTTGATGTTCTGACTTGCTGTGTCCATTTTAGCATATTTTCCCTCAATGAAGCGTCCCAAGGTAAATACCATGATGAGCCAAAGTATGAGGATAAATGCACCAAAACCCACCCAAAATTCAATCCATGGAGAAATCAGATATGTTTCTTTTAGTTGTTTCAAAAGTTCCTTTGCTTTGTCTTTAAAGGATTTTGGTGATGGCTGTGTCTTTTGTTCGCTGAAGCCGTCAGAGGAATCATCGAAGTTGATGAAGTAACCAGATGCAGTTCTATCAATTGTTCCAATTGGTTCAGGATTTTTGTTTCTTGCATTTTCACTTGGTACTTCTGTATAGATTGGTGTGTCTCTGCTAAATGTCTTTATTTGGGTTTTCAGAGGTCTTAGTTCTATTGCATTGTTGCATAGTCCTTGTTGTTCTTCTGTTGGCGTTTCGAATGTGATGAGCCTCTTTGATAGGACCTCTGTACTGGTAGCAAACCTTGGTGTTCTGCTACTTATTGGGAGTCCACTTGGCCTACCGTTGGTTATCGGCCACATGTTGTGGTTTTACCAGGTCGATGGATACAACTCGGTTCTCCTTTTTTCCAGCAAGTGGCGGTAGTACAACTGATCTTGTTCCGTTGACAGACAATACAGGAACTGCTTTTCTGTAAGAAGGCCCAAATTCCTTCTTTACCGCGATCTTCTCCCTGACTAGATCCCCGACTTTTGGAATCCAGACAGGTCTTGCTGGGACAGGTGGTGAATCTTCAGTGGTCGTTGGCTGTTGTTTCAACTGTATGTTGCTCAGGTCTTTTCTTGTTTTGTTTAAGTCCTGCAAAATAGCCAAACGGTCTTTGACATCAAAGCTTTTTTCTGTTACCACTGAAGTCTGACTATCAAGGTCAGAGATCAACATCCTAGTTCCGAATAATAATTCGTACGGACTGAATCCCTTCAGAGAATTTCTTGGCAAGTTATTTAGACTACGTTGGACACTTATTAGATGTTTGACCCACCCAGCTCCCGAACCTAATATCCTTTCTATTATAGATTGCTTTCTGTCTTGGTTTTTTCTTTACACCATCCCATACCCTCAGGAAGGAAGTGAGAAGATTCCCGCTGGGCTGTGCTCATTTGGCCATTCTTTCCCCCCCCCAGGCTGGATTGCCTGAGAAAAAGAAAAAAATGGTCGAACGTAGCATGCTCTTAGCGTATATGCCATTTAGACTCGCAAATCTTGTATAACAGTCCGGACGTCAGCCGAGTGCTGTTGATCTATATTATAAGTGGAAACTAGCCTGTATATGTTAATCGCAAGCCATTCTTTTTGTTGGTAATATTATCCGCCTTGCTACGACGAGGTATTAAACTGCTTCTCTCCCCACTGCGATCTCTGTTGCAGTTTGGGCAGTTTTTTACAAACATGGTGTAGTGCAGGCTCATGCCTGGCCACCAGTACCGTGATTGTAATTCTTCCAGAGAATCTTTTAATTTATGGTGTCTGAGACCCTCGCCCATGTGTGCGTCTGCGATTAACAAGTTTCTCCTGTCCATGTTTGGAATCACTCTATCCCCCACTCCAGGGATTCGAGCAAAAGGAATGGAGTTTGCATCTATGATGTATGTGTAATTGAGTGGATAGTTGATCGGTAACGCTGAGCAGTCGCCTTTTGATGACGTTTTCACCGCCAGCAATGTTTCGCCGTCAATGTATTTTAATGTACGCTTTTTTCGATCTACGGGAGCCGGTTTACTGGCTGCCGCTGCGGCTGTTTCAGCCAATGAATTCCCTACAACGTGAACGCCATCACGCTGGTGACTCAGTGAGTGTGTCACGTGAGTCTTTGGTAGTTCTTTTTTCAAAAGAGCTACCTGTTCCCAGAGCAGTCTCTGCTTTATTGGTGCATCCGTCTCATCTTTGTAACCGTTCTGAATCCAGGTCTGCAAATCCTTGTTATATGCTTTGACGCAGAAATATGAATCTGACACTATAAGTGTCGGGAATTCGCGATCCGCATTTTCTAGCGCCATTTTCAAAGCTAATATTTCAGTTTGTAGTTCTGAATTAGTTTCTACTGAGTGTGATTTTGTTAAATAGAGGTCTTAGTTTACCTCCGTGCCACACTTCTTTTGTAATCTCACATGTGGGATTGTATGCATGTTCTCCCCAAACTGAGGGTTGAGCATGTCCGTCTGTATATATTACACAGGCGTAATGTCGTAGAGGCAGAATGTTGATTGGCAGAGGATACGTCTTTTCATATTTTAGATTTTTCAATTCTTCTAGTTCTGGATCAAAGAAGTAATATACTTTGTCCGTTGTGATTGAATTTACCCATTGTAACCATTCTGGATCCAATGTTGTTGTTGGTAAATTACACGGTGTTGTTAATGCCTCAAAGGCTGATTCAGCTGTTCTGACTGTGATATGTCTACCGTCAGCTATGTCTTTTTCTCTAGCTATTGCGGTTTGAACTGCTTGAACAATTTTTCCTTTGTTGTTGAATCTCTGTTCAGCTTTTGTGTACAAATGTGATTTGAATGCAATTGGTACCTTATCTCCCTCATTAGAGGTTAGGTATGTGAATCCGCATCTCCCTGGGATGACTCGGATCACAAGGTTGCGTGTATTATCACGGGTTTCTAATTTTGTTTTAATTAGCATGTCTGTTTGTAAGGATCTCAAAATTTCTGTGTGTGCTTGAGTCCAACTGGATCTTTTAAAGTCTGGTTTAATTAGATCATAAAGGGGTTTGACCCTTTCTGCGTAATTTGCAATATATGTTCTTCCGAAATTTAGGAAGCCTAGAATTGACTGTAGGTTTTTTAGTGTTTTAGGAGCTTGGATTACGGCACATTTCTCTAGGAAATTGTCTGCCAGGCTTTTGCCTTCACTTGATAACTCATATCCTAAGAATAGGACCGTCAGATGGGCAATTCTGGACTTTTTGAAGTTGAATTTGTAACCCTCTGCAGCGAAACCAAGTATTATGGTGTTCACTCTTTTCAAGTGAGTCTCCAAGTCATCATCTGTTAAGTAAATGTCATCGACATAAGATAATGCTTCATCATCATATAGTTGTAGTAATTCTGTTACTCTCGCTGAGAATACCCCCGGGCTGTTCTTGTACCCCTGGGCTAACCGACAGAATTGTTTTTGAGTGCCATTTACTGAGAATGCAGTTAAATATCTGCTCTCTGGTGCTATGTTTTGACAAAAGAATCCGTTGGAGATGTCCAAGGTTGTTTTGTATTTTTTGCGCACTATGTTATTCATTAGTGCAGCACTGTGTGAGTTTTGCACTGCAAAAGTTTTGCAACATGTGTTAAGGTGTCGGTAATCCAAAACTAGACGATATGAATTGTCTGGTTTGGAGACCGGAAACAAAGGATTGTTCATTTGTGAGGTGCAAGTTTCAATCACCCCCTGGTATTCTAGCTGATCTAGTATTTCATTTACTTGTTTTTTAGCTTCTTGCTTAATTGGGTACTGCCTTTGTGCAGTTGGTTGTGATTTTAACTGGACTTTGTGAGGAGGAGAATCCTCATCCCATCCTACATGATTTTTATATAAAGCAGGTGCTAAGGCCACTGCCCACTTTCTAGCAAGTGTGTATTTTTTATGAATCGGTATTTGATTCGAGAAGGCAGGCATAATTACTTCTTCGCCATGAGGGCACTCCCTGACAAACTCTGGTGGCCAGTCTTTTTCAGCTAGAAGTATGTCATAACCCTTTGAGAGGTTATCCCAAAATAGTCCCCTTATTTTCCTAGTCTTATCTCCCTCTATACGTAATGTTATCTCGTATATTTTGTGGGGCTTGCTAACTCTGGTATCTGCAGTTTCCACTTGAAGATATTCATTCGTGTCCACTGTCTCCAGATGATCCATCAGGACTTTGCGAGCTATGCTCACCTCTGCTGCGCTGTCTAGCATTGTCTGAGCCCATTCTCCGTTTTTCAGTTGTGTCCTCAGTATTCTCGGCATTGTTAACTACCTTGATACTGGCTACCTTCTTTTTTGGAAATTGTGATTTCTTTTTCAGTTGAGCAGGTTCCTTGTCTTTGGACTTGGCGTGCTCTTCTGATCGTCCTCTTCTTTCCGATTTCTGCGAGGAAGTCTGAAAAGATTGAGAGGGACGTGTATCAATGTCTTGATATCTATCAGGTTTTTTAATATTATCCCTATTTCTAAGGTTATATCTATTCCCAGAGGGTTCACTCTGAGGTGACCTTTGTCTCGGGTTTGGAGATTTCTCTCTTCGCCTAGGAGACCTTCCTCTGGACTGGAATTTCTTTTCTTTAGGATTGGATTGTTTGTTTCCATCCCAGTTCTTTTTTGGTGAATTATTATTATTAAAAAATATTTTTTCTGGACTTGTAGTCAGTTGCGGTTTTACTGGTATTCCACCTAGACTATCTCTGCCTAGTTCTTCATAGGATTTTTCTATGATTCTGGCAATTTCAGCTGGTTGGTCTGCTATATCTGTCTCTTTTAACCTCTGGCGGATCGCCACGTTTGCAGCTTCTCCCTTTATGTTGGCTAGTAATATAGCCGAGACCTGCTTGAAGTCTTTTAGTAATTTCATACCAAGAGTTAAAGCAGGTTCTGGACCGTATTCATCTTGAATTTGTTTTAGCACATCTGGTATTACCGAAATGGATGGAACACCGTGCGTTTTTGTGTAGATGGAAGCAAAGACTGTACCCCAAGTGTCACAGTCCTCAATGTGTGGTGCGATTCCCATTGGGAGACATATAGTCAGAATTCTGTGTTTTTCTAATGGGGTGGTGTCAGGAAACACCGCCTCTATTTGGGTAATTTTCTGTGCCAACCAGAATGGTATCTGTTCCCGTTTAGCTGGAACTTTACCTAGGCAGGATTGGATGTTCTGTGGTGTAATTTTATTTGTGTTCCCCTGGTGAGGGGTCAGCTGTGGAAGTTTAATCGCTGGCTGAATTGTTGAAGTCCGCATTACATACTGAACTAATTGTCTGTGAATTTTTAGTAGTTGTTTTAGCTGTATTAACAGCTCTGCTGCAGGCATTCTTTCGATGTCTGGATATGGTGTGTATCCGGCTAGGACCGGCCACGTTGCTCCTGGTCTTCCTAAAGGACCGAGCCTTGTAATGTGATTATTATGTTTTAGGGCGCCATCAAATAAGAGCAAATGCTCTTGGAATTTGAGTGGTACTTCCACTTCCTCGAAAGGAGTGTACTCATTAGGAGGTTCCTCTACTTTGTAATAGTGGAAGTACTTTGTTATAGTATTAGCTGCTGGAAAATGTATCCATGTATAGTATACCTCTGTCTGCCGATATTCGTGTGCCTCGATTACGAATATGACTGTGCCACCTCTAGGTGTCAGTCCATTTTCTATAAGTTTTAAGGTTATAGATCTCCTTTTGGCGACCGGAATGAGTATTATATCCGCGTCTGCTGCTTGCATGGTAGCATCAGCATCTGCTATTTCAGTAGCTAATCTAGTAACCTCTCGTTCTTCATCGCTGTCCATTTTGCTGACAGGATGGTATTATGTTTATTTGCAGATCAGGTTTCTTTATGGAAACAGAGATTAGATGCACAATATTTTGGAACTGTTTTATCCTTCAACGTTGACTAGACCAAGAACCATACATAGGAGTTCCCTCCTGCGAGGTTTTGGAGGATATTATAACCTTTCACCCACTCCAGACGTCTTTGGAGTATTTGGGAAAAGGGGTCTGAGTGAGAAAGCACGACTGAGTTACTCTAAATGTCTTACGTTAGTTTTATCGCCCTTTCCAAACGCGTTGGGCGCCATGTAGTGTAGCTCCTATTTTCCCAATAGGCTCTGCGCATTGGAATAGTACCTACAGCAGTAAAGGCCTAGACCAGACGTTAACTAGGTCTACTACTGTCGATACTAGACTTAATTTTTGGGTTTGCCAGCTAAGCTCAGAGTTCGCTAGAAACTTTCTCGAATGTTCAAGGAAGGATTAACTCCCCTGATTAGACAAGAAGGGATTTAGTTTCTGACAACCATAGAACATGACAACTTTGCTCTCCCCTAATCAAGAGTCAATCTCAAGAGTCGTGTGAGCACAAGGCAATTATTTTACTCAGTCAGTACGTGCATTCTTAGTCTCATCAGAATGTAGAGAAAAGGAAGAGACGGGCGTGTTCAATAAAAGATGTTATTTATTGATCAGTCTCTTTTCTCGTACAAGAGAAATGGATCGATATTATTGCAATACTTATAGTTAAGTAAAGTGCATACATTAAAAGCAATAGTATAAAATAATACTGTAAAAACATTGATATGGTTTCTGAGCCATATGATGTTTAAAATGATTAAAATATATTTACATACACATATACATTTGACTAAACGCACTCAACTGGTGTTTCTAAATACGCCTACCCCGTGTACCTGACCTAAGTCTAATGCGTGGGCGGGAATAGAAAGTTACAGTTTAAGTTAAGTTTGTTTTTGCCAAGTGAATAACTAAAGAATTCTCTAGGAGGGGTTATTCAGTTCTGTACCTGGAATTTAGGATGAATGAGGAATGGTATCTCTTTCTCTGCTCTCGATATTCCAGGCTGCCTGCGAGGGCTGCCCGGAAGCGCCGGTGCTGGGTCTCTCGGCTTGAGATAGCAGCGCGTCAGGAAGGCGGGGCTGCTGCCTGCGGGGTCTGCTTCTGCTCTTGGCTTCGGCAAGTATGGCTGCTCCGTCTTGTCACCACGCGTGTGTTTGCATAGGGCAAGGTCGGCAATATTTATACCTTAAAGGTGCCGAGATTGACGTAAGGATGGACATAGGTACGTCAATAAAGATGTCATACGACTTGCTCGTTAGCACATTCTTTACTAAAGTTCTCTGTGAAATCAAAACAATGGCCGCACGGATTATCCAGGTTGTCATAGGTTTGATTTGTTATGAGAACGTCGTATGCCTTATCAGGGGCTGGAGGAATGTCGCTTGTCTAATTAGATCTCAAGCGTTATGACCTAATCAGATAACACGTTCCTGTGCCGTAGTGTGACTGCGTCAGATAACGGTATCTGCATCATGGGGGTTTTCTTGCCTCATGGGCTGACTGTTAGTTAACTTGATAGTTAGTTTAACCAGAATAGGGTCAGGAATAGGGGGACTGATTCAGAACCTATAGAAATACACGACACCAAACAAGGATCTTATTACATCTGGCCATGCGGTCTTGTGACCAAATGTTGCCGTCACTCAGCCTGGCCGCTCTTCCCTTAATTTCCTTCACCTGCAGGGGCTTGCTGTATTTGCTCTCTCCTTTTCTTTGCAGAGTGGGCAGCTTCACTCTCACCCATTCTCCTTCTTTGAGTTCTGTGTCTCGCACGTTCCTCCGGGCATTATAATGTCTTGTGTATACTGCCTTGGCTTTCTCAATGTTAGCCCGCACCACAGCAGGGGACCATTCACTTACTACTGTCTTTTCCTTCCACACCCTGTTGTCCCGAGTGAACGGTTCTCGGCCGCGCAGCAGCTGGAAGGGGCTGTATCCTGTACTTGTGGGAGTGATCCTGTACGCCCACAACATGTGCCATATGTCCTTCTCCCAGTCTTTGTTGTCCGAGATGGCTGCTTGGATCGACCCCATCACCACCCTATTGAAGCGTTCGACTTGACCGTTCCCTGCTGGGTGGTATATCGATGTGTGCTTCGCTTGGATGCCGTTCCTTCCTAGGAAGTTGTCCCACTTTTCCGATCGGAACTGGGGCCCATTATCACTGAGGATAGACTTGGGTATGCCTTCCCTCACAAAAGTGTCTGCCAAGAATTTCACTATGGTATCCGTGTCCATGGCTTCCTCTATCTTGATCTCTGGCCATTTCGAGAATCTGTCCACAAGAACACACACGTACTTCTGGACCCCTTGGGTGTCTAGGACGGGGCCTAAGATGTCGACAGACAACTCTTCCCAGGGGTTCTTTGGTGTTTCGAATGCACCTAATGCTGGGCGCAGAGGTTTGAGTGTCTTGTCTGCGCCTTGGCACCTCACGCACTCTCTTACATGTCGTTCCGCTCTTATGTCCATTCCCGGCCACCAATAGTTCTGCTTGGACCTCAGTTTGAGTTTCCCTATGCCCAGGTGCCCTTCGTGCAACATGTCCAGCAGTCGGGGTATGATGTTCGTTGGAGGGACAACTTTCTCTCCTCTATATACAAATGTTCCTTGATTGTCCAGGGAGAGTTCCTCCCTCACTTCAAAGTAGGGGTTGAGTTCCTTCCGGACCCGTCTCTTATCCGGCCATCCTTGAGTGATGTAGGTTTTCACCTCTTCTAACGTCTGGTCCTCTGCATACGCCTGTGTCCATTCCTGAAGGCTGATAACCTTTTCATGATCCTCCATTAGTGCCACCCATTCTTCTGTGCATGACTTGTCCTCTTCACTAGGTTCCATAGCCGCCGCTCGGCTCAGGTAGTCTGCTACCTTGTTTTTGCTGCCTGGTATGTGTTCCACATCATACCTAAACTCTAGGAGCTTTAGCGACATCTTCGATATCCGGGGTGTCGCCTCTGCATGGCCACTCGATGTCAGCACTCTCAGTAGAGGTTTGTGGTCGGTCCGTAGTTGAAATCTGGTGCCCCACAGGAATTGTCGGAAGCGCGTGGTGGCCTATACCACCGCCAGCATCTCCTTTTCTATCACACTGTACTTCCTTTCTGTCTCACTCAGTGTGCGCGAGGCGAAGCAGATCGTCTCCAGCTGACCTTGCCCTCGGTCTTGCATGAGGACTGCACCCAGTCCCTTGTCGCTGGCGTCTGTTGTGAGGACGGTTTTGCCTTGAGGGTCGAACCCTTGAAGGGGTATGGCCCCTGCCACTTCCTTTTTGATGATCTCGAATTCCCTTTGTGTGTCCTCTGACCACTTGAATTCCGTATTCTCTTTCGTTAGCTGTCTCATATGATGAGTCTTAGAGGCAAAGTGCTGCACAAATTTTCCATAATACTCTGCCATCCCCAGGAATGACCTGACCTCTTCCTTGGTGGAGGGGGGTGGTGCCTCGCAAATCGCCCTGACGTTGTCTGCTTTGGGGGTTACGCCTTGTGCCCCTATCTCATGCCCCAGGTAGGTTACCGAGTCCATCCCTATTTTGCATTTGGACCATTCAGCCGTGAGTCCTTTTCCTTCTAGGATCTTCAAGACTTCTGCCAACTTCCTGTCGTGGTCTGGTATGTCTCTGCCCATCACCAGGATGTCATCTTGGAAGTATTGGACTTCCTTGATGTCCTTGAATAATTGGTGCATCATCTTCTGGAACACCGCCGCTGCAGAAGCTAAACCGAATGGCATCCTGCGGAATTGATAGCACCCAAACGGGGTGATGAAAGATGTTAGTTTGCGGCTGTCCGGATGCAGAGCAATTTGATGATATGCAGAGGTCAAGTCTATTGTTGAGTACCACTTAATCCCCCTGGTGCTGGCCAGCATCTCCTCTATCCTGGGCAAGGGGAATCTTTCCACCACAATGTTTTTATTCAGTTCTCTCAGGTCAACGCACAACCGGACCCTTCCGTTGGGTTTCTTGACCACTACCAGGGGCGCCAGCCACTCGGCGCACGTGATGGGTTCTATGATCCCCTTGTTTTCCAGGTCTTGTAGTTCTGCTCTCACAGCGTCTCTCACTGCCAACGGGACATTTCTAGCCTTGTGGGCCACCGGGACAGCGTTTTCCTTCAGGATGATCTTGTGGGCGAATTTTTCCAGCTTCCCCACTGTGCCCCCAAATACCTTTGGATATTCGCTTTTCCATTTGTCCAGACTTGGCCCTGCCACCTGGTCCGTCAGGAGAATTTGCTCCTTGCCGCCCGGATCCAGCTTGATTCCTAGGTTGCCCTGATCCAACCAACCCAAGACTGACGGCCCTCTCTCCGATACATAGAGTTTACAGTGTGCTGACCGGCCTCGAAATTCGAAGGTCAAGGGTCTGAATCCTGCCATGGGGATACGATCTCCATTGTACGTGACCGGGCGGATGTCTAGCTTTTCTAGCTCTGGCCCGAGTCGTGGCGCAAACTTCTCCTCCCACACTGCTCTCTGGATGATGGTGAAGGGAGACCCTGTATCTGCCACCACGTTGATCTTGACACCGCCTATAGCCATCTCCAAAACCGGTTTCATCGTGCGTCTACCTTCTCTGTCTAGAACTTTGCCCTCCGTGCTTAGTACCTGATCCTCAATGTAGATCACCGTGACTTCTTCTGGCTCCGAATCGCCGTCCGGATCGTCGTTGCCTTGACCCACACATCTCACCATGCTCTTGGAGGCCTTCTTCCTGCAAACCTTCTCGTAGTGGCCGATTATTCCACAGAACGCACACTTGGCGCGGAACGCAGGGCACTTCCGATCGTGCGCCTCGTGCGACCAGCTCCCACACCTGTAGCATGACTTCCTGTTGCTACCCGCTTGTTTACTCGACGTGTTCGTGCTGCTTTGCCACTTGCTGGGCCCTCTTTCTGTTGGTTTCCTGTTTCGGTACTCTCTGCTAGTCCCCTCTTCATCCACTTTGTTCACCATCGTGCTGGACGCCACATCTTTTTTCGTCACTTCAGCGCATCGCCTTGCTAATTCCGCTCTCTTCACGATGACCAACACCTCCTTCAGTGTGGTGTCTCCACTAGCCCATAGCTTGTCCTGCACATTCGTGCACGTGGTATGCATCACCACCTGGTCCTTGATGAATTCCTCTTCCCAGTTGGCGTACCTGCACGTGGCTGCCAGTCGTTTCAGTGCCGCCACATACTCCTCCACTGTTTCTCCTTGCTTCTGCTTCCTCTGTTGGAAATTAAACCTATCCACCGACACGCACACCGCCAGTCTGAAGTGTTCATTGAGGTCTTCGAGCGCATGTGCGTATGCGTCGTCGTCTGTGGATGTCCTCTGTTTCGGGACCAAGCTCTTGTAAATCCGGAGTCCTTCTGGGCCTAAGTTCAGTAGCAAAATGCGTTTCTTCCTCTGGGGTTTGAATACCTCCTCATTCTCATCTTCCAGTACACCTATGAAATTGTCGATGTATTCTCTCCAGTCCTCCCACTTCATGAGGGGTTCTCCTGGGCGAGGTAAGAACTGTACCGGAGCCATCGCGTAGCCTGCTTGCGCGCTCATCTTCTCGCTCTTCGCTGCAGGTAGTGATCTTACTTGGCCACGGGGACTCCCTGGTGCGTCGTCTTGTTCTTCTCCACTTGCTGGGGTTCGGGGACTGTCCGTGTCGGCCCCCTCGGCTCCTTGTGAACCCTCCAGCGCGTGCTCACCAGTCTGCTGCTCGCTGGGTGGGTCGGCGCTCTTCTCCTGCCTTACTTCTAGGTTTCCAGGGCTTTTCCTCCCTTTTTCCTTCCTCTGCGCCACACCCTCCGGTGTGCCGGGCTCTGCCGCGCTCTTTGGGGTACCTGTTCTCCTGCACCAGGTAGTCTTGCTCCCCTGTACCTCGTGGGGTGGTCCCGAAGCTTCTGGTGCTTGCTTGTCGCATAGGGCTGAGTCAGTGGTTCTGCCTTGCTGGGGGGTCTTCAATCCCACCCTCGTCGCCACTGTAATGAGGTAGGCAGGCCCCAATGACTACTCTGAGACCTTGCTGTGGTTAACTCTTATTTATTGGTTATATCTCTAACAATCCCCAAAGAGCGCCGAGCCTCCGCTCCAGCGCCCGCTCTTCCCGCTGTGGTTTTCGCGCTCCTCGCTAAGCCACGCCCCCAACACCCGCAGCCAATCCTGGCCGCCTGCACGTCACGTCCGCCGACGTGCCGTGCAACATCTAGAGCGTCTCTACACCCTGGCCTCTCCCTCTGATCTCTTTCTCTCCACCAGAAATCTCTCTGACCCCCCTCTCTCCCCCTCTCTGTCTCCCTCTCTGTCGCCCGATTCCCCTCTCTCCCCCTTCTGCATTCAATTTCAGGGACTTGGGAAAAGTGACAGGGGCACCAGGAGGCCAGGTGCTGTCAAAACCGGCCTCCAAGGGACCCAGACCACATGGATCCTGCCAGGCAGAATAAAAGGCCTGGCCAGCCCTGCGTCAAAGCTCTCCTTCAAAAATTATAAGCGGGTTCACAAGGCTGGGTAAGACTTAAATCACTACTGCATACCACGTGCTCCCCGAGAGGTGTGCACAGGGAAGTATTGTGGAAAGTTTGCAAGACTGCAACCCCATGTGATTTCGTGGAGGCTGAGGCACCAAAGGACGGGTATAAAGCCCCTCCCCCCCACCTTCACGTGCCTCACAGCGCTGGACCATGGCTGCGAGTATTTCTTACAAGTGTCCCCTCTCTTTCAGGGTCATAGCTATCAATAGTGCACCAGGCACTGTTGCACCAGAACCCAAGAGCTTTAGAGTTCCAAATCAGCCGAGTCATGGCTGCATTTTCTTGCCCACTCAGTGGACAGCGGTGGGGGGTGGGCTTGACCGTGCTTGCACTAAGGTCAGGCTCCATTGCTGTGTTACTGGGTCCATTGTAGTAACATTCTGGCCTTAAGAGGCAGCCAATAAAGGAATAGGAGCAGAGGCTTGGCAAGGCTGGGTTCCCTCACTCCATCGACGAGAGGGCTGCCGCGGCGTCCACACAAAGTACAAGGGGGTTTATCAATGCCACAGAGTAAAGACTACAATATAATATCAGACTGAAAGGCCTAGTTTATCTCCAAATGCTGCAGCAACAGATGCTACAGGGAGGGTCATTGTAGAGTTTTTTAGGTTTGGAGAGAGGCTGAAACCTCAGTTATGAATTCTGCCATGTCAGGATTGAGTGTAAGGAAGTTTGTGATCATTCACTGGTAAATGGTAGCGGCGGGTTTCAAAATTAATTATAGGACCAGTAGGGTCCTATACAACAATCCTCACTTGCTCTTCTCTCACCTTCTGTGCTATTATCTCTGAATCTGAGCATCTTGTCCAGTGCCTTATTTGTAAATAAACAAGTGCCAGGGCCCTCGCCAGGAGGACACCACACCTTGCGCCACCCATTGTACATATCAGTGCTGCCAATGACAGTACCAACTCAACTATTAACCATCATACAGGTATAAGTGTGACATTTTAGACTATTTCAGACCCCCAAAGCTATAAGAATGGCTTTGGAGGGAGGTAGTAGTAATTATTAATGTATATTGAATTAATAAACAACTGTTGTGTTGACATAATTTAGACAAACAGCGCCATCATGTGGCAGACTGTCATAAATGTTGACAATAAAGTGCCGTTGCAGAACACAGGAAACCACTGGCTCAAATTAAGCACTGACTTGTCGGTCTGTGACCCACTCAGCCACCAAGTTAACTCATACACACCCTTTAATCCTCAATATTTTTGACTCAATATTCTGTCCCCACAATATTTTTGTTTTCGATATTCTGTCAGTTATCCCATTTGACATCTCCTACTAGAGTCTGTTTTCCCATATTTGAGCACTTATCTTCCAGATCTTTGTCTCCTCTTCATCTCTCTCTCCCTGTTTAACTACACAAAACCATCTCTGACTCTTTGCTTTCTATCTGACCTCGCGTGTTTGATCTTCCTCACTTCCATCAGGTCACTCACCTGCTGTCTCGCAGAAGCCCTCACGGAAGTGGCGAGAATATCATACCTGCTTTTGCCCCCATCTCTACCCATGCCTCCGTTTCGGTCAGAAGGACGATCAGAGATGAATGGAGCAGGGGACGAGAACCTCTTCGGATGCAGCACTGATTCTCCGCAGCACCCTGGCATCGAGGCTTCCCCAGAGTGGTCCAATATACTGAAAAACAATAGAAATCATAAGGATACCTGCAAGATATTAGACTTTGAAAAGTTCCACAACACTCTTTACAGCCATATATACTGACTAATATTTAGGGGTGGCTGGAACTCGCAGAGTTACGTTAAAACTCCGCAAGATTTCTACGCACTGGCAGAATTTGGCACATTGCGCTGATCTTTACCGTCGGAAGCTTGTTCCGTGCTGTAAAAACGGCGCAAACAGACCAACACAGTGTGCCAGAGGGCACTGCTTCCTTCTGTCGCATAAGTAGAATTTCTACTCGAGCTGCAGCTTTCTCAAGGCGAACGGTCATGGCCTGCCGCAACCACCTGCGCTGACAAATCTCGCAAAGAGGCGTTCTAGCACCTGAAAATCATGCTTGGGGGACGCATACTCTTTCTTGCGCTCACCAACTTAATGCACACAAGAAAAACTCAACTACATGGCGGTTGGCGGAGTTTTGCTGGGACTCCACATTCTAAGTGAAACACAGAGTTCGCAAAAGTCTGCGAACTCCGCGGCAGCATGGAATTATTCGCCCACCCCCTACTAATAAACTGACTAAACACCTTCTCAAACTCCAAAAGGATTAGTCTGTTGTTCAGGCAAAAAGCCCAGTGGGTTCTCAAGGCTGGCCAAGGATTATATGCTCCTCCACCCCACGTGCCCACTGTGATGTCATGAACAGTCACATGCACAGGACTTCAATGCCATGTGATTTCTAGTGGGATGGGAGTCCAGTTGGGTTGAAGGACAGAATATCACGTATGTCACCTGTGAGGTTCCGTGGTTTTGGAATGTAATAATGTATGTGAAAATGTATTTCTTTGGTCAGAATTTGCCGCAGAGGGTGTGCATTCGTAATGAACTGAAATTGTACATAAAAGGTGATGTTTTGCTCTACGAAAATTGAGCAGTTTTCTGAGTTGTACACCGTGTTGTATTGCTTGGTTTACTGTTACTACCTGCAGCTAATAAATTTGATCTCTGACGCCACCTAGAAGTATTCCGTGTCTCTGTATGCCAAGACAGGTGAATCCGAAGACTTCGGGTGTGTCCCTGGCACCGCTGGGTTCTAAGAAAACCCGGTTCTTCAGTTGGTGCCCAACACGGGGCGACTTCAGCGGTACCGGTCCAAGCCTGAGGATCGTGAGGAGCCACGTGAGGAAATTCTGGAGGAAGGCCGCCACTTCATTGACCCCTGCATGTCGACGTGGACCGAAGGTCTTTTCTGCGAGGCTTCCCGCTTTCCAACGGCTACGAAGGACTGCTGCCCTGACTGTCGCCCTGTCTTGGACCCTTGATTGATCCTTTGTAAAGCGAGACGACAGACGGTCTTCTGGTGGCGTGACAGATATTTGGTTAAGTATAAGTGGGTCGCTCCCACGACTTTGTTTTGGTTCTTGGTTTTGATTCGGATGCTGCAACAACCGAAGCCGAGGGGCTCGTATATTTACGAGTGTATCGATAGTTGATAACCCCTTGAAGTTTGAAGCTAGATTAGTGAGCTATAAAATGCCTGGGCTTAGCAAAATTGGGAAATGGTTTAGTTTTGGTTGCAACAGGGATTCCCGATTGGAGGACTTGTGTCCGATACCTCCGGTTGGAACTCCGACTTATGAGCTCTATTCAAAACACGGAGTGGGTCCTATTACTTATAATGAAGTGTGGGTCCGCTATACTAAAAAAGATGGTGTTTTACGATGGCCCCAACATGGTAGTTTTGAATTGAATATTTTAGATAATCTGGAAGTTGCGCTATTTAAGAAGAAAGCCCGGCCGGCAATGTTTGACTCTTTACGCCTTTGGCGAAAGGAAGCCAAACAGAGAGAAATTAAGCAAGCAAAAAGAGATAGGAAAGATAAGAATATGTCCGTACTACAAGCTGCTAGGCAGTTTAGGGATGATGGAGAAGAGCGTGCGAGTGAAGTCTTAGATAGACAGCGTTGCATGGCCATAGATAAATGTTATCCGGCTTTGCCGCCTTCTCCTCCGAAAGTAATTGAAGATCCTGAAAAAGATCCTTTGATGTGTCATTTACTGAGATTGCCACCCCCTTATGTGCAGGGTGCTACTGCGCCTCCATTACCCCCGGTTGTTCCACCCTTTGTTGTTCAACCTCCTGCTGTTGTTCAGCCACCCGGTGCTCCACAGATGTTTTTGCCTCCTTCTGCGCAACCCGCTTTAGGGTCGCCATCTTTGCTTCCAGCTTTGCCTCAAACTCCGTTGCCTTCTACTTCTGCATCCCAGACTCTTATTGCTCTTATTCCTACTTTGCCTCAAGATATGCATTTTCCTGTTTTTACGCCTACTTCTTCTCCTTTTGCTCGAAAACGAATGACTGAAACTGTGGCTAATTTGTTGTCTCCATTGTTTGGGCCACTGAGTATGACCCCTGTTTCGGAACGTAAGCAGAGTCGTAGTCAGCTTCCCAGTTCCGAGGAACGGGCAGTGTTGGATTTATTGGCTCGTAGATGGATTTTAAATGCTTCTAGGTATGATTTGCCAGCGGTTATGGATGTTTTCTTTCAGTGGGAACTGCCTAAACAAAGGTATGTTTTTGATGTAATGTGTATGTTTCTGCGTCAGGAATGGGAAGATAATGAGTTGGGTCCGATTCCGCAGGAAGTGCTCGATGTTCAGTCAGAGTTTGCTAAAGGGACGATAGTGGAGTCTGATGTTACAGATGCTGTAGAGAAGATACTTGCTTTCAGGTCTAGGTTACCGCCTCAGCCATTGTACAAACCTGATCCTTCTGTTAGGAGGAAAGTGAAGCAGTATCCTATGAGAGAGGTTCCTCCTGTATGGAGAGATGCAGTTCAGGCTGATGCCGCTCATAACATTGTGGCCGCACCGGCTCATTTTCAGCGAGTATGGGTACATGTCCGTTGGAAGAGAGAATAGGTCTTGGCTCTTAAGCAGACCTTACCTGACCCCCGTAAGAATCCTGCCGGTTATTACAAGGAGTTGTCTCAGACAGTTGAAGCGTGTATTATGAATTTAGCTGACATCGATATGTTGATGGGTAATGCAGTTCCGCAACCTTTGTGGGCAAAGATTCGTCATGAGAATCATGCGGCAGAATTAGGAGATACGTGGGCTAATATTGTTGCTGCAGATGGTCGACAGGTTGGAGGTGCCAAACCTGAGCCTTTAGTTGCAGAATTACCTGGTAGGATTATTAATTTGATGAAAACTATGATGCCTGCTTTGCGAGTGAATTGGGATAAGTTAGCAGCGTGTAAGCAAAAGAAAGACGAGAGTGTGTCTGATTTCTTCACTAGGTTTGAAGAAACGTTTATCGATCATCGTGGTCAGGACATGAGTACTGAAGGTGGTCAAAGGTTGTTCGGGGATAAATTTGTCTTTAATTTGCTTCCCGAACTTTCTAATAAGTTAAAGGACTCTGAGAGTTCATGGGCTGTTTCTTCGTCGGCCCAGATATTGGCTACTGCACAATATTATGAGAATAGGGATAAAGATGAGAAGGATAAAGTAGAGAAGAAAACTAAAGATCTAAAGACGAAAGTTCTTTTGCAGCAAGCTTATCCGCCTCGTCAGAATCAGCCTCAGTTTCAGCAACCTCCACAGTTTCAGAGATTGTTACAGAAGCCTGAGCCTTATGCTCCGCGATTTTTTCCTGGACCTAATCAGTGTGCTTACTGTAGAAAGGAAGGTCATTACAAGAATAGTTGCCCGGCTTTGTTACAGCGTGCGAATGGTGTATCTGGTCAGAGAGGTCGTGGTGGTTTCCAGCAAGCTCCTAGGGGTAGGGGACGTGGTGTGATCCCCCAGAATGAGCGGTCCTCTCCCCTACAGAATTCTGCAAATTATTTTGACAGACAGAATGTTCTGAGTGGTCAGTCTGCACAGTACTATGTTGAGGATTACTATGTCGAGAGTGAGAGTGCTGGTTATAATGATAGTTAGGACAGCCATGGGCAAAGAGAGGGAGTAGTGTCAGTTCCAGTAGAGAGTGGACCTTATGGTGAAGTGATTACATCAGGTGTGGCAGAACCTTTTCTTTTGGATACTGGTGCGACGAAGAGTTCTATTATGCACTCTAAACTTCCTGGCACACCTTTGTCTGACTTGACCAATGTTTGAGTAGGGTTTTCAGGCTCCCCAGTTCGTAATCCGGTTTCTAATCCTTTGTCCCTTTCTATTGGTCCTTGTGAATTGGAAGCTCCTCTTATTTTCACGACTGGTTGTAATGAGAATCTGTTGGGTTTGGACTTGCTGAAAAGATTGTATGCGACATTACATTGTTCTCCTTCGGGAGTACATCTTACCCTAGGTAAGAAAGTGATTTCTCCGATGTATTTGTCTAAAGATTGTCTGCCACTGGAATTGCGTTCGCTTCCTGATATGCTTTGGGCTACAGGTCCAAATGATGTTGGTCTTTTGCAGATTCCACCTTATGTTGTCACCCTCAAATCAAATGCTAGGCTACCTCGTATCCCACAGTATAAAATATCTAGTGATGGCGAGAGAGCTCTATTAGCGATTGTCTATGATCTGGTTGAGAAGGGTGTAGTTGAGGAAACGAGAGGTAATGTGTGTAACAGTCCGGTTTTGCCTGTCCTTAAGCGTACTGATGCTTCTCAGCCACCTGTGTACCGGTTTGTGATTGACCTTCGAGAGGTAAACAAGATTGTGGTGCCACAGTTTCCTGTTGTCCCTGATATCACTGCTTTGTTGACTCTGATTCCTGCTTCGGCAGCCTGGTTTTCTGTCATCGACTTGAAGAATGCTTTCTTCAGTATTTCGATTGCCGAGGAGAGTAGAGGTATTTTCGGCTTCTCTTTAGGAGGACGAAGCTTCTGGTTTAAGAGAGCTCCCCAAGGTTATTGTGAGAGTCCCTCCATCTATAGTAAAGCGTTGAAAACTCAGCTTGATAGTTTTGTGTTGCCTGTTGGTGCTACTCTTATTCAGTACGTTGATGATTTGTTGATTACTGCTGACGACGAAAAGAGGCTACTCTTTCTCTGTTGCGATATTTGTCTGACCTTCATCATAAAGTGTCACCTTCAAAGTTACAGTATTGCCGACAAGAAGTAACCTACTTAGGTCATCTCTTGTCAAAGGAGGGAAGAAGGTTGACCCCAGAACGAATTCAAGCGATTGCGCAAATGAGTGTGCCATCCACACAGAGAGAAGTGCGTGCTTTCTTAGGTATCACATCGTATTGTAGACAATGGATCCCTAATTTCTCATTGTTAGGGAAACCTCTGTTAGCATTGACTCTGAAAGATACTCCGCATCCTCTTCCCTGGTCTGACGAATGTCAGAAAAGTTTTTCTGAATTACGCGATGCATTGTGTTCGGCTCCGGTGTTGGGTACTCCAGACTATAGTAAATCTTTCACATTGTACGTGCACGAGAAAGAAGGTTGTGCATTGTCAGTGTTGTCTCAACAGTTTGGAGACAAGCAACGCCCATGTGCGTATTTTTCAGCGACGTTAGATCCAGTAGCTAAAGCGTTGCCGAGCTGTTTGAGAGCTACAGCGGCAGCGGCTGTTTCTATCCGACAGTCTGCTGGTTTGGTATTGGATAATACATTGATTGTGATGGTCCCACATGCAGTGGATACTTTATTAAACAGGACCAAGACACAGCACCTTACTAGTGCACGTCTGTCAGGATATGAGTTGACACTTTTGGCTAGCCATGTTCACATTAAAAGATGTAATGTGTTGAATCCAGCTACGTTGTTGCCGATCTCTACAGAGTCGGATGCTCAAGAACAGCATGATTGTTTTCTTCGGACAGAGCAAGAAACGAAAGCTAAAGTTGACCTAAAAGATACTCCTCTTGAGAATGTTGATGGTACCTTATGGGTAGATGGTTCATGTTTCAAGCTTCCGAATGGTGAGACGACTGCAGCATATGCCGTCACAACTTTACATACAGTTGTTGAGACAGCACGCATTGCACAGAATTCTGCACAAGCAGCAGAGTTGATTGCATTGACACGAGCGTGTGTGTTGTCAGAGGGAAAGCGAGTGAATGTCTATACTGATAGCCAGTATGCGTTTGGTGTTGCCCATAGTTTTGGACGTTTGTGGAGAGAAAGAGGATTCCTAACTTCCCATGGCACAAAACTTCAGCATGGGCAGTTAGTGAATGAACTCTTGGAATCACTTACTCTCCCGAAACAGATTGCAATTGTGAAGTGTAGTGCGCATAAGAAAGTTGTGGATGATGTAGGTCGAGGGAATGCGTTTGCGGATGAAGTTGCGAAGGAAACGGCGAGAGACATGATGAGCCGTATGTATGTTGCAGGCCCTGCAAGATGGGTTATGGCTGGTGGAATGTGTGAAGACACAATAGAAAGTGTGAAGATGATTCAGGCTGAAGCTACGGAAAAGGAAGTGAGTACCTGGAGAGAAAGTACGGGTATGTTGGATTCGACGGGTTGTTGGGTTGAGTTGTCAGAACATCAGCGATGGTTGTTGCCTGATGCGTATGTGCTCCCAGTGGTTACTATGGCGCATGGAATGGCTCACATCAGTTCAAAGGGAATATGCAAGGTGTTGGTTCCAGTATGGCAGAATGCTGGAATTCCGAAATGTGCTGAAGCATTGTATGATTTGTTTGAAGTACAATCCTGGAAAGGGAACTCCAACTCAAGCTGGTCATTTTGCTCTTCCAACGTATCCGTTTGAAGTGATACAGCTGGATTACATTCACATGGAGAGATGTAATAATTTGAAGTATGTCCTTGTGGTTGTTTGTGCCTTTTCCAGATGGATAGAGGCGTACCCCCTAAAGGATAATACTGCCTTGTCTACAGCCAAGGTTTTGCTCAAAGAGTATTTCCCCAGATTTGGTTTGCCGAGAATTGTATGGTCGGACAATGGGAGTGAATTTGTGGGTCAAATCATGAAGAAAGTATGCGTTGGTTTGGGTATCAGGCAGAAGTTCCACGCAGCAAATCACCCCCAGTCTGCTGGACTTGTTGAATGTTATAATGGTACCTTGAAGCTGAAATTAGCTAAGGTACAAGCGAGCACTGGTCTTACATGGCCGGATGCCTTGCCGTTGGCTCTTTTGTCAACAAGGACGACAGTGCATTCTCGTGTGGGACTTAGCCCATACGAAATAGTTTTTGGTCGTCCAGCGAATGTTTGGGGTGTGCCTCGTCCAAAAGAATACAGCAGTATTGAGTACCCTATGTTGGTGGATTACTTACATGAGTTGACTGCTAAATTACGTGTTCTCCACCAACAGGTCTATGACAGTTTGCCGACAGCTATTGCAGATCCATGTCACAAGATTCAACCTGGTGACTTCATTTTGATAAAGAATTTCCAGCGCACCAAAAATTTGGAACCAAGATGGATTGGTCCTTATTTAGTTCTACTAGTAACTAGAACTGCAGTTAGAGTAACTGGTAAAAATAATTGGGTGCATGCCACCCATTGCAAACGAGTTCCTTTGCCCTTACCGTATGATCAATGGGTGAGGGATGGTATAGCTGACACAGATTGTGAGAAAGACCCTAGATTCGTGCCTTTTAGTGATGCACATTTGACATGGACTCAGTCGGAACGCAAGGATGATGATGTTCTGCAAGCTGCTGTGCCTCCTCATCTAAAGATCGACAACACCAATCCGGAACTTTTATTTAAGGATCCAACTGTACCTGGTAAAGAACGCTACGATTTGAGGCCAAGGAAGCCTATTGCTATGGACAAATAAAGATTGGAATTTTTTTATGTAGTGAATTACACCTTGTCAGATCAAGAGACTTTTTTTACTTTTTCTTTTTCGAGTCACCATTCGGACTCAGCTGCAGGGTCACGGTATAAGTTCTTAAGGGGTGAGCCGCGTATTGACACAAGGTCTGTGGTTTAGGGTCGTTAGTACGATCTTGACGCACACTTAAGTGAAGAAGGAAAATTGCAGTGAGCAGCACGTTAGAGGATGGAGTCTTTTGAGTCCGACAAGGGTGTTAAAAGGGTTGATTTCAGAGTGCAAATGTGTATATTAGTTCGTAGCAAAAGTTTTTTAATAATGTGTTTTCTAATGCTTTTGAATATTACGTTAGCGTGTGTGGGTGGGATTTTCTATGTCACACAACAGACGCTTGCATCTACCTCCCAACCTACTCTTTCTTTTTCTACTGCTTCTCCACATGAGTTTCATACATTGCCTGAACATGAACAAACACGAAGATCAGAATTTGTGAACAATTCGTTTATACAGATGTTGCATCAGCATCAGTTAGTCGTAAATACCACGAATTGTTGGGTGTGTGGTCTTATGCCACATACAACTGATAAGGGAATGCCATATTTGGTTTTGCCTTTTTCGCCCAATGGGTCAGTATGGGCACTCCAGTCAATGTTTATCTATGCGAATGAAGCATCTCCTGTACGTTCCGTCAAAGACAATGCGAGTAATAATGCCTTGATACAGGGAATAGTTGATATGATTAGAGATATCGATCCGTATAACGCTATCCCTAAAGATGAGGTACGAGCATATGTCGGTTGGAATAAGACGACATATAGTGTTAGCTTGACGGAGAAAGAGAGACAGCGAAGGTCTCCTCCTATTTGGATTGTACCCCACCAAGGTCATTTTTGTCTGCAAGGTAATGGTCAGAATCCGAGAGCTTAGCTTGGTAAGAGTATGTGTTTTCACACATACGTCTATACATCCCAGAAATCTCCACCGTTCGTGCCAGCTAAAGGCACGTATTTTGTTTGTCACGACAGAGCATATACATGGTTGCCTTCTGATTTCTCAGGCACATGTTATGTAGCGTTTTTGCTTCCCCCCTACATACACAGCTGCTTTCAATTACCATAAGACAAGATATGGTAGAGGTGTTATCGATGCAAAAGATACTGTCGCACAAGAAGTTGGAGACTTCTTTAAGGGTTTTCTGCCCTTTTGGGGTCCTATGGCTAATAGTGGAAATATTCGTCAGCTTACGAGAGTGGTCGAGGCCACTATCAAGCAGCAGGTGCTCTAAGCAATATTACAGTTGAACTTCAAGCGGATCGCCTTATGACATTACAGAACCGCTTTTTTTAGATATTATACTTGCGGATAGAGGTGGGGTATGTAAATTGATCGGGTCTAGTTGCTGTGTTTTCATACCAGATAACGCCGACAGTGTACCAAGCCATCTTAAGGTTACATAAGTCCGCTGAGTCTATACATGTAGACGAAGGGAACTGGTCATTCATGGGATGGTTTTGGGAACTGCTGTCCAAATGGGGATGGAAGATTCTGATGTTTCTTGGTATGGCTTTAGCAATCCTTTTTTGTGTTGCTTATGCATCCAGTGTGGTCCCGCCAATTGTGGCCTTTGTGCTACGATCTGTGTGAGAAGACCCATCCCGAGAGAAGTGAAGGATAATAAGATGATGTTACTGCAACATCTTGATGACCTGATGAGAATAGATATAGATCTGGTTTTAGATTGACGTGAGTTTAGGTCATTGCCTACGTAATGGCAAAAGGAGGGACTGAGGTTCTGTGGTTTTCGGGACGGACTCCATTTTGTTTGCGCTGCTCGAGACGCCATTTTATGTTGCCCCCACGTAGGCCTTGGAAGTAAACGAGCGAACGAAGTCGCATGGGCCTCGTTGCCCATGTACATATTAACTTGCCTTTTTCGACTTGCGAGTGAACTATAAGATGCTGACCTCGTCACCTGAAACTGACCCTTCCACGAAGCCAGTTTCTTTAACTGATTGTTGTCTGTAATTGTCAATCAAATGTAAATGTAGTATACTTGTAAAGCGCACAGCTGCCCCAGCAACGGGGCGTCCCGGCGCTGTATAACTCTGGGGAACCCGTCCTGGCTTTCCCTGTGGGATGGTCCCTTGCTGGGAGTCCCCAAGGTGGAGCCAGGCATCCCCGGAATTGGTGGGGCCGTTGTGGAGATTAGGCAAGCTAATGCCCAGAGTTGCCGAGTGGAACCCCTGATTAGAGTAAGCACCGAAGCGAGAATTATCGAGTCCGCTGACCAAGGTCCACGACCCTGCCGCGTCGGGAATTGAACCCTGGTCCCGGGCTGACTTCTGCTCTCAGGCCTGCTGCCTCTAACCAGTGAGCCACACTACTCCACTTCATTTTGATAAAGAATTTCCAGCGCACCAAAAATTTGGAACCAAGATGGATTGGTCCTTATTTAGTTCTACTAGTAACTAGAACTGCAGTTAGAGTAACTGGTAAAAATAATTGGGTGCATGCCACCCATTGCAAACGAGTTCCTTTGCCCTTACCGTATGATCAATGGGTGAGGGATGGTATAGCTGACACAGATTGTGAGAAAGACCCTAGATTCGTGCCTTTTAGTGATGCACATTTGACATGGACTCAGTCGGAACGCAAGGATGATGATGTTCTGCAAGCTGCTGTGCCTCCTCATCTAAAGATCGACAACACCAATCCGGAACTTTTATTTAAGGATCCAACTGTACCTGGTAAAGAACGCTACGATTTGAGGCCAAGGAAGCCTATTGCTATGGACAAATAAAGATTGGAATTTTTTTATGTAGTGAATTACACCTTGTCAGATCAAGAGACTTTTTTTACTTTTTCTTTTTCGAGTCACCATTCGGACTCAGCTGCAGGGTCACGGTATAAGTTCTTAAGGGGTGAGCCGCGTATTGACTCAAGGTCTGTGGTTTAGGGTCGTTAGTACGATCTTGACGCACACTTAAGTGAAGAAGGAAAATTGCAGTGAGCAGCACGTTCGAGGATGGAGTCTTTTGAGTCCGACAAGGGTGTTAAAAGGGTTGATTTCAGAGTTCAGGATATCGTTAATTCTTAATGTTCTTGCACATATCTTATCCTACTCAACATCTGAATTGCTCTTTCCTTACGACTTTTCATTACATGGGTAGTGCTTTCAATTATGGGTTTGTTCGACTTGTGGAAATTGAATTTGGGACATTCCTAATAATTAACTTGTGGGTTGGTACGATGTAAAGTGAGCTTCTTGGAATGTAATAATGTATGTGAAAATGAATTTCATTGGTCAGAATTTGCCGCAGAGGGTGTGCATTCGTAATGAACTGAAATTTTCCTCTACGAAAATTTAGCAGTTTCCTGAGTTGTACACCGTGTTGTATTGCTTGGTTTACTGTTACTAGCTGCAGCTAATAAATTTGATCTCTGACGCCACCTAGAAGTATTCCGTGTCTCTGTATGCCAAGACAGGTGAATCCGAAGCCTTCGGGTGTGTCCCTGGCACCGCTGGGTTCTAAGAAAACCCGGTTCTTCACCTGAATAGTGCTTGTGTGCACATGTGGCACTAAGGGCATGTATGTCTGTCACATGGCACAAGTGTAAATGCACAGATTTGCATTTACAGAGGTATTCGTTATTTACCACCAACTTATAGTTGGTGGTAAATAATGAATCCTTAAAGCACAGAAGAACTCTTCAAAGTGCTTCCTACATGTCATTTACCGATTCGGTAAATACCGAATCGGTAAATGATGATTCGGTAAATACCGAATCGGTAAATTTGCCACCTATTTAGGAAAAGCCTATTACCGGTCGGTAACGGCCGATTTCGGCCGTTACCGACCAGTAATAGCCTTCCTACATTTGGCCCTAAAAGACCTGTTGCAGCGTTGAGGAATAAAACTTGCCTTTTACAAATCATAATCCTCCAGTGAGTTGTCTTTTTGATGTGGGGGGGTCCCAGAGACAGTTCTGGAGTACGAGGTGTCCTGGAGAGACAGCTCTGGTGACTGCTCAGTGAGATGTTCCCGGAAGGAGAGCTGATGGATCACAGGCACAAATATGGTGACAATCACATAGAGATGCTGCAACATGCACCTCAACAAATGGCATCAGATTTCACGCGAAACATACAGGCCATGTCTCTTGCAGAAGGCACAAACTCGCCCTTCAGTTAATATATACTGATACCTAGAGGTACACATCGAAGGAAGAAACTCCTGGTGGGCCCTTTCTAAAATTCAGGTCCAACCAGGAAACGTTGAAATGTAGAAAACGAATATTTTTTTGATTCCAGCACAACACAACTGCTCTGGACAACAGCTCCAGTGGTCTCACCGATAGAATTAAGAATATCTGCACAATGGCAACCGAGAGCAACATAAGAACTTGAAGGGAAACAATTCTAAGTGAAGTAAATTAAAGAAACAGTACAGTATATAATTAATAGAGAAGATAACACCCTTACTTATCGTGACATTGACCATTGGGCGTTGAGAGCCACCGCGTATCCCAGGAACAAATAAACGTGGCACCCCCAACCCCCATTGTTCCTTACGAACAATGTACGTCATACACAGGAGAGAGAGGAGGTAGGGATGGTGTTAAATGGTGGCCAAGGAAGCTTCAAGGAGGTCGCAGAAAATGAAACTTAGAGAAGTCTCGGGTGATTCAGATAGGTCAGAGGGCACGAAGAAAAGTTGAAAAGGTACTTATTGAGGGAACAGAAGAGGCCGCAAAGAAAGCAGAGACAGACGGTAAACAAGGAGGATGTTGAAAGGTACTCACGAGAGGCAGCAGGAGTCCTTTGAAGATGCCTTACCGGCTCGATGGAGCAGCCACAGGTGCTGTGAGTCTCGTGGGGTCCATCCGTGTGGCGTGTGTAATATTGTGATGCATTCTAGTAGTTGGGAGTGGGCGGAGCTAGGGGGCCAGAGGAAGAGGAGGAGCGGAGACAGGAAAGGGTTGGTTAGAGTAGGGACAGGGACGAGTACAGAAGCAGATAATAAAGGCTCCTGTAAAAGATATATAAGTGTCTGTCATCATTCCGAGCACTACACTACAGCTGGCGACGAGGATGGGATGTGCAGCCTGCCATCCCTGAACCCTGAAAGGAAGCGTCCTGTCCCTGGGCACCACGAGAAAGAAAATCACGGTTGCGACACACGTGCCCCATTGGAACCGCCACCGAAGACCTAAGGCCAGCGGTAATTGCCCCAGCTCCGCGAGTGCCAGTCGCGTAGAGTTCTGTCGGATCAGCGTGGTCGAGCGCTGAAGAAGCTTACAAGGGAAGCGCTGCTTAGCGCCAAAAAGAACCGGGAGCATACCCCGAGTACGTGTGCCCAGCAGTGTGCATGGGAGGCAGAGATCGGGGGCTTACCCCGATCTTACCCTACTGCTCCGGTCGTCGAGGAGCGTGTGAGGCATTGCTGAAGCCTCGTAGAAGTGCTGGTGACAGAGCGCCGGTGCGCGCCAAAGTAAAGACTCACCCCTGAAGCGTGCGAAACAGCACGCAATCATTGCACACTAAAAGTGAAGGAAAACTCACCACGATGCGTGTAAAATGGCACGCGACTAAAAGAAACAGAGTCGGGAGCACACCCGATCCTACCTGGATATTCTGGTAGCCCAGGAGTGTGTGAGGCGTCTAGGCGATATCATTGCATGGAAGGGACCGGCTGTCGATGAGTGCCGAATGAATCCCTGTGAGCTTGCAGACTGAATGAAGTCAAATCTCGTGAGGAATGAGATTTCCTAACTGGCGGTCATCTTGGGGTCAGGCAGCTGTGAGAGACGTCCCCTGTATGATTCATAAGCGGCCATGTTGGAGTCAGGCAGAGCTGAATTCAACAAGCATTGACTAAGTCAAGAGGGATAATGCAACAAGCATTGGCAAAGATAACAAAAAAACATTGGTAAAGACCAGAAGCAAGCAAGCAAGCATTGATAGATGCAAAACAAGCATTGGCAAAAGCAAGCAAGCAAACATTGGCAAAGACCAAACAAGCATTGGCGAAGACAAGAGACAAACAAACAAGCATTGGTAAATGCAAAACAAGCATTGGCAAAAGCAAGCAGCAAGCAAACAAGCATTGGCAAGGACCAAACAAGCATTGGCGAAGACAAGCAAACAAGCATTGGTAAATGCAAAGCAAGCATTGGCAAAGACCAAACAAGCATTGCATTGGTAAATGCAAAACAAGCATTGGCAAAAGCACGCAGCAAGCAAACAAGCATTGGCAAGGACCAAACAAGCATTGGCGAAGACAAGCAAACAAGCATTGGTAAATGCAAAGCAAGCATTGGCAAAGGCCAAACAAGCATTGGCAAACAAAACAAGAGGCAAGCGAACAAGCCTAAGAAAATGCAAGAAGTAAATCAAATAAGTAAACAAGCACAAGCAAATGCAAGTGGTACAAGAAAACAAGCACTGGCCAATATAAGTAGTGTGATGAAACAAGCATAAGCAAATGCAAAAGACAAATAAAGACAACGATGAGCACAAACCAAAGAGAGCAAAATTGCAGAAGACCCCGAAGAGGGCATTCCTGCAGAAGACCCCAAAGAGGGCAGAATTGCAGAAGACCCCGAAGAGGAGAGTCCTACAGAAGACCCCGAAGAGGGCAGAACGGCAGAAGACCCTGAAGAGGGCAGAACGGCAGAAGACCCCAAAAAGGGCAGAATTGCAGAAGACCCAGAAGAAGGCAGTCCTGCAGAAGACCCCAAAGAGGGCAGAACGACAGAAGATAGTACCAGAATCAAGCGAAGATCGCACTGAATGTAAACAAGCAAGAGTACAAGCAACATGAAGTGAAAGGAGTAAAGGGGCAATAAACACAGCAAACACAGTCAGGTGCAAGGGATGAACTGAAAACAAGCACCAGCCCACACAAACCTCGAATGCGACAAACACAAGCAAAGACAAGTACCAAAGTAGACTTTCAACATCACACGAAGAGAAATGATCAATAGTAAGAGAAGCCAAGAAATTAAAGTGATCCAGAAGCCTGAGTAAACGAATATCAAGGAAACCTTCTCCCATCACTTAAGTGACTAGATGACCTGTGCTAGGCCGAAAAAAACGCATGAACAAGATGTCAAATGTGGCATGCATCCTCGCGGAAGAGCCACAAATCACATGCAGCCTGCATGCGACTCTAAAGGAAGCGAGCGACGAGTCACGCATAGTGTAGCTGAGTGGCGGCCATTCGGAACTCAAGAAATCCAAGTTTCATTCACTGGCGCATACTGATATCGTTGCAAAGCTTACCAACCTTAAAGGAAACAGCCAGACCAAAGATCTCGGCCGAAGAGAGTCAGCAAAGAAGACGGGAAGCTAAGTGAACAGTCCTGTGATTGTAGCGGATCAGAATCTTCCTCCCTCATGGCGGGGGGAACTGCAACACGACGGTTCAATCCCTGCATTGAAGTGCCGCCCCCATTGACGCAGAATGACAGTCAGAGTTTGGGTCTTAAATGGACCCGGTGGCTGGAATCACTGGACGATTTTCTGGATGCAATCGGTGAACGAAGTGATGAAAAATGTCTGATACTACTCCTCCAGCTAGTAGGTCATGAGGGCCGACGCTTAGTAAGAACATTTCCTGAAAAAGACACAGAGACCTATGAAAGACCACAAGAGAAGCTACGTGCCCATTTCCACGCACAGGCAGACGTGGATCACGATCGCATCGCCTTCAACACAGCACGGCAGGAACCAGGAGAACCATCGCCAAAATTCATTAACCGGTTGCAAAGTCTGGCACAACGTTGCCATTTCAACACACGTACAAAGGAGGAAGCAGTTCGGCTCCGGATAATCGAAGGCTGTTCAAGTTCTAACACGAAGTGCAAGATCCTTCGAGGGCATTGGTCACTAAATGAAATCATCAGGAAGGCCGAAGTTGGAGTGCGGCTCAAAGCAAGAGACAGATCGAAGGAACTGCACCCGAATGCAAGACACCAAGATACCCGGAAAGAGACATCCCTCATGTCCGGGAATAAAGCTCAAGAAACAAACAAAACCAGAAAGAGGGAGGGTGAAGGCAGACTAGAGATAAGACAGCGGGAGAGACAAAGTGACATGGAATACTCCGAGTCAACAATACAAAGACAACCTCAAGGAGCTGTTCACCCTCAAGGAGTCATCCAAAGTATGACACAAACTATTCTGAAGAGGATGAAGCGTCAAGTGGGACAGATCGCACCCATGGACAAGATGACAGCCTGCACAACAAGCGGGTAAGAAAGACAGACTATAGAAGATTGGACCAATCATGTCAACTCTGGAACTCTGCGCACGAACACCCCCGAGCATCTCACTGTTCGCCAAATTCTGTAGATGAGTCCGAGGGAGCATCAAGCAGTGGGACGCATCACCCCCATGGCACGGATGCCAAGGCACCAAACAAACGAGAAGAAGAAGCAAACACATAAGGCGGAGAGATTCACTCAGACACCAGAGAGGCAGAGACGAAGTACCCTGGGATCAAACACCAGAAACAAACATGTGGTTATCAAACAACCTCTCCAGTGAGATGGCACCGAAGCCATTTCAAGAAAGGTACCCAGAGAAATATCTCAAAGAGAACTCAAACTCTAGGAGCCGCCCGTCACGGCCTACCTGTGTCAGAAATCTACCATTCAAGACACACCGAAAGGAACGTTCTCGAAGGAAATCAGCAAAAGACTCCTCCGATTCAGAAAGCATGTCTGTTCGATCCCTCGGGTCGACCGAGTCATGGTTTCGCCAACGTCCATGGCATCAATCATCCGAACACACCATCGAACCAAAGGACATTCTTCCCATCAAGAGCAAACTATCGCACACCAACGTCTCTGAAGACCCAATCACACCACAAGACAACCTGTCATGTCAGTTGCAGGTATGTCGAGACATAAAGAATATACCGTCACCCCTGATGGGGTCAGCGAGGCTGACTCAAAGGACCTACCTAATGAAAACAGATATAAGGGACATTACACACCGGATGAGAAAGGACTATACAGTCACTCCGCAAGGAAAACCTGACGTATTGACAGAGACAAATCATCATCAGAGGAGAGGGAAACATGCACATGCTCAGATAGTCAAAGGGTTCAGCAGTCCCAAACGCGAGTGGGAGTGGGTGATACAACCAGCGGCGGCAAATGAGTCCCCGGACCAAACGAGGATGATCTTTTCGAACGGTGTATCACCGTCTGGTAGGCATGACGTTAAACAGGAGAACAGTGCTGCCCTCAACTGGACAAGACAAAAGGAAGTAAAATTATATGCCGGTGCTCGGAAGAGAATCAGAACAACATCCTCTCAGGAAGGAGATCAAGTGTCAATCGAACAAGAGCCTCAAAGGAAGACAGACTGCCGCCATCACGCTGAGCCCTTCATGGTCACCTCACGAGGAGCAATCATGATCGCCTCGGAGACTGAAGATGAGTGGATAACCCAGAAACCTATCGGAAACCGCCATGAATCTGGGAACAAGAAGATCACACGAGACATTTCGCAATTTCAAAGATGCACTCCTGTAGCCAAAGAGACTTTTGTCAAGGCAAGAGGAAGCCACACCATGGAACTGGATATGTGTCTTCATAGCTTAAACGGGCGGCCTGCAGACCAGTGTGGCTGATCGAGGAACTATAAAGATGTTGGACGCTAATTTCATTTTGTTAACAAGGGGGGAGATGTAATATTGTGATGCATTCTAGTAGTTGGGAGTGGGCTGAGCTAGGGGGCCAGAGGAAGAGGAGGAGCGGAGGCAGGAAAGGGTTGGTTAGAGTAGGGACAGGGACGAGTACAGCAGCAGATAATAAAGGCTCCTGTAAAAGATATATAAGTGTCTGTCATCATTCCGAGCACGACACTACAGCGTGCATGGACAGCTCTGCAACTTCTGTGACCTGCACTCAGACTACTGCTATCTCCCACACCCTGTGCCTAGTGGTGGCTGCTAGGAAACCACGTGACGTCACAGAGCAGCATGCACGGACCAGCTCGGACTGCAAGGAGACAGAGCAAAACATGCTAGAACATGGTACTTTCAGAATAAATATGGAAGCCATGTTGGGTTGGGAGAATTCCTTCCCTTTTGTAATTACAGTAACACAAATTCCCTTTGCACCTTTAAAGTTTAATTATATCTGTCTTTAGTCATTATTTTGCAGGTCTGTGCTCCTTGGCGATGATACAGCAAGTTTCCACTGTTCCACTCTTATATTTTTTTCTAGCTGTGTCTGCGAAATTCAGAGTTTAGGTGTTGTACCTCCTTTTATTATAATTTTCTTATTACATATATATGTTCCATGCCTCACGCCCAGCTCCATTGTCCACTGCCAGCCATCTAGAATCTCACAGCAGAAGTGGGCCAAGAACATATATATGTAATAAGCAAATTATAGAAAAAAGGAGGTAAAAACAATACATCTTCCCCCTTAATATATTAAACAAAAAAAACTAAAATAAATATTTACATTTACCATAGGCAAGTATTACATGCATCATCACAAATAGACTAGGACATCAGTATGTATTAAAATGGAAAGCATTATTTACATCCGTCATCACAAACGAAATCTGACATCCATTTGGGTTTTGGGCAGACATGTTTATCACTGTGCACAGAACATCCGCTTTCATTACCAACCCCATCGGTAGAAACAACCTCCATGCTATTCTCCACCAGGGCATCACCACTGCCAACACTTTCATTATCCTCGGTACCAACGTTGGAATCTTTATTATTATCATCAACTGTATTACTCACCACAGTATGCTCAACGCATACATCGCAATCTGAATGAGCGTTCGGAGACACCGGAGACCGTCCCATGGAATTAGTACCATGATGAAAAACAGCTACACGTCTCAAATTCCAGACTTTATCATCACTTAGTTGCACAGCATTTCTTAAAACCTTAGTAACGCTCAAGGGTTCAGAGAATTGACTTTCATCCTTCCTCACCTTCCAAGGTTTTTAAATTTTGACCCAACAACCCGTCTCAATGGTAACACCTTTTGAACCATGTTTTAGATCAATCATCTCTTTATACTTCTTGTGCTTCTTCACAATTCTAGATCTCACTACATCCACTAGCACAGCACTGATTGCAGCTTCCAAAATCCATTCAGGGTTACACTTGGTTCTGGCACCACGTCCTCTCATAACCCCGAAAGGGGATACCTCCAAGGTGTAATGAGGTGTAGTTCTATACATCCACAAGGTCTTGAAAACTTGAACCTCCCAATCACAACCATTCTGTACAGCCATTTGACTGCCATGCTTTACTACCCTGTTAAATCTCTCGATCATGCCATTACCACTTGGATGATATAGGGAAGTCACCACATGTTTAATTCCCACTCTGTTGAAATACTCGTTAGAGATGTTAGACAAAAATTGAACACCATTGTCAGACACAATTCGAACAGGTAGTCCTTCCTCAATAAATGTTTTGTCAAGAAATTTTAAAACTTCATCAGAAGTAATCTTATTCACAATTTTTATGCCAGGCCATCTGGAAAAAAACATCATTGAGGCCAAAATATATACTTCGCCTCAATACCAATAGGTCCCATGATGTCTACAGCTACAGTGTGCCACTGTTTAGTGGGTACTATGGATTTCACACATTTTGGGTCTCAGAGTAAGAAGAGATTTATCAGAATTGGCACACCACACACAATCCCGCAAAATCCTTTCAATGAACACATCAATTCCAGGCCACCAATACCATTGTTTGACTCTCTGTTTATTCTTGACAATACCGCAATGCTCCGCGTGACACAGTTTGACAATGTCAGACCTCAAGGAGGAAGGAGGAACGATTCTGTCACCTCTATAAATGGACCCTTTGACAACAGAAAGTTCATGTCTGATTTCTCAAAAAGGTTACAAAACTTCTGGCACACCAGTCTTCCTTGGCCAACCACGTTCAACAAACCCTGACAAGCTTTGTAAATCCTTGTCAAAACTGTAAAGTTTTAACGATTCTCATTTACATTAAATAACCCTTGGTCATAAATTAAAGATATTTGCTCGCAATTCAAATCACAACCAACTATCACACTCTTGCATATCGACAGGTAACCTGGATAAGAAGTCAGCAATAACATTCTACTTACCAGGACCATAAACAACCTTGTAACTAAAATCATGCAGACGCATTGACAATCTTGCTATTCTGGCAGAGGCTTTGAAAAGCCCTTCTGTGGTCAATAGTATGACTAATGGTTTGTGGTCACTGCTCACTTCACACAGTTTCCTCCACACGAAAGAGCGGAAATGCTCCATGGCCCATACGCATGCAAGGGTTTCCATTTTAATAACTGAGAATTTTTCCTCAGTAGGAGATGAGGCACGCGAGGCGTATGCTTCAATGTTTTCCTTATCATCAGCACTTATTTGAGATAAAATGCCACCAACAGCCAGATTCATCATTGTCCCGTTTTGCGAGTCCTTAATAGAGCTTATTAAGGAATCGCTATTAAGGACTTGCAAAACGGGATTCATGTAGAAATCGCAAAATAAATTGCGATTCCTACAGCTTCCTTATTTGCGATTAGCAAATTGCTAATCGCAAATAAGGAATAACTCCCCATTCATTCCTATGGGCCTAAAGGCTCATAAGAATGAATGGGGAGTTATTCCTTATTTGCGATTAGCAATTTGCTAATCGCAAATAAGGATGCGATTTCAAGGGTGCCAGGGGTGTCTAAAGGACACCCTGTAGCACCCCTGAAATGAAAATGTAGACTGATGTTGCGCACACACATGTCCAAAGGACATGTGTGTGTGTAACATACAACTTAGAAAAATGCACTAAAGTGCATTTTTCTAAGTTTTCGCTATTTACCACGAAGTCAGACTTCGCGGTAAATAGCGGCCAAAAATTGTGAATTCCCAAATTAAAAATGGTTAATGAATTGCATTTAAGGAATCTCAAATAGAGATTCCTTAAATGCAATTCCTCGCAATTTTGCGATTTTGCTATTAGCGATTTTTGCATTTGGGATGATGAATCCCAAATGCAAGAATTGCGCTCGCAAAGGGCCAGATTCCCAGAATCTGGCCCTTTGCGAGCGCAATTTTCAATGATGAATCTGGCTGCAAGTCCCTTATTACTGGGGTCCACAGTAACCACATTTTCCAGCTCAGAATCAAACTCCTTGAGTGCAGGAGCTTTAACAATCACATTCTTGATATTTTTAAATTCCAATTGGCACGTCTCATCCCACAAAAATTTCACTCTACCTTTAAGTAATTGCCTAATGCAAAACACTTTAATAGGAAAGTCCCTGACAAATTTGGAATAGAATTCCACAAGCCCAAGGAAGAATCTAACCGCCTCCTTATTCTTTGGACCAGGAGCATCGCAAATAGCATTTATCAAAGAAGGTTTGGGAGAGACACCTTCAACACTAAGAACATGGACATAATATGTAAGGAACTTTACTGCGAATTTACATTTTGAATGTTCAACGGTGAAACCTTTTGCTAATAAAAATCCTAAGACTTCCTCTAAAATCGTGTCATGTTCCTGCCTATCTTCACCGAAAACAAGTATACCGTCCTGGAAACACCTTACGTTCTTATATTTACCAAACAATTGGTACCTAAGCCTTTGAAAAATGGCAGCTGCAGAGGCTAAACCGGACAGAAGTCTTTAGTACTGGAAGCATTGAAAGGGAGTAATGAATGTCGTGAACTGCTTACTCTCCTTAGCCAAAGAAATCTGGTGGTAGGCGGCAGATAGATCAATAGACGAGAACCACTTAGCATTTTTGACAAGAGATGACATCTCCAAAATTTTGGGAAGGGGAAATGTATCCACAACAATGTTATTGTAAAGGTGCCTTAGGTCAATGCATAATCTCAATTTGCCATTGCTGCGTCTGGCTACCACAATCTGAGAAATCCATTCAGCCGATTCGATCGGATCAATAATATCAGCCTTGACTAATCCCTCCAAATCCATCTCAATATCTTCTCTAAGTAGGACAAGAATATGCCTAACCTTATGCACCTTGTGGCATGCATCTGGTTTTAAAACAATTAGATGCTCAAAATCGTTGATGTTCCCAATACCACTAAATACCTTAGGAAACTTCCTCAAAATTTCTTTACAAAGTAGTGCGCTATCATTTAGGACCATAACCGGGTCAGGTCTATTGGGGTTAAGGATTATGTCTAAATTCCCTAGGTCCTTCCAACCCAAAACAGCAGGTCCTTTCTTAGCAACATACAGCTTGCCAATTTCCTCCTTGTTCTTAAACCCGAATACTAGTGACGTGTAGCCCACCATATCAATCTTTTCACCGCAAAATTCCTCCGGATGTATATCTGGTTCAAGTAATTTACCTCCTAACCACTTGGCAAGCTAAGACTGACAGGTTCCTTCATCTACAATAGTGTATGGAGAACCTGAGTCTGCATACATTTGTACAATAACACCACCAATGGACCTGGAACACAAAGGTTTTTTACTGCACAAGTCACCGCTGTCATTAATATTCCGAATAAACAATTCCTTGGGATCAAGGTTTAGACTTTCATTACTACAATCTCTTATTCTAAGTTTCTTAACCCTTTCCGTGCTGATGACGGAACCTCTCCGTCATCAGCCATGGTGGCGCTGTGCTGATGACGGAGCGGTTCCGTCATGGCCCGCCCGACGCGCCTGCGAGGCGCTGATTTCGCGCCTGCGCGGCGCGTTCTATTAAGCGGGCGGGGTCATGGCGGAACTGCTCCGTCATGAGCACAGCTCAACCACGGCTGGTGACGGAGCAGTTCCGTCACCAGCATGGGCCCGCCGCGCAGCCCCCCCGCACCCTTAGCGTTGCGGCAGAATAGCCGCCGCATCGATGTGGTTAATACTGGACTCATCATCATTGGAACATCATTCAGCTTCATCTGCACATTTCACTCTACTGCCCCTTTCCTCCTGCAAACCTTAGCAAAGTGGTCTTCCATTCCACAATTGGAAATGTTTTGTTTAATGGCAGGACAGGACTTGCTGGAAGCTATGTGTGACGCACTATCACTGCGGATACACCTGAAGTTACCACGCCTGGTGAACTCTTTGTTTTTAATTATCTCCTTCTTGGGTTTAACAGTACTCTTTGTTTTAATTTTACTGATTACCTCAACTGGGGTTTCTTTAGCAATAGCATGGAGTTGGTAATGAAGTCAGGTGCTCTGTTCACCGTTATAAGCATGTCCGCACAAAACCCAAATGGATGTCAGATTTCGTTTGTGATGAAGTATGTAAATAACGCTTCCCATTGTAATGCCTACTGATGTCCTATTCCATTTGTGATGATGCATGTAATACTTGCCTATGGTAAATGTAAATATTTATTTTTGTATTTTTTGTTTAATATTTTAAGGGGGAAGATGTGCTGTGTTTACCTCCTTTTGTTATAATTTGCGAATTACATATATATGATCCATGCCTCAGGCCCAGCTCCTGGCCCATGTCAGCTGTGAGGTTCTAGATTGCTGGCAGTGGACGTTGGAGCTGGACGATGGATGGAGGGTCTTACTTTTCTTGCTGTACCAGTGTTTATTTCCTGGAATAAAGCTAGTATTTCCATCACTCGTGTCCAGCTCCACTTTACATTAGGCTTTGTCCACTATGAGTGTGAACTTCAAAGGCCTATATCTGAGGGTGTGGGGTAAGTTCCCTTCCTTCTTAACCCCTCTGTCATCAGACGTGTATGGTTGTATTTGCAGGTAGGTGTAATAAAAACATCTAACTTATATACTGAAGTCAAAGAGACCTCCGAAGTTACGTGGCTTCATAAAAATTCGAAAATCATTGTTTTTGAGGGACAATGAGAAGAAAGTAGATAGATAACAAATTCAAGGAAGCGATAGGATTGGTCAGCAAATGTCAACATTTCTACTGGCAAGAAAGTGGACCAGCCCAAGAAGGTCCGGATTTGGAATTAGGCCTGGGCATGGTTCGTGAAATTTTGCTATGTGGAACTCTGCGAAGTTGCAAAAAACTCCACGAAGTTCCGCGAGTGGCGGAGTGCAGTGCGAACTGCAGTTTGTGCTGTTATTCCTGCTGCTCGGGTAGACATTCTACCCGAGCAGCAACTCGCGCTCGCGAACTTACCGTTCGCGGTAGCAAACTTACTGTTCGCGATCGCGAGCGGAAAAAAACTCCGCTGCACATCGTGAAGCGGAGTTTTCTGCACTCCGCGAGCTCAACGGAGCGCGGAGTGCAGAAAACTGCAAATTCCGCAAATGGAGCAAAGTTCACTGCCCAGGACTAATGTGGATTAATGCCACATCAGAAATCAGATCAATTTGTGGTATTAAACCATAGCTTGTCACGGTTTCCTGCTAGGCTTTTGTTTGGCTATGCACAGAAAAAACCTTACCGTGATGTCAAGATGGCGAAGCCAAGGCGCAAGAGGAACTTCACTCATGCAACCATGATCTCGCACAATTTCCAGCGTTTTATGTCACGCTTGACAGGAGAAAAGCCCCAAACTACACCATTATGCTGAGTAACTTAATTAGAATTCCATTAGGGTAAAAACACCATCGCTGGAGAAAAGAAACTACATTAACAGACAGAACACAAGCGTTTTGGTTCAAATCAGTGTGATTTGGTGAAATTTCTTGGCACAAAACGTTTCCTTGTGTCCAAACATCGACACAAGAGCACATTTGTGCAAAAAGTTGCACAAAATGCTGGATTGCCATTCAATGTAGTTTTGTGTAATTTTATTTGAGTTTTGCATAATCTCCACAAAGAAAATTACATACATTTCACACAGCCCTATTCACTTGGGCCAGGTGTACGCCCATTCCGTTTTGCGGGTCGCAAACTGCAATTTATTATAACTGGAAATTTGCGACTCGCAAAACAGAATGTACTAATATGTCTCACACACATTTAGCGATTCCCCAGGGGGTCGTAAATGATCTCCCTCATCAATATTCATGATGCAGGTCGCAATTTGCGACCCATTGGGAATGGTCTACGATTACAGGGATGGTGGCCAGCTGGAGACATCAGACCACCATGTCTGTGTTTGCTTATTAAACAAAGCAACTTTTTTTTCCAAATGCAGCCCCTTTTTCTGAAAGGAAAACAGGATGCGTTTACAAGAAAAAAAAGAAAAATGTTCTTTTAATTTTTTAAGGGCAGACAGATTTGACCAGCCCCCGCCTCCACCCCGCTATTAAGAATGAATTAAAAATAGATTAAAGGTAAAAGAAAAAAGACTTCAGAGAAATGCGCATACACGGACATGCGCGCATGCGCAGATCACCCTGAGACGTCGAGGAAGAGGACGACGGCAGCCCGGGAACGCGGCAGTCAAGGTAAGTCTTTTTTCTTTTACCTTTAATGTATTTTTAAAAATTCTTAATAGGGGGTGGAGGCGGGTGGCGGAGCGGAGTTTTTTCCCAACTCAGTGGACCTCCGCGTAGTTCCGCTCCGCCAGCTCCGCCTAGGGTTAATTTGCGGTTGCAAAACATTCGTACGTCACCCTGTGGCTCGCTATTAGGAAGGGACACCCTTGGCACGCCCCTTCCTAATAGTGACTCACAAACCCTATCTTGAGAGTTGATAATAGGTTACCAACTCACAAAATAGGGTACAACCCTTTTTAGCGGTTGCAAGCGGCCCAATTTTCCGTTTGCGACTGCTAAAAACTGATGTATATCTGACTCCTTGTCTCTGTGAGTGGAGAGACTGAGCTGATGTTCTCCACCAGCAACATCTACACGTGTCACATCTGGGAGGAATGGGAGGGGCTGTAATTGTAAACCCCAACTTACTAAAAGATCGGACAAAAGGGGTTTGTGGACCAAAGGGAGGAAAAACAAAAATAATATTCTCAGATGTTCTTACTTTCTCAGAGCCAGCACAGTCAAAGCACAAAGAAAGTCCTGGCAAAGAGGTGTTGAGAAGAGCCCCTGGTGACACTCCTCATATGGGGGCATCATGGACTGATGCTGTTTTTTTGTCCTTCAAATATAAAAGATGCTGATTGTAGCACAGTACAAACAAGTCACCCACTGCGTTCAACCCAGACATAGGAGACATAGCAGAAACAGGCAGACACAATCACTGAGTGGCTACCTGCACACATTTAGAGGGGCAAAGCCCCGGTGTTGACTCAGCAAGAGGTTACACTTTCAAATTATTCATAGACTGTCCTCTGTTGTAAATGAGTAAATCATAGGGTGAAGTGCAGCAGGGGGCACAGTACGATTTACATCAGGGAATCACAGGGTGAAGTGCAGCAGGGGGCACAGTACGATTTACATCAGGGAATCACTGGGTAAAGGACAGCAGGGGGCACAGTACGATTTACATCAGGGAATCACAGGGTGAAGTGCAGCAGGGGGCACAGTACGATTTACATCAGGGAATCACAGGGTAAAGGACAGCAGGGGGGACAGTACGATTTACATCAGGGAATCACTGGGTAAAGGACAGCAGGGGGGACAGTACGATTTACATCAGGGAATCACAGGGTGAAGTGCAGCAGGGGGCACAGTACGATTTACATCAGGGAATCATAAGGTGAAGGACAGCAGGGGGCACAGTATGATTTACATCAGGGAATCACAGGGTGAAGTGCAGCAGGGGGCACAGTACGATTTACATCAGGGAATCACAGGGTGAAGTGCAGCAGGGGGCACAGTACGATTTACATCAGGGAATCACTGGGTAAAGGACAGCAGGGGGGACAGTACGATTTACATCAGGGAATCACTGGGTAAAGGACAGCAGGGGGGACAGTACGATTTACATCAGGGAATCACAGGGTGAAGTGCAGCAGGGGGCACAGTACGATTTACATCAGGGAATCACTGGGTAAAGGACGGCAGGGGGCACAGTACGATTTACATCAGGGAATCACAGGGTGAAGTGCAGCAGGGGGCACAGTACGATTTACATCAGGGAATCACAGGGTGAAGGACAGCAGGGGGCACAGTACGATTTACATCAGGGAATCACTGGGTAGAGGACAGCAGGGGGGACAGTACGATTTACATCAGGGAATCACTGGGTAAAGGACAGCAGGGGGGACAGTACGATTTACATCAGGGAATCACAGGGTGAAGTGCAGCAGGGGGCACAGTATGATTTACATCAGGGAATCATAAGGTGAAGTGCAGCAGGGGGCACAGTATGATTTACATCAGGGAATCACAGGGTGAAGTGCAGCAGGGGGCACAGTATGATTTACATCAGGGAATCATAAGGTGAAGTGCAGCAGGGGGCACAGTATGATTTACATCAGGGAATCACAGGGTGAAGTGCAGCATGGGGGACAGTATGATTTACATCAGGGAATCACAGGGTAAAGTGCAGCAGGGGGCACAGTACGATTTACATCAGGGAATCACAGGGTGAAGGACAGCAGGGGGCACAGTACGATTTACATCGGGGAATCACTGGGTAAAGGACAGCAGGGGGGACAGTACGATTTACATCAGGGAATCACTGGGTAAAGGACAGCAGGGGGGACAGTACGATTTACATCAGGGAATCACAGGGTGAAGTGCAGCAGGGGGCACAGTATGATTTACATCAGGGAATCATAAGGTGAAGTGCAGCAGGGGGCACAGTATGATTTACATCAGGGAATCACAGGGTGAAGTGCAGCAGGGGGCACAGTATGATTTACATCAGGGAATCATAAGGTGAAGTGCAGCAGGGGGCACAGTATGATTTACATCAGGGAATCACAGGGTGAAGTGCAGCATGGGGCACAGTACGATTTACATCAGGGAATCACAGGGTAAAGTGCAGCAGGGGGCACAGTATGTTTTACATCAGGGAATCATAAGGTGAAGTGCAGCATGGGGCACAGTATGATTTACATCAGGGAATCATAAGGTGAAGTGAAGCAGGGGGCACAGTACGATTTACATCAGGGAATCACAGGGTGAAGTGCAGCAGGGGGCACAGTATGATTTACATCAGGGAATCATAAGGTAAAGTGCAGCAGGGGGCACAGTATGATTTACATCAGGGAATCACAGGGTGAAGTGCAGCAGGGGGCACAGTATGATTTACATCAGGGAATCCTAGAGTGAAGTGCAGCAGGGCACAGTATGAAGTGAATCACAGGGTGAAGTGCAGCATGGGGCACAGTATGAAGTCAATCACATGGTGAAGTGCAGCAGGGACCCAGTATGAAGTGAATCAATTTGTGAAGAGCAGCAGGGGGTACAGTATGAAGTTAATCATAGGGTGAAGTGCAGCAGGGTTCACAATATGACTTACATAAGAAAATCATAGTGTGAAGTGCAGCAGGGGGCACAGAACGATTTACATCAGGGAATCACAGGGTGAAGTGCAGCAGGGGGCACAGTACGATTTACATCAGGGAATCACTGGGTAAAGGACAGCAGGGGGCACAGTACGATTTACATCAGGGAATCACTGGGTAAAGGACAGCAGGGGGCACAGTACGATTTACATCAGGGAATCACAGGGTGAAGTGCAGCAGGGGGCACAGTATGATTTACATCAGGGAATCATAAGGTGAAGTGCAGCAGGGGGCACAGTACGATTTACATCAGGGAATCACAGGGTGAAGTGCAGCAGGGGGCACAGTATGATTTACATCAGGGAATCATAAGGTGAAGTGCAGCAGGGGGCACAGTATGATTTACATCAGGGAATCACAGGGTGAAGTGCAGCAGGGGGCACAGTATGATTTACATCAGGGAATCCTAGAGTGAAGTGCAGCAGGGCACAGTATGAAGTGAATCACAGGGTGAAGTGCAGCATGGGGCACAGTACGATTTACATCAGGGAATCACAGGGTAAAGGACAGCAGGGGGCACAGTACGATTTACATCAGGGAATCACAGGGTAAAGGACAGCAGGGGGGACAGTACGATTTACATCAGGGAATCACTGGGTAAAGGACAGCAGGGGGGACAGTACGATTTACATCAGGGAATCACAGGGTGAAGTGCAGCAGGGGGCACAGTACGATTTACATCAGGGAATCATAAGGTGAAGGACAGCAGGGGGCACAGTATGATTTACATCAGGGAATCACAGGGTGAAGTGCAGCAGGGGGCACAGTACGATTTACATCAGGGAATCACAGGGTGAAGTGCAGCAGGGGGCACAGTACGATTTACATCAGGGAATCACTGGGTAAAGGACAGCAGGGGGGACAGTACGATTTACATCAGGGAATCACTGGGTAAAGGACAGCAGGGGGGACAGTACGATTTACATCAGGGAATCACAGGGTGAAGTGCAGCAGGGGGCACAGTACGATTTACATCAGGGAATCACTGGGTAAAGGACAGCAGGGGGCACAGTACGATTTACATCAGGGAATCACAGGGTGAAGTGCAGCAGGGGGCACAGTACGATTTACATCAGGGAATCACAGGGTGAAGGACAGCAGGGGGCACAGTACGATTTACATCAGGGAATCACTGGGTAGAGGACAGCAGGGGGGACAGTACGATTTACATCAGGGAATCACTGGGTAAAGGACAGCAGGGGGGACAGTACGATTTACATCAGGGAATCACAGGGTGAAGTGCAGCAGGGGGCACAGTATGATTTACATCAGGGAATCATAAGGTGAAGTGCAGCAGGGGGCACAGTATGATTTACATCAGGGAATCACAGGGTGAAGTGCAGCAGGGGGCACAGTATGATTTACATCAGGGAATCATAAGGTGAAGTGCAGCAGGGGGCACAGTATGATTTACATCAGGGAATCACAGGGTGAAGTGCAGCATGGGGGACAGTATGATTTACATCAGGGAATCACAGGGTAAAGTGCAGCAGGGGGCACAGTACGATTTACATCAGGGAATCACAGGGTGAAGGACAGCAGGGGGCACAGTACGATTTACATCGGGGAATCACTGGGTAAAGGACAGCAGGGGGGACAGTACGATTTACATCAGGGAATCACTGGGTAAAGGACAGCAGGGGGGACAGTACGATTTACATCAGGGAATCACAGGGTGAAGTGCAGCAGGGGGCACAGTATGATTTACATCAGGGAATCATAAGGTGAAGTGCAGCAGGGGGCACAGTATGATTTACATCAGGGAATCACAGGGTGAAGTGCAGCAGGGGGCACAGTATGATTTACATCAGGGAATCATAAGGTGAAGTGCAGCAGGGGGCACAGTATGATTTACATCAGGGAATCACAGGGTGAAGTGCAGCATGGGGCACAGTACGATTTACATCAGGGAATCACAGGGTAAAGTGCAGCAGGGGGCACAGTATGTTTTACATCAGGGAATCATAAGGTGAAGTGCAGCATGGGGCACAGTATGATTTACATCAGGGAATCATAAGGTGAAGTGAAGCAGGGGGCACAGTACGATTTACATCAGGGAATCCCAGGGTGAAGTGCAGCAGGGGGCACAGTATGATTTACATCAGGGAATCATAAGGTAAAGTGCAGCAGGGGGCACAGTATGATTTACATCAGGGAATCACAGGGTGAAGTGCAGCAGGGGGCACAGTATGATTTACATCAGGGAATCCTAGAGTGAAGTGCAGCAGGGCACAGTATGAAGTGAATCACAGGGTGAAGTGCAGCATGGGGCACAGTATGAAGTCAATCACATGGTGAAGTGCAGCAGGGACCCAGTATGAAGTGAATCAATTTGTGAAGAGCAGCAGGGGGTACAGTATGAAGTTAATCATAGGGTGAAGTGCAGCAGGGTTCACAATATGACTTACATAAGAAAATCATAGTGTGAAGTGCAGCAGGGGGCACAGAACGATTTACATCAGGGAATCACAGGGTGAAGTGCAGCAGGGGGCACAGTACGATTTACATCAGGGAATCACTGGGTAAAGGACAGCAGGGGGCACAGTACGATTTACATCAGGGAATCACTGGGTAAAGGACAGCAGGGGGCACAGTACGATTTACATCAGGGAATCACAGGGTGAAGTGCAGCAGGGGGCACAGTATGATTTACATCAGGGAATCATAAGGTGAAGTGCAGCAGGGGGCACAGTACGATTTACATCAGGGAATCACAGGGTGAAGTGCAGCAGGGGGCACAGTATGATTTACATCAGGGAATCATAAGGTGAAGTGCAGCAGGGGGCACAGTATGATTTACATCAGGGAATCACAGGGTGAAGTGCAGCAGGGGGCACAGTATGATTTACATCAGGGAATCCTAGAGTGAAGTGCAGCAGGGCACAGTATGAAGTGAATCACAGGGTGAAGTGCAGCATGGGGCACAGTATGAAGTCAATCACATGGTGAAGTGCAGCAGGGACCCAGTATGAAGTGAATCAATTTGTGAAGAGCAGCAGGGGGTACAGTGTGAAGTTAATCATAGGGTGAAGTGCAGCAGGGTTCACAATATGACTTACATAAGAAAATCATAGTGTGAAGTGCAGCAGGGGGCACAGAACGATTTACATCAGGGAATCACAGGGTGAAGTGCAGCAGGGGGCACAGTACGATTTACATCAGGGAATCACAGGGTAAAGTGCAGCAGGGGGCACAGTATGACGTGAATCACATGGTGAAGTGCAGCAGGGGCACAGGATGAAGTGAATCACAGGGTGGAACGCAGCAGGGGCACAGTATGATTTAAATCAACAAATCATAGGGTGAAGTGCTACAGGGGGCACAGTGTGCTTTGCATGAGGGAATCACAGGGTGAAGTGCAGCAGGGGGCACAGTACGATTTACATCAGGGAATCATAAGGTGAAGTGCAGCATGGGGCACAGTACGATTTACATCAGGGAATCACTGGGTAAAGGACAGCAGGGGGCACAGTACGATTTACATCAGGGAATCACTGGGTAAAGGACAGCAGGGGGCACAGTACGATTTACATCAGGGAATCACAGGGTGAAGTGCAGCAGGGGGCACAGTATGATTTACATCAGGGAATCATAAGGTGAAGTGCAGCAGGGGGCACAGTACGATTTACATCAGGGAATCACAGGGTGAAGTGCAGCAGGGGGCACAGTATGATTTACATCAGGGAATCACTGGGTAAAGGACAGCAGGGGGCACAGTATGATTTACATCAGGGAATCATAAGGTGAAGTGCAGCAGGGGGCACAGTATGATTTACATCAGGGAATCACAGGGTGAAGTGCAGCAGGGGGCACAGTATGTTTTACATCAGGGAATCCTAGAGTGAAGTGCAGCAGGGCACAGTATGAAGTGAATCACAGGGTGAAGTGCAGCAGGGACCCAGTATGAAGTGAATCAATTTGTGAAGAGCAGCAGGGGGTACAGTATGAAGTTAATCATAGGGTGAAATGCAGCAGGGTTCACAATATGACTTACATAAGAAAATCATAGTGTGAAGTGCAGCAGGGGGCACAGAACGATTTACATCAGGGAATCACAGGGTGAAGTGCAGCAGGGGGCACAGTACGAGTTACATCAGGGAATCACAGGGTAAAGTGCAGCAGGGGGCACAGTATGAAGTGAATCACATGGTGAAGTGCAGCAGGGGCACAGGATGAAGTGAATCACAGGGTGGAACGCAGCAGGGGCACAGGATGAAGTGATTCACAAGGTGGAATGCAGCAGGGGCACAGTATGATTTAAATCAACAAATCATAGGGTGAAGTGCTACAGGGGGCACAGTGTGCTTTGCATGAGGGAATCACATGGTGAAGTGGAGCAGGGGGCACAGTATGATTTACATCAGGGAAGCCCAGGATGAAACGCAGCAGGGGGCACAGTATGAAGTGGATCACAGGGTGAAGTGCAGCAGGGCACCGGGTTATTGCTGTACCATAGGGAACAGGAGTCCCCTGGTGTATGTTAAACACTGTCCTATAACATGGCAGCACACGTTGAATCATTCCTAAACCCAACATGTGCAATCCATTGCCTCTTCTTCAATATTCACCAGGAGGATTTGTCCGAGGAATGAGGAACTCAAAAAGCAACATGTAATAAAGAGACATATCACCCACATAAATGCGGATCATCAATTATTGTAACTGTACTGCCATCTGCTGGCTCTTGAAGTAAATTACATTTAGTGACCAACCCCCACATGCATTATAGGGATTGCTCTACATGTAACACGAATTTTCAGGTTTAATAGCTTAATGCCATAAGTGTTATATGTATATATGTATTTTGTTAAAGAAAATCAATAAAAATATATTTTAAAAAAACAAAAAAACTCCGTAGTTCAGCACCCTTGAAGCTGTCTCAAAAGGCCACCCGGCCTTCTGTAGGTTAAAACTGACAAACAATTGACCTGCAAGGTAAAAATGAAATAATTTCTCCTAAACTTACACTCTCGAAGAACTTCACATAAGCCCTAACGGCCACTGCCAGGGCCCGTGAGTACACAGTAGCCCACCATCGGGCATGGGAGAAGCTTTGCTGGGCAAACAGTGGAAAAAACCACTGATTCAGAGTCAACTAACAACCCATACCAGCAAATGTGACCAAAACACACAACATTAGGTGTTTATTATAAAAATAATTTTTTATTATTATTTTCATTGTCAGGTCAACAATTTTGGTTTTACATAGATATAACAAAATAATACACAGGACACATACCACGCAACACACACTCACCACGTCAAACATCCGAATTCATAACCACACATACTCAAATGTTCAATAAAATTAGGCATCCCTAGTACAAAAATACACACATGAAGTATTATCTTCTTATTGCAAAAACATCAGTGTGACTGGTAAAGGGATAGAGAAAGTAAATCAATGAAGATCTACACGTCACTATTTTCAGCGCTGACGCGCGTTACGGTGTTAGACCCCACTGTGGGTCTCACCTTCCTCATGACGCATGTACCAAAAAACAGAAGTAGTTATTTTTCAGTACATGCGCCCGTCCACGTTTACTTGTGCATTATTTTTGTACTAAGGGATGCCTCACATTTTCTGGCATGGGTTGTTAGTTGACTCTGAATCAGTGATTTTTTGCACTATTTGGTCCACACAGGTAGAGAGCTTGGGGTATATTCACAAGACCGTGTGCTAAACATCACCAAAAAATGCTAACGTAACTTTACACATCACAGCCTATCGTGGGAAAATAACCCTGTGTCAACGTGGAATTCACAACACTGCGGTACCATGTGATAGTCTGCTGAAATTGCGGCCAATGTCCGCGATACAATCACAGCAACAGAGATAAAAACACAAACCCCAACATGTAAAAAGATGCGATGTGCCCAAACGCGATAAGAAAACAGTGAATACCAGCGAATGGCCAGCAATACCCCCGTGTAATGTGGGAAAAAGCACAAGAACAGCGTATGGAAAATGCCACTAAAAAACAACATCAACTGCTGAGTACCATGGATGCACCCCGACCTACTGCAGAGGACAACATGAACCCCACAATCCCCATGGAGAAACACCCAGGAATACAGGGACAATGAAAGGCCTATGAGAAGAGGAAGAGGAAGACGGGGTACAGTCGCCAGGAAAACCCAATTATCGCCACAGATGAGCCAGAACACCACCACCAACTGTACGTCACCACCAACGTGTCACTGGTAACAAAGAGGCAAAGATGGCACACGACCTTGGATCATGTGAATGCCGTCACATGGCAGAGGAGGACAATGGAAGAGCACAAGAGGCCCTGGACTGATGTGAATGGCAAAACCAAGCAGAAACCTGCTGCCAACAGCAAAGCGATAAACGCTCCGTCCTTCATCCCCTTTTGTATCGCTTTGTTCGCCCTAAGTGTGGCAGGGTATGCTCAGACGTGAGTCCCTTGCTCACTTGGCCACTGGGTTCAAGATAGCCTGGCTGATGAGGATTATGAATCCAAAACCGGTCCCAGGATGCTTGTTTCCGGTCCATGGAAGACATGGCTTGGCAGTTCGGGCTGGACTGTTCCCATGAGGCACAGGGTCAGACTGATTTGCATATAGCCATGTCTGAAATGGGGTGGCTGAGTGGGCTAAAGAATGGTGATGGATTAAACCCAGATCAGTTGACTGGGGGTGAGTGTTTGATTTGCTCAAACGCTCGGTCCATCATCCCCTTTTGTATCGCTTTGTTCGCCCTAAGTGTGGCAGGGTATGCTCAGACGTGAGTCCCTTGCTCACTTGGACACTGGATTCAAGATAGCCTGGCTGATGAGGATTATGAATCCGAAACCGGTCCCAGGATGCTTGTTTCCGGTCCATGGAAGACATGGCTTGGCAGTTCGGGCTGGACTGTTCCCATGAGGCACAGGGTCAATCAATCAATCAATCAAGGCATTTATAGAGCGCACTACTCACCCGGAGGGTCTCAAGGTGCTTGGGGGGGGGGGTGGGGTGCTGCTACTGCTCGAACAGCCAGGTCTTGAGCTTCTTCCTGAAGGAGAGGTGATCTTGGGTCAGGCGGAGGTCGGTAGGGAGGGTGTTCCAGGTCTTGGCGGCCAGGTAGGAGAAGGACCTTCCTCCTGTTGTCGCTCTTCGGATGCGGGGGACGGCGGCGAGGGCGTGGTTGGTCGATCGGAGGTGGCGTTTGTGAGCGTAGAAGTTGAGGCGGTTGTTGAGGTAGCTCGGGCCTTGGTCGTGTAGGGCTTTGTGTGCGTGGGTGAGGAGACGGAAGGTGATTCTCTTGTTGACGGGGAGCCAGTGCAGGTCTCTCAGGTGTCCGGAGATGTGGCTGCGTCGGGGGATGTCGAGGATGAGTCTGGCTGAGGCGTTCTGGATCCGCTGGAGTCTCTTCTGGAGCAGGGTCAGACTGATTTGCATATAGCCATGTCTGAAATGGGGTGGCTGAGTGGGCTAAAGAATGGTGATGGATTAAACCCAGATCAGTTGACTGGGGGTGAGTGTTTGATTTGCTCAAACGCTCCGTCCATCATCCCCTTTTGTATCGCCAACAGGAAAGCAGCAACGCACCCCGGAGGAGGGGGCCAGCAGAGCACCAGGAGCTGAATGACATGGAGAAGATGGTGGCCACAGTCACCAGTCGTGAGACGGGGGCAGGAGTCGGGGATCCGGAAACCATCAACATGACCCGACACCACATCAACAGGGAGTGGGTGGACGCGGGGAGATGTACACAATGGCACACATGCACAATTAAGCAGAGCACACTGCACACCCACAATGACTCAGGATCATGTCCCTGACCCCACAGGAACACTTAAGCACAAACACAAACACCAAGTAGTCCCACACACTCCATGTACCCAAAGGGGCACCCACACAACACATCAACAAGCACACAACCAACACATGCACACGTGCGAAACATACCAAACATGCATATACGTCAGCCACACTGACAATGCAGGAGACATCATATGATGTGTAGCATGGCTACAGTCCATCACCATGACAATGTAGACGGCACAACACTGAGGTGGCTGAGTGCGGACCACAACCGGAAAGGTGCAGGTCACACTCGGACACAACCACCTGCACAAACAACCCCTGGGATCAAAGACACATCTGTGGACAAACCATGCCCAAGAGTCACAACTCGACAAAGAGCACGAGTCACCCAAGTCTGCAACAGCTCAGCATAGTGGAAGCACAGAACTGGCAGGCACACCACATGAAAGGGACCAGTAGCAGACAAATCAGAGCTGCAGGAGCGATTCACCCACCGTGCAGAATACACACATAAGTATAAGTGCACCTCGACATTAACAACATCCCGGTACAAACAGCTACACCTCCACAACAGAACACAGGCCACAACTGGTGCAGCAAATGTGCACAACATGGCAAATCACATCTGGCACAGCAGGAAACTGTGACATGACAATGTACAAGTACAACCTGTAACCTACAAATGTGTTTAATTCACACATGCTGTGCGTTTGGACATTTTGTACTGTCCCATCATTGCCAGGGACGGCCACAATGTCACGTGCTCATGAGAAGTAATTGTCAATGATGGCGTTCCTATGGTCCTTTCCTGCCGCAGCTGCAGTGGGATGTGGGCCACCTGCCCCATTGTCCCCATCATTGTCCGTTACATCTATAACTGGGATCCATGGGGCATTGGTGCCTACACATATGTTGTGCAACACACAACATGCAATGATCATCTTGCACACAATGTCCGGGCTGTACAGGAGCTTGCCACTTGTGCCATCCAGGCTCCTGAAACGTGACTTCAACATGCCAAATGTGCATTCAACGATGCCCCTGGTGTGTATGTGGGCCGCATTGTATGCAGCCGCGGCCCGTGGAGGATGTTCGGTGGGGCAGGGAGGCGGTGCGGGGGAGGGGCAAGGTGGACAGTGGTAAACACCGGAATATGGACAATTGCAAGTAAGTAAACAATTTAAAAAATAAAATGAATTTCGTAGCGCACCATGCCTTGCAAAATGCGTGCAGCGGGCACTACGAAATTCGTTTTATTTTTTAAATTGTTTACTTACCTACAATTGTCCATATTCCGGTGTTTACCACTGTCCACCTTGCCCCTCCCCCGCACTGCCTCCCTACCCCACCGAACTCCCTTCACGGGCCGAGGCTGTTGTACTGCCTCTGGGTGGGTGTGTTCGGGAGAGGTGTGGCGCCGCGGCCAGGGCGACTGACGCTGGAATCTGGGGACCACGGTTCGATCCCCGGCTCCGGCGGCAGGTCAGCCCAGCACCATGTGACTCTGGGCAATAGCTCGCTTAATCTTCCCGACGGCCCCCAGCGCCTAGAGACCCTTACGGGTGATTGTGCGCTTTACAAATGTGGACTTTACTTCGGGTCTGGGAGGGGTGTCATCATCCAAGGGCGGAGTGCATATCCTTGATCACCTGTGACATTGCCGGGAGAAAAGAGTCAATACTTGGTTCGGCAGGATGTGATGGCAGGCCCACCAATCCAGTGACGCCTGTGCTGGCTGTGTGTGGGTTGAGTGTAAGCCAGCCCTCAGGGAGTAGCTGGTGCTGGCAACAACTCCAACAGTCATCAGGCACTCAGACATGCAATGTCAGAACAACAAGGGTGGATGACTTGAGTTGCACAGGTTTAGTGGCCCCGGATGCACAGCAGCCTACACTGGCACACCGCCATGGGACCGTGACCTGGAGACTGGGGTAGGGTCATGAGGGCAGAGCAGGGTCTCATATGTGTCATAGGTGCCTTCCCCGGAGTGTCTCGGGGAGAATCGGAGGTCTACCCCCAGTGCATGATGCAGAGGGCACATGCCAGCTGTGTCCGGCAACATGGCTGATATGACTGCCACAGACTCATGCCAGACACCAAGTCCGTACCTGCCCGTTGCTGATGACAACTCCCAGGCCACAGGCTCAGACACCAACGATGTTCCGACGGAGGCTGATGGTCACCCACGGCGCACAGGGTTAGTGGCACCACGTGTCGCCGGCTTGCGTTGAACAGGGTTAGTGGCACAACATGTCGCCGGCTTTCTTTGAACAGGGTTAGTGGCACCACGTGTCGCTGGCTTGCGTTGAACAGGGTTAGTGGCACCAGATGTTGCCGGCTTGCGTTGAACTGGGTTAGTGGCACCAGGTGTCACCGGCTTGCATTGAACAGGGTTAGTGGCACCACGTGTGGCAGGCCTGGGACATGGAATTATGCCTCACTGATCGAAGGGAGTCTGGTGCTGTGGCCGCTGCCACGGATTTTGGGTCACTGCCATTCAGGTCTCAGGACACAGTTCCACATGTGGGTTCTACTGGGACGAAGAGGACGCCGGTGGAGTATGTCAATGAGAAAGGAGTAATGTGGGCCAGAGTCGTGGGGGCCAGCGATGGTCTGCAGAAGCCCTCTTTGACACACAACGGTATTGGCAGGTGAGCAGTGCAGCCTTGGGGCGCTGGGGTGGTCAGGCCTGGTCTGGGTATTAGTATCCTGGGGTGCAGTAGGCGCACAGAGTTGCAGGCCCCGCTGCTCGCGGCGTCAGCCTCGTGGCGGACTGCGCGGCGCCACCCTGTCAGTGACGTTGGGCTTTCCGGGAGAGAACCACGCTCTGCGCCACAGGGTTTTTTTCCACACCCCTGCGCAGCCCTGGCGTACTCAGGGCCAACCCACTACGCTCACACACACAGGGGGGGACACAGCGAGCGGCATTTTTGCTATCTGAGCCACGGCCTGGGGTGACATGGTTGCGCCCACTGTTCACTACTCTCCAGTCACCAGCAGTTGTGGTCTGCATGGACATAACTGTGGCTTGCATGCCCATGTCTGTCCTGCACATCCATGCCTCACTTGTCGTTGTGTACATTCCCATTCATGGGTAACTTGCATCCTTTGCACATGGCTGCATTCCGCATCTATACATGTTCAGCTGTTGTGTGGTTGTGGTGCCATGATAAAGTATAGCTGTATTGTGTGCAAGGGTAGCTCTGGATCACCATGGCGTTGTGTTGTCGTGTCTGGTAGGTGGGCATGTTGATTGGCATGTTGTATGTGGTTTGGTCACATGTGCATTCCCACAGTTGTGCATTGTGTGATGGTGGCTTTGAGGTGTGTGGTGTGTTGAGTTGGCACCTATCAACGAGTAGTCCAGTTCCATATGTGCCATCCTGGAAGCGCTGGTTGATGATGGACTGTCGGAAGATGTATGAATCATGCACACTGCCGGGGTAGTTGGCGGCGACATTGGTGAAGAGTCCCCTGTGGTCCACTATTGCCTGCACATTGATGGAATGTGTGTGCTTCCTGTTGCGGTAGCGGTGTGCAGTGTCAGCAGGGGGCACAAGTGCAGTCTATTGCCCCCAATACGGCTGGAAATCTAGAAGCCTTGCTTGGTCTCCTGCTGTTCCTGTGCAGTGTGGGGGAAGTGGAGGATCTGGGGTATGAAACTGAGGATGGCATCCACGACAGGTGTGATGAACTTTGATAGGGCTGGCTGTGAGACTCCTCCAACTCTGGCAGTTGTTGGTTGTAAGGTACCTGAGGCCAACAGGTGCAGCACAGCCAGCAGCTTTATCTGCGGAGGGATGTTGGTTCTCCGTTGTGTTGGGACCGTCAACCTGTGGGCGATGTGGGCCATGATACGGATGATGGTTGTCCTTTTGATCCTGCAGTGGGCAATGACTTCTTCGGGCGTTAGGTCTGTGAGACTGGTGCGTTTTTGGTAGGTCCTCTTTCTTACTCTGCTCTGCCTCTGTGGTGGTCCGGGTCCTGGGGGTGGTGGCGGTCCTGGGGAAGGTGGAGGTGGATGTTGTGGCCCTGTTGGGGCTCCGAGCTGCATGATGAGTAGCTCCATGGCTACGTTTGTTCTTCGGGTGTGGCTGTGTGCGGGGATCAGTTGCCTACTGCAGGTAGTCGTCCGGCTTTACTCTTGCAGGAGGCAGGTGTTAAATCTATATACCAAAAAGACACACCTCTAGTCTCATCTATGTGTATCAAATCAATTTATGCAGTTTAGCCCTACTTCTCTCGAAACTAACTTAAATGATGTATAACATCAAGGGGGAGACATCCCTTAAGGATAAGAACCCTCACTCACCCGAAGGTGACATGCTTCATCATATGGGTCCTCCTTACCAGTGTAGAAAACCTAGTCAACACTGGGAGCTACTACTTCAAGTTTTAAGGAAGGAGCTCAGAGATGTTTTATGGTAAGGTAAAGGATAGTAATCCCATATGTGGAATGATGGGTGTAGTGAGGTTAGCAGCGCTGTGTAGAAAGATATAAAGTGAGTTAAAACTGTCTAGATAGAATTCACTGTCAACTACTTTATTATAGTATTCTACCTGACAGGATTAAAATGAAACAGCACAGTGGTATGGATATATAACCACTGTCACTTCATGGTCAACATGTTTCAGCCTGTTGATCAAAACCCTTTGTATCAGCGGCTTTCTTCAGGACCAGGTATAATCGTGTTATTGCTGCTGCAAAACGTGAAAAATAATAATAAAGTTTATACAACACCAGTATTCCTGTTATTCTTTCTGTTTTCAGGTTATACCCAAGGTATCTAAAGGAAAAACAGGAGATGAAAAAAAGGAAGGTACGGGAGAAAGGCAAAAACAAAAATAATACATAAATCACATGGCAACTTGTGCATTGTGCATTGTCACTATGTCACAGGTCTATTTATGCTCCTTTATAGTCATAAATAAAGGGACTTACCCTCAACTGTAGGATAGCCCTGCCTCACCTCTACCTGAGAGGCTGCGCTGGAGAGAGGCCCGCTCTGCGGGAGATAAAAGAAAAAGAAAGAGTGCAGAAGGTGTCAGAAATTTCTTCACCCACTACACTTTACTCCACTAATTTCTTTGGCAATCAAGAGGTCAGAAAGCACGTCTAAGGGAAACAGACTCAGAGACCCCACGTCAAAATCATCTTCATTACTTTTTAATATTAATATGGACAGAGAGTTAGAAATAACCTGGAGTTCTGTTCGAAAGGGGAAATTATATTACACTCCACCAGGGAAGCATAGCTCTTACTCGCCAATCAAAACAATCCAGGTCAGAGAAACGATCCAGGTCAAAGAAACAATATGGTTCCTACTTGATCACACACCTTTCCGTCGGTACCTCTGCTCAAAGTAGAGCTCACCCCGGGAGGTACCGATCGAAAAAGCGAGCTCACCTTTATACACCCGCGTCATAATTGCCTGCCGCTGTGTCAGTCAGGGGTCCTGCCGTTAAGGCTGTCTTCCCCACTGCCTACGTCTTCCTATACGCAAGCGTGTTACATGGTAACGCTATACACTGCGCTGGCACTCCCTGATTGTGTTTGTTGTCAATTTCTTCTAGGACGATAGTCCTAAAGTCGTCAACATTGGGGAAACGATCACTGTGCCTTTTATCAATCTTACTTTTATGAATATACTGTCTCTTTCTCACAAAGATACAGATACATTATAGTCGGCAATCATGTGTGTAGTTGACAATACTCTCCGCGCATGTGCGCGAGATCCGTGTCATCTTCTCAGCTTAATGTTCTTGGCCAATATTATGTAAAAAAAAAGAGGGGGGGGGTGTTTCATACTTCGCCTTATCCACGTTATAATCGCAGAATTTTATGTTTTAATCACTACGATGCATGCAATAGGGACTTTTAAACCCATAAGAATAACTCAGAGAGAAGTGGTCCATATACTTAGTTACTAGTCACACTTTCCTATGTGATCGTGTAGTGTTACTATCAGATACCACAAGTTCCTATTATTATGGGTTTTGGATAGACCCAAATTTCAAGTTATGTATGCAATCTACACCCCAATAGATACATGAAAAGAGGGGGGCATGAAAAGAGGTGGTCTTGTTCAAGAACAGTCACTCAGATGTAATAGATGCCAGATACTTAAATCGAAACCCAAGTATCTCATCGTTTAGGCCTATCGTGTCTGTTTTAAGTCTGTAGACCCACTGTTGTTGTTTGCGAAACAAAAACTTCGAAGGATCTGTCAGATGTGGTGGGATCCAAGGTTTTTCCAAAACCACCCAATGCAGATCAGTATCAAGATGGTCTTTGTCCAAAAAATGATTAGTCAACTTCGTAGAGCGTTTGCCACATCTGATCGTACTCTTATGTTCTTGAATCCGAATTTTAATCTTTCTAGTGGTCATTCCCACATAGCGAAGTTGACAAGGACACCATATTAGATAGATCAGTCGCTCGCTATTGCAGTTTGTGTGTTTATCAAGTTTCCATGGGCGTGAAGTACCTATGTCAATTTCCTGAGTTTTTTCTGTTTGTGGGCAGACTGTACAAGTGCCACACGGAAAGTGTCCTACCACTGGGGGAAGATTCCAAAGTGTTGTTTGAGCCCTGATTTCTTTTGTCACGTGTGGTCGGGTATGAACTAGTTTATCTTTCAAATTGGTGCTCCGTTTGTATGCAAACAGAGGACGTGGGAGTACATTGTCCGCTAGATTCAAAACCTGCCAATGCTTATTGATGCTTTTCTTAACCGAGTTAGAAAAACTAGAGAAGGTATTAACAAAGGTTAATCTTGGATTTACTTCTTTTGTATTTGTTAAATACCTGCTGCTACCGCGGCTTATCGCGTGGTTTTGACTCGCATCGTGGATCTGGCAGTCCGTTGTGAAAGTGGTCTTGTGGTTTTGCTGTGTGTTTTGTCACGGAAATGCCTACTCTGCATCTCATTAGGGTTAGTTGGCGAGGGCCACTGTGGAGGTACATTTTGGGGCAGTTATCGCAGGAATACTGGCGATGTCTGCAGTTTGCTCCAGCTTGTGAATGGGGTGTTAAATCTATCTCCACTTTCGATGCGTTAAGGTGTGGATAAATCGGAGATAAGTCCTTGCGAATATCCCCCCTTGTCTTTTAGAGAGTCCTATTGATTTCCCCTGTTCTCTCTGCCTCATATTTTCCTCAGGGCCCCCTTCTTATGAGGAGAAGCTTTGGTGGGGCCAGGGCCCAAACTAAGAGGCCACATCACTCCATATCGACATGGACATTGGGAGGGTTTCACGTGGCAACTTAATGCTTTCTCGCTGTTGGTTCCTCCATATAGCACCTAAGGTAGGTAAACATTGCTATAACAGCAACCAGAACAACATAGCAAATGAAATGTCATGTTATTGCTTTCCTTTCATCCTCGTAGTGTCCTGGTTTATCCTTTGCATTCTGGTACCTGTAGTTGTACATTCTAATTTTAAATCCAGGATTACAACTACCAGAATACAAAGTACAAACTGCAAACCTGGAATGAGGGAGCCCCAGAGATCTGCCCATGTCAGGATCATCAGATAACACCGTGGAGATGTAATTTCACAATCTATTGAATTCTGGGAATTGGAGTCTTCCTTCTCTTAAACTGAACACACTGGACTGCGGTACCAGATTACAATGTTTGTAAAAGGAAAACCCTGCACTGGAACATACTATTGCTGGTGGCATGGATTCGTCTTACGGACCTATCCCAGGGTTATTGGACGGTAGGTACCTTTAGGGTTAAGTCTGGGCCGTGCAATGAAGGAGGATTTCCACTAAAAGAGAAAGTGGGGGAGAACACAAGCCCCTATATTAGGTATCAAGAGTAAGGGGGACACCAGCATGTAGGGATAGATGTTTCTGATGAAACTGCTCAACCTCAGACTTTCTATGCCCAGAACCTGGGAGTTCCACTACTTTATACACTCAGCTTTGCATATTCAAAAATTGAATGCAGCAAAGACGCCTTTCAATGTATATAATGTATACTGGGGGCAGAGCTGCAAAGATGATCTCTGCAGTTACTTGCAGGCAGCCCCAAACACGCATGGCCCTATAAAGCAGTGATCTTAAAACTTTCTAATGATGAGGTTCCTTGTATAAAACAATTAAAACAGGACTCATACAAACAACATCATATTTTCTCATAATTATTATGTAAATTGGTACGTACTGTGAGCATGGTGATCACCTTAGGGGGGATCGAGAGTATTTTTTATTTTTTTTTATTTTTGAGAGTTTTATTTAGACATGAACAAGGCCGCAGAGGGAGCCACACATTTATACAGTTTATTATACAGTATACACAAGCGATATACATGAAGAACAGTGTTGTTGAACGTAAGCTCTGTGTGGGATGCAGACACAGCTTGAAGTACCATTTCATCAACAACACCAAGCACAAAAGACAGGAAACAAGAGACAATGTACAAAGTTGCATCTTCCTAAGAGCAGCTGCTTGGGTCTGAGGAGTGTGTGCTCCCAGAGAGTTTGAAAGAGAGACAAAGTTAGATCAAGTTGAGAAAGTAAGAGACGTCCAGTATTGAGGTATGTAAATGTCAATGTGTGTATACTTGTAAAGCGCACTATCACCTGTCAGGCATCCTGGCGCTGTATACCGCTGTGGAACCCTTCCTGGCTTTCCCTGTGAGATGCCCCCTAACTGGGCACCCCCAAGGTGAAGCCAGGCATCCTAGCGCTTTCGAGGCCGTTGTGGAGATTAAGCAAGCTATTGCCCAGAGTTGCAGAGTGGGACTCATGATTAGAGTAGGCATCAAGGCGAGAATTATCGAGTCCGTGGACATTGAGCCCACGACCCCGCCGAGGCAGGAATTGAACCCTGGTCCCGGGCCAGTCCTCTGCCTCAGGGTCTGCCGCTCTAATCGGTGAGCCACACTTCTCCACAGGTATCTCCAAGTAAGTGACATATCAGAGACAGCTCAAATATGATGGAACAGGTGAACAGTCTGATGATACTGGTAAGGAGTTCTGTATCTCCTATGGGTTGAGAAGAAACAAGCATGGATCTATATTTTTATAGCATTTTCTCGGTGGGCAAAAGTTTCAAAACCCCTTAGCTGCGGAGACTTTTCAACACTCAGAGCTGAGATCTTTTTTTATGTTTTGGAAACTTCACGCTTTAATCTTCATTATTAGTTTTCCATCTAAGCTACCCAGGCCAACTTTGTGTCTTTCTTCCTCCTAGTGGGGCCTATAATTTGAGACAAGGATGTACCAAATCATGACCATGCAAAGATTATATTAACTTCAATATGGTCAAGAGTTTCATCTATTTCTGGCACAGGTGCTCGGCACAGGCAGACATGGGGTACAGTTTTTTATCAGAGGAAAATGTGGCAATTCAGGATGTCAGGTACTTGTAGATCCCTGCAGATTACAGAACTTTTTCTCACAGAAATATGAGGAAAATTCATGATTTTTGTCAAAGTAAGATTTGCCGGGAATTCTGGGTAAGAGATTGTGGTGGTATCTACACATTTGACTCATTTCTGATTCTCTACCTTGTGCCACCTCCCCAAGTAAGCCCTTGTGAGAAATTGGATTACTGGTTGAAGAGGGTAAAATCCTATTCAAGCAGCAACCACAATCCTTGTCAGGGCGCGACACAAGCAAACCCCAAATTAACCTGTGCGTATCCTCTGGTAGCTTGGCAAGAGCAGTCAGGCTTAACTTAGAGGCAATATGTAAAGTGCTTATGCAGCACTTCAAACAGTAATAAAATGAAAACACAATACAAGAAGAATCTCACACTTATTTAAAACATATAGTAAACTTTAATAAATTAATGAAGACCAAAATGATAAAAATCCAACCAGTGGAACCGGAGATCTGCAATTTTAAAGATTGAAGTGACTGCAGCACCAAAAAGCCATTCGATGACATACTAAGTGTAGTGTGGTGTTGCACCTACCTAACCTAGCGGGAACTAAAATCTCTAAGGTTGGAGAAAGGGTGTGCTAGCTAGACCCTTGGCTTACCCTACCCCTTAGTTCAGTAGAACTTACTATTCTAAGCTTGTATTACATGTGCCCTATATTAGTGATGGTTTTTCAATTAATCATCAAAAAAGATATATCTGGTGAAACAATGCAGACTTGAATCCAAACCGCTGCACACCAATGTGAGAGGCTGGCTTGATATATGCTGTCCACTAATGTAAATGGGCACCCTGCACCAGTCCAGACAACCCGTATGGTGATTTAAGAGGTATTAGACAACCTTAGAAAGCTCTCTAAGTGGTAGTTGTGACGAGCACCCTTCAGGCTAAATCCAGTAGGAGTGTTAAGCAGCTTGTTTTACCAGAATCCAATCTTATAGTATAGATTAAACAAAAAAGAACCACACAAGGTATTTATAAAATATGTATTTATTATATAATGCTCTCTAACACATCTTCCCGGAGATAAACACAATGCACGCAATACTTTGCATAGAAATCAAGTAAATAGCACAGAATACACAGTGGACCCTGGGGGAAACCAAACCATATACTAAGAAAGTGGTTAAGAACCACGACTCATATCAACACAATGTCCAAAGGACATAGAAGTGCTGGGGAGCCAAGGAACCACTCAAGGTGAGAGACTAGGAGCCCCATGGAGATCGTATGCACTGTGCGAACACGACAGCGTTCTCCGTACAAATCAACGTGTAAGTCGGGGTTGCAATTTTAAAGATGAAGGACTTTTTCCAGTGGGCCCTGAAGAAACCCAGTGGAAGACAGAAGGTTGGAGAGCCACCCCACACATGGATACCCTAGTACCCATGTTACCTACACCAGCGAAGCTGGGTGCATGGGTGTGAAGTGGTGTTGGAAACCGCCGTCTAACCCAAAGGAGGACTTAAGGAAAGTGCCGCTGCTGGAAAAAGAGAAAGTGTCTGATGGAATATGAAGGTGGATTCAGGATGAGAAGTACCTGCAAGCAGAGGGGACAGAGTCTATGTCACTCAGGTGTGACCCGGAGACCTGGAAGATGAATGCCCACCAATGTCGGGTGTTGCAGGAGAGTTGAGGGTCACCTTGACTCTGCAGCTGTGAGAACCAGGCAATGCTGAGGAAGACCAGGAGCAATCCATGAGCTGTCCCACGTTGCATGGCGTGTGCTGATGGGTTGGTGTCTGTCAGAAGCACCAACAAGCCTTGGCAACTGCAAACAATGTGGAAGTCGAAGAAGGTGCAATGTCGGGACCAGCGAGGTTCATGGGACTCACCACAAGCAGGGGAGTCAGGGCGGGCCCCAAGAAATCAGGGGAGCCCAAAAGAAACAAAGGTGACCCTCAACAGGACCTATATGCCGGAGGCACTGGAGTCGCAAGAGGACCTCGAGCAGCTCACCAGAAGATGCAGATCACAGTGCAAGCAATGTGGTGTGGATGAGGATTCTGGCCACGGAGATGCTTGAGGATGGGGCTACTTGGGGCCTGAAGATCTTGGTGGAAGGAAGACAACAAGCTTTTGCAACAGTAAGTCAACAATGTGCACAGGGGTTCAGTTCTTGCGGCTCCCACAAGGGATACTGGCCTTAAACTTAGTGAGAGGGCAGGGCAGGTCTTGAGAGCTGTGGAGAACCATCACCTGTGTTGTTGAATCTTTTGGAGTCCGTAGGTGCTTAGGATCTGCAGACCGGTCAGCTTGGTTGCAGTGCCTGCAGATGCAGGGAAGTGACTCCTTCACTTCAAGGGAGATTTCTTAAAGTGTCTTGGATGCTCACAGGCCTTGGATGGTTCCTGTATGATACACAGGCACAGACGATGCAGCAGAATAAAAGGGGGATGAATTTGAGCCCAAACGAAGTCCAGCAAAATTCAGAGTGCCCAGATGGTAGAAGTTGAAGTGGTGTCTAAATTGAATTGTGTCCCACTGCGAATCTAGGGACCCACCCACAGGTTAGCCCTTAAGTACCCTAAAGAAAGGGTTGGAATGATTCAGGGGACCCTCCCAGGGGAGGTTTTGGACAGTGGGGAGGATACTCCCTTGTACTTTGTCCAGTTTCGCGCCAGAGCAGGAGCCAACAGCTGTGAGAGCTGGTTTGAACTGTACTATGCAAGCAGGCATCAAATGTGCCCTTCAAGCAGACTGAGCGGTGCTGGCATGCACACCCACCCGGCCCCAATACACTAACAGCCTGATTCATTAAGCTAAATTGCACTCGCTAAGGGCAAGATTCTCAGAATCTTGCCTTTTGCGAGTGCAATTTTTGCATTTGGGATTCATCATCCCAAATGCAAACTTCGCTATTAAAGAATTCGCACTTTTGCGAAGAATTGCATTTAAGGAATCTCTATTTGAGATTCCTTAAATGCAATTCATGAATCATTTTAAAATTGCGAAATCGCAATTTTGGGCCGCTATTTACCGCGAGGTCAGACCTCGTGGTAAATAGCAAAAACTTAGAAAAATGCATTTAAATGCATTTTTCTAAGTTGGATGTTACACACACACATGTCCTTTGGACATGTGTGTGCGCAACACCAATGTAGATTACATTTCAGGGGTGCTACAGGGTGTCCTTTGGACACCCCTGCACCCTTGAAATCGTATCCTTATTTGCGATTAGCTAATTGCTAATCGCAAATAAGGAATAACTCCCCATGCATTCCTATGGGCCTGTAGGCCCATAGGAATGCATGGGGAGTTATTCCTTATTTGCGATTAGCAATTTGCTAATCGCAAATAAGGAACATGTAGGAATCGCAATATTTTTTGCAATTCCTACATGAATCCCGTTTTGCAAGTCCTTAATAGCGATCCCTTATGAATCGCTATTAAAGACTCGCAAAACGGGTCTTTGATGAATCAGGCTGTTAATCCTGTCTGGGAGGTCGTCAAACCTCCCTGTGACCGGATACCTATTGTTCTGCCTTCCCCTGCTTGAGCTTGGCTCAGCAGCAGGAGGGCAGACTCAAGTCTCTGGACAGCAGCAACCATGTTGTGCTGGCCAGGTCTAGAAAACTGGTACCGGGAGCACTGAGAGCCTATCGGAGGGCTCTTCCAGTGCTCGGAATCATACTGTGGGGGTATGATTCCAACATGTTTGATACCAAATATGATAGGAATCGTTGCAGCCGATTTCAAGATGGTCGCATAATTACACGGTGTCCCTCTATATGGTATATGGCAGCTTCACTTACAGCCCGGGAGAATGGACTCAGTAGGCTGTAGGGGTGTCCTGCTCATGCAGGGGCACCCTCACACTTAGAACCAATCACCCTACCTTCAGGATTGCAAAGCCCTGCTATAGGGATGACTGAAAGCTTTTAAGTGCAGTGACCCTAGATATAGGGAACCTATATCTATAGTAAATGGTGCAAGCACCTGTTTACACAGGCTGCAATGGCAGGCCTGCAGTAGTTACAGTCTAAATGGTCTCCCATGGGTGGCTTAATACATGCTTCAGCCTATGGGGGACCTCTGGGGTACCTATGTCCTTTGTACCGTAGTACCATATACTAGAGACTGATAAGATTACCCCAGGATCCAATCTGGGATGTACCTAAGTACTGAACATAACAATTTAGGGGGGAAAGCAGAGAGACTGGGATCCTGATTAGCAGGATCACAGTCAGACTAGTCAAAACACAGTTTAGCACCAGCCAAAACGTGGGGGTAACCATAAAAGCAGATCCTACTTTCCTACAACCACCATCCTCAGGCTGGTATCTGTGAGGCCCTAGTATGTAAAGCACCATCCTCAGGCTGGTATCTGTGCTGCCCCTGTATGTAAGGGGGTGGTGATGGACGGAACATCCGAACCAATCAAACACTCACACCCAGTCAAAAGATCTGGGTTTGATCCATCACCGTTCTTTAGCCCACTCTGCCACCCCAGTTCAGACATGGCTATATGCAAATCAGTCTGACCCTGTGCCTCATGGGAACAGTCCAGCCCGAACTGCCAAGCCATGCCTTCCCTGGACCGGAAACAAGCTTCCGAGGACCGGTTTCTGGCATTCCAGCCGTTTTCAGCCCGGCTTGCTTGAATCCAGTGGCAAAGTGAGCAAGGGACTCACGTCTGAGCATACCCTGCAACACTTATGGCGGCCCCACACATGAGCATCAACTTTCACTTCCTTCTCCTTCCTTGGAAATAACCGCGCTAATATCACATGCTGAATACTGTGCCTTTGTGTATGTTTTCCATTTGATGAATATGACAGCATTAAATAAATTGATGTTTGCAATTTAATTTACTTTGGGTGGCCTCTTATCTATGAGTTTTTCCCTGTTGAATGTGCCTTTACATTACATATTTTCGGTTGTATGAATTGATTTCATACTACAGTCTTGTTTAATTTCATTTATTTCTCTTACAGTTATTTGAGTGAAATTAGTATTGTCTGGGACCCATTGTTTTCCTTACCGATCGATATCCAGGTTCTTTGACACTATACTGGGTTATCCCTTTTATTATAATAGTCAGTTTTACAACTCTGCACACTCTATACCTTTGTGTGCACACACAATTGGGGCAAGAACTATTTGCACATAAGTATAGGGAGTGTGGAGTCATAAAGCACTGAACAAAATTTGTCTTTTGCATTTTGCACAATGTTTTGTGGTACTATAAAACGTAAGACACAGTGCAGTTTGTGAATCAGGATCCCAGTATTGAAAGCTTTAGCCACGCCCAAGGCCAGTATCTGAAGTGTCACAGTAACAGTATGCAAAACATCATCCTATGGCCACTTCCTGCACTGCCCTAGCAGAATCTATAATGTCTTAGTATGTTAAGCACTGATTTCAGGACAGTATCTGTACAGCATCAGTATATAAGCCTCTATCTTCGTGATAGTATCTGTTCAGCCTCAGTATTTAAAGCACTATCCCAGAGCCAGTATCTGTCCTGCCCTCAGTTTGTGGCTGTATTCTTTCATTTCGCCACCAGGTAGCACTCGTGAGGTTCATTAGAGACCCTGCGTTCACTCTGGTTTACAAAAGAACACTACCAGAGACATTGCAAACTGTGCTCCAATACTCACTTCAGTACCAGTGTTCACAATACCACACTGATGCATTCTTGTAGCCACTCGCTTCTTTTAACCTTGATTCCATCCTGAGGTGGAATCCTGTTTGTTTTCATAACCCCTGGCCTCTACAGATTTGCTGACTCGTGCAGACACACTTCCTGAATTTCCGCTGTCTGAGCTCCAATCTATACTCTGTTCCTGGTCTCTTCTTGTCCCTTCTTTTGCCTTCTGGCTGCTGCAGTCTTTCCTTTTCCAAGTCCCAGTACAGCCCTCCCTCTGTAGGTGGCGCTCTGATGCAGAGCACCTGGCTAATGACCCACAGCTGCCTCTCGTCTGCACCTTTTAACAAGCACTGGCGTTGCCAATAAGTCTCGTAATAGGAAAGTTGGAGCTATTGGTTTTGTAAATGACAAAGCCCTTTATGTTTTTAAAATGAAAACAAAAATAAAAGGCATTGTTATTTGCAATTGTAATAGCTCCAACTTTCCTACTGCGAGACCTATTGGCAACGCCAGTGCTTGTTTACCTGGCTGGGCTTGCTGTCCAGTAGCAGCAGGGCATCCAGTGGGGTCGGAGCAGTGGACGCCAGGCTCCCCCATCATGCCATGTAGATGCCCAGAGCAGTGTCCTCTGTTTGGAGCGTGGCTGTCTCGTGCATCTGGGTATAAATCCTGGTTAGAAACCATCGAGGAGGCAGCTAGCCTCGGTGCGTTTAACAAGTGTCTTTTGCAACACGGAATTTAAAAGAATTTGGGGAGGGGGGTGAATTCGGCCTAGCATTGGCATAAAGTGCATGACAAGAACCCAAAGGGTAGAAAAGAAGTATGGGTCTAGCCGAGAGAGTGATGGAAGACATAAAGGAAACGACCTGGAAAGAGAGAAGGAAAGACGAATTAAAACTGAAGACAAAGACAGGCAGAACGAGTTAGAGAGAAACCGGACAGGAGTAATGAGTTAAAGACAGCAGAAATGTCCAGCGAGGATGATGAGGGGAGTGATGAAGAATGGGAGAGCGGGGGATGGGTGCGCAGTGGAGTAGTGGCTCCTCCCTGGGCCTTGTCTGTTTGTTTAAAGTTCAGCAGATGTTACCCTGGGGGCGGAGGTGTTCATGGAGTCCGAGGGGCCCTGACCTGGGAGATAAAGAGATGTGGTTTTACCCTGCCCGGGCCGTGCGGAGTGTGTGTGTGTGCTGGGAGGAGGGGCGCTGCAGCCGGGCCTCAAGGGTCAAATATTAGAACCATGCGGTGGGGGCAGGGCGAGTCCATACAACTCTGCTGCTCTTAGATTCGAAATATACGGGCAGCTTGGCCAAGCGATGAGATCTGACTAGTGTAGTAGAATGTTAAAACTGTTTTTTTTTTATGCATCGAGGTCGTTATAAAAATCAGTTCAGTCAGGCAGCCTGCATAGATTAACGAAGACAACCAGATAAAAATGCAGCTAAAAAAGCCGAAGCCAGTCAAAAATAAAGACGCAGACAGAGATAGATGAAAATATTCAGATAGGAAGATAAAAAGATATTTGTCACGAGGACAGAAAACAAGAAAACGAGAAGCTGCGTTAGTGGAGTGAGATGCGTGAAAAGAGTCGGAGAGAGATCCCAAAAGAAGTTAGGAGGCGATTGGCGTTTCTGGGAGAACTGTGCCAAGCGGGGGCAACACCATCTGGCAGGACTTGAGGAGTCTTCACGCTCTGGGCGGCGGAGCCCGGGTGTGGGCATGGCGCTGGGCTTAAAGGTGAGCCAGGGACTGCGGGTGCTTGTTTTCCCTGCGCGGGTGTTGTGTGCATGCAAGGGGAGGACACATAGGGGACCTGGTATGTTTTGGCCTGCCCTGTTGCGCACCAAGTAGAAGAACAGCAAGCCGCTGCTGCTGCTTTCATAACGCTGGCCTTGATTGTCAATTGTGTGCAGTGTGTAACATCGATGTAAATCTGCTGCTGCTGCTTTCATAACGCTGGCCTTGATTGTCAATTGTGTGCAGTGTGTAACATCGATGTAAATCTGCTGCTGCTGCTTTCATAACGCTGGCCTTGATTGTCAATTGTGTGCAGTGTGTAACATCGATGTACATTAGGTATACGCTGATTTTGAGACTCCACTTACTATAACTCTGCTCCTTGTGACTGCAACCCCTTTCCTCTGCCACACGCTAACTCACAATGTATGGGTTGCCGGAGTAAGTTTGGGCATAACATCCAGTTGGGACAGTACAGTATGGGACACATTAATCTACTGATACTGCTTGCTGAAACACGAGCTGTTGTGTAATGTCACCAATGTTGTGCATTAGCTGGGTGGTGCGGGGTGCAGGAGCGGCAAAACAAGAGAAGCAAACTGAATAATTAGGGGAGGAGAAGCCCTTTGATGTGCTGTGCGGCCGGGAATGCGCGTGCTTGTTTGATCACGTGATTCACGTGAACTCAAACAAAACCGCAGGAATGAAACCCTTGGTTTGACGATGATTTTGGCTACTTGAATTCTCGCTCCCTCAATGCGCTTGCGCGCATTGTAGGTCACGAGACCTAAAAACTTCCGCCCTGCGCTTCAGGCGATATTACCCCTGTGAGATCAGTGTTCTCCTTCTGATATTCTGCAATAACCTTTCCTAACTAGCTGCTTTTCTTGAAGGCCTGGATATAGATTGGTTAACACAGTCATTGTTACCTGATTTCATTGTAACCTATCATCTGCTTTATTTCCTCTGTTCATGTTCTTGTTCTCTGAGGCTGTAGTGATCTTTGTCCTGTGTTCCTTAGTTTGTTATTTTATCTGCATACTTCTGTTCCTATTCTTGTTTTAATATCAGGTGCCTTTATTCCGTGTTTCAGAGTTCCTTGTTCTGTCTTCATACTACCATGCATTCTCTGTTTTTTTCTGCTCAATTCTAGACTTACCTCTTCTGTCTGTATATACATTGTCTTGATCTTGTTTCTGTTTGTGCTTTAGATTCCCGGAACTTCAAAGTTTCCCAGACCTATGTGTGAACAGCTCATCCAGTCCAGTTTTTTCCCCGCTGCATTCTGGGACTTGTAGTCCTCTTTTAAACCATTATAAAACCATGACTACAGGCCCCAGAATGCAAAGAAAAAACCTGGGCTGGCTGAGCTACTAATGCTTGTACCTAGGAAAACCACGCTCTCTAGATTCCTTGTGTTGAGTTGCTCGTTCTATCTCGTTACTGCCAATACCTGCATCAGTTTTTTTTATCTACCTCTCCTAGTTTGCTACATTTGTCTTGCTTTCCCAATTAGTTGGTCTACCTGCTCTTTCTAAATTCTGTCACACTTTCTTCAATCCATGGTTGGTAAAATTGATTCTTTCCTTTATAGGTCCTGGTTTCTCTAGTGTTGCTCTTGCGTTATTCCCTGTTTCTTTCATTCCAGTCCTGCGTTTCCTGAGCCCTCTTTCTGTTCTTAGATGTTATCAGCCAGAGTCATATCAACAAAGCAGAAGGTTTAGGGCCTTATTTTGAGTTTAGTTCAGATGAACCACCAAAACCAAGGTCGCGGAGTGGCTACCAGCACACCGGTGGTCCGACCGCCCAATTACAAGTTGGGCACTCGATACAAGTTGGCCGCCTGGTGGTCTTGCAGCAGTCTGAGGACCCTAATGTGCTGGTGGTGCCACTGTGGTAACGCCAAGCATATTAGGAGTTTCTTCACTGTCACCGTTTTCATGGCAATGAGCCCACCATGAAAAGTTTGTTGGTGAGGAAAAACAAAGGAGGCCCTAAAGGGCCCCCTGTTTCCTCAGCGCCAGTGGATGCATGTATGCCCCCTGTGCTCGCGTTTAACAGTCATCACCCACGGGCGTTACCGGAAAATCTTCCCGTAGGTCAGTTCCTTCGGCTCAAAAGAAACTGTTCCTCCAGAGAATTGTTTGACAAACATGCAACTAAACTCTCGCTCCAATTACAGAAACGCCAATATCCCAAACATCTTGCTAAAAAGGCATGGAAACGCGCCTCGAATAACAATCGGGAGGCGTTGTTGGAGAGGCGGCTTCAAAAACCACCATTGGACAGGCTTACATTTGTCAGTACATTCAGTGTTTTGTTCAATAAGATCCAAAAAACAGTACGTAAACATTGGGGTATACTGAACCTAACAGACACCAACATTCCATTTCCTCTATTTTCCTTCAAAAGAGCACCTAGCTTGCGTGATAGCCTGGTCCATACAAGACCGAGAATACAAAATATGACAGGACCACTACTCTTTGGGATCTACCACCGTTCCAGGGCCACTACCCTTGTGGCTCTTGCAGCGCTTACCCTCAAACGTACAGAACTGATAGGGTGGATCTAGGAACAGGCAATATGTGGCTCCTCAGAAAGCATACACATTGTAATACTGAGAGAGTCATTTATATGATAACTTGCCCCTGCTCCCTAAGGTATATTGGATACACCACCCGCAAAATAAAATTGAGGATTGGCGAACACAAAAGCACGATTCGGTGTCACAAACAATCCACAAGGCTGACTAATCATTTTATGACCCTCAAACATACAGCAGAGGACATAAGGTGGGTGATTTTAGAACATCCTTTTATCCCACCCCACATCAGCGACATATCCAGGCTCTTATTTGTTAAGGAACAGAAATGGATTTTTCAACTTAAGAGTGACAGTAAGGGACTGAACGACGATATACCCTGGACATCACTGTAACCATGTTCTGTATACACATACGTCTGTTCATCACACTGATCTGTCTATATCTGTATAACAGCATGAGACTGCGCGACTCCATCATTTCACACTGGTCACGCTCTGTCCTTGGGGCTGTATATCTCAGATCTACCTGTATCCGAAATTACATTCATATGGCATTGCTATTTTGACACTTAGTTCCATTAACTATTTTTCTTTAACATGTCATCTTCCAATCGAGTTGCTGTACTCTGTGGGTCTCCGTGAGTAATATCAGTATAATATCAGCTATACGATCTTTTCCTCGGACCTGTTATCAAGAGAATGGCTGTGCCACCGTTTGATTGCAAGACTGAAGTGCCGCATCATATTTTCAACTCACTGCATTACGCGGTCGCACTTTACCGCGCCTATACGCATGCGCAAGTAGTCCCATGGAGATCGTATGCACTGTGCGAACCCGACCGCGTTCTCCGTACAAATCAACGTGTAAGTCGGGGTTGCAATTTTAAAGATTAAGGACTTTTTCCAGTGGACCCGGAAGAAACCCAGTGGAAGACAGAATGTTGGAGAGCCACCCCACACATGGATACCCTAGTACCCATGTTACTTACACCAGCGAAGCTGGGTGCATGGGTGTGAATTGGTGGCGGAAACTGCAGTCTAACCCAAAGGAGGACTTCAAGAAAGTGCCGCTGCTGGAAAAAGAGAAAGTGTCTGATGGAATCCGAAGGTGGATTCAGGATGAGAAGTACCTGCAAACAGAGGGGACAGAGTCTATGTCACTCAGGTGTGATCCGGAGACCTGGAAGATGAATGCCCACCAATGTCGGGTGTTGCAGGAGAGTTGAGGGTCACCGTGACTCTGTAGCTGTGAGAACCAGGCAATGCTGAGGAAGACCAGGAGCAATCCATGAGCTGTCCCATGTCGCATGGCGTGTGCTGATGGGTTGGTGTCTGTCGGAAGCACCAACAAGCCTTGGCTACAGCAATCAACGTCGAAGTCAAAGAAGGTGCAATGTTGGGACCAGCGAGGTCCATGGGACTCACCACAAGCAGGGGAGTCAGGGCAGGCCCCAAGAAATCAGCGGAGCCAAAATAAACAAAGGTGACCCTCACCAGAAGATGCAGACCACAGTGCAAGCAATGTGGTGTGGATGATGATTCTGGCCACAGGAGATGCTTGAGGTTAGGGCTACTTGGGGCCTGAAGATCTTGGTGGAAGGAAGCCAACTAGCCTTTGCAACAGTAAGTCAACACGGTGCACAGGGGTTCCGTTCTTGCGGCTCCCACAAGGGACACTGGCCTCAAACTTGGTGAGAGGGCAGGGCAGGCCTTGAGAGCTGTGGAGAACCATCACCTGTGTTGTTGAATCTTTCGGAGTCCGTAGGAGCTCAGCATCAGCAGACCGGTCAGCTTGGTTGCAGTGCCTGCAGATGCCGGGAAGTGACTCCTTCACTTCAAGGGAGATTTCTTAAAGTGTCTTGGATTCTCACAGGCCTTGGAAGGTTCCTGTATGGTACACAGGTACAGACAATGCAGCAGACTAAAAGGGGGATGTATTTGAGCCCAAACAAAGTCCTGCAAAATTCAGAGTGCCCAGATGGTAGAAGTTGAAGTGGTGTCTGAATCAAATCCTGTCCCACAATGAATCTAGAGACCCACCCACAGGTAAGCGCTTAAGTACCCTTAAGAAAGGGTTGGAATGATTCAGGGGACCCTCCCAGGGGAGGGTTTGGACAGTGGGGACAGTTTCAGGCCAGAGCCGGAGCCAACAGCTGCCAGAGCTGGTTTGAACTGTACTATGCAAGCAGGCACCAAATGTGCCCTTCAAGCAGACTGAGTGGCACTGGCATGCTCACCCACCCGGACCCAATATACTAAATCCTGTCTGGGAGGTGGTCACGCCTCCCTGTGACCGGATACCTATTGTTATGCCTTCCCATGCTCGAGCTTGGCTCAGCAACAGGAAGGCAGCCTCGTGTCTCTGGACAGCAGCAACCATGTTGCACTGTCCAGGTCTAGAAAACTGGTACCGGGAGCACTGAGAGCCTATCGGAGGGCTCTTCCAGTGCTCGGAATCATACTGTGGGGGTATGATTCCAACATGTTTGATACCAAATATGATAGGAATCGTTGCAGCCGATTTCAAGATGGTCGCATAATTACACGGTGTCCCTCTATATGGTATATGGCAGCTTCACTTACAGCCCGGGAGAATGGACTCCGTGGGCTGAAGGGGTGTCCTGCTCATGCAGGGGCACCCTCACACTTAGAACCAATCACCCTACCTTCAGGATTGCAATGCCCTGCTATAGGGATGACTGAAAGCTTTTAAGTGCAGTGACCCTAGATATAAATGGTGCAAGCACCTGTTTACACAGGCTGCAATGGCAGGCCTGCAGTAATTACAGTCTAAATGGTCTCCCATGGGTGGCTGCATACATGCGTCAGCCTATGGAGGACGTCTGGGGTACCTATGCCCTTTGTACCGTAGTACCATATACTAGGGACTGATAAGGGTACCCCGGTATCCAATCTGGGATGTACCTAAGTACTGAACATAACAATTTAGTGGGGAAAGCAGAGAGACTGGGGTCCTGCTTAGCAGGATCACAGTCAGACTAGTTAAAACACAGTTTAGCACCAGCCAAATGTGGGGGTAATCATAAAAGCAGATCCTACTTTCCTACAACCACCATCCTCAGGCTGGTATCTGTGCTGCCCCAGTATGTAAACCACCATCCTCAGGCTGGTATCTGTGCTGCCCCAGTATGTAAACCACCATCCTCAGGCTGGTATCTGTGCTGCCCCAGTATGTAAACCACCATCCTCAGGCTGGTATCTGTGCTGTCCCAGTATGTAAACCACCATCCTCAGGCTGGTATCTGTGCTGCCCCAGTATGTAAACCACCATCCTCAGGCTGGTATCTGTGCTGTCCCAGTATGTAAACCACCATCCTCAGGCTGGTATCTGTGCTGCCCCAGTATGTAAACCACCATCCTCAGGCTGGTATCTGTGCTGCCCCAGTATGTAAACCACCATCCTCAGGCTGGTATCTGTGCTGCCCCAGTATGTAAACCACCATCCTCAGGCTGGTATCTGTGCTGTCCCAGTATGTAAACCACCATCCTCAGGCTGGTATCTGTGCTGCCCCAGTATGTAAACCACCATCCTCAGGCTGGTATCTGTGCTGTCCCAGTATGTAAACCACCATCCTCAGGCTGGTATCTGTGCTGCCCCAGTATGTAAACCACCATCCTCAGGCTGGTATCTGTGCTGCCCCAGTATGTAAACCACCATCCTCAGTCTAGCGTCTGTGCTGCCACAGTATGTAAACCGCCATCCTCCGTCTTCCGTCTATACTACCCCAGTATGTAAACCACACAGGAAGTTTCACTGTGCCTCCAATCGAGAAATAATTATCAAAAATTCATATTGTGATTGAACTTAGGGGTAGGCCCAGTACAGTAGGGGTACTGGCCTTGTCTTTAGTGTTTTTAACTGTTCTTTTGTAGCTTCTTGATGATCTTCATCTTCCTTCTCTACCCCACACATGAGCACCAACTTTCACGTCCTTCTCCTTCCTTGGAAATAACCGCGCTAATATCACATGCTGAATACTGTGCCTTTGTGTATGTTTTCCATTTGATGAATATGACTCAGCATTAAATAAATTGATGTTTGCAATTTAATTTACTTTGGGTGGCCTCTTATCTATGAGTTTTTCCCTGTTGAATGTGCCTTTACATTACATATTTTCGGTTGTATGAATTGATTTCATACTACAGTCTTGTTTAATTTAATTTATTTAGCTTACAGTTATTTGAGTGAAATTAGTATTGTCTGGGACCCATTGTTTTCCTTACCGATCGATATCCAGGTCCTTTGACACAATACTGGGTTACCCCTTTTATTATAATAGTCAGTTTTACAACTCTGCACACTCTATACATTTGTGTGCACACACAATTGGGGCAAGAACTATTTGCACAAAAGTATAGGGAGTGTGGAGTCGTAAAGCACTGAACAAAATTTGCCATTTGCATTTTGCAGTATGTTTTGTGGTACTATAAACTGTAAGACACAGTGCAGTTTGTGAATCAGGACCCCAGTATTGAAAGCATTAGCCACGCCCTATGGAAGTATCTGAAGTGTCACATTGACAGTATGCAAAACATCATCCTCTGGCCACTGCCTGCACTGCCCTAGCAGAATCTATAATGTCTTACTATGTAAAGCACTGATTTCAGGACAGTATCTGTACAGCATCAGTATATAAGCCTCTATCTTCTTGATAGTATCTGTACAGTCTCAATATTTTAGCACTATCCCAGAGCCAGTATCTGTCCTGCCCTCAGTTTGTGGCTGTATTCTTTAATTTTGCCACTAGGTGGCACTCGTGAGGTTCATTAGAGACCCTGCGTTCACTCTGGTTTACAAAAGAACACTACCAGAGACATTGCAAACTGTGCTCCAATACTCACTTCTTCAATACCAGTGTTCACAATACCACACTGATGCATTCTTGTAGTCACTCGCTTCTTCTAACCTTGATTCCATCCTGAGGTGGAGTCCTGTTTGTTGTCATAACTCCTGGCCCCTACAGATTTGCTGACTCGTGCAGACACACTTTCTGAATTTCCGCTGTCTGAGCTCCAATCTATACTCTGTCCCTTCTTTTGCCTTTTGGCTGATGCAGTCTTTCCTTTCCAAGTCCCAGTGCAGCCTTCCCTCTGTAGGTGGCGCTCTGATGCAGAGCACCTGGCTAATGACCCACACCTGCCTCTCGCCTGCACCTTTTAAAAACTTCCGCCCTGAGCTTCAGGCGATATTACCCCTGTGAGATCAGTGTTCTCCTTCTGAGATTTTGCAATAACCTTTCATAACTAGCTGCTTTTCTTGAAGGTTTGGATATAGATTAGTTAACACAGTCATTGTTACCTGATGTCCTTGTAACCTATCTTCTGCTTTATTCCCTCTGTCCATGTACCTGTTCTCTGATGGCGTAGCCATCTTTGTCCTGTGTTCCATACTTTGTTGTTTTGTGTGGCTTTTCCTCTATTCATGTTCTTGTTCTCTGATGCTGTGGTGATCTTTGGCCTGTGTTCCTTAGTTTGTTGTTTTGTCTGCATGCTTCTGTTCCTATTCTTGTTTTACTAGCAGGTACCTTTATCCTGTGTTCCAGAGTTCCTTGTTCTGTCTTCATACTACCATGCATGCTCTGTTTTTTTCTGCTCTATTCTAGACTTACATCTTCTGTCTGTATATATATATAGTCTTGATCTTGTTTCTGTTTGTGCTTTAGATTCCCAGAACTTCAAAGTTTCCCAGACCTATGTGTGAATAGCTGCATTCTGGAACTTGTAGTTCTCTTTTACCCCATTATAAAACCATGACTACAGGCCCCAGAATGCAAAGAAAAAACCTGGGCTGGCTGAGCTACTCATGCTTGTACCTAGGAAAACCGAGCTCTCTAGATTCCTTGTGCTGAGTTGCTCGTTTTGTCTCGTTACTCCCAATACCTGCATCAGTTTTTTATCTACCTCTCCTAGTTTGCTCCATTTGTCTTGATTTCCCAATTAGTTGGTCTACCTGCTCTTTCTATATTCTGTCACACTTTCTCCAATCCATGATTGGTAAAATCGATTCTTTCCTTTATAGGTCCTGGTTTCTCTAGTGTTACTCTTGCGTTATTCCCTGTTTCTTTCATTCCAGTCCTGCGTTTCCTGAGCCCTCTTTCTGTTCTTAGATGTTATCACCAGAGGATGTCAACAAAGCTGGAGGCCTAGGGCCTTATTTTGAGTTTGGAGTTCAGAGGAACCGCCAAAACCAAGGTCGCGGAGTGGCTACCAGCACACCGGTGGTCCGACCGCCCTATTACAAGTTGGGCACTCGATACAAGTCACTCGATTCAAGTCGGCCGCCTGGTGGTCTTGCAGCGGTCTGAGGTCACTAATGTGCTGGTGGTGCTTCTGTGGTACTGCCAAGATGATTAGGAGTTTCCCCACAGTCACCGTTTTCATGGCAGTGAGCCCACCATGAAAAGTTTGGTGGTGAGGAAACAAAGGAGGCCCTAAAGGGCCCCCTGTTTCCTCAGCGCCAGTGGATGCATGTATGCCCCATGTGCCCTCCTGAATGCATGCTACCCCAGTTCCCTCAGAGCATGGACTTAATAGTCCATGCCCTGCAGGAAATTGCACTGGTGTTCCCATTGCGGTGCCCTGCTAAGGCTCATTTATGAGCCTTAGCACCGCATCCCATTAGCCTGCTGCCGCAGGACCACCCGCCATGGATTCCAGTCGGAATCCGGCGACGGTCTCATTATGGGTTTGGCAGTGTGGCATGGGGGCACTAGCGTGTCGACCCCCTACCACACAGCCAAAGTCATAATAAGACTCTAAGGGGGTCATTAAGATAGCGGGCGCAGTGGCGATCCGCCCGCCAAAATCCACAGCCTGCATGTGAATTTCCCCCGCACCATTACCATGGCGGGGGGACGCCGGCAGACGAAAAGACCGTCCGCCAGTTTTCTGCCCGGTCAAAGAATGACCGGGCGGAAAAGCTGTTAACATGGTGGCGCTGTCTGGGAGACACCGCCATCCATATTAGCATACATGCGGGGACATGCCTTTCTGTGGTGGCAACGCAGCCATGGAAAGGCATGCGGTTCCCAGCATTGGGGGCCCGTAGCGGGACCCCAGGAATTCTGGGGGGTGGGGGGTGCATATGAGGGGTACCTATGGTACCCTCCTGCACTTGACAGTACAACATGGCAGGCACCGCACGGTGCCTGTCATGTTGCGCAGTCAAATGCACAACTTGCATTTCTGGCATTGTGGCGGGCGATGCTGAAAGCACTGCCCACTGCAATGTCAGAAATACGGGATGCGCCCGCCAGTGTGATGGGCGCATCCTAATGGGATGAGCGGGACCGCCGCAAGCATTGTGGCAGTCCAATTTCCCGGGGGTGTGGCGGGCGGACAAAGTCCCCTATATGTCTCATGCACAAATATTAACGTAGCATTCTTCTTTCATAAGGTCAGCTGGGTGTCTCCTATGACTCCATGAGGATACCTTTTTTTCCGTGCCTTATTACAACCTCTTTTTAGTTGGATAGATCATTTTTCACAGAGTATATAAAATATAATTTGTAGCAGTTTTTCAATTCGTCTGCTTTGCACTTTTCTAATGTTTTTGGACTTCACAGTTGGTGTTGTAATGCATATGTGTTATCTTTCTGGTTTTGTCTTCTACAGGCATTACACAATTTCTGCCAGACTTGAGACCCCAATCCAATCCATTCTGATCTGTCACCTTCCAGGTTTCAGGTACTCCCTTGTATGTGCCAAATCTCTCCTCCTGAATATACTTTTTGCTGAGGATAGCAAGTTATAGATGTTATCCGAAATGTAGAATGTGAAATGTAGAATGTAGCTTTTATTATAATCTCTTTCTCAGCATGGGCTCTAAGACTATGGCACTCATTATGATGGCGGTCAGACCAACGTTCGAATGCCATTGTTTCGGGATGGAGAATGCCCGACATGTAGTTGGCATCTCCACCCACCTTGTTACGATCCGACTGCCGTTAAGGCGTGTGGAAATATGCGTTTTTCAATTGCGGCTTTGCTGCAGCCCAGAAAAGGGCTGCAGCACAAGCCTCAATTTAAAAAGGCATGTTTTTTAAACATCCATGCACCACGTGCCAGGCAACATGTGGTGCCTGGCACACGGTGCATGGATGTTTTTGGGGGGCACCACATGTGCCTCCTGGTCCCATTGCGAAGGCCCACAGGAGTTGGGGGCCCGGCTAGGGGCCCCAAAGTCCCATTCCGTCTGCCTTTACATGGCAGTCGACTGCTTGTGTTTCAGTTAAGATAGGACCTGGCCTGGTAGTTTAGGCCGGACTGTTTCTATTGGAGCAGGGTGAAGACTGATTTGTATATGGCTGGGTCCAAACTGAGGTTGCAAGGTGTGCGAAATTATAGAGACAACAAGAGTAATTTAGAATGTGACCATATTTAAGGCCTTTATTATGGATTTGGATGAGGCCTGAGTAATTACCAGTGGCTTGAATAACTAAAGCATTCCATCCATCATTTTTTGTGTAGTTCTCTGGCAAACACTCTTAGAAGAAGAAGTGATGGGGTACACCCACAGTGTTTTGGGGGCTAGGTCACTCCGCACTGGTGGTGTATTCTGGTGCCCTCATCTTGGCATCACCTGCTTGTTTCCCAGCTGCTCATTGAAAAAAAATGATGTGAAAATAGAAAACTCATCAGCACATATGTCCACTACGTATTATATATTACAGGGCACAATTACATTATTGCAATAGCAAATACAATCCAATTTTTTTTTATTGCGTATCTTAATTCCCTGTAAAGTGAAAGTTTGATATTCTGATTCTGATATGCTACTTATCAGTCGGTGAACATGAGCAGCAACATTGTAGCAATAGCTCGTGGTTCTTCCCCCTCCAACATAAACCTTTGTAAGAGAGCTACATAACGAAACACCACCTTTGGATATGGAATGCATTAATCTAATTCGTGTCACTATCATATTTCTTCTTAATGGCACATCAGAAATAAGGCATTATTCTAAGGGCAACCAGTGAGGATAACGGAGTGACCTATATTCATTTAGCATAACATGTTTGTACTAATTTAATATTAAGTTAATTACACTTTAAACATTTCCCATAAACTTTACCATAGTGAGATCACCATCCCGACTGTGGAGTCTTTCATGGTAAAGTATATGGAAAAGTAAAAAAAGTTTATTCAAGTTGAAAAAAAATTGTCAAATATTTTAATATTAAATACAAATGTAAATTATTTTAATATATGTTTATTTTAAATGTAGCCCAAAATAAAAACATGTTCCAGCACGATTAGCTTAATTTTGGATTAAATATTAATTAATTTTTATGTATTAGATTCAATATTTTTTGTGTCGTTTGAAATATAAATTCCCACATAAAGTAAACTAGATAATGTTTTTAATTTGCATCAATAATTCTTAAACATGATTTATATCATTAATTAAAAAATATTGAATAATATTTTAATAATAGTTTCAAAAATCATCTGTACATTTTAAAAAGGTTGTTATAATTTTATAATTAAATAATAAATATGTTTTTACATTACATTTTATTTATATTTGAACTATTTTAAATGATTTAATGTAATTATTTTCAGTGGGGATTTCTTTTAAGCCCCTACTGCCATTATTTTCTATGGGAGGGAGTTGTAATACCAGTGATTGGCCATGTGTGGTGCTTGACTTTCTCCAGATCTGAATAATTTACTACTGCTTTTGGTGTAGTAACTTTAGCAGTGCAGTTCATTTTTATAACAATGTGCTTACTCTTTTGTGGGTGGATGCAAGTGCCCCAGAAAATCCCGACCTGCCCCTTCATAAATACATCCTTCCTACTCTAGTCTAAGTAGACTTTGGAGGGGTCAGGTTTACTATCCTACTCCCAAGTAAGCAAAAGCAGTGTAAGGGTTGGAGTTAGAAAGTGATAGTTAAACTATTCAAGTTCCTAATAATTGAAAACATATATATTTAACTAAACAGCCTACACAAAATGTGGTAAACATATTGAATATAAAAAGATATGCTCAATAAACAAATACAATGAAATGTAATCCAACAATGTAATAATACTAAAGCAATTTAAGAAAGAAAAAACAAACAAATATACATTTAAAATAAATAAACTTCCCTCTCTACTATCCAAAACAACAACTCAATAAATAAAATAAATTATAAATAAAACAATGCTAACATTAAATTACTAATTAAATAATAATAGTAATAAGTAAGAACAGCTATAAACTAAGAGTTAATTATAATACAGTAAGTTACATAACAAATAATAAATTAATCAATAAACATAATTAATTTCCACTTGCATTTTTAATTAACATAAGAAATAAATGACCAAAACAATGTAAATAAAGTAACTTTCTACCCTATTCTCCTACTATCCCAACATACAAATTATTATTTAAATGATGGGGAAAAAACTACATTACAAATTCACAAAATACACTTACATATATAGAATAACAATGAATACAACTATTTACATAATTAATAACCAATTAAATATGTATTCACCATAACAATTTTATTAAAAAAACACAAATAATTCCCCACCTTATTCTCATGCACACCCTACTAAATGATCAGTTAGTAATTAAAGTATAGAAAAAGAAATTACATATCAGTAATTAAAAAATACACATTAGTAATGAAAATATCATAACATCTATTAAAACATTGCACAATGAATTAACAATTAAACATTTAATTAACATAAAAATGTATTTAAAATAAAATAACTAATTCATAATTTTCTTAATTTCCTTCCCTACGAAGCCAGAAACATGCTACTGAATTCTAAATTGCTAATTAAATGTAAAAAAAAAATGAATTACACTTTAAAATGAGAAACTATGCTAAATAAAGAAACAGTTATATTAATATAACTAACACATACAATTAATATCAACCAATCACAAAAAAATATATTTTATGCATAAAAAACGATTTTCTTATCATTTATATTCTGGTTAATGATATTTTTGTATTGTCAATATTTTGGACACAATGCACCTTTGAGATAATTTTGTAGTGCAGCCTGGCCTCAGTTTCCATCTCTTGTAAGGCACAGTCATATAATCCTATTTTACAGAACTTTTTTAAAGCACAGGGAGCGTGAATGCTCCCCCAGCTAGGCCACATCTCCTCTTTAATGTGCCACTCTTTCCACCCCTTACATATATTAAGGCACATTATAATAAATGTAATTAAATGATCAAAAATCAGAAACTAAATATTCATGAACATAAATAATTACAATATTCTATATAAATTAAATGGAACAAAACTGCCCTTTCGGAGTGCCTTTTTTGCAAAGTGAACTTAGCCACCCTTTTTGAAAATAATAAATCGTAATAAATATAAATAAGTAAAAAAGATTATTTTATAAAAAGGCTGATTTTAGGCATCTTACTTTCAATGGAATCAATACAAGACTACAACACCCAGAATGCATTAGGGTATCACACAAACATCCAGGACTGGTGACAATATTGCAGTAGGCAGATGCATGGGACTGGTGTGAAGGGATGCAAGCAGTGGCAGCTTCTTTTTTCAGTCTTGTGGGCACGGCCCTCCCTCCTGGGGGCACCACTTATTGCCCAAATTATTTAACTGAATAATGTTCATCTAAACACGACTTTTGTATTTGCCATTACACAGCAGTTCTGCAGTCCCAGCCTCGTCTCCAGACTCCTGATGACAGGAGGCAGGGCTGGGAGGCAATCCAGCTTCAGAGTGCCATTTAAAGACACATCACTTTATGGGTGGATGTCTGGGTTGTACATGTCTGAGGGGCATAGTTCAACTACGACCCCCTCACACAGGCACAATCCATTTTATTTGGCAGACATACTGTGCACCCCTTAAGCAACACATTATGTCTGCTAAAATGTTGCTGTCAGAGCGCGCATAAGTACATCCCTGAGGCCAGCAAGAAGCCACACAGAGCCAGTAGTGGCTCGTGGAGGGAGTGCTGCGGGGCAGGGCAGGGGAGGAGCAGGGGGTGGGTAGTAAACTACGGAATACGGCAGAACGGAGGTAAGTAAACAAATAAATAAATAAAATGAATTTCATTGCGCGCGCTGCATATCATTTGGCAATGCAGTGCACGCAATGAAATTAGTTTTATTTATTTATTTGTTTACTTACCTCCGTTCCGCCGTTTTCCGTAGTTTACTACCCCCACCCTGCTCCTCCCCCGTCCCACCTCACCGCCCGCAGCACTCCCTCCACAAGCCGCCACTGCACAGAGCGGCAGGGGCAGGATCCCCAGCACTGTCTCAGCTTCCTATAGAGCTTGGCTTCCAGTCCTTCTTATAGGCTGGAAGAGGGATTTTCAAATCTGCCCTTGCTGCTCTCCCTGGCTCCTAGTTTGGAATCATGGTTTTCTGGCTCCAATATCCAGTGCCAAATTCATTTTCTGCTGCCCCTATGAAGCCTCTGAGTGGCCAGCAAAGGAAACAAGGCAAGTTAAAAAAAAAGTTAGTTGCACTGTGCATGTTTGTGAGAGTGTTTGTGAGTGATTGGGAGTGAATGAGATTGAGTGGGTGTGTGTGTGTGTCTGATAATGTCAATGAGAGTGCAAGTGAATGAAAATCTGAATCTGAGAAAGTGTATGAATAATGAAAGTGAGGGAGTGAGTGAAAGAGTGTGAGTGAGTTAGAAGGAGTGAAGTGAGTTAGGGATGCAGTAATCAATTGTGCTCTTATAATCAGTCAAGGGAGAGAGAAGCTGTGATCCATTAGCCTTCCAATCGATCAGCAAGTAATCAGAAGAGAATTTATTTATTTTATACTATTTATAAAGTTTTTTATAGCGCGAACAAGATCCCGAGGGATAACAGAGCGCTTTACAATATGAAGGGAGGAAGACAAAAAAATATCAGAGGCAATATCCAGAAGAGTAAGGGAGAGAACGAGAAGACATTACAGAATACAAATAGGAGGGTGATACAATAAAACAAGTGTAGGGGGTAACAACGGTGAAATACAATGTTCAAGGGGGGGCTGTAACAAATTAGGAAGAAAGTCAGCAGGAGAATTGTCAACGGGCCTGTGAGACTAACCCTATTAGGGTATGAATTTGTTCATTAGGAATCTTTGGGCTTCCACTTTGAACGCTGTCAATGAGGAGATTCTGCGAATTTCCGGTGGGAGAGAGTTCCAAATCTTAGGGGCGACTCCGGAGAAAGCTTGGTGGCAACTTCTCTTTTTCTAAAGGGTACGAGGTTTCAGGAGGAGGGAAGAGTCACTTCTTGAGGCTCTTACTCCACAGGATAAGGTAAGTTTTTCTGCAAGGTACGTAGGAGTATTTAGGTGAAGGGTTTTGTGTGTGAGAACAGCAATCTTTAATTGAATTCGGGCTCCGAAGTGCAGCCAATTGAGGGATTTAAGGACTGGCGATATATGATCTTTTCGCTTAGAATCGGTAACCAGTCTAGCAGCTGAGTTGAGTGCAGCACTTAGTGGAGCCAGAACGTATTTGGGAAGGCCACGAAGGGTAGCACTGCCGTACTCTAACCTCGGCAAGTCAAGCGCTGCAACCACTTGCTTGAAATTACTTGGGGGAAGGAAAGGTTTGATATTTCTTTAGAGTTCTCATCAAGTGGTTGCATATTTTGCTGATGTGACCTTTCATGTTCAGGTGCTTGTCCGTAGTGATACCAAGAGACTTGGCTGCGTCTACGATAAGAGGCGTACAGTTAAAAGCAGTGAGGTGGCTCAGCCAGAGGTCTAACTTGGGGATGAGATTTGGGGGGGGGGGTGAGCAGGAATTCCGTTTTAGAGGTGTTGATGATTCTCCGTTAACCAGTTTTGAGTAAACATTAAGATAGTGTTAAGTGAGATGATGTTTTCCGAGGATGAGATTTTCAAATATAATTGCGTGTCGTCCGCATACATGTGGAAGAGAATGTTCATGGAATTTAGGGAGTGAGCAAGAGGTTCCAAGAAAAGATTGAAGAGGATAGGAGATAGAGTGGATCCTTGGGGGAACCCATGAGTACGGGAGAGAGCTGGGAAAGAGAGTGGTCTCTTGTCCTGTTTTAACCAGGGTCTTTGGTTCTAACTGTCTAAAACCCCCTCATTCACATGAAAGTTGTAGGAGCAGTGTATCTTGGTTTTCTGATTCGATAGTTACGTGAAAAGCATCATCATAGGGTCTTAGTTATGGTTTCCTCCACCTGGAGGGAGACCAACTGCTATTTACAGTACTGATCAGAGATAGCGAGGGTGAAAGTGTAGTGAGTTTAAAATTACCTCCATCTCTCAAACTTGATTTTATTCTGTTGGGGATGGGGCAAGCCTAAAAAAGAAGGTGATGCGTGAATAAAAGGGCTACTGATCTATGGCACCTACTTAAAAGACGTGATTGGTCGACATGTTTCAGCCCCTTCAGGGCCCAGTCGGGGCGAAGGGCTTTCTTCAGGACAAAAAGGAGGCACATAACTATTCCGTGATGTGCGTAGATAAGCAGTGTGTAGCGTTCTAGTGGTTATCCTAAGCTCCGGTCACGGCCGGAAATACGTGCACCCATGTATCACCTTCTGGCCAGGCGTGGCCAGAAGGGTATAAGTAAATGAGCCGGAGGTCGCTCGTGACTTCCGGTCCAAATAGCCAAGCATGGTGTATGTCTCCCATTATTACATTGCTCCTGTGTTATCCCCATAGCTGATCCCCTACACTGGCGACGAGGGGTGGGATTATATTAATGACACCGGAAAGAAGCCGACGGAGGTACCTGACGGCAGGCTGAAGCGCCGACAGTGGTGGAGAAGAATGGTGCGGAGCGAGGCACATGACGCGACAACACAGGAGGCCCAACGACACCGCCAGCCGCACCGGTGAGCAGCGTGAGTCCCGAGCTGGGTGGGGACACCGGCGCAGCAAGCTGCAAGGAAACGCAAACACCAGCGGCCTGCCTGCGCACGGAGAGAAGCCTGACGAGTGAGGGAGACTGGCGCGCATGCGCAGAAGGAGCAGCAGGCCCGCCCGAGGCCTCGGAGAACAGCGCGAGTGAGCGCGAGTGCAGGCAGCAGGGAGAAGGACAAATTTAACCCCTCAGCTACCTAGGAAACAGCACACCCAACTCCTAAGCTACACAAAGGCCACCAAGTAACACCAAGAAAACACACACCGGAAGGAGAACTGAAATAATAAAATAAGCCCGAGCAAAGTCAGGGGGCAAAGAGATAACAAGCACTGACAAAACCAAAGAGCAGAACCTCAAAGCAGTCATGTGACCAAATCTCAAGCATCAAGGGACACAGACAAGAGCCCCACAATGTCCAACCAGCCAGGTGCTGGGGGAGGGAACCAGCAGCAGCAAGCAGCACCACAACAAGCAGCGCAGCAGCAAGCAGTGCCCCCAGCAGCACAACCAGCACTATCATCGGCCCATTCACAAATCCAAGCTCTGCCACCGTTCAGTGAACTGATCGATCCGGCAACGGCAGCGCCGAGATGGGCAGTGTGGGTCGGGCAACTAAACAACTATTTTGTGGCCACCCGAGAAACAGATAACGAAGTCAAGCGATCATTACTGCTGCACTTCGGAGGGACCGAGATCTACAAACTTTTCACTCACCTCCCAAACACTGGAAACGCTAATGACTATGATGCCGCAGTGCGAGTACTCAATGCGCATTTTGACCATCAGCTCAACCCGCACTACGAGAGGTTCAAATTCCGTCAATCAAGGCAAAGAGAAGGCGAGACGATGGATGTATTTCACGCCCGGTTGAGAGAACTAGCAAGCACATGCACCGAGGATGACCAAACAAAGGAAGCCACCGCGTAGCTCATTCAAGGCTGCCGAAACAAAACTCTGAGAACACTGATATTGCGTCAGCCACGCATCACACTGGATGAAATACTAATACTTGCTCGGTCACACAAACTGTCTGATGCCCGATCCACTGCGATGGAAGCTGCCCTAAATCCCCAAGCAGAAGTGGGGACCAGCATAAAAACAGAGAGGGTAGACGCTGTTCGCACCCCAAGTAGGGGTGGACGAGGAAGATGGCCGACGAGAACACCACGACGGCCACCGTGTGGATAGTGCGGAAGGGATGAGCACAACCAAGATGGCTGCCCTGCGCGAGGAAAAACCTGCTCAAATGCGGAGTGCCAAACCACTTTGCAAGTGTATGCCGAGGAGGATTCCGTGGGAGAAATCAGTCCGGAAGGAAAACCATCACAGGGGCCGTCAGACAACTAAGCCTGGAAGAGACACAGCAAGCACGACCCACGATGTCCAGACACCACTGCCACGCACGCCTGGATGACTCCTCCACTGAAGACGATGAAGGGTGCTATTTCGTATCGTTCACGAAAGATTTGAAGAAAAGGCGAAGACCACAACCAAAATGCCAAATACTGATCGATGGCTCGGCAGTCACCGAAGTGATAGATACCGGAGCAACAGTGAATGTGATGGGCATACAACACTACAAGAGCCTCAATCCTAGGCCACAGTTAACGCCATCCAAAGCAAGAATACTAAGGCATGGCAGCCAAACACCGCTTCCCCTACGAGGCAAAATGTTGGTACAAGTCAAAACGGAAGATCGCGAAGTAACAACATTTCACGTAATCGACAAAGAAACTGACCTTCTAGTCAGAAGCCACACCGCAGAAGATCTCAACCTCATTGCATTCGCCAACGCGGTCAAAGTACTCCAGACGGAAGATATCCTACAGCTATTCCCGTCCCTATTTAAAGGACTAGGTACAATTAAGCGACAACCTGTCAAGCTACATATTGACAAAGCCATCCAACCCATAGCCCTGAAACATCGGAGAATTCCATTCCACTTGAGAACTGCAGTCGAACAAGAGCTAGCTGAACTAGAAAAACAAGGAGTCATAGAAAAGGTGACTGGCCCTACACCATGGGTATCGCCCATGGTGATAGCAGAGAAGCTCCGACAACCAGGGAAGATAAGAATCTGCATAGACATGCGAATGCCCAACAAGGCAATAAAACGGGAAAGGCACATCACACCCACGGTCGATGACATACTAACAGACTTGAATGGAGCCCAGTGGTTCTCGAAATTAGATCTGACTGCTGTGTACCACCAACTAAGACTAGCTGAAGAGAGCAGATATATAACAACTTTCTCGACTCACCTAGGCCTCAGGAGGTACAAGAGGTTACATTTCGGAATATCATCAGCAGCTGAAATATTCCAAAACATGATAAAGGAAATACTGTCTGGCCTGCAAGGAGTGTTAAATGTCAACGATGACATCCTAATACACTCCAAAACCAGCGAAGAACACCATCAGCGACTGAGGGCAACACTTAGAAGATTGGCCAAACACGGAGTAACTTTGCAGAAGGGGAAGTGTAAATTCTTCCAAAAGTCAATAGAATTTTTTGATTACGTTTTTAACTCAGATGGAGTTCAAGTTGACCCAGAAAGTCGCAGGCCATCAAGCACGCCCCGGCCCCAACCACAGCATCGGAGAGAAGCTTCCTAGGCATGGCACAATACTGCACAAGATTCATACCGAACCTAGCCACCATTGCGGAACCCTTACGAAACTTAACAAAAAAGGAAAATCCGTGGAGATGGACAGACACCGAAGAAGACGCATTCGCCAAAATTAAAACAGCACTGCTGGATGGGACCACCATGGCCTACTTTGACACCGCTAAGCACACAGAAATATTAGTCGACGCCAGCCCAGTCGGGCTAGGGGCCCTCCTTACACAGGAAACAGAACCAGGGGTGTGGGCGCCGTTGGCATTCGCAAGCAAGGCACTTACCGCCAGCGAAGCAAGATATTCTCAGATAGAAAGAGAGGCCCTAGCTGTAAAATGGGCCTGTAACCACTTTCACCTTTACATAACTGGACATCCGTTTAGGATGGTGACAGATCACCAGCCACTCATACCTTTGTTCAAGGGTACGGCACCGCACCCGCCGCCGCGAATCGAAAGATGGGCAATTCAAACACAACAATACCAAATGGACCTGGTATACCGGCCTGGAGCGAAGAACCCAGCGGATTTTCTGTCGCGACACCCAGCCACAGATGTCGCAACAGGTGAAGAACTTGACAAACAAACAGAAGAATTTGTGAACATGGTGTCACAGTGGGCTTGTCCCCAAGCCCTGTCAGCGGAAATGATCGTAGCACAGTATGCCAATGATGTAGTCCTGAAGAGAGTGACAAGTGGCGTACACACAGGATCGTGGGAAGGCTTCCTACGAGATGTACAAGCGTGGAGTGAGAATGACCGCCTGCGCCTCCATCAATTCTGGAAAATACACAATGAAATTAGCATTGCTGACAATGGACTCATTCTGAGGGGATCGAGAGTCGTAATCCCTGTGACACTGCAGGATCAGGCAAAAACGCTAGCCCATGAAGGACACCAGGGCACTCGGAGGATGAAAGCCAGGATGCGAGAGAAGGTGTGGTTTCCCAACATGGAGAGCAGCGTCGATACTGTAGTGCAGAATTGCCAAGCGTGTCAACTGACTAGTGGAACAGAAGCCCCTGCGCCAATCATCACTGAAGATCCTGCACCATCGCCGTGGAAATGGGTCAGCCTGGTTTTTGGCAGTTTTCCAGATGGGAGAGTTACGGTAGTTTTAGTAGACAGCTACACAAAATACCCTATAGTGGAGATTGCTCAATCGACAAGCTTCACAAGTATACAACTGATCCTAAACAAAACGTTCGACGTGTTTGGAATTCCGCGTCAGCTCAAAACAGATAACGGACCCCCTTTTCAGGGAAGTGAGTTCAAGGAGTTCCTGCAAAGACTAGGGGTGCGCCATCGCCGCATAACACCACAATGGCCTCAAGCCAATGGAGAGGTTGAGCGGTTCATGAGGACTATCAACAAAGTTTTGAGAATATCCACAGTAGAAGGGACCAATCCTGAGGATGCACTCCAACGATTCCTCTGAGAGTACAGAAGCACCCCGCACAGCACGACCCTGCGGGCCTCCGGTCTCTCATGTTCTCAGGACCGAGACATGACCTGCTCCCAATGGCAGAGGATTGGATGCCTGACCCGTACTTCCCAGGAGACACCCAGGCCCGGCGGAAGAAGACCAATGACAAGGCAAGAAAGAAAAGAAGAGCCCAAAACAGAACACTGATCCCCGGAGACTCCGTGCTCATTCGAGCGAGAAGACCATGTGGAAAATTCAGGACACCCTACGAAGTCGAGCCATGGACCATTAAGACAACCAAGGGCACCGCTGTGACAGTACAACGCCATGGGGAAGAGGTGACAAGGAACATCTCATGGTTCAAGCGAATACCATCAGTATCGCTCGGAGCAGAGAACCAGAGTGATACGCCAGAAAGGCGTAATGTCCCCAGTGAGCCAGAAGAACCCTCACACTCCAGCCCGGTGATAACCTGTCCAGCACCAGTTCCCGAATCACCAAACTCACCACCAAGAACATAGCCAGAAAACACTCTGGTGAGAGGACGACGCCAGTATAACCTTAGGCCTAACCCCAGGCCCAATCAGAGACTAGCAGATTTTGTATGTTAAAATTTAACTTGTTCAAAAAGACTAACTTGGGAAGGAATGTAGCGTTCTAGTGGTTATCCTAAGCTCCGGTCACGGCCAGAAATACGTGCACTTATGTATCACCTTCTGGCCAGGCGTGGCCAGAAGGGTATAAATAAATGAGCCGGAGGTCGCTCGTGACTTCCGGTCCAAATAGCCAAGCATGGTGTATGTCTCCCATTATTACATTGCTCCTGTGTTATCCCCATAGCTGATCCCCTACACAGTGCACCTACCCTTCTTCTCAGTGCGCCTATTAGTACACTGGTTAGTTATGGGTCAGTACTACCTATAACTTATATAGGTGGCCTATTCTGCTCCCTCGGGAACAAACCGAGTAGACTCTCTCATGCTCATGGAGTCTTCTTTTCGACTTGTGCTTGCTCTGTCTGCCGTGCACCAGTGACCGGCACTGAGAAGAACTTATCTATCGAAGTGGAAATCCAAGATATACCGCTCCTACGACTTTCACATGAATGAGGGAAATGCTGGCCCCGGGACATTGCAGGTAATTCTTGGTAAAAAGGGGGGCACCCAAGACATAATGTAGACCCTGCAATACTGGAAGTAATACTTGACACTATGGTGAAATGCTGGTGCAGGCGTACCAGAGTGTGGAGGGATGGTAGGAAAAAGGGCTTAGGAGGCTTTTCTGCTTTCCGTGTAAGGACTTTATTGAAGGTTTTGAAACAAGGTACATACATTTATGATACAGTCCCAGTGAGGTTATGACCAGTCTGTCAGGGCCGCCTCTCCTGATGGCTGGTCTTGTGGAGGTTTTAACGTCTTCTTTCTTTTCCTTTTTAGGTTTTGTGAGATGGCTGCCACCAGCACCCTCAGAAACCAGAAAAGATTGTTGTTATGTAAAATGAGGATTTATTCAATAATGTAGCTGGGTCTTGATAACACCCATGCTTCCCTTTTATTATCAGCCACAATGGGTTTTTGGTCTCCTTTTATTCCGTCACCATCACCCGTGTGATACTAGGTATTTAGAGTAACTAAACAAAGAAGGAGATGCACGTCTCAATTTTGGTTCTGTCCTGGGTTGTCCCCCCAAGCTTATGTGGGTTAACTTTCCTTTTTTTTCTATCACCCCGCCCCTCTTTTCAGGATTTTTCCCTCTGTCCTTGATCTGCGCAATGATATACCCCATATGCCGTATGACTGGCGGTGTTTTCAGGTTATGAATAAAACATAATAAAGTACTCGATCAATCAATAAGTCAAGTTACATTTATAGCGTGACTACTCACCTGTAAGGGTCTCAAGGCAGTAGGAGGGGGACTGCTGATCTGTTGAAAGCACTGTGGTTCAGTCAAAAAGCCAGATTTAGACGTCCTTCCCGAATTGGAGCAGTGGCGGTGATCGCCTGAGGTGGGGAGGCAAGGTGTTCCAGGTCTTTGCTGCGAGGTAGGAGAAGGATCTTCCCCCGGCCATGGTCATGATATAGAATACTTGTAAGCAGGGATGCCCTTCCCCCTTGATACAAAGTGATTAAGGTCTCAGAGTTTTCCCTGAGTAGCCCTTTCATTGTGACCCTTTAAAGAAGGAAAACAAATAGAACTTGTGTTCCTGCTTCCAGCCCTTCTCGGCTTCACTCCCTTGTACAGCCACAACTTTTCAGAGTTGTGGCAGGCTTCTGCATGAAGGCTGGCGGTGTCCACCACTCTTTGCTCCTGTTCTCCTCCTCCTCCTTAGACGCAACTTCATTTGGCCTTCAGGTGTCGTAGACCTCTGCTTCACCACCGTCTGTGCCTTAGTGGAGAGGTGTGGTGCAGTGGCCAGGGCAACTGACTTCGGAGCCCAGGGTTCACGGTTCCATCCCCGGCGGCAGCTCAGCTCAGCACCATGTGACTCTGGGCAATAGCTCACTTAATTTCCACGACGGCCCCCAGCGCCTTGAGACCAATAAGGGTGAGTAGTTCGCACTTTACAAATACAGATTTTTTTTTTTACATCTCCGAATATTCCACATTGTCTCTGAGTTCTCTCTCCTCGCCGCCTCTCGAAGTCGGCGTCACTTCCTTGATCAGGGGGCCCTCCTCCTTGATCCGTCGTCTTTTCCAGCATCCTGGCTCCTCCCCTTCCCCGAGGCTGAAAAAAAGAGTCCTTTTTGTTGTAAATGAATGGATGTATGACGTTACAACGCACACTTTTACAACGCATACCGTTACAACGCATTTTTTACAACGCAACATCCATTACAACGCACACTTTTACAAGGCACTGGGCCAGGGACAGACTAATTTGCATACAGCCAGGTTCTGAAACTGGGATGGTGCAATGAGCTAAAAAACGGTGTTGGATCTAGCCCTGATCTATTGACTGGGTGAGAGTATTCTGCTTAATTCAGAGACTCTGTCCATCACCACCCCTTGTTGTAAATAATTTTGTCCACCCTAAGCGTGGAAGGGTATACTCAGATGTGAGTCCCTTGCTCATTGCACCATCAGGATTCAAGCAAGCCGGGCCGAAGACGGCTGAAATGCCAGAAACCGGTCCCCGGAAGCTTGTTTCCTTCCCAGTGTAAGAATTGGCTTTTGTAGTCTGGTCTGCCCTGTTCCCATGATGCACTGGGCCAGGGACAGACTAATTTGCATACAGCCAGGTTCTGAAACTGGGATGGTGCAATGAGCTAAAAAACGGTGTTGGATCTAGCCCTGGTCTATTGACTGGGTGAGAGTATTCTGCTTAATTCAGAGACTCTGTCCATCACCACCCCTTGTTGTAAATACTTATCAGACACTGCCTTCCTCTTCCTCTGCCAGAAGCCCACTCAGTTTCAGTTTAATTAGTAAGGCAAAAACCATTATTAATGCCACGCATATCAATCATATCAAATCACAAATCACTGCATAAATTCAGATAGATTAAAATATAAAAAAGCATGTAATCCTGTTTGCTATTTGCAAATGATGTATGGATGGTGCCATTCAGTTAATAGGTTCACAAGATCAGGTTTTCGTCTTCCAAGTTTGAATTACTGAGAACACAATTTTCCATTTTTCTATTCATCAATTTGCAAACACTCAATTTCTATATGCCAAGCCTCAGATAGATGAATATATTGAATACATTTACTTTATGCTTGACTGTGATAAAACTATAATAACAAGCTCAGCACTAAATTAGATAAATGCTTTAGTCCTGATTCTCAAAGTATCTTGGGTATGTAAGTATGACTTTCAAGGGTAAACAGGTTTCTTTACATAGGATGAGGGCTGCTGTGTCTTCTGTATCCAGAGTCATGCAAATGTCATCCGTGGAAGCGTTGAGGGCAGTTTCCATGCTGTGGTTGAGTCAGAAGCCAGACTGAATGATGTAGAGGATTTGGTGGTCGTTGAGGTTTTCAGTGAGGGGTCTATTGATGATTTTCTCTAAAAACTTAGCTGGGAATGGTAGTGGGAAGATCGGTCTGTAGATGTCCGCGGAGGGTTTCTTCAGCAACGAGAGGCCAGCTACATGTTTCCAAGCAACTGGGAAGGTGGCAGAAGAGGTGGAGGCATTCAAAAGGATAGGAGCATGGAACTGATGGGTTGCAGTTCTCTGGAGTGGGCTTGGTAGGGGTAGGACTCGAATGGCGCCCCATAAGTGGATGGACTTCATGGTGGTGGCGGTTTCTTCTGGGTTGATGACTGCCATGTAGTTAGCATTGGTTCTTTGGATGAGATCGGGAGGCGTTTGGTGAGGTCTGTCGGGCCTGCTTGTGGGTTCAAGTTATTGTAAATTGCAGTGATTTTGTTGCTGAAGAATTGAGAGGGATTGTTGCAGATGTCCTGCAAAGGGGTGATTTAGGTGGAGGCAGTCGCTAGTGAGATGAAATCCTTCACAATGGCAAAGACTTCCTTGCTTCAGTTGGTACTAACATTGATGTGGTTCACCAGAGGGGAGTGTTTGGTGGTCCGGATCATTTGGTGATAGCGGCTCTGGGCCGATTTGAACATGCTCCTGTCTGCATTGTCCTGCCTCATTCTCTATTTAGGCTCCAGTTTGCAGTGGCGTTTCATCAGTCTGAGTTCCGTCGCATTTCATTTGGCATGGTGTCTAGATCTTGTCACACAGATGTGTTTGAGGAAGCCATGGAGAGGTTGCAGAAGGTTATCCAATTGTTGAAATGCTTGATGGCTTTGGGGAGGCTGTTGCAGTGTTCCATTTGGTGGGTGTTGAGAGCAGTGTTCCAGTCCTTGTCAGTGATGCTGTTCCAACTCTTATCTTAGGCAGGGTATCTTTTTCTGTGTAAGAAAGGCTTAATATAAACTTAAAATACAAACCTTTACTTTGATAAGTTTAGAGTGTCTGGCGACGTGGGTAGGTCCCTTTAATCATTAGATGAGGCCTAGGCTTCCAAGGTCTGTGATCAGTGCTTTTGTGTTGGGCTTTGGTGTGGTCATCCAGGTGGAAATTCAGGTTATGAGTAGGATGTAATCTGTAGCGTCAAGAGCGAGTGGTGCAACAAAGTCCAGGATGGTTGAAGTTGGTGAGCGGTCCCGGTGATCCGTAGTTGAGAGTGCCACTTAGGGTGAAATTGTCTGGGATGTGGAGCATGAATGACAGACGTTCCATAGAGAATGTCATTTCTATGGAGGAAAAGTCGGTCTAGGGTGTTTTTGTGCAACAGGTCCCAGATCTCTGTAGGGTGTTGGTGAGTGAGTGGGTGTTAAGGAGAATGCATGAAAGTGCAGAGTGTTGTGCGTGTGGTTGCAGAACTGCATGAGTGTGAGAGAGTGGGGTGTTGGGGTTTTTTGGTGAGTGTTGGGTGGGGTAAGTTGCAGGGAGCACAGGAGAATGCTCACTCAGTGTTGGGTAGTGTGGCAGGAGAGCAGCATATGGAGCAGTGGTTGTGATTGAGGATGCAGAGCATTGCAGCGGGACGTAGTAGGGTAGCCATCGGAGGGTGGAGGACCAGGATTCCTGGTGCTGGGCGTGGTCCCAGCACAGAAATACACAGACGAGCTTGCCATTGGCGTGCCTTTGTCCCTAGGGTAAGGTAGTCTTAAAGCAGGCACTAGCAAGCCCTTGTTAAGCATGTATTTCATTGTAATTTCTTATATAGCTTTCCTTTTTTTCTTTTTTTAAGTTTTATATAGCGCTAGATTGACCCGTAGGTATCAGAGCACTTTACATACACACAGTAAACAGCAGAAAGGACATTACATTACATAGTAGGCCGGCAGTAAGGAAGCAAACCAAAGAAAAAACATACAGCATTGGAAATAAGTATGCAGTGCAGCGGAGGGGGAGAGAGCAATAAAAAGAAAAAGGTGCGAATGACATAGTCCGGTCACCCACTATCCTTGAATGTCGAGAGAGAGAGGACACAACTCGGATATAGAAGACTGCTTGCCATGCCTGCAGTGGGTAATGAGAGGAGGTCGGAAAGGCGGGGTGGCTTGACAAGGGCGATCATAGACTTAGACAATTGAATTACACTTCTTGAGCAGAGAGGGTGTGCTGACCCTTCGACCCTTTCTAGTACTTCATAAAGACTGACTTTGTATGGACAGGGGTAGCAGGGATTTTCTACAGGGCATGAACATAGGATGGCGGGGAGCTCCATAGCACTGAGATTTGATTATGCAGCATTTTCCAACATAACTTGATAATGTGGTTGGACAGCTTGTTTGGGGGGCTGGCATTAGATGGCTGCCGGAGTGGAAACAGTATGTTGCTCTGCCTGGGGTGTGCCCTAGCTTTACCGTGCGCACAGTATTTTAATATTACGATGCTCTTCAGTTGTTGGCTTTGCCAGTGCTTAATTTGTAAAATATTAAGTGCCACGGCCCTGATCAGGAGGCCACTGCAGCTTGCACCACACATTGCCCCGTCATCGCTGCTAAAGGTGGTACCAAAACAACTACTAACCATCTCTCTCACCTGCATGTAAGACAGTTCACATTATTCCAGGTCCCCAAAGCTATAGGAATGGCTTGGGAGGCAGCTATTACTGATTTTTAATGCAAATTGTATTCATAAACAACCAGTGTTTGGCTCTTTTCTAGATTGGAAGAGCAGCAACACCATGTGGTGAACTATCGTAAGTGCGATGTTGACAATTAAGTGCAGGTGCCGAGCACTGGAAACCACCGGCTCAAATTAAGCACTGGCCTTTGCTATGCTTTCAAAGCTGGTGACTTGTCCCGTGATGTAGGGAGGGCATCCAGACCCGAATGCAATCAAGAAACTTGCCCTCTATTCCCTGGTTTGATAGGAAAATCCAACCACTTATTTGGGTAAAGTTGGTCCAAACATCGAGTGTCTCTGTGCCACTGCACCTGCTGCACTATTGATAGCTACGCCCCTGGTCAAGTGACCTGATTGTTTTTTCCTTTAAAAGATGGAACAATATAGCATGGTCTAGGGGTCTTCACATTTAAAACATTATTTCAGCTGTGCGCCCTGCAAAGAGCCCATTACAGTATCCCAAGATGGACATCACTGCTGCAAGATCTAATTAAAACGGGGGAGTGCTCTTCCCTTATCTAGGTTTAAAACACTCCAAAGACACAACCATCCCTGCTCTAGGTTACTTCACACTGTCACCCAGAAAAAGAAGGTTTAACGTTTGTACTTTCTGTAATCTCCTTCAGGCTCTTATCTCAGGCAGGGTGTCGTTTTTTGTGTAAGACAAGCGTAATATAAACTAAAAATAAGAACCTCTACTTTCATAAATTAGGAGTGTTTCTACCATGGAATTTCAGCATCAAAAAGGGCTTTAGGCTTACTTCCTTCCACTGTCATTTGTGCTTAGTTGCTCCCCAGTATTTTTTTTAGGTCTCGTGGCATAACAGCACGTCAGCGCTGTGTCCGCCAGGAGATCTTTTGTTACTGACTGTGCTTCCCAGGAGACAGCACCTGGCCGCGCACATCTCGCAAAAGGCGATCGGCGCAGGCCACGCGCGCGCGAACGCGCTCGCCGTGGCTGTCTCCTGGGAAGCGCAAACATACACAGGCACACCTCCCCCTGCACGCATGCGCACACACATACACAAGCACACATACACGCACGGAGAGACATCCCCCCCACCCCTCCGCCGTCGCACACACACACGCACACATACAGGCATCCCCCCCTTCCCCGCTCACCGGCACTCCGGACTCGTGCAGCCTCCGACCGCGGGGCTCTCCCTCGGGCATGGGAGCCCCGCGTCACCACTGCTCCTCCAGGCACTCCGTGGGTGTGGGCTTCACAAAACGGAAGTCCCGCCCCACGATAGGTTTCGTTTTGCGTGCGCACGTCTTCTTAGGAGTGGGATTCGCGCACAAGACGGAAGTCCCGCTCCCACCAAAGCTGTTGCATGTTAAAAAGCATCTAGCACTGATTCACAAAGTTAATGTCACAAGTAATTTGAAAGGTGTTAATTCCCTTCTTCGTATTCAGAAAGGAAGACAACCCTGGTCTTAAGAGGTCATTAAACGTGTCTTTAAGGCTGCCTTTATAATTAAGAAAGATATGAATCCAATCCATCGCTTACAAGATGACCGGGCAAGCTCACGCAGAAAGTCTGCTGGAGGCAGCAGATTGTAGGTTCGAATCCCGGAATTCGCTTTCCATGCTCCTTAGCTTGAGGTCGACCCATTATTTACCGTTAATTGGGGTTATTTGCGACATTTAGAAATGAAGAACGGCGGTAGTAAGCGCTAAACACATTGTTATTATTATGCGTATCTCCAAGTTGCAGAGTTACAAAGTAACGTGTCATGTTTTTCTCCTGAATAAGTGTGAAGCTATGTAGCAGAATTGCCAATGGCGGCAATGCACTTTGATTTCTCCAGGCATATTCTAAACTAATCCCTTGTTGCTGCTAAAATACCGTTCTAACGGTTCCACGGTTATGAGTTTGTCAAACGTGGTGTGCGAGCGCAGTCTGACAGAACTTGAATTACGTTTACGTGCGCTGCGTCATTTTGGGGCCTGGAGAGGTTGAAGGAGCAGACACGGGTCTCTGCAGAGCTGCTGACAGAGCTCAGCGTGACTCGACAGCCCTGTGGTGCAGACTGCGTGTGTCGTCTGTGCTTCACCACACACGTACACCGGGACCTGCGTTTTATTTAGAGGTAAACAGGGAGTGTCCGCCCATGAGGGCCGGGGAGCCCTCTTTAGGGCTTTGGGGTGAGGGGGGGTCCTGCTGTAGGCGGACCCTCGCCCCAGTTGCACGCTTGCCTTATTCACACACTTCTGGAATGCTTTGTTCTCCGAGGAGGCCGCGGCGCAGGGCCCTGTGTTCATTTGTCCCCCCACCTCGCCATGGTAACATTGTAATTGAGCCACTTGTCTGCAGCGTGCCTGTTGTCACTGGCTATTGTTTGCGTGTGTGCCTGGTCTGGAATGCCAAAAATGCTCCTTTGTCCTCCGTGTCCTGTCATTACCTGGCAAGTCCCAACAGAGCAGGCTCGACCTGGGCTCGTCATGCCTTCCAGGTTGGCACACCGCAAATGTGTGGCACCTGTAAAGTGGACAGGCGCTGCAAAGCCACACCAGAGATGCCCAAAGACTTCAGGTCGGGCCAGTTTCCGGTAAAAGCGCGACATTTTTGTCCAGTTGATGCACGTTACTGAAACGCAAATTCATTTAGTGCAAGCTGTGACACTAACTGCCGACAGGGATAGGCACGCTCAGTTTAGGCAATGTAGTATTTCAGTCATAGGTGAATAGAGTGACTTACCTTGGATTACCTAGTTTCATCACTTGGGAAAAGAGATGGGCGAGCCAGTGAAAGCTTGAGAGAGCCTGAATCCTGGAACCTCGAGCCCATAACGAGCCGAGCTTTCATGTGCCTTCTGTCTGCCTGCCTGCCTTCCTGTCTTTATTTAGGATGCGGCGCTGCAGCGAGAGCTGCCGACGTTAGAACTGGGGAGTCCGGTTCAAGTATCTGGTCCACTCACATTCCTGTGTTCTGAGCAAATCAGTAATATCCCGTGCCTATAAACAAGGAATGTGACCTTTCTAATGTAGCTGGTGTTCATGTCCAACGCTCAAAAGTGAGAAGAAACTCAAGACAAAACATAGCCTTAACTGTCATAAGGAAAGACAAATAGCTGCTACTCATTTACTAGTTGATTTGTATAAAGTAAAACTAGAAAACATGCTTAAATTGCGTGCTGTGTGAATAATAACAGCTGTGAGCCGTGCCTGAGGTGCATCATCAGAGCTTTGTGAATAATAACTGCGTCAGCCCCGTGCTGAGGTGCATAATAACTGCGTCAGCCCCGTGGTGAGGTGCATCATTAGAGCTGCGTGAATAATAACAGCTGTGAGCAACAGCACTCTTGCACACACTCAAACTGCTCACCAATTCAAAGTATGCTAAAAAAATTATGCAACGCATTGTCATACACATTGCCAATAACTCAAACTTTAATGCTGCGAGACCTATTGCATTGCAAATGCTTGTTTACTTTTGAGAGGGCCTTTAGTCTGTGTTGTACTCTGCATCTAGTAAAGCTACTCCACTATGTGTTACTAGCAGAGCTTAATTTGAGCCGGTGGGCCCTGCAGCCTCCCTGCCACTCTTCTGAGCTCCTCTTCCTTTTCCTGGGCCCAGCTGCCCCCTGCTTTTCTCCCAACTCCTGGGCCGTTGCCGCCTCCCTGCTCCCCTCCTTACTCCTGGGCCCTTGTTGCCTCCCTGCTCCCCTCCATACACCTGGGCCCTTGCCACCTCCCTGTTCCCCTCCTTACCCCTGGGCCCCTGCCACCTCCCTGCTCATCTCCCAGCTCCTGAGCCCTTGCCGCCTACCTGCTCCTCTGCCTACCCCTGGGCCCTTGCCGCCTACCTGCTCCTCTCCCTACCCCTGGGCCCTTGCCGCCTCCCTGCTCCTCTGCCTACCCCTGGGCCCTTGCTGCCTCCCTGCTCCTCTCCCTACCCCTGGGGCCTTGCCACCTCCCTGCTCCCCTCCTTACTCCTGGGCCCTTGCGGCCTCCCTGCTCCCCTCCTTACTCCTGGGCCCTTGCCGCCTCCCTGCTCCCCTCCTTACTCCTGGGCCCTTGCCGCCTCCCTGCTCCCCTCCTTACTCCTGAGCCCTTGCGGCCTCCCTGCTCCTCTCCCTACCCCTGGGCCCTTGCCACCTCCCTGCTCCCCTCCTTACTCCTGGGCCCTTGCCGCCTCCCTGCTCCCCTCCTTACTCCTGGGCCCTTGCCGCCTCCCTGCTCCCCTCCTTACTCCTGGGCCCTTGCCGCCTCCCTGCTCCCCTCCTTACTCCTGGGCCCTTGCCGCCTCCCTGCTCCCCTCCTTACTCCTGGGCCCTTGTCACCTCCCTGCTCCTCTGCCTACCCCTGGGCCCTTGCTGCCTCCCTGCTCCTCTACCTACCCCTGGGCTCTTGCCGCCTCCCTGCTCCTCTGCCTACCCCTGGGCCCTTGCCGCCTCCCAGCTCCTCTGCCTACCCCTGGGCCCTTGCCGCCTCCCTGCTCCTCTGCCTACCCCTGGGCCCTTGCCGCCTCCCTGCTCGTCGGCTTACCCCTGGGCCCTTGCGGCCTACCTGCTCCTCTGCCTACCCCTGGGCTCTTGCCACCTCCCTGCTCCTCTGCCTACCCCTGGGCTCTTGCCACCTCCCTGCTCCTCTGCCTACCCCTGGGCTCTTGCCACCTCCCTGCTCCTCTGCCTACCCCTGGGCCCTGCCTCCTCTGTGTCCTACGCTAAAATTTAAGAACAGGAGAGAGATTCCCGCACGCCCTTCGCCTACTCAAGGACCAGGTGCCACTACAAGCTGGAGTTGCCGATTTCCCTTCAGCACCCACGTCGAGCCCCTACTATCCGAAGAGCTCCTGATTGAGCCCGGAGGGGGGCCCTCTAAGTACCGTGCAGGGAGGCCCCCTCACTTTTTGTTACGCCAGTGCTGCTGTGCACGAGCTGAGGAAACTTCTACGACTGGTGCGTCCTGACCCAATCTCCATGACGTAGTTTGGAGAGCATCCTTCATTGGCCCATGTTTGTCTATCCGACTTGCGTTCAGCGAGCAGACCTCCTGGCCTGCAGCCCCGCCATCTTGCCTCCAGCAGTCCCCGCTCTCCCTTTCCCAGCCTGACCTTCACTGCCTCGCGGCGTGAATGTCATTACATCATATCTTGGCGCGCGGCAGCCGCGCGCCGCCATCATCTTGTCTATTTGCTGCAGCAGGACAGTCAAAGGCCTTTGATGCAATCAGCATGTGTCTTGATTCTGAAGGGACAGTGACAAGCCTAACTGAACGCAGTTATTTGGCTGTCATGCAAGACACCTTAAGGTGACAAACTCCGGCTATAAAGTTGGAAGTCGATCCTATAAACATGTTTCATGAAGAAACACACGGACTACATCTGTGGCTGAAACATCTGAGGTCTATGGAGTCCATCTGAGAGGCTGGGGAGGGTGCTTGAAGCAGGAGGCCGAAGGCCTTGGAGCTCACTGTCCTGAGGTGAAGAACCCCAAGTGTCCCAGATTCATCAAAGAATGGCACTGCCCTTGCGTCACGCAGGGTGTCACAAGGACAACGCAAACCTTAAGTCAGATTTACTAACCCATGCATAGCCAAGTCGCTGCCTTGCGTTACTCTGCGCAGGGAATGCGCTGCATGGGAGAAGTGTGGCTCAATGGTTAGAGCGGCAGACCCTGATGCAGAGGTCTAGCCCGGGACCAGGGTTCAATTCCTGCCTTGGCGGGTCTTGGGCGCAAAAATTCCACGGACCTGATAATTCTCGCCTCGGTGCCTATTCCAATCATGGAGTCCCACTCTGCAACTCTGGGCAATAGCTTGCTTAATCTCCACAACGGCCCCCACAACGCTACGGATGCCGGGCCTCCACCTTGGGGGTGCCCAGGAGTGGACGCCTCACAGGGAAAGCCAGGGTGGGTTCCACAGCGGTATTCGTAAAAGCGCCTTGAGACCCTTGCGGGTGAGTAGTGCGCTATACAAGTATCAATTTACAATTTTTTTTACATGGGTGGAGAGTGGTCGTTCCCGTGCATCCACCCGTGCTTTTTGCTGCATTACCAGACTGACCATTAGTAGAAAACCTGGGAATGCGTCAAAATTGTAAGCCTACCAGATAGAGGTGCAATGAAGAGAAATATCTTTATTTCTCCTTGTTCTTCCCGCTTTCTGTCTGCTGCATTTTGCTGCACACTTAGGAAACAGGAAAAAACCTCTAAGAGTTGCTTTTGTGCAGGAAGTTGTCCCTCCCTGCACAAAAACAATCCTGCCTGCAATGCAGGCCCCCCTGCACCATGGCTATGGGGTGCCTGCATTGGCGCACGGCAGCACACAGTGTGCCAGTGCAGTGAGAGAGCATGCATGCACCACATTTTAGTAAATATGACACTTCCTGCCCTCTCCGTTTGATGCAGAGCAGCACAGCAAGTTTTCTTGCTGCGTTGTGCTGCATTATTAATTATTGATAAATCTAGCCCTAAGTATTCCCAGTTAACCAGAGAAACTGAGGCCTAGTGTAACCTGCCTACGTCCCTTGTATCAAATTAGGAGCAAGAGTAAGGCCAGAAACTATTTGATCTGTTTCAGAGGTTTGGATCTATCTTTAAAAAAGCCCTTTCTGACCCACTTGCCAGCCATTTCTTTCTGATATTCCAGCCTTTCTTTGTTTATCCGTCAGTCTGCATCTGAGCAGATCGTAGCCGGGGTGATGCATTTGGGTCTTATTTTGATGTTGGGCGGACACAACCATTGCAGATACAGGTCCGATCGACCTCTGCTCTTGTGCTGTGATCAGAAACCGGACTCAGCACCAGCTCCTATCCAGAAAAGGGAGTTTGTGTTCATCCCTGCACCATGTAGCAGGCATCCCACGGTGCCTGCCACAAGGTGCAGGGATAAAAAGAGGGGGAGGCCCCCAACTGGAGGCCGCTGGCTGAAGGGGGCCCTGCTAGGGCCTCTCAAAGTCCCTTTCCAACAGGGTTTCCATGTCGAAAAGCCTGGCATGGAAACCCTGTTGGAAACCGACATTGTAATACGGACAACGCCGACCGCAGGGATTACGTGCCGATTCCTACTGGCAGACGGGCTCCTTGAGACCATCGTAAGCCTGCCGGAATGTCCAGCCAGTTTCAAAACCGAGGCTGTCGGTTTTGAAACCGCGATGAGGCCCTAAATAGTCAAGACCCCAACACCAAGATGTATCCAACAATATTTTGTGGCATTCAAAATTAACCTGAATACCACGCTGCTCGGGAACCCATTTGGGTCACAACAAGATACGAATGAAATAGTCTGACCCATCAGCTACTGAGTCAGGATGTGCACAATTATGTTTGCCTAGAAGTATGCAAAATTTGTCATGCCAACATCACTGGTGCCATTTTTTACACACAAATGAAACATGAGTCGTGGGTGAGACTCAGAGTTCAGAATGTATGGCTTCCCTGGAAGTCCTGATGAGGGTTCATCTGAAACTTTCTGACAGTCAAGGCACCATGAGGTCAGATGCCACTGTTCAGAAGCCTCTCTCTTTCACACCGGGTACCCAGATTACAAGAAAGCCTACTCACCTTTATCCAGATAGTTATTGTTATGGGAGAGAGGGACTGCTGCCCCAACCAGATACTTCTCCCAGTCTAGGGGATGTGTTAAAGTTGACTGTAAGTTCTTATAGGGGGACTGCTAGGCTCCTCCACTGACCATACACTCCTTCTATGCACTGGACACGGAGCGACAGGCTTGCGGAGTGCTCACCACCACTGCAGGGTTTGGAAGCTCTGATAGATTCCATCCAGAACTGTGTCAGGCCCAGGATGCGGTCCTGGATCATGTGCTCTAGGCACCGACAACTTGTGTCCCAAGCTACCCAATACACGCTTCTACAGGCCCAGGGAGGCATTCTCTGGGCCGGTGCTCCATCTGCCTGCCCGTGGTGTCACACATTGCCCAGGATAGGGTTCCGTAGGCCTAGGAAAGGCTCCCCAGTCTTGCAGTGTGGAACAGTCTGTCCGGGTCACAGTCAGAGCTCCAGCAGGCCCATGTAGAAGGCTCCTGTGCATGGACTTCATTTGCTGGCCATGGTGCCACAAAGTGCCCAATAAATAGATGGCTTTATAAGCCCGGGCAGGACTCCCCTGCTTCCCTATGATGAAAAGCTCTGACCAGGCCTGTGTCAGAGGACTGGGGGGGGGCGCTCTGCATGGCAACAGCCAGCAGGCTCTGGATGAGTATGAAGATTGATCCCGGACTCCCCGTTCCTCGAGAAGGTGTGACTATGTGGTTGATTCTGTAAGCAGCAAATACTTACCTCAGATATTAAGCCATGCACATATAAGTACACATGGCTGGTACAGAGAAACTGCAAAATGGTTAATTAAATCAGTTATGGTTCCTTTGATCATGCCATCTGTTACTTGAATAACTCTCGTAATGCGACTAAATACCAATGAGTACTTACTTCCCATGGTGCAAACATTTATAAGACCAACAGTAGTGTGCCCTTGCTCAGCTGCTTTGGTGACTATAGATGACCTCAGGACAATCATGTGTCCCCATGACAATGACAATACATTCTGAGTTATGTCCTATGAACGTTAGACTCTACTTTCCAGTCTCCTACCATGGTGACCACCGGTGATGGGGAATCAGGGTTTGATTCCAGAGGGTTTGTAATTTTAATAAGTACACTGAATATTCTTGAACGGATGCAAGACAAGCCAAAGCGAAACATTTGCCAAGAAGGTTTCTATTTATCAAAAATAAAAGTCAAAGGTTCAAAGGCAATCAGATACTATTGTAGTTCAGACAATAAACAATGCTAATTTGTGGGTGTGCGTGAATAGCTTGAAGTGGCATCTCTTCTTGACGAGGAGCCAGTGCAGGCTATGGAGGTGGGAGGTGATGTGGGATGGTCTGGGCAGTTCCAGGATGATTCTTGATGCTATGTTCTCGATTTTATGGTGGCACTTGAGGAGGAGGGTGGTGGTTCTGGTGTAGAAGGCGTCCCTGTAGCCCATTCGACTGGTGATGAGGGCTTGTGTAATGGTTCTTCCTGTGTCGGTTGGGATCCATCTGAGGACTTTGTAGAGGATTCTGAGGGTCCTGAAGCAGGTAGAAGCGGCCGAGTTGACCGGTTGTCTTATGGAGAGTTCGCTGTCGAGGATAATGCCGAGGTTGTGGGCGTGGGTGGAGGGGGTAGGTGCTGGTCCGAGGGCAGAGGCCCGCCAGGTGCCGTCCCACAGTGAATGGGTCTTCCAAGAAGGAGAACTTCTGTTTTGTCTGTGTTGAGGTTGAGGTAGTTGGCTCCCATCCAGTTGGCGACGCCAGTCATGGCATACTTGAAGGTTGCTTTAGTGGTGTGCGTGCCTTCGGCGAGGGAGCAAATGAGTTTGGTGTCGTCGGCTTAGGAGATTATGTTAGCACCGTGGCTGTGAGTGATGGGTGCCAGCAAAGTCATGTAAACATTAAACAGTGTGGAGCTGTGCGAGGAGCCCTGGGGTGCACCGCCGTTGATGCTCTTAGGGTAGGAGATGTATCGCGGGAGGCGGATTCTATCAATGTGTCAGGTGAGAAACGAGGAAGTAGCTTGAGGGTGTCGCCATAGATGCCGATGTGGTGGAGTCTTTGGATGAGGAGGCGGTGGGAGACTGTGTCAATGGCCTCTCACAGGTCGAGGTGGATCAGAGCTGCTTACTCGCCATGGTCAATGCTGGCTTTGACGTCATCCATGGTGGCTATGAGAGCGGTTTCTGTGCTGTGGTTCAAGAGGAGGCTGGACTGGGATGGGTCGAGCAAGTAATTGGATTCCCAGTAGTCTGTGAGTTCCCGGTTGGCATTTTTCTCCAGTACCTTGGCCGGGAAGGGGAGGAGTGAGATTGGGTGGTAGTTCTTGAGGTTGGATGGGCCAGCTGTGGGTTTCTTCAGAATTGGTTTGACTTCTGCTTGCTTCCGGGTTTCCGGTAATGTGGCGCATCTGAGTGCTGAGTTAATGATGCTAGTGAGCGAGGGTCCAATTTCTTTGTGTCTAAGACCCCCTGAGCTAAATGATTTCAATTTGGGCCCCACTCTGACAGTTTAGGGTGTGGAAGAGAGATTGCTTGAGTGACAGGAGTGTGCAGAATTTCCTAAATCAGCAGCTTTTTTCAAACAAATCCCCCTGGCCTACAGCTTTGAGGCTCCCAAAGAGCTTTCCCAGGTACATGCATGGGCATCTCATCTACTCTTTGCATTTTTTTCTTTTGCATTCTGGGAACTATAATCCTGATTGACAATGTAATAAACAGAACTACACATTTCAGAATGCAAAGAACAAAAACCTGGACTTGCACTAGTGGATGTTCCACTGTCTCCACCCGTCTTCCTTCCCTTGGTTAGGCCAGCTCCTGAGTCTTAGGTCAATGCTTTCCGTTTTTCAGGTACATGCATCAAAGTCCAGTTGTTTTCTTTTTTTTGGCATTTCGGGACTTGTAGTCCTGATTTAAGTATGTAATAAATGGGACTTCAAGTTCCAGAATGCAAAGTAAAAAAAAACTCGGACTTACAGGTCTTTAGTTAGGTGAAAATAACCATACACCTCTCCTCCTCCCCAGGGCCATAGCGCAGCATCCCCCAAGAAATCTGCCCCCTCAAGGACTTATAAAGAAAAAAACGAAAAGCCCTGCACCTTAAATCCCTTCCCTTGGCTATGGTTCTGAGCCCCAAAAAGGTCTCTGAAGTGTCCTAAGCTTGAGCAGCTTATCCAGTACAAGCATTTTGTCTTTGCATTCTGGGACTCGAAGGCCTGACTCACATCCCTCCTCTGGGCCTTAGCAGAAAGGCCTCCAACCAGCTATCTGTCCTGTCTGGTGCTTTAAAAAAAGAAATTAGCGCTGCTCCTCACTATTTTTTATACAGTGTTATATGGTGCTAAATGGACACAAACGTACTGGAGCGCTTTACACCAGCACCATTTACATTACACAAGGTCACATTCATTTGTACGGCACAGGGAGATTAAGTGATTGTAGGAAAGTGGGTTTTTCTTGCAGTAACCCACTTTCTGCCTAGTTTTGAGGCAACTTTGACTGTAGTACTGGGTTCCTGCTAGCCAGGTTCTCGGTACCAGTGTTCTTTCCCTAAAACTATACTACAATTGACACAACTTCAGTTATCCCTAAAAGTCCCTAGTAAGTGGTACCCTTGGTACCTAAGGTATGGGTACTGAAGAGGGCCCTCTGGGGCTGCAGCACTGGTTATGCCACTCCAGGGACCCCTCACCAAGACTGTGCACTCTGCCATTGCAGGCTGCTTTTGTGGTGCAGGAAAATCCAAAGAGTCTACATGGCACCCAGCCCTGTGTGCCATGCCACCTATGTACTGCATAAGATATAGGTAAGTCACCCCTACTGCAGACCTTTAGCCCTAAGGCATGGTGCACTATATCTTATGTGATGGCATATCAGCATGAGCAGATATGCCCCTGCAATTTCCAGACCATTCTGTGATGTTGTAAGTGAACAGGGAAGCCATGAAGTGTACATGGGCTGGAATACTTGTCAACGCGAGTTTGCGAGCTTCATGATGTCTTCAATGATTTCTGAGATGTTTGGTACCAAACATTTTGTCTTAATATATCCCCACTGATGCAAGTTTTAAGTTTCTTAATAAATTCACACAGGAGACCCTTTTAGAGGGTCCCCTGAAAACCTTACCAATCCCTGCTGTGGTCTCTGACTGGTTTTCACTAGTCTGCCATCACCAGACATGTTTCTGACCTCATGGGGTGAAAGCCAGTGCTCTCAGAGGACAGAAACAAAGCCTTCTGTAGGCGGGGTGCTTCACACCTCCTCCAGGACAGGATGGCCTTCCTGGGGGCGAAGCAGAGGCGTCACTAGGGTTGGTGTCACCCAGTGCGGGTTAAGGTGACACCCCCTAACGACTTACCCCGTGGGCTTGCTAAATAACAAACAAGAGCTCTTTATTTCAGATCCCCTTCATGCATGCAAATTAAATGGAGGGAAAGACAGGCAGACGGGTGTGTACAGGTACATGTGTGAGGGAAAGGGAGGAGTAGCAAAATGATTTAAAGTCACTGCCTAACATTCCCACATTATTGTTGACACCGGAGTGCAATGGCATGGCAGTAGGGGTCGTGGCGAGGGGGGGGGGTGTTATGATTAAAAAAACTTACCTTACCGCCTGGTGCCGCTCCGTGCCCCCTCAGCGCTCCTGACCGGTCCTGGGCTGCCACGTTTTTCCAACTTCCCTCCCCTGCACCAATCACAACTCTGCAATGGCAGCGTTGTGATAGGCTAGAGCAGGGATACTACTACCTGCCCATAGGAGACCGGGGGTTACTGCAGGAAGCAACCCTTGGTCTCAGCCCAGAAAACGGAACTTGAACACTATTTGCTGCTGCGCTGCCCTGGGCCTGCTTGCAGGCTGTCAGTCAACTCTAGACTGCCGCAGCATCACCCACCCATCCCCTTAGCTTCGTCCAGGCTCACAACGTCAGTGAGCCGCAGCCGCGTTGCCACACTAACCACGATCACCTCACGATCACATGGGGTGACACTAATCACCTGGTGCGTGATTGGTGTCACCCCAGGTGATGGTGTCACCCGATGCGGTCCGCACCCCCGCACCCCCCTAGTGACGCCACTGGCGGGAAGCTTAAAAAGGCAATGCTGCCTTTAAAGTCCATCCCAGGAACCCAAGGATAATGGGGGAGGCCAAGTCCCCTTTCCTGCTCCACTTTTGTCGGAAGGAAAGGCAGGAAAATTAGTTAGATTAGGAGGAGGGCCCCCACTTTGCCTGCACCACGTATAAGCTGATGCAGGCGATGTGAACCACTCTCCTGAAATTCTACCATCTTGAGATGGTGAGAAAACCTCCTATCAGGGCTAGGGTAGTACCTCTTCTCACAGGAAGTGGTCCTTAGGTGGTGTAGACAACCTAAAGGTAAGTAGCCCATTGACTACTCCCTTTGTCCCCTGGTAACGCCCCTAAATTCAGAATTTAGGTGGCACCCTGAGACCTGAACATCATATTCATCGGACCAAAGAAGACAAGGGCAAAGAAGACCTGCTGCATGAGAAGACAAGTCCTGCTGCAGAAAGAAAAGGCGCCAAACCCTGCCAGCTACAAGAAGGACTAAGAAATCTCTGCTGTTGTGTCGTCCTGAGACCTGCAACAACTCCAAGAACCCCAGAGCATCTACAGCCTGTGATAAATCACTGTAAAGGTCCAGTGGAGTGAAGGTTTCACTCCCCCATACACCTCAGGCTCCGATCCTGTGAAGTCCGGTTGTCGACTTGCTGTTCTCCAAAGACCTAAATGTAGCACCAAAACAAGAAGAGGTACAACAGCTCTGGAGGATCAGATCTGCCTCTCCACTAAGTTTGTAGGCACCAAGACATACCGGAGCCATGGAGTACCAATACCCAGAGTCATCACCAGACCGCCAAAACACCTGAAGCAAGTAGCCATCAAGGGACATCAAGACACCCCAGACTCACTTCCTGAGTTGCCCAGCTGTCCTAAGATCACCACTCCAAGTTGCCTGTTCCTGACCAAGAGGACTCTAAAACGCACGACTCCCGGCTGACCTGTACGCTCTTCTCTCGGCCCGGCATTGACTCACCTGCTATAGTCTCATGGTCCCCAGGCAATTGTGACCTCCTCCCTCCAAGGAGACCCAACGGACTCATCAGTAAGTCCACCTGTACAGTGTGTTATTGAGCACAATTATGATACATTTTCCGAACTCTTGAAAAATTATTACTTGAAAATTACTTACCATATGACTGTGTTCTTGGTCTTAAAAAATACATAACAATTGACTTTATTATCATAAATTTGTCGCAGATTTATTGTTGAGTGTGTGTCCCAGTTATTGTCTCTGTGTGTGACAACAAATGCTTAGCACTGCCACAATATAATGATCTGATTTTACCTCTTTTTACCAAATGGAGATTCGCTGGACTCTCTGCACAGTGTATTTCATTTTAGTCAGGGCTTTAAGTGAAATAAAAATAACTGGGAGGTCTCTCAAAGGGGCGTGGCCGATGTAATTAAGGGCGTGACTTGAAGGCACTGTAAGATAAAAAGCTGTGCTCAGCTTAGTGTGCCTCCCAATTGGTATTTTGCTACTTCTTTCATTACATCCAGATATATATTGCAACAAATAACATTACAATTACAACAAGCCAGTACTATTGGCTTTGTCAAGATAAATAAATAAGAAAAATCCGTGGCTTCATAGTATAGCATATTGAAAATGCTTCAGTTCTAAAAGTGTAAGACTGAAAGAGCTAAAAACGAGACTCTTTGAAGTTACATCAAAGACAGTTAAGGTTTGTACTGCTCAGAGTTGAGATTTATTTTTTACATACTGAAAGTCAGGGCAAAAATGGAGAGCCCGATGGGGATCCGTCTCAGCGCCTGCTTTTTAGAGCTGCCGGTGCTAAGCACTGGCAGCTCTAAAAAGATATTAGTACACTATATAGAGAGCCAGGTTTTACAGAGATTTGCCCAGAATCATGGGTTGTTGAGCTGACACCTCATTCCCCAGTCCCAAAGTCGGCAGCTCTAGCAATAATACTACATTCCGCTCAGACACCCTCCTGGAGTCAGGGTAAACTGGCTGACCCTGTATAAGAGCTCCATTGCCTCTCTGATTGAAGATTGTCACCCAGCACCTTTCCCCAGCCCTCACTTCTGTTTTGTAAACATGAATACGTAGATATGTTCGCGCTCCCAATCAGTTTTAACCCACTTTCCTTCCCTCCTCTCATTACAGTGCAATGGTTCTTGAATGTGTCCAAGATAGCTCATGGCGCCCCCCACCGCAGGATCAAGTCACTGACTGCCAGGGAGGTGCACTACATACTTTGACCACCCTCTGCTCTAGGCACATTAGCAGCTAGACAATGCCCACACCAACATTAGACCCTACTCTCGTAGCTAGGGAAAACCAATCTCTCTTCCTATCCTTACTAGGAGTGGGTGAATTTGTGGAATTTTGGCAACAAACGTGGAGATCTGGCCAAATTCCTCCACCGGTTGCATGGCGGAATTTCTTCTCACACATGGCTCTGGTAACGACTGTAGGAAGCTGGCTCTGTATATACTATACCAAAGTGAGGTATAGTGTGCACAGAGTCCAGTGGAACCCCAAAGGTAGGCAGAGGTAAAAGTAGATATCACCTTATTCTCAAGCAGTAAGGCTTTATCAGAGGGTAGTGTTCAGCCTTTGTTGTACACACTGAATCAGCAAATGATGCCACACACTCAAAGACTGAACTCAGACTAATTTGTTTGTACAAAAATATTATTTAGTTGTATTTTATTTTCTAAAGCAAAGCCAGGCCTGGTACAGGTCAGTGTAATAGTACTTTGCAAGAATAATGCAGTTAAATACAGTTTGAATGCAGTTGAATGCAACTGGATTGGTTGCAGGTAAGTCAATTACTATTCAGTTACTATTGAGATTACTTTGTGGGTTATTTTTCAGATTGCTTTTTAAGTAACTTTTTTCTACTCAGTGTAATATGCCTAGATATCATACTGGGACATTTCCTAGATAAACGGTAAGTAAATCAGTTTTTGTACATTTGCAGTTTCTTAAGGTTTCATACAAACCAGCTCCAAACTTAGAACAATTTTCCCAAGAAAGCAGTCAATGCAGTCCTATGGGCAAAAACAATGTTATCAATTTAACAGGTAAGTACTTAGTTTTGGGAGTTGAGTTTCTGGGTTTAGAACCAGGGTTCCCCCAGGGTGAAGAATGCACTCTTAAAGCACCCTCAGTGGCACTAGGAAGGCCAGGTGCAGTGTGATGAGGCCCAATGTAATCCAATGGGGGATAGTGGGCCTCCAGTTGGTGGCTGCTCACGCGCAGGCCACCAGGTTGTGGGAGCTAAGCTCCTGGCTTAAGCCCAAGGCAGAGGGGGATTAAAGTTAGCAAGCAAAGCGCACCAACTGCGGCACAGGAGCGGTCGGGTGCTCTGTTGTTTTCAATGTGAATTGCCGGTTTGGGATTGTGGCTGCAGGCTCGGTCCAGGAAGCCTTACGGGAGGAACCAACAGCTGGGCAGTGAAGTTGGAAGGCTCAGGGACGTAGGTGCACCTCAGGTCCTCTTCTCCCGGTCACAGAGTGGCTGGATGCAGGGGTGTCTTTTGAGGTTGGATTTCACCTTACTGGGCCACTCGTGGTTGGGGAGGGTCTCCGTGCAGAGGATGCAGGCGACGTTGGAGAGTCCTGGAGGGGTCAACCCACTATAGACTCTGACTATGGAGTGCTGGGGGACCTCATTGGAACCAGTGGGCCACTCTGACTCGGGCCGTTGGTGTTGGGTGCAGTGGTGGTTCCAGGCGTTGGGTTTCTTTGTCCTCAGCAGGCTGAAGTCTTTCTTTGGTGATTCTTTTGAACAGAGCCGCTGTTCACAGGTGATCCAGTCTTTGTTAAAGGCAGTGGGTCCTCCAATGGGTTCTGGAGGTCGCTGACTACAGGTCAAGAAGATATTTGGCGCAGGATCTCTGGAAACTGTAGACAGGCCGATAGGACTGGGGCCAAGTCAGTTCTTCTCTGCAGCCTCCTCTGCTGGGTGTCTTCTTTCGTCCTTCTTCGTAGGTTGTGGGAATCTGTCTTCTTGGTTCAGGGCTGCCTCCTAAATATTATAGTTAGGGAGCGTTTTAGGGGTCTCAAGGTCAGCGGCTACTGACCTTAGGGTGACTACACCCTTGGTGTACTCACCCCATGTGGGGGAGTGGGCACAATCCCTAATCCTGATTGGAGAGTGACTGCTATCTGCAAGATGGTGGGCATTGAAAAGTGGGCTTCACCTCGCCTCCCCCACCTGAGAGGTGGGGTTGGCAGAGGTGGGCACACCTTCTCGGCTGTTCTAATTTTTCCTGCCTGTCTTCCCACCAAAAAGGATGGGAGGCAGGACGGGGGCCTGCTGCTGATAGTAGGTGAGGCTGGGGGTTGTGTTACAAAGGCGGAAAGGCCTTTGAAGCTCACCTGCCACAGATGGCTCTTACTGACCTAGGGGAGGTGTAACCACCTCCGCCCAGGAAAGGCTTTGTTTCTGGGCTCAGGGAGCGAAGGCTCCCACCCCAGGGGTCCAAAAACATGTATTGTGGTGGCAGGCTGGTGTTTACCAGTCAGGGAACCCACCAGAGTCTGGTCGTTTTTCAGGGGGCTTCTCTAAGATGCCCTCTGAGTACATGTTATAATAAATCCCACACTGGCATCAGTGTGGGTCTATTAAGCTGAGAAGTTTGCTACCAAACTTCCCAGAATTCAGTAAAGCCATTATGGTGCTGTTCGTAATGATAAACACCCAGACCATATACTCTTTATGGCTTTACTGCACTTACAATGTCTAAGAATGGACTTAGACACTGTAGGGGTACAGTGCTCCTGCAATTGTATCCTCACCAGTGGTATAGGGCACCCAGCTAGAGGGGTGTCTTACCTATACCATAGGTAGTGAGTTGCAGCATGGCACACACAAATGTGTACCATGTCGACTCTTCACTTTTCTCTGCACCAAAACATTCAGCCTGCAACAGCAATGTGTGTGTAAAGGTACTGGGCCTCTAAGGGTGGCACAACATGTGCTGCAGCCCTTGGAGGCCTTCCCTAGTCACAGTGCCCTTGGTACCCATGGTACCTTTTATAAGGAATTTACATAAATAAATAAATAATAAAAATTACGCACTTGTATAGCGCACGACTACCTGGAGGCATCTCGGCGCTTGTACGAATACCGCTGAGGTACCCTTCCTGGCCTTTCCCTGTGAGGTGCCCACTCCTGGGCACCCCCAAGGTGAAGCCAGGCATCCTAGCGTTGTTAGGGCCGTTGTGGAGATTAAGCAAGCTATTGCCCAGAGTTGCAGAGTGGGACTCATGATTAGAATAGGCACCGAGGCGAGAATTATCAGGTCAGAGGAAATTGAGCCCGAGACCCGCCGAGGCGGGAATTGAACCCCGGTCCCGGGCCAGACTTCTGCATCAGGGTCTGCCGCTCTAACCATTGAGCCACACTTCTCCACTTGCGGCCAGAGAGGTGCAAATTGGGCGTACAAAGGTACAGTTTGGGGAAAGAAAACAAGCTCTAGCAACCTGATTGGCCTCTTTCAACGGCGGTGATGCCTTTAAAAAAGGCACCGCAATGGGTCCGCACTACAAGGTTCCTGCAAGTCCATGCCATGCAGGAACCTATGTGCATGCACACAGGGGAGCACAATATGCCCCTCCTGTGTGCATTCATATGCAGTTGAGGTATGGGGTTCCTGTAGGGCCCCCTTTGTTTACTCTCTTCCAAGGTTTACACAGAGGAAGAACCTCTATGTAAATCCTGAAGGAGAGGAAACTCATAATATGATTGGCGGGACCACGGTGGTTCTGCCAAGCATATTGCTGCCTCTGACCGCCGCTCCAATGCCAGGGAACGGCAGATTCCTTGTGGAACTGCTGGTGCCAGGGCAGTACGACCGCCCTACTCCTAATGGGGCAGTTGGAACGCCGGCGTGGCCGTGGCTTGATCCGCCGCGCCACCAAGAGTCTGGCGGTCCTTGGACCGCCAGGCTCATAATAGGGCCCTTAGAGTGAGGTCATATTGTTATCTCTCTTTGTGTGGGCAGTTGAGGCGGAGCCTGGTGTCCCTGTTAAGCGCAGTAGGAAGAAGCAATTTCAGATATTTTGTTACTGCAGGTTGTATAAGAGATGCAAGAATGGCATGGATGGCATGGGGTAAATGAAAAAAGATAATAGACATGGGAAGAAGGCACAGGTGGACAAAATTAATGTGCTGGTTCAAGGTTTTAACCCCTTCCACGCGGGGCTAATTCCCCCGCAGCGCGGGGGAGGGGCCGCGTGCAGCGCCGCCGTACTCATGACGAGTCCAGCTCGTCATGCTGCACAGTGGAGCTGTGCTCATGACGAGCTGGACTCGCCATGACTCCACCCCCTCCTTTAGAACGCCCGCACAGGCGGGGAATTGAATTAGCCGCGCGTGGGTGGGTGTGGCAGTTATGACGAGCTCAGCTCCTCATGAGCACAGCTCCACTGTGCCTCATGACGAGCTAAGCTTGTCATAAGCATGCAAGAAGTTAAGGAAAGCGAAATGTAGGGGCAAATGGCCCAGGGCAACAATGATCCTGCATGGCAGGTTCTATGCAAAAAATGTGTGCGCAAAGGGCATCATGTCAAAAATTGCTGGAGTGGTAGGGGTGGGAAGAATGTCAGTGAAGTGAGTGTTGAAGGTAAGGTGTGTGAACAGGTGGCACAGCAAATTGTGTAGAAGGGTGAAAATGGACCCCTGGATTTGGTACGGATCGAAGATGCGGACATCGAAATGTTTGTTTTATTCTGGAGCAAAAATAATACTGATTGCCAGAGATGTGTGTGAAAGAAAATTGAAGGGTAGAATGAAACTGTTCAAACTAGATAGATCCTAAAGGCTATTATAGCGAACCGATTTGGGTAATTTGTAGGCTTCAGCCAGTGTAACGATCAGTATGCCCCGGGGAATACATATATGTATCCGTAAAAGTAGACTCGATCATAAGTTGGTTCCATCAAAGACATGTAGGAGTGAAGCACAAACCTAGTTCTGAACCAGTGGTGGGCCTGAGAGAGACGACAGATGTAAGGGAACTATTTGAGCAGAAAGCAACGTACAGAAAGGAATTTCCACACATCTTTTTGAAAGAGTTGGAGAGCTTGAAGGCTTATTTGCATACGATTAGGCATGAAGAAGGATCCAAAGCCAAGGCTGGGAAGGTGAGGAATGTACCCTTTAAGGTCCATCAAAGCGATAATCAAGGAGTTGAAGAGTCTACAGGTGAAAGAATATCAGAAGAAGTTGAGGTGGGAGAATGGCTGGCATCTGTAGAGATAGCACTTCAAGCAAAGGTTGAGGCAAGGTTGTGAATTAGTTGAGCAAATGTGTTGTTGTGAATGGTTCCCACCTCCCCAACATCACAGCAATGATGTTGAGGCTTAAAGGAGCAAAGGTTTTTGACTCTCAGCCTACATCAGGAAAGATTGCACCCTGGCTCAGTGGATCTGACAGTTTTTGTCACCCTGTTTGTCAGTCTTAGGTCTTCAAGCATTCCTTTCGGTTTGATTTCCACGGTGCGTGTCTTTCAAAGAGTCATGGACAAGGTCATGAAGGGCACTCCAAGCATCAAGATTTATCAGGATGATGTGCTGATGTGTGGGTGTACAGAAAATGAACATGGTCAGAGGTAACGAAGTGTGTTGAAAAGCTTGGTTGAGTGCATTGACCTTGAAAGTGGAGAAATGCAAATTCATTTTGAGTGAAATTGAGTATATGGGTCACAGGGTGACGGCTAACGCCTCTGAGCTGAAGGAGGAATTAGTTTGTGCCACACAAGATATGCCTACTCCTGCTGATGAGGATGAAGAGGTGAAGAGGTCGGATTTTTAAGGATGTCCAATTTCTGCAATAAGTTTGGTCTCAAATTTGCAGAGAGGACCTAGAGTTTGTGAGGGTTAGGAAAAAAAGGTTGAGTGCAAGTGGAATCAAGAGTGTGATTAGATGGCAGAGGTCAGCTGTAGACGAGATTAAAACCCCCAGTTTACAGAGGCTTGAATCTGGTAAAGAGACAGTTATCATGACGCATGTGAGTGCCAAAGGTCTAGACGTTGAGCTGGTGCAAGGAGACGGCAAGACATAAAAGTCAATACTATTTGTATGGAGACATTTAAAAAGATGCAGTGATCAATTATTAAGTTATACAGAAGAAGGTATTGGGGGTCGTTGGGAAATCGAAAAGGTAAGAAAGGTCCTGTAGGGGAATGCATTTAAGATTAGAACAGATTATAATCTTTTGAACGAGGTGTTTTCTAAAAAGGATCCACAAGTGGGTGGTGACACTCCAGGAAATTCACCTTGAAGTGGTGTATATTCCAAGGGCAAACAATTGAGTCACAGATCATTTATCAAGATTAGTTAGCTGTGTAATAGACCAAAAAGGTAAAGGTAGCAAAGAATGAAAATAATAAGTGGACGGTGATTCCATTGGGCCCGATTCACAGAATGAACTTAAGACTCAATCCTAAACTTACTACTATTTTGGTATTCACAGGATGAATTTACTACTTTTGGTATTCACAGAAGTTAGGATGTTCTCTTAAATTTGTCTTAAGACAGACTTAAGACAGACTTAAGACAAAATCCTAACTTCTGTGAATACCAAAAGTAGTAAGTGCTTTCTGTGAATACCAAAATAGTAGTAAGTTTAGGATTGAGTCTTAAATTCATTCTGTGAATCGGGCCCATAGTGTGTAAGGTCACAGGAGGTGTGATACAAGAATTTGAGTAGAAGAGGGAGGCACAAAAGGAGGACATTCATCAGGGAGTTAAGAAGAGGATAAAATGAGAATGAATTGAAAGACTCATGCACTGAGGATTGTAAAATATCTTCTGAGGGAATCAAAGATGAGCTTTCAGATGGAGGAGTTGGTTTTCCAAGGTACCAGGTTAATCCCTCTAGAAGGCATGAGAAGTTGTCTGGTTTACAGTGCTTATGAGAGCCATTTGGTTATCTCCAATATGAAAGTGAGATTGTGAGACACTTCCTAGTGGCCAGGGAGGGATCCTTTCATAGAGAGGACTATGAGAGACTCTGTTGAGTATTCAGACAGTGTTGGAATTCTTCAATCTAGGGTTCAGCTGATGGGAATAAAGAAACTGCCAAAAGTGCACGAGTCGAAAGTGACCCCGATATCGTTGGTCCGTACAGTGATCTGACATAGTGAAATGCATCATAGCGATGCTCGATATATATAGGCCTATGGAGGCAAATGTGAATGGTATAGAGACAAGAGATGCTATGCGCTTCCTCAATGACGAATTCAGAAAAGAAGGATTACCCAACACAATTCTAACAAATATGGTTCAGATGGAATCAGAGGGAATAATACAATATAAAAAATGTGCACTGTACCATCCTGTGACCAATAACATTGCCAATAGATTTAATAAGATTTGAAAGGAGGCTATTGAAAGAAATGACCAGATTTGGATGAAGGGGGAAATTAAAAAACTCAGTGTATATAACTTGACACTGCATTTATGGATGGGGTGAGTACCCTTTGATCTATTCAGGGGCAGTAAAACGAATACTATGATGTGCCCCTCTTGGATGAAGAGGGAAGGAAAAGCATGAGAGAGCATGCCACAAGTGTAGTAGATTGAAGGAGTAGAGAGTAAAGGAATGTTGCAGAAAGTGCTTGACAGGACAAATGCTGTTAACATCCCAAATGTTGGGATCAGTGATCTTGAGAATAAGTAATTCTACGTTAGTTATATCGAAATTTTGAAAATGCAGGAAATTGATCAAATTATTTCACAATGCTATCAAAACAGAAGATTCTATTATTTGGAATTTAGATAGGGTGGTGTAAGTCTCACAAAATGATAGGACCCAGAGGTAGAAAAATGTTGGTACTAAGAACAGTGTGCTTGTTTATGAGTGGGGACATAGATGTAAGGTGAGTAGGGGAAAAGGTGTTGGTCTATGCCTGAGTATTTGAAGTATAAAAAAGCCATCTCCATATACCTACTGCCTAAGGTACTTGTGCGTCTCGTTTGATGTTAATTGCAAGTCGTTCAAACCATTATGCTATGCTATTCCATGCAGTGGTGTTGAATATATTATATTTAGTTCTACCCATTCATTTTATCATTCTTCCTCACCTTATCTATAATTTTCATTTCCTGCATTTTTTTTTAAAAGCATTGGCAAAGCTAATTGGGCAAGTGTTGGCAGCTAGCATGTTTAACTTGTCAGTGCTTTTTTGCCTTTTCTTTTTTTTTGTGCAAAACTTTATTGTCGGAGAAGCTTCTAGGCCCTCGTCAATCTAAAAACAGACATTTGTTTGAAGAAAAATCATGTTTTGTTCTGAAAAAGCATACATTACCAGAGTAGACCCTGGCCCTCAAGAGAAATACTTTATTTGTAAGATGTGATCCTTGTGATAGGGCACAATGGCAACACTTATAGTAAAGTTAACGAATGGCTGACGCGAGCAGACCCTTTGCACCATGTGGTATGCTGAAAAATATGAATGACGGAAAAGCAGACCAATGAATGAAGAGGTCTGGCTGAAACCCAACCTATAAGTAAGTTTATTGTTCATATAGCGTGAGTAAAAATCAAAAGGTCAAAAAAGTCTTGGCTAAAGCCAGACCTAAAAAAAAGTGCATGTAGACAGTCAATGTAGTTTGTATTATGGTTCTGTGTAAAATAGGGAGTTGTGTGGTATTTAGTTAGAATGTCCTTGATTGGAATGTGATGACGTATAGGACTGGAAGGAGAGAATTGGCGTCTGGACATGGGGCAGGTAGGTGACTTTTCCTACCGGTGGCTGAGGGTTTCTGTTTGAAATAAATCTATATTTGAACCTTTCTCCTGCCTGCCTCACACAGTCTTTGTAACACCGCTTTTAAACTCTGTTTCTGTCACTTCCCCTTGACCCCTGAGATAAAGGGTCAGCAAAGGGCACGTCAGGCACGGCACCTCCCACTGATGGTCAGGGGCGCGAGCCACCTCCCTCTGAACTTCCGGCTGCAGCAGCTGCCACGCGCGCGGCACGCGCCCGGGACACCTCGTAAAAGAGATTATATTTCATGATTCAAGCCTCGAGGTCTCGCGCTGTCGGATTTATCGCCTGTCCAGCTTTATGCCTTTTTAGTTGTATTTATCCTTTGATGTTTACCATCCACCCCGTGCACAGGAGCCCCGGCCTGCCGACGGCCCTGTCCTTAAATCATCTTATTCTGTGGAGGCTTGGCACGAGCTGCTGCTCGTCATCCATCCCCCGAGACAGGTAATTAAAGGGCGTCATCTCTGATAGGGAGGTGGCAAGCCCGTGCTGGTGGTGAGGACAATCACTCACCGTGAGGGGAAGAGCTGCTGACCTTCAGGAAGGCCTCACTCCCTAGGACATGACCAGCCTGGGGGTCTTCCCAGGCACACTTCCCTTGTGGTCAAGAGGGGGAGGCCACTTAGACAGGACTGGGACTACATTAAATCCACTAGAAGGCAGCTGCCTTACAGCAGTATCACAAATGGTCACTGGAGGGCAGCAGATGGCAGCAAGTGGCTTAAAAGATGTCTTCGGAGTCAAAACCAAGGGAGCGCTCATGTGTCAAACCATTAAAATTTGAAATCCAGAAACCTTGAGATGCATTTAGCTGAGGTTGGGCATTTAGTTTAGGCATGCTGTACAGATTTGTGAATTTGGGCCACTGGCCTGCAACGGTCTGCAATGGTCCTGCCTGCAAACAGAGATCAGGCCTTTCGTGTCAACACTTCTTTTACAAACAAATAGTCAGGTTTTGGATGCTTGTGCTTTGTTTGAGGCAGGATGCAGTCGGTGGTCAAAGGGACATGTCTATGTGGGTATTGTTGTTTACTATGGATGTGTCCCACTGCTGCCTGTAGCATTGCATCCAGAAAAACCATTTGTACATTCGACTCACCCATGATAGTGAGGGTAACGAGTCAAGGCTTACTGCAAGAGGTGAAAGATTGTTTGAAACTCAGCTGCAGCACAACACAAGTGAGTGTCAAACACTTGTCCCGGCGGATCTAAGTATTCCAAAAGGAATGATGCTGGGTTAGACTGCACTGGAACAGACATGGCACTTCCCATATCCATTCTAAGGCTTAAAGGACAATGGTTTTATACAACAAGGGGACCTAAAACTTTAGTCAGGGACCTTTGGCCCCTAACAGCAGAAATGGAGGTAAGGAATAATATAGACATGCAATGTGGCCTATATATATTTTTGCCCATTCAGACAAACAATCTTTAATGTACTTGTATTAAAGAAAAATCACACACAAAGAACATACAAGTGGGGATACATTTGTCTTGAAAAATAAAAGCAAAAGAAGAAGGCTCAGGCATTTACAAGGGCTTGGATTTAAATGTACAGTTTTCCAAGCAAATATAAAGAGCAACACCAGAGCACATTACAATGAACACGTATGAAAGTGTCAAGGTGTACAGAGTCGACGACGTTTTGATCCCATTTAACTTGATACCAGGATCATCATCAGGACATAAGATTATATGCCCGAGATTAATGCCTGTAGAACGATCACAACAGTAGTCCCTATCCTGGAAGGGGCTGGGATATTTTGATATCACAGCATCAGAACTGGACTGCCATCCTTTTATCATGGTTATAGAGGAACTACATTGTTATAGGACCCAACTGAACCCTTTGGGGTCTCTTACGGCGCCCCCCTATGCCTGCTGTGTCGGGTGCTCCCAGTCCCCAGAAAACTGTACATTTAAATCCAAGCCACTAAAGATTCTTTGTCCGGATGGAGAAACCTATATATAGACCTCATTGCATGTCTATATTATTCCTTGCCTCCATTTCTGATGTTGGGGGTCCTGGTTCATATAAAATTAAAGGACAATAGGTCATTGATTTACCCTTAGAAAACTAGCACCACCTTGCCCAGGAATTCAAATCCTAAATAAAACTATAGCTTTTGCCCAATGAGGTGGCAATATGGTATGGCATAATAGGTGCCACCCCACAAATAATGTTGAGTCCTCTGATGGAAGTTCTTCTGTTGGAGGGGGGTTTATAGAACCCTGAACATCCTGAAGAACTTTGGTTTCTTTATGCTGTATACCAGTGTTTCCCAAACTGGGGCCCGCAGACCCCCTGGGGTCCGTGACACATTCCCAGGGGGTCCCTAGGCAGCAGTTTCAAAAGCACGGCAAAGTTTCTTGTATAATTAGCAGCTTTCAAGCAACAATAAAAGTGTCAAGATAATGCCAGTGATTAATGTAGCTGCTGGAGAGAGAGGTCAGTTTTGTTCAGTGGCAGCCTTGACTTAACTAATGTAGCACAGATGGTTAATGTGCCTACTGCTAAGAACATGTAACATGCATTTTGAAAAGCAGTATTTTATGTGCATAGGTCTGTGGTTACTGCTTTTGTCACAGAGATTCTTTTGTTACTGTGCACTTCATAAGTGACAATTGTAATCTAGCAAAGGGACCTATAAACTGTCATCAAAGAGCTGCTTGCAAACTGCATGGTATTAGTTAGTAACATGTTTTTTTGCAGCCATTCATTATCCTGATGCTGCTAAAAAGATTTATTTGGGTGGAAATACATTTTTAATATTGAAGGCAGAGCTAGCCACTGTGTTATGTTCTGAATCCTGAGTTTGAGCTTTTCCAGACCAAGCACTCTTTAGAAATCCTTCAGTATAAAATACTAAGGGCCAGATGTTCGACCCCTTTTTATATGCGCAAACGGGTTGGCGAGCCCGTTTGCGCATGTAAAAACTTATTGGGCCTTGTACATATCTTATTTCGTATTTCGCGAGTCGCAATTTTTTTGCGACTCGCTAAATGGGTTTTGCAACTTCCTATTTGGAAGGGGCATTCCCTTCAAAATAGCGAGTCTCAAAACCATGTACAAATGTTTTGCGACTGCAATTGTGGTCGCAAAACACTCGCAATTACCACCTACTTCAAGTAGATGGTAAGCATTCTCAAATGGGAAGCGGTCCCCAGGGGACCCCTTCCCCTTTGCAAATGCATGCAAAAGAAATTCTTTAAGGGCAGGCAGTGGTTCCAGGGACCACTGCCTGCCCTTAAAAAATTAAACAAAAACGTTTCATTTTCTTTTTTTTAAAATGCATGGAAAACGGACTGCCTTTTTAAAAACAAAAAACTGCTTTATTTAAAAGCAGCCCCAGACATGGTGGTCTGCTGAGCCCAGCAGGCCACCATTCCTGGGAGGGCTGGCATTCCCAAGAGGCTAATATTAATGAGCCTCGCAATTTGCGACCCCATTGGGAATCGCAAACAGTGTTAAACACACTGTAGTACATTTCATTTAGCGACTCGCACTTTGCCACTTGCAATGTGCCGCCAATTGTGAGGCGCTAAATGAAATGGTCGTACATCTGGCCCCAAAATCCTTAGTACTTTGAGTATTTGTTTTGTGTGCACACGTGTGGTTTTTTTAATTACTGTTTTAATATTTGAAATTTAAATCATACAAATTTCTTGGGGGTCCCTGGCTTCCAGTGGTGGCTCAATGGGGGTCCTCTGGAGTCAAGGTGCCTGGCAGAATGATACACAAGTGTGTTGGGGGCAATGATAAGTCTGGAAATCTAACTAACAATGCAAACCCCCAGCCGCGGCCCGTGCAGGTAAGAGTGGTTGGAAAGGCAGATTTCGATGGATGATAATAAGGGAAAATTAAATAAATAATGAATCCACACCCCCGTCATCGTCTGTCAAAATCCACCCCCCCCCCCCACCCGGCCCCAACGCCCCACCGCTCTTACCTGCACAGGCTGTGGCTGGAAGCCCCTCTAAAAACATTGCATTGTATTGTATTATGGCATTTGCAAAGTGTATCATATCACCTTTGAGGCCCAAAGCATTATCCTGGGCTGTAGGGTAAGAAGATGCATAATTTGTTATGTATAGTTGTGATAGCGTGATGGTAGTGTAACCTACATTGAGAGCACTGGGTGTTGTGCTGTAAGTTCAGAGGGGAGGTCCGTCCATTGAAAACAGAGCTACGGTTTGATACTCCATCAGAATACACATTAACTCACCTCTATGAAAATAATGCAAGCTGGCTATGTAGAAACAAGCCAGTTATTCCAAACCCCACTCCCAAACACACACACACACAGCCTCAATTACACTGAGAATCGCATCCCATTTGTAACTGGTTCTAATTATAAGATGGCAAAGATTGTATATTGAAAGGTCAGTGTAACTTTTTCACTTGTCTTGACCTAAAAGCCTTGTAAAGGTCAATGGTAGATGAGTTAATTTTCCCCAAGAAAAAAGAAGGACCCTTATTCCTACATTATGAACCACATACATAAAATCTATAGTAAACAAAACCTGAGAATATTTTGCAATATTAATATCCAAAGGGGGGATGTTAGGATGGGATTTTTCCCCTTCACACTGAAGGAAGGGTACACTAGCTCTGAGTCCCCTATTTGCAACTGAGTCTGGTGTCCTGGCTTTATTTTGGTCTCATCCTGGACGCACACTGCAGGCCTGCGTTCGCAATCCTCACTTGTCCAATTCAAATAACAACTCAACACTTGTTTATTTAATTCTGTATTCAGTTCGTCTTAACTCTTTGGTACCTTTCAGCCTAGTCACAATGAAGTGTTATTGTTTAAAGCTCCTTGAAGCATTGGTGTATGGTGTGCTTTTAAAATAGCACATAACAATACCTAAACGTCTATATATTCAGCACAAAATCACTATTGGTGAAGGACTTTCAGAAATATGGAATACCTTTTAGAAGCAACAACTGCATTTAGTTACGCACACAACTTTTGGTGCATGATCACCCTTGTTGCAATGTCAGGAGAGTGTGGTATCAGATCTAGGTGCAAAAGGTAACATGTTCCATCCCTACCAGAAAAAAAACCAGACCCACACTATGCCAAGGGAAGGCGGAAACAATCGCAGCCCTTCATAAATACATGCCAGAAATAAGCCTAAGTTCTATCAAAAGAAGCCCAAAATAAACAGCCTTTTTCTGAAAAGAAGCCCCAAACACACCGCTTTTCTTGCACCTCTTAACAGATGGCACCATTTCAAGAGTTACAACAAGCTGTCTCCATGGAGCCGACGGGGGGGAGGGAAAGTGAATGCGCGCAATGCGCGCCCTGTGTAACTCCAGCCGACTGGGACAGGAGATGTGCACACGTACGAAGTGCACATCTCCTGTCCGTACGCGTGCACATCTCCTGTCCGCGCGTGCCACCTCCTGTCTCCCTTCGACAGAGAAACTGGCGACTATAGACTCGCCAAGTCGAGCAGCGCATGCGCTGCGTCATTAGGTGAGACCTAATAATTCTAAGTACCAAACAATATGCTACAGTTATTCTATTTAATAATATTGAATTTACAGACTGCAGAAGGATAGAAGGCTGTGTATGCCTTACTGAGATCTTATGTATGTGAAAGGAACAATTTATTGGACTTCTGGGATGACTGTTAGAGTTTCATAGCATCAGGAATCATCCACAGACGTTTACATTAGAAGGTTTTGAGGGATCCTGCATCATATTCACCCTCTACACAATTGTGCAGTCTGTAGATCCGCAGGTTATTGTAGTGGTTCCTTTTCTCCAAGCCATTCAAATGATTCTTGAGAAGCTCAATTATGTGACCCTATTAATTAACTCCCTGATCTCTGCAAAACAGTGAACAGCCTCTGATCTACCACTCCTCATGTACCCTAGGTTGGCTGTGACGTAGTGTTAGTTATATGCACAATTTAAGAGACCTAACGTCCCCGAGTATGTCCAGCACTGGATCAATTACATTTAACATGGAGGAAGTAGATTGAGGAGCATCTGACACCATCTACTCTGAAAATCTGGGGGTACAAAAGTTGACGACTATTTCAAGTCACAAGTCAGGTGTCAATGGGTCTTGATGTTCATTATGACCATTGGAGTCTCAACAAACCCACAGCATCTTATTGGGTGACCACAGACCTGCACCACTTTCATGTGACACTTCTGAATTAAAATACACCCAAAACACAGAAAGACCAGCAAGCAGTGCAGGTTTTGAAGGAAAGATATGATCTTGTTCAAGTAACATAGATTAATCAACGTCCTAAGATCTGTACAAATACATTGTTCATACCATCAGTGCTCAGTTGTTGCTGGTGTTTACAGGTGGTGGATAGCTGTACTCGTTTTTGGGGACTGTTGGGACGGGAAGTCTCCTGCATGTCTCTGGAGAGAGTGCTTCCCCTGCCTTATGCTAATCTCCAGGCAAGTCACTCAAAAGCTACTGTATAGTTTCTAGATCCCTACCTCAGTGAGCATGACAATCATACATGTCCACTGAGGGTCTCCCTGTTTACATTGAATGAGACCCTAGAGCTTGGCTCTGAGGTCAAGGGGCATGCCTAGTGCACCCCTATTTTTCAGAGAGTGGTTACTGCCCTCTCTATTAAGGCTTTGGTAGACTGACAGTGGTGGCAACAATAAATCTATAGTCAGGAGGGTAGAGTCCCTAGGCACCCTCCTGACCAAGTCTTTACAGTTTGCCATGCCTGTGGACCTGTTGCCTTTGTCTGCCTGATGTATGTTTGAGAGCCCGTAGGTGTACAGGGGAAGAATGGTGATTTGAGCCAGTGTGAGGAATGCGAGCTGTTCTGATGGACATCCCAGCTCCCCCGTGCCCCTTCCTATTTCCTTGGAAAGGCCTGGTGGGCTGGGGTAGACACTCAGCTCTTTTCTGGGTTTAACTGCACTAACTCTGCGAAGAGGACCTGCCCCCACTGGTCAGAGCCTCCTGGGCTGGAGTTAATTAAAATTCCTCTCTAGAGAGTTGCACACCCTGATACCAGGGGAACATGGGGGTGGACTGGGGCATGCTTTACCCATGCATTGAACACGCCATGAATGGTTTGTGATTGGAGGTGTATTCAGGATGCAAAAGTAGCAGACCCTCTGATTGGATGAGCCTATAAATCAGAAGTGATAAAAGTCTGGCCTGAGTGGTCAGCTGTTGTTCAAGATTGGTCTATGACTGAGGAGGCGGCCACACCAGAGCCCTCTGAAGATAGCCAGGCGCGACCCACAGTGTGAAGGCAGTAGATAAGACTCTGTTCACTGCGTCTGGAAGGAAGGCATCAGCAACATTAAGGACCAGCTGTTCTGTGAGGGTTGGGGGAGCCTGCGCTTTGGACCAAGGAACTTACAGACTGCTGCCCAAGGTGTGGAAAGGAAGCTTGCGGCACATCACCCAAGAAAAGCTGGTGGAAAGAAGCTTGCAGCACATGACAAGAGCCAGAGAGGAGGAAGCTTGATTCTATTCCTTGAAGGTGAGATCAAATCCCCTCTAGGCTCCTCCCTTGCGCTGTGGAAGCCTGTACAAGCAGTAACTGGGAATAGAGGCCAGTGAAGCAGGCCCCCACCTTTCTTTTTGTGATCTCTGAGGGTATCAGGGTGAACTGGCACTCTGTCCAGCCACTACCCTCCTACAGCTAGCCAGTGGCTACTGGACTAGTGGGACTCCAGTAAACTGTGCCAAGACATCAGGCACCTGTGATCAGATCCCTGACACCACTAAAGCAGTGTCCTCACTCACAACGGGAGGGCACTTCTGTTGCTTTGGGTGGGTGGGTTATGGGGCTGAGCAAGAACATTTGACTTCACATCATATGCTGAAACTATATCCTTTCAATCCAAAGTTTGGTACTAAGGCTCTAGGGAATGAGAGCAGCCCTGTGTAACATGATCTGTAATATGCAATGCTTACTGTGTGTTTTCATGTTAACTGTGTTTTTATAGTGCTTGGCGTCTAGGCGCTATAATACTGTTTGGGGTCAGAACTCTGTCCCAGAGGGTTGTAGAGACATCTGGTTTTCACTGTTTATCCTAGTTTTATGTGTAGTATAATTATCTTGTGTGTATTAAAGTAGTTTTCTTTTATAAAAAGTAAAGCACTGACTGGACATTGAGTTTATCAGCTGGTGGTACGGTTTACACTGTATTCTGAATGTCTAACCCCACCTCACCTCCTTGAGTAAGCCTTGGACTGCTCTGTCTCGCTACCCTGAGAGAGTCAAGTGCTGTAGAGGAGTACTTGGTTATCCAGTTTTGGGTCCACTAGTACTGAGGCCCCGGGACACCAGTGAGGGAACACTCCAGTTGATGCGATTGGAGCGCAGTTACCCCTGAGTGCCCTGGTGGCCAGGAAGCCGGGTCTAACAGGGACCTAGACTTTTATTCACCATCTATGTTTGACAAGAGAGAGAACAGGCAAAAGGGTGAAAGAAGAAGTGAGCAATGGAAAAAGCAGGTGTTAAAAGAACGCAATAGTGAGATAAAGAGATAGGAAGTGTAAGTTTTTGGAAGAAAGAGGTATGAGGTTAACTCACATGTTAGCAGCCTTGGTATTGGCAGCCTCCTCATGGTGTAGCTGTCAAGTCCATTAGCGGAAGGAACACCGCTTGGGGATTTGTTATAGGTGCTGCTGCTCCCAACTGCCTATGGATCTCTGTGGGAGACTCCTCTGTGCTCATTAGCAACTCATTGCGCAAGACAGGGGAAGAATCTTCTTAAAGAGTCTCAGAAATGTTAACCAATTCAGTAATGCCCTTATTGTGGTACCTTCAGGTACCTCTTTTTGTCTTTATTTATTTGGAAAATCAAGAGAAGTTCTGGGAATCAAAGTCATAAGTCCCACATTGAAGACCCATGCAGGGAGATTTCAATTTTGGGGTGTTCTCCAATTGGGCCACCATGAGTGGAAGGTGATGCTTCTCTGTCTGTTGATGAACTGAGGTCAACAGGGCTTCCAACAAGGTTCGCTCAACCCAGGGGCGTAACACAGGCCCCCGCAGTGCGGGGGGCCCCGAGCTGCAGGGGGCCCTCATCACATCCTCAAGCCCAAGATCTCGGATTAGATACAGAGAGGGGTGGGGGCCCCTCCGTGCACGTGTACTTTCATTACTGGCTACGAGTTTATGAAAGGGAACAAACCCTCCGTGTGACAAGAACATGAAACCCATTAACAATTCACAGACTCGCCGTTTATTATCCCTCACCTTCCAGCAGTTATTGCAGGCAGTGCCAGGCACAATGTGACGACATGTGAAAGGGTGGGGCGAAGGCTTGAAACAGAAAGCTGAAGACTTCGCGCCGGCGCACTGAGTACCGTTCTGGCGCAAATTATTCTTGAATCATTGTACACGCACCAGCTCTCATATTCCGAAATTCCTATCTGTTTAACCAGTTCAGCATGTGGTGATGTAAGTCGGGGCCTAGTCACATGGGGGCACTAGTCTAAATGACAGGACAGACACTCAGTGCTCAGGTTGCCGGGAAGACCCCGAGCGATCTTCCCCGGGGTTTATTATACCCTCGGGGCGTGCCCGCCCTGAGGGGTGGAGTGGATGCGTGAGTGTTGATACATTGTAGGGTAGAGCCCGCCTGGCTCTCTACATCCCTCCTTTATTTCAGTCTGCTTCATTACCAGTTCTTGGCCTTCAGGGGGAGGTACACACAAAGTCCCGTAACTTGTGGCTCGGGCCAGGGTTTGGCCGAAGGTTGTATCTTTGGCTTCGGCCCTTCGGTGATTGAGTGTCCCCAGCCGGGGACCCCTCTCCTTCTGCTCGGCAGGTCGGGGAATTGTCGGCCAATGCGCACGGCCACGGCAGCGGACTTTGGCTTCTCCTTTGGTCTTAGACCGACGTTTGAGCGTCGGATCCTCTCGCCGATGATGAGGCTGTCGGAGACAGTCCGGCGTTTCGTGGCCCGACCTCTTCATCCTCGCCCTGGTCCTCTGTTCTTCCTCTCGCTGGTTTAAAGCATGACACATTTCGCGTGACTCTTTGTTCACCTTTCCTGACAGTCACCATGGTTCCTCTGATCCTTTCAATGGTCCACAGGTCCGGTTCATAAGGGGTCCTATACTTCCATCCGAGGTGTCGGTCATGGACCACCACTGTGTCCCCTTCCTGAAGATTTGATGTCTTCGCATGTCTGGCCGCACTAGCCTTCTGATTGGTTACTTCCCTTCTGGACTGAATGGCGTCCCCATCTCGCTCGGATGGTGTCCACGTGCGTGCGGACGGGATGGTGTCCCTGGGGGCCTTTTTAAACAGTAGATGGGCCGGGGCACATTTGGTTGTGCTATGAGGCGTCTGTCGGTAGGCTCCTAGGAATCGGTCTAGAGCTGCTTCCGGATCTTCTCCTTGACTTACGGCAATCCTCAGGGCTCTGTTAATGGTCCTCATAAATCTCTCCACCTCTCCATTGGCCTGCGGCCACAAGGGGGTGACTTTCCGATGCTTGATTTGGAGGGCGTCCAGATAGGCTTGGAACTCTCGTCCTTGAAAGGGAGGACCGTTGTCTGTTTTAATTTCCTCCGGCAATCCCATGGTTGCGAAGATCTTATCTAGATTCCGTTTGACTTGGGGAAACGCTGTGGAGGGGATCACCTCCACCACCGGGAACTTGGAGAAAGAGTCCACTAGTACCAGCGTATGTCGACCATCCGGGAAACTCCCGAAGTCCAGGCTCAGGTTAGTCCAGGGCAGCGTCGGGGAGGGCTCCGTTACAACAGGGGCTGGTGCGGGATCCCCTCCGGTGATGAGACACGCATGGCAGGCTCTCACCATCTCTTCTACTTTGAGGTCCATCGCCGGGAACCAGACTCGGCACCGCAGCCTGGCCTTCGTTTTGGCCATTCCCTGATGCCCGACGTGAGCAAGGGACAGAATCTTGTGATGGAGGTCTTCCGGTATCACTATTAGATGCCCTCGCAGGACTACTCCTTCATCCCCGACACTCAGTTCATTCTTGATCTGCCACATTTGCTGACGGGCATGACTGACCTCCGGCCTGAGCCCATGTATTCCATCCAGGAAGTGCGCCCATTGGTTCTCCCGGAGCGCGTACTTGACTCTGCATAGTGTTTCGTCTCTTTCCGTTGCTTCCCCAATCTCTTGCAGTGTCATTGTCTCTGGACACGCGTTTTCTGAAATCAAGTGCACAAAGGCGTCCGCTTCGTGACTTTCCTCTAGTCGAGTGGCTGGTTTGGTGCAGTCCGGGTGTCTTGACAGGTAGTCCGCTGGGTTGTTGGCCCCAGGGCGGAAGATGACTTTAAAGTTATAGCCCTGTAGCTGGACGGCCCACCTTTCGATCCTTGGAGGGGCCAGTCTCGCTGACCCTGCAAATAGGGGCACAAGGGGCTTGTGGTCCGTTATCACTCGGAACTCCTGGCCGCACAGGTACAAGTGAAAGTGTTGACACGCCCATTTGATGGCCAGGGCTTCTCTTTCGATCTGTGCGTAGCGGGTCTCGGTGTCCGAGAGAGCCTTGCTGGCGTACGCCACCGGTTTCCATACATCAGCTCCGTATTCTTGAAGGAGCACCGCTCCCAGGCCCACCGGGCTTGCGTCGACCACTAGTTCAGTCTTCCTCTTTGGCTGGAAATACGCCATCACTGTGGTGTCCAGGAGGCTGTTCTTTATTGCTTGGAACGCCGTGTTCGCCGCCACTGTCCAGTCCCACTTGTGGTCATGGCGGGTGAGTAGTCTCAGTGGCTCGGCCAGGTCTGCAAGGTTGGGGATGAACCTCCCGCAATACGTTGCCATCCCGAGGAAACTCCTGACTTCTGTGGGGTTTTGCGGGGTGCTGGCGGCCCGGATGGCCTCTGCCTTCTTGGGGTCAACCTTCAGGCCTTCTCTGGTGAAAGTATAACCGAAGAAGTCCACCGAGTCCTGGTAGAACGCACATTTGGACTTGTGGAGTGTCAGGCCTTGTTCTGCCAGCCTTTTGAGTGTTGCTCTCAAGTGTACGTGATGTTCTTCAAGCGATCCAGAGTATACCAGGATGTCGTCACTCAAGTTTATGACCCGACTCAGTCCGGATAACACCTCTCTGATTGCATTCTGAAATACTTCAGCTGCCGAAGATACTCCGAAGCTTAGTCGTTTATACCTCCTTAGCCCGACGTGTGTGGAGAAGGTCGTAATGTAGCGGCTGTCTGGCTCAAGCTCCAGCTGGTGGTAACCTGCGTTTAAATCTAGTTTGGAGAACCATTTGGCGCCGTTGAGGTCCGCTATGATGTCATCCATGGTAGGGGTGATATGCCTTTCCCTCCTCACTGCTACGTTTGGCAGACGCATATCCACGCACAGCCGTATAGCTCCAGGTTGTTTGGGCTTGGGCGCCACGACGAGTGGAGAGACCCACGGTGTGGGCCCGGTCACCTTTTCGATTACTCCGAGTTCTTCGAGCTTCTTCAGCTCCTCCTCCACCTGCGGCCGCAGGTTGAACGGGACACGCCGGTGTCTTAGGGCTGTCGGTCGCACGGACTTATCTATGTGTAATTTGAATTTCTTGTTCTTTAGCTTCCCTAGTCCTCGGAACAGTTCTGGAAACTCCTCCATCAAGAACTCCGCATGTGACTGGTGCACCTGGTTAGCGAAGAAAACTAGCCCGAGGTCCTCTGCGGTGTGGCAGCTTAGTAGCGTGCCTTTCTTCCCTTCCGTGACATGGAATTTTGCTACAGTGGAGTATTCCCCTTGCCTGATCGTTGTCGTGATCACTCCGCGTAGCGGCATAGGCTCCGTTCCTCCATACGTGTATATTCTCGCTTGGGACGGTACCAGTTCGGGCCTCGGCATCATTTTGTTGTACTGCTCGGAGTCCATGACATTCACGAATGCCCCTGTGTCTATGAGTGCTTGTACTGTCGTGCCCTCCACCTTGACTGAACACATCGGTGGGGGTCTTCTCCGCGTGGACGCGGCAGATGCTCTGCCCACGTATGAGACGACGTAGACTTCGTCGTCTTCATCATCCTCGTACCACTGAGGTCGTTCTTGAGCATGGCTGTCTGGTGGCGGGTCGGCATCCTCTTCTAGCGACAGTTGGTGTACTCTCCTCTGTATGTTTTTCGGCCTGGTCGTTGCCGGTCTGTACTTTCCGCCTCGACACACTTTCGCGAAGTGGTTCATCCTGCCGCATTTGGAGCACGTGCGCCCTTTCGCTGCACCCGCTGCGGTGGCGGAGTGGGCCTCTCCGCAGTACCCGCACGAATTCCCTGTCGCAGTCACCTGACGCGGCCGACTCGCTGCAGGTTTCCGGTGGATTGCTTCCACTCTCTCCGTCTTGATCTGCACCGGCCTGGTCTGTGCGGGGGTAGCTACCGGGGTGTATAGCGCCGCCTCCATCTCCTCTGCCCTTACATCTGACAGCTCATGCGACCTTGCGAGAATCAGGATCTCATCGAGCGAGATCCCTGGTTGGCGCAGAATTAGTTTCCTAAGCAGCTTTGAACGGCACCCCACAATGATTTGGTCCCGAATTTCCACACGCGGGTCCGTGAACGGGCAGGTGTTCGCCAGCCGGCGTAGCCGTGCGTAGAACATGTCTACCAACTCAGAGCCCGTTTGCCACGCTCGCTTGAATTTAAATTTTTCGAAATCGTTGTTTAGCTGGGGGTCAAAGTGTTTGTTTAGCGTGGCCACCACGGCCTCGTAGTCACTGTCACCCCCTGTGTTGGGGAGCGTCTCAAAGAGCTCGTCTATCTCTGCGCCGCCATATAGGATCAAGAGGGACCTCTTGACCTCGCCATCCGTCTCTCTGGTGCCGTTGAAATAATGGTTCAGCCTGCGAACCCACGCCTTCCATCTCACCGCCGCAGTGGCCGGGTCCGATGCTTCACTGAATGGCGGTAACGGCGCCGCGCCTGAATGGGCATGGTGGCCCGTCTGCGGGCTGGGGGCCGCGGCTTGGGCCTGTGCTGGGATGTTTCCTGCTTGAACTGGTGGCAGAGGCTGTGCAGCCTGTGCCGGTGCACCATCTTGCAGCGCTGGGGCTCCCTCCTCCTGGGACATGGTAACTCTCGAAAGCGGGGCTCTGCTGAGTGCCTCTGGGCAGACGTCTAGCGCAGGACCTTGTCGCGCCCTCTTTGCCCACTCGCGTTGTGGCGCAGTGTCTGCTCGAGCCGACGTGCAGCTCCCCTCCGGTCTTCAGGCGAAGCCACGTGGAGACGGTGGTGTGTGCACTACCACTAGCAGCCACCGGGGGCCGCCTCGCGCCTGTTCGCGCTCTTCGCGCCGTTCGCGCTGGGCCTGAAGCAGCCGCCGTAGGGAGAGGCTCAGGAGCGTCGCCTGACGCACTGCCAGGTGCGTGGTGCAGATGAGGCGGGTCGGAGGCGTGGCACGGAGCCGGGAGAGGCTCAGGAGCGTCGCCTGACGCACTGCCAGGTGCGTGGTGCAGATGAGGCGGGTCGGAGGCGTGGCACGGAGCCTCACCGGTCTCCACAGCATGAACCACGGTCCGGCGTATGCCTCGATAACAGGCAGCCGTCGCCCGGACAACCAGCCAGGTAGGCCGAGAGGCGCTCGCAGGGGGGCAATGGTCGCGCACTCACCCAGGGCGCTCCGCGGTCCCGGCCCTGCCGGCTGAAAGCGCTTCCGACGGGAAGGCGCGTGGGCAGGCCGCGGACCGGAGCAGAGCGGGAGCGGGCTCTGTGTTGCGCCGTCACTCCTCGTCTATTCCTGCACGCGCAGGACAGTCCGGCCTCGTCGCCAATGTGGTGATGTAAGTCGGGGCCTAGTCACATGGGGGCACTAGTCTAAATGACAGGACAGACACTCAGTGCTCAGGTTGCCGGGAAGACCCCGAGCGATCTTCCCCGGGGTTTATCATACCCTCGGGGCGTGCCCGCCCTGAGGGGTGGAGTGGATGCGTGAGTGTTGATACATTGTAGGGTAGAGCCCGCCTGGCTCTCTACACAGCAGACTATGAATCTGCTTTTAATCACGCATTACGAACTTAAGCCATTTCTGCATTGTTTGTGTACAAGCCTTGGTGCAGGACACTGCCAGCTGATAAGAGAGGTAAGAAACAGAAAGAAGGCATGAAAAGTTATTGAAAGGAAAATGTGTCAATAAGAGAATCTTTAAACGTTATTTACGTTTATGATTTGTGTAGCTCACACTACCATAGAGGGATGCCAATATGTTGAGGAAGTAAGTCGTAGAGGAAAACAGAGCGCAGTGTGTGATTTGAGCAATGCATTTATAAGTAGAAAAGTCATACATTAGACAAGTAAGAACATTGAAATTTGGATTTATGAGGGGAAGAAATATGGAAATTTGAGCAAATTAACCAGAGAGATGTTAGCATGGCACATGTAGCAGGGTGGCACATATTTTTGCTTGTAGTGGCAGGGATATTGCTTCCATTCCCAGATTTCACACTTTACCCTAGTGTGACCCTGGGCAAGCTTTCACTTGTGCCTGATTCTTCGCAAGCTTCTCACTGTGTGGCAGTTTCTTTTAGACCTCAAATAAGGAAGGTTAACAAGTTTACACTCAAGTAAAAAGGGAAATCTATGCACCTACATTTATCCATGTTTAGTAGTATTTTATTAGGAAAGCATTCTGCTGTTGAAAAACAAGTTTGGCAGAGATAAAATTCATACATATAAGTATTGTGCATGGTCAGAGCAGCACAATTAATATATTTGTTTGGAGAGAGCTTATAATCACTTTTGGCTTTCGTTTGTAGTGCGAACGAGTACAAAGTTTGCATTTTTTTTAAAGTTCGCAACCTTTGCCCTCTGACTGTATTAGTGGCAGGTCTCTATGTATGGTAGTTTTCATTTATTTACCTGTATATCAGTTTTAAGAACGCGCAACGTGCATGGCTACAGATATGCAGCACTGAAGTGCTGTTAACATACCAATATATTTCAGTTTTTTAACAGTCAGTGTTTAAGTTAAGGGTTGAGCTTTTGGTTTCCATTTCAATGCCTCCACAGTTGAGATTCAACTGATAAAACAGTCCTGTGGGTTCATCTGTTCACTTGAGTGTGTATCACAGAGTCGATTTATCATCACACTAGACTGCACCTTTCCAGAACTTGCACATTTTTCATACTAACACAATGACCTTGATGCTTATTATGTGGAGTACTGTAGAACACGTTTCTGTTTGCCCAGTCCGCTGTGGGGCATTTGATGGCTGCCGCCCGATGTGAATTTTATATTGCTGAACCCGGCCGAGGGTGACTGCAGTGGACCTCGTTGGAGTGGTCCGTCACACTCACGGTAAAGTACATTCAGCGGCCGCAAGGAAGACAGTACTCACAGCAGGGACAGTCAGCTGGTTGTGTAATTTGTGTTGGGGCAGCGCGGCAGAAAGGTATTATGTAAATGCATGTTGTTGGGTCCCATAGCTTGAGGCGTGAGTTTTGGAAAACTGTGGGGCATATTATCAAGGGGGTTTATCTCCGCTTTTTTGGCTTTAAAAGCCAAGAAAGCGGAGATAAAATTATCTCCCTATTACCAAGCTGTCGTAGCGACAGCTAATAGGAGATAGCGACCATCTTGGGCCCCGCTTTGCATGTCAGTGATATTTATCACTAATGACATGCAAAGTGGGCGTGCCAAGATGTTAGCGACTGGAAACAGTCGCTAACATCGCTATCTCCTATTACCAATTTTTGGAGATATTCGCGCTAAGCGCGAATATCTCCAAAAGCTAACACCTGCCCTGAGCAGTTCTTAGCCATGTTAACCAATGGGAGGTGGATAACATGGCTAAGAGCATTTGCTCGATAATGCATGAATATCGCGGACTTTTCAGCGATATTCATGCATTGCGGCCGTTTTTTATCGCATTTGCGATAAACCTTGCTAATAGCAAGGTTTATCTGCGATAAAAATCGCCGATTTGCGGCGATAATATTTGTCTCTAAACAAGTTAGAGACAAAAATTATCTCTATTGGTTGGTAATATGCCCCTTTGTATTTTGAAGGCCGTTAGAGTGAGCTTATCGACACTCTGTGGAGCAATGGAACTTGTGTCAGTGAGTGCGCTTTGTCGAAAAACGGAAAGCTGTATTTCTCCTGGTCTGTATTATGACGGCTTAATTGGTGAAGTAGCGACCTGTTTGCAAAGATCAATGTTTATTGTGGTGCGCTTTGCGGCTACTATAAAGCAGTTGTTCAATTCTTCGCATGATAGCGTGTTTTCGCAATATCATTTTTTTGCCGCTTTCCTACACAAGATGTTGCTGTTTTGCGAGCATGTCTTTGTAAAAAAAAGCTTTATGTGTCTAACCCTTCTGCTCATCGAGCCAAACACAGTGTTGTACAAATCACGATAAATAAGTGGCAACAACTTTAAAATATGTATGTTTGAAAGAATTAATGTATATAATAATAACTTTACTTGTACATACTGCTGAATAGACATAATATGCTGTTGAACTTGAAAGGCACTCTGGGCCTTCCTGAAAGTGCATTGTAGCTTATGTATAAGCACAGGATATCTGTCACCCTCAGCCTGTGCCCCAGCCCGGGCCCCTAGTAATTGTTGTTGTCGCCTGACAACACTAGAACTCTCCTTCAACACATGCCCTGAGTCCGGGACTCAGAGAGGCTGAGCAGGTGATGTTTAGAACAGACCCGCCGAGCATTGCCACTATGACCCGTTCTGCATAGAGATCTCAACACCGCCAGCGTTGTGACTGGGGAAAGACTGACTTGGCTACTGTACAGCAGCAGACACAAGGTATTATTAAATTAGGGCTACCACAATAATGTCACACTGATGAGGGGTTAAATATACCTGTTGAAAGCATTTGACTGTACCAATGATACATTGCATATTCCCAAAGCTACGATCCATTTGCCAGGGCACTAGGTTAGTTCCCTTAGATTTCTGGTGATTTGCAGCAGGTTTAAGATTTTCTTAAAGTTTCTTGTTGCTCAAATGGGTGGCATTTCTGATATTTATATATGTTTCCCTCGTCTTTACTGCTTGATTTTGCATGCAAAAAAGTGTCACTCATAGTAGTTGAAATGTCACTCATAATTACACTGATTTTATGAAAATGTCACACATAGCAATCTGAAATCTTGGCAGCTATGTATGAGCAGCAACAGACAGCAGCTCTGAGACAAGACAGCGCCAGCCACCCGCATACCAGTGAGGCCCCAAGGAGCAAACCTTCCCCTCAAGCTTCCTGCGTCGCTCTAGTAGGACGTGACGTCCCAGGCAGCGCCCCTGCCAATTGTATCAAACAACCTGACTGGGCCCAGCCCTAAGTCAGGGTGTCTGAATCAGAGCTGCATGGCGCCGCAGAATAATCACATAAAGATACATTGTAGCATGGTGAGACTGCAAGCAGCACCTTAACTCCGCTGGGAGCCCCCAAGCCTGTGGGAGCATTGCTCACAGGGCACAAGGCAGGGCGCTGCCAACTACCACACACAATGCCTTCCATAGCGCTTCACAGTGACAGGTGAAATATCTGCAGAAATGCGTGACAATGCATTTTAGTGTGGTGATGCGGAGCACCACACTGAAATGCGTTAGCATCACACCTGGTGCGTGATACTTGGCAGGACTGCACATTGGCAATTTTCCTCGCTTCCTCCATAGCTTGTAGCACCCTTGCTACACTACTGTGTCTGGAGTCAGGGCCTCGCTTCTGGTGGGTGGTTGTGTCGAGGCCCGTGTGCACCACAGAGGATGCAAGGGTGGGCTAGATTACCACTAGTAGCCCAGGCAGGATTTGGCTGGGCACCAGTTCCGGAACTTTTATCATATCTTTAGTCATTCTTCAAGCAAACCAGGAGCTGTGGTTAAGACTCTAAGGGTTGGGAGAGGGAGGGTTATTGATAAGATGAAGGGGCATTTTCAAAACACCATAATCCACAACGAAGCGCCCCTGAAAGCTCTGATTCAGTCATTTAGCTGGGAAGGGTAGTACTCGTGAGTGTAACACAGGATGTTCACAATAAACATCGATTTCCAGTCAGATGTTACTCTATTTCTTTATTAAACGTGACAGTAAAAAACACACAGCTAACCTCTAGTCCATATGGTACCCGAGTTGGGACCCAACAAAGCTCAAGAATAGCTCCTAGAAATGTGCTATTTGGCGCTGCATCACCTATAAAGGCCAATATAAAAATGTGGTCTTTGGTGGATGAGTTAAGTACTGTTCTCATCTGCCTGGAAGGTGCCACCCCAGCAGATTCCAAGTGGTCCAGCGTGCCGGTACTTACATTTAAGGGGTGTATGAATAAAAGTGCTAGTTTTACCAGGTGCAGTTCCACCCCCAGTGCAGCCACATGTGGGTGCACTGTTAACCTGCTGATAGATGGTTGAAACTGTCAGAGCAGGAGGGCCAACAATCGGGAATCCACATGCATATTATACATTAGTTTCCGTTCCTGGGCCACTAACTCGTAATGTCTTTTAGCCCTGTCCAGTCCCTCGCAATTGCCTTTACTAAGGAATGAAAGAAGGTTAGCTAAGATAGTGAAGAGGAAAGGCGGATTCTGAAACCAATACCACCCCCACCACTCCCACACACAGTTAGATAGTAGCTTTTTAGGGTTGAGCCTGGGCAGCGCATGTGCTGCTCTGTGAGGCATGCTGTAGAGTATGGAGTTGAAGCTCCGCCCATATTTTTCATTGGCTTTAGTCAATGTCCTTCGTAAATGCAGGCTTCTGATTCGTTAATAGGCTTGTTAGTCCCTCCTTAGTACTGCCTTGTCTTAATGTGTAACATCTCACGAGGACTGGCCCTTTTACTTCTGTTGTTACGCAGTATGTCTTATTTAGTCTGCAAGCACTATTTTCTTCAATCAGTTTCTCCTACTGCAGGCCCGACATGATTTCCTGCATCATTCAGTGCGCCTTGCATGCTTTCACTTTCCAAGCAGCCCGGACAATGGCTGCCGCTTCTTTGAGATGAAATAGGTCTTGTATTTACAAGAGTTTCAGCTATTGGCATTGCAAATGACAATGCCTTTTATTTATGTATTAATTATCAATACAGATAAATAAAAGTCATTGTCATTTACAATGCCATTAGCTTAAACTCTTGCAAATGGAAGACCATTTTCATTGCAAATGCTTGTTTTAAGTTTGAGTCATGCCACCAGTAGTCTCATGCAGAAGTGTCGACTGTCAATGAACTAGATTTACGCACACTCAGTACATCACTGACACCTAGCACCATGTTGTCAGAAAAGCGCTCATCCAGCGCCTTTCAAACAAACCCTCAAACACAAAGCAGAAAAGCAATTCTTGGTACTGTGGAACAACTTCTGCTTCCTTCAGGGCCACTTAACCCAGGCTAGACCCTTCGAAGCAAGGGGTTCCTTTAGTTATCACTCTCAAGACTTAGAACTTACCCTTATCCCAGCTAAACAACCCATTCCCAGCCCTCATAAGGTGTCTGTGCTGGGTGCAGAGGAGGTGGGCAGTGTCTGTGTTGTCTGCAGAGCCCCAGGGGAGGTGGGCAGTGTCTGTGTTGCCTGCAGAGCCCCAGGGGAGATGGGTGGTACACTATACTAAGCACAGATTTTTAGCTTAGGTGTTTTTAACCACGTCCGTAATTACATCGAACGCACACTTTGGAGAGACTCCCCATATTTTTCATCCCACTTAAAGCCCCAGAAACAACACCATGTCACTGTCACCTCATGGCCTGGCACTGAGAGAGCACAAGTTTGAAAAAATGTATAAGTACGCCATATTTACAAGCACGTAGTTAGTTCACATGTACTTTGCACCAGAGTGTTTATATTTAGAAGTGAAATACACAGAGTGTCTTATATTCAGTGGTGAAATGCATAGAATGTTTAAGTAGAGTAACGATAATCATAACTGTGTGAGACTAATGTAGAAATGTTTGGGATGAATATGAAAACCTCATGTTCTCATGTTAAAGGAATAATGTAAGAGTTGAATGTAACTCTAAAACCCAGTATTTTGTGTAGGCCTCATGGCAATTCACAAGCAAATCTAAACGTGCTGCTAAAATAATGTGAGACAAGGTTGACATGGTTCTTTCAAAATGTACTATTGAACTTAGGGTTAAAAGTATATGCTTTATAGATGTGTTATTTTAGAAACGTATGCTAGTTAAGAATGTTTGCTGTTTAAATCAAGTTAACGTTTTAAGAGTGCAGGAACCTGCTGCATGTAAATCAAGTAGGCCAGAGCCGATAATGTCATGTAGTTTAAATCGTCATGTGCTCGTTAGAGGAGAGGTCGTGAGGTGTCCAGTATGAAGCTCAGAGAGTGTTTTATGGCCTAAGATATGGTGAAGTCTGGAATTTGAGGCCCACTGCAGGACGAGCTGTATGCAGGTGCGAGGGTCCTAATCAGCTCGAATGAAAGGGACTTTGTTCAGTGGCGCCTTGCGCAGGCCTGTAGGAGTTTCCAGGAATTTCAGGGGGTATCAGCGCACTGAAGAAGCTGCCTGGGAACCAAGGTCAACTTTAACGAGGGTCTTCAAGAGTACCATCATGGAGTTTGCCGCGGAAAGATGTACCACGTGAGGGGCGTCCCAAGGGGCGTTTCTATTGGAAATGTGATTTGGTATTAGGGAAAGTGACCCGGGAGGAGAGCGGAGCAGATGATTTTGGGAGCCTAAGGAAGCGGATGGGTAGGCAGATAGGCTGATCAGGAGAGACCCATTATCAGAGAAGAGACAAAGAGAAGTGCGTGATCTTCTTAGGAAGTCACCACGGCTGACACCTAGAGGGTTAAGATCTTGTTAAGTAGGGATGTCATTTAGTATAGTGTAGGGACAGACTAACCTTAATTTTCTTTTCTGTAATGACTTTGAGGTTGCAACTTGTATCCATTTTAGCAACCCTGATGGTATTCGAACTTGTACTTATTATTTTGTTCTTCAGACTCAGACTATTCAAGAAGTTCATGTTCATAGTGATTCCGATATACCTTTTGAATCTCATTTTGAGAAGTTTGTATCTTCAGTTATCTTTGACTTTATATTAAATCTTTAAAACTTAATTTTGGTCAGTGGTCATTTAGAGTGGTGTAAGTTCTTAAATTGATTGTTTACCTCGAGATTACCTTTTACTCAAGACAGGTACCAACGATTCAGTCGACAGGAAGAAGGGATTTGGCAAGATAATTAGTAACCAGTAATCCCGCGTTAGCAGTTGGTAGCAGAGTGAGGATGGTTATCTTCTTGAGGAAGGTAATCTAGAGAGGTTAGTTTACCCCAAGGCCCGAGACGTCGAGAGACGAGCAGCGGAAGAATCGTGTGCCGAAAGGTGCAGACGGTGCGAGAAAAGCAGCAGTATCGGAGAGTGAGTATAAAAAGGGTCATGCGTGAACAGATTGCGGTGTTTTGTGTTGTATTTGTATTGTAATGTCTTGCGGAGTTGAATGCCTGTAGTGTGAATGAGAGAAGGTTGTGAGCGCGCGCAACCTGGTAAACTGGTAACCTGGTAAACGGGTGAACTGGTGAAATCTTAAGTTCAGGCCAGAGCTTAAGTGGTTTTGGGTGTATCGAACATCCAGGGTAGTTGTCGACCATAGTACGGAGGTCACGAGGTACCATTGACCGCCGTGGATCCAAGATAGGGGGAGTGTAAGAGTGAGTGTATGAGTAACGGACGCTGGTCGAAAGTTACTGCGTGTGAGTAACCTATCGGAGAAGGCGATTGTCTGGAAGTAAACGGAAAGACATTTCGCCAAGTTAGGGGGACAACTACAGAAAGACTGTGGGCGTACAGTCAAAGAAAGGTGATCGCTTGGACGGAAGTAATCATTTTTCAGAGTATGAATGGGATGCGTGCATGACCGAGGAGACGAGCTGAGAAAGGAGGGGAACTGCTGCGAAGGGGGACGGGTGACGTCGGCTAGAGCCGCGCTCTGATTGAGCGGTTGGTGTGACGTTAGCTAGAGCCGCGCTCTGGTTGGGCGGCTAGAGTGACGTCGGAGGAAAGCCGCGTACGGATAGGCCAGTTAGTGAGAACGGCGCCGAGATTGGTGGAATATCATCAGGAAGTAAACAAACGCGGAGAAAAGAGAAATCATGAAGTGTTTTAAGTGTTTGAAAGGGATTTTTAAACGTAAACGAAGTGAACATTATTACGGGGAAGAGGCTCCCCCAGAGGGTACGCCAGCTCATTATATGGCAACGAATGTTGGGCTGCATACGATATTGTGGATTGGGGCTTGGAATAAGCTTACGGAAGGAAATGAGGAAATGCAGTTCCCGAAGTACGGGACGTTGAAATTAGAGGTGTTACATCGGCTAAAAGCAACCATGTCCTCATTGAAACCCTCACCTAGACCAACACAGTTTGAGGCTCTTAATGCATGGATTAAGGCTGCACACGACCGAAATTTGAACAGGCGTCAACAAAGGCTGACGCGATCGGTAAGGGCAGTGCGAGATTCCAAATGGGATGAGGAGGAAAAGCGTTGGAGGGTACAGACTATTGAGGTGGAGAAAATGTATCCGATGAGGGAGGTGTCAGGAGGAGGAAACCTCATGGAAGAAGACGAGGAAAGCGAGTCGGAGGACAATCTGATAAACAGATTGTTAATGGATAGACCACCTCCGAGAGTGGGATTGATAGAAGATAGAGGGCTCGCAAGGGAAGATGGGAATGAGATAGAGGGATATACACCACTCCCTATATCGGAATGGACACCTAGCAAAGGCGGAGAAACACCTCCAAACAACACTGTACAGAGTGTAGTGGGAAGGTTTGTGGTGCAGAAAACGCCAACCACAGAAAGGGTTGAGTCTGTGGGATTGCCAGACGCTCTTCAAGTGCCTGTTACCATAGGACCCATAGTTTCGATCTATAATTCTGAGAGAGATAGAGGGGAACAACAAAGGCAATTGGATAGGGAAAGGATTGAGATGGAAAGGAGGAATAATGTGACGAATGCATGGAAACAATTACCAGGTTCGGTAACGTGGAACACCCCATTAGACACAACTGTCGGTCCCAATTCAGAACAGGGAGGTCCGAGAGGACCAATGGATCTAAGGGGACCGCGGCCAAGATCTTTTTCAGAGTTAAGAGCTGATTTGAGGGAATGGGAAGGGTCCATAGTATCTCCGAGTAACAGGACAAGAACGGAACCAGAGTGGGAAAGCAGGGGAAACGGGACTGTATCTCATTGTGGGGCCAGCGAAAGCAGTCAGGGCCGGGAAGGCCAAAGTCAAGAGAATAGAGGGGATGCAGGTCCTACAAATCAGAGAGAACAGTCGGAACAAAATACTAGGATTGTAGAATGTGAGGAAATGTCCCGTCTCTGGGGGAACGGAGGAGATGAGGCGGTACGGAATTTTCAGAATAGGTTTAGGTGCCTTCATCATACGCTTGGGGAAGACGTTCAACATTGGAGAAAGGAGAACAGCGATAGGTCCCGCCACGCCTCGAATACTCAGGAAGCACAGGGAAGTAGGGAAGAAAGAGGGAGTAATAGAACCTCTTATCCTCAATCCCGTGAAACTAGCCAGGATGGAGAGAGAGAGGCTGGGAGGCATGAAGGAGTGTTTCACCACCCACCCCGAGAAGACGGAAAGGCATGGGACTTAGAGAGATGGGAACAGGGGAGGACTCCCTATAATTCACCAATACCTAAACGTAGATCTCGGAGCTGGGATGGGAGAGATGCGGATGGAGGAGCTAAATTGAGTGTCTTGAAAGCTGAAATAAAGGCAAAAAGGCTTGATGTTACCAGTTTAAAATCAGATGTAGATGAGATAATAGATGGAACATTGCCTTTGGAGAGGATAGAATTGTATGAACAGGATGAGTTATTGTTCATGGCAAAGGATATTACTAGGAAAGCTAGAGCGGTTCATGAAAAACTGACTGATTTGGCAGACAAGTATGCCGTGGATTTGTCTAGGACAAGGGCATTACAGAGTAACCACAGATTACAGTACGCAGACCAAGATCTAGATGAGAAGAGAACTGCTGGATTAAAAACACACATAAGAGAGCTGGTAACAGGGATAAGAGTGTGGAGAGAACTGGATAAATGGGAAGAAAGGTGGTCGAAAAAGGGCACAGTTAGGCGAAGTACAAATGTGATGACCCCTGAGGGAAGGGTAATGCAGATGGAGGCATTCCCTTTGCGAGAAATATCAAATGGAAATTATGTACATGTGCCCTGGAGTAGAGGAGACTTAGCCGCATTTACCAACTCATTCCCGAAGTTGCGGGACAACCCAGTCGAGTGGTATAAGCAGGTAGAGAGGTTTGTTAAAATTTCGAAAGTATTGTGGATAGATTTGAACACGTTGTTTGACATCGTGGTCCCATCTGATTTGTGGACCCCTTGTAAGACTAGTGTCGAATGGCCAAATGCTGAACCATTGAGAGATGTTCGAACTAATGGACCAGCTGAGATAGTCATGCGAAAGTATGAAAGGGTAATAGCATGGCTGAAAGATAAGGTACCACCACAGGATATAGATTGGGTAAAAATAGACCGAACAAGGCAGGAACCCAAGGAGACAGTTCACGAGTTTTATGAAAGATTGTTGAAAACATTCAAGCAATACAGTGGACTAGATGTAATGGATCCCAAAGACATAGGGCAGTTCGTGTCAAAGTTTGTATTGGGGTTGAGACCTGATATTTGTTTGATGATACAGCAACATTTAATCTGTTGGCAGAACAAACCACTAGATGAGATTTTACGATATGCGAGGTACTGCAGTGACGAGATAGATTCTAAAGCCAAGAATCTAAAGGAGAAATTGATGGTGGTGCAAATGCAGTCCGCTGGGAAGGGTGGCCAGCAGAAGCAGGGGATGGGACGAAAACCAAATGGTCAGAACAAAGATAATGAAGAAGGGCAGAGACCTAGGATAGACTTTGCCACTTTAAAGAAAACGACAAAGTGTCATCTGTGTCATCAGGTGGGGCATTGGCGACGCGAGTGTCCCTTTAACCCTGAAAATGGAGAGCAAGAAGTAGAAGAGCAGGTCCAGGAAGACCCAGTGCAAAAAGTGACAGTCCCAAGCAGTAAGGTGGCCAAAGGGGGGACTTCGGCTCCACGGGCCCAATTCCCACAGCCACCGAAGATAGCAGCTGGAGGAAAGGTCTTTAAACAAATGCCTCTGTTTATCGAGGAAGAAAAATGTTATTACATTGATCCATTGACAGGACAACGGGTGAGCAGTGAAGAAGACTGTACCCTCGGGGCAGTTCTAGAAGTGGATCAGAGAGGGCCATTTGTTGAGGCAGAAGTGGCAGGGTGTCCCACTACGTTCTTAGTGGACACTGGAGCTACTCGTTCGACTCTGAGATCAGCGGTGGTTTCAGACTTGCCGATGTCAGGGGAAACAATTCAGGTGGTAGGAGTCGCAAATAAAAGAATGACTAGTCCCTTGACAGAACCAGTGTCTGTGAAAATTGGAAACCACATGAACGAACATCAGTTTGTGGTTTGTGACTCGAGTCCGGTATGTCTGTTAGGTAGGGATTTGTTATGCAAATTGAATTGCACCATATACTGCACCCCACAAGGAGTGGAGGTACAGACTACCGACGATGATGCTACCTTTAAGGTGGCCAATTCAAAATTCTGTGTAGAACTATATCCTACTCTGACTGTAGAAGATCTTCCACAAGATTTAAGAGATGCAGTGGCGTCAGAGGTGTGGGATTTCACAGGAGAAGATATAGGATTGATTAAAGGGGTAGAACCGGTAAAAATTCTGGTAAAACCAAATGTTGAGTTTCCAAGAACGCCGCAATACAAATTGTCCCAGGAAACGATTGCAGGAATAAAGCCTGTGATCGAGTCAATGATACAGCAGGGAATACTGAAGGAAATTGTGGGCAGTCCTTGTAACTCCCCGATTATGGGTTTGCAGAAACCTAGTGGGAAGTTTAGGATAGTTCAGGATTTACGAAAGATTAACAACATAGTCGTTTCATGTTGTCCCGTGGTACCGAAATCATCAGTAATATTGTTTCAAATACCATGTCAAGCAGAATGGTTCACAGTGATAGATCTTTGCCAGGCTTTCTTTTCAATCCCATTGGATGAAGAGAGCAGGTACCTTTTTGCGTTTAAAATGGAAGATCGCGTTTTAACATGGTGTCGAATTCCACAAGGATTCACAGACAGTCCATCCATCTTTAATCAGTTGTTGAAAAAGAATCTTGAGAATCTAGTACTGCCACAGAACTCGGTTCTGGTACAGTACATAGATGACCTACTTGTTGCGTCAGAAACAGAGGAAGCTTGTAAAGTAGATTCAATTGCCTTACTGAATCATTTAGCTGAAAATGGACATAAGGTATCTCCGAGCAAGTTACAGTATTGTCTGACAGAAGTACAGTATCTAGGGCACAGGTTAGAAAAAGGGAAACGTAAGGTGTCCCCAGAGAGGATTGAGGCGATAATGAAAATGAATGCGCCTACAACTCAGAGAGAGGTTAGAATGTTCCTAGGAATGGTGGGTTACTGCCGACAGTGGATAGTTAACTTTTCACTGAAAGCAAAGCCCTTACAGAAACTGACGAACAAGGAGGTGAGTGATCCGGTACCATGGGATGAAGAATGTCTGGTGGCGTTTTTACAGCTGAGAGACGATTTATGTCGTGCTCCGGCTCTGGGAATGCCAGATTATGAAAAGTCGTTTTCACTCTATTGCTGTGAGAGAGAGGGATGTGCTTTGTCAGTCTTGGCACAGACCCACGGTAATGCCCGTAGACCAGTTGCATATTTTTCGGCTACATTAGATCCAGTAGCCGCAGCGTTGCCCGGATGTCTCAAATCCGTTGCTGCAACGGGTGTCAGCATTGAAAGGAGCGAAAGTATTGTAATGGGACATCCAGTAGTGGTGTATGTACCGCATTCAGTTGAATTGTTAATGACCAGGACGAAGACGCAGCATCTGACCAATAGTAGGCTCACGCGTTATGAGCAAGTTATACTTGCCGCAGAAAACGTGACTCTCAGGAGATGCTCTGTCTTGAATCCTGCTACTTTGAAGCCATTACCTACTGTAATAGAAGGCGAAGGATGTGAAGACCACGATTGCCTTGATGTGACTGAACTATGCACGAAACCCAGACCAGATATAGTGGATGAGCCATTGTCTGACCCCGATGAAATTTATTTTGTTGATGGCTCATGTTTAAGAGACGATACTGGTCGGTTAAGAGCAGCTTATGCTGTTTGTACCATTACTGGAGTGGTGGAAGCCGCTTGCCTGGAAGGAGTACATTCCGCACAGGTAGCAGAGATTATTGCCCTAACTCGTGCCTGCATAGCAGGAAATGGAAAGAGAGTCACCATCTACACGGACAGCCAATATGGTTTCGGTGTGGTTCATGATTTCGGGCAGTTGTGGTCTCAGAGGGGTTACATGACCTCCTCTGGTTCGCCCATTCGAAATGGAGAATTTGTGCGATTGCTGATAGAAGCATTACAAGGTCCTGTTGATATTGCAGTAGTGAAGTGTGTAGCTCATACTAAGAATACAGATTTTGTGTCACAAGGTAATAGATATGCTGATGAAGTCGCACGCTATTGTGCGGAACAAAGTTATTCTTTCTCAAAGGTGGAAATAGAAGGTGCAGAAGAAAAGACTGAATTAAGTATGATGTTAGAAACTGTAGACACTTGGGAGGATTTAAGAATAATGCAGGAGAACGCACCTGAAAAAGAGAAAAAGGCATGGGAAATAGCAGGCTGTGTGCGAAGTGAAATGGATTTTTGGGTTTCAGCAGATGGGAGAGCTGTGTTACCTGAAGAATTAGCTAATCCCATGGCGAGAGAAATACATGGTCCAGTACATCTAGGAAGGGATGCTATGATGAGAGTTTTTAGGCAGACTTGGTATTGCCCGAAATTCAGAATAGCAGCAGAATCAGTATGTAAGCGATGTGTTACCTGCCAACAACTGAACGTAGGCAAACGAACACCAGTCACACTGAGTCACATTGGGAGGTCAGGGGGGCCTTTCAATAGAATGCAACTAGATTTCATCGAAATGCCAAGAGTCAATCGCCTTCGGTATGTGTTGGTGATTGTATGCGTATTTTCCAGATGGGTTGAGGCATACCCTACACGTAGGTGCGATACACTCACAGTGGCAAAATTGTTGCTCAGGGAGTTGATACCGCGCTTCGGGGTGCCTGCCTCTTTGGAATCGGACAGAGGAAAACATTTTAACAGCGAAATAGTGAAGATGTTGTGCTCCACACTGAATATCGATCAAAAGCTGCATTGTAGTTATCGACCAGAAGCTTCAGGAATTGTGGAACAAGTGAATGGCACTTTGAAGAATAGATTGGCTAAAGTAGTGGCATCCACATCTTTGAGTTGGCCAGATGCTCTTCCATTGGTGCTCATGAGCATGCGCAGCACGCCTGATAGGAGGACAGGTCTTTCTCCCCACGAGATCCTGATGGGGAGGGCCATGAGACTTCCTACAGTTCCAACTACTGCTCTATTGAATATTACAGATGATCTGATCTTGGATTATTGTAAAGGACTGTCTGACGCCATCCATTCTGTGTCCCTTCAGGTGCATGCGGCTGAAGTTCCAACAGCGAGGAACCTGTGTCATGACCTGAACCCAGGGGACTGGGTCCTGGTTAAAAAACACGTCCGGAAGAACTGCCTAGATGTTCGCTGGCGTGGGCCCTTTCAGGTAATCCTGATCACGAACACCGCGGTGAAGTGCGGGGGGCTGCCAAATTGGATTCATGCATCCCATACTAGAAGAGTTCCAGCACCTCTAGAAGGAACAGCTCCCGTCCCAGACGAAAGCCCGGAAGTGGAAGAAGAGTCGCAAGAAGGGATTGAGGCAGCTGAGGAGGTGTCGGAAGAAGTTGGGAACGCATCGGATTCAGAAGAAGAGCGAAGGCAGGACGGCAGTGAGACAGAAGACGCAACTGAAGGAGAGAGCAGAAGTGAATACGACTCAGACTCAGATCCGTATAGGAGCGATCAAGAACCAAGTGGGAGGACAAGGAATAGGAGAATAAGGCTTGGAGCTGCCACTTGGCCAACAAGAAGAAGAAGGCTAAGTTTGAGGTCGGCCCAAGAAGAAACGCTTACTCCTATATCCGAAGACTCAGATCCAGAAGAAGATATCCAGGATCAAGCCGAGGAGGGTCTTAGAAGATCAAGTAGAGTGCGAGTGCCTAGCAGAAGATACTCTACTCCCGACTGGACCTACCTTGTTGCAGATGTCTGGGAGACACAGAACAGGGAGGATCAGGGAAGTGGAACTGATCAGAACTGACCCGATCATCACAGTGCAAATAAAGTTTCTACTGCCAGGAGCGGAGACCGAAAGGTTGCTGACACTCAACATCGTTCATCCTGCTCTCCTGAGTGGAATAAGAAAATTGCTTTTAGAGATAGTTGAGTTTCCAGTTTGCTGTTCACGATATCCAATATTGGAGGGAACTCTTCTTCGTTTGGAAATGCTGGAACGAGTAGTAGAATTGCTAGGAGTGCTTATTGTTGTGGATTAAAGCCATACTGCGAATGTCTTCAAAGGGGTGCAGATCTGGAAAAGTGAAGAAAGTGATCTTGATTAGAACGGACCCCTTTGTAATTGTGGATATAGAACTGATAGTACCAGGATTGGAAATTGAAAAAACGCTAACTCTCAATTTCGTCCGTCCACTTGTCTTGAGCGAAATAAGGAGAATAATCCTAGAAAAGGTTGACTTTCCATGGTGTGGTACGAATTGTCCAGAACCTGAGGGAATGATACTTCGGATGGACATTTATGAAGAAGTAGTGTTACTCCTTGAGTCATACATAACTTCAGACGAAAATAAGACTTTTGAAAAGAAATTGTAAACTTGTTGCAAGATAACCTAGCGCCGAGTGGAAGAAGAAAAGTGATAGGGGTTTCATTTTAGTGGATGGAGAAGGGCTAGGGTTGTCTATTTTCTACTGGACTTTGAACTGTTTTGCGGAAACAAATTGTCAAGCTTCCAAGTGTTTCAAGAAAGACATTGCAAGAGAGAAAGACTTTGTTTGAAAAGAAGAGGAAGTGAATGCTGGAAGATAGTCGAAAACTACACTGTTTGAGAACATGGAGGCTGGCAACCCGAACCGCAGGGCAAAATGTATAGCTGTTACATTTTTAGGAGTAGTGGTTTCTCTTATAATTTTAGTGGTAACTGTTTCATTCCTAGCGGGACACGAAGGGGATGGAACCACAGTTAAGGAGGATAGGGGAGTGTCAACACCGAGAACTACCACAGTTAAGGAAAAGGGAAACATCAATGAGAAAGACAAAGCGTTGTTAGATGCAGAAGTAAAAAGGTTACACAAATGGTTTATTCCATGGAGAACGTTAGATACTTCACATGCTCGAAACAACAATCTGACTTGTCAAATATCAGAAGTTGAGAAAAAGTTTATAGCTCAGGTAGATACTAGATACAGAAAGCAGAAGGCATTGAAGGCATCAGGACAAGGAGAAACAGATTGGACCAAGGAAGAAAGGGCACAACAACGAAAAGGTAGTATTGGTCCAATTGCTTTGGATAAGGAGAAACGGGGGAAACTGTGCATTCACAGGAGTTACTCCTACTATGAAAACGTTTATGTAGGACAAGTCAATTGCGAACATGCTTTTCAATTGGAGTACTACTCTAAGAACTTCATGAAAGGGATGCAAGCAATACCAAATGTATATTTTGTATGTGGAAGATATGCCTATGTGAAGTTACCAGATAATTGGTACGGATCATGCTATCTGGCTGTTGTCTTCCCTAAAATATATCATGTTGAGAATTTAGACACGCCTAAGAAAGAAATATCAACTAGATGGAAGCGAGGGCTAGGTGCAGCAGAAGTAATTGGAGATGTAATAGGTGCTGCATTCCCTTTCTTAGGATTGATAATGAATGACATTAAGATCAGGAGGTTAGCTACAGTCGTAGATAGACTGTCTGCCAGTACTGCAAGATCCTTGATGCTGATAGAGGGGGAGATGCACTCGATTAGGGCAATGGTTCTTCAGAACCGACTTGCTTTAGATGTTCTGTTAGCAAAAGAGGGAGGAGTCTGTAGGGCCTTGAAGGTACAGGAATGCTGTACTTACATTCCAGACAATTCAAAGCCTCTAGAGAAGTATATACAAAACATCACTGCCATACACTACGAAATAGAGGACCTGGCAAAGGTAAATGTGTGGGAAAAAGTAGGCCATGGAATGGGTAAAGTTGGAAGTTGGTTTGCCAACTTAGGAAAGGGTATCGTTTGGTACATATTGAAACCCATCATCATAGTAGTGATTTGTGTAATCACTTTGTGGGGATTGGTGCGTTTGTATCAATGGTACAGAGCAAATAGGTTACAGAGAGCTATGAAGAAACAGGAAGAAGAGTTGACAGCGATGCAGGACACTCAATATAAGAGTCTGAAAGCATTAGAGAGTATGAAAAGAAGTGGTACTGTCCTGACTTCACTTTAAAGGTTCTACATTTTTGTGTCATGGTGATGATGACCCCTGAAGGTCATCAAAGGGGGGACTGAGAGAGCACAAGTTTGAAAAAATGTATAGGTACGCCATATTTACAAGCACGTAGTTAGTTCACATGTACTTTGCACCAGAGTGTTTATATTTAGAAGTGAAATACACAGAGTGTCTTATATTCAGTGGTGAAATGCATAGAATGTTTAAGTAGAGTAACGATAATCATAACTGTGTGAGACTAATGTAGAAATGTTTGGGATGAATATGAAAACCTCATGTTCTCATGTTAAAGGAATAATGTAAGAGTTGAATGTAACTCTAAAACCCAGTATTTTGTGTAGGCCTCATGGCAATTCACAAGCAAATCTAAACGTGCTGCTAAAATAATGTGAGACAAGGTTGACATGGTTCTTTCAAAATGTACTATTGAACTTAGGGTTAAAAGTATATGCTTTATAGATGTGTTATTTTAGAAACGTATGCTAGTTAAGAATGTTTGCTGTTTAAATCAAGTTAACGTTTTAAGAGTGCAGGAACCTGCTGCATGTAAATCAAGTAGGCCAGAGCCGATAATGTCATGTAGTTTAAATCGTCATGTGCTCGTTAGAGGAGAGGTCGTGAGGTGTCCAGTATGAAGCTCAGAGAGTGTTTTATGGCCTAAGATATGGTGAAGTCTGGAATTTGAGGCCCACTGCAGGACGAGCTGTATGCAGGTGCGAGGGTCCTAATCAGCTCGAATGAAAGGGACTTTGTTCAGTGGCGCCTTGCGCAGGCCTGTAGGAGTTTCCAGGAATTTCAGGGGGTATCAGCGCACTGAAGAAGCTGCCTGGGAACCAAGGTCAACTTTAACGAGGGTCTTCAAGAGTACCATCATGGAGTTTGCCGCGGAAAGATGTACCACGTGAGGGGCGTCCCAAGGGGCGTTTCTATTGGAAATGTGATTTGGTATTAGGGAAAGTGACCCGGGAGGAGAGCAGAGCAGATGATTTTGGGAGCCTAAGGAAGCGGATGGGTAGGCAGATAGGCTGATCAGGAGAGACCCATTATCAGAGAAGAGACAAAGAGAAGTGCGTGATCTTCTTAGGAAGTCACCACGGCTGACACCTAGAGGGTTAAGATCTTGTTAAGTAGGGATGTCATTTAGTATAGTGTAGGGACAGACTAACCTTAATTTTCTTTTCTGTAATGACTTTGAGGTTGCAACTTGTATCCATTTTAGCAACCCTGATGGTATTCGAACTTGTACTTATTATTTTGTTCTTCAGACTCAGACTATTCAAGAAGTTCATGTTCATAGTGATTCCGATATACCTTTTGAATCTCATTTTGAGAAGTTTGTATCTTCAGTTATCTTTGACTTTATATTAAATCTTTAAAACTTAATTTTGGTCAGTGGTCATTTAGAGTGGTGTAAGTTCTTAAATTGATTGTTTACCTCGAGATTACCTTTTACTCAAGACAGGTACCAACGATTCAGTCGACAGGAAGAAGGGATTTGGCAAGATAATTAGTAACCAGTAATCCCGCGTTAGCAGCACTGTGCATCATGCAGGACTCATGACAACTTTCCAGATTGCCTATGTGCAGAGGCATGGTGAACCCTCCCCCACATACCCCAGCCCTTGCTTTAGGAACTACGGCAAAGTCCTTGATGGACCTCTTCTGCAACTCTTCAGACAAAGACTCAGCTCATAATTAATATGAAAAGGTGGGCAAGTGAGTAGGTGAAGGGATGGGTGGATGGTTGGATGGATTAGTGAATGGGTGAATGGATGAATGAAAGGTTGAATAGATGGATAATGAGAGAGGATGGATGGGTGAGTGGAAGGATGGATGAGAGAAAAGGTAAATAGATGGATGTATGGGTGGAAGGGTAGATGGATGGGTAAACGGGTGGGTAGATGAGTGGATGGATGGATGAGTGAAATGATGGATGGATGAGTGAAAGGGTGGATGATGAGCAAGTGGGTGGGTGGATGGATGAGTGAAATTATAGATTGATGAATTGATAAGTGAAAGGGTGAATGGATGGATGGATGAGTGAGTGAAAGGGAGGGTAGATGGACAAAAGGATGGATAGATTAGTGAAGGAGTGAAAGGATAGATGGATGAGAGAATGGATTGATAAGTGATAGGGTCAATGGATGGATTCGTGAGTGGATGAGTAGATGGGTGGATGGGTGGACGGAAGGATGGCTAAGTGAAAGGTTTGATGGAGAGAGAAAGGGAGGATGGATGGATGACTGAAAGGGTGAATGGGTGGAAAGATGATCGACTGGGTGGATGCATGAGTAAGTGAAAGGGTAAATGGCTGGATGGATGAGTGAATGGGTGGATGGGTGAAAGAGTGGATGGATGAGTGTACAGATGGATAGGGTGAAATGGTGGATGGATGGAGGGATGGATGAGTGAAATGATAGATGGATGGATACATGATGGATAGGTTTGGAATTGGTTAAATATGTTTGGATATGGATGGGCTTACTTATATACTATTGCATTACGTCCTCTGATGTGTCTGTAAAACTTACCTTTTGTCCCGAAGTTATGTCCTGAATTTTGACCTCCTGTCCTCAATTTTGTCCCATGGTAGGGCAAAGTGGTAGGTGGTGGGCTGGGCCGCCGGGGGGCCCGCTCCATGAACTTTGCAGGGGGGCCCCCTCAAGTTTCGTTACGCCACTGGCTCAACCTACTCACAGTTCTGCTCTTGGAGGATCCATGGGGCAGCCTGGGAATACTGTCCAATGACCCTTACCCCTGCCCATGTTTGCCAGAGGAGTGTGAATGCCCACTGGGGTATTTCCTGATGACTCAGGTGTGGGGTAGCATCCCTAGCACTCTGGCCGCCCTCTCAGGTATGCAAAGTGAGTTGGACCATCGAACCGGTCAGTGAGTCTCACTGATGCATGTCTTTCAACTCCTAACTGAGAAGCTGATCACCCCCTGCGGATGGACCTTTAGTCCTGGACTGAAGCCTGACACAACAAATCAATAACAACAGATTACAGTGAAGCACATTACGCCCCACAATGATAACAAACAGTAGTAGATTTGCAAACCATGAAGGTTTGTTAACAAATGTGTAAAGTTACAAACTTAAATCATTCAAATTAGTGATAAATGAATGATCATCATATGTATGCATTGGCCAGTAATTCAAAGAGATTCAAGTTAGCAAATATACAGACAAATATTAAAAGTTTCATAAGCAAATCGAGCAAGTTTCAGTTTCTCCTGAATGGTCGTTTTCTTGCATGCTAAGCTAAAAGGAAATCAGAACGCAAGTAAAGCCTCTAAAAGGCAGAATCAGATAAAGATTCAGTCAGTTGAAGGAGAATGGATTTGCTCAGGAATCTAACTATTTGAGCAGAAGCAAATGAAGGCATCTGGTCTCAAGAGAGAGGGAAGGGGCTTCTGAATCTAAGCAGCTCAGCAATGCACAACTAAAACATACAATTTTCAACAGTATGCAACACTCCCACAGTTCTCATGGACAGGATACTAATTAGGGTTGAACGTTTCACATTATTGGGGCATCAACCGGCTTCCGAGCCATCACACAATGGAAATATTCTGCTGCCTGGCCCTCAAGAGCTATCTTGTAGCAGGATGATACATCGGGGTCAGCATGCTTAGGCACAGGTGTGGAAACTCACTGTTCACCCTCTATAGAACACATACTGATAATTCTTACAGAAACCTATACATTTTGCAACTTTGAAATTATTGTGAACTATGTGTTAAGGTCATACATTCAAGAAGGGAAGGTGGCATGGGTGCCTACTATTCGATTGGACTGACTATTAGACCATCAAAGTGAGATGCCCTCAGCCTGCTCAAGTAACTTCGGTCTGAGGTGCACCCTTTGAAGCGCTTAGACGCCTTGCCAACCGATTGCCTTCGAAAACTGCGTGTTGCGGCATTTAGCAGAACTTAAATGACCATCATGGTTCACTTGGATCTATGTCTATAGGGGGCTTCTTCGAAAAACACTGTAAATGCCTGCATCATATAGTTGCCATAACCATTGGAGATGCAGCATGGTGGGCATGAGGGCTCCAGAAATAAGACAGTGAACCCTATTGGGTGGCTTCAATGTGAAAATATCAAGAATGCCCTGAACATTCACTACTTTGAACCATACTCCAAGGAACACCTGGAGATCTACCGCCTTCCTTATTTTTCCACTTTCTGTATCCTCAGAACACCACAATTATTATCCGTCTTCACAACTCAAGTGATGTGGGAGTAACAAGTTTGTAAGCAATTCTTTTAATGAAACACAAAAATAAAGAAGTAAAATTGAAACAATTCAACAAAATATCTTAAAAGGCAACTGTGTGTTTTTCTCATAGAAACAACATATGCCACCAAAATAAGTATGTATTTTGGAAAGCACTCTTAGCAAAAGCAGTTGTTTTATCTGTTAGCAATACTTTTTTTTAATTTGTGTCCTAATCTCTGCTATACATAGGTCCTCCCTTATTAGCTTATTTTTTATGCTGATCTCCGCCATACATAGGTCCTTCCACGTCCTAACAAAGACCCCTTGATTCAGGGCTGAAAGTCAAAATGCTCTTATATTACTATAAAAAAGTAATCGGAAATTAATGTGGAATTAGCCTTGTTTAACTTGAAAATGTGGAAAACATGGAATACAGCTTGGGAAATCCACCAAGAACACTAATAGGTCTTGAAGCAAAAACGATGTCCCACTATATCTTTCTGGCAACACCAATCAAGGTTCTAGGCACTATCAAGCCTTTAATAGTTTGAGATTTTGTCCTTTATTTGCTAGGAAGTGAATGTGTTTTCACTGAATTCGTTTTGACGCTGGATCTTTGATAACTGTTCTCAACACAGAAATGTGTTGGCGCTAAAGCTGCTGTGTATGAAATATGGCAGGCAATGTAATAAATTAAATATGCAACATGGAAGTGAGTTTGCATCTTTCTAAACCACAATAGGAAAAGAGTGAAACAAAAAATCTGGGAGTATAGAAATTACTGATACTATGTCTAATCAAGTTGATTCTTAGGTGAACGAGGCTCCATTGGCGACGTGCGAATGGGTGTATTTCACTGCTTAATTTGAGCCCGTGGTTTCCAGGGCTCGGCACCAGCACTTAAATTTTAACACCGGCACTTGTGACAGTCTGGCACAAGGTGGCACTGACTGGCTAATTTAGAGGTGACCACACAAAAGGTAATTAGTAATTCAATATATATTATAAAAATGACTAGTACCTGCCGCCTAACCCATTCTTATAGTGCTGGAGGCCTGGAATAGTCCCAATTGTCACACTTGTAGGAGCGTGATGGTTAGTAGTTGTATTGTTACTATACTTTGCAGCAGGGCAGGGGCGATGTATGGTGCATACTGCAGTGGCCTCCTGACGAGAGCCCTGGCACATTTGTTTTGACAGATTAAGCACTGGTGTATTTATGTATTCAGGGCCCGATTCACAGAATGAAGTTAAGACTAAATCCTAAACTTACTACTATTTGGTATTCACAGAATGCACTTACTACTTTCGGGATTCACAGAATGAACTTACTACTTTCGGTATTCACAGAATAGATTTAAGACTACTAACTTTACGTCCGCCCCCAAGCCGAAAGCTCCGCCTCCGGGCCGGAAAATCCACCTCCGGGCCGGAATTTCCGGCCCGAGTGCGGATGTAAAGTTAGTAGTCTTAAATCTATTCTGTGAATACCGAAATTAGTAAATTCATTCTGTGAATCCTGAAAGTAGTAAATGCATTCTGTGAATACCAAATAGTAGTAAGTTTAGGATTTAGTCTTAAATTCATTCTGTGAATCGGGCCCATAGTGTTTGTATAAGGGCAACCGAGCCGAAAGGGAGAGGAGCGCTGTATAGGGTCAACAACAAAGATACAGCCAATGAGTGATTGGAAGGGTAGCTGGATTCTAAGAGCGCAAGTGGGTTGTTATTGCATTGTGATCAAGTCTTGTTTTAAGAGGTGTGTTCAGCTCTTTCAGAAACTGGGCCAGGATTGGCTGAACATGATGGACTTAGGAATGTGACTTTAGATCCAGGATACAAAGCCGGAGAAGACCTGTTGCCTGTTATCTGCCATTCTTTGTCTCCAGCTGAGGGTGTCCCGGATGCGGATGATCTGAGAGCAACTAGAGGTGGTGAGCTTCCCAGGACGACAGACAAGGGTGCCTGTCATGATGACTTTGTAGAAGATGCAGCTGGTTTTGAAGATGGTGCAGGCTGGAAAAGAGGAGCTGGTGAAGTTCCATCAGGATTGGGGTGGTGTGGTCATACATTTTCAGACCTTTGATAAATCATGCTGTGGTGTGTAGATCGTCCTTAAGAGGGGTCATTGTGGAGTCTGCAATTAAGCCTGCGTGGCATTTGCGGAGTTACGCTACGCGGAATTCCGCGAAGTGACCCAAAAACTCTGCTGTGGTACGCGGAGTTCCACAAGCGGCGGAGTCAGCTTGGTCAGGCCTGTTCGCATTGATTTTCAGAACCTGGTCTTGAAAATCAGTGCAAATGGCACCATGAGCGGCACAAGAGAGCTCTGCTTCTTTTCTGCCACTCATGTAGATTTTCTACTCGAATACCAATTTTCTCAACGCAAACAGAAGGTTTCTCAACATGAGCGGTCGCGACCACCATTGAGAAATCTGACCGCCCGCATTGAAAAATCTCGCTGGGAGGTGGGTTTTTCTCACTCACACTCGCCAACATTGACATTGAACTTGACATTGGGCAGTGCGAGCATGGAGAAACTAAGCTCCACGTAGAACTGCGTGTGCTCCATGGAGCGCAGACAGCCGAAAACTCCACAAATGGGGGGGCGGAGTTCACCGCCCGAGGTTATCTGGAAAGATGTGAAAGAGGGTTTTGCCATCTCTGAGTAAGAAGGCTTGAACAGCAGTCTCAATGCTGCTTTGTGGGAGGAAATGCTTCACTTCCTTCAGCAGAGAGAGCTGGTACCAATCGCTCTTGATTTTCTTGGTGACATGTTCCCTGAAGGTGAGGCCAGTGTCCAGTGTAAATCCAAGTGACCTGGCATTGGGTGAAAGTTGAGGCTCAATCTATCCAGGTACATTTTATTGGGCTTTATTTACAGCATATAATGTATCCACATAGAGAACGATGCTGGCATGCTAGTCCCTCATCAGTATTCTGCGTAAACACACCCCACAACGAGGTCTACTTGATAGTCAGAAATGTTGAAATAATGGATATCTGTCTCAGTGGAATCACTAAAGTCCATGGCATTTAAAGGTCATCGCGAACAGCATCAACCAAACACAGAGGACTTAGAGTGTTGACTGATGGCGGCGTCAAAAACAAATGAAACTCATGAGAACAAATCAAAAATATGAGCATCTGCCTTCCCGCCATGTGCAATATTTTGTGCCGCTTGTGAAAATAGAAGGCAGATAAGGCGCCTGCTTCTCACCCCGCGGAGACTGACAAGGCTATCACAGCCCCATCGCTGCTGTGAATCCTCCTTTATAGATATTACAACCTTGAGCGGCCATGTCTGGCAGCAGGTCCGGCGAAAGGACAGATTGCGGCTGACAATAGTCATAATCATAAAGCAGACGCGTCCTACGAGACAGGGCGCGGACAAAGAAATCCCCACAAAGGAACATAAATACCATTCAGCATCCAATCTGTGATACACTACATCTCCTGCTACTGCTTGGCAGACTTGCTGTCCTGTGGAAATCCCTTAATGCTCCAAGGTTGCTGTTTCCACCAAGTTTTAATTATGTGCTGTCTTATGCAATGGAATCTATTAATATTCATGTTCGTATTAAATTTATATATTTTGTAGAAAATAATACACAAAATTTGACTAAAGCTAATGTTTTTTTGGAATGTTCAGAAATGAAATAAATCGTCCACTCTGCTCCACTTTACACCATTCCACTCTATGATACTCTATGCCATTCCACTGTACAACATTCTACTCCACTCTACAGCACTGTACTGCCCTTTATGCCACTCCACTGTACGACATTTTACAGAGCCTCCACTCTACTCCAATTTACTCCCTCTACAACACTCCACTCCACTCTACACCACTCTATGCACCTCCATTCTACACCACCCTATGCCACTCCTCTCTAAGCCACTCCACAACACTCTACACCACTCCACAGCACTCAACTATATTCTACTCTTCTGTACTCTACGCCACTCCACGCCACTCTACGCCACTCCACGACACTCTATGCAACTCCATGTCCCTTGCCTCCACTCCATGATACTCCACTCTATGCCACTTCACTCCACTCTATGCCACTAACATTTTGGTGTTTTGAACAGCAGCCACGCTGGCTAAAACAGATTGGCAAAGCCAAAAGCTCTTGCATAGGTGAGACCTATTGGCTTTGCCAATGTTTGTTACAGTTTTTTGTTGTTCCCGCGTTCATGAATGATACCAGACTAATGATTCCAATGGCTTTCCCTGGGGTGGCAAAGGACAAGCCGGGGGTCGCAGATACCTGTCCATCCCCCATCCTGCAGTCAGTCTAACAGAAACAGATTGCATCACTCCATTCTGAGAGCAGTGGTGCTGGAACAATTTTCAGAGTTGGTGGGGGAGGGGGGCTGCTACCACCAATGTTGCATCACCCAAGTCATGGGATTGTGAAAAATCCAAGGTTTGCACAAAGCACAACTGTAGCAAATGTGCCACTCCCATTCAGCAGGAGAGCAGTAAGGGTGTGATATGTGGCCGGAGGTGCATTTTGGAGCTCACTGTCACAAATATATTGTGGTAGTGCGCTGTAATTTTCAGGCAGATGTTTTTCATTAAAATGGACTCTAAATGTGCACCAACATGCAGGTTTACTGATAAAACTATGCGGAGCACAAACGACAATGTGTGTAAATTGGGTTTCAGTGAACAATATTCATATGCACATCACTAAGTAAAGTGTCTTTATTTGTTTTGATCCTACTGAAAATTCTTGTTTCCATCACACATATGAATTACAAAACGTGCTTAATATGTGCTTTCTTAACTGTACTTAATTTGCACGGTCCATTTACAGGTATTTGCATTTTGTAGTTTTGTGAAAAAACGATATCCTACAGCCTTTCCTTTCGGACTCCCTATATTTCAGCAAGATTGGTACATAATTCACTTTACAAAAAATCTGTCACTTTAGAAATCGAGAATGAAAAGTAAACACTAATTTCCAAGTTAAAAGAATGAGCAGCAATTTGTCACAAGACAGAGTCTGACATTTGACCTCTGTCTTTGAACGCACAGCAAATGTGTCAACATAAAGCAGGAACCTGCAGGAGTGAGATAAAGAGGCAGGAAGTGTGAAACCAAGACTAGGTAGTCATTTGTATTTGGACCGCAGACATTCAATAGATTCTGAGCAAAGCTTTTGGCCTCAGTACTTATTCTTTTACAAGTTAAGCACTTTTTACTTGGGAAGAACTCCCTAAAGATAACATCCTCTGGAAAAAATGGGGGAAAATTCTTCCAAACACTTTTTGAATGAATTTTCACGTAGAGACGAAGTTTTGAGAAGATGGGGACTGGGGATGGTGTGAGATGCAGCACGCGATGGGAGTGTACAGCAGGTCTCTGGAGTTTACGTAATATGTATATGTATTATGTGATAAACAAAAGATTCCCAGCAAAAGAAATTAATACAAGCAGAGCCTGGGCCCACTAAAAGGTTTTGTCATAACAGAGATATGTTATATCTTGTGTTTCCCTGCTGCTCAGCTAGTAAGCATGTCATATGGAATGTTGGATGATTGGAATGTGAGTAGTTTATGAATGTCAGTTGAGTGAGGGCTGAGCAGCAGGACAGCTGCTCCTGATAGGTTTTGTATCTTATAACTTATGATCTTAACATCTTAATTATTAAAGTAAATGAAGAATCAATCCTGAAGTTTCCATCATCCTATTGATTACAACATTTTGGCGACGTTTTGGAGAATGTTCTGTAAAGAATCTACGTGTGCAACTTAACGGAAGGAGATTACATTACACTGCAACCAAGGACACATGAAAAAGAAAAAAAAGAATGAGAGAGGTGCAGTTAATGAGGAGTAAGGAGAACTCGAGGTAAAACACTTTGAATTTGAATAAGAGTGAGTGTTTCCATCATCCTATTGATTACAACAAGATACTTCTTATCAAAATAGGCATAATGCAAACTACTAGACTGGCAAAGCAATACGCTACGCTCGTGTAGTTTGCAAAGTTTGCGCTACTTCGCACTACGTGAACTGCACGTAGCACAGTGCAAACACGCTTAGCGTAGCGTAGTGCAGCGGTCATTTTTTGCTTGCTCGCGGTCCTCAACGTCAAGTTGGCGACCACAAGCAACCAAAATTACATCCCGGCGAGACTTTTTCCTCGTTCGCGATCAGCAACATCAAGTTGCCGATCACGAGTGTGGAAAATAAACCTCCCGGCGAGATTCTCAACGCGGGGAGGTCAGGTTTCTCATTGCGAGTGGCCGCATATGCTCGCAACCGCTCGCGATGTGAAACTACCAGTCCGCGTTGAGAAAGCTGCCGCTCGAGTAAAAACCTACTCCAGCGGCAGTAAAAGACAGCTTGCACTGTGCAAGATGCCGTTGTCAATGATTGCACAGTGCGGACAAGCATCCGGCACTGTGCAATCATCACGAACAGGGTACTACTCAGTTTGCATAGTGCTACGCGTAGCTCGCATAGTGCGAAGTGCACTTCGCATAATTACTTTGCGAACTACGCCCTGGTTTACTAGACACCAAAGAGCCAAGTTTTAAGACCTTTCCTAAATTGAAGTAAAGAGAGCATTTTTTGCAGAGGAACAGTACGTTCATCCCACAGTTTTGCTGCACAGCAGAGAAAGTGTTGCCTCCTGTAAGGCATTGAGTGACCAACAGTAGAACCACCAGATGAGCATCAGCGGAGCACAGCAGGCAAGAGGGAGCATACCTCATGAATTTATTAGCCAGATTAACCGGGCCTATTCCATGACCTGCTTTGTATAAATGACAGGGCGGTTTAAACTTCACTCACTTTTCAACTGGAAGCCAGTGAAGATGTTTCAGGGCCTCTGAAGAGGATGACCAATGAGAAAGACCCAGGATCATCTTGGTTGACACATTTTGAACACCTTGCAACTTCCTAAGCAGTCCCTTGTCTGCCCCCAAATAGAGGGACTTGCAGTAATTCAGGTGACAGAGAATATTTGCCTGGAACACCACCTGATAGACTTGCTTGGGAAGGAAGAGATCTTCAAGAATTTAAGTAAAAAATGACAAGTTGAAACCACATGACTGACCTGAGCCTTTAACGTGAGATTGGGTTCAAGATGGATGCCAAGAGTTTTACAACTTTAACAGGAACTTGTAGCTGCAAAACCTCTGTTTTGCTCAGAGTTAAATTTTAAGGCATTCGGATGCAGCCAACTGGAGACCCTTGTCCTACAGCTGTGAGAAAGGGTCATTGCTAGCCCTATTTGCAGTGATGATAAGCTGAGAATCATCAACATAATCCATGCATCATACTCTGAAAGATTGAATAGGTTTCAGAAGAGGGCAGATGCACAGATTGAACAGAAGAAGACTAAGCACAGAACCCTGCGGCACCCCTTGATGCAAGACCTCAGAGCAAGAGAGGAATAGAGGCAAATAGACCGCCTGTGTCCTACCCGTCAGGTAGGATCAATACCAGCCAAGGGGAGTGCCTTTAATCCCGGCTTCCTGCAACCTGTCCAGCAGAATGCTGCGGGAGACTCTATCGAATGCTGCTGGCAGATCTAGGAGAACAAGCTTAGATGGCTCAGCCTGGTCCGACAGCATTCGATGGTCATCCACCACGGCCAGCACAGCTGTTTCAGTTTTGTGTAGAGGACGAAAGCCTGACTGGACACTGGCCAGCACCGGACTCTGCACCAGTCCCTCCATGAACAATCCATTCAGATACCTTTCTATGATCTTAACTGCGAATTGTAGTAAAGATTTAAGACAGTAGTTGGAGATTACCAAAAGATCTGCATTAGTTTTTTTAATAGAGGGCCAATTAAGGTTCTTTTCCAAACATCAGGGACTGGCCCAGAGGCCAGCGATCTGCCACTGAGATGGGGGCAAGGGATCTAGTGGGGACCCAGATTTCAGTGTCACTGAGATGGTGGAAAACTCTGTTTCTGACATGGGTGCCCTGTGGTCTAGAATCACAGCCTGATAAGAGGTGGTGGGACTAGCGGACTTCAACTCTCTCCCTATATCTGTGTCTAGAGCTGGTATCAGAGGTTTGGACTGGTCAGCATTTCTATCTGGCTCATGAGCGTCAAGGATTGCCCTTATCTTTGTCTCAAAAAAGTTTGACAGCTTATTGTGAGCACTTCTATGTGTAAAATAGTATTAGATACACACATAGGAACTGAAAACTCTTTCACAATCTGGAACATTTCCTTGGCAGAATTGATTGCATTCAAGATTTTAGAGGTATAAGATTTCTTTTTTTCAATTCTGTTCGAATCTCAGTGCTACTCTTGCTGAGTCAGCATACTCAACTCACCACATAAGTTCCAGTTTCATGCATCTTAGTTTGGCTTTTTTAAGGGTAGGGGTGTACCAAGTTGCAGAAAGAGTAGACTGGGCCTTACACATGTTTTTTGATGGTAAAACCATATCCTGTATTTCCCCTGGGTGACATGTATGACAGGGCTCTTACCAGCTCAAAGGTGTTTAATTTTACCACGGGCAATATTTTTCCTGTGAGACCGTCTGCCTCCACACGCGGTTTCCTTTCCCTGTCTTAGGCTGCTGTGAGAGGACCAGGAAAGGGATTAATGGGTGGTCCATCCAATAATTGTGGGATATCTTTTTCGTAATAGATATGGCCAGCTGCCTCAAAATTCAAATCTAGCATGTGCCCCTTGATATGAGTAGGACAGAAGACTAGCAAGTCCAACCCAAAAGCTGACATCCCCTCTTCCGGGCAATTAAATAGGTGTTTTTGCCCACAGATAAAAATCACCCAGCACCACCAAGTTGCTATTGGTCAGAGAGGCAGATAAGAACAGTTCCACAAAAGGATCAATGAAAGTATCAGAAGGCCCCGGGGTGGTAACACAGCAAGCCATTAAGGAGTGAGGGTCTGGGAGATGATGGAAAAATCAGTAGGTCCCCATTCATGAATTGGGAACTATACATCCGCGATGATGGCTACGTTGCCTGTCCATCAATTGGGCCTCATCCTGTGCATGATGCTAGAACCAGCTGGACAAATGCTATCTAACATAGGATTACATGACTCTGTGAACCACGTCTCCAGTGCTTAATTTGAGTTGGAGGTTTCCGGTGCGCGTTACCAGCACTTAATTGTCAACACTGGCACTTATTTCAGCCCACCATATGGTGGCACTGTTTCTCTGATTTTGTGACGAGCACTATGGGTGGGCAGAATGTTCCATTCTGCCCCAAAATTGTTGGAAATTTGGCCACTCTGTGTCACTCCCTCCCCTCCATGACTGGCCTCTTAATTAACTGCCGATCGGCAGTAAAGCATGCCGCCGATGTCGCTGCTCTCAGCCTGAACAATAACTCCGACTTAGCCATTCTAACAGAAGCATGGCTTAATGATTCCTCAACCAGGCACCAACGACTCCTTCACTGACCACCTCATGGAAATTCTTACAGCAAAGAGCTCCTCCAACACCAAAGACATTTTCCTCGGAGATTTCAACCTAAACTGGAACGATCCCAAGGATCCTCATGTCAACGCCATTAAAGACCTCCTGGCCCATCAAGCCCTGACCCAAGCTTGTTCACTCCCAACCCATTCAAAGGGGCCACTCTTTACTGGATCATCTCGAAGGAGGTAACCATCAAGCTTATCTCTATAGACCCCTGTGACTGGTCTGACCACCACGCCATCACCTTCCTTCTACCTGGCACCCACAAGAAAAGAACACCACAACCGGTGCATCCTAAACGCTGGGTCAGAGACACCAAGAACCTGGACCGCAAGGAACTTGAGATCCGCTGCAAATATGCCCCCCCCCCACATATCACATGGGTCATTGACCTCAATGATCACTACTCTGCAACTATGTCGAACATTCTGGATGACCTAGCCCCTCTTAAACTAAAAAGAACTCAAGTCAAAGATAGACACCCATGGTTCACTGGTTCCCTCAACAATGAGAGGAGATCCCTCCGACAAGCCGAAAGAATCTGGAGACAGCACCCTTCGGCCGCTCACCTAAAACTTCTCCGCCAGGCCAGAAATACATACAACAGAACATCCTCAACTCAAAAAAAGAGTTCTTCAGAGCGGAACTAGGAAATGTACAGAACAAACCACGCAAACTCTTCGAGTTGGTCAAACACCAATCGAACAAATTGGCCAAAACATCAAAAGAAAACCCCAAGTATCTCATCACCTCAGATAATTTCTCTTCGGTTTTCGCAAACAAATTCAAAACCTTAGGTAACAAACTTAGTTCTGCCTCACTCTCTCTACCCAACCCTGACCGTCCGCCTCCTCCCCCCCTGCCTCCACAGTCCTCACCTAAGAATCAAGCACACTGGACCGACTTCTCACTCTACGACAATGACTCTGTCGCCAAAATCCTTTCCACCTTAAACCCGAACAACCATTTCAACGACCCGCTCCCCTCAAACTGTCTTGCGACCGCCGCCCAATCCATTATTCCTAACTGGACTGCGATAATTAACACCTCTCTCCGGCAGGGATCAATCCCTGACTCTCTGAAAGCGGGCCAATTCCTTCCCATTCTGGAAAAGCCATCGCTGGACCCAGCCTCTTCAGACAATTTCAGACCCATTTCCAACATTCCTCTCTTAGCTGCAGTGCTGGAGAAGTGTGTGCAACTGCAGCTAAGTCACCACATCAACAACTTCCATCTACTCGATGACTGCCAATCTGGATTCCGATCTGGACACAGCACTGAAACCACCATGCTCCACATCGTCGATGATGCCCTACAAGCCTTTGACCAAGACAAAACCTGTCTCCTAATCCTCCTAGATCTGTCATCGGCCTTCGACACGGTCAACCGCGTGAAGCTACTTGAACGGCTCAAACTTAGGATGGGATTAGATGGCCCTGTCCTTGACTGGTTTAGATCCTTCCTCCAAAACCGGTCTCAGAGATTCCTAATCAATGGTAACCTGTCCGCTCCCTCCTTGGTCACGGTTGGAGTCCTTCAAGGATCAAGGTTATCCCCCACCCTTTTCAACCTTTATTTAGAACCCCTTACAGAAGTCCTTCGTGCCGCAAATATCTCCTACCATATGTACGCCGACGACACTCAGATCTACATAAAAAGCTCATCTCTCAAGGAGATTCTCTCCCTGAATGAGGCCCTGAAGCTGACCGTCCAATGGCTCTCCTCCAACCAACTTAAACTCAATGCAAAGAAAACTGAGTTCCTTCTAATTTCCCCACCAAACAGCAACTCTGAGATCCAGACATGGATCAAAGCCATCACAGCCTTAAATTGTGCCCCGACCATTGTGTATTCGGCCAAATCTCTGGGAATAACCTTGGATTACAACCTAAACATTCAAGAGCACATCAACTCAATGGCCAAATCTGCCAGATTCCACATGAGCTACCTATGGAAAGTGAAACCCTTTCTTGACGCTCCCGACCTAAAACATGCAGTCCAAGCACTAGTCATCTCTAGGCTAGAATATGGCTGCTCCACCCTCTCTGGTCTACCCAAGATCTTCCTAGCACCCGTAAAAGCCTGCCTCAATGCAGTCACTAGGCTACTCACTAGCACTAGGAAATTTGATCACATCACTCCTCATCTGAAAGCTATGAACTAGCTTCCTCTCGAGGCTAGGATTCATCTCAAACTGGCATGCATCACGCACAAGGCCCTACACTCAAACTCCCCTGCGTATCTTACACAGAAACTTGTGATATCCGGAGGTAGCAGAAACTCACGATCGGCCAATGCCCTCCTACTTCAGCCTGCACGCTTTCAGAAAAAAACCTATAATCGGGCGTTCACTGGGGCTGCACCAAGAATATGGAACTCCTTCCCACCCACCATCAGAAGAATCCCCTCTCTGGCACGCTTCAAAAAGGAGGCTAAATCCTTCCTCATGGGTAAATTCCTCGGCTAACCCCGTCCCACAACCACCTCAGAGACTATTGCCATCCTCCTTTGACCTCGCCCCACCAAGAAACCGAGGGCTTGTCTTCAGCAACTGTAATATTGACTATCCTTGTATACTCCCATTCCTCTTGTATTTAGCACCCCCCTGCCTAATGTTCAGTATACTCTTGTGATATCCTGCCTCTTGTATGACTCTTTGACTCTGTAAAGCGCTCTGATACCCTAACGGGTCAAGTTCGCGCTCTATAAAATACTAAATTAAATAAATAAATATTAGAGTTCTGGTCAAAATCCGCCAATCACCATGTGGCTGAACTTTTCTCCTGCGAGATCATGGATGGGTGCAGATGGGCTTACCTTTGGTGCACCAGCAGCATGGATGCACAAATATCTCCATTAAAATGGCGGAACCTCAAGCTATACTTTCCAGGCAAAAACAGCCCATCAAACAAATGCAGGTAAGAAGTGCCACAAAACTCCCCACACCGCAAGCAATGTTTTTAAGTTTAAGAGGTGCCCCGCCTCAAGATATATTAATGCAGGGTCAGGAGTAGCACTCACTTGGCTGGGACCTAGAGATCTCACGGTTGCCTAGATGTCGCCATTAAATAGGTAAGGAGTGAGTGGCGACTAGACCGTCCCTCCAGGATGGTGCCATAAGCATACCTCAGAAGAGGGTAAAAATGGCAGCCCCCATGCTATACTTCCCACACAAAAACAGCTCAAGAAACAAATGCAGGTAAGAAGTGCCCTGAAACTTTAAGAGGTGCAGCGATGCAAGGTGAAAACACAATAATCAAAAGTCAAATTAATGTACGGTCCGGAGTAGCACTCACTTGGCTAGAATTTAGAGTTCTATATACAATATGACATATAATCATTCTTTTAATAAGCAATTGTGAAACGTCTTGCACCGCACACAATATCTTCTTTGATACTGGCTGATATTCATGTTCTTGATGTTCTAAATTTGAACAGAGCTTAGATGCTTCCTTGTATAAAGAAAAATGCAAGAAACTGTGCAGCATCTTCTGTCACAACCTACAAAGGATTTACATCAAGGACCCTATTTATGAAAGGGGTTGGGTTGCCTCTGCACCACGCGACGGTGGTGCATGTGTGGCGCAACCCGCAAATGCGATATATCAAGCCATACAAGGCTGCTTTGCGTGGCCCTGAGTCGCTTGATAAATCTGGAGTAACGCAATGCAGAAACTTTCTATAACTCGCGCACCTTCGCACAAGTGTGCTGTAAACTTGCTAGACAGACTAAATCAACTTTGACTCATGCCTTCACCAAGCACTGCTTATACCCTTTCATTTTACATCACTTAGAGCATGTTAAATCCTAGCATTCATAGCAACACTCATGCCATCTGAAATTACATTGTTTATCAGAACGCTGTGCAAGGCAGAGGGCCAAGTTATAGTTTTTTAATCTTTTTACTGAGAAGAGGTTATGTCGCTAAAAAAACAGAAAATATACAGTATCAAATCAGTTTGAAAAGATTTTCAAACAGGTGCACTGAAGCAAATTTAACAGTTTCACTTATTGTGTTGGAATACCCTCAAATGTTTAAATGCTTCTGTAGTGTCCACATGCTATGGCTATGTTACCAATAGGATGACATGAGTCAGATACCATCGGCCCGATTCACAGAACTAACTTAAGACAACATCCTAAACTTACTACCATTTTGGTATTCACAGAAGGCACTTACTCATTTTGGTATTCACAGAAGGCACTTACTCATTTCAGTATTCACAGAAGTTAGGAGTTCTAACTTTAGGACTCCTAAATGCCTTCTGTGAATACCGAAAGTCTTAAAATTAGGATTTTTCCCAGTTTAGTAGTAGTAAAGCTAGGACTCCGAACTTTAGGAATCCTAAATGCCTTCTGTGAATTCCGAAAGTCTTAAAATTAGGATTTTTCTCAGTTTAGTAGTAGTATAGTTAGGACTCCTAACTTTAGGACTCCTAAATGCCTTCTGTGAATACCGAGAAATAGAATCTTACAATACTTACGAGACTCACCCGCGCAGATCATTGCGATCCAGGAAACACATTTGAATAAACAGGAGATCACGGATATACTTAAAAAGTACAAATGGGTTGATACATTTATAACTACAGACCACAATGCTAGCATTCGTGGCAATGCTATCATTTTTAAAAAATCAGCAAAGGCCCAGATAATGGGTTGGAAAACAGACGCTAGCAGTAGATGGTTGATAGTTAATGCTCAATTATACTCAAAGGCTGTTACCATCATCAGCTATTATGGACCTAACCAGGATGACCCTTCTTATTTAAATATTTTGCAAAATCAGCTGATTTCTTGCTCTGACCCCATCATTTGGGTCGGTGACTTCAACCTTGTCTTAGATCCAAAATTAGACAAATCTGCAACCTCTAGGGCCGTAGTACATAGTAAAATGAGGGATACACTGCTTAAAAGTATGTCGAATCTTGTTTTAATTGACCTATGGAGACAAATAGCTGGGAACGCTATGGGAGTCTCATACCACAATTATAAATACAGACATAAATCACGCATTGACTATGCCTTATTTAGTCTTTCAATTAAGGATCAGGTTAAAAGCATAACATATCTGCCTCTGCATTTGTCAGATCACTCTGCTATTTTCTTTTCGATAAAATTAGAGCAGAAACCTACTTACCCATCCTGGTCTTTCGACCGAACAATTCTACTGGAGGACGAGGAGAAAGATTATTTGACGCAGGAAACTGTCTCCTTTTTGGAACAAAACTTAGGTTCTGCCTCCCTGGTCATCGTATGGGAGGCTTGGAAGGCCTTCATCAGGGGCTGTATTACAGGTAGGGCCTCATTCAGGAGAAAGAAATACGAAGAGGCAATTCGACACATAGAGCTAGAATTGACCCAGCTAGAATCACCAGACCAGCTCCCCTCTGAAAACCAAGAGGAGAAAAAAGAACTAAAGGCCAAGCTAGACACACTATTGCAGGAAAGGATAAATAAAAGATGGCAGGCAAGCAAACTTGCCCATTTCGAATATGGTGAATCTGCTGGAAAACTGCTGGCTTGGAAAATTAAATCTGATCAATCCAGAAACTTTATTAAGGAAGTAAGGGTTGCTGGGGAAGCCAATACTAGGTCAACAGATACAGCTATCGGGGAAGCCTTTAATGAGTTCTTCCAGAATATCTACACAGAGGAACTTAATGTAAATTTAAATGAAAGGAATGAATGGTTGAACAATATAACCCTCCCAGAGTTGGAAAGTCACCAAACTGAAAATATAGATAAAGCTATAACAGAGTTGGAAGTTTCCAACACTATTAAACAACTAGCACAGGGTAAAGCCGCGGGACCAGACGGTCTCCCCGGAGAATTATACAGGGTACTCAATTCTATTCTTACCCCAGTCCTTACGAACCTTTTCAACAACATAATGATTAGAGGGGAGACACCACCAAGCTCTTGGGGCGAAGCCAATATAGCTTTAATATTAAAAACAGGCAAGGACCCAGCCGAGTGTGGATCATATCGCCCAATCTCGCTTCTCAACAACGATTACAAAATCTTTACCTCAATCTTGGCTGCGAGATTGGGAAGTGAGATTGGGTCAATTATCCACCCTGATCAAAAGGGGTTTATTAGAAGCCGGCAATTGGCTGATCTAACTTATGATTTGGTAGGAGCTGTGGATATTGCTTCAACTTTCGGTCTACCCCTGGCCATCATGACCCTTGACGCTACAAAAGCGTTCGATAGGGTAAACTGGGTATACTTAAATTTAATAATGAAAAAATACCATCTGGGCCCCAAATTTTGTCGGGCCATAGGCTTACTATATAATAACTCTAGAGCATCCCTATTAATAAATGGGGAGGATACTAATATTCCACATTTTACTTTTTCGGGCTGGGAAAAGAAGATAGGTCTTTATGCCGATGATATAATTATTTACACAACGGATCCTGTGTTGGCATTCCCAATTATCATAAAGAAAGCGGAGGACTTTGGAAAATTTACGGGATATGAAATCAACGCAGGGAAAACCGAAATTATGGTTTGGAATATTCATAATCTCCAGCTCCCGGTAAAATCTTCTTTGAGGTACCTGGGAATTACAATTACTAAAGATCTAGATTACCTGGCTCAAAACAACTTAGCCTGTATTTCCCGAGAATCTCAAACCTTGATGAAAGCCTGGTCTTTCCTCCCGCTCACCATCTATGGGAGAATTAGTTTGATAAAAATGAGTATCCTCCCGAAATGTACTTTTATTTTTAACTCCATCCCGTTAGTTTTCGATACCAAACAGCTTGCAAAATGCCAGCAAAATATTAATTCATTTGTCTGGGGGCATAAATCCAGCAGATTAGCCTGGAAAAAATTGAGAAGGAGAAGAAAAAAAGGGGGGCTTGCATTGCCAGATTTGGAATACTACGCCTGGGCATTTCATCTGACTCATTCCCGGATGTTACTTAAGATCCCTTGGGAAAATGCCAATGGGCTTATGTACAAGGCAATGCTAATGGGTTCGGACCTTCCAGTGAACGGATTTCTTTTCAAGTTCGGCCATCAGAAGTTCTTTAAAAAAATTAGATTAAAGTCACTATTGGGTATTTTAAAAGAATGGTCCCAAATAAAGTTTAAAACTGGGATAGGATATCTATCTAAATATGCCCCGATTTGGGACTTACCGGGATTAACATCACAAGAAGCCAATACAGTTAAAAGAGTCTTGCTAGACGCAGGTATCACACAGTGGGGTGATCTCCTGGTGGAAAGATCAATCATAGATTGGGATATTTTCAACTTCAAGGTAACATCATCACTCTCTTGGTTAGTGTACTTGCAATTAAGCAGCTGGCTCCGGATTCAAACTAAGAAGAAAGCAATGATGGGAGAGGAGAGTGTGTTAGAAAATATCCTAGTTGGAAGACCTCCCGGGAAAAAGGAAGTAGCACTCTTTTACTGGCATATCATAGAGGATGGAGAGAGGGATCTTAACCTCCCGGAAAAACTCTGGGGTGTGGAGTGAGAACCACATATGGAGGACATATGGGAGGAATCTTTCACCCTCCTCTATAAAATTATCAAGCCAGCATGGCTGAGGCGCAACCATTTTTTTACACTTCACAGAGCGTATTAATCTCCTAAACGCCTGTCGAAATTTCAACCCGGGAAGTGTTGTTGCAAATGTTCTCTTCCAGCTGCCTCAGATCTTCACATGTTCTGTGAGTGCCCGATCATTGCTACCTTCTGGAACGAAGTCAGAGCAACACTTGAATCCATTCTTGGTTTATCCATCCCGTGTTCGTGGCTTTTAATTATTTTTGGAATAAATGACAATATTAAGGGACTAGAGAGAGAATTTCTGTTTTATGCCATTTTACTGGCAAGAAGAGAAATCTGCAAAAACTGGGTCAACATAAACCCTCCAACACATGCAGAGTGGTTGTCCTCATTATATGCAACATCAATGCTGGATCTTTCAAGAACATGTAGCCCTCGATCTTTGAGGTTTTGGGACCTCTTGATCAATTGGAGAAGGGACAGTTAGTCAACCCGGGTTTTTTTTTTTCTTCCCCGGGTCCGATGATTAGGCCTAAAATCTCTCTGTCCAAAGGGTGGCAACGTAACAGCTATTGGACAACTGGCCGAACTGGTCTGAAGGGAGAATGTTCGTCCAAGCTCTGCTGGCGACGCGGGGACTGACTCTCTGAGTACTTTTATTTTTTTTTATTTTTATCAATTTATAGGGCGCAACAGCTACCCAAGAAGGGTTTCCCGGCGCCTAGACACAGCTAGAAATGAGGACAGAAAGGAGGTAACTGTTTGAGGTGGTTATTGTTCGTACAGCCAGGTCTTTACAAGCTTTCTGAATCTACAGTAGTTTTCTTCCTTCCGGATGCCTGGGGGAAGCGTGTTCCACATGGAGGGTCCAAGATAGGCAAAAGATCTGCCCCCTGATTTTGCACGTTTAAACCTTGGTATACAGAAGCAAGCTGCTGTCTGAGACCGGAGGTTTCTCTTTGGCGTGTAGAGGCAGGCAAGGGATTGGAGGTATTTTGGTGCTACTCCTGTTTTTATTTTGAACATGTAGTTCAAGGCATTGAAGCGAACTCTGCTCTCTATCCTGAGCCAATGAAGATCCCGACGATGGTTCGAGACTCCAGCGTTCTTGGGAATCTTACATAGGAGTCTGACCGCAGCGTTTTGCGCTACTTGCAGTCGTCCAATGACAGATTTATTTGCGCCCAAATATAGGATGTTGCCGTAGTCAAGCCTTGATGTGATAAGGGCATTGACTACGGTCTTTTGTGTTGACATAGGCAACATCCACAGGATTTTCCTCAACCATTTGGCTATGGTGAGACACAAGCCAGTAACTTTACTGGCCTGCTTGTCCATGGATAAGGCATTGTCCAGTACAAAGCCCAGATTTCGAGCATGGGACACCGGGGTAGGAAAGATGCCCATCTGGTCTGGCCAATGCACGGGGTTCCAAAGAGCTTTGTCTTTTCCCAAAATCAGTATTTCCGTCTTGTCGCCGTTCAGTTTTAACTGGTTTGCTGTCATCCAGTTCAGTATTTTTAATAGTCCTTCCTTGAGTAACGACGGGGAAAGGGGACAAGAATCAGACAGGGAAAAAATGATTTGGGTGTCATCGGCATAGTTCATAAGCGTTAGACCTAGCTTTTCAACAAGTTCTACCAGCGGTTTGAGATAGATATTAAAAAACAGAGGGCTCAGGATGGACCCCTGCGGCACTCCATGAGCTGCAGGTAGGATGTCTGACACGGCCTGTGCAGATGCGATCTGAAAGGTTCTGTTTGCCAGGAAGGATTTGATCCAATCCAGAGCCTTTCCTCTTACGCCATTAGTGAATAGCTCTCTAATAAGCGTTTCATGAGAGATGGTGTCGAACGCCGCACTTAGGTCCAATAACACAAGTGCTACCGTCTGGCCTTGGTCAAGAAGTTTTCTGATATGTTCAGTGACACCTAACAGGGCGTTCTCCGTCGAGAATCCAGCCCTGAAGCCAGATTGCGAAGGATGGAGTAAGGAGTTTTCTTCTGCAAAAGTGGCTAACGTGGAGTGAACGTGTCTCTCGAGGCACTTTGAAAAAGCAGGAAGTAGAGATATAGGCCTATAATTGGCCAGTATTTCTGGGTTAGCATTTGGCTTTTTCAAGAGGGGTGTCACCATGGCATGCTTCCATAAGGCCGGGACAGTGGCCTGGTCGAGGGACGAGTTTAAGAGATTGGCTATGATATTCAAGGACTGGTCATCCAGTTTTTTTATAATTTTGATAGGGATGGGGTCCCTAGGGGAGCCGGATTTAACAGTTTTTAGGATTCCTTTGAGATTCTCTAATGAAAGAGTTGGCCAGGATTCCAGTAAGCTTTCGCCCAAAGCAGTGGGTTGAGGCTGATTAGGGTCAGATGGAGGGGGTGGGTCAGAGACAGAATTTTTAGTCTTGATGTCTGAGATAATTTTGTCAATTTCTCCGTAAAGAAACAAGCTAACGCCTGACATTGTTGAGCGCTTAAGGGGGGTGCAGCAGCTGTTGGGCTTCTTGGCGCTATAGGGGGGTCTTCCCTCGCGTCTGTGCAGATAGGAGCGCAGTTGGATTGATTTAATGGCTAATGAGGACAAAAAAAAAAAAAAATACTCTGTTCCCCCATGCGCATCTCTCAAAATACCAGCATTAAAAAAAAAACTTGCCAGCCCCTCTGGTGTTGGTTTGATTACGTTACAATGGGCATGAAATCACTCCACTGGCTTCCAGTGGTGGCTGCTCCCGATGCGATCTGGTAGGGCAGCAAGAGTGGGGATATAAATACATAAAAATATTTATACAAACAAAATTACAAAATTACGACTTACCTGCTGCGTCCGGTCCCTCTTCCTCCTTGACTGGTACACACTGCGTAGGCTCCCATATGCCAATCCCAGCGCTTCTCTCATACTGGTAATACTAATCCCAGCATGAGAGAAGCCCCGCGACTCAGCTTCCCAGCAGAGGCAACGGTGAAAGAGAAAATGATAATATAATTATCTCAGTATCATTTTATTTTTCACTGTTGCCTCTGCTGGGTAGCAGCAGTGGGGCGACACTCCCACGCCATAGCGAAGAGGCCACCACTGCTGGCTTCGAGTAAAATAAAAAAGCCTTCAAAACACTGCATCATACATATGGTGCTATATGGCCAATCTCACAATTATCTTGCAAAACTCTTGAGCCCAGCTTCACAAAGGTTTAGGGGCACATGCATCATTGTAGGAATTTGCGATTCCTAAATTGCGAAAATTAAGGAATCGCAATTTAGGAATTGCAGAATCCTATGCATCAAGAAATTGCAAAAGTTTTTGCAATTCCTTAATTTTCTTTAATTGCGATTCCTTAATTGCGAATCGCAATTAAGGAATCGCATTACATTGATTCCTATGGGCCTAGAGGCCCGTAGGAATCAATGGGAAGACATTCTCATTTTGCGAATTCGCAATTAAGGAATCGCAACATGAGAATGCAATTTCAAGGGTGCAGGGGGGGTCCAAAGGACCCCCCCCTGCACCCCTGAAATGTCACGTAAGTACATTTTACTCACACACATGTCCCAAGGGCATGTGTGTGTGTAAAATATAAGTTTCAAAAATGCACTTTTGTGCATTTTTGAAACTTTTCGCAAATTACCATGAAGGTTTACTTCATGGTAATTTTCCCCTTCCTAATTCGCAATTTAAAAAAAATCATGCATAGCATTTAAGAAATCGCAAAATTTGAGATTTCTTAAATGCTATAGCAATTTAAGAAATCGCAAAAAATTGCGATTTCTTAAATTGAAAAAAAAAAAAAAAAATGAAGCATCCCAAAAAAGGTTTTTGCATTCGCAAACAGCCGAATTTTGCGATTCGCACCGTTTGCCAATGCAAAAACCAATGATGCATGTGCCCCTTAGTTTCAGGTTACCCTTACTAACCCGACGCTAAACCTTTTTGGGGATTAACATGCCAATGCCAATTGGAATTTGGGTTGGTTTGCATGGAAAAGTAACGTAAAGCAGTGATAAACGTTTTGCATTAATATGCATCAAAGGGACGTTACATAGGTGGTACTTACGCATTCCCTTGCAACCAACCATGCTTTTTGACGCTAAACTGAATCTACTAAGATAGACAGGTAGACAGGGTTTAGTGCCAAAAGTTAACTCTACAGGAAAGCAGGTGTTAAAAGGAGAAATGTTTTCATTTCTTCTTGCTTTTTTGACTTTGCCATCGTGCTGCACTGTGCAGCACACATACAAAGTAGGAAAAGCTTTGAAGTGTGTCTAGACATAGTATTCCCGGAAGGGTTCCCTTCCTGCACAAAACCTATGGTAGACTCAGGGACGCACCATAGCACTATGACGCTAAGGTGTATGCTTAGCGCACGGCAGCTACAAGCTGAGGCGGCGCTAGGGAAAATGGAGGAGAGAGTTGTATCTCTGTGAATATGTCTCTCTCCCGCTCTCCCCCTGTCACGCAACGCAGGGCAGCATTTTTGGCTGCAGTGCTGCGCTGCGTTCCATGACTGTTTAGAAAATCTGGGCCTTGGTCCATTACCACCTGTCAAGAAACGTCAAATCTGCGCACTGGATTCTACTGATGATTCCACCAATGGGATGCAAGAGATACAAAGGTTGATCTTTCCCAGCCCGGGGATCCTCCCCATGGAAATCTCATCCACTGAAAGTTTAACTAGATAATTATTGCTTCAAATTCAGCAGATCCTTAAAGATGCACCACTTCACTCTTGCACTCCTATAATCACCTCTAAGAAAGCCCTCTGCATCTTGATCCCAAAGCCTGCCTGGGGATGTGCTGCACAGGACCAGCTTCGACCCAGAGCTTTTGCTTTCTCGAGGGTACCTATTCAATGGAAGATTAAGCATTTAATTGTTATAAATTATTCCTGCTGTGCATTTTCTCAAATGTACTCAACTTTGTACAGGTGTTGCAAACAGTGCTGCATGCGCGGGCCTTTGAAATAACAATATATGTTGTTTTTGTTGCGTTGTACAACTGTTCAAGCTACACTTCAGTTGGTGTGGCTTGATTTTTCGTTTCGTTCTGGTCATGGAAATTGGAACATTAACGACCGGTACACAGGAGAGACAGGAAACTGCCAGATACGATGACCCCGAAGTGAGTAAGCCGAATGAGCAAGCTGTAGACGCGAAAAGCACTCAGCGCTGGATCGCGTATGAAACAAAGCACGCAGAATACAGTCGACTACTTCGATTGGAGACGTGTAGCACCCCACGCATGAACGCGCCCATTTGAGAGCAGCTAATGGACAGACAGCGAGTGAGATAGATAAGTGATAAGGGTGCCAACACGAGGACAAAGATCTGATGAGATAAAGACACAGACAAAGTAGTGAACAAAACGTACAACTGTGGACCGGCGAAATGCTGGAATACAGATAAACAAAAGAGACAGAGCCCTGATGAGAACCCAGAAAGTGACAAAATTGGGTTCGAAACGCGTCGGCATTGAAAACAGAAATGCATTAAGTTGCTGTTTATTGAAAGATAAATGTTTTTGTGTTTACTTTGTCCGTTGGGTAAAAATTTAACCAGAGAGCATTTTGTGAAAACGAATCTATTGTTGACAAAAGTCTTTGTGAAATGTATAGTGTATATATATGTATTGTTGAATTTTGATAGATTTGTATTTATGTAGAAAGCGTCAAATGTGTTAATGTGTTGTGTCTTTTTCAAACAAGAAATATCTAAAAATAATGAAATAAAAATTAAAAAGGTATGAAGTGGATATACCGAACAAACTATATAGTAATTTTGGTTTGTTTTCCTCAATTGTGAGGAGAAAAGAAATGTGAGGTTGGCAATCTCTTTTTTGTACAAGTATTGATGGTCCAGCCAATTACGCGCCCCAGGACCTAATTCCCCTTTTTTAGAAAATTGATTTTTCATTTTGGCATTATGGTTGGTGGTGAGATTGCGTCTGGTGACGTGCACACGGGCTCCAAATCCTCTGCTCCAGCTCGACTTCATGAAGGTTTCTGGTGCTGAGAAGATTTGCTGCTTTTACAAGAGCTGGGAGTAGGGTCAAAGGTCAGCAGCAATGAGATAGAGTTGTCTTGATAGCAACAAAAAACAAGCAATGGCAAAGCCAATAGGTCAAGCCTATGCTAGAGCTATTGGCTTTGCCAATGTGTTTTCACCATGTTGTACACCAGCGTGGCTACTGTTCAGCATGGCTAGAAGTTAGTGGGGTAAAGGACAGAGGTATGGAGTGGAATGTCATGGAGTGGAGTGTACTGGAGTGGTGTGGAGTGGTGTAGATTGGTGTAGTGTAGAGTTGAGTGGCGTGCAGTGGAGTGGACTTAAGTGGAGTGTCATGGAGAGATGTGGAGAGGTGTAAAGTTTTGTGGAGTGGAAGTGCATAAAGGGGAGTAGGGTTGATTGAAGAGGAGTGTTGTAGAGTGTCGTGTAGATGAGTTGTATAGTGTTGTGGAGTTGCATAAAGCAAGAGTGTAGTGGAGTAGAGTGTGTTGCTTAGAGTCAAATACAGTGGCGTAGAGTAGAGAAGACTGTTGTAGAGTGGAGTGGCATAGAGTGGAGTAATGTAGAAAAGTGGAATTGCATAGAGTGGAGTAGAGTGCTGTAGAGTCGAATGGCCTAGAGTAGAGTGGAGTGGCATAGAGTGTCATATAGTAGAGTGGCATAGAGTGGAGAGCTGTGGAGTGAAGTAATGGAGTGGAGCAGAGTAGAGTAGTGTGTTTTAGAATAGAGTGGAGTAAAGTGGCATGGAGTAGAATAGTGTGAGGTGCATAGAGTGGCATACAGTGGAGTAGAGTGTTTTAGAGTGGTGTGGCATACAGTGTCATAGAATAGAGTAGAGTTCTATAGAGTGGAGTATTGTAGAATGGAGTGTCGTAGAGTGGAGTAGAGTGGTCTTGAGTGAAGTGGTGCAAGGAACAGTGCTGCAGAGTAGATTGGCATAGAGTGCATAGGCTTAGAGTGCATTGAAGTAAAGTAAAGTGGCATAGAGTGCAGTAGCGCAAAGTAGAGTGGTGCGGAATAGATTAGAGCAGTGTAGAGTGCAGTGGGGTAGAATAGATTGTTTCAGAGTAGAGAGAAGTGGTGTAGAGTGGAATGGTGCAGGGTAGAGTGGGAGTGGTGCAGGGTAGAGTGCAAAGGTGTAGAGATGAATGGCATAGAGTGAAGTGGCATAGCATAGAGTGGTTTAGAGTGCAGTGGCATGGAGTGCAGTGGTGCAGAATAGATTGGAATGGTGTCGAGTGCAGTGGCGTAGAATAGATTGTTTCAGAGTAGAGTGAAGTGGTGTAGAGTGGAGTGGTGCAGGGTAGAGTGGGAGTGGTGCAGGGTAGAGTGCAAAGGTGTAGAGATGAATGGCATAGAGTGCAGCGGCATAGCATAGAGTGGTGTAGAGTGCAGTGGCATGGAGTGCAGTGGTGCAGAATAGATTTGAGTGGTATGGAGTGATGCAGAGTGTAGTGGCATAGAGTGGTACAGAGTACAGTGATGCAGAGTAGAGTGCTGTGCCATAGGGTGCACTGGCATAGAGTGCAGTGACATAGAGTACATTAGCATAGAGTAGAGTGACATAGAGTAAAGTGACCTTGAGCGCAATCATGTACAGTGACATAGGGTGCAGTGGTGTAAAGTGCAGTAGTGAAGAGTTGACTGGTGTTGAGACCAGTGGCGAAGAGAGCAGTCTTACAGAGTGGCATGGAATAGTGTGCAGTGGTATAGCGGGCCATGGCACAGAGTGCAGTGGCGTAGAGTGTTCACAGTAGAGTATAGTGTTATAGAGTGCAGTGGTGGAGAGTAGTTGGAGTAGAGTACAGTGGCGTAGAATGCACTGGTTTTGAGTAAAGTAGTGCTGAGTGCACTGGCATAGAGTGCAGTGATTTAGAGTAGAGTGGCGTAGAGTGAAGTGGCGTAATGTATAGGGGTGCATAGTAAAGCAGAGGGGCATAGAGTGGCACAGCATACAATGCAATGGCATTTGCGTGGGGTGGTGTGGAGTGAAGTAGAGTGGAATACAGTGCAGCGAAATAGAGTAGATTGTTTCAGGGTAGAGTGAAGTGACGTGAAGTGGAGTGGTGCAGGGTAGAGGGGAGGGGTGCAGGGTAGAGTGGAGGGGTGCAGGGTAGAGTGCAATGGCATAGAGTAGTGGTGTAGTTTGCAGTGGGGTAGAGTAGAGTGGTGCAGAGTAGAGTGCCGTAGAGTGCAGTGGCATACACTACGATTCATCAAGCCGAAAACGGCTCGCAAAGGGCCAGATTCTGAGAATCTGGCCATTTTTGCATTTGGGATTCATCATCCCAAATGCAAAAATCGCTAATTGCGAAGTCGCATATTTGCGAGGAATTGCATTTAAGGAATCTCTATTTGAGATTCCTTAAATGCAATTCATTAACCATTTTCTATTAGGGAATTCGCTATTCCTGGCCGCTATTTACCACGAAGTCAGACTTCGTGGTAAATAGCGAAAACTCAGAAAAATGCACTTTAGTGCATTTTTCTGAGTGGTATGTTACACACACACGTGCCCTTTGGACATGTGTGTGCGCAACATCTGGCTACATTTGCTTTTCAGGGGTGCTCCAGGGTGTCCTTTGGACACCCCTGGCACCCTTGAAATCGCATCCTTATTTGCGATTAGCAAATTGCTAATCGCAAATAAGGAATAACTCCCATGCATTCCATTAGGAATGAATGGGGAGTTATTCCTTATTGTAGGAATCGCAATATTTTTTGCAATTCCTACATGAATCCCGTTTTGCAAGTCCTTAATAGCGATTCCTTATGAATCGCTATTACAGACTCGCAAAACGGGACTTTGATGAATCTAGCTGATAGTGTGGAGTGGCACAGAGTGTAGTAGAGTGGTGTAGAGTGCAGTGGCATAGAGTAGTGCATAAAGTGCATTGGCACAGAGTGCAGTGCCATAGTGTGCAATGTTACAGAGTGGAGTAGTGAAGAGTAGAGTGAAGTGGCTTAGACTGGAGTGGTGTAGATTGCAATGGTGAAGAGTGCAGTGGTGCACAGTGGAGTGGGGGTATTGGGCACTGGCATGGGGTAGAGTGGTGCAGAATAGAGTTTGAGAGTCATAGAGTGAAGTGACGTAGAGTGCAGTGTCATGGAGTGCAGTGGTACACAGTACATTAGAGTGCCATAGAGTGTAGTGGTGCAGAGTGTACTGACGTAGAATGCATTGGTATAAAGTGCATTGGCTTAAAGTACAGTAGAGAGGCATAGAGTAGAGTGGTGCAGAGTAGAGTGCAGTGGCATAGAAGGAAGTACTGCAGAATAGAGTGGTGCAGAGTAGAGTGGTGTATAGTTCAGTGGTGGAGAAAGCAGGGTTGCAGAGTCCAGTGGTGTAGAGTAGAGTGGCTTAGAGTGCATTGGTGGTGGTCTAGAGTTCAGTGGCGGAGAGTGCAGTGTTCCAAAGTAGAGTGCAGTGGGGTAGAGTACATTGGTGTTTAGTTCATTGGTGTAGAATCCAGTGGCATAGAGTTGTGCAGAGTATAGTGAACTAGAGTGAGTGGCGCAGAGTAGAGTATTGAAGGATCGAATATGGTTACATAAAGTGCAATGATGCAGAGTAGATTGGTGTAGAGTGCACTGGCACAGAGTAGAGGGCTAAGACACTGAGTGCAGTGGCGTAGAGTAGATGGTTTCAGAGTCGAGTGGAGCTGTGCACAGTAGAGTGTTGTGACACAGTGTGAAGTGGCGTGGAGTGGCGTGACATAGTGTGGAGTGGTGCAGAGTAGACTGCAGTGGTGCGGATTGGTGCAGAGTAGAGTGGACTGGGGTAAAAGATGTATGCATGGTGTGGTAGCGTACTGCCATTACAGACAACACCTCTTTAATTAAATGACCATTACATTTGCACTGAAATACAGTTTTACTGATATCAGTATACAGTGCACAAACAATAATGTGTGGAAATGTCATCACCTAGTGTACTAATTTGTTTTGGTTGTATAAAAATATTTGTTTCCACCACACCTTAGATTTACAAAAAAATGTGCTTCATTTGTGCTTTTCTAATTCTGTTAAATTCTGAAATATCTGCACAGTTCATTCGTAGACATTTAAATGCTGTTGTGTGCTGGAAAAAAGACTTTCCTTTCACAGTAGTTGTCACAGAAATGCTCTCACTTTGAAGTCAGAGAAAGAAAAGTAAATACCAAGGTCCATCAGGAGACAGGGCCTGTCATTTTATCTCTGTCTTTGAATGTACAGCTAATGTGACAAGATAAGAACAATATTTAAAGGCCTGTTTACAGTAGTCAAGCACTGGTGCAATGGAAGGGACAGACTCGAGCTGAATAGCATAAAACAACTAGAGCCAGCAAATAGAAAGCAAGCAACTGTGTGTTACAAACTACAGTCAATGGTAAGCAATGGGCCGATGTATTTCCTGGGAAGCTTTCCGAATGTCTCCAAGATGTCTCCAGCAAACCAGGCAGCTACACTTATTAGTAGGCTTCGATCTAAACAGGTTGACATGTGAACAGTGCTAGAAAGGGGGAGGAACCTGCTGAAACCTGGATGCAGCAGCTTTCTCTAGGTCAAATTTGGGATCAGGCAGACCTAGAGAAACATACTGAATTTGACCAGGTCTCATTTTCTGCCACCAGCACATAATTCAGCAACCTGCAGTCAACGAGGGGGCTTTGTTATTTTAATATTAGCTAGGCCCAAAACAAAGGCCTGATTTAAAAACCCATCAGCCCTCCTTTTACTGAGTTACCATCTTGGCTGAGAGCCATCTGGAGCCTAACACCTATACGCCAATGTAATGGAAGGAAACAAAGGCGCAGAGCTTGTTATCACTCCACAAGTACTTAGGAGAACCTATTAGAGGCAGGCTTTTAACTTTGCAGAATTACCCATGTAAGAGATGTGTTTGCACTGTAAGAATGCAAGATGTATTTGCCCATTTGAATAATTACACAAATATTCATTTAAATGTCACCTATGATTTTTTTTTATTAAATTCTTTTATAACACTTCTCATCCCTTTCTAAGGTGTCAAAGCTCTTTGCATCGCACACAGAGGCACAATAAATTACAGATTTATGAAAATCAATGCGTATGAAATGTTACAAGGATAATGAGATAATGCTTAGGCTAAAACGAAGGGGATCACGCTCACGGATTACTTAGAAACCGAAGACTTCTCGCGCTGTCTGAATAAAACAAGACAAGCGACTGATTTTTCTAGTGAAGATACTGCCGCTCAAAAAGAAATTGATCCAATAGAACAACGAGGTCTGTCACTGTGCAGATACTGCCGCTCAAAAAGAAATTGCTCCAAAAAGGACAGCCGCAGTGATTCATTTCATTTTTTGACATAGAAGATCTCAAAAAGTCATCACACTGCCATTCTCAACGCGGAACCATTAACGCGATTGAGCCACACGTTATCAAGGGGTCAACGAGTATCTGTCCCATATAGTCCTGAAGATGGTCTTGTATATTGATTACTAAAGACCGAAACGTCAACCGACGCTTTTTCTTCCACAACTGTATTTTAATTTTTATGAAGAAAAGCTTGTACTCTTGTTATAGAGAAGTTGATTCAAATCTGTATTATGTACGTCATGTAACATTGTGTTTGATACACTGTATTGTACCCTATGCTATGAAAATTTACATATAAAATATATTTTTTCTATCTACACTCCATTTCTGTTCTGAGACTAATAGCTCCATATTTTGTGACATTTAGCACAACTCTTTTGAAAAGATTAACAAAGTTGCTTATTGATGTAACAAGGCTGTCACTGACTCTGGGTCTAACAACTAAGAATCTAAATAATTCCCCAAAAACTTTGTTGAGCAAAATTCCTTGAAGGTATTTTTACTTTAACATACAAGGATAATGAGGCATTTAAGGTGTAGGATTCACACATTGTCCATACTTGTAGTCAGGATCAAAAGTCCAGACTAAAGACTTTATTACTTCCCAAAGGAACCCTTCTTTGCAATCTTAAAATGACAGCAGATGAGAATAACCAAAAAGATCTAAACCCATGACAGCGTTTCCATGCGAATATATGATGTTACTTAGCAGACTCAGGGGACTGTTGTTCTGTTTAACCTGTGGATATCCGCACTTTGGGGAGGAGGGTTGCTCTCCCTACCCTTATGCACGGCAATCCTCACTCAGTACTAGACTATACTTACCTGCGTGTTGATCATGAGCGCCAATACCCTACAGAACTACCTATCAAGCAGTTTCAGAAGGACATAAGTACTTTGGCCATGCTCTAGAGGAGGGTCAAAGCCTCAAAGAAGAAATGAAGACAGCATGCGCTGACCAAACAAATGCAAGCAAATGAGAGTGACAATGAAGCCAGCCAATACTAAGCAATGGGTGGGTTCTAAGCTAATAAAATGTCTCACAAGTGACAGCGAATGCGCTGTCTCAGGGGAGACTTAAAAAGGGAGCAGTAACAGAACCGGTACACTCAGACCAATAACGACGCTGCTATTAGCAGCGTCGTGATTGGGTAGGGGAGTCTGGAAGTCCAGGTGCTTCCTGTTCTTGATCCCTGTGAGGAGAGGCGGCTGGCGACAACAACTAGCAGGTACATTTCCTTTCTTATTTACTTGTAGCAGCCCGTCCCGACGTTGTCCGGGCATAAAAACAGAATGTCTTCAATGCTTCGAACCCTTAACACGCTTTCTTTCGTAAATGTAGAAAATGTCCGTTTACCTGTGTTGTTGATCTTTGCAGACAGGCTAATGCTGAGGGTACGTTGCAGCAGAATATCTGTCTCCGTTAATGCTATTCTCATGCGGCGTGTCACGGTTCCGCGATAGAACGCTATTGTCATGCGGCGAACGCTATTCTCAGGGGGCGTGAAACAGGCGGCGTCTCACGTTCTCATGCGGCGAACACTATTCTCAGGGGGCTTTGTAAATGTAGAAAATGTCAGTTTACCTGTGTTGTTGATCTTTGCAGACAGGCTAATGCTGGGGGTACGTTGCAGCAGAACATGTGTCTCCGTTAACACTATACTCATGCGGCGTGTCATGGTTCTGCGATAGAATGCTATTGTCATGCGGCGAACGCTATTCTCAGGGGGCGTGATGCAGGCGGCGTCTCACGTTCTCATGCGGCGAACGCTATTCTCAGGGATAGAACGCTATTCTTCTGTACAGAGCGCACACGTCCACCACAATGCACACGCCCACCTCAGAGCCGGTGCTACTTCCAACGGACTACTTTGTCCCAAAAGTTCTTTTTCCCTTCTAAATTATATGTTGGGCTGGTGTATAGCCTATGTCCGTCTGCTTATACTCACCTGTCCAATGCTGTATGCGGTGTTCCGGTTGGTGCTGTGGTTCTGGAGCTTACCCGCCTCAAAGGTTTCAGTCTCTCTCTTTATAATAGTAGTATAGAAGAACTACCTCCCCCCCACTTCCGCCGCACCGCCACGTCCGCTACAAGTCACCACTGACTAAACTGTAATGTATAAATATGTTTAAAGACGTATTTAAACATTCGCAATTACAACAGAATAATTGTGCAAAAGTTGAGGGGGCAATGATTTTTTTTTCATGTGTGGGGGGCGCGGCATTAAGAAGTTTGAAGATCACTGCTCTACAATCTGTGTAACACAGGATTACAGTATATGCTTCTCCATTCTTGCAGCCTTTGGTTTCTACTCACGAACCCTACTATTCCCCCCATCACAGTGCCTACGCCCTACCTTCTAAAATATAAATATTGGAGCCGTTTCACACTAGTTACTGCCCCACAGGGCTAAAATTCTGATGGTGAACTATGTGTATTTGCAAAGTCCTTTACTGTCACAGTCCTGTTCTTTCCAGCTCCAGTGAGTCCCTGCCTCCCCGGTCTCGGTGCCAGTTCCTGTTGCTGTTATGCGGCATAAATATCCATTCTCTGCAGCAATTATGTTCCTTGTTGCTTCTTTTAAAGGACAAATTGTGCTGATGTTGAGTTGGACTCTGTCATGTTGGTGACATGTTTCTGTCATCACTTCTGTATCCTTTCCAAGTGAGGTCTGTCCTCTTCTATAAATATTGCAGACTCATTACTGTACTTTGAAAAATCTCTTATTCTACCATAATAAATACTTAGTTGACTTTCTGTCCCAAGCTCTGGAGGTTTCACTTTATAATACCACTAATACATAAATAAAGTTTGAAACGCTATAATATTGGCAATCTGATAAAAAAAAAAACTCTCTCTTTAATCAGGGGTATCACTTATCTTTTGAGAGTTCCAATAAAAGGAAGTGAAAGTTCTTTGCGTTTATGTAATGAATACTGAAAGCTAATGTATGTTTTACAATTTGCTGAACTGAAGGGATGTCACTTCCTGCGGTAGTTAAGGTCACACAATGTAAGCTTCCTGTAGCCAAAGGTGTATGAGTCACTAAAAATATAAGGGTGCACGGACAGCCATTGGAAGAGAAAAGCCAGGGGTCTGGATAGGCTTTAAGAGTCTCAGGGGCAGATTTACGTTTCCTGGCGCATCCCTGCAAATCAGCAGGGATGTGCCAGGAAAGATGCGTGACGCAACTTTACCCTTGCGCCACCACAGATGTGGCGCATTTACAATGCGGCACATCATGGCAACAAGGATAAACAGATGTGTGTCACATCTGCCGGTGTAAGACTTGCGCAGTTCTGGAGTTGTGTCGCGCGACGCAACTCCAGCACTGTTCCAACCCTTCCGATCCTTAACGTGGTGCGTCACGCCTTAAGGCTGCTTCAAGCAGGCGCAAGGTTTTAATGCAGCGGCGTCGGGAAAGTGACTAGGTGAAATCTTGTAGATTTCACTCAGGCACTTTTCCGAGGTGTTCCTGCGATGGACCCCCCGCCCCTCCCCCGCACTGGTACGCCCACATGAAACCTAATGCAGGTTTCATGTGCCGCAAGACTTTACAACGTGACGCATCTCCCTAGATGCGTCACGTTGTACATAGGGCGCAACGTGGCACAAGGTTTACGCCGCCGCTGCGTCACAGAAGTGAGGCAACAGCGGCGCAAATGAGGTGCAAGGGGCTTGTAAATCTGCCCCAAAGTACGCACAGCCATGCCTTAGAAACATGCAAATTAGGCAACATATATCATGAGAAGTAGCTAAAGAATTGAAAATTATACAAATGAATTTTTCAACATTTCTCATTGTCTCAAATAAATAAGCATATATCACTGAATTGTTTGACATTCATTGAAAATAATATATTTAAAATGAAATATTTTAAAATACCCCCACGCCCTGACGATGTTGCCACGATTTACTCAAAATGTGTCCGTTTCTAATGCCCTCTATTTACAGAACATATATTGTTATCAAATGTGAAACACTATTATTTTATATTAGTGTTGCATTCTGCTTTTCCTTTCCTTCTGTCCTTTTTTAGTGTTGTTTATAATTACCTCAGCATGGATCTATGATGTCACATAGAGTGCTGGATGTGTATCTTTGAAATGACAGTTGATTATATCTGAGGCTGAGCTGCTGCCTGCTGCTCCCGGTGGGGCCTGATTCCTTACTTATTATTACCTTCCTTTTACCTAATTTTAACTAATAAATACCAACTTAAGAATACCAACGTCTACTGGATCTTCTTACCTTACAAATTACATTTTCTACTTTGCAACAATGGCGACGATGAAGAAAGAACTACGTGTGCAGGAACTGAATTTACAATATGAAACTACAAGATATGAAGAAAAGTTTTTAAATGAAGACAAACAACGCTTTTTGATGCCCCACCGGTGTCATGTCACATCTGACAGCCTACAGGAAACATCTACAAAGGTATGTTTCAAGCGTTGGACTTTGTGTAGCTTATTGAATTTTATAATGGCAGATTTATTTACAAGAGCGTCAAGATGTTCAAAGCCCAACTTAAAATGACTATTTATATTTCAAGGGCAAAGATGTGAACCTTTCAGCAATTTAAAATGACTATATATATTTCAAGGGCAAAGATGTGAACTTTTCAGCAATTTGTCTGAAACGGCTGCTTTTATTTTGTCTAAAACCTTTGAAGATAAAATAAACACATAACTGCCCTATTTCAAAGTGGATTGTAGCGAAACAAATGAGCGGCGCTTTTAAGGAAAGAAAGCTGTCTTGTCAACTCATTGCCTGCAAATATGGTGTACAAGCTGCGAGCAGTGTTTAAAGATAATTGTGTGCCAGCGCGCTCAACTTAACGGAGCATTTCATGTAAAACTCTGACACTCACCGTCTTGTTTGGGGATGACGGTTGAGTTGTCAGTTGGTCTACAGCGATCCTTGCCCTTCCCCTACTTCAAGCTGTGTGATGACGTCTTCTTAGTGTTTCGAGGAGTTGGCGAAGTGAGCTCTCCTCACGTTCTACTTCCGTGATGACAGCCTATGAGTCAGCGTTCTACTTCCGTGATGTCAGCCTATGAGTCACCGCCTCTGTTCAAGCATATTTTCGCAGTGTGCCATCGGGCGAAGACGTGACTGACAGCGTGATGTTTGCTGCGTGCTGTCGTCATTAATCAGGCGCTGTCCGATATGTAAGGCACTAACGGGGTTCCTTTTTCCTTTATGCGCTGATGTCATCCAGGATCGGGCGCTTACATTCCTACAGCGTTTCTGACATAAAGATTTTCCTTTCAGGGTGTCTGCCATCGTGTTCATCAACGTGTCACAGCGACTGGCACGCTATGTTGTTTTGAAACCCTGCAAGTCTCAATTTCAAAGAGACAAGGTCAGATCTTTGGGATGTTTTGTTTCTATTTCAAAGAGACAAGGTACAGTTTAATTATTCACAACAACATATAGCATGACAACGGTGACTACTTTTATTATTTTAGTTTCTTAATTTTCATAAGTCACTATTTATATATATTTTAATGTACATGTTGTGTTATGAATGATTTATGGAGCTTTTAATTGCTGAAATTGATCGATTAATTTATTTATGTTATGAGTGAAATTCTTATTTACTGCTACTGCAGGAACTATTATATCCTGAAATTGATAAATTAATTTATGTACAATTTACTTTAAAAGTCGATTTTAAAGGTCAAGTTTTGATATGCGGAGTTATAGAAATGTTTGAATTTATTCATGGAAATGAACCACATTCGTGCTCAATTAAATTGAGGTGTTCATTTAGTTGTTGATATTCATATATGCTGAATTTTGATGAACCACTTAATTAATAGTGCTCTACTTTAAATAGAGGAGTTCACACTTTACTGCGATTAGTTATACAGAGTCTACATTTATTGCTGAACTTTGAGGAGTTCAATGTTGGTGTGTATTTTCTTGAACTTTAAGGAGTTCAATGCTAATGTGTATTTTGATGTACTTTGAGGATTTCAATACTAGTGTGTATTTTAAAATTGTTGCGGAGCCACATAGGTGCTCATGGTTTGAGGCGCTCCTGTATTTTCTGAAGTTTAGTTCTCCTGTTGGAATTTTATGATGCATACGTTGCGGAGCCACATACGTGCTCATAGTTTGAGGTGCTCCATTTCTTTGTGATCAATTTATATGAGGCTGCAGAGTCCTCAGTTATGTTTATTCATGTTTTATTTTCCTGAACCACGCAAGTGTTCTTTTCAATTAGAGGAGTTCAGTTACAGAGAGTCATTAAGTAACCATGTACCCATACTTAGGTGTTATGCGCTTTATTATTTATACTGTATTTAAGTATGTTTCGAATAGCGTGACAACTCCTACGTCCTAAATAGGTTATTCTATAGGGACGCCACCTTGTTTAGATTGTTTCCCTTTATTGCTGTTCATGACAGTCTGGCCAACGGCCATGATTAGTGATATTTTGGGTTTTTCTTTGAGATGGGGATGGTTATATATAATTACTCTCTGATTTTATGCGAGAAAATATTATTCCTATATTCATCTTTCATGATGATATATTCCTAATTCATGATATTACTTATAGTTATTCATTTTCAATGTTGACTACTCATTTCATGATATTATTTACAGTTATTCAATTTCTATATACTGCTTATTAGTAATCCTGATTTTATCACCATCAGGACATATTGAAATTAATTTCTCTCATATATTCGTACTTTGGTTGCAGTCAATTTCATTTAAAGGATTATTAAATGTGTACGTTTGCAGGATGTACTTGTTGAACCACATATGTGCTCTAATAATTTAGAGGTGTTCAATTTGTTCAAAAAATTTGTAGGAGCTCCATTGCTCTATTTTATTATGTGAACTACATTAGTGCTCTGATATTTTAAGAGGTGTTCACATGGTTTGATATTAAAGAGCCACAGGGTGTTCTATAATTAATTCGATGTTTGAAGAGTCGATGGTTGTTCAATTTTAGAGATGTTTTTCATTGATATGAATCATTTAAATGCTCTAATGTTTTTCAATGTTATGAAACATTTAAATGCTCTAATGTTTTTTAGAGGAGTTCATATGTAATTTACCAAATCCATTTATGTTATAGGTGAATGTACTTATTTTCATACTCTCACCTTTTAATGTTTTTACCTTTTATAATTTTGTTATTGTTTCTATTTCAATTTTTGTTATTTTGAAAGTAACTATACTTCACTTCTTACTTCCACCTTTTGATATTTTATCTTATCTATTTACGTTACTTCCTTTCATACTTTCACCTATTGATGTTTTATCTTTTCTAATTTTATTGCTAATTTTATTGTTTTGTTTCATTCAAGGGGAAAGATGTGTTGCATTCTGCTTTTCCTTTCCTTCTGTCCTTTTTTAGTGTTGTTTATAATTACCTCAGCATGGATCTATGATGTCACATAGTGTGCTGGATGTGTATCTTTGAAATGACAGTTGATTATATCTGAGGCTGAGCTGCTGCCTGCTGCTCCCGGTGGGGCCTGATTCCTTACTTATTATTACCTTCCTTTTACCTAATTTTAACTAATAAATACCAACTTAAGAATACCAACGTCTACTGGATCTTCTTACCTTACAAATTACATTTTCTACTTTGCAACAATTAACTATATAAAAGTGAGTTTTTTAGGAAGCCAGATACTATACTGAATGACTTTAATGTACTCTAAAGGTCGGTGGTTAACGAAAATGATGCATAACGAAGCAAAGTGAGGGGCCGTGGATCACACAGTTTGGAGCAGGTAGGAAGCCAGGATTTGAGTCTAGGACTGCACCTTGTACAGTCCAGGGGCTGAAGGGTTCCATCCTTCCCCAGTCTGTTTAATGTCAAAAGACATGATTTGTGTTTAAATCTGACATTCAGTTATTGATAGTATATGAAATTCGATAAATACATTTATTACACTTTGAATCAAACTCACATTACACGCACCCACACATGTGCACAGTTATAGGATTTCAAAGTGTGATTTTCTGTGTGGAATGTGTCCACAGACACTGAAGATCACACAATGCATCAAAACATGCCTCTGTGTATCATGCTGCAGGGGCAGCATCCATGGCGGCTGAGAGACCCCTCTGTGTCTTTTATGCCTCATTGAGGGGTTCAGCCTCTCCTAGAATCATCTTTTCTCTTCTCAGCCAGCCAGGCGCCAACATTAATATACATTATTATCCCCGGCTTTCCCTTACTCTGCTGGCTTCCCTTGCTTTCAAACAAAAAGGATTTTAGGAGGGCTCCAGGGACGCCCCTGCCATTGGAGCAGCAGGTGCCGTGGCACCGGGGCTCAGAGGTTTTAGGGACCAACTAACCCCTGATTAGTGCTGTATTTTCCATGTAAACAGCAGACAAGGGGCCCATTTCCCTCCTTACACTCGGGCCTGCGAATCACTTGCTACCCTACTGAGAGGCTCAACATCTCTGTGTCCTCAATTGAATAGTTGAGGCCTTGGACCTCCCCGCATAGTTTGCGCCTCAGTTTGCGATGCTTAACATTAGATGTAGGCAATGTGGGTGTGGCTTCAGAAATACAGCCTCCCACTGTCTAAAATCAGATTTCATTCACAAATGTGGGGGGGCCATTGTCCCCTACATCCTACCAAAATCTAGGGGGCATATATCCCAGTGTCCACCACGGTTTCTACTCTCATGCCTGTAAGATCTTCACAGGTTCACGTGAGGTCACTCTGGCTACCCCTGGCATACTGGCCAATTGACGGCCATGGCTCTGAGGGTGCCACGGGATGTGCTTTACTAAACTCCCAAGTGAAATGAAATAAATCAAAAGAGGCTACCACATCAACAGGAACTAAAAGGCCCCAACATAAACAGATATTAACAAGGGAAACAAATTCCATGTTGCAAGTGTGATAAATTATGATTTCCTGCAGGGTCCAGTCGCGAAGGTTGTGGTAACTGGGACTGTCCAACCCGTAGAGCAGCGGTGTCACAGCTCCCGCAGAGGTGTGATGCACTTTCTGTTTTTTTCAGAGCCTGGGGCTGTGTGAACCAAGAGGTGTGCTGGAAAAGCCAGTGGCTGTTAGGCCCCTCCAGGCCTCGCTTCAGCAGACTCTTTTTTCTGCTGCATGCCTCAGGGCAGTTCCTTCCACCCTGGAGTTAGCTCTGTGAACCTTGTTTCATCTCATACGCTTCTAAAAAATGCTTGAAATCAAACTTGTGCTAACGTGACCCAAGATGTACTGTCTTCCATCTTGAAATGATGCTGCATCTCACCATGTGATTATTGTTGTTGATATTTCTCGGCTCAAAATATAGAATTGCAAGCTTCTCACTAGAAGACGGTGAGCGTTCCCGGAAGCTTGTCACCACGCTGTACCTAACCAAGGATATCCCAATTGTATCAGACTATTGTTTATGCAATGTGTCGATTATAGTGCTTGGGTAAACTGTGGGACCAACAGGATTTAATGCAATCGTGTTGGACCTGGCACCATTGGCGTTGGTCTTCCTTCCATTTTTGCTGTTGCCTTATGTATTTTTGCTGGTGTTAGATGCTTTAGGCACTGTGCCACTGCTATTCAGTGCCACAGAGCAAGTGCTCCCTATTGTAAATTGATGTATTAATCAGTGGTTCCATGTTTGGCTATTTGGTTTACTTGTCAGAAACTAGTCTAGTGCACTGAGTGTGCCCAGGGTGTGTAAATCCAAATGCTGCTGGTTGGCCTGCAGCACTGGTTGTGCCGCCCACAGAAGCAGCCTTGTAAAATGTATCTAAGGTCTGCCATTGCAGAGCCTGTGTGCAGTCTGGTACTGTCATGCTGACTGGGCAAGTGCACCCACTTGCCAGTCCCTAAACCTTCCATTTTCTTCATATCAGTCACCCCTATGGGAGGCCCAAGGGCAGGGTGCATTGTAAGTATAAGGTAGAACATGCCCTGGTGTATGTGGCATGTCATAATAGTGAATTACAGCCGTTTTTGTTTTTCACTATTGCAAGGCTACCTGTTCTTCATAGGCCAGAATGCCTGTTAGATTATTACATGTTTATAATCCTAACTGTCTCAGAGAACATGATAGAAATTCGAGTTTAGTATGCCTGAACTCAGAATGATAAAATACATCTTTTAGAGAAGTTGGTTTTAACATTCTGTATTTGCAAATACCACTTTTAGAAAGTAGATATTTGCTTGCCTAACCTTTCAAGCCTGCCTCTGCTAGATTGTGTATTCCTTTGTCTGGTTTTGTGAGTGACAGGGCTGGGGGATTCCAAGAGACAGGATGAGTCAGTCCAGTGGTGAATAGAGAGATCTGCATCTAGATGGGAGGGAGGAGTTGCACCTGAACCTTGAATAGGGTTGTGCATGCCTTCCACATTGCTGGCTCCTCCTCCTGGGGAGCGGCTGATGTCTCTGCCCTGCACCCTGAAAGAACAGAAGGAGTCTTGTAAACAAAGTGCTCCAGGACTGCACTTGCCTTCCACAATGCTGGCTCCACCTCCTGTGGGGCGTCTGATGTTTCTGCCCTGCAATGTGAAAGGAAAGGAGAAGTCTGGTAAACAGAATGCTTCAGAACTGGTTTGGACTGGGCAAAGGCCCCTCTCCCCTCAGAGAACAAAGGATTTTGGGGTATAAATTTTGGGACCCTGATCCCATGAAATTAGATCACTTTGGACTACAAGAAGAAACCTTTACTGAGGAGAGGAACCTGAAGAATCTGAGGAGAGACTATTCCCAAGCAGAAGTGCTGCTTGGGAGATTGGCCTGCAGTGGGTGCCTTACTGCCAAAGGAAGGAGAAAGGAACTTTGTGCACTTTGCTTTCAACTTGTGAAGGATCTCCAAGGGCTTGGAAAAGAGCTTGCCTCCTGCTGAAGTCTCATGGACAACAAACTTCACCCCCCAGCTCCCTAGAGTTCTTTGGAAGTGCCTGCTGCTGTTTTGGGCCTTCTGAGGAACTGCGTGTCGCAAGGAGCTGGAAGCGCGACTCATCGAGGAAGAAGCGTGTCGCCGTCGCTGTGCCTGCCGTCGTAACTCCGAATGAGGGTGTCACCACTGGAACTGTCGCACTGCACCACACCGCATCGAGAGAAGCGTGTCGCAATGAAGAGGAAGCGTGTCGCCGTCGCTGCTGCTGCCGTCGCATCTCCGAAGGAGGGTGTCACCACTGTAGCTGTCGCATTGCACCGCATAGAGAGAAAAGTCTTGCAACGAGGTCGGAGCATGTCACCGTCGCTGTGCCTGCCGTCGCAACTCTGAAGGAGGGTGTCACCGCTGGAACTGTCGCACTGCACCGCATCGAAGAAAAGCTCCTCGCATCCCCGAGAAGTGCGCCGCCGTCGGAGCTGCTGCCTTCGCATCGTGGACGACGTTGCTGTAGGTGTCTATTGCGCGGAAGCTTCATAGATCGTGGGAGGAGAGTGTCACATTGGAGCTGTTGCCGACGCATCGCTGAATCAGGGTGTTGCCGCTGCAGTCCACGCATCGAACCGAGAACTTCTCGCATCCCCGGAGAAGCGTGCCGCATCTGAAAGATCTTCATGTCTTTATTTCTTTGTACTTGAACTTCGCCGCATTTCCCTCACTACGACATTGCTTGTCATGGAAGCGCAACGCAACCTAAGGTACATTGACGCAAAGTGTCGCATCTTAAGAACTGAACTAAACTAAGCTAAATCTACCATCTTAAAGTAACAGTATTGTGGATTTTTGTCGTTTATGGTCTTGTGATAACTATATAAAGTATACTTATTTGTGAGATATAAAACCTTGTGTGGTGTTCATTTGTAGTGTTGTCACTGGGTTACCGTATGTGGTCACAAATGCTTTACACACTGCCTCTTAGATAAGCCTGTCTGCTTGTGCCAAGCTACCAAATTGGTGAGCAGGGGTTATTTTAGTAGTGCAATCCCCTTATCCTGACTAGAGGGAAATGTCCCTATTTGTCACAAGTACCTACCTGTGCCAACCAGAGACCCCCGTATCTAACAAATAGTATTATAAGATAATCCTCAAATGTATTCTTTAGTAAAATGCATCTTCTTGCTTGTTCCTCATGGATGAGTGTCCTGAGATCCATGCACCTGCTTAGTAATGCATTGAAATACTTTTTCTGAAGTCCTATAAAAGGACGTAATTTTCCTCTGTAACTAGGAACCCCACTCCCCTCTTTTGTAAGGCGAATCTATGATGGATGTTGCATTGAACTTTACTGAGCTCTTTGTACGTATGATCTGTAGTCTGTATAGCTAATCATGCTGATGAGATACTTCATGTATTTTGCTTAATAACTCTCTATATCAACTCTTTAAAATCTTGACAAAGTGTCTGTCATTCTTACTGAGAATGTCACAGTTCCAATTATTGATTTGAGATCTCTAAAATAAAGACGTCCATTCGGTGAGCATCAAAGTCCATATAGGGACTACACTGCTCCCGGTCAGAGGCGATGGCGCGCTCTAGGTAAAGTTATGAGAAACTGGTTTGCGTGCAAACAGATCAAGGCTTTAGCCTCTTCCATGCTGGTGACAGAACCGCTCCGTCACCAGCCTCGGTCGTGCTGTGCTGGTGACGGAGCGGTTCCGTCTCGACCCGCTTGGCGCGCCTGCGCAGCGCTAATTTCACGCCTGCGCGGCGCGTTCTCTTGAGTGGGCAGGGCCGTGACGGAACCGCTCCGTCACAAGCACAGCACGCCTGAGGCTCGTGATGGAGCGGTTCCGTCACAAGCATGGGAGCGTCACGTGCCCCCCCCCAGCGCTGCGGCGGAATTGCCGCCGCAGCGAAGGTGTTAAAGGGACTTGTATGTTTTTAGCTAGAGTGGTCAGTGCGCCTGGTACTGGACGCCAAACGGGGACTGGGACTTGTTTACTTTCTCCCAGTCTGCTCTCTAAAATGAGAGAGATTACTGTGTTTCTGACAGCTGAGCTCTCCTGTGGCTTCTTAGCCACGTCACAGCCCTCCCAAGGAAAAGGGGAATCTAAAGCATTTGAGGATTTTCTTAAACATTTATTTATGGCCCATTGATGAGTAGGTGTGCTCACCGGCCAACAAGACCAATTTAGAATTATGCAGTAAATGGCGGCATATATGGCAAATGCGGTACAGGCGCACTCAAGGGTACCAAGCAACCGCAGCAGAATCACATCAGTTATGTGGACCTGTTATATAGGAGCCCACTAGGAAATGTGCCACGGTCTTGCTTTGTTTATAAGTGCGATATAGATGAACATTAGGCATTTTTATTCATTCACTTATGAACTCATTCATTTCCTGATTCCCAAGCTCAGGCATTTAATGAAGGCCATACGGATTCTAATAGTCTTACTCTAAATGAACTTTCATGTTTGTTCGGGCTACATAACGGATGGTTTTGAAGGGACTGGCCCAGGTTCCAAAAGTTGGGAGTACAATAAGAATTTATTCAGCCTTACTCGACTAGTCCAACCTCAGTAGCACAATTAAACCCATTTAGAAGGATCCCTCATTCCCTGTATTTGAGTCAGTGGTCTCCATTTTAGTTCCACAAATGACGATGTCATGCCAGATTTTCAGAATTTTCCCAGAATATATATCTACTGGAAATGGCCTGAGTGACTAACCTGTTCACGTGTACCTTTATCTTACACAAATAACATTTCTTACAGGTGCAAAGACACTTATGGAATCCACAAAGTTTGGTTTGCACATGTGAAAGGAATTACTCACACAATTATTTTTGTGTAAGTAAATCTACTCATAGGGCGGGGGACAGAGAGAATGAGCTCCAGGACTGAAATGTCCTGTGACTGTGCGCACCAACAAACGTACACATTGTGGGACACCTTCCTGCACATGAGCAATCATTCCCCTCAATGCAGGCACCCATGCACTATGATGCAAGGGTGCCTGCATTGGCGCTAGGCAACTAAATTAGTGGCTGCGCTGGGGGAAATGCAAGGCTGCACCGTATTCTTGTAAATACCGTGCAGCCCTGCGTTTCAAAAGTGGCGGAGCGCAGCGTTAAGTCAAGGAGGCTAACGCCACAATGACATGACATGACGTTGGCAGATGGATCTCACCAAATCCCAAACACCTATGAATTCATAGATGATTGTCAGACATAGTCCAGCTGGTAAAACTCCACTGGCGTCTCTGGCACATGCGTGCAATTTCTTGGTATTTTAGCAGCACTTAAGTACATTGATGCACGGGTATTTCTTAAGTTTCCAGTGATTGGGATGAAAAAGGGAAAGAGAATTGATTATTTACCTCTAATCACTATTGCTCCATTAGAATCATTAACACTTCCTTCAGTCTTCTTCATCATAGTCCTTAAATTGAGGACTATGAAGGTGCTAGAAAATCAGCGCGAGCAGAATTTTGCCTTCTTTAGGCCTGGGCGGTAAATTCCGTCCCGCTCGCGGAATTTGGGTAATTTTGCGTTCCGCGGAGAATGCGAAATTGCCCACAATTCTGCGTTCTGCGACTTTGCAGAATTTTTTGCTTGTTCGCGTTCTCAAAATGTGTGTTTGCGAGATATTTCCACCGAGCACACAAACAGCGATTGCGAACAGGAAAAAAGCATTGCAATCAAGCAATTCCGCGTGTTTGCGGAATTTCTGCGTGTTCACGGAGATTTTTTACCGTTTCGCGGAGATTTGCTTAACCCAATTATGCAAATTCCGCCCACCCATAGCCTTCTTGTGGAACTTTGCAGAATCTTGCTGAGTTTTTACGTAACACCGTGAGCTAAGCTTCGCCCACTTCTAGATAGTCCCGCATACACACCACATTTCCAGCCTATTGTACAAGAAGTTCTACATTGAACTTGAGAAGGTTACAACATTTTCTATCTATTAGTTAAGGCAAAGGGGGAAAAAAAATTCCCTTGCCTTCTCTTCTCCGCCCCCATCAAAAAGCGCTGTATTTGCATCTCCCAGCACAGCACAAACTTTCTTGAAACAGAATTTAACACAAGAAACCTGGGACATTCTAACATATGGGTCCACCCCACCTGCTACTTAAGCCGCCAATTTAGATGTTGACATTTTAACAAACTAGAGTCCAGGCTCTGGAAGCGCAGCATGCAAAAGTCAAATTTAAAAACCAGCCGTATGTATGAAAAAAAAGGCACATTGCAGGGCCCCGGCGCGGGCTCGCGCTGACAGGTTACTCTGTCAGTCTCGAAGCAGACAATTATTTCCGTTCTTATTTCCCCTTCAACTTTTCCCCGGATTTATGTCCGCCATAATGTACTTTTATGTGAACTTAACCGTGAGGAAAGGCGCGGCAGACAAGCGCTCCCGCGGATAATGCCCGCCGTGCGGGGTAATTTGTGTACTTACAGTGGCATGTTTCCATAAATAGGAGAAAGAAAAGGCAGCTATCTCTCCCAAGCAAATGTCATCCGATTCATTTTGCTTCAAATCACCGGTAAAAATTGCTGAGGAGAAGGGAAAAAAAACAGATGAGCTGAAAGCCAGGCGCAGCGGCGCCCCTCGGAGGTACATTTGTCACCTCGCGCCGGTTCGCGCGCCTCTGTGCGCCGCCATTTGCGAAGGGAGCAGGGGCTGCTGGCAGGATTCATCTGACAGGAAAGGACCTTACCTAGCACCACGGTGGGTTGGCCTACCTGCGCTGAGGAGAGCTGGCCAGCCTGCGAACTGGAGGCGAGAGGGATTCAGGACAGGAGTGAAAAGACAGTGTTCTTGCCTCTTTCCATTCACAAGTATGTACTTTAGCGTCATGATACCTTTTTTAGGTCTAAGCCTACCTGACAGCACATCTGTCTGGTTTGCTGAACACATCTTGGAGCCATTCAGAAAGCTTCCCTGGGAATGCATTCCGCCCAACGCTTACCATTGGCTTTGTCGCTCAGATTTTCTGGCTTTCTATTTGCTGGCTTTATGTTTTTTTAGGCCGTCCAGGTTAAGTTTGTCCCTCTCAAGGAGCAAAGCCTTTTCCCCTTGTATTCTCCTTTCTGTAAACAGGCCTGTGAACCCTGTTCTTATCTTGTCACATGTCTGAACTGGGGTGGCTTGGTGAGCAAAATAATGATGGATTCAACCTAGATCTGTGACTGGGTGTGAATGTTTTGCCATTGTGCAACATTCCGTCCATCATTTTGTGTGTTTTGCTGTTCACCCTATGTGGGACGGGTATGCCCAGACGTGGGTCCCGTGCTCACCAAGCCACTGGAGTCAAGCTATCCTGGCTGAAGACGGCTGATAGCCGGAAACCGGTCCTAGGATGCTTGATTCCGGTCCAGGGAAGACATGGCTTGGCAGTTCGGGCTGGACTGTTCCCATGAGGCACAGGGTCAGACTGATTTGCATATGGCCATGTCTGAACTGGGGTGGCTTGGTGAGCAAAATAACGATGGATTAAACCCAGATCTATGACTGGAGGTGAATGTTTTGCCATTGTGCAACATTCCGTCCATCATCATGTGTGTTTTGCTTTATGTTTTTTTAGGCTGGCCAGGGTGAGTTTGTCCCTCCCAAGAAGCACAGCCTTTTCACACTACCTCCCCTTGTATTCACCTTTCTGTAAACAGGCCTGTGAACCCTGTTCTTATCTTGTCACATTTGCTGGGCATTCACAGATCAAAGACCGAGTTCAAATGTCAGACTCTGTCTTCTGAGAGAGCTTGGTGTTTACTTTTCTTTCATTGACATAAAAATGAGAGGATTTATGGGCAAACGTTCTGGAAACCAGGAGTAGGGAATCATTTTCTTTTTCTAGCATACAACAACATGTAAATGAACTGCACAATTATTTGAGAACATATCAGAAATATGAACACAAAGGAAGCACATTTTTTGTTAATTCTGAAGTGTGTATGAAGCAAATCTTTTAATATAATCAATACAAATCAATACACTAGGTCATGCCGTTTCCACACATTATCGTTTGTGCACCGTTTACTTTTAAAAGTAAAACTGTATGTCTGTGCAAATGTAATGGTCATTTCAATTGTCTGTAATAGCTGTGTGCTACCACACCATCCATACTCCACTCTATGCCACTTCATTCTACTCTGCATCACTCCAGGCCACGCACTCAACTCTGCACCACTCCACTTTACACCATTCCACACTACTGTGCACTGCACATCTGCACTCTACTCCACTCTGTCCCGCTTCTCTCTACACCACTGCACTCTACACTACTTCACTTTATACCTCTCTACTCTACTCTATTCTACTCTGTACCACTCTATTCTATGCCACTATACTCTACACCACTGCACTCTTTGCCACTGCACTTTACACCACTCCAGTCTAGACCACTCCAGTCTAGACCACTCCATTCTACTCTGCACAACTCCACTCTATGCCTCTCTGCTACACTGCACTCTACCCCAATGCACTCTACGCCAATGCACTCTATGCCAATACACTCTATGCCAATACACTCTATGCCAATGCACTTGACTCTGTAACACTCAACTCTACGCCCCTGCTTTCTCTACACCAATCCACTGTACGCAACACTAATCCACTATGCACCACTGCACTCTATATCACTTTCCTCTATGCCATTACAATCTACGCCACTCTACTTTACGCTACTTTATGCTACCCTGCATCACTCCACCCTATTTCACTTCACTCTACTCTGAAACAATCTACTCTATCCAATTTACTCTACATCACTGCACCCTGCACCTTTCTACTCCACTCTGCACCACCCCATCACTGTAATATATGCCACTGCGCTCTTCATCACTCTGCACCACTGCACTCTATGCTACTCTACTCTACACCACTGCACTCAATTCCACTTCAGTCTAAGTTAGTATACTAAGCAACACTCTACAACAATGGATTCCACACCAGTCCACTCTACTCTATGCCAATCCATGCCACTGCACTGTACTCTACACTATGCCACTGCACTATATGCCACTGTATTTTACACTTGAAAGGAAGGGATGGGCCCTTAGGCGACGGAGGGTAGGTAGGGCCACAATAATAATGTAAAACAAGGGGATTGTACCTATGCCTCCGGGATGTATTACTAAATCACTCAGTAAGACAATAGATTAAGCTAAATGAATTCGTTTTACCAAGACAATTTATTTTGTCAGCATCTTTAGAATCAGTTTTTTAAATGATTATTTTTAGGCAAGAGAATCAACATTATCAACTCAACCTCTAGCGACTGAATTTTCACAAAAGACTAATGTACAAATAACATACAAAAAACATTGAGTTAATCATCAATAGACCTTAACAAAAAAAGACTAATATACATGTGACATACAAAGAACATTAAATCAACATATATCATTTTATTCCAATTATCAAAAAACAGTTAATCATGGACAGAAAAAATTTGCCAATATTGAATATGCATTCAGTTTCCACAATGTGGTGCACTATTTCTTTTTAGAACCACATGAGTCAAAGTTTAAACATTCCTTTTAAACTTGAACATTCATATTAAATGTATTAACAAGAATTTTATGCGAACTAGTGCCGTAGCCGACGCGTTTCGAGTCCTGTTAAGAAAATCACAGGGCTCTCATCAGGGCAGCATTAAATGGATTCCACGGGGAACTGTTATCAATGAAAAAAATGAAGGATCTATATTTAGTAAGGGTTCCTCCAAATTCATTAAAAACCAACAATACTAAGCTTTAAAAAGCATCCACTGGATGCATCGTTCCTGATTGAGGGCTTGAGTGCGACCTTTTATTAATAGTAGTGTGGCCGCCACTGTGTGTCTCACACTGCAACAGAGAAGGAATATATTCAAATGATTGTCCTTTAAAAGAAGGTGCCCGCATGCACGCCGTGCTACAAAATAGGGAGTGAAATTACCTTAAGTGAAAGTCTCAAGGATGGTCTCTTGTCAAGGCATTGTTTATTGTTCCAAGGTGACCTAAAGTGTGGATAAACGCTTTTATCAGTGTCCGCCTACATATATTTGTGCAATACCTTTGCATTACTTATGAGAAAAACATGGGGGTACTCACACGTCTTCTCTATTCAGAAGCCAAATAGTCCACCGCAACCTTGCGTGAGGTACTGTGCTTAAAGTTGGTTCTGCAATGTAAAGTTTGCGAAATGAACCCCGGTCACAAACATGCTGCCTGAATCAAAAGTTGCATTACATTTAAAACCTTTTTAACGCGGCGCCCGCCGCTTTTAATATATCAAGTTTGTCATACTCACATTTTATAATAACTCTGAAGGCTGAACAGCCCACCGCAATCGAGCGTGTGGCGCTGTGAGTAGGAATTATGTCTGTAAAGGTAAACAAACACAGAATCAGTGTTCATACTTAATGCGGCGAAATTTGACCAAGTGCCCAAAGCCGGGCAGCGCGCTGTTCGCGGTCTTACCTTCTAATCTTTCTGTTTTCTCTCATTGAATGAGCACGAAGCAAAGTGTAGACGAACACCAAAGGTTTAAAAAAACTGAGGTTTGGTCACATGATAGTGATCAGCCAATCAGGTATATTCAGGACCCGGTGAATACAACGCAGTCCTTCTGGGGCATGTAGTCCCAAAATGTATTTATGGAAAAATATATAATGAAGAAATTTAAATGCGCTGAATGATTTTTGCAGCACATAGCGTGCGTGTAGGTCACCTGCTGTTGGGGCAGGTTGTGTGTTAAAATTTTAGCAATTGTGATGCATTTATTAATTACCCATATGGCGGAGCGGTTAGGAAAATAGGGTTTATTGCCCAGCACGAGAGTAGAGGCTAGCTACACCCTACTCAATTCGCTCATGCAATTTAAGCCCTTATTGATGCTATCAAACTTCATTATGAGGTACGCCTCCTTGCGCAATAAAGCGCTTTCAATATTGGGTGATTGATGCCTTGGGTCAATCCATGTCAGCACGGTCCATTTTTTCAAGATGGGAAGATTCGCTATGCGAAAAAATACCAGCATAGGACAGCAATTAATCAGAGTGGATAGCTTTATCCCGAAACCGAAAAGTGACCTAATAGCAAAGTGGAAGTTGAAGCCGGTATGTGGTCACCACAAATGTGGTAATTGTGTGTCTTGCCCTTCTACTATCGAGGGCAACCTGTTTGATCATAATGCCATAAAATGGAAACATGACATGTTCACAACATGTAAGACCAAGAATGTGGTCTACGCTGTGGTGTGTCCCTGCAACAGAGTTTATATTGGCAAGACCTGCCAAGCTGTAAATGTGAGAATTACGCAGCACCGCTCGAGGATAAAGAAAAAGGTGGTGTCTGCCCCGATGGTGGAGCATTTCATTGAAAAGAACCATGATGCCAATGATTTTAAATGGACCGTGCTGACATGGATTGACCCAAGGCATCAATCACCCAATATTGAAAGCGCTTTATTGCGCAAGGAGGCGTCCCTCATAATGATGTTTGATAGCTTCAATAAGGGGTTAAATTGCATGAGCGAATTGAGTAGGGTGTAGCTAGCCGCTACTCTCGTACTGGGCAATAAACCCTATTTTCCTAACCGCTCCGCCATACGGGTAATTAATAAATGCATCACAATTGCTAAAATTTTAACACACAACTTGCCCCAACAGCCGGTGACCTACACGCACGCTATGTGCTGCAAAAATCATTCAGCGCATTTAAATTTCTTCATTATATATTTTTCCATAAATACATTTTGGGACTACATGCCCCAGAAGGACTGCGTTGTATTCACCGGGTCCTGAATATACCTGATTGGCTGATCACTATCATGTGACCAAACCTCCGTTTTTTAAACCTTTGGTGTTCGTCTACACTTTGCTTCGTGCTCGTTCAATGAGAGAAAACAGAAAGATTAGCGCGCTGCCCGGCTTTGGGCACTTGGTCAAATTTCGCCGCATTAAGTATGAACACTGATTCTGTGTTCGTTTACCTTTACAGACATAATTCCTACTCACAGCGCCACACGCTCGATTGCGGTGGGCTGTTCAGCCTTCAGAGTTATTATAAAATGTGAGTATGACAAACTTGATATATTAAAAGCGGCGGGCGCCGCGTTAAAAAGGTTTTAAATGTAATGCAACTTTTGATTCAGGCAGCATGTTTGTGACCGGGGTTCATTTCGCAAACTTTACATTGCAGAACCAACTTTAAGCACAGTACCTCACGCAAGGTTGCGGTGGACTGTTTGGCTTCTGAATAGAGAAGACGTGTGAGTACCCCCATGTTTTTCTCATAAGTAATGCAAAGGTATTGCACAAATATATGTAGGCGGACACTGATAAAAGCGTTTATCCACACTTTAGGTCACCTTGGAACAATAAACAATGCCTTGACAAGAGACCATCCTTGAGGCTTTCACTTAAGGTAATTTCACTCCCTATTTTGTAGCACGGCGTGCGTGCGGGCACCTTCTTTTAAAGGACAATCATTTGAATATATTCCTTCTCTGTTGCAGTGTGAGACACACAGTGGCGGCCACACTACTATTAATAAAAGGTCGCACTCAAGCCCTCAATCAGGTACGATGCATCCAGTGGATGCTTTTTAAAGCTTAGTGTTGTTGGTTTTTAATGAATTTGGAGGAACCCTTACTAAATATAGATCCTTCATTTTTTTCATTGATAACAGTTCCCCGTGGAATCCATTTAATGCTGCCCTGATGAGAGCCCTGTGATTTTCTTAACAGGATTCGAAACGCGTCGGCTACGGCACTAGTTCGCATAAAATTCTTGTTAATACATTTAATATGAATGTTCAAGTTTAAAAGGAATGTTTAAACTTTGACTCATGTGGTTCTAAAAAGAAATAGTGCACCACATTGTGGAAACTGAATGCATATTCAATATTGGCAAATTTTTCTGTCCATGATTAACTGTTTTTTGATAATTGGAATGAAATGATATATGTTGATTTAATGTTCTTTGTATGTCACATGTATATTAGTCTTTTTTTGTTAAGGTCTATTGATGATTAACTCAATGTTTTTTGTATGTTATTTGTACATTAGTCTTTTGTGAAAATTCAGTCGCTAGAGGTTGAGTTGATAATGTTGATTCTCTTGTCTAAAAATAATCATTTAAAAAACTGATTCTAAAGATACTGACAAAATAAATTGTCTTGGTAAAACTAATTCATTTAGCTTTATCTATTGTCTTACTGAGTGATTTAGTAATACATCCCGGAGGCATAGGTACAATCCCCTTGTTTTACACTGTATTTTACACTGCACCACTATACTCAATGCCACTGCACTCTATGTCACTCTACTCAACTCTACTCTATGCCACTGCACTCTATACCATTGCACTCTACACTGCTCTACTCTACTGCATTCTATGCCAATGCAGTCTACGCCATTGCAATGCACGCCATTTTACTATGTACCACTCCACTCTACGCCACTGCACTGTGTAGCACTCTACTCTATGCCACTGCACTCTATGCCATTACACTCTGCAGCACTATATTCTACTCTGCACCATGTTATACCACTCTACTCTGTACCACTCTATACCACTACACTCTGTGCCACTCTGCTCTGCACCACTGCACTCTTTGCCAATTTACTCTACGTCACTCTACCCACCTCTTCACGACTCCACTCTGCTCCACTGCTCTCTACTCTGCAACACTCTAATCTACACAACTGCATTCTACAACGTTGCATTGTACGCCGCTGAATTATTTGCCGCTGCACTCTACTCCACTTTATTCTGCAACACTCTACATCAATGCACTCTACAACAGTCCACTCTACTCTATGCCACTCCACTGTACGCCACTGCACACAATTACACTCTATGCAACTCCAAAACACAATACTTTCTGCTACTCCATTCTGCAAAACTCTACTTCACTCTTTACCATTCCACTCTACAAACTCCATGCCACTCTTCTCTATGCCACCAAGTTTAGCCATGCTGAACAGCAGCCACGCTGGTGTACAACATGGCTAAAACACACTGTCAAAGCCAATGGCTCTTGCATAGGCAAGGCCTATTGGCTTTGCCAATGCTAGTTGGGTTTTGAGACCCACTAGCTGAAGCTGTGCTACAATCTTCAGTAAAATAGCACTTATCTCCTTAAAGAACACTCCATGCTAAAACAAGCATTTACAATGCAACGGGTTCGCCTTTGGAAAAGTTTGAGCTATTGGCATTGTAAATGACAAAATTTTTATTTATGTGTTGGTTTTGAAAACAGATAAATAAATGGCATTGTCATTTACATTGCCAATAGCTCTAACTTTTCCAAAGGCGAAACCGTTGCATTGTAAATGCTTGTTCATTGTCTAATTTACCCTGTCCCAGTAATCGAATTTACCTACAGGGGGTCCTTGTTAATTACAATACCTTTAGCTACACCTTAAACTGTTGTGTGTCTGGGTTCTTCTGCTTGTAGGAAATTCAGACTAAGACAGCTGAACTTGAGACCGGGACTTTGGGCACTTTACTCCATGTTGTTTAGTCGAGGTCCCGCGTTTGGCTCCGCAAAGGTGAGGACTGAAGCCAAATGCTTTGTTAAAGGATTTACGGGTTTTACATTTCTTGATCCCAAGCTGCATGGTTTAAAACTGCTAGTCCTAGTTTTACGTGAAGTTCGCCATCTGCAGACCGGAAGGCTCTTCAAAGCATAGATATAGACATCAAGAGTAGGGACGACACCAGACACAGAGCACAAAGTTGGTAGATGCTGGTGGACAGACTGTATTCTATAGAAGTTTTCTGCTTTCAAAGAGAATAGAACAAAGTTTAAAACCTAACGTTCTCTCAGTGCAGGTAGGAGACCAAGTCTTGATAATTCTCAGCACCAAAACTGTTTGAGCATCATTGTTTTTCGATATGGCTGCATAATCAGATTTGCCACTCAAAAAATAAAAAAAATCTTTCGGCAGACATTGGTAGAATGCGCGAAGGTTTCCTAAGGCCAGATTCCCAGTCATCAAATGCGAACACTTGGTTTCACGTTCTAATGTTCAGAAAAACTTTTTGGCCCTGAAATACTTCTGAGGGAATATACTCCTGCTTCGATATCAGCTACAGAGGTATTGATTATTTTGATACCAGGGGAGGTAATAGTTTGTGTTAAAGAGACTTTATAATGTGATCCAATTTTGCCTGTGCATAGTGGCATTGGGGTCTGAGCAGAAAAAAGGTCTTGGAATCATCAGTGTGACATACAGTTACAAACATCTCCATGCATTGTTCAAAGTTTGAGAGCTGGGTTTTCTGAAGAATATCATGCAAGAATTGAAGAGCTCACAGGGCAGAATCTCTAGAAGAAATAGAACAGCTCCAAATCCAATTCTTCCACTTGAAAATAGGATAACGTTTTTACAGCTTGTTGCAAACGGCAGCAGAAAAGTTTCACAGTGAGGTGGAAAAGAGAGTTTTGAGTGGAGGCCAAGCATCAACAACAGATATTGGGCATACGTTTGCTGCCAAGACACCCATGGGTATTTGTGCGCTTTATAAGTTATTTTAACATAGCGTAACATAACATAGAATAGCAAGAGGGATAAAGATAAAAGAACATCCACAGGATCTTTGTCGAGGTCATTTGCAAGGCCTGAGAAGCTACAGGGTGTGGCACAGAAAAGTAAAAGGGTTTCCTGGACCATAAAGAAACCTGCGTTAGAGGAATTACAACACAAGCATTGGCATAGCCAATAGGTCTCGCCTTTGGGACATTATAAGTGTGTAGCCAGCATTATTGGTTTTGTCAATGTTTTTAAACTATGCTATAAAGCAGCGTGGCTGCTGTGCAGCATGTTAAAAAGTATTTTTGTTACCATATAAATAACCTAGAAGACATTATGTACAACGGAATGACCTTACTAACAAAAGTATTCAAATAAAAAGTGTCTTCTAGTCTTTTTGTCCTTGCAATGCTGCCACACCCGAAGGTATGGGAGTGCATTAAATAAGTACCTTATATAGTACACAATGGTAATTCTTTTTACTAGAGACCCTTGTTTAAGTGAGTTAAAGGAACTGAGCATGGGACATGAACAGCAGGAAGGATGGTGCAGCCGTATGTACAGCCAGCTGGAGTTTTGTGCAACTGTTTGTCCCGGCTGATGGGAAACCAACTAAGCTTTATTATACAAGTAACATTCCAGCAGGGGGAGGAAGGAGCGAGAAGGCTAGTGAACACATGCAGACACTGGAGAGAGTATGCCAAAAAAATGCATACTCCAAATCGACACAGCTCAACTAAAACACGTCCACATTAAAATAGAAATTGTGGTCGAGGGTTAGATATACGAATTCAGCAGTACAAGTTGCTAAAGCATTTTTTATGCAGTTGTATTTTGTGCAAACTCAAGGCGATGGTATATGAGCACTTAAAATAAGCATGAGTTAAAGTCACATTCCTGCAGGGCGTGGAATGATTGAACAGCCTATTATCACACGCAGGGAATGGAGAGACTACACAGAGAAAATGCACACATTCAAAGAGACACAGCGCAATTAAAACACAGGCACCTGAAAATATGCACTTGAGGCGGGGGTTAGATATACAAACTTGTCGATATGAGCTTCAATTTTTTGAAGCAGTTGTATGTTTCACCGTCTCAACTTTAAGGTATAGAACCACTTAAAATAAGCACAAGTTGAAGTCACATTCCTGCAGGGGGAGAAATATTTGAGAAGCTGTATTAACACACGCAGGGACTAAAGAGAGTATGTGGGGGAAATGCATCCATCAAAACAGACACTGCCCAACTAAAACACAGGTATGTCCAGAAAGAAAGTTCATGCTTGGGTTAGGTATGCCAACTTGGTGGTACAAGCTTCCAAAAAAATTTCTAAGCAATAGTATTTTCCTTGATTTCGAGCCAAGGGATAGGTGCACTTGGAGAGAGTACCCCTAATGCATACAGCAAAAGAGCCAACACACAACTAAAACACGGCCACGAAAATAGTTGGGGCGTGGGTTAAATATACAAACTTGAGCTGCAGGTACAGGAGCATTTAAAACCAGCCCTTGTTAAGTCATTTAGTGAGACCAGACTCCACAATTCAGCTGCTCTGGTCATTGCTATGCTCACAGCCAGGCTCACTCTCTGTACTCTGTATGTAGCTTATTTAATTTCAAATACCTCGTGACAGGTGCATGAGGGTGTTGCCTAGGGGTAAGTGTTCCACGGATAGTCACTTCAGCCCAGACTAGTGAATGTATTGATGTAGACATACATTTTAGCGAATACAAACATACAAAGCTATGTCCTGTCACAATGACATCAAGGTGCGGAGGTACTATTCACTGGTACTTCATGGCCCAGTAGCAAGGTTGGGAAAGCAGTGCCATTTCGCTTTCAACAAGCTTTGGCACAGCCAATAGATATTGCTTTTGTGACCTACTGCTTTGCTAGTGGATCTTGTACTTTGACTCGACTCCCAATGCCATTTTGTTCATACGCTTGCCTATAGAATTAGGCAGGTGCTTATTTTTGTCATTTTAGTTACCGATCTGAGTTGGATCAGTAACTATAAAGAAACTAAAACATGCAACAACAAAAAAAATGTATGGAGAGAAGCAACATGGGGTAGGGTGGGGAGAACAATGAAGCGGCATCGGATAGGATGGGGCGAATGGCATTGCAACACAGGGAGCGATGGGGGAACACAGAAGCAAGAACGGAGCAGATGCGAAAGCCACAGGCGTGGGCTGGAGGGGATGCGAAAGCAACGGGGGAGGACAGGAACAAAAGCAGCATGAGTTGGGGGTAAAGCAATACAGAGGGTGCCAGTGTGGAGAAGCACATGGCTGAATGTAAGAGGGGGGGAGAGCAATACGGATTGCAGAGACGTACACACGGGAGGAAGCCCGAAAACACACACACTAATGTAGTGCTTCACAAAGAAGAACAAGCAATGCCCCCCGAGTCAAGACGCCCACACTCACCGGGTCTTCTGTGTCGGGGCTCTTCTCTGGTGCTGCGGCATGGAGCGGGGCTCTTCTTCACACAGGAGAGCCCCCGCTTGGTGCTGTTCTCTTGTCCGGTCCTCTCCTGGGCCCGGGCTGACGGCGAGATTGAAGACAGCTTCCTCCCGCCTGGGGGAAGCAGAAACAGCGCAGGCTCACCTCTCTGCAGCGCCGGCTGCAGGACTCTGCTACTGTGGAGAGGTCACTTCCGGGTGTCTTGTGTCGCGGCCCTTTTGGGGGGCGGGACAGCGCCTTACAGGATCCCCAGGCTGGCGGCGGTGATCTTCAAGGCGGGAAAAAGGCACGGCAGGGAACAAGATGCGGGAGTGACGGAGGAGAGCTGCGGGCGGGGAACGGACAGCGGGAGGGGGCGGGAACACGAACAGTGGGACGGGGGGAGGGCAGGAATACCTCCCCGTGAAAGTAAAAAAAACACTAATCACTCACCTGGACTTCCTCCGGTGCTCCAGCCGACTCCTGGAAAAGCCAATTCAGAATGAGAAAAACATGGCGACCAAAAAAAACAAAAAAGGAAACGCCCACCGCTGCAATGACGACATCGGAGAGGGAAAAAATCTCGGGAACGCCCCCGAATCTGGTCCGGCCTTGACGGACAGATCCGGCACCCAATGGCTAGCCTCCATTTATGAAGCTAGCCAATGGGAGCCGGGGGACGTTCCTGAAGCACTTATAGTTAACAAAGGATTTCGCCTGCGCCGAAAAGCTGCGCAGAGCGCAGCCTTCGGCAGGCGAAACCCAAAAAGAGGCCATTTTCTGGCCTTTTGTTGAAATATTATTCCACCACTAGGTGGCAGCCTACGTCTGCTGCTTTATCATATGGACCATAATCTTTACCTAAAGTGACCTGATTGATTGGATGGCTGTGTTAAAGGTTGATATGCTCTCCTCCTCTTCCTTTTCATGGAAGTTATCTATTAGCGTTACTGATTCCTACTCCTGCTTCTCAAAGTGCCAATCTTTGACTTAGGCTGCCTTCTTTGCATACCCTTTCTAGGGGAGTAGTACATTTTTAACTCGCTAAATATGGAGGCAAAAGAGGCCTGTTTATGAGAGCAGGTTACCCTCAAAAGCATGTTCCGAGCTGTAAAATCAGCATAAATGTCACCACGTGGCGCGACAGAGGAAGCTGACTCTTTCTACTGCTAGAGTAGATTTTCTACTCGCAGCAGCTTTCTCAGTGTGAACAGTTGCACCCTGCTGCGACCGCCTACAGTGAGAAAATGTCACCAGGTGACGTTCTAGCACTTGAAAACTGCACTGGGGTCCGCAAATGTTCGTCTGCCAACTTAACGTTGGCGAGCCGTGCAAGAAAAAAAACTCCGCGACACGCCGCTTGGCAGAGTTTTGCCAGAACTCCACAATACTTGTGCAGCCTAGAGTGGGCAAAAGTCTGCCAACTCTGCCGGCTGGTCGGAATTTTCCGCCCACCCCAGTATTAAGATCACCAGCACACATTGCTGCCATGTTTAAACATGTCTGCAGGTTGATGAAATACATGGTGGAATGGTAATTACTGCAAATCTCACCCAAAAGCCAAGGCTGCTGGAGATAGAACCAACATGTCCAGATATCAAAGTAAAGAGTGTAGTATTACCTTATATAAAACAAAAGTTTCTGACACTCTAGAAAGGCAGAACTGAGACCTCTACTATTGAGACCCGGTACCCAGCAAAAGGAGAATCTCAGTGAAGGTGTGCCCTAACAAGGACGAAGGCCCTCGCCCACTAAGTAGAATCGTCATCATCAGGCTCTTCTTCATCACCGTTGTTCCTGAGGGTCAGCACGGTGGGCTCCCTCAGCAGCTCTTTAGAAGGATATCTTTGGGCCTCCCTAGCAGGTGGTATGGATATAACCCGAGGAAGCTAGAAATACTTGAGGGAGGTCCGATTTATATGGAGATTTTATGAGTCCCTCTATATTGCATGGTTCAAATCAATATGTCCCTCCTGCCACTGTTTGGAAAGATCATGGAATCCTTGATAAACAAGCAACTAGGCAAATATCTAGAGACAAACAAACACCTGGATCCATCCCAATCAGGATTCAGAGCGTTTCATAGTACTGAAACTGCCCTACTTGAGATAGTAGATAATGTCAGGATGACCCTCGATGCAGGACAATCCTCCATATTGGTCCTGCTCGACTTGTCGGCCGCCTTCGACACCATCTCACACCACATTCTTTTAGAACGTCTTGTAGAGAGTGGTGTCGAAGGCTCAGCCTTACTCTGGATTAAAATCTATCTGACTGAAAGGCGCTCAAAGGTCAAAATAGGAGCATAACCTCTATTAACCAGGAAAATAATAAAGGTGTCCCCCAGGGATCAATACGAGCCCTACGCTCTTTAACTTATATGTATCCCCCCTGGCACAAGTAATCAGAGCACACGGTTTTGGAACCGTGTCCTATGCTGACGACACTCAGCTACTGATCACCGTTGGCCCAGACCCCAGTGATACCAAACTGAGATTTCAAAAGTGCATGGTTTTAATACAGGATTGGATGACCAACAACATTTTGATGCTGAATGCTGGCAAAACGGAGATCGTGCTCTTCGGAAATGCTGACAAACACTGGACAGATGAATGGTGGCCACCGACACTGGTACCTTGCCCCTATCCCAAGTCCTCAGTCAGGAACCTAGGGGTGACAATTGATAACAGGCTGTCCATGACTGAACATGTCAACAAAATAGTACACACAAGCTTTAGACTGATGCACAGTCTGAAGAAAATTTTCAAATGGATACCCCTTCCGTCCCGCATGCCCTTAGTCCAAGGCCTAATCATTAGCCGTATGGATTATGGAAATGCTCTGCTGGCTTCCATAAATGAGAATCTCCTGGTAAAACTCCAGGTCGTCAAAACACCACAGCCAGAATGGTGCTTGATCTTCCCCCTCGCACCCCATCGGTGCCCAGCCTCAGGACTCTGCACTGGCTCCCTATAAAGAAACGCATACAATTCAAATTATGCTGCCTAGTCCATAAAACCATCAATGGACAAGGACCTCAATATTTAGCAAAAAAACTTAAAAACCACTGTCTGGTCAGAACTCTCAGATCCTCCAGCAAACTGTTTCTAACTATTCCTAAAGTCTGTACAGTCAGAAACGGCGACAGGGCCTTCTCCAAAATAGCCCCTGAAATCTGGAACGCCCTGCCCCAACACATTAGGACAGAACCCAACCATTTGACATTCTGAAGAAACCTAAAAACCTGTTTTTTCTAATCCTGGCTTTTCTAATCCTCTGACCACTGTCCCAGCTTTGAGGATCTGCTAGCGCTCTGAGACCTACGGGTGATTTATGCGCTCTATAAATGCAAATACAAATGCAAATACAAATATGCTGGAGAATCTGTACAATAATAGACTAGTGACCTCAACTCCTCTGGGGAATTCATCAGGACTATGTTACCACTCTTCCTCATATCTGTAGCATCCTCCAACCTTGGGTACTCGTCAATGACTACACCACACACAGAGCTTGGCATAACAATTCTTTATTCTTCTGCGTGTACCTGTGAACTCAACATTCTAAACCTGCATTCACTTCCCTACGCTCTAAGGGCCTCATTTATGAGGCCCCTTGCGCCATCGGAAGGCCACTTTTTGTGACGTTCCGTGGCGCAGAAGCCTGTGTGAGATTTATCAGGCAGCACTAAGCCACTTTTTTTGGCTTAAAGCTGCCTGATAAATATCAGTCCCTTTAACACAGTGTTCTGCGTTAAAGGGGCGTGCAATGGGTGTTGCTGGGGGCGTTCCCAGCAACATCCATGGCCTTTAGACACTGCCCCAGATATACGAGAAATCGTAAATCTGCGGCAGTGCCAAAAGCTTTCACCTCCCCAGGGGAGGCGTAAGGGAGGCGCAACGGAGAGAAATGTCTTTATTTCTCTTTGTTTTTCCTTTTTCTATGTGTCTGCATTCTGCAGCACACATAGAAAGAGGAAAAGTCTCTTATGATTATTTTTGTACAAAAAGGTTCCCCTTCCTGAACAAAAATAATCATCCCTGCAACGCAGGCACCCTTGCACCATTGTGCAAAGGTGCCTGCGTTGGTGCAGCCAGCCCATTGTGCGCCAGCGCAGGGGAAAAGGACAGGAATGCGCCGTATCTTATAGATACAGCGCATCCTGCCCTTTTCTTTTGCCGTAGGGAATCGCAGCAGGAAGGCCTGCAGCACTTCCCTACGGCAAAACCTCATAAATGAGGCTCTAAATGTTTATGTCACAATTCTACGGAATCCATCAGGAGCCACAAAGGTTTTGTCATTGCAAACCCACACTACACTGCAGTGTCTAGCCCTAACTTTGGGCAGTGAAGTCCTATTTAGTCTTGTCATGTGCTTTGGGGTAAGGGGCGAAAGAATGGTTTACATCTTGTCTGCATGGTATAACGTTTTGGTGTCCTGGACTGGAGTATTGAAGAATCAGGCCACCTGGCTGCAACCGGTGTCTAATGGTAACACCATCCTTGGGTGCATTGCCTTTGATGTGACCCTCGTCACACATTTTTATCTCTCTCAGGTCTCAGACACCTCTCACTTAGGAGGCATTAGCGCCGGGACACTCTGCTTGAGTAGCTGAGCGCTCAATAAAACTCCCGATAACATAACATAACATAACATCCTGCTTTTCGGGCTAGAGAGCTCCGGGTGGACCCCACTGTGTGTATAATGTATGCATCCCTAATCGAACCAACAGAAGGCTCACCCCTGTCTGAAAACTAAACATTCAGAAGTCCTAGGGAAACAGAGATTTGGGTCAAGCTTTTGGAGAGATGTGTTCACGTATGAAGAAAGCAGAAGGAAACTAGCATGTTTGGGGCACAAATTTTGAGAATCTAACAAATGTTCAGCGTTGCGTCCTGGCCAGCCAATCAGAGTGAGGGTTGTCTGGCACCCATCAGCAGAAATAATTTGTTTGCTGTACATTTCAATACAGTTCGGGGGTGATATAAATGACTAAATAGCAGGTACCCTAAAAAGTATTTTGCTTGCAACTACTTTCCAAGTTTTCAAAATGCACTGCACCTAGTTTATTGACTGCTGGCATTTTGAGGCTATAGAAAACCCATACATGTCTGGTACCCACATGTTCCAGAGATCGAAAGGAAAAAAGCTAGGGGTCTAGTCTTGGCAGTGAAATGCCTCTGTGTGATGGAGACTGGAGGGAATTAGGATGTTTTGCTAAAAGATGCTAAAAATCTGGTCAGCACGATCTTCTGGCCAGCCAATATGGGTGAGGGATATGTGACACCCAGAGCTACAACCCTTACCATATGTAAATGTTAAAAAATATGGTTGTTGTCTTTTTGTACAGTAGCAGCCGGTGTCCTTGCAAAGTGGTAGGGTGGGTGAGCAGGGGAGCTGGAATGGTGGACAACCAAACAGAAGGAAAAACAAGCATTTACAATGCAACAGTTTCGCCTTTGGAAAAGTTAGAGCTATTGGAATTGTAAATGACAACATTTGTATTTATGTGTTGGTTTTGAAAACAGATAAATAAATGGCATTGTCATTTACATTGCCAATAGCTTAATCTCTCATAAATGTGAGACCTATTGTACCCTACGGACGAGCTCAGCAGACAGCAATTACTACCACGCACACACACCCAGAGCCACACACACACACCCAGAGCCAGCCACACAAACCCAGAGCCAGCCACACACACCCAGAGCCAGCCACACACACACGGCGGGGATTCTATTCCGTACGCCTCTACAATAAGTCTTGCAGAGCAGCGCATGCACGCTGGCTCTAGGCTCGACCTAAAAAATAAATACACTGTGTGCTGTACTCAACTCACACAAGTAACTATGCATGTGTCATGGAAATTCTGCTAAGGCCTACGGTATTACACAATGGCTGGCTTACAGAAGTGCTGGCCGTGCTTTTATAGCCTTAATGTGTTTGTGCAGAGCATCGTTGACGAATCACATGTACTATTTCCTCTGTTGAGTTGTGGCCCCAGGGATGTCTAAGCTTAAGAATGCTTTGAGTTGTTTTATGGATGAAGTGGCATTCTTCTGAAAGGGTGATTAATTAACATCAGGCATGCACCAATTAAGCCCTACCTTGATAACCGATTGTTAGGCATGCACCAATGATGCGTAAGCTTGCTTACTTAATACGAGGCGTACTCTAGCAAAGCCACAGTTTGGTAGCTTATTGTGAGGCATCAACCAACAGAACCATAGCTTGATAACTTAACACGAGACATGCACCAATGAAGCCCTAGCTTTCTGACATTTTATCTTTTGAGTTCCACATAGATACCAATTTTATTTCTGATACTTTGAAAGGTGCTCCTTGAATACCAGTTAAGGTGTCAAACAGAGAGGGGACCCTTGGAGCCACAGACTTTCAATGCCCTGGTTATTAAGGTTATCAACTTACATTTCGATAGTGTACCCATGCATAGTACCCACTTAAGAGGTAAATATTGCACACTGTGTCATTGGAATGCTTGCATTTAATGTATACGAAAAAGATCGGCTGGTTGTTTACATCTGTATAAGAACACAGAAATACTGTTTAAGCAAGAAAGATGTTTTTAAGTTTCTTTGTTTCAGTTATTGTTTCATGATGTACAGTCCTTCCGGAGGTACACCCAAAACGATACTCGCCCCTAATTGCATACAGGCCTGGGCTTTTTCCAAGACATGGATCGAGATGCATTGGTTATGGAGATTGGCTTTATTTGGTCCCAATTCTTATTTGGTAGTCAAGATCTAGTATTGGGGAATTGATAAGGGACCTGTTGAGCTGAGAAACATTTCCAGCTTAGCCGTCCCTGTGGTCCTTCAAGTAATAGAGAGCCTCTGTCCTGCTAAATCTACTATCAGAGGAGTGCTTCAGCCACATAATACAAATGTAACCAACCAGCAAATCTAATTTGTAAATATTGAATGCAAGCATTTCCAATTACACTGTATACATTTTAGGAGTCAGACTGTGCTTCTGCAGATAAAGAGGTGAAATAGCACGTACATTTATACATTTCTGTTGATTAGCCGAAAAGCAATGACACAAATGCTACAATTGTATTTATTTACGGTTTTATAAAGTGCAAACCAGCACAATAGGAGTTTTACATTAAAATAAAATAACAAGAACAGTTATAATGGAGAGCAAATAAATTAGATTGATAATCATTACCAGCTATAAACCAGCAGTTGTGCACCTCACATCAACCAAGTAAAAAAGTTAGGGGGTTGTGTAGTTGTCTACCCAGTGCTTAGTATACCTTACGGCTGCAGAAGAGGCGAGGCGAAAAACTGACTAGTTAACATTAGCCGGGGTGTTCTGCTTAAACTACCAAACACAATAGTTAAAACCTTCAAATTAGGGAATACCCGAATAGGGAAAATTATTAAACATGCAACAGAACAGAAAGTGTGGCGAGAATAAACTCAGTATCATACACATGGCAAAATGAAGCAAAATGTGTCCTACATCACTGAGCTTACACCACAGAAAGCCTTAGTTACATACTGCTTGCTCAGGTTCAGAGGAAGGCTATGACTTCCCTGGCTCGGCTTCTTAGCACACTGTTGATAATCTATCAATCATGTTCATTCCGATGCCGTTACTGGCGACAGTCGCCAGAGCATGAAATAAAATTTGAAAGCAGGTAGAACGCTTCACTGGTGAAGGAAAGGACAGTGGGGGAAATGGATATTTAGCGGAGACAAATACAAGACAGAAACATAAAGAGCGTCTCAGGGAAACATCAGAGAGAAGTTGCATTAACACTAAAAACACGGATGAACCGCTAAGGATGGGAGGAGGTGGGGGCACTAAACAGATAAAACGAGACAAGAGGAAATACAGAGACAGCACGTCAAGGATTTCAGACATATATATTTGGGAACTGGGGAGCAAGGAAAATAGCAAATGTAGATTAGAACACACAAAGAGCGAAAGATCGAGACAACATAAATGGGAAGAGAAAAATGGAAAAACAGAGGAAAACACGAATACAGATTAGAAGATACTGACAGATAGATATAAAGATGTTCGGGCAAAGTAATGGGGCCAAATAAGAACAAGAAGCACGGGCACACGGACGGGGGGAGGGGGCCGGAACGGGCACACGGACAGCGGGAGGGGGCGGGAACGGGCTCACGGACAGCGGGAGGGGGGCAGGTTAACGGGGAAGAGGGACAGCGGGAGGGGGGGCGGGAACGGGATAAGAAAAAAACCAAAAAAATGCCGCTTACCTGTAAGAAAAGTGAAATGGCGCAGCCCACCCCTGCTCGGAGTAGGGAGCGGGTCGGGTCTGCGTCCTCACAGGGAGAGCGAGCAGGCTGGTGTGACGAAGGATACCGGCCTGAAAAAAAAAAATTACATCCGCCCACCGCCGCATGACGTGGCGGAAAGCCTAAAAATCGCAGGAACGCCCACGAATCTGCTTGCAGAATGACGAGCAGATCTCTCTTCCAATGGCTAGCCTCCATTTATGGAGCTAGCCAATGGAAAGAGAGGGCGGGACAAAGCCACACAGTGTAAGTCATTAGATTTCGCCTGCGCGAAACGCTGCTTGCGCAGCTTTCGACAGGCGAAACCTAAAAAGAACTTACCTGCCGCTTTGACGCTCCTTTCCGGCTACGTGCAGGCACAGGCTCCCAGAATCCCCTGTGGCCAATCCTGACACTGCTCTCATGCTGAGAGCAGCATCAGGATTGGCTGTAGCGCTCCAAATCTGCAACCCAGTGCACCTACCACTCTCTCTCTTCCTGTCATCCCAATGGGCCCGCCCCTAGACATGATGCTTAGAAAAATAAAACAATAATAAACACAGGTTTATTATAGTTTTATTTGTCATTTTTTTGGCCGCTGGGGGGGGCGTGTTCCTCCGCCTTAGTGGAGAAACCACCGCTGGGTTTGAATAAAGTCCAGGGGTGGTATCTGTGACCCAAAGACCAGTACCATAAACATATATTTTGCTTGCAGCTGCTTTCTAAAATACCACAATGCACTGAATTTAGTTTATCATCTGTGGGCACACTTGGCCTGTAAAAAACCCTTATATGTCTGGGACACCCATGCACTGGAACTTTGAGGCAAAAACAAAGAGGAATAGGGAAGATTGAAGAAAATTACTGTGTTTTAAAAAAAAATGTAATTGATAAATTTTACAAAAGTAATATTCAGAGAGTTCAGTGGTCAGCCAGTGAAGGAAAGGAATATATTGATTCCTTAGGTTGCACAGAAGTAGAAAATACATAGATTTGATATGTTCCGCATACAGCCACGGCTCGTGCAGGGCGTTACACTGGGCGGTGACGTCAGGCAGAGGAGGGGCAGGGTGGGGGGTTGTAAAATGCGGGATATAGACGATGACAGGTAAGTCCTGGGGGGAAAAAAACGAATTTCGTTGCGCGCGCAGCATCACATTTGGCGATGCAGCGTGGGTAATGAAATTCGTTTTTTTTTCTTCCGGTACTTACCTGACATTGTCCATATCCCGCATTTTACAACCCCCACCCTGCCCCTCCTCTGCCTGACGTCACCGCCCAGTGTAATGCCCTGCAGCCGTGGCTGCCCACAAATTCCTGAGTTTGTTATTTGTCATTGAATGAACAGTGCACCATAAACAGTGATTCTGCCAAAATGTTGTGATTTGTGTAAATATTACATAATTGAATCTGTAGACCATGTTCCAGAGAAAAACCCACATATATTTGGTACTTCCAGACTCAAAGTATTTGGTGGACGTAGTTGAGAAGTCTCGACTCACCATCTTTTCATATGCTGTCGGCACTCTGATCATCTTCTCACTATAAACTGCTCAGTATGAATATCCATCGCTACTCCAGCTTGGTCTGAGGAATGTCTCCCTGTGGATGAATAGAAATGCACTGAAGCTGAATGGCAACAAAATAGAGGTCCTGGTTCTGGATAGCAACCCCGAACTTTGGGGAGTCAATCACTGGCCAGATGCTCTGGGTCAGTACCCACTCTGGCTACTAAAGTGAAGAACCTCGGCTTCATCATCGATAGCAACCTCTCCTTTAAGCATCAGGTGTCTAAGGTCATGGCCACTTGCTTCTCTGTTCTCAAATGGCTCAAGAAGATCCTCTTGCTAATTCCGCCGGCCACCCAGAAAACGGTGATGCAGGCCCTGGTGACATCCAGATTGCACTACGGAAACGTATGGGGAAGAAGGTGTAGCCTTATGGCTAGAGCTGCCGACTTTGGAGCTCGGGAACCAGGTGTGAATTTCAGCGTCGGTTCAGCATCCTGTGATTCTGGGCAAATCACTTAATCTCCCCTACCAAAAATAAATGTGTCCTTGCGTAATGAAACTGGTGCTCAGGTAAAGCACTCCAATACCTTCGGGTCAAGTTTGCTCTATATAAATCTGCAAAAACAATAAAATGTATCATACCTGGGTGCAGACAAATCCTCGATCTATCTCTTGCATATCATCCGGAATGTGGCCGCTCGCCTTCTTTTTCAGCTGCCTATATATGCCTCAGTTTCACTGCTGCTTCTTAAACTACATTGGCTAAGGGTTTATACGTATATCATATTTAAGGCCTTATGGTATATGTTCCGGGTAAGACACAGCTTGGCCCGTTCTTGTATCCAAGGCTTGGTGAAACCCTATGTGCCCTCCCTACAGTTGAGATCATCCAGCCTCTCACTGTTCACATTACCCAGGTTTCATCTTGCTCGCACGAAAGGTCACTTGTTTTCCTATCTGGGCCCAAAACTTTGGAATTCTCCCCTGGTTGCTCTCAGGGGGCCGATTCACAGAACTAACTTAAGACAAAATCCTAAACTTACTACTATTTTGGTATTCACAGAAGGCACTTACTCATTTTGGTATTCACAGAAGTTAGGAGTCCTAACTTTAGGTCTCCTAAATGCCTTGTGTGAATACCGAAAGTCTTAAAGTTAGGATTTTTCTCAGTTTAGGAGTTCTAACTTTAGGACTCCTAAATGCCTTCTGTGAATACCAAAAGTCTTAAAGTTAGGATTTTTCTCAGTTTAGGAGTCCTAAAGTTAGGAGTCCTAACATTCTAGCCTGTTCTTGTAAACCCCTTCACATTTGTGCATGTCTAGAAGGGTGATGCCCAGAGGTGTAGGAAGGGGTGCGTGGGTGCAGGCTGCCCCTGGTGTCATCACTGAGGAGGGCAAAATGGCAAAAATATGTGTTTTTAAAATAAAAATAAAAATTGTGGCTCACAACACTTTTTGGGGAAAAAATAATATTATTTAAAACTAGTTTAATAACTTCGTCTGACAATTAATTAACCTCAACAAGTCAACATAATACATATTGAAACTTTTTAGTTCAGTCAACAAACGCAACAAAACCCGGCTGAACTTGACGCTGTGTAGTGGAGAGCGTATGGATAAGGAAGAGGAGGGGGTGTTTCTTTCCGCCGACGTCTGTCTCTGCAGTTGGTACTCGAGCGAGACGAAAACAACCGGTGACTCATCCTCACTCAACCCGCAACCAATCCTATCCGCTGCGTGCCGGTCAGTCACCCCACGTCATTCTGTTGAGAAAGTTGGGCATTATTACTGAAGCTTATAAGTGCCGTGATGAATTTATTTTTGTTACATTTTTTAGTTTATTGATTCGATGTGATCATCCTCTTCTCTTTGATATTGAGTTTGGTAAGTAACGTAAATGTTATGATGCATGCTATTTGTTTGTATGTGTACGTTAAGCCGGGGGTGACTAGAAATGTTCTGCACTGGGTACCACCTGACCTTGCTGTGATGCCCTATAACCATTTATCTAAGATTGCCCAATAAGTGCCCCACTATCACCCTGCTGAAAGAGACCACCCTGCCATGTTCGACTTGTAGTAAAAGGCTAATAATATATCTCACTGAAGCCCCAACAGAGACGGGCCTGTGTTTAACCGCTAGTATCACGGATGCTTCAACAGAAACCGATATTTCTGAAGAGGCAGCCACGGCCTCTCTGTCGTGCGACCTCTCTTGACCCCAGCAATTACGCCAGACGTTTCCAGAAAACAACCTTGCGAGCTCGAACAATTAACAGTAAATCAATTTCCCTTCGTGCAACATCAATGGAACATTATGTCTGATGAAATAAACGTCGCCATTAAATCCCTGCAAATAGAAACCAGATTTCCTTTTGTTTTTTTTTTTCATTTAATTTGCAAAATGTCAGTAGTAAACGCTCGGGGCAGGGCTCCGTGTGACGTTTCTCAGACAGATCTGTTAGGGATGGGGTTACTAGGGAGATGGGGGGCTGCAGAGGGGGATCTCACCTGCAGAAGGACATCGCTAGGGGACAGAAGATATAATCTGAGTGGTAGCCTGAGATAGGAATCTTACACATGGGGTCGAGTGGAGTAGGCGTCACTTTGTGGGAATTAGACTGCAAGTGACATTATGTCTCTAAATCAGATAATGTGGTGGGAGGGGTTACAGGGCTGTGATGGCTGACGTCACTTCAAGGCATCAGACACCACAGACTGAGGTGGACCTTATATCAGAGGCAAGATGTACTAGAAATCAAAACTATCAAGGCAGGGTGGAAACTCACCTCTGACATCACAATCTACCTGAGTGAGAGAATCACAATGACAGTGGGCGGGGCAGGGAGGAGTCTTTGGATTGGGTGACTGCAGAGGTGGATTCCTGTTGGAGGGAGGGTGCAAGTCCCCAGGGAAGGAGGAGTCATGTGACCTGCCTTTGCACATTGCCATTGTCTGGTGAGGAATGTTTGTTTACAACATACACGTTCAATAAATACTGTAGGCGCCAGGGGTCTTATTGCACAAGTAACGGGGACCACTGTAGGTGGGAAACTAAGGACTCTCCTCTGACAATGGAGGTGGTGGTGAGATGAATCACAGCAGTGCTTAATTTGTAAAAAAAAATAAGTGACTGGGCTCCCGTCAGGAGGCCACTGAAGTGTGCACCACACATTGTCCCTGCCATCACTGCTAACGACAGCAACAACACGACTGCTAACCATCACACTCCTCCAAGTGTGCCAATTCAGACTATTTCAGGCCTCCAATGCTATAAAAATGGCTTGGGCAGCAGGTAACCGTCGTTTTCAATGTATATTGAATTTATAATGTACTGTTGTTGTGTGCCTGCCTAAATTCCCCAGATAGCGCCACCTTGTGGTACACTCTCACAAGCGCCGACGTTGACAAGTATGTGCCGGTGCCTAGCACTGGAAACCACTGGCTCAAATTAAGCACTGCAGAGTCCATGGACCAATGGACAGAGAATCTGAAGTCGGAGACGGTAGAAAGAGCTCTCTCGTCCAATCACTTTTGTACATATTTTGTATAATGTCTGATTTCGGGTACGCAAGTTGTCCTCAGACTCTGGTAAGGAGACAGTTCAAGAACTCTGGCCCTAGAATTTGGGCCCTTGAACTGCCCTCAAACCCTGGGTAAAGGAAAATCTGAGGACTCTGGGTTTGTGAACCTGGTTAAAGTGTTTGTAATCCCAATGTTAAAACCAGTTTTAAATAAAGAAAATGCACCCCGCCATGAAGGTCACTTCAAACACCCATTGTCAGGAGCCAGGGGGTTTGAGAATGCTACCCCTGCCCCCTTATCGTTCCTTTAGAATTTATTTACAGGGCACGGGCCAAGCCCAGCGTCTAGTAATGGAGGATCACTTCTAGTAGAAATAGTCTGTGGGCACATTCAATCAGTAACCCCAGACTCAGACCCATAGACCTGGGCTTTGGGTCAAGGGAACTCAGCCTATACATTTTCTTTATTTTATAAAGAACATTTTCTATATTAAGTCAGCCCTCAAACTGTTCAATGACCTAAACAGCCAAGGTTTCTCTAATGTTTACCTCTTCAATGCTTACCCTGCACATTTCTAAATTGCTACTATTTCGTCATCTTTCAAGCTAAGTCTGGTGTAAATCTGCTGATCAGTGTTTGCTTTAGCAAAATATCCTCTGTAATCTTGAATTGTAAATGTGACTCCCCCCTCCCTTTTTAACATTTTTCCCTGCACAGATTTGCATGAAACATGGCACACCAAACCTTAGCCACTTTTGCTAGGAGTGAAAAGTTTTGTGCAGATCTGTCAAACTGCGCTAAAGTTATCGAGAATCACAAAAATACATTTTCAATGGAAAGTGTGGCTCAACCATACATTATTGCACTACTGTCATCAATGATGTCATTTGAGATGTCATCCGTGATGTAATATATGCGGTCATAAGCAGTGTATGGCTGGGGCTCTGCTAAAAATAACTGGTGAACTTCTGTTTTTTTTAGTTCAAAATGTTAATGTTGTCACTGACATATTCACCTAATTAAAATGTTACTTTAACCTTCGTTTTTTTCAGTGAATATCTAAGTTTTAAAAAAAACATAAACAGAACTTTTTATCACACCTAACTATATTGTTACTTTAACATTTGGCTTTTTTCAGTGAAATTTTAGGATTTACCGTAGTCATATTTTATGACAATACTTAAAGCCAGCCCCTCGCCGCACTTGACCTTTGCTGTGTGTAGTATACCATTGGCCTTCAGGCCGTGGGAACCCCATCTAGGGACAAATGCAAGGAAAACGAGGAGGGGGTTGGGTGGCCCCCTCTCTGAGCCTTATTAGGTCCCGGTAATACCAAAAAGGGCAGGGGGCCATGTGTCCTCCTTCCCCAAGCCTCATTAGTCCCTGGGGACTCCATCCACTAAAGCTTTTTTTAAAGGGGGGGTGTGGACTTCATCCCCCAACAGGCACTGCACCAGGAGGCACGCTTGCAGGGTGGTAGTGAAAGGGGGCATGGCCTCCAAAGTCTCTTAGCAATCACGCTGTGTGGGACTTACTGGAGGTAACAGGTGGGCTTGTTGGCCCCAAGGACAAGGACCCTCAGCATCCATGGGGACTTCATCCCCCAACCAGCAGTGTGCCAGGAGGTGCACAAGGAGGCATGTGTGCAGACAGGTAGTGAAAGGGGCAGGGCCTCCGGTGACTTGCCGTCATTTTTTAAAGTTATTTTTTTTGTATTAGGGGAGGGCCCCCTTCCAGTTGCCTATTTCAGCCCTGGAGATCACATCTCCCGGGGCCCAGCTTTTAAAAAATAAAAATAGCATTAAAGGGAGGGGGGCCGAGTGCCCTCCTTCCTGGATCTATTTTGGCCGGCCTCTAATATGGGTGGCCTGGACCCACCCAGGGTACCCACTCATCACAGATGGGGACCACAGAGAGAGCTTGAAAGCCCCCATGGTCCTTTCCGGCTCCCTGCCTCCTGTGGGATCCAGAATTTCTTTTACAGAGAGGAGCTGCTAACCCTACCCTACCCTACCCTCTTCAAAATCTACATGGCCCCCCTCACAGCCATCATCCGACAACACAGCCTCAACATCGTATCCTACGCTGACGATACCTAGCTCACCCTCTCCCTCACCAAAGACCCCACTAACACCAAACTCAACTTCCAGAAAGGAATGCAAGATGTCGCAGTCTGGATGACCAACAGCTGTTGAAGCTCATCGTCGAGAAGGCAGAAGTCCTTGTCCTTGGAACCACCCCTTCAGCATGGGACAACACCTGGTGGCCGACCGCCCTCGGGAGCCCACCCACCCCCTCAGACCACCCCAAAAACCTCGGCATCGTACTCGACTCATCACTCACCATGAACCGACATGTCAACGCCGTCACCTCCAGCTGCTTCAACACCCTCCGCATCCTCCGCAAGACCTTCAAGTGGATCCCCCCTGAGTCAAGGAAGACAGTCACCCACGCACTCATCACCAGCAGACTGGACTACGGAAATGCACTCTACGCCGGCATCAACAGATCCCTACTCCGCAAACTCCAATCAATACAGAACACCGCCACCAGACTCGTCCTCGGCATCCCCGGCAAGAACACATCAGCCAAAACCTATGAAGACTCCACTGGCATCCCGTGGAGAAAAGAGTCACCTTCAAGATCCTCACTGACGCCTACAAATACCTTCACGGACCCAAATACCTCAACGACAGAATCAATGTCCACGTACCCAAAAGAAACCTCCGATCCTCCGACCTCGTACTGGCTGAAACCCCGCACATCCACAGAGCCAGATCAGGTGGAAGATTCTTCTCTCACGTTGCAGCCAAGACCTGGAACAAGCTACCGGCAGACATCAGACTAAGCATGGGCGGATTTTGCGAATTGGCAATCCGCGAAATTGCGTATTTACGGATTCGCAATCCGCAAAATCCGCGAATTTTGCGGATTCCTTTTCTTTTTTATGTTCGCAAGTGTTTCTGCCATTTCTCAAGGGTTTTTTACCAGTTCACAAACGCGAACTTACTTGTCGGGTAGCAATGGTCGCGACCATGTTGTTTCTACGTCTGGTTCATCACAGCACCCTCTGTTTCACCACTGCCACCCTCTGTTTCACCACTGCCACCCTCTGGCTCACCCATGCCACCCTCTGGCTCACCCATGCCACCCTCTAGTTCATCACTGTAGATTATGGGGGGAAAAGCACACCTGCCCTGCCTCAACTGACATGAATGAATTAGGGGATGATTATTGTGTCACTGAATTTGAACTTCCAGGCTGGCACCTGCTTCCTTATCTGTAATTGCTTTCTGTTACAGTGTAATTTTTTTAACAGGACCTTTGTTGTATACTTGTAGCTATTCTCTGAGCCTGCTGTGAGGGTCAGAGCAGGGTCATAGAATAGTTGCAAGTAGGCAACTGAACTCTGAAGGGGCCCCTCAGGAAGCACTACAGGGAATGGTTACTAATGATAAGATTGAACTTTTGCACCTGCTGAGTGCTTTCAGTTTTGCAAAAATCCAAATATCCAGCAGCATCCAGAAAAAGTAATCCTTCCAGGCACTACAGGGAATTGTTACTAATGATAAGATTGAACTTTTGCACCTGCTGAGTGCTTTCAGTTTTGCAAAAATCCAAATATCCAGCAGCATCCACAAAAAGTAATCCTTCCAGGTCAAGATCCAAATCAAAGTGACCAGCACATGAAGAAAGCACTGGGAGGAGCCTGCTGGACAGGAACAGGAAGTTGGAGACTGTGGGGCACTTCCTTCCTCCCCCCCAAAATGGACTCCTTGCAAAAAAAAGTGCAGGCAAATGTCAACCTGAGGAGTTATTCTGATAAAAATCATAATTTTCAAGGTTTATGCTGCCTGCTGGTGGATTTCTTGTGCGAAATTGCAAATTTTGCAATCTCGCAATTGTGAGATTGTCGCTGCCCGCCGCATCTACGTGTTCGCAAGTGTTTACTCCAGCGAAATTGTATAGTATTCTAGTTGGCAAGTGCGACCAAGCAAAAAATCCGCTTCGCACGGATTTACGAATTTTCGGCAAGTTCGCGAGAGTTCGCGGATTGCGAATTTGCTGAAAATCCGCAAAATCCGCGAGCGGAACGGATTTTACACCCATGCTTACATCAGACGCTTCCCCCTCCCTTAACACCTTCAGGAAGATCCTCAAGACCTGGCTCTTCGGCTAAACAGATCTGCAGAACCCCGCCCCCAGCGATTTGAAACCCTCACGGGTGAGTAGCCCGCTTACAATTCCCCAGATTGATTGATTTATTGAACATGCAGCTCACTCTCTGTAAAAGAAATTGTGCTCCGCTTCTAGCAAGCGAGAGCATTTTTTATGCTCTCGCTTGCTAGAAGCAGAGCCCAGTTTGCTTTGGCTTGGCTGGAGCAGTAAAGCTCCTGCCAAGCCAAAGCAAACAGCTATGTCTCTGGATGGATACCCCAGAACATAGCAGGAGCCTGCTGTGAGGAGGTGGTGGTCCCCAGGGCTATCTATTCCTCCAGGAGGGGGGTTGCTCAGCCCCCTCCTGTGTTAAAATTTTCCCCGGGGAGGTGGTGGCTCCCGCATTCAATTTGACTTAACCCCCAGGGAGGTGGTGGTCCTGTGGCTGGGAGGTCTAAGTGGCCCACCCTATTAATGAATAAATAAGCCCCGGGGATATGGTGGTCCCCAGGGCAGTGGGGGAGGACATACGGGTCTTCCCTGCCTTTTTTGTTAAACAAGCCCCAGGAGGTGGTGGTCCCCAGGGTGTCAATGAGTCTCAGGAGATGGGTTTGGGAGACCCCCCTCCTTTATTAAAATGCTCGTAGGACCTGGCCCACCCAGGTGCAGGTAAGAAACAAATTCCCTCTAAATTATTATTATTTATTTTTTTAATTTGAGCTCTGCATGGTCCCTGTGGGACCCCCCAAGAGACCTTTTCTTTTTCTTTATGTTTTTTTCTGTGAATCTGTTCAACCGAGTCACAAGATGGCTGCCAACACTTTCTTGGTTGAAATGTTAGCAGACAATCAGATCTCAGCATGAGATCCGGAGGGTTCACGGATCCTCTTTGTTCCTAGATATACAACAGGAATTTCTTTTAACTAACTCAGCAACTACTGAACGATTGACACCAAATCACAAAAAGGCACTTCCCTGAACCAACATCTGCCTTCCTGCCAAATTTAGTGTAATTCCGTTTATCGGTACAGACTGTAGTCGTGTCTAAAGTTCCTATGGAAATGAACATCGGGAAAACACGCTTTGAGACACCGCCCCCCCTTTTCCCAGCCCCTGCTTGACGGATCACACTGAAACTTTCAAGACAGCAGCTGAAGTGTGTGGCAAACTAATTTTGAAAATTTCACAAGGAGTCATCAAACAACTTTAAATTTATTGGCAAACAAAAATAAATGCTCTTCCTATGGACATTACATCCGAACTATAACTACCTACTGGTGACCGCCAGAAGGGTATATATATATAGCCCAGAGTCATCCAACACAAACAATTGGTTGAATTTACCCAATGGATTCACTAAATGTAAGACATGTAAGACATGCCAATATGGCACAATTAAAAAGACTTATGTCACTGCATTTTGCGACAAGTAGGTGAAAATTAACAAACCACTCCATTGTAAAACAGAATATGCGATCTATATGTTGGAATGTGCATGCTAACTTAAGTATGTGGGCAGTACTAAGCTACCGGTCAACAAGAGGATTTTGCAGCACATTAGGGCGATTAATAACTGTGAGCCTACTTACCCTGTTGCCAGGAATTTTCGCAAAGTTCATAACAGCAATCGGAAAGACTTTTCGTATTATGGTATTGATGTCATACCCAAAACTAAAAGAGGAGGCAACAGGGACTACCAACTCAGAAAACTAGAGACCCGTTACATTCTAAACATGGCCAGCAAGTCCCCAGGGGGGTTGAACAACACAGAAGACTTATACACATGCTTATGAAGAGGTCCCACCCATCCTGATTTACCGTGCGTCCTTTTCCAGTTTACATTGACTTTTATCTTTTAAATATCCATATTTTTATTAACATCAGATTGAATTCCATATTTATTCTATTTATTGTCCTAACTGAATTGCACTTTATAAATAGAAGCAAAATATACAGGAACCAAACCATTGTTGAAATTTGAGACTGCCAACTCACCTGAACCAGTAAACTACATGGTTTTTTAAGCTACACACAGATGCACTTTAAGTTCAGCACTGGAGCATTAGTTCTACTTTTATTTAAAAGTGAAGGGTGATTAGGTAATTTATATCTTGTTATTAGGTAGCACATAGCACTTTTCACCACAAAACCAGCATCAATCAATCAATCAATCATGCCATTTGTATAGCGCACTACTCACCCGGGAGGGTCTCAAGGCGCTTGGGGGGAGGGGTATGCTACTGCTCGAACAGCCAGGTCTTGAGTTGTTTCCTGAAGGCGAGATGGTCCTGGGTCAGCCGAAGGTGGATGGGGAGGGAGTTCCAAGTCTTGGCAGCCAGGTAAGAGAAGGATCTTCCTCCGGCGGTGGCTCTTCGGATGCGTGGTACGGCTGCGAGATCGAGGCTGGTGGACCGTAGCTGGCGGGTGGGCGTGTAGAAGGTCAGGCGGTCGTTGAGGTACTTGGGGCCCAGGTCGTGGAGAGACTTGTGTGCGTGGGTGAGGAGCCGGAACGTGATCCTCTTGTCGACGGGGAGCCAGTGCAGGTTCCTCAGGTGGCTGGAGATGTGGCTGCGTCGGGGGACATCCAGGATGAGTCGAGCGGAGGCGTTCTGGATGCGCTGGAGTCTTTTCTGTAGCTTGGCTGTGGTTCCGGCGTAGAGGGCGTTTCCGTAGTCCAGTCGGCTGGTGACGAGTGCCTGGGTGACAGTCTTCCTGGTCTCGGTCGGGATCCAGCGGAAGATCTTGCGAAGCATACGCAGGGTGTTGAAGCACGATGAGGAGACGGCGTTGACTTGTCTGGTCATCGAGAGGGAGGGGTCCAGGATGAAGCCCAGGTTGCGTGCGTGGTCGGTTGGCTTGGGTGCGGTGCCCAGGGCTGGGGGCCACCAGGAGTCGTCCCAGGTGGAGGGCGAAGATCCCAGGATGAGGACTTCATCCACTCGGCGACGTCTCTCATCCCTTCGTGTAGGCAGGTTCTGGCGGTGTCGGGGTCTCTGGTGAGCAAGACTCATTGTCAGTGAAATTGCTCTCCCACCCTCGCAGCTCCACCATTAAGTGAGGTGCCCCTGCCCCTGCACTCTTGAGTGTTGGTGATCGAGGCCCTCCTCCACCCGCAGGTTTCCCTGCGCCTCATCCCTGGTGGTCCAGTGGACCTCTGTCTCCTTTCTTTCTTTCTGCTCCTTCACTCGTTTTTCTCCCCTTTCTATCTTTCACCTTTCTGCACCTCTGTTCTTTTGCGCCTTATTTCTGCCCATTTCCCTTTCTCTCCCTCTGCTCCTTCACTCGTTTTCACTCGTTTTTTCCCCTTTCTATCTTTCACCTTTCTGCACCTCTGCTCTTTTGTGCCTTATTTTTGCCCATTTTTCCCTTTCTCTCCCTCTGCTCCTTCTCTCGTTTTCACTCATTTTTTTACACTTTCTATCTTTCACCTTTCTGCTCTTTTCTGCATCTCTGCTCTTTTGTGCCTTATTTCTGCCTATTTTCCCTTTTTTCTTTATGCCTTCTTTCCTCCCTTTACCTTTCCCCACCGCTGCTGCCCCCGCGGCCCCTCCCCCCCCAGCACGACCGGCCCAATCCAGCTCCCCTCCCCGCTCCCGCCTCCCAGCTGTCCAGCCCTCCCCGACCCCTACTTAATGGCGGCCACTGCGGGGACAGGCGAGCAAGACCACTGACTCATTGTCAGTGAAATTGCTCTCCCACCCTCGCAGCTCCACCATTAAGTGAGGTGCCCCTGCCCCTGCACTCTTGAGTGTTGGTGATCGAGGCCCTCCTCCACCCGCAGGTTTCCCTGTGCCTCATCCCTGGTGGTCCAGTGGACCTCTGTCTCCTTTCTTTCTTTCTGCTCCTTCACTCGTTTTTCTCCCCTTTCTATCTTTCACCTTTCTGCACCTCTGTTCTTTTGCGCCTTATTTCTGCCCATCTCCCTTTCTCTCCCTCTGCTCCTTCACTCGTTTTCACTCGTTTTCACTCGTTTTTTCCCCTTTCTATCTTTCACCTTTCTGCACCTCTGCTCTTTTGTGCCTTATTTTTGCCCATTTTCCCTTTCTCACCCTCTGCTCCTTCTCTCGTTTTCACTCGTTTTTTTACACTTTCTATCTTTCACCTTTCTGCTCTTTTCTGCATCTCTGCTCTTTTGTGCCTTATTTCTGCCTATTTTCCCTTTTTTCTTTACCCCTTCTTTCCTCCCTTTACCTTTCCCCGCCGCTGCTGCCCCCGCGGCCCCTCCCCCCCCAGCACGACCGGCCCAATCCAGCTCCCCTCCCCGCTCCCGCCTCCCAGCTGTCCAGCCCTCCCCGACCCCTACTTAATGGCGGCCACTACGCGGCCGCACAGCGGCCGCGGGCTGCGGGTGCGCCGCTGGTGCACCGAAGGCGCATCAAAGGCAAGCACGTCTGCGCCCGTCTGCGACCCGTCCGCGACCAGCACCAGGAACCCTGGACCTCTGCCCCGCCAACGCTACGACCCAGCAGCACTCCACGCACTCAACCCAGGCTGCAACAACAACTGCAAGCTAGCTTCACCAGCCGACACCCATGGACCCTTCAGCTGTCACCGCTGCCGGCACACCTGCAGCACCGCCAAGAACACGGATCCAGCACAACCCGCCCACAAGAACACAACCGAACTGAAGACTCTGCAATGCATCCTCCTCAACGTCCGATCCCTCCACAAACACGCCACAGAAATCTGGGACCTCCTCGACAGCACAACCCCAGACGTAGCATTCTTCACCGAAACCTGGACCAACACCACCTCGGGACCGGACATCGCCATCGCCATCCCCCAAGGATACAAGATCTCCAGGAAGGACCGCCCCATCCACCCAGGAGGAGGAATCGCCATCGTCCACAAATCCAGCCTCCGCCTGAGCACACTCCCTGACGAGTCCACAGAACTGATGGAACACCTTCACTTCAAGATACTGGCCAGCCCCACCGCCGCCCTTCGAGGAACCCTCATCTACCGACCCCCTGGACCCCGCGGACCCTTTGCCAACTCCATCACGGACATTATCTCCCTGCAGGCCATCGCATCCACCAACTACACCCTGCTGGGAGACCTCAACTTCCACCTCGACAATCAACTGGACCCCAACACCACATCCCTCCTGGACAACCTCCACAACATTGGACTCCGCCAGATCGTGACCGAGCCCACGCACTCAGCAGGACACACCCTCGACCCCCTCTTCACTACAGGAAACTCCATCACCTTCAGCCACACCACCGAACTCCCATGGACCGACCATCGTTGCGTCCACTTCACCTTCAGAACACCCACCGTCCACAGACACCAGCACCTGCTTCCACAAAGAAACTGGACCAAAATCACCGATGACCAGCTCACCTCCTCACTCAACAACTCCACCCCAACCATCGCGGAAAACGACGACCCCAACACCATAGCCCCCCTCAGGAAAAACAACAATACCCGTGCCAAGAAAGCCAGATGGTTTACCACCGAACTTCGAGAGTCCAGGCGCACATGCCGCTGCCTCGAAAAGGCCTGGAGAAACACCAAATCCACAGAAGCCCACAACAACTTCAGAGCCGCCACCAACGCCCACCATCAACTCATCAGAGAAACGAGGAAAAAAGCGATTGAAGACAGAATCTCCACCCACGCACACAACAGCAAGGAACTCTTCAGCATCATCAAGGAGTTCGCCCAACCCACCAGCGAGTCTACCGACATCCCTCCCTCACAAGACCTCTGCGACAAACTCAGCATCTTTTTCCACCACAAAATCAAGAGCATCTACGACAACTTCGACGAAGACAACCAACACACTGAACCCTCACCAACCACCCCCGACACCCGGAAACCAGCGATTGATGACTGGACAGCCCTCACCACCGAAGACACACTGAAGACAATGAAGTCAATCCACTCAGGGGCCCCCACGGACCCCTGCCCCCACCACATCTTCAACAGAGCCGCCAACACCATCGCACCCATGCTCCGCCAAACCATCAACCGCTCCCTGGCGACCGCCTCATTCCCCGACGACTGGAAACACGCCGAGGTCAACCCCCTCCTAAAGAAACCCTCAGCGGACCCCACCGACCTCAAAAACTACAGACCCATCTCCCTGCTCCCGTTCCCAGCGAAAGTCATCGAGAAAGCCATCAACAGCCAACTCGCCACATTCATTGAAGAACACAACATCCTCGACTCCTCCCAATCCGGCTTCAGAAAAAACCACAGTACGGAAACCGCCCTCCTCGCCGCAACAGACGACATCCGCACCTTACTGGACAAAGGAGAAACAGTAGCCCTCATCCTCCTCGACCTATCAGCGGCGCTCGACACAGTCTCCCACCGCACCCTAATACGCAGACTCTACGATGCAGGAATCCAGGACAAGGCCCTCGACTGGATCTGCTCCTTCCTCTCCAGCAGGACGCAGCGGGTCAGACTCCCCCCTTTCCTCTCGGACCCCACACCTATCACCTGCGGAGTCCCCCAGGGCTCCTCCCTCAGCCCGACGCTCTTCAACGTCTACATGGCTCCACTTGCCCCCATCGTCAGAACCTACGGACTCAACATCGTGTCATATACAGACTACACCCAGCTCATCCTCTCCCTATCCAACGAGCCCAACACCGCCAGACGCAACTTTCGAGAAGGCATGGAAGCCGTCGCCAAATGGATGAAAAACAGCTGCCTACAACTAAACACCAACAAAACAGAAGTACTCATCATGGGCCCAAACCCCGACGCCTGGAGTGACACCTGGTGGCCCACCGCCCTCGGAAACCCGCCAACCCCCACAGACCACGCACGCAACCTGGGAATCATCCTGGACTCCGAGCTCAAAATGGACCGCCAGATCAACTCTGTCTCATCTTCCTGCTTCCACACCCTCCGCCTCCTTCGTAAGACCTTCAAATGGATCCCCCTCGAACACCGAAAGACAGTCACTCACGCCCTGGTCACCAGCAGACTCGACTACGTCAACGCACTCTACGCCGGAATAAACAAAAACCTCATCCGCAAGCTACAGAACATCCAGAACGCCGCCGCAAGACTGGTCCTCAACCTGCCAAAACACTGCCACATCTCCCAGCACCTGCGCACACTCCACTGGCTCCCCGTCGAGGCGAGAATCACCTTTAAGATGCTCACCCACGCACACAAGGCCCTCCACGGCACCGGACCAGCATACCTGAACAGCCAACTCAAATTCCACGCACCCCAAAGGACCCTACGATCAGCCCAGCTTTCCTACGCTGTGGTCCCCCGCACCAGAAAGACCAGATCGGGAGGCCGCTCCTTCTCCTTCCTCGCGGCCAAAGCATGGAACGCCCTTCCGCTCCACCTCAGACAGACAACATCGCTCCCCATCTTCGCAAGAAACCTCAAAACCTGGCTCTTCGACAGACCCTCTCCTTGATGGAATGGAACCTGCACCCCCCCTAACCCCCCCCACCCCTAGCGCCTTGAGACCCTTACGGGTGAGTAGTCGCGCTTTAACAAACTCCTGATTGATTGATTGATTGATCTGGTGAGGGAGAGGATCCGCTGGGTGTCGTCGGCGTAAGAGATAATGTTGAGGTTGTGCTGGCGTGCGATGGCTGCGAGAGGTTTTATGTAGATGTTGAAGAGGGTGGGGCTGAGTGAAGATCCTTGCGGGACGCCGCAGATGACTTCGGTGGCCTCGGAGCGAAACGGGGGGAGGCGGACTCTTTGTGTTCTTCCGGCGAGGAACAAGATGATCCACTCCAGTGCCTTCTCTTGGATACCGATGTTGCTGAGGCGCTGGACTAGGGTGCGGTGGCAGACCGTGTCGAACGCAGCGGAGAGGTCCAGGAGGATGAGGGCCACTGTTTCCCCCTTGTCGAGCAGGGTCCGGATGTCGTCGGTGGCTGCGATGAGGGCGGTCTCGGTGCTGTGGTTGGCTCTGAAGCCGGACTGCGAGGGGTCGAGGGATCCGTTCGTCTCGAGGAAGGCGGTCAGCTGTCTGTTGACGATCTTCTCGATGACTTTAGCAGGAAAAGGGAGGAGCGAGATGGGGCGGAAGTTTTTGAGATCGGTGGGGTCCGCTGTAGGTTTCTTCAGGAGGGCGCTGATCTCGGCGTGCTTCCAGCTCTCCGGGAAGGTGGCGGTGTTGAAGGAGGCATTGATGATGTTCCGGAGTTGGGGTGCGATGGTGGAGTCGGCCTTGTTGAAGACGTGGTGTGGGCAGGGGTCGGTCAGTGATCCGGAGTGGATGGTGTTCATCGTGCGGGCTGTGTCTTTGGTGGTCAAGCATATGCAGTTACAGGCAATTGTATATATGAACGCATTTATTCCATAATATCATGAAATATAAACAAGAGATTGATCCCAAAATTATTTCCTAGGAATATAATAATATGATGTATTTTAAATGCCTTTTAGAACTCTGTAATACTTAATATGTATTTATATATTTTATGCTTATAAAAGTATTATTATTACTTGTTTTTTAAATGTTTCTTTAGTTTTTTTAATCATATTATTATGTCATGGGGGTGAGCTCACCAGGACACAGTATGGGAGCCGGCCTGGGGGATTGGGTCCCCGGTGCCATAAAACTTTCAAAAAGTTTAGCGGCCCTGGGGGATGGGGTCCCTGGGGTCTTTAGAATCTCGGGGAGGGGGAGTGCGGCCCACCTCCCCTTTTATTTTATTTTATTTTATTTTATCTGCCCCAACCTGGGCCTTCAATCAGACCCTCCAGGATTTCGCGATTTGCCGCGAAATCGGCAGTTTTGTAAAAATGCCGCGATTTTTACTAAAGTGCCTGCGAAATCGGCACTTTTGTAAAAATGGCGGTATTTTTACAGAAGTGCCCGCGAAACCTAAACATTCAGACCCCTTTCAAGGGGATTAAAAGTGCATAGGGGCGAATGGGGCGTTGCCCCACTAGCCTCGGGACGAGGATCGGGCTGGAAGACAAGGGAGACACCACACGCAGTGCAGCAGCCTCAAAGGAAGAAGTGCTCACTGCCCCGTGTGCCGACCAAAAATTGCATATTGTCTGACTCGGTTTTGTTTTATTCAAGCCGGGTACCACTCCGAGGACGAGGTCACACTCTCGCCCTCCAGCCTCTCACATGCAGTCATCCCTCCCTGCCACGGTCTGCCGCAGTACAAGTAAGGTAGGCGAACGCCGATAATGCATTAGTAATACGACGTACGCCACTTCTGCGACAGAGTGCCATGACGGACAACCTCTAAAGAATTCCTTAACTCAACCTACCTTCACTGTTCCTTGTCACGCATTTATCAATGAAAGATTAGCTCATCCTGCGAATACAGGTTCTAATCTAAAGAATATACTTTTGCACTTTGACCGACTGAACTCGATTGAGCAGCCTGACGTGGAATTCGTCAGCAGGGTGAATACAGTTTTTGTGTCATGAGGCAATCACACTCATCACAGGTGCAATCAAGAGACGCGAGGCGCCTTCAAGCACTTCCTGGTATCACTTCAAACTTTGCGGTTTTCATACGCAGGTAATTGGCTCATAGTGTGAAGGGAGTTGTAACAGTCAACTGCTTCCCACAGAGCGCTCTGGACCCATGGAAATCGGTCTGTGCCGTCCAAACACTAATCTTAATCACGTGTCTTTATGTTTAACTGTTTTACAAAGCAATGTTATACGTTTATAAAATAGAACTTGTGTCCAGAGATAGAAATATAATAATGTGGTCACATAGTTTTAATCGGGGGTGCACACGATTATAATTTAGGCAATAACATTTTGTGAAAATTCACCTGCTAAAGTATGTTTGTCGTGTTATTTATTTATTTTAAACTTATTTTAATAGGTGTTTTAAATAAGTCTTCCATGTTCCTGAACTTCACAAGTTTGGAGAAATTGTTAAAGGAACTGAAGTTTCACAACACTGTACTCTCCTAGCTGTAGCTTGAAAACTGTATTTATGGAAATCAAACTTCCAGGGGAATTTGTAAACTACTATTTTGTAACTATATGGCAAAAAGTATTTGCCTGACAGACGTGTTGGGTGAATTTTGGCTGCCGAAAGGAGGCGACAGGCATGGTTTCTGTTTGGCAGAAGTCAGTTGAACCCACCCGAGCCCCCCCCCCACACACCCTCCCCCAACTCCCACCACCGGGGACTCAACTCGGACGGACCTCCACGCCGCACCACCTTCAAATGTCACCAGCCTCCCCTGGATCCCCCTACATGTGTGGGAGACCCACTGCAAGTATCTGCATTCACACTTGGAGTTTGACACTAGTTTCAATCCCGTGGAAGACAAATAATGTTTTTACAGCTTTTTGTTAAATTGTAGCAATAAACAGACAGCACATGGAATGAAAGCATGCTTTAATGCCGGACACAATTATTACCGCGCCTTTAGATTCACAGACTTTAAAAATATGCTTGCTTTCATTTGCTAGCGAGATTAAGTAAAAGCAGTGTGGGCCATGTACTGCGCAGGAAAACACTTCCACTGAAGGGTGAACTCGCTCTTAGAGTGTTTCCAGAAGGGTAAAAGCAGTCCTAAAGTGATTACTTTCATTATGGACCTGTGGATGAGCAAAGATGGTCTTGCAGCCCCGCACGGTGAGCTAAGTAGCAGGGAGAGAAAGGCTAGGACATTGTTGAGGGTATTATCAAGTTCACTCTCCTGGCTCCCGGATGGGCCCTTGTCTGCAGACATGCACTGCCCGGGCCCCAAGGGGCGCTAGGAGGGCTCAGTGTCTGCAGACAGCAGTAGCTTTAGAGAGTTCAAGGGCATCAGTGACCCGGCGGCACAGGCGTCAGTCGCACTACAGACCAACACACACAGGCATCAAACACACAGACCACAAACACACACAGACCACAAACACACCAGGGACCAACACACACAGACCACAAACACACCAGGGACCAACACACACAGACCACAAACACACCAGGGACCAACACACACAGACCACAGACACACCAGGGACCAACACACACAGACCACAGACACACCAGGGACCAACACACACAGACCACAGACACACCAGGGACCAACACACACAGACCACAGACACACCAGGGACCAACATACACAGACCACAAACACACCAGGGACCAACACACACAGACCACAGACACACCAGGGACCAACACACACAGACCACAGACACACCAGGGACCAACATAACCAGACCACAAACACACTGGAGCCCAGCACACACAGACCACAAACACACCAGAGACTAACACACACAGTCCACAGACACACCAGGAACCAACATACACAGACCACAAACACACCAGGGACCAACACACACAGACCACAAACACACCAGGCACCAACACACACAGACCACAGACACACCAGGGACCAACATACACAGACCACAAACACACTAGAGCCCAGCACACACAGACCACAAACACACCAGAGACTAACACACACAGTCCACAGACACACCAGGAACCAACATACACAGACCACAAACACAAAAAACTAAGATATCTGTGTTTGTTGTAAGAAAAACCGCCAAATAAAATGCCGCTAAATTTCCATATTTGTGCCGCTAAATTTCCATTTTTGTGCCGCTAAATTTGCTAATCCATGCCGCTATATCCTGGGGGGTCTGGACTAGGGCGGTGGCCCCCTTCCCTCAATTAAATTATTTGGTCCCTGGGGATTGAGTCCCCGGGGTATTTGAAGGCTATGATAGGAGGGCCGCGCAGCCCCTGTACGTTTTTGGGGTATATCAGCCCCGGGGTGGGCTCCCAGGGGCTATAATTGCTTGGGAGAGGAGCCACACATACTACTCCCCTTAAGTAAACAGGCATTAGAAATGCAATCGGGCTCGGATTTATTTGAGTTTGAGCTAATGGCATTGTAAATGGCAATGTCTTTTCGCCATGTGTTATGGAGTGTGTGCATGTGGTGTGTAGTGGAATTATGTGGGTTGGATTGTAATTTTACCAATGGTTGCATGCTGTGCTTTAGATGAATATGTTTAAAAGTAAAGTGTACCATACTGCGATTGCTACAATAGTTAATTGTGGATGCGTTAACAATTGATGCGTGCACTGATGGCTGGTGGTGTGTGTGCTTGGTGGAAAAGTGCACTGCCGGCTGGAGGTGTGTGTGCCTGGTGGAAGGGTGCACTGACGGCTGGTGGGTGTGTGCTTGGTAAAAGCGTGCACAGATGGCTGATGGTTGTTGGTGTTTGTGCATAGTGAAAGCATTTCTGTGTACTGGTGAGTGTGTGGTGGTGAGTCTGTGGGGGTGAGCCTGGGGAGTAAGTGTGGTGATGAGTGTGTTGTGTTGAGTGGTGACAAGTCTGTGGTGTTGAGAGACTGAGGTGTGTGGTTTGTGTGTGCGTTATGTGTGTGTGGTGTGTGTGTGGTGTATATGTGTATGGTGTGTGTGTGTGGTATGTGTGTGTGGTGTATGTGTGTGTGGTGTTTTCTGCACACTCACACACTGCCCCTACACATTCACACACTGCTCACCCGCACACTCCCAATGTCACCCTGCATAGTCACACACTGTTTATCCTGCACACTCATTCTGCACACTCACACAATGTGCACCCTGCACCCTTACACACTGTCTCTGCAGTCACTCTGCACTCACTGTCACTCTGCACTCACTGTCACTCTGCACTCACTGTCACTCTGCACTCACTGTCACTCTGCATTCACTGTCACTCTGCACTCACTGTCACTCTGCACTCACTCTGCACTCACTGTCACTCTGAACTCACTCTGCACTCACTGTCACTCTGCACTCACTCTGGACTCACTGTCATTTGCTGTCACTCTGCACTCACTGTCACTCTGCACTCACTGTCACTCACTGTCACTCTGCACTCACTGTCACTCTGCACTCACTCTGCACTCACTGTCACTCTGCACTCACTCTGCACTCACTGTCACTCTGCACTCACTGTCACTCTGCACTCACTGTCATTCTGCACTCACTGTCACTCTGCACTCACTGTCAGAAACTTTCTAGAAAAGGAACTTTCACACACAGCGCTATGAGCCATCGAGCCATATAGTGCCTACACTCCCAGGTATCCAGGTGTGGTGCAGTAAATTCAGTGAGAGCGGGGAGAGTCAAGCTATCATCCGTCCTCGCCTTGGTGGGGCGCTGTAGAGGTTGCGGGGGCGAGCCTAGCAGTGAGTGGAGTCACATAGCGCCTAGATGCTCATATACGGAACAGTCAGGGGAACCCGTGAGATCCGAGGTGATATAGAAGGGGGGGACAAGGAGAGGCGAGGTTATGAGTGGTTCCAGTCCAACTGTGCGGGCCGCGAGACTCAGGGGATGGGTGCTTATCTGTTCGTATAGCGCCTAGTGTATTGCACTACGGCAGAGTGGCAGTGATTTCGGTAGGGGGGCGGGGAATTATGAGTGTTAGTCAATTAACAGAGGGGGAAGAACCTTATGCAGTGAGTGCTGACACCGAGCGTGGGGGCTTTCAGTTTAATCGCACAACTCTCGGGACCATAGGCGCTACATTCTCAAAAGGGCAGGACATTAGAAGTAGTTACTTGTGGCTTTAGGCGCTGTCTGGTTTCAAAGAAGGAACGTTTCCCCATACACAGATCAAGAGGAACAAGTGAAGTTTCTGGTGGGGGTACTCCGCCAGGATGGGGGTTATCTAGGCGCTTGTGCAGTACACTGAGATGAAAAGAAACGGGGGGCGACAGGAAGCTACGCCATACGAAAACAGGTCAACAGGAAAACAGAACAAAGCAAAGGAAACACGATGACAGCCCTGTCAGCTATGCCCTGGAACATTCCACATCTGGTTTTACACCTTACTCATTCTATTCTGGAACATCACCTAAACTGTTGTTCCATTAAGATTACCTACCGCATTGGTACAGCATTACTGTGTTTGCATTTTCCATACGTCGGATTTTATCTGAAAATGAAATGCTATTTAAAAAAAAATAATACCTTTGGCTTGATTGTGGTGGTGTGTGTGCGCGCGCGGTGGAGGTGGGTAATAGTGGTGCGTTACACTGAATATTGAACATGCAGCTCTTAGCGCTAGTTCACGCTTGCTAACATTCATATCTTAACTAGTCTGTGTTATTAGCCCTATTTCGGCTGCCTGTCTTTCAGGGTTCAATTTCGCTCTTCCTTCAAAACAAGCTTTCCGCTCAACATACACGTTCCGATACGGGGCTAATTATAAAGTACGATATGTTAATAACGCATCCAAACAATTACCCCCTATGTCTCATGTTAGGATGTTTCCATTTGTGATCTCAGGGTGCCCAGTGCTGTAGGACTGCGTGCGTTAAGAGGTGCAATCCTCTTCCATGCGAAGGCTCTTTTTGGGGAATTTCATCTACATGCTGCCTGGAAGCGTAATCATTTAAGACGTTTTTCGCACCCTGGATGAGCCTTGCAGTATATTAAGCGGAGAGGGGAGATGTCACAACGACTAAATCATTAAAGTTTCTAGCGCTTAGAAGTCTTGAATATCTAAGCCCTTTGTGGTAAACAGAATGAGGTCAGAATCCATCACATGTTCAGTGTTTGATGCGAGTGCACGCATTGCAAGACTGCCAGTCCCCGAACCCCCTTAACTCAATCCTTGTATCACTTCAGAAACACGACTAGACCACATCACAATTAAGAGCTCAAAATAATTAGATGCATGTTGACCCTTACATGCGCCCTTGCACCGCGACCCGACACCAGTGACCTCTTTCTTAGCCCCTTAAACCTACACAATCGGCTCTAGAGAAATAAGGCTGCCCGCGCTGAGAGAGGGAAGCGCTTTGAATACCCCGCCAAAACACGTTCATTTAGTGCGGGTAGGAGGTGTGACGCTATAAGTGACACATCGGAGGGAAGGGATTGGGTGTTGGGCCAACACACCCTCTATTGTACCACCAGGCGGGAAAAAGATGCCACCCACTCACTTATTTTCTATTTATGTGACTTCCCTCGCCCCCCTTTTCCAACTGCCACTTCGGTTACCTGGAGGAGTATCCCCTCACGCACAAACTGCATGCGACTGTAAGCACTGTCGGGCCACAGTGCTACATTCGGTATCACGTTTCGACCCTTTGGGGTGCGCAATGTATGCATGTAATACGCACTGCCATTTACAGTGTAGTGTGATCGAGAATACGCAGTGCGACAGCGTGATGGAGAACACTTACAGTACGCGCTAGCCTGAGCACTCACATTACACGCTGCAGACGAACGCGCGCCCGATACATGCAATGCAGAATGGTGAACGCGCTCCCACCATCTGGATTGCATTAGAAGGGCACCCTGACAGCTCCTAATTAAAATTAATGGACTGCCATGCGCGAAACCGCACAGAAAATGCCAAAAATGGCGGACGAACATTACATATGCCCTATCGCATCAAGACTACTAAAAAAACAGCACCGCGAGGACCAATCACCATTCAGATTAGAAAATAAAGCACTGCAAATGCACGAGCAAAGAAGAATTTTTCCAGCACGAGCCAGAAACCCGCTACAATACGGCTCGCAGCTCCTCCCCACTGCTGACGAAGTGGTGACGTCGCCGAGCCCGTAAAAACGCATCCCCGGGCGGCCATTTTTTTCAATTCAATTCAATTAAATCTTTATTTCGGCTACTTTAGCCATAAAAGAAACATGCATAAAAACACAGAACCATATCATTTTATACATACAAGTCTAAAAACAATTAAAAACTATCCATAAGTTATAGGAGTCGTACATTTTTCCAATCCTGCAGAAATCACATGGGATTGCATAAAAAAATTACTGCAGTCCTTCTTTAAGAAGTCTTTGGAAAATGCATGAGATTTGGGACCCTGCTTTTTTCTCTGCCGCCACTTGACAGATCACTCTAAAACTTTGCATTCACACACCAGTAGCACCTATTTGCAATGCTTTGGAGAGGTTCGTCGAATGGCCAAAAGTTATTAGCAATAAAAAATACATTTTTCCAATGGAACAGCTCACCTAATGATAACTACTCAGTCACAACCACTACTGGGTAATATGTATCTGTCTATCTATCTATCTATCTATCTATCTATCTATCTATCTATCTATCTATCTATCTATCTATCTATTTGCTTTCACTAAAAAAAATAGAAAAAACATAATGAAAGTGGAGTTATGGTTGCATATTAAAACCGAAAAACCACTGAAATTTGCAAGTTGTATTTAGGACCACAACCCATAAGTCCCATAACAGCTGCCATAAGAACCATAACTCATGCACCAAATGCAGCGCTCATGACCTCACCTTTGATGCGACACTTGCAATTACAAATGTTGTAAATATTATTATAGATGAAAATATATTTCCTATTAGCCTTAACACTAGGAAAGAGACAACCATGAATATACAGGCATATGCATCCAACCAAAAACCCGTCGCAAACGGGCAGATTGTCAGAATCGGCCCCTTTGCCACTGGTATTTTTGCATTTGGGATGCATCATCCCAAATGCAAAAATCGCAATTTAAGGACTCTCTAAATTGCGATTCCTTAAATTGCAATTGCATTTAAGGAATCCCAAATTGAGATTCCTTAAATGCAATGCATGAAAATTAAAAATTTGCAATTTCGCTAATAGGGGGAGCAAATTACCATGAAGTTGAATTTCATGGTAATTTGCAAAAACTTTGAAAAATGCACTTTTGTGCATTTTTCAAAGTTTCATGATGCGCACACACAAAGGGCATGTGTGTGTGCAACATATGTGCAGAGATCAATTTCAGGGGTGCAACAGGGTGTCATTTTGACACCCTTGCACCCTTGAAATTGCATGAGCAATTTGAGAGTACCCACTGGTACTGGCAAATTGCTCATGCAATCTCCAATTCATTCCCTTTAGGCCTGTAGGCCCATAGGAATGAACGGGACAGTATTCCTTAATTGCTACTAGCAATTTGCGAGTAGCAATTAAGGAATGTTTAGGAATCGCTATTTTTATACCGATTCCTACATGCATAGACTTTTGCGATTCCTAAATAGCGATTCCTTAAAAATCGCTATTTAGGAATCGCAAAAGCCTTTACTTCACTTTTTGCACTTCTTTTGCTAACCATTAAAATCAATTGGAAATCCCTTCAATTTCAATACTTGCAAATTTGATTGTATCGAAAAGCACCTCACACGGTCTCCACGTGCAAAACGTTTTCACTCCTACAGGTAATTTGTTAGAACTGAAAGAAGCCCAAAATTAAATTGATTGAAATATAATTTTTACAGTGCTTTCTACCCCTGGTGAGGGATTGAAGTGCTTCACGGTGAGTAGGACGTCCCTGGGAGCCCAAAGTTAGGGGCCCATTATGATGTCGAGCGGATTGCCCCTGCCAGGCTGGCGGTAGCCACCGCCAGCCTGGCAGGGGCAATCCGCCCGACATCCACACTCATTTTCTCCCCTGCCATATTAGTATGGCGGGGGGACCTCGGCGGACGGAAAGACCGTCCGCCGCTTTTCCGCCCCGGTCGCCTTGCAGCCGGGGCGGAAAAGGAATAATATGGTGTCGGTGTCTATCAGACACTGCCAGCCATATTATGATGGTTGTATTTAGGTGCCTTTCCGCGGCAGTGATGCCGCCACGGAAAGGCATGCGGTCTTCACTCTGGGGGCCCCCTGCGGGCCCCCAGAGTGAAGTATAGGTGGGCGGTGCACACGGGGTGGTACCTGTGGTACCCCCCTTCATTTGCATTAACAAAGCGGCAGGCACCGCGCGGTGCCTGCCGCTTTGTTAATGCAAATGCTGAAATGCATTTTTAGCATTGTGGCGGGCAGTGCAGAGAGCACCGCCCGCCACAATGCTAAAAATGCAGGATGTGCCCGCCACTGTGGCGGGCACATCCTAATACCCCCCACGGGATCCCCGCCCTCATGGCGGGCGGTCCCGAATTCCGACAGGATGGCGGACGGACAAAGTCCGCCCGTCATCCTGATGACCCCCTTAGTGTTCGGTCCATTGGTTAGTGAGTTAGTCTTGCATGCTAAAGGAAACCATTCTATGCATTTACTCCCCTTTGTGGTATATTAGTGACTTGGGTGTGATCAATAGAGGGGTCAATATGAGAAGCACATGGTTGCTGGAATTAATATTGTTTTGATTTATGCAAAAACTTAAAACAGACAGAAATGAGATTTAGAGTCGTTTATATATAGAGGAGGCATTATTTTATTTATTCAACTTGTAAAGCGCACTGCCGCCTTGCAGGCATCCTGGCGCTAGTAGCTCAAGAGGGGTGGAAGGGAGTGTCAGGTCAGGCCGAACAGCTATTACTTGGCAAACAGCCAAGTTTTAAGACTCTTCCTAAAAGGGAGAAGCTCCTTGATTTGCCTAATCTCCCACAGGAGTCTATTCCATAGTTTGGCAGCAGCCACTCCAAAGGACCTACCCCCTGACCTAGCCTTCCGGAACCTTGGCACTCTCACCAGTCTTGCAGATGAGGAGCGCAGCAGTCTGGTTGGAGTATAGCAATCAAATTTAGATTGCATAGATAAGGGTCCTATCCCATGAAGAGCCTTAAAGACGAGACAAAGGGACTTAAATTGCACTCTCTGTCTCAACGGGAGCCAGTGGAGTTCTGCCAGAGCTGCAGATGCGGACGCTTTTCTGGGCAACCCCAGAACCAGCTTAGCAGCAGCTGATTGAATTCGTTGGAGCCTATCCAACAGAAAGCCGGGAGATTCAAGCAAAAGGGCGCTGCAATAGTCCAGCCTGCAAAGAATCATACATCTTGCCACTTGGGCACGCGCCTGAGATGGTAATAGTGGCAAGATCTTTTGCACAGACCGCATAATTGCAAAGCAGCAGGACGCCGTTTTTGCAACCTGGGTTTCCATGCTAAGCTTGTTATCAAGCATGATGCCTAGGTTGCGAACTGATTCCACTGGCCGAACTATATTCAATGTCTCAGGAGGCCAGAGGTTCACAGGAAAAGGAAGGAGAGTCTTATTCCCTGCACAGAAAAGCACCTCAGTCTTTCCAGCATTGATTTGAAGGGAGTTGTTCTGTAACCAGCAAGCCGTGTCCCGTAAACATTTGTGAAACACCTCCACCGGTGTCGAGTCCTCTCCCTCAAAGGAGAGGATCAGCTGGGTATCGTCCGCATAATTTATGATATTTATGTTGTAAGATTTTATAAGCGTGATCAGGGGTTTTAAATATAAATTGAATAAAATGGGACTAATTGCCGAGCCCTGTGGCACCCCGTGCGGCACCATGGAAAACGCAGACTGAAAGGGAGGGAGGGACACCGCCTGCTGTCTATCCTGCAAAAACGACCGAAACCAACGCAAGGTACAACCTCTCACCCCAGCATCACTCAGTCTTCTCAGCAAGATCTCATGGTTAACCGTATCAAAGGCGGCAGACATATCAAGCAGGATCAACGCTACTGCCTGACCCCTGTCTGCTTGCCTTTGAAGCTCATCCATGGCTGTCACCAGGGCCCTCTCGGTCCCATGAGCCGGCCGAAAACCAAATTGAACCTCCTCCAATAAATGATGTTGTTCCAGATGTTTCGAGAGAGTTGTCCTAACCTGGCGTTCAACAAGTTTAGCAGGAAAAGGCAGCAGGGAAATAGGCCTATAATTTTTACAGCATTCAGGGTCTAAGGAAGGCTTCTTCAGCAGAGGAGATACCAGAGCTTGCTTCCAGTAAGATGGGACAGTACCGCTGGCTAGCGATTGATTACAGATCAGGCGAGGAGTAGGGAACAATTCATCCTCATACTCCTTCCAGATCTTGTGTGGTATAGGGTCCAAGGGTGACCGAGAAGAAATACCCCATGCCAGCCTGCTGAAGGCATCCTCCGTTAGAGGCAAAAACTCTGATAGTTGATCCGCTAACGGCCAGTCAGGACAGTTAGCTATGTCCTCCGAGACCCTGTGCCCAGTAACAGGGGAGCTACTAGCGTTGGAGGAAACCTCCAGATCCTTGATAATTAGCTTAATTTTATCTTTGAGGAATTTAGCCAGGTTCTCACAAAGTTCCTGTGAAGGGGCTATAGAGTTCTTAGCACAGTCAGGACTGGTGAGACTATTTAGTATGTTAACAATGCTCCTAGAGCTGTTAGTGACATTGCAGATCAAGGAAGAGTAATAGTCAGCCTTAGACTTTCTAATCAGATTCTTATACTCCTTGATTTTAAGCTTCCAAAGCGACCTATCTGTCTCCTCATAACCACGCCTGCATCTTCTCTCCGCCTGTTACAACCCAGTTTCAGGTTTTTTAGAGTGTCATTGAACCAGGGGGCGGAAGCTCTGCCCTTACAACTAAGTGTTTTGAGGGGGGCATAAGAGTCCAAAGCCGATGTAATCACAAGGCAAAGTGAAGCATAGTTCTCACCGACCCGCTTGTCTAAGGAGAAGCAGTCTCCAACCTTGAACACCGAGTCAGAGGACTTCAATCGTGCAAGAGCCTTCCAATCTCTGCACAGAAATTCCTTTGTGGCCTGCGGGGCCCGGGTCTGAACACCTTTAAGTTGAACATAAAATTTAATTAGAAAATGGTCTGTCTAGTCCATAGGCAAAATTTCCCCAATATGCAGCAAGTGGGGATCAGAGAAAATTAAGTCAAGGAGATGTCCCTCCTTGTGAGTGACATCCGCAACATGCTGAAAGAGGCCAAGGCCTTCACATGAATGGAGCAAATTTAAAAAACCAGCGTCAAGGGAGCCATTTAGCCATAGATTAAAATCTCCTAAAATTACCAACTTGTGGTGAGTAGCTTCCATATTGGTGAGGGTAACTAATAGTGATTGTTGCTGCTGAACACTGAACGCCCCAGGAGGTCTATAGCAAATAACCCTGGTAAAAATAAGTCCAGAGTCATTTTTTATGGACAAGCCCAGCAATTCTACTCCATTGACCATATCTATATCAATGGTCCCAATCTTCCAGGACGACCTATATATGACCCCCACCCCACCTCCTCTCCCGTTTGGCCTGGGGAGATGAAGGATTTTAAAGCCAGTGGGCAAGCCCAGCCAGGGTCAACCTCGCAATCCGGGCGAGTCCATGTTTCCGTCATAAACAGAACATCAAGCTCATGTGTTTCTATCAGCAATTGGATTTCAACACTATGCCTTGGTAGGGACCTCACATTAGGAAGCCCACACATTAGGAGACTGCCTGCAAGAATATCTACCAATGGGTGAGCTGAATCAACAAACCCAAGTGTCCCCTTATCAGCATGGCACTCGCCGATCTGAAGGAGGGTCTCTCTGGAATAACGCGTAAAATCCGCTAATTGCCGGGAATCCACATCACGACCAAAACGGGCAACATAGCTGGCGCTGGACGCTTCCTTGGCGCGGACGGGCGCAGACGGGCTTGACTTCGGCGCGCCACCGGCGCGCCCGCTGCGCGTGTCCGCTGGGCGTTCGTTCCAGCATTGTTTTTAAGGAGCCCAGAGCGTACTACCCAACTACTAGAACGTGGACCGACTACCCCCAAGATGACGGGTCCGCTCGCACGGACGGACCCGACCAGGGGGGAGAAACCCCAGAAACTTGAAAAAGACCACTCCGGTCCCCAGTAAGTGAATCAAAAATAATTTGGCAGCTAATGACACCTTAAAAGCACAGTGAAGTAAATATTTTTAAAATCATATAAAAGGTCGCCGCAATTCAGTGGTGCGCAGCCGTGCTGGCAGAGCCCTGCCAGACACACACAACCACCCTCAAAAGCCGCTTTAGGGATTGCACGCTTGCTCCAGCGTTTTTTTAAGGAGCCCTGAGCGTAATACCTGACCACTAGAACGTGGACCGACTACCCCCAAGATGGCGGGTCCGCTCGCACGGACGGACCCGAACAGGGGGAAGAAACCCCAGAAGCTTGAAAAAGACCACTCCGGTCCCCAGTAAGTGAATAAAAAATAATTTGGCAGCTAATGACACCTTAAAAGCAGAGTGAAGTAAATATTTTTAAAATCATATAAAAAGTCGCCACAATTCAGTGGTGCACAGCCGTCCTGGCAGAGCCCTACCAGACACACACAACCACCATCAAAAGCCGCATATAGAAGAGAAGCAGGGGTGTATTTAAACAAAGTAAGATATTTTTTAGAAAGAAATTCTAAATAACTCAGCCATATCCCTCTTTTGATTTTCCTACAATATTTTTCACACCAAGATTGTCAGATTTTTTTCGGCCCCGTCTGAATTTGAACCTTTGACAAGAAGTCAGGGTACATAAATTTGCAAAATAAAGCACTATTTTGCACCAATATTTTCACCGGCCAAGTTGCCCGCAATTGACACTTGCACCAAACCCTTCGTGCACTTGTCATTTTTTCTCCAGTTGGCCTGTGAAATTTTGTTTTTGACCACTTTTTTATATAAATTTGGGCCTATTTACCCATGCCATAGGAAGTGCAGTAGTTTTGCATCTGGCGCCAGGACTTTAAGTGGCCCGGGTCTCACTGGTGCTGAGTGCCAGCAGTTTTTTAAAGCGGGCCTCAAAACGGGTCTCTATAGGACTCTGTTTTGTGCCCTGGCACAGGTGGTACGTTTTTTTCCGGACTGCAGTGACAGCAGGCAGATTGATGTGCGCAAGCTCACACTGCTCACTTCTAACCAGTGGAGAAGTTATGGCATGACGTCATGCAGGTGAGCCTTGTAGGGGAAGGGAAATCCTTTAACTCCTTGCGCGTTGGTGACGGAACCACTCCGTCACCAGCCACGGACGCGCTGTGCTGGTGGCGGAGTGGTTCCGTCATGGCCCGGCGTGGCGCGTTCTATTGAGCGGGTGGGGCCGTGACGGAACCACTCCGTCACAAGCACAGCGCGCCCGTGGCTAGTGATGGAGTGGTTCCGTCACGCGCATGGGGGCGCCGGGTGCCCCCTCCTCCCCCCCAGCGCCGCGGCGGATTTACCGCCGCGGCCAACGGGTTAAAGAGTCATTTTCTCTCTGGATTTCCCTTCTCTTCTTGAAACTTAGGGGCAGCCACATTGTCAGGCTTTAAGAGGAAGCTTTTTCAATATTATATAGAAGCCATATTTGCTGCTTATTTATCTTATGGAACTAACAACCATTGACAAAGCCAATTGTCCTGACTTCTTGTAGCTATGTTACTTGTGTTGAGTTATATATCTGCATTGAATGACAGAAACAGCAAAATACAAGTCAGTCGGCACACTATGCTAAGCACAGATTTTTAGCTTATACATTTTTAAGCCACACCGTTAATTACATTGTCCACGCCCCTTTGAGAGACACCCCAGTTTTTTTTATCCCACTTAAAAGCCCTGTCTGGCGCTCAACCCCCTGTGCTGCCTTGCCTCCTCTGGCGTGGAGGATGAGGGGGCTTAGCATTATAGCTTTTAACAATATTTCCTGTTATTCCCAACATATGCTAATTACGCCGTGGGGCTGATCTCTGTCGCCTGCAGGGTCTTAGAAAACGGGCCGGCGCCATTAGCTGGGTGTCCGCCCGCCTGATTTACCGCCTGGACTGGACTTTAGGCAGAAAAACTTCCAGTGATGCGCAGCTGCCGCTCGTCATGACGCGCCTGTGAGCCCTCCCATGACAGGCGGCCGGAAGAGTGCTCGAGGCAGCTCGTAAATCGAAAGAAAAGGCTCTTAATCTAAAATGTATATTCATTGTGTCTATAATTGTAGAAGTGCCTTTGATTGATGGCTTGCACGCGGGATGTTCGAGTGTTCCTCCTGCAGTTTCTCTCTTCCACACAGGGGGGCGCTGTCATTCCGTTCCACTCACTCAGAATTACTTTTCGGTCGAAGGAACATCTGCATAGTTTATGCCTTATTCCTGGGGTGGGACAGTTTCATTAATTGAATCCAGGGGGTGCTGAAACGAGTTATGAGGGGCAACATGGTTGAAAATGTGCAGTGGAAGGACAGGTTATACTGTCTTGTACTCGTAGTGAGGTATTATGGGAACTTTTTCAGGATTTCAAGGTCAGGCAGGGGTCACCTGGCTTAGAATGTAACAATGAGAGCCTTTTATGACTGGGGTGCTGCGTACAGTACTGTTTGACATAAAACTGAACAACAAACACTTGACCCTCAGGGTAGTGAAGTGGGGCAGTCCAAGCATACATGCCAACATTTTAGAAGAGGAAAGCGGGAGATTAAAAAAAAATATTCTGGAGAATGTATTTCTCCAATTGACTTCTATTGAAAACAAGGCCTTAATCGGGTCTATTGTCGTGAATGTGACTTGCAAGTGTGCTGCTGCAAGGTCGGATATCTTAAAAGCACTTTTTTAGGTCTCGGCCTATTTCCATTCCGCAGGAATGGAATAGGACGAGTCTATAGCAGTGAAACCAAGAGTTTCACCATGAGCCCAAAAAAGAGGTTTTTCACGAGTGCATGTGCTCTCGTGCACGAGCTTGCTTGCATTTCCCCACAGGCTTCCGCCTGCCAGCAGCATTTCTCCTGCACTCGGCCCACCCCCCTCCCTCTCCATATGGTGCGCTCTGCCTCAGGCCAGCATCTCTCCTCCCATATCGTCACCCTTCCTCCCAGTCCCCACAAGCAGGCAGCAGCTTCAAAGGGATCTGCTTTACCCCCCACCCTCCCCCCCGCCCATCAATCACCCTCCCACGCCAGCAGCTCTTCCCGCTCCGCCCCCTGTTCTCCGCCCCCTGCTGCACGGCCATGCCTCCCTTCTACTTCCCCAGCTAAAGGCTTCCGCTGCCCCCCCCTCTCACCGCCGTCACTTATTCACGGCCGCAGCTTGCCTTTATGTTTGCACATTTGTGATGTGTGCTTGAGCGCGGCTGTTTTCAGACCCTGTCCATCTATACTTCAGCTGTGAATAACTCCCCGTGTGAGCTTGCCTGTCTCTCTTGTCTCTACTCACACACAGCGCCGCTGCCGGTCTTGTCTTTCTGCCTGTGTTTCTGCACCTTTGGGCCTGTTTCTGCGCTGTTTTACATACGTGCATTTAGTTTTTGCTTTTTGCTGCTTGTCAGTTTGTTTTATTTGCTCATGTTTACTACTGTCTGTTCTTGCCATGTCTGTCTGTCATGCCTATCTCCACTTATTCTTAGCCTGTCTCAGCCGCGTTGTACTCTTACAATCAAGCGCTCCCTCCATCATGAGTCAAGCTGCCCGTGTCAGTATACCTACCCACGCACACATACACAGCTGGTCTGTTTACTTATCTGTTTTGCCTGTCTATAGCCTTTGCTTATATACATATATACATATATACTGCCAATCTGCCTCTGTTGCGTCTCCCCCTGTAAGTCCTATTTACCCCAAAAAACACTCGCTGCTCGCCTCGTCCTACCTTACTGTTGCATTTCTGCCCTCTTACATATCATGTGTGCTTGAGCGCGGCTGTTTTCAGACCCCGTCCGTCTATACTTCAGCTGTGAATAACTCCCCGTGTGAGCTTGCCTGTCTCTCTTGTCTCTACTCACACACAGCGCCGCTGCCGGTCTTGTCTTTCTGCCTGTTTTTCTGCACCTTTGGGCCGGTTTCTGCGCTGTTTTATATACGTGCATTTAGTTTTCGCTTTTTGCTGCTTGTTTGTATAGGTATACGTAGGACTCGTTTATTTCAAACCCTTTGTCGAGCTTTACAGTTGCTGAACATCTTTTATTATTCGTTATGGGGTAATACTGCCGCATCCACAGCACTTTGTCATGTCTCTTTCTGGTGTTATTTTGATTCACCGTATATTTACTCTTGCCTGACATTCCACGGGCTTCATTTTGGCTCTCATCAGAAGCTGCTTCTTCACTGGCCATAGACTGCTCAGCTCATTGTATTATCACAATTGTCTGCTTATAGTTTGTATTTTACTGATCCACAGTCTGCCACCTTTGTGTTGTGTGCATAACGCGTTAATTAGCCTCCGGCATTTGGCAGACCAAGCCTTCAAATTCACACGTAGCTGCTAATCCAGAAAGCGCTGCCCCGACCAGCTTCATTAACACGTGAACTCCTGTCTTGAACAAAACGTGCAGCTTTACACTGCAGCATTTCTTCCTGGAACGAAATGACCCACTGAGTTTTAAATGACATCTTGAAATGCGCCTAATGCTTGGTCTGCTGTTGAATCCCTACAGATTAACCCTTCCTTGTCTCTGTCATGTCCTGTCACCTGCCGTTCCCAGACCTGTAGTCACATTTGTGTTTCATTGCACCAATAAGATTAGTGTTTTGTTTCTTGTCACTGTCTGTTTAAACTCTTTTTAGTACATAGACTGACAACAATGTAACTCACGGGGATCCATTAGTAAATAAGATAAAACACTATTAATAATTGTAACAGACAAATGTTTTTATAGGAAGGCCACTGCTGGCGCCGTCGAATACTTACATTTAAACACCAGGGTTAGTCTTGATTCCCGCACATGCCACTTTGTCCCACGGCCTGCGCTTACTGCCTGAAGTCCACTCTTACAGCTTCGTTTTCATTCCTGCTTTCTTATCTTTCTCTTAGTCTTTACTTATCTCGTTCCTTCCCTTTCTCTCGCTTGATGTAAATCAAAGTTTAATGTTGAAATATACATTCTGATCTCTAACAGCGATAGCCTGAGCCTACACTTGCAAACACCGGCACAAATTAAGCAGCGAATGCTGGTAGCTAGTAATGCATTCCCTTCTTTCATTGCTCTTTCATTTGTGTTTTCTTTCCCGTAGAGTTCTGCCCTCCCACAACCTCCTTTTCTATTCAACTTCACACGACTAGAAACAAAGAGCTAGCAGTCTCGTCACCCTTCCTCCCTTGTTTAAATGTGGTGTACTGTTCGGGTGTTCATGCGGCGTTTTGAAGCTTGTATGCAACAGAAATTCTCAAGGCCGTGCACCTATAATCTGGCCCTTGATGGGTTTTACACTTCTGGTCTTTTGACAGCAGAGATGTGACTGTGTAGCAAGAGATGAAAGCCACGAGTTTCTTTACCGCAATTTTAACACAATATTTATTTCCCGTTTTCTTTCCGGGAAACTATAAGTGCCGAGGCTTCCCCATTTGGAACTGGTACAGATTTAGCCTCTGTTTTAAGTATCTGCATTCGCATTGGGTTGGCCTGTTGGGTTCACCTTCGAACATACCGTGTCAAAGGATTACTGACAGTCATATAGTACAGACATCTTGATGCAGATGTTTGTGTTAGAAGCAAAACGTATTCCCTCCAGAATAGTAGAGGTACGTCTTATAAAAGGACCAACATACATACATGCGCACAGACAAACAAGCACCCTTGCACACGGACCAACAAACATACATGCGCACAGACACACAAGCTCTTTTTCACACCGACTAACAACCATACATGCGCACAGACACAACAGACACACAGGCACCCTTGTTTTCCGTCTGTCTGTTGGTTCCCCTTGTCTCTCCCCCTTCTTCCCTGCATAAAGCACAGCGTGGTACAAGCCTCCGTTTCTGGAAGTAGTAGTGAACATGTATTTAAATTCTACCCGTAGCTGTGTAGCCTAGTTAAGGTCTGTAACTCAAAACCAAACTCTGTGGCACCTCCACGGCCTTTGTGTTACTAATCTACTTAATTGCAGCCATTGAGGTGCTGGCCTAAATGTCTAAGCCAGGGGAAGCAAGTTATAGTACCGTAAAAATACAGTGCTGTTACTTGCTGCGCTGCTTCCCTTTGCACTTAACTTTACTTTGCTAGACTGCCTTACTGGTTTCCAAATATACATGTTTTGCTCATTTGGCACTATAACATTTTACAAACTTTTTTTAGAAATATAGTTGTAATATACTAAAGGGGAATTTCAGAAAGTCCTCCTCATCTATTGGTGTCTTGTAATTCAGGGTTTCTCCCGACCACTACAGCGCACAACATGGGGCAATGGGTCAGCCCATTTTAGCCATTAGCTAACTTGTCTGTGAGGGATAGCACTCTGTCATTTCAGAAGGAGCATATTTGCTTCCCAAGAAGTTTCTTTTGTGTTAGGGACAACTGTGGCAATATCTGCTCTTTAAGACAAAACAATATATTTAGCTGTTAGCCACTTTTTGATTGGATTGTTGACGGCACAGCAGCTTCCCCAACAATACAGTTTTACAAAGAGCATGACAAAGCAAAGTATTGACAAAGCCAAACATCCTCCTGGAATCATTTATTGGGTTACATATATCGAATTATTCTCCATTCCAAAGTCCTGCAGGTGAATTGCATCAGATGTATTTTCTTTTGGGGATCTTTACTAATACGAAATTTCTGTTTTGGGAGGGTATGAGGTACTATCCCGCGCGCTCTCTCTCCTCTGACTCTGCTGGAGGTCTCTCTATGACTGTCTGTCACCCCCTCCCACCTCGCGCGCTCTCTCCTCTGCAGCCCGTCTCTGCCCCGCTCCCCATGCCGCAGTCTCTCCCTTTATCTTTCATTTATTTATGGCCGAGGCGCCGCCAGCCAGAACCAAAACAAACGGCAGAAATATTTCCTGTTTCTGTCTCTCCTTCTCTTTCTCTCTCTTTCGCCGCTCTTTCTCCTCTAATATATCTGCCTCTCTCGTGCCCTCTTTTTCACTGTCTATCGCTCTCTCTCTCTGTGCCTTTGCTTCTCTATCTTTTCCACTGGGCCTGTCTCTGCCTCTCTCTTTTCAGCTGTCGCTATCTGCCTCTCTCTGTGCCTCAGTATGCGCCCCTCTCTTTTCCACTGTCATTCTTCGCTTCTCTCTATCTTTGCCCCTGAATGTCTGTGTCTTTTCAATTGTGTCTGTCTCTGTATCTATCTTTCCACAGTCCGCCTCTACCTTGCTCTGTGTATCAGCCTCCCTGTCTGTGTGATTTCCACTGTGTCTGTCTCTGCCCCTCTATCGTTTCCCCTGTATTTCCCTCCCTCTCTGATCCGCTCTCTGCTTCTGCTGCTTCTCTTTCTTTGTCAATGTGTCTGTCTCTGCCCCTCTTTCTCTCGTCCCTGCCTGTCCCTGCCTCTCTCTCTTCCACTGTGTAATCCCCTGGTTACCTCAGGATTGGGCCAGCTAAGAACACTGCACACTCACGCTTCCTCTCAACAGAGATAAGACCGGTCTATTGGTTGAATCAGTTTTATTCTGCACCGTACAACCTGATATGACTTTAACAGGAAGCAAGCCCGCACTGTGCCCCGTTCCTCTGTGTTCCAACCGTCCTCTGCACGAACGCCGGTCCCGGCATTCACCGACAGAGGACACCGTGCTAAGCAGTGGCCGACAATGCCACTCGATCTTACAATGAGGTGGATGGTATTCCCCAGGTCGTCCTCCGCATGAGTGTCGGTCCCGACACTCTCCAACGGAGGGCTACACGGAAGGCACGGTCCTTGAGTTTGCGGGTTTCAGAGACCTCGCACTCGAATCCCTTGAATGGGGACAGGGGCTAGGGCAGTTAATGCTGGGAGCTAGGTATATACAAAGGGAGCGTCTCACACGCTCGATAACCCTCGAGCGGGGACTGCAACAAGTTCCAAGAGAGCGTCTCGCACGCTCGATAACTCTCGAGCGGGGACTGCAACAAGATCCAAGGGAGCGTCTCACGCGCCCGATAACCCTCGAGCGGGGACTGCAACAAGGTTCTCGTGCTCAGATCCCCCCGAGCGGGGACTGCACAAGGTAAGTTCCAAGGGAGCGTCTCACACGCTCGATTACCCTCGAGCGGGGACAGTGACAAGATCCAAGGGAGCGTCTCACGTGCTCGATAACCCTCGAGCGGGGACTGCAACAGGGTAGGGTCCAAGGGAGCGTTTCTCGCGCTCGAATACCCTCGAGCAGGGACTGCACAAGGTAAGTTCCAAGGAGGCGTCTCTCGCGCTCGAGAACCCTCGAGCGGGGACTGGTGTAACAACGGCTTACCGAGAATGAAGCTCTCCTTTCGTCTGTGCACGTCTGGTCAACCCATCCGTTCAGCGTATGAGTCCTGTAACCTGAACCGGGCTGCCATCCTGTTTGTTTTATGGCGGCGCCTGCTTCCGTCCCGCGCGGAGCTTCCTGGGATTTGTAGTTCGGGGCGAGGGTTTCTTGGGAATTGTAGTTCCGGTCTCGTTTCGCTCGTTTGCGGTACTATCAGCGATTTCGTGTCCTTACACACTGTCTGTCTCAGCCTCTCTCTCTGACTGCCCGTCTCTCTTTCTGTCCCGCTGTCTCTCTCTTTTCTACTTTCCCTCTCTCACTTTTCCACGTTCTATCTCTGCCCCGCTCTCTCTTTTTGACTTGCTCTCTCTGCCTGTTTCATTGTTTCTTGCCCTGACTGTCTCACGGTTTCTCTCTTTGAATGCCTGTCTGCATTTCTCTTCCGTTGACTCTGTCTGCCTGCCTTTTCTACTTTGCCTCTCTCCTTTCTCTCTTGTGCTTCTATCTGACTCCACTGCCCGTCTCTGCCTCTCTCTCACTATCCACTGCCTGCCTTTGCCTCTCTCTGTGACTGCCTCTCTCACCCTCTCTTGTTTTTCGTGCCTTCTTCTCCCCTGATTGTACACATTTTTTGTGCCTTCTCCTCCTCTGATTATACTCGGTTTTTTCATGCCTTCTGCTCCCCTGATTTTCTTGCCTTCTGCTTCCCTGATTGTACTCGTTGTTTCTTGCCTTCGGCTCCCCCACTCCATCCATCCACCCCCCCCACTCCATCCATCCATCCCCCCACTCCATCCATCCATCCCACTCCATCCATCCATTCATCCATCCATCCCACTCCATCCATCCATCCCCCCACTCCATCCATCCATCCACAACCACACACCCAACCACACACCCAACCACACACCCAACCACACACCCAACCACACACACAACTACACACACAACTACACACACAACCACACACACAGCACCACACACACACAACCACACACACACACAACCACACACGCACACAACCACAACCACACACACAACCACACACACACACACACGACCACACACACAACCACACACACACAATCACACACACAACCACACACACACAACCACACACATCTATCTATCTCCCTCACTCTATCTATCTATCTATCCCGCTCACTCTATCGATCTGTCTATCTATCGCCCTCACTCTATCTGTCTATCTATCTCACTCACTCTATCTATCGCCATCACTCTATCTATCTATTGCACTCACTCTATTTTTCTATCTATCGCCCTCACTGTATCTATCGCCCTCTCTCTATCTATCTATTGCCCTCACTCTATCTATCTATCGCACCACCACAGCATCACTCAGGGGCACCACAGCATCACTATGCACTACCACAGCATCACTGAACGCCACAGCATCACTCGTCGCCACCACAACATCACTCAGCGCCACCCCAGGATCACTCAGCACCACCCCAGTATCACTCAGCACCACCCCAGCATCACTCAGCACCACCCCAGCATCACTCAGCACCACCCCAGCATCACTCAGCACCACTCAGCATCACCATATCACCACTCTGCACCACCACAGCATCACTCAGTGCCACCCCAGCATCAATCTGCGCAACCATTCAACAACAACTGGTTAAAATATGTTCTCTCAATGTTTCAAGCTTTATTACAAATGTCACAAAAAGATGCTAATATTTCACTTCTGTTCTTGAATTTTCGTCACAATAAAATACACTGAACATAATCTTCACAAAAGTTATTTACAAAAATTTAAGCTATTGCCATATAAATTACAATCACTTTTATTTAGGTATTAATTATTTTAAAAAATTAAAAGCCATTGTAATTTGTAATATCAATACATCTAAGTCACGTAAATACAAAACATGTTGCATTACAAATGCTATAGGTGTCACATTTGCGAAAGGTATAACTTTTGGCATTGTAAATGACAAAGCTATTAATTTAGCTATTTTCAAAACTAACACATAAATAATAAAATTGTCATTTACAAGACCAATAGCTCAAACTTTCCTAATACGAGACCTATTGCATTGCAAATGCTTGTTTTTTAACCTGTCAGGAGCACGGAGAAAGGAGGCAGAGAGAACGTGACAGAAATGTTGTGCACTGGTCTGCAGGCACAAGTTACTGGCAGTGCATACTCCCGAGTCACACAAGACCAGTCCCTGCTGGCAGAAGCCCGTCCGAAGAATCGGGTTTTTCCATGCAGGAATCGGGAGGGCGGAGCCCAGCCTTGAAATCGTTAGCATCCAGCCTGGATTGGCAGCATTGGCATGCATGCCAAGGCTTACTCAGTCAGGGAAGCGGTGTCCATCCGTAGGCGACCCATGACCTTACTAGGTAGGTTGCCCCCCCGCTGCAGCTCCTCCTGCGCTTGTGCCCTGCACCCTTGGTTCCACTGCCCATTCCTGGGTGCCGTTTCCTCTCCCCCCCGCCCACTTCTCGCGGTTCCGCCGCTGCTGCCCCTGCGGCGCCGACCCCCGCACCCATTTGCTAACCCCTACCTCCCGCCTCCCATCTGCTCTTCCCTCCCAGATCCCCTTAAAATGGACCGCGCCCAGCACCAGAACCCCTGGACTCCGCGAACGCCACGACACCAGACTCCACTACGACGCCAGCAGCCTCCACGCACTCAACGCCGGCCGAAACAACACCTGCTTCCCGGCCACCCCGAAACGGACCCACTGACCCTTCTCCTGCCGCACCTGCAGCTTCACCTGCGACAGAACCACCAAACCTTCAAGGACTGGACCCAACCACCTCCGCATATATATGTAGAGTAACAATCCCAGGCATATATTAGAGCAGTAACCAATAGATTAAACAAAACAAACTAGTGCAGTTTTAGAAAATATACATTTTTAATTTGATTAAAAAGGATTACATAAAAAACAGTGCATTGATCAAAATTGATAAAAAGTCCTATACTGATACATGTGTATTCACAAGAAAATTTAATTAAAAAGGAGGTCAGGTGGCATCCGGTCGACGCGTTTCGACATAAAATATGCCTTCATCGGGACTTAAACCATCCAATTTCTGTAAAAAAGATTATAACAATAGTTTACTTATTACACCTTCTATCATTAAATGATATAACTGAACTAGTTCTAGTTTGTTACAACATTCTATTGGTATAAACATTCTTTTCGCAATAATGATGTACCGCCTTGTATACAGATATTTTACACCTATGCCTATACAGATTTTCCCACCTAAGCCACACTTTGATATGTACGAGCAAACACGGAGATATGATACTCAGATCACCTCCGCTGCATACTCCTCAACACGCGCTCCTCACGCAAACACGCCGTCGAGCTCTGGGATCTGCTCGACACCTCTGCCCCAGACGTGGCTTTCCTGACCGAGACCTGGTGGAAAGACTCCTCGGTGCCCGACATCGCCATAGCCATCCCGGACGGCTATAAGGTCACCCGCAGGGATCACGCCAACGGAACCGGAGGAGGAATAGCCATCGTCCACAAATCCACCCTCAAGGTCGCCAACCACGAAGACGACACCCTCAACACCGCCGAACACCTGCACTTCCGGATCCACAACGACCCCAACACCACCCTCAGAGGAACACTCATCTACAGACCCCCTGGACCCCGGGCCCAGTTCAGCGACTCCATCGCTAATCTCGCCAGCACCCACGCACTTGCCTCCATGGACTGCATCCTCCTTGGGGACCTGAACTTCCACCTCGAGAACAACAACAACGCCAACTCCGCCACCCTGATCGGCAACCTCAGCCTCAGACAACTCGTCACCGCACCCAACCACGCCGCCGGCCACACGCTGGACCCCATCTTCTCCACAGGCACCGACCTCGCCTTCGACCACACCACCGAACTCCACTGGACCGACCACCGCTGCATCCATTTCACCTTCAAGAAACTAACCATGCACCACCGCACCCAACAGCTGCCTCGCCACCACTGGAGCAAATTCACTGAGGACCAGCTGATCACCACCCTCGCCCAGAACCCACCCACTAACCCCACCAACCCAGACGCCGCAGCCCGCAACCTCAGACAGTGGATCGACAACTGTGCCGGAAACTGGAGAAAATATGGCTCCACGAACGCACATTGGACAACCACGCAGCCCACAAGGACGCCACCTGCAGACAACACCACCTCATCAGATTAGCCAAGAGATACTCCTTCAAAGACCGCTTGGATAACAACGCACACGACAGCAAAGAGTTCTTTAGCATAGTAGAGGAACTCTCCAACCCCAGTGCCAGCGCCAACGCCAACGACATCCCGCCCTCACAAGAACTGTGCGACTCACTAGCCATTTTCTTCCTCAGCAAGATCGCTGACATCCATGACAGCTTCCAAACCACAACCACCCCGACTACGCCAGACTCCACCTTCCCTGTGAACACCACCAGCGCCATCTCCCTGACCTCCTGGTCCAACGTCAATGACGACGAGACACTCAAGGTCATGAACTCCATCCACTCAGGATCTCTGTCAGACCCGTGCCCACACCACGTATTCAACAAAGCAGATGCTTCCATCGCACCCCAACTACAGAAGGTCATCAACATCTCCTTAGAAACAGTGACATTCCCAGAAAGCTGGAAGCACGCCAAAATCAACACCCTCCTCAAGAAGCCCAAGGTTAACCTCAAGGACCTCAAGAACTTGCGGCCCATCTCCCTGCTCCCGTTCCCGGCAAAGGTCATCGAGAAAATCGTCAACAGACAATTGACCTGCCACCTTGAAGACAACAACCTCTTGGACCCGTCCCAGTCCGGATTCAGACGAAACCACAGCACCGAGACAGCCCTCATTGCAGCCACAGACGACATCAAGCGCCAAATAGCCAACGGCGAAACATCAGCTCTCATCCTCCTGGACCTGTCGGCCGCCTTCGACATGGTCTGCCATCGCACTCTGAAAACACGCCTCCTAGAAGCCGGAATCCAAGAGAAGGCCCTTGACTGGACCACGTCCTTCCTCTCCGGCAGAACCCAGAGCGTCTGCCTCCCACCCTTCCAATTCGAAGCCACCGACATCATCTGCGGCGTCCCCCAGGGCTCATCCCTCAGCTCGATGCTGTTCAACATCTACATGGCCCCCCTCGCACAAGTGGCCCGCCATCACAACCTCAATATCATCTCCTACACCGACGATACCCAGCTCATCCTCTCCCTCACCAAAGACCAACACACCGCCAAAACCAACCTCCACGTGGGAATGAAGTCCGTCGCCGACTGGATGAGGAACAGCCGTCTGAAGCTGAACTCGGACAAGATGGAGGTACTCATCCTCGGACCCACCCCCTCAGCCTGGGACGACTCCTGGTGGCCGACCACACTGGGAACAGAACCAACACCCACCGACCAAGGACACAACCTAGGATTCATTCTCGACTCCTCCCTCACCATGTCTAAGCAGGTCAACGCCGCCTCCTCCTCCTGCTACAACACCCTCCGCATGCTCCGCAGGATCTACAAGTGGATCCTGACCGAAACAAGAAGAACTGTGACACAGGTCCTCGTCAGCAGCAGACTGGACTACGGCAACACACTCTACGCAGGAATCCCAGCCAAACATCTACGACGACTACTATGCATCCAAAACGCCTCCGCCCGACTGATCGTCAACGTCCCTCGCCGCAGCCACATCACCCCCCACCTGAGAGACCTACACTGGCTCCCCGTCGACAAGAGGATCACCTTGAAGCTCCTCACCCACGCACACAAAGCACTCCACAAAACCGGACCAGCCTACCTGAACAGCAGACTCAGCTTCTACACCCCCACCCGCCAGCTCCGCTCTGCCAGCCTCGCCCTCGCCGCTGTCCCCCGCATCCAACGAACGACCTCCGGCGGCAGATCCTTCTGCTACCTCGCTGCCAAGACCTGGAACACCCTCCCTTCCCACATATGGCAGACCCAAGACCTACTCGCCTTCAGAAGACTCCTCAAGACCTGGCTCTTCGAGCAGTAGCAGCACATCCCTCCCCTCAGCACCTTGAGACCCTCACGGGTGTGTAGCGTGCTCTACAAGTACTCTGATTGATTGATTGATTGATCTCAGAACTCAAAACGATGAAACACTTACCACCGGTTAATAAATGATTTTCTAGCCAATGTTTTCACATAAAAGAAAGGTACTTTCCTTCTACTCAAAGTACGTCATCCTGTATATATATATATATATATTTTTTGGTAGTGTTTTATATAGCGCGAACTAGACCCGAACCGAATCAGGTATCAGAGCGCTTTACATAGCACAAGTTACGTTTTTACATGAGAACACACACTATAATTTTTAGGCACGGAGAGATTAAGTGATTTGCCCAGAATCACAGGAGGTTTGGCGTCGTTACCGAGACTCGAACCCAGATCCCCAGGTCCGAGGTCGAGCGTCAGAGGGCAATACCGTGATACACAGGTATCAAGGTAACAATGACTGTGTTAGGAAAATGCATAGGATTAGAAGATGCTGTTCCCAATGCTCACGGCTCTTGCAATTACGCGGCAGGGGAGCACCAAATTATGTGGCAGGATTGACAAAATTATGTGACAAGAAAAAACAAATTATGCAGCACACTTTTTGATACTATTACTTCCTTTTTTGTAATTTTCACACAGGAAAATACTGTCTGGGCAAAGATTTCTCCTTTTAAGTACCAGATTAACAACCAAATACTGGAAAAAGGAACAGAAAGATGAGTGGTTAACCTTTGCAGGTGGCCGTCCACTGCGTACAAACCCAAGTTGCTGCGTTTTTAGTAACTTTTGATACTTCTGAGCTGGAAACAAAATGTTTTTTGTTAAAATCTGCAGAATATGCAGCAGATGATGGATTATGTTGCAAATTCAGCAAATCAATATTTATGCGAAAAAAGGAGTGGCCACAGAATCACATAATTCCAGTGGCTCTGCCAATGCTACAGTAGTGGGTGGTCCAGTGAGTGCATGCTAGGCCCATAGTACTGCAGAGAGGCATGGTAGAAGCAGGTCTTCAAGCTCCTCCAGGTGGCTGGTGAGTGCGCTTCTGGCAGCTGAGGGCAGGGGGCGCGCAACTTCCAGTGGTGTGCTGTCCTCATTGCCCACCAGGAGCCACCTGAGGGCAGGGCGCGTGCAGCTTCCAGTGGAGTGCTGTTCTCATGAACCACCTGGAGCCGCCTGAGGGCAGGGCGCGTGCAGCTTCCATTGGTGCGCTGTTCTCATGAACCACCAGGAGCCGCCTGAGGGCAGGGCGCGTGCAGCTTCCAGCGGTGTGCTGTCCTCATGAACCACCAGGAGTACCCTGAGGGCAAGAGCAGTGCAGCTTCCAGTGTTTTTCTGTCCTCATGGCCCACCAAGAGCCACCTGAGGGAAGGGGGGTGGAGCTTCCAGCGGTGTGCTGTCCTCATGGCCCACCAGGAGTACCCTGATGGCAGGGGGGGTGCAGCTTCCAGTGGTGTGCTGTCTTCATGGCCCCCAGGAGACGTCTGACGGCAGGGCGTGTGCAGTTTCCAGCGATGTGCTTTCCTCATGGCCCACCAAGAGCTGCCTGAGGGCCGGGCGTATGCCGCTTCCAGTGGTTTTCTGTCCTCATGACCCACCAAGAGCCACCTGACGGCATGCCACGTGCAGCTTCCAGTAGTCTGCTGTCCATGTGGCCCACTAGGAGCCGCCTGAGGGCAGGCCACGTGCAGCTTCCAGAGGTGTGCTGTCCTCATGGCCCTCCAGGAGACTCCTGAGGGCAGGGGGCATGTCACTTCCACTGGTGTGCTGTTGTCCTCATGGCCCACCAGGATGTTGTGTTGAGAAAGCTGCAGCTCGAGTAATAAGACCTACTGGAGTGGCAGAAAGGAAGCGGCACCCATTTGCGCTGTGCATGGTGCCGTTCACGATGATTGCATGGAGCAGACAAGCACCTGACACTGAAAATCACTGCAAACAGCATTTATCCAATGCACTCTGCCGCTTTCAGAGCGCCGCGTAGCGCGTCGCAGGGTTTTTTGCACTTTTTGGCGTTCCGTGTAGCAGAACTCGGCAAACTCCACCAAGGCTTAAAAGCAAGACATCTCCAGTCTGACTGTAGCAGAACCAGCGCATCAACCCTGTAGCAGGATTAGAAGAGCCGCATTGCGCTCCAAACCGCTGCATCACATCCAGACCCGCCCCTTTGGATCCAACGCATCACCGCCACTGTGTGGAGAAGATCAACGCATCACCATCCAGCATGGATTAACCTGGTGCATCTTCTTTGGAGCTGCTGCACTCGAGACCATTGCTTCGCTCAACAGACCCGATGCATCGCCGCCACTGTGTGCAGAAAATCGATGCATCACCTCGCTGCGGGTTTGACATTGACACATTGCTCTTCTGTACCCTGCATCTCACTTTTCTGGCCAGGATTAAGGTACTCTGCTCACTGGGCCTGCGTGGCTTTTGTCGTCATCATGTGCTCCACTGCGGTCCGTTTGAAATGCTGACTTTGCCTAGGTTCTGCAAGACCAGATAACCCCTGTAGGCTCATATTGCTCCTAAGTGCACTAGACTGCAACACCACAAGTGCTAGAACTCATTTTGCTCTTTAATAATTCTTAACTCAAGTTCTACTTATCGTATTTTTGTCACTTTGATCTTGATTTATTCATAAAATCATTGTCTATTTTTTGGTGTTTTTATTTTGTTACTGTGTGTGTGTGTGTGTTGCACAAAT